>NC_060148.1:17314339-18664339 GCF_021461385.2 Schistocerca piceifrons | reverse complement strand
AGTGAAGGGAAGTATTCAGTTTCAATGTCTGGTTGTAGCTGTGGGGGGGATGATGATTTGGTTTCTGTTGATCTATATAGGTCAAGGGAAGTGTTAGATTCCAGTGGATATTGTTTTTAGTTCATTTTGAGAAGGTTGTGGTCATTTTATCGTTTTTGTCGTTCAGTTTAGTGGTGTATGTTTATTTTTAGTTTCCCACCCCAAAAACCCCCCAATTCCCCCATTTGTCCCGTTAGTTTCATTATATTTTTGGAGGAATATGTGTTAGATGGTTTTTGATCTACTTTTGTGTTTGTCATGTTTACGTAATGACATATGGGAGTAGTTGTGAATGGTCGTTTCTGCCATATTGGTGATGTCATTGGTCAAAGCAGATGGGGAATATGACGTTTCCGTTGACCCCTTTTTGTCGTTGGTAATACCAGTGTTTGGGTGCTTGCTTTTTCGTTCATGGGTAACACTGATATCTCCTCAGTTGAAGAACAGGATATTAATGTTCAGTTTGTTATAATTTTCATGTAGTGTAATAAGTTTTCCTGATATTTTTGTTTCTATTCTCTTTTGTGGTCATTTTTAGAGTTTTGCTTTTGGATCGTACCCACCTGAAACTCCCTAATTCTCATGTCAGTCTTATTAATTTCCTTTATATAATAAACTTTGATAAATCGTGCTTTCCAAACTGGTCTCTGTGCTACATTTCTCTGTTTCTGGACATTCATTTATGCTTTTAAATGTTAATCACCTATCACCTATCATCGGTGGCTTACCTTTGACGTTATTGGTCAGAGCTGACGAGCTGTATCCCACTTTTCAGTATTCCTCAAATGTTAAGCTAAGACTGTCCTTGAATTGACAATGTGTAACATTACAAGCTATGTTTGGTACATAATAGTGTTGTACTGGACAGACCCGCGGTAAAAGGTATTGTTCGAAGTAAAGCAACTTAAAAATAAGATCAGTCCCATCTCCTCATTTTAGGGGCAAGGTGTAAAAGATCGGTGCACAATTGTCGTGTTCCAATCTTTCATATATCCCTAGTTCCATGGTTTCTTTACAAATAGTTCAAAACATAACAGTAACAACAGTTAACGATGTTAAGAATTACTCCCTGTGAATTTGTGTTCCAATGTTTTGCATGTTGTCAGTCACTGGAGCAAGTGGTTGTCAGTAAATGGAGCATCCCATTCCAGGTCTGGGAGTCAGTAGAAATTACAGGCCCAAACAAATGGCAAAAGCTATAGAAACCATCCAGGCAGGCAACATAATGGCTACCACAGCCAAACTTCATGGCGTACCAAGGGTGACAATGCAGTAGAAAGTGCCAAAATTCCCGAACCACTTAGTATTGGTCTTTCTGCTGTGCTCATTGAGGATGAAGAAAATATTGTAGTCCAGTGGCTTCGCATGCTGTAATTGTGCGCTACCCAGCAACAAAACAAGTGTTGTTGGGTATCTTACAGCAAATTACAAGTAAAGGGTAATGTTCAATAAAATCTCCCACAAATCGCAGTTCGAGGTGGTTTATTTAAATCTGAGCCGATTTTGGACTTAAGCTTGTGTTAAGATGATTATATACTCAATTTCATGTTTTCACAATTAGTTATGGTCTTCACTGTTCATCGTTAGATGTAGTACCCAAATTGTAATTGCACTTTTCTTACCAAAGTAATCATTTGAACCACCATACTCAGGTTTCCTCGTGTTCATGCCATTTAAAATGTTAGTAACTGTAGATGAGATGTAACCTCACACCATCCAATATGTTTATTACATTTGAAAATAGAACTTGTACGTACAAGGTATAATCAGCTAAAGATAGGCATAAAACTGAAAACGGTTCTTATTTAAGTGCCAAAATTCATTTTAATTTCTACTGTCTATACATTTACAAATAAATTCATAAAACTTTGTCAGCATGACCAGGAAGGATTCGGGATTCACTCTCATAGCAGTGGAAGTTCAAAAACATAACAAAATAAATTTTTTCACGTGTGAAATGTCATTTTTTTTGCTTTCTATTGGCTGCATTTGTTGCTATAGGTACATTTTTCTTCACAAGTAAGAGAGATTCTTTGATGAATTTTACACAGCATACAAACCATACTTACAGGTGTATGAAACTCTAGAATTTTCCAAATCTATTTAAAACTGTGGTAAAAATTGATATAATTACCTAAAAAATCTGATTTTTTTTTTCGAAACAAAAAGTTTAAAACATAACAGCTCATTCAGCTTTTCATAAATTAGATTCTAGAATTTCAGACACCTGTAAGTACGGTTTGTATGCTGTGCAAAATTCATCAAAGAATCTCTCTTACTTGTAAAGAAAAATGTACCTATAGCAACAAATGCAGCCAATAGAAAGCAAAAAATGACATTTCACACGTGAAAAAATTAATTTTGTTATGTTTTTGAAATTCCACTGCTATGAGTGTGAATCCCGAATCCTTCCTGGTCATGCTGACAGTTTTATGAATTTACTTCTGAAACTATAGACAGTGGAAATTAAAATGTCCTGTTGTGTGCCTCTCCTGCTCCAAGTCAACCCATTTGACGTCCTACCCCCCCCCCCCCCCCCCCTTAAATAACCCACCTGTGACTGTGGCTGGTGGCCGGTCTTATTCAACATTAGCTGTGCCAAGCAAGCATTGGGATGCCTCTTTTCCTTTCGAAGTAGGTACAACATACAGAGCAAGCATATTTGCATGTAAAAAAATACATGAAAGATATTTCTTGTTCGTTACATTAAATTTGAGAAGTTTGTGTGCTTTGGGATTGCAGTATTTTTTGTCTGTCTTCTAAAAGACAAATTTTTTTGACTGACCCACTCGTGGGCATGCCACGTAAGATTGACCATGTGAAAAGCATGGATTTTACAGATTTAATACACATACTTGAAGAGATTCACTTCTGATTTGATGGTTATTGAGAATACAGGGCGAACAGGAAACTCCAGACTTTTGAAATCAATGGCATGTTCTCCTTTTGACTTGCCTTACAAAATTGTCACTTTCATGACATTTGGCATCAGATTTTGTCAATGAGCCTGGTTCCATTGCACACTTGTCGTTTATTTTTGCCCCAAAACCCTCAGCCATAGGTTTGCTAGAGGTGTGTTACTGACACAATTTATCCAGGTAGCAAGTGATACATTTAGCGATCTTGGTAGAAGCCCATTCTGGTGTTCCAAAGATAGATGCTGATACTTCACTATCTTTGCACCCGTGCCCACTCCCATGATGCCAACTCTATGGGTGGAACATTATGGTGATTCACAGCAACGAGTCTTGTTGTTGTTTCAGTCTACAGTCCTGAGACTGGTTTGATGCAGCTCTCCATGCTACTCTATCCTGTCCAAGCTTCATCTCCCAGTACCTACTGCAACCTACCTCCTTCCCCCCCAGGGGGTCCACAACTCTTTTGTGGATACGTGTGTAGCGAGCATGGGACCCCGAGCTAATGTGGCCTTCCTTCCTTTCCGGGCTGCATACCTTCCCTTTCTGCATCCTTCCCCATCCCCATCTTCGCCCCCCCTCACCTCTGGCTCTTTCCTTCCCTTTCTCCCCCTCTGGGAGTATGGTTTGTGCCTACATCCGGAGACGGACGCTCGTAAATGTACCGCATTCTTCGCCTTCCTTGCTTGTATGTCTTCATCTTTCCTTTGTCCTTCTCTTTTCCTTACCTCTTCTCTTTACCCTTTTCTCCGCTGCAGCGTTTGAGACCTCTCTTCTTTCCTTTCCCTTCCTCTTTCTTCCTCCCTGTGCGTGTCTGAAGGCCGACCCACGCATTTTTGTGCGTAGCCGGTGACGGGGTAACGCGTAATTACCCACCCTGGGTAGACAGGTAGGACACGTACGTACCCCCTGGTAACGGCCAGGCCCAGGGAGGGATGATTACCTGAGCTGACACCTTCCGAAAGTGCCGATTGGTCCCTCCATTCGTTTGTCAGGAGGTGTGACCTGAGGTGTGAACAATCACCTAAGGCGGGAGTGCCCTCAGAGAGGGCCCCCACAAGGGAGGAACACGCCATCGGAGATGCCGGTAATCATGGGGGATTCTTCCGCAATGGTTTCCTCACCTTCCACTATGTCTGCTCACAAGCGTAAGTTCACTGAGTCTCAGCCACAGTCAGTTCTTCCATCGTTGCCACAGTTCCTTGTTGTTTCTCGGTCTGACGAAGGTCACGACTTCTCCATGGTCAGCCCTTTCATTATTCAGAAAGGTGTCGACGCAATTGCAGGTCCTGTAAAGTCTTGTTCCAGATTACGGAATGGCACCTTGTTGTTAGAAACAGTCAGTGCCCTCCAGGCACAAAAATTGCTGCGTACTTCACTGCTGCACACCTCCCCTTCCGGGTTGAAGCGCACTGCACTTTAAATTCCTCGCGTGCAGTCGTTTATACACGCTCCCTCGATGGATTGTCTGACGAAGAAATTCAGCACTACTTGTCTGACCAGGGCGTAACGGCTGTTCATAGTTATGCAAAGGGTTGACACTAACCTCATTCCAACCCGCACTGTCTTCTTGACATTTGACTAAGTTCAACTCCCATCGAAAATCAAAGGAGGCTATGAGATAATTTCCGTTCGCCCTTACGTCCCAAACCCTACGCGTTGCTATCGGTGTCAGCGGTTCAATCACACCAGCCAGTCCTGTTCCAATCTGGCCAAATGTGTTACGTGTGGCAAGGATGCCCATGAGTGTGCTTGTCCACCTCCATCCCCTCGCTGCATCAACTGTATGGGTGACCACACTGCTTCCTCTCGAGATTGCCCCGTTTTTAAGGACGAAAAGCTCATCCAGGAAATCAGAGTGAAGGAAAAGGTGTTGACCTTTGCTGCTCGAAAATTATTCGCCAGTCGCCAGCCCACCGTGCCTCAGACAGGAAAATACAGCACTGTCCTTGCTTCTCCTCGGCCAACAAAGGAGGCGGCCACGCAGACTTGCGACCTCACCTTTAGTACCACGGTCGTCAGATCGGTCAGCGCAAAGATCGCCCGTTCAACCTCACCACTTTCGCCTCCCCACTCTCTGGCTCACCCTTCATCGGGTTCTGCTAAATCTCGAGCGCAAAAGTCAAACACCAAGACTTCGAAAAAAGAGCATACTCGTGAAGATTTTTTACATACCCCAACTTCACAACCAACGGTTCCTCCTTCTTCTAAACATCATAATTCCAAGAAGGCTACAAAGAAACCCAGTTCCTCTCCTTCTCCGCCAAGGCGTGTCTCATCTACAGCACCGCCTGGCGGAAATCGCCCTCGGCCGTCTTCTGTGTCGCCGAGGCGCACTGCTGGCGGCCGATCAACCGGCCAATCGCTGGTGGCAGGAGCTGCTCCTGAACAACCTATGGATCAGGATCTTCTGCTTGTTTGTATGTGTGGATCGATATGTGTGTGTGTGCGTGAGTGTATACCCGTCCTTTTTTCCCCCAAGGTAAGTCTTTCCACTCCCGGGATTGGAATGACTCCTTACCCTCTCCCTTAAAACCCACATCCTTTCGTCTTTCCCTCTCCTTTCCTCTTTCCCGATGAAGCAACAGTTTGTTGCGAAAGCTTGAATTTATTGTGTATGTTTGTGTTTGTTTGTGTGTCTGTCGACCTGCCAGCACTTTCGTTCGGTAAGTCACATCATCTTTGTTTTTAGATATACTTTTCCCATGTGGAATGTTTCCCTCTATTATATTTGTATATATTTAGTTTGCCCGCAGCCGAAAACACCTCATTTTCTGCACTTGTCCCGTTAGTCATTAGGCTTTTTGTGGGAAGTGAGTGAGTGAGTGAGTGAGTTTCGATGTATTGTCGTCCTCATAATGTGTACGTAATGACTTTATATGTTCCATATTGGAATCGTGGTTTATGGTTGTTTCTGGCATATTTGTGACGTCATGGGTCAAAGCAGACAGGTGGGTCAGATGCTTCCATATTTCCCATTTTTGCCATATTTAACACACTTTTCATACTGAAAACTAAAACTATTAGATAGATTCAGGGAATGTATATTAAACAAGGACTAATCATCCAACTAATATTTTGATGGATTTTATGTAGAAGTATAATACGAGGGCAGTTCAATAAGTAATGCAACACATTTTTTTCCTGAAACAGGGGTTATTTTATTCAGCATTGAAATACACCAGGTTATTGCCCAATCTTTTGGCTACACAACACTATCTTTCAACGTAAACTCCATTCAATGCTACGGCCTTACGCCACCTTGAAATGAGGGCCTGTATGCCTGCACGGTACCATTCCACTGGTCGATGTTGGAGCCAACGTCGTACTGCATCAATAACTTCATCATCCGCGTAGTGCCTCCCACGGATTGCGTCCTTCATTGGGCCAAACATGTGGAAATCCGACGGTGCGAGATCGGGGCTGTAGGGTGCTTGAGGAAGAACAGTCCACTGAAGTTTTGTGAGCTCGTCTCGGGTGCGAAGACTTGTGTGCGGGAACAAACCTTTGAATGTCCCGACTGGTGAACAATTGTGACAGCACTACCAGCAGAGATGTCAAGTTGAGCACTGAGTTGTTTGATGGTGATCCGTCGATCATCTCAAACGAGTGTGTTCGCACGCTCCGCCATTGCAGGAGTCACAGCTGTGCACGGCCGGCCCGCACGCGGGAGATCAGACAGTCTTGCTTGACCTTGCGGCGATGATGACACACGCTTTGCCCAACGACTCACCGTGCTTTTGTCCACTGCCAGATCACCGTAGACATTCTGCAAGCGCCTATGAATATCTGAGATGCCCTGGTTTTCCGCCAAAAGAAACTCGATCACTGCCCGTTGTTTGCAACGCACATCCATTACAGACGCCATTTTAACAGCTCCGTACAGTGCTGCCACCTGTCGGAAGTCAATGAAACTATACGAGACGAAGCGGGAATGTTTGAAAATATTCCACAAGAAATTTCCGGTTTTTTCAACCAAAATTGGCCGAAAAAAAAAAGTGTTGCATTACTTATTGAACTGCCCTCGTACATTAACTGCAAAAAAAAATTAAAAGGATCTTTCCACTGTGTAACTTATACCCATGTTTTGTTTACTTTCCTGCATTTACTCTGCAGCAGTGGATGCAAAGACAAATTTATAGTGCAGTATCGCAAGTATGAGTGTAATTACATTACTAAGCAGCACTTTCAATGTTCAAAAATATTGAGACACATTGTAATGAAAGCATAATTTGTGTGCTATGCTGTCAATTGCTCTGCCATTCAACTAATAATTCAGTCACTTCATCGGCTTCAGTCAGTCATGCAACACTCTAATCTGACTATGCTACGGTTTAGTCCATCACCACGTTAGAGATTATTAACACCTGAGTTGTGCATTTAATTCCCATAATTAAGGCTCCATTCTGCAATCTGAACTGTCTCGACAGCTGTAGGCAGCTCTGTATTTAAAGGGTCTGGTCGACAGGTGAGTGACGTAACTTCTGTTGATAGATCTTATGGGCCGAGTCACTAGGCACTCTTTGATGACATGATGAACCATTTCTCTGGTATCCAACAGACACAAGTTTATTGGTGGCAGTCCATACCGAACTCCCGAGTCTGAACTACGCTGACCTCTGCCGGCAGCTTCTGCCTTCTTGTCTCACTTTTGTGTACCCTGTAGAGCTTGATCATTTTCAGAATCCCAGCCACCTCCTTCAGTGCTCTAACTGCCTGACCCACACTGTGAAACGTGAGTAAGATTCACAGTAGGCTTAATTGTCGGCTCGTGTGACAGTTCTGTCACCGGCTAGCTGATTACCTGCAGGGAGCTGCGCACATTCTCCCTGATGGCTGGAACCGTTTCCCTGGTACGGTTCCTCGAATGCTACCTCTGCTATCTAATAAGCAATCCTGTGGCATCTGACGCCACAGCTTGCAAGATGGGACTTGTTAAACACCAGTTATTGTGATATTTCAGTATTAACTGAACTACTGCAAGAGAAATTGAATAGTTTAGAATGGAAGAACAGGGAATTTTGTGTTTGGTTCATGTTATGTCATACATTCGGCATATAAAATGCAGCTGATGTATTATTCTTTAAACTTGGGAGAAGATCAGTTTCAGATCTTTAAAAAAGAGTATACGAAAGGGACTCATTTCAGATAATGCTAGAATGAAACATTCATGTGTCATGTCACCTGAACGGCTTGGGACATGAAAATGAGATTCCAACAAATGGCCTGCAAAGAGAATACTAGTTTGGTGTATAGTTAAGCTGTGAAACTTATCTTTTTGTAGTACTTAAATAACTACATTTTTTTCCGAAGAAATAATGTAATATTTTAAAGACCATTGCTAGCTGGCGCGATAATTGTTGTGGGGTTTGCAACACCAGAAGTGAAAAAATTTGTTTATTTTTATATCAAGAGTGCACTTTATATACACTACTAGCCATTAAAATTGCTGCGCCACGAAGATGTGCTACAGACGTGAAATTTAACTGACAGCAAGAAGATGCTGTGATGCTGTGATAGCTTTCCAGAGCATTAAAACAAGGTTGGCTCAGGTGGCGACACCTAAAATGTGCTGACATGAGGGAAGTTTCCAACAGATTTCTCATACACAAACACCAGTTGACAGGCATTGCCTGGTGAAACGTTGTGATCCCTCGTGTAAGGAGGAGAAATGCGTACCTCACGTTTCTGACTTTGATGGAGGCCGGATTGTAGCCTATCGCAATTATGGTTTACCGTATCCCGACATTGCTGCTCGCATTGGTCGACATTCAATATTAGCAGAATATGGAATCAGTGGGTTCAGGAGGGTAATACGAACGCCGTGTTGGATCTCAACAGCCTCGTATCACTAGCAGTCGAGATGACAGGCATCTTATCTGCACAGCTGTAACGCATCGTGCAGCCACATCTCGACCCAAAGTAAACAGATGGGGACGTTTGCAAGACAACCATCAGCACGAACAGTTCGACGTTTGCAGCAGTGTGGACTATCAGCTCGGAGATCATGGCTGCAGTTACCCTTGATGCTGCATCAGACAGGAGTGCCTGCAATGGTGTACTAGACGATGAACCTGGGTGCACGAATGGCAGAACATCACTTTTTTGGATGAATCCATGTTCTGTTTACAGCATCATGACGGTCGCATCCGTGTTTGGCGACATCACGGTGAACGCACATCGGAAGCGTGTATTTGTCATCGCCATACTGATGTATCACCTGGCGTGATGGTATGGAGTGCTATTGATTACACCTTTGTCACATCTTGTTCACATTGACGGCACTTTGAACAGTGGACGTTACATTTCAGATGTGTTAAGACACGTGGCTCTACCCTTCATTCTCTCTCTGCGAAATCCTACATTTTCATGAAACATTGCTTGAAACTTGAAAACTGTAACATGAGAAGCAATTATGACTGCCAACGTATGTTTTGGCTAAGAACCACGGAGATAAAACAAATCGGTACTCCTATGGGGGCTTGTAAAAGATTTTTCCATCGCTCCGTTTACAGGACAGGTTCAGTGAGTAATGCAGCACATTTTTTTTCTGGAAGCATGTTGGTTTAAATAAAAATTCTAGTACACCATATTATTCCTCACTCCTTTGGCTGCAAAACGCTTTTATTCAACACAATCTGCGTACTCTGTGACAACCTCGTGCCACGTTACTGAGAGGGCCTGTATTATGCCTACAAGGCACCACTCCACTGGTTGATGTCTGAGCCAACATCTCGGTGCATCAGTAACCTCATAATCATCCACATACTTGTTTCCACAGAGTGCATTCTTAATTGGGCCATACAGAAGGAAGTCAGTGTGCGAGATGTGGGCTCTAGGGTGGATGAGGCAGAACTGTCCAGTGAAGTTCTGTTAGTTCCTCTCAGGTGTGTAGGCTTGTGAGAGGCCTCATGTTGTCACGGAGGAGAAGTTCGTTGTGGCAATGAACACGCTAAATTCATTTCTTCACTGTGTGTGGCGAGCCTGCACGCAGATCGGACAGGTTTTCGCAATATTGTTGCAGTGACAGAGATCTTGCTCGATGGCTCGCACAGTTTTGTTTGTTGCCAGGTCTCTGTAGACATTCTGAAAGCACTTAAGGGGGGGTAGGACGTCAAACGGGCCGACTTGGAGCAGGAGAGGCACCACAGGACATTTTAATTTCCAGTGTCTAGAATTATACAAATAAATTCATAAAACTTTGTGAGCAACACCAGGAAGGATTCAGGATTCACACTCATTGCAGTGGAAGTTCGGAAACATAACAAGATATTTTTTTTACGTGCAAAATTTCATCATTTTTTCACTTACTAATTGCTGCATTTGTTGCTATAGGTACACTTGTGTTCATAGGTTAGAGAGATTCTTTGATGAATTTTGCATAGCATACATACTATACTCACAGGTGTATGAAACTCTAGAATTTATTTAATGTATGAAAAAACGAATGAACTGTTATATTTTAAACTTCATGTTTAGAAAAACACACATTTTGTAGTTAATTACCTCAATTCTTACCACAGTTTTTAATTGATGTGGAAAATTCTAGAGTTTCATACACCTTAAAGTATGGTTTGTGTGCTGTGCAAAATTCATCGAAGAATCTCTTACTTATGAAGAAAAGTGTACCTATAGCAACAAATACTGCCATTAGTAAGTGAATAAATGATGAAATTTCACATGTAAAAAAAATCATTTCGGTATGTTTTCGAACTTCCACTCCTATGAGTGTGAATTCTGAATCCTTCCTGGTCATGCTGACAGTTTCATGAATTTATTTGTAAAAGTATAGACAGAGGAAATTAAAGTGTCCTGTAGTGCCTCTCCTGCTCAAAGTTTGACGTCCTACCCCTCCTTAAGAGTGCGTGCGGTGCTTTGGTTTTCTGCCAAAAGAAACTGTGACAGCTCTTTGCTGGGAATGCACATCCATTTGATGCCATTTAAGGCTACATATAGTGCTGCCAACTACTGGAACTTTATGAAAATGCGCTGCAATTCCATGGTGTCGCACAGCCAGTTATGCACTTTTTCAGCAGAAACTGGCTGAGGGGAAAAAAAGTGTTGCATTACTAATTCAACACCCCTTGAATGAGAGGAACAGGAAAGGAAATAACTAGTAGTGGCACAGGGTAACCTCTGCCGTACGTCATACAGTTTGTGGAGTATGTATGTAAATGTAAATAACTAGCTGGATACAGTTATTCCACATGAAATGTTTTTTGATATCTATACCATCACCACAGATTTACTAAAAGTAAAATTAAGTCAGTACAGAAGACAACATTGTGGAAGTTCAAGAATCCTGCTTAGATTTTTTTTTGTCGTGCAAGACTGCAGAGTATACGTCAAAATATATTCAACAACACTTGGGAAAAGATGAGCTGTACATTGCGTTGTGTAGGGATCAATGTTATGACAATCCCACGATTGTCAGAGTACACGGAGAAGTAAAACAAACAATTCAGAAAGTTGGTCCAAAAGCTGTGTTCAGTCCTTGTGCTAATCATTCCTTAAACTTTATAGTTCGTGGAATCTCATGTGTTCCTTTAGTGATACCTGTTTTGGAACTACAGAGAATTTGTGTCCATTCTTTTCTCTTCTAAATATAGATTGGAATTACTTCTAGAAAAAACAAGAGACAGTTAGAAATGATTGTCTGATATTCACTGGAGAACTCATTGACATTCAGTCAGTCACAAAAGAAAATATGAAAATAATTCTAAGTGCTTTGGAAGGTATGAAAGATCCATCTATGGCAAACTTTGATCTGTAGCAAGCTTGCTCTTCCCAGATACGCGATGTTATCTTTCTGACATACATAATTGTGGGCATAAAGTACTACAGCAAGGAAATTTAGGCTGACAATATGTGCAATCACCAAAAATGACTGGATTAAGAGCTCTCTAAATTTAAAACCACAATTGAGATTTTAGTGATTGAAAGAACTGTTATAGACAATGCTACAAACTTTCAAAAAATTTGTTGAGCTTTTAAGCTCATAATGTGTGCTTATAATGTTAATGTAATGAATTGTGTGACCTTATTTCTTCTAAAGAAGATACCCGTAGTAGTACTGAAACCTAGTCAATGCTTATTACAATAAACTTTAACCATCCAATTTCCTCTGCCACTTTTTGAAAGTTTATTTATGCCTACTGCTTTCCACCATATTTAAAATGGTATGCCAGGTGAACTAGCTTAAGACACTGGTTTATAGATTTGTAGAGAAGTTTGTAATCGTTGTTTAAGTGCATAGGCATCATTATAAAACAATTGTGCAGTGTTACTCAACCATGAAAAAAAATGGACAAAATGTTCCAAATTGTTGAAACAAAATTTATGATTTACACTGCCAATTCTCTGGCTATAGTGCTGGGGTATTTGGTAGAAATTTGAGGCACTTAATAATGAGCCAGTGCTGCAAGAAATAAAAATATATTGTAGACATCTATGTAGAAACCTTTAAGATTGTGGACATTTCTGATAGTTGGATGGCTCAAGAAACCTTTAAATTTGTAATTAAATGGGTCTTCTGTGAATCATTGCTCTGCATCACTTACAGTGTGATAAATCATGTCTGTCATATCATAGGTACTGTAATCTACCTCCTCCTCCCTACTTCATATGTAGTCCACAATACACAATGCCTTTCATGAAAATTTGAGACGAGTGAAGATTACTATAAACTTTCTAGTTTACTTAGCTTGTTACACTGAGTTGGCTCAAATTCTTGTCTAGGGGTCTGATTCTTGAAGCAGAAAGTCATAACATGCAGCATTTTTTTTACATAAATATTTTCTCACATTTTAGTATCACATTTTGATTTTTCACATTAACAAAGCCGAAATTACATTATTCACACAAAAATATGTCCGATCAAATTTGAGGCAAACATAAGACTCCCACACCCTATGCAAATAACAATATTCCAAAGGGTTTACAATTTTTCTCAACAAATGAATTTCTACTAGCTTTAATTTAGATTATTATTTCGTAAATGGATCCAGAAATAAATATAGTAAACAGTAGAGGATTGTGTGATTAATAATAGAAATTTTAAGTGTGCCAATAATTTGTAATATAAAATGTTTCCTAAGAAAATAATTTTAACTGTACATTCAGAAATAGTACTTATCAATTATAACATAGACTAAAATGTTTCATAAAGTAATTCATTTTCGTAAATTTTATTTTGAAATAGAACATACTGTATAAAATTATGAGAGTTTTCAGGAAAGCAACTGAGATAATTTTGACGTGTCAAATTCGAAAAATTATACTGGTATCTGCAACTACTGTTGAGGAAAAGTAATGCTAGAGGATGATGTCTCGTTACAGTACATACCCATTTGAACAGTTCATAATCAGAGGGAATCTCCTTGGTATACAGCCATTGTATAGAAACTTCTAAAGAAACAGATTAGGTGTAAAATGAAGTGTAAGGCTATAGATAGATGCTGATTGAAATGCCTTTGGCTGTCGAGAGCAATATATGATGCCTTAGGTCACTGCCATAGCAGAATGTTGTCAGATGATGTCATGGAAGCCAAAGAAATTTTGGTCCTATGTAAAGGCTGTTACACACCCAGCCCCTAGGAAATAAGGCAGGAACTGAAACTGAGGGTAGCAAAGCAAAATCTGAAATCCTTAACTCCAATTTCAAATGTTCTGTTACAAAGGAAAATCCAGGAGTATAGCTCAAATATAATCCTTGTATCACTCATAAGATGAATGAAATGAGTATTATGGATGTGGATTTAAATACATACTACTAAAAGTATTAAACATTGTAGGACTGCGGTTAGTGTGAAAAGACGGATGCAGATGCGCAGAAAATGCTATGCCTGTATCTGGCTTGACGATATTGTGTGTATTAGAAGTGTATCCAGTTGTTTGTGCTCAGTAAAATAAAAGTAAAAAAAAAGTGATAAACATGTCCACTACCAATTTATAGTTACAGCAGCTACATAAATTAGTGTAAATTAGCATGAATTCCTGTGTACATGATCTTATCACCTTAGTCTGTGATTAAATGTTAAATTTATTTGCTGTTATGCTGTTGATGATTCAAATATGTTTATCAACAGTTCCTTGCAGCACGAACCAATTCAAAGAAGTTATTGCCTGTGAATATTAATCATCAGCCCATCTGTTGCCACGAAGGAAGGATCACTGGACAGTTTCTTGCCAGTGGACATTGTGAGATTGGATCCCTTTTCTTTTCAATCTTTATTTCATTCATTTGTCCATTGTATCTGTAGATCTTATAAGGACAATCTTAGGTCAATGTACAAGACAACAAACTGCATTGGAACCCTGTAGCATTTTTTATAGTTTGTGAAACATATGAGAGTACTGGTAATATGTATTGGAGTACTTGTCACATGTGTGTCCATTATCTGATACAGCTTCCCTGAATTTGCTTTACCGTTCTAGTTTTTATAACAAAAAGTGCATTTAATACACTACTGGCCATTCAAATTGCTACACCAAGAAGAAATGCAGATAATAAACAGGTATTTATTGGACAAATATATTATACTAGAACTGATATGTGATAACATTTTCACGAAATTTGGGTGCATAGATCCTGAGCAGTCAGTACCCAGAACAACCACCTCTGACCATAATAACGGCCTTGATATTCCTGGGCATTGAGTCAAGCAGAGCTCGGATGGCGTGTACAGGTACAGCTGCCCATGCAGCTTCAACACGATACGACAATTCATAAAGAGTAGTGACTGGCGTATTGTGACAAGCCAGTTGCTCGGCCACCATTGGCCAGACGTTTTCAATTGGTGAGAGATCTGGAGAATGTGCTGGCCAGGGCAGCATTTGAACATTTTCTGTATCCAGAAAGGTCTGTCAAACAGGGATGCGACCATCATGATGCTGTAAACAGAACCTGGATTCATCTGAAAAAATGACGTTTTGCCATTCATGCACCCAGGTTCGTCATAGAGTACACCATCGCACGCGCTCCTGTCTGTGATGGAGTGTCGAGGGTAACCGCAGCCACCGTCTCTGAGCCGATACTCCGTGCTGCTGCAAACGTCGTCGAACTGTTCGTGCAGATGGTTGTTGTCTTGCAAACGTCCCCATCTGTTGACTCAGGGATCGAGACGTGGCTGCACGATCCATTACAGCCGTGCGGATAAGATGCCTGTCATCTCAACTGCTAGTGAGGCGGTTGGGATCCAGCACGGCATTCCGTATTACCCTCCTGAACCCACCGATTCCATATTCTAACAGTCATCGGATCTCGACCAACGCGAGCAATGTCGTGATACGGTGAACCGCAATCGCGATAGGCTACAATCTGACCTTTATCAAAGTGGGAAACCTAATGGTACACATTTCTCCTCCTTACACGAGGCATCACAATGTTTTCACCAGGCAATGCCGGTCAACTGCTGTTTGTATATGAGAAATCAGTTGGAAACTTTCCTCGTGTCAACACATTGGTGTCGCCACCGGCACCAACCTTGGGTGAATGCTGTGAAAAGCTGATCATTTACGTATCACATCTTCTTCCTGTTGGTTAAATTTCCCATCTGTAGCACATCATCTTCGTGGCATAGCAATTTTAATGGCCAGTAGTGTATTACAATAGTAGAGCAGGAAAGTTGCTACTCTCCATATAGCGGAGATTCTGAGGTGTGATAGGCACAGGAGATAAACACAATTGTAGCTTTCAGCCATTAAGGTCATTGTCAGCAATGGACACACACACACACACACACACACACACACACACACACACACACTGCTAGCAGCAACACCAGTGCATGATGGGAGTGGCGACTGAGTGGCGGTAAGGAGGAGGCTGGGGTGGGAAGGGGGAGGGGTAGTATGGTGGAGGTGGTGGACAATGAAGTGCTGCAGTTTAGACGGAGGGCAGGAGAAAAGGTTGAGGACAGTGACTAACGAAGGCTGAGGCCAGGAGGGTTACAGGAACGTAGGATGTATTGCAGGGAAAGTTCCCACCTGTGCAATTCAGAAAACCTGGTGTTGGTGGGAAGGATTCGTATGGCACAGGCTGTGAAGCAGTCATAGAAAAGAGGGATATCATGTTTGGCAGCGTGTTCAGCAACAGTGTGGTCCACTTGTTTTTTGGCCACAGTTTGTCGGTGGCCATTTGAGCAGACACAGTTTGTTGGTTGTCATGCCTACATAGAATGCAGCACTGTGCTTGCAGCTTAGCTTGTAAATCACTCGACTAGTTTCACAGTTAGCCCTGCCTTTGATGGTGACGTTTGACCGGATTGGAGTAAGTGGTGGTAGGAGGATGTATGGGACAGGTCTTGCATCTAGGTCATATTACAGGGATATGAGCCATTAGGTAAGGGATTGGGAGCAGGGGTTGTGTAAGGATGGACGAGTATATTGTGAAGGTTCGGTGGACGGCAGAATACTAGTGTAGGAGGGGTGGGGAGGATAGTGGGTAGGACATTTCTCATTTCGGGGCAGAAGAGGTAATTGAAACCCTGGCTGAAAATGTAATTCAGTTGCTACAGTCCCAGATTGTACTGAGTTAAGAGGAGAATGCTCCTCTGTGGCTGGACTGCGGGCTTTTGGGGGTGGTGGGAGACTGGAAAGATAAGGCATTGGAGATCAGTTTTTGTTCGAGGCTGGGAGGATAATTATGATCAGTGAAGGCTTCAGTGAGACGCTCGGTATATTTTGAGGGACTGTTAGTCACTGCAGATGCAACGACCACAGGTGGCTAGGCTGTATGGAAGGGACTTCTTGGTATGGAATGGGTGGCAGCTGTCAAAGTGGAGGTATTGCTGGTGGTTAGTAGGTTTGATATGGACGAAGGTACGGACCTAGCCATCTCTGAGGTGGAGGTAAACATCCAGGAAGGTGACTTGTTGGCTTGAGTAGGACCAGGTGAAGCAAATGGGGGAGAAGTTGTTGATGTTCTGGAGGGATGTGGATAAGGTGTCCTCACCTTCAACCCAGATAGCAAAGATGTCATCAGTGAATCTGAATCAGGTGAGGGGTTTACGATTCTGAGTTTTTAGGAAGTATTCCTCTAGATGGCCCATGCATAGGTTGGTATAGGATGGTGTCATGCACGTGCCCATAGCCATACCCCGGATTTGTTTCCTAGGTAAAGGAGAAGTAATTGTGGATGAGAATATAGTTGGTTATTGCGACTAGGAAGAAGGTTGTTGGTTTGGAATCAGGACATCTGGAAAGGTAGTGTCAGATAGCAGTAAGGCCATGAGTATTAGGAATGTTAGTGTACAGGGAGGTGGCATCAACAGTGGTGAGCAGGGCACCATGTGGTAAAGGGACAGGAACTGTGGAGTCGATCGAGGAAGTGGTTGGTATCTTTTATATAGGAGGATAGGCTCTGGGTGATAGCTTGGAGGTGTTGGTGTAAGAGAGCAGAGAATCTTTTGTTGTGCCTATCGCAACTCAGCATCTCCGCTATATGGTGAGTAGCAACTTTCCTTCTCTAATATTGTCACATTCCATCCTGGTTTTTCCATTGCATTTAATATGGCATACAGGTAAACATTATGATGTGCTACAGATCACTCCTGTTACCGCACCCTATATCTTGCATTCATATTTGCAACTAGATTATCAGCCTGTTACCTAATCTAGACCTCATGCTACACAACAGATCAGTCCGTGCCGCCCACCAGCAGAAATACTTAGAAAATCAAATTTCTTTAAATGTGTTAAACATTTATTAACAGCATATTTTTAAATAGTTACGCATATGTACATAGGGTTCAGAACCTTGATATTCACACAGTCGATGAGTCCTTTAAGACCAACACACAAATAAAAAAATTAAATACAGATTAAATTAATTTTCCATTGATTTTTATCCACAATATACCTTTCAAAATTGGGGATGTGTAGGAAGAGTCCTGGACCTGAAAATGATTGACATTTGTTGCAGAAGTTGAATTCACTACCAGCCCTAAAATTTTTGTATTAAGTTTACTGGAAATTTAAAAACAGTTACCAAATCTGATAAAAGGAATCATTAAAAATTTTTTCAAAATTTTAAAATTTACAGTACCAGATTAGATTAAGATATTTTCCATATGTGGGCAAAAACTCTGTTTGTGGAAGCTAATTATCTGAAATTGCTGTCGGTCAACTTTGGGGTATCTATTTACTCAAAATTAACATTCAGAATGCCGTAATATCACTTCTATTCCTATTAGATCAATAATTAAACACTTGTGCCACAAACTACTCGTAACCGAGAACATGTCTACCATCAAACAAGACAGGAAGAGCTCTTAACGCTGACTGCCAGCTTTGGCGCGCAGTCCATATCTCTTACTAGTTTAGTCACAGTTTGTGGATTTCCGATCATGTTCGTACATATTAATATATGCATTTGTTAATGAACGGGTGTGAATTTTAACGAGGCAAAATCAAACATCCAGTGGCTCCTCCTAGTATTCATGTTGTGATAAATGACTTTAATTATTAAATATAAATAAACAAAATTGGTGACTTTGGCGCCAAGATGGCGGTACTTCCCATCGTGTATATTTCCCAGTCTGACGCTTGTTGCTACGGTCCAGTGCCGAGTCCACCACACTACGCGCGACATAAGGTTGCTTCGTCACCTAGCCAGCCAGCGTGGGAAATGTTCTCACTCATGGCCGGCTACGGACTACAGCATTTCCTAACTATTGTGGATACATCAATAAGAGAGAATAATTTATTAAAACTGGTAAAAATGTCTTCCTCACGTAAGAGGCACCTTACAAGTGGTGCAAAGATTGACAGCTTGCTTTACATATACAGAAAAATTAAAATTGTGCACATCACAGAAAGCAAAAGAACTTGGTACCTTATGGCTATAACAGCAGTGGGTCATTGTTGGAATGGGCCAACTCGACCCAACACACTTCCCTGAGGCACTCCCTAAGTTACTTCACCTGATGACGACTCTCCATCAAGATAACTGGCTGCATCCTCCTTTCCAAAAAATAATCTTTCAAGTAGCAAATCCTACTTCATTCCCATATGATCATTCTTTGATAGTAAGTGTAGATGTGGTAAGGAGTCAGTTTCTGGAAACTGAGGAATACTGCATCTATCTGACTGCCTCAGTCCGTGGCTTTCACTATGATGTGTGAGAAAAAGTGGGAGTTGGGTTTCATGTGACCGATGTTTTCAGAGGCACAGTGGTTACCTTGAAGGCAGTCACTCTTTTTGTATAATTTAGTATCTCCCTATCTATAGCCAGATGCTACATTCTGCACCAGTTATGCAGTAGTCTGTTTCTTTTGGACTTTCTGCAGTGACTGTATTCTATGTAGGTTGCTCCCATCACCATTTGTATCAAAGCTGCTGCCTGGTGCTTCCTTATTTCATATCTCTGTTGCAGACTGTGAAGTTACAGGTGTCCCCGTGGGCATAATGTGGTGTTGGAGGCAAACAGGATTGCGTGTTTACAGTGCACTGAAAATTTAAATTGACACATTCGTCCACTACCTTCTTTGTTGTCTTGCACAAAAAGATTTGCAAGAGAGCCAGTTCGTGCTTATCTCATAGCCTCACAAGATAGTAAACATTGAGGTCTGCACTTTGATGTACAATCCCTAGATTCGTACTATTATAACAGCTCTGTTAAATTTGACAAGTTTCTTGTAGTATTAGCTTCCACTCTTCATCTTGTTAATTATGAAAATACATTTAGCATGTTGAGCAAGTTGACAAACTCTTTTACATTTTACTACTAAAAGAACGTCACGAATAACTTGTCTGCAATCTATAGTAGTATTTTTCATGGTACTTTTGACTTCCAGTAACTGATATGTTAATGGTTGGCCATTATCCATCCCTTGATGTCAATTGTGGTCAATTGGATTTGTTTTGTCCAGTCTGTTCAAGTTTACAGTACAATCACAATATCCCATGACACCATGCTTTGTCTGCTATTTTGCAATGGTGGTAATTCTTGCAGAGCTCCTTACCAGCTGTATATTTACATTTACTGTTACTAAAGTACATGGTGATTATAATTAAACTTTCAAATTGCTGTAGAAGTAACACCACCGGTCAGAATGACATCAAATTGCAACAGAATATTATCAGAGAAGGGGAAATCACATGGCAGAAGAAAAATAAATAGTTACAAAATGCAGCAATAGATAGCGCTGTAAGCATCATAGTTTAATAGTGATTGACTACAAATGACAAATGAATCATACAACAATGCCTAAGGTGTATGTTTGACATTAAACTGTACTAATTGGTGTGTATGGGTGTACAGGTGTGATAGTTACGTAAGCCCATCCACCACGGCAAGGTCATATCACAACATATGGAAAAATTGTTTTTTTATTGTCCAGAGCCCAAAAACCACATAAAAAGCATCAATGAAAATCAAATTGAATTATTAATTTCTGTGTGATTAGTGCATAACATGTTCAGTATGCTGTCCACAGTTTTCTGCAACAAGCTGAAATTGAGAAACAACTGATAAGTGTTTCCAGGGTCACATTCAGAATGTTGTGCAATGTGTGCCTTCAATGCAGCTAAGTTTGCAATCGGGACACAGCATCTTTCAGACAGCCTCACAGCCAGAAGTTACACAGATTAAGATCAGGTGATCAGGACAGCCAGACTGTGGGGAAATGGCAGCTAATAATTCTAGTATTTCCAAAATGGCAGCTTCAGCACCTGCTTAACTGGATTTGCAATGTGCGGAGGTGTGCTATCTTGCATAAAAATGATTCCATCCATACATCCCATCTGTTGGAGAGCTGGAATGATCTGGTTGCGTCAATTTGAAAAAATACGGTCCTATGGTAATTGATGCCATAAACCTGCAGCACACACTTTTTCTGGATGAAGTGGTACTGGTTGATTTGCGTGTCAATTTTCTGTTGCCCATATTCGAAAATTGTGTGTATTGACATATCCTATCAGATGGAAGTGTGCTCCATCTGTCCAAAAAATCTTTCACAGGCAGTCATTGTCCACTTCCGTGTGAGCAAGAAATTCTAAAGCAAAGGTCTCTCTTGCTGGCAGGTGAACAGAAAGCAACTTGAGCACATGGGTAATTTTGAATGGATAGAAAAGAAGGATGGTTTGTGGGACTTTATGCACCATGCTCACAGGTATGTCCAATGTTTGGGCAATTCTCCGTGCACTACACATTTACACACCACCAGTGGTCTCTTCCTGCATTGCTGTGGCCACTCCTCCTACTGACATCAAATCAATCTGTTTCCTCCCTCTACCATGTTGCACACCAAAAGAACCTGTCTTTTAGAATTTCTGAATCATTTCCTCCAGACCTGCGGCACTCATTGGACCAATGCCTTTCTTCAAACCCTTCACTGTCGGGAACTTCTGCAGAGTGACGTGTGCAGTCACCATTCTTGTAATACAGCTTTAGAGCGCGATCCTGCATTGAGTCAGTCGTGGAGAATGTCGGAGACGGGAAAGGAGGAAAAGCCGTGTACCTGGTGTGTTTATACCAACTTTAATGGATAGTGTGCATGGCAGGTGTTTTCATTTACTATTGACACATACAGTGCCATCTTTTGGTGAATTTTCACACTATTTTTTTTTCTTCTGCCATAAGTTTTCCCCCTTCTCTGATAATATTCTGTTGCAGTTTGATGTCATTCTGACCAGTGGTGTTATTTCTGCAGCATTGTGAAAGTTTAACTTCAATTGTAATCACCCTGTAGACTAACAAACTAGGGAGCCTGGGACAATATTTGTAACCTTATATAATTTCAGTACATTCGTGTCCTCCATGTTGAATCTCCAGGTACTCCTTAGCTCTTCGAAAAGTGTTAGCCAAAGTATGAATGCCTGAGCCTCTTCACCAATGTAACCATTGAATTAGGTAGTTGTGTTCATTAATAAAATACCAGAAGAAATTATTACATGCAGTGTTGTGAAATGGGTTGATATTCATTCTGAACAACTGGTTCTGAATCTTAAATTTTTAAATATGTTTCCCATTAGAGCACCTCTAAATCAGACAACCATATTATCAAAGCCAATGAATGCCGCTAATCAGTAATGTGATTCTTCACGGGCAGAGACCTGACCACATACTCACCTGTTACAATCTCGTGAGTAACACCCTTGCACTGCCAAGTGCTGTTGTACAACACTAATTCAATATCTAAGAATAGGACTACCTGTGCAGAAACAAACCATCAAGGTTATTGCCAGGAAGTGAGCAATCAGCAGAAATTGGTAAGTACGAAGTGTCTTTAGGGAAATTGGTAAGGGAAAATATTCCGGTGCATTCTGTTATTCAAGCCAAGTGAAGGTGCACACTTAAATATCAAGCTGTGTTAAAAGAAGTACTGGAAACTTCCAGAAAGAGAATGTGGTGTTGTGAGCTAACGTCCCAAAGATGTTTGGGCTCACAGGCGGTTCTGCTTCTTAGAAATGTCTTAGCTCGAACTCTCCTAGGGTTTGAACCACACGTGCCACATTACACATTCTAAATTACACTTGTGACCCTTTGGTTAAATTGTCTGGCTTACAGCAAGTTTGCAAAATACCATGTTAATATAACATATAATAACAGTACTAATATTATCGGGAACTAAATTAACGACCCGTAAATGATGTAGGTCATGCAGTTGCTATTTGGTTAGAATAAAGTTTGTTCAGAAAGCAAACTAATGGCAAATGTGGTCATATTTGTAGTTACTGTTACACTAGAGTGCATTTGTATCCATTTAACACAGTTAGATTATTCACAATATCATTGGGAAATACACGTTAGCTACACAAAATGTTATTGCCCGTCTCCGGCCGCATTTCCACCACGCCAAACGTACTCGCTAGACTGACTAGGGCAGTTCCCTTTCCTGAAGCCATCCATCTGAAAGGCTAAAGCTTATTCTACATTATTTTACATTTTAATATATTTAAATAATCAAAGCTTGACCACTTTCATGTTCTAAATAGTTTATTATTTCATAATAAATGTTAAATTCTTTTACATAAAACCAATAAAATTTCCTTCTTAACTTTGAATGTCACGGCCAGTAGCCTTGCACCAATGTGCTTTCTGATGAATAAGGAAAGGTAACTGTTATGCACTTAGCTGTACAACAAATATTCTATTACCTAACGATTCAATAAGGTATCGTGCTGTCACCATTAAGTATGTTTTGTGTGGAGGAAATGATCTGATGCTTAACTGCTGATAATTTAAACTTGCTGTGTCTTTTAAACAAAGAAAGCCACAGAGTTGATATTCACGTTTGTCATTTTAATGATGATACGCTTCTGTATGAAATGTTGATTGTGAAGACCAACCAAAACGTTCAGATTTTAGCATTCAGGTCTTTGTTACAAAACTGGTTAATTTGACTTTAACAGTAAATCCTAAACTATTATAGATATGATAAATATTCAAGTTTTATTGGGATCACCATGAAATTTTATAGAGGATGGCAGATTAAAATTACTGTGTCTAGATTCCCTGCATTACCACAGACTTAGTTTTCTTAAATGTCTCCCTTTATGTCTGATCTTAGGTCCACCACATTTATCGCTGCTAAGTCTCCTTGGCCACAGAAGCCTTCTACTGGGTTTCCCTATGACTTAGGTTATCGCCTGTCTCACTAGCACACTACAGCGCTTAGGCCTCAATAGACAATGGACGCCTGTGAGTTTCCCCATCTCGGGGTGAATCTGCACCCTTTGTGGTACGTGGTCCTGGACAACAGAGTTCATTTCAAAATTCCTGTAGGTGAACTCTTCCAACCATATATTTAAATGAGAGCACAATACTTGTTAACCCACAGTGTGAGACTGTTTTAAAATGGCTTCGAAGTATACCACACTGAAAGGTCATGTAAAGTGATTGTGTGTGTTTGAAACGTAGCAAGGTTCAACCATTAAAGATTGCTACTCGAGAGTTGCAACGACAAAGTGTCGTTTGGAAAGCTCGAGGAATTGGTGAACAAAGTTGAAGGCAGCAATTTAGAAAGTCTTAACTGTGGGAGGAAGACAGTGTGAGCAGGAGAAAGGAGGGAAGGAAGAGGAACTGGTAAGTGTTTGAATAATTTGGTGACACTCGATTCGTGGCATCCCAGTGTTTTATTTGCTTTATCTGCAGCACGATATGACGAACCTGTGTCAGACGGGACAGATGCTCCTCAGAGTGTCAATTACTGCCGTCCTGTTGTAGGCTGTCACAAGATGGACAGGCATTCCACCGCAGCAGCAGTGGACTGGTCCAGCCCCCAATCCAGAACGTCACTTCCACCACGGCCACTTTGCTGCATACCGCAGTGGCAGCAACCTGCGGAACTGCCTGCCTTTCACCGTCCTCTCTTCGGACCGGAGACGGCAGCATTGCAGTGCCCTGTCTGCTGTATCCTGCCACTACACGGAGGACCGCTTGCTGCCAGTTATTCGGTATGTTGGCATTGGCACCTGACTCCTGCAGCACTTTGCTGCCCAGATTAGATTAGATTAGTTTTTCGTTCCATAGATCCATGCTGATGAGATCCTCGTGGATGTGGAACATGTCAATTTTTTTAAGCTGAAATAACAATACTAATAGCGTGAATATATACAATACATCATTTGTTTCTATTAAAAAATTCAATGGAGTAGGAGGAGTTGCCTACTAGTAAGTCTTTTAGGCTCCTTTTAAACTGATCTTTATTTGTAACTTAATTTTTTTTTTTTTTTTTTTCTGGCAAATTATTGAAGATAAGTGTTCCTGAGTAGAGGACCCATTTTTTAACTAAGTGCTTTTAAGGCCTTGTGCAGATCATTTTTGTTCCTGGTATTGTATGTATGAAGTGAGCTGTTTGTTGGAAAAAAGAGAGATATTATTTACGACAAATTTCATTAAGAAGTAAATATACTGAGAGGCAGTAGTTAGTATACCTAGTTCTTTGAGGTGGTTTCTACAGGACGTCCGTGACTTTACTCCACAAATAATATGTATTACACACTTTTGGACTCTGAAAACTTTTGTTTGACTTGAAGAATTACCCCAAAATATACCATATGACATGGAATGAAAGTAGGCAAAGTGTGCAAGCTTTTTCATTTTTGTCGCCTATGTCTGCTAACACTCGAATTGCAAATACAGATTTGTTAAGGTGTTTCTGCAGTTCTGTGGTGTGCTCCTCCCAACTGAGTTCATTATCAAGTTGTAATCCCAGAAATTTAAGACTGTCAACCTCTTCTATCTGCTCTTCTTCATACTTTGCATATGCAATACTTCATGCATATGCTGGGTGGAAACCTCTTACAGGTTCTGAATTGCATATAGTGAGTCTTTTTTAAAGTTTAATGTGAGTGACTTGGCTTTAAACCATTTATTAATATCTATGAAAATATCATTAGCAGATCTTTCTAGAACTACACTCGACATACTATTTATTGCAATACTTGTCATCTGCAAACAAAACTAACTCTGCTTCTGGCAGTGTAACTGACGAGAGATCATTAATGTACACAAAAAAAAGCAATGGCCCTAAGATGGATCCTTGTGGGACACCACATGTAATTTCTTCCCATTCTGATGATGACTTAATTCACTAGTCCCTTGCACTGACGCCCTTTGTTTCCTGTTAGCGATGTATGACTTGAACAGTTTTGCACCACTGCCCGTGACACCATAGAATTCTAATTTATTTTAAAGGATGTTGTGGTTCACACAATCGAATGCCTTTGACGAAACGCAGAAAATACCTGCTGCTTGTAACTTGTTACTTAATGAATTGAGTATATTTTCACTGTAGGTGTAAATAGCTGTCCCGATATCAGAACCCTTCAGAAATCCAAACTGTGTTCTGGATAATATTATTTGCAGTGCAGCCCTGTTAACACTGGGTGTTAAAGATGGTTCTCCGGGCCAAGATCTCAATGAGTTCAGCCGTATCTCCATTCTCAGTGCGTCTTGAATCTGCTTCTCGATGTCTTGCTCCATTGCGGTATTATTTTTCACAGAAATGTATTGCCGCATTAGAAAATCGCAAAATCCTTAACTACATCAATTGAATGCTACAAACCCAGTTGATCAGTAAGCAGTGAGTAAGGCTTGATAACTTGTTCCAGTATGGGGAAGGAAATTTTGAGGCTACACAGAATTACTTTAGAATTGAAAGTAATGTCAGAGGGTGGTGGTCCACATTACATCTGATGTGAGAAGCACATGTCCTACAAAATCCCCTCTGTAGGGTTACTCTCCCTTATGCAGAAAACTAATTTTTGGCACATGTTTAAGACCCATACTTTATTTTGAATGTGCTGATTTCAAGTTGAACTATGGCCTTTGGCATATATCCTTAAACGGGAGTTTTGCATATGATTCAATGTGATGGAAGGTATTCGAGTAAAACAAATTTTTGTTTAAATACTTGATTTTTATTCACTAAAACCATCTATTAATTCTACATATAAATGTCAACTGTCAAAACTATTAACAATTCTGTTGGTATTGAAATTCTATTTAATATAGCAGCGTTACTGGCTCACGTATGAGTTTACACACTGATAAAGTGCAGCGGCATCTGAAACTTTGAGAGGGAACGCAAAAATAACTCTAGTCAAGTGGTTCCGTGTGCATATTTTCTCCCACGGGGCTCAGTAAGCTGGTGTCAGTCAGTTCAGTGGTATGTTTCTTGTGTTCTGTTGTTTGTTTTCCTATTTCCACCCTTTGGCATTTAATGATGTAATTGACAAGGAGCAAAGAGTTTAGGTGAAATTTTGTTTTTTGTTACAGAAAACCCCAGCAGAGATGATTGGGATGCTTTGGTAAGCCCTTTTAATGATGGTGCTTTGGGGACATCACATAGCTAAGAGTGGTTTTCTCATTTCAAATCTGGCAACATATCAACTGGAAATATAATACACCATGGCTGTACTCGGATGTCAAGAAATTCTGAAAACATTGCCACATGAGCAATTGATGGTCATGAGTGGACCATTGACCAAATTTCTGAGGAAAGAAAAGGGTCACGGATCACAGTCCAGCAAATTTTAACTGAGGATTTGCACACGAGATGGGTGTCTGCAAAACTTGTTCCTCGCTCTCACTGCTGAATGAAGAGAAAACAGCTTCAATGTTTGCCACAGCTTGAAAAGTGAAGTGCAAAACTACAAAAATTTTTCTAAAATAAATGTGATTGGGAATGAGTGGTAGTGCTACAGGTGTGATCTGGAGTCAAGGAGTCAAAGCATTTGTGGAGCCAGTGGAAAACTCGAATATCACCACGATCCGAGAAAGCACGTAAAGTGCAATCTGATGTGAAAACAATGTTGATCTGTGTTTTTGATATCAGTGAAATTGTCCACAAAGAGTTCATTCCCCCAGCACAAACAGTGAACCAACATTTTTATCTGTAAGTGTTAGGTCAATTACAAGACAGTATGCGACCTAATCGGCCAGAACTCTGGAGAAATGGGAACTGGTTGCTCGACCACAACAATGCTCCAGCCCACATAGCTCTGGTGGTCCAACGGTCTGTGGCGAACAACAGTGATTGTGCCTCATCCACCCTACTCACCCATCAGGCTCTCTCTGATGGTTTTTTGTTTCCTCGGATGAAGCAAACTGTGAAAGGAAAGCAAGTCATTCGTTTGAATGAGATCAAAAAACAGGGTAGCAGCTTCGAACAGTATCCTGCCACACGAGCTCCGGAACTGTTTTCAGCAGCAGCAAAAGCATTAGGCCAAGTGCATCATTGCACATGGATGATACTTTGAAGGGGACTAAAATACTGTAAATGTAGGGTTCAATAAAAATGCAGAGTAAAAATTCCAGTTATTGAGTAAACTCTCAATTCCTGATAGAAAGCAGGCGAGTAACTCCCAGAAACTCGCATAAAACAAGAGATTGTCGATCCTGAGATGGGCAGTAGCATGTAACTCCACAAGTGACCCAATTTGCCAGTGTTGCTTAGAATGCTCATTGTATTTGTAACTGTGGTGTTCCGTGCTGTACTCTGCTGAGGTGCAGACCATCTCGAAGCTGACGTGGACAGCACTCAGTCAAAACTTCAAGGTACTGCAGTCTACACAGACTCAAACTGAAGGGCGCGATGTGGATTCCACACTGACAAGACTCTGCGACAGTGCGTGCTCCACCACAGCCTCACACAGCCCCCCCGACATGGCCTCCGACGTCACCGAATGGCTAGTCCTTGAAATTTTGGCTGCCACTTGTGCGAGAAGTGCAGGCCGTGTGAGAAGTGCTTTCCTTCTCCTGTGAAGCCAAGACAACGGAATCATTTTCTGCCAAGTTCCAGGACGTAGATATTCGGGGAAATGAACTCACTGATACGGCAGCTGAGGCGGCTTTCTCCCCTCCACTTCCTGCTCACTGTAAAGTCCCCCATGTAGGCTGTCCCCTCATTTGTGACCAGGAAGCCCACGTGTTGGTGGACCACGCAGTTGCTGAAAGTGAGGAATAATGAACGTTCTGTAAAACATTGTGTGACTGTGGTTCACCTCCTTCCACCTCAGATTTCTGAAGGAGTAGCCTTTAAAGGGTGCAGTGTTACATGGCTTTATGCTTAATTACAGACTTACTATTTTATGAGTTAATTTGTTTTCACCACGTAATGCATGCTGTTTACGTCCTTCTTCGTTGCTGAGCGATGTATCACTTTTCGTTCTGACACTGCAATTCTTTCTTTTCTGTATCTTTACTACTTTTTATCTATATAAATGATGAACTATTGGTTTTGCCGTTTAACAACTTTTTAATAACTGTGGAAGTATTACAGGCATCAGGTCCCACCTAATGTGTCACCCGCCTATACGTTCTGCGTGAACCTTTCAAGACTCGATTTATCTGTTTACAAAGAGAAAGGAGGATATCTATTCCTTTATCGTCCAACGATGACCTAGGCAGCTCGACACCCTCGCGGCCCATGCTTTTCCGTGGCTCGCGGTAGTTAGCAGCATTCGTTATATTCCTTGCCCACTTGCCGCTACGTCGAACTTTCGTGGTGATTGTCGGGTAACGTCTTCCACTTTATCTGCAACATAAACTTTCTTCCCACAGTATTTCTGAAAACCCAAAAACAAACTTAAAGAACATAATAATAAAAACTGTTCTTCCAATTATTCGTATAAGTCTTCGTCGATTTAATGAGGGGTGGGACAGGCCTAAGCCTTGAGACACCACAACGGCTTGGAATAGAACATTGCCCATTGACGTGTTGCTTCCTCGTAAGATGCAAGGGAGCCTCTGGTGTGGCACAGATGTGGGACACGGGTATCAATATGAAATATTTTAATGGAGTGTGTTTTGTATGACAGTTATTGTTCAGTTGTGTGCTGGAGAAAATTGTGCGTGAATGGAACAAGATATGCCCGCCACCTGTTAAGATTGGAAGAAAGATTCAACTTAACTGCCTTGCATCTGCAGATGATTTGGTGCTGTTAGAAAACAATATTGATGAAGCAAAGGTTCAGATAGAACAACTGGAATGATTAGGGGCAAAGGTTGGATTGCAAATTTCGTTTGAGAAAACAGAAATGATGCCCAGCTTCCCAGTTGACACATCCCATATCATACTACATAATGATCAAAAAATTAAGGTAGTAAAAAAGTTTAAATATATTGATGAGATTATTACCTAGAATGTTAATGAAAGAGCATCAGTAGACAGTAGAACATTAAAACTTCAGTTAGTGCAGAGAACCGCTTGGCCAACCTACAAAAAATGATGTCTCTCTATAAATGATAAATTTCGACATTACGTCTCCGTCATAAAACTGGAACCAACATATGCAAGTGAAACACTATTCAGACTAAATACTCGAGCAACAACTGACAAATTGCAGAAAGTTGATAGAAGAATACTCTGAACAATTATCAATAAGAAACACCAAGGTAATGGGCAATGGAGACTTTCGTCCAATTCAGTAGTTTATATGGAAAGTGAATCCATTATTGATACAATGCGGGAAAGGAGGATTGCAATTTTTGGCCACATCTCGCCTACCAAATACTAGAATCCTGAAGCAACTTTTTGACTACTTCTGGAACAGTAAAACCAAAAACATTTGGTTTAAAGTAGTACAAAGTGATCTAGATGAACTGAACATCACCACACACCAAATTCAACACAGAGAAGGGAAACTACTTCTGAAGAACAAATACACATGGCTGACATTCAAACCATCAGAACGGAAGAAGTATGTCATATCTGCAGAAGAATGAGCAGCCAGGTCACAGTGAACGAAGTTTTGGGAAATGACAAAATTGCTGACTGCTAAGACCTAAACTTAATCATTGTAAGCTGTGTTGTGTTATGTTTTATTTTAGTGCTCCAATGTGGGTGTGAACTACTGTAACTGGGTAACCTCTTTTGATGCTAGTCAGTTGTCAGGATGAGCATTACTGCAAAGGGCATTTGATTCTAAAGCATTGTCAGGGTCAAAAACACTAAATTACTTTTTCTCTCTTAACGTGTGGGCAGGGTGGGCTCTTCCTTGGCTCGTGTATGAGGTGGAATGAAACAGCATTTTTACATAAGATGACTTTCATTGAAAGATTCGTACAATGGATTCCTTACTGGATTTTTTCTGGCTGGGAGAGCGGCAGCTGTGTCGTTTGCGAAGCCTTCTGCTTGCGTGAGCGGCGGTGTCGTCTGATTACGCCTGGCGGTGTGTGTCTCGTGTCGCTGTTTCGCCCAGTTGACTGGAGACGCGCATCATGAGGTGGCCCGTTTAATTATTGACAACAAAGTCGTGAATCGGATGGTGATACCTTGGATGTGGCGTCCCAGTGTTTCTCTTCTCTAAGCGGCCGTGTGTGTCGTGCGTCGGCCGGCGGAGCGGCACGACGGGGGAAGGCCAGTGTCCCGGACTCAAACAACGGACTCCAACTTGCCAGTCTTCGGCTGTCAGATCTGCATCACCAGCTCACAGGTGACTGCTGATGTGAGGCCGTCTCCTTCCCATCCTCAAGAATCACCTGGGTACGTAAAAATCAGACTTCAAATACCTACTAACTTCTGTCTTCTGGCAGTAATGCTGCTGCTCGCTATTCCATTACAGCGGCAGACTCGGTGCTTCTGTGTACGATGTAGTCTCTTCCTGTATGACAGTCTTGAGCACAGACTGAACTGTACTAAAGGTGAAAAACTACTCTCAGGCCGACGGCGTTGCGCGTATTTATTTACTTCAGTTCACTGGAGGTGAAAGACTCCACGGTCATTGCCTCTTCTGTCATGTTGAAAAGCTTCTCGAAGAATCTTCTTAACGTCAGTCATCGGCTCTTGGAATGTAGGCGAGGGCCTTTGCTCACATGCGACAACTGAGAAACCCGTGAGCCGGTCGGGCGATGCCCTGACGGCTGAATCGACAGCGCCCGCTTATGTGGGGGGGGGCGACGGCTTCTCCCGACGTGCTGACTTGCCAGTGCCGGCTGTTGCCACTGCTGCTCCGCCTGCTGTTTGCCAGTGTGTAATTCTTCTAAACTAAACTAAGTTTTTCATTTATTTCCTAATTTCTACTTCACTTCACATTGATTTCACCAATTTATTTACCTATCTTAAGTACAATTCAACACTATATAAATAAATAAATAAATAAATAAGATCTGGATCTCCCACTGGACATGACCTCTATTATAACTGATAAGGAGGCGGTGGTGGTCGTGTTTTAAGATATGTTTTTTGTCTGGTGTCGGGAATTTTTCCACAAATATTGGATGTGAGATTTTAATGTCACAGGCGGGCTTGGTCACTCAATATTTATAATTGTCATCCAGCCACAGCCATCTGTCCCCTTTTTACTGTGTCTTTACTGGTATTTTAGCCACTGTTCCCTCTAGTTGTCATCCAGTGTCTTGTCGGGGCTTTGTTACTGGCCTTTCTGAAACTCATCTTGTCATGATTACCTTTCAGTTCTTGTGGAGCTAAGCAACTTGTTCTTCCATTTTATTGGGTTTTCATCACAGTCATCAGTACATAATTAATCTAAGGGCCCTGATAACCTTGTTGTTCAGTGCCCTAAGTCATCTCCTCCTTCCCACCAAATTGTGTCGGTCACCAGTTGCCAAATTAGAAAACACTGCCTCCCAATAGTAAGTTTCCCCTCGCCCATCTCCAAACCAGAGACTCTCATAAAAAAATACATCACTTTCTGATGTTAGTCACAAAATAAAATATGCCCCTACTATTAAAAATGCTCAGTTCAACTGTGTGTGCGACGTCACACTCTAGTACGCCAATCACGTTTTCCCACCTATATCGCTGGCCTCACATCAGTGAGCCTTACAAATTTGAATAATTTAGTAACACTTATTTCACGGTATGCCAGGATTTAATCTGCTTCATCTGCAGCATCGTATGACAGACCTGAGTTACACGGGACGAAATCGCCCTCAGTGTGTTAGTGACCACTGTCACGCAAGCTGGACATAAGCATTAGGCTACCCACACTCACAAAGGTTAACAGCTTGCAGCCCCTCCCCCCCCCCCCCCCCCCCCCCCTCCCCTGCCCCACCTGTATTCTGTGATAGAGTGGGTCCCCAATTCTGTTAACCAAACAGAAAAACAGTGCACATGTAAGCTGTACCTAATGCCCATGACAGTCAGATTAAAAATTCGTCTCTCTACAAAGGACGACGATGGTTTGTGTATTTTGTCTCATTGTATTCGATGAGCTCTCTCTCTACATGTACAAGGGGGACCCAAAAGAAACATGACTCTGAGGGTGCTGCCACTCACAAACATAGTGCAGGGTTCTCACGCTAGATGGTGTTAGTAGAGACCTTCGTGAAACAGCTGTGCAGACGGCTTCAGTGTAGAGCTGAATGTGCAAGTGTGCTATTGTGTTTCTCTGTTGGCGGGTTACCTCTGCGAAGTCATTATGGCAACTTCAAGAGAACTGTGTGTGTGTGTGTGTGTGTGTGTGTGTGTGTGTGTGTGTGTGTGTGTGTGTGTGTACTTCTGTTTCCTGCTTAAAAAAACTGCAACAGACACACTGTGCTGTGATGACAGCACCACACACTCTGCCACGTCCTCCAGTGTAAAACCCTGGACTCTGGTCTTCACAAGCCTCCTTAAGTAGAGGGGGCTTACACGTCTCTGCAGGTGCCTGTGGCTTTGCCGCATTTCTCTTCCCGTCTGGGACCTCGTCCGTGTACTCGCAACTGACGAAGTGCTCCACAGTGGCTGCCTCGACAACTGGTACGTGCAAACAACCACTGGCAGCTTCTGCGATGTGGTACAGCAGCCTAGCTGCGAACACAGGGCTTCTGGCTGCCAGTATTACTCTGTGCGCCTCCGTCTTGCCATCTCTGGTAGCCGTTTGAAGCACAGAGCATTAGACTACTGAATTTCTGGTGGAAATTGATTAAATTGAATACACACTGAAGAAATGAAAATGACAATTTATTGCTTTTTATACATTTGAATGAATGTTGAAGGGTGTCTTCATTTGAAGCCACTGTGGTAAGTCTTAGCGACACTCACAATATGTGAAAAACATGAAAGATACCCTGGATATGAATGAATCAAATCTTCTCGGGTGACAAGCATAAGCAAACATCACCTTTTAAAACTCCATCGGGATCAATGAAGGTGTTTTTCATACCACAGTTGGCATAACATTTTAGAATCCCGTGCTGTAGCATGTGTTTTGCTTCTGACTTTCTCTTTCCTGTGGGCACCTGTGGTTTGAATATTTCACGGTGTGGTGTATTATGTGATGAACATGGTAAGCCTTTCACATATCTAGTATGTGCTAAACCAGCTACAACATTCCTTCTAAATTTTTAGACTTGCAAACTCCTACCAGTGTACGTCACAACTGATACATCAACAAAATACCAAGAGAATATTACCAAGGACCTTCCTGCTTTTCTTTCAGTTGTATAACATCCTTTGTTCACATGATATGACCTTGCAGCAATTTGCTTTTTGCTACTATCAGCCTCCTTTCTGTTCACAACTGAAACATCATCTGGAGGATTTTATAAGAAATTGTCCTTCCATTTTTCTAGAGGGTATTCCATCATCCCTCACTGACCATTCAGAGTCCACTCTACTGAGTTCTTTGTCATGCTTCATTTGTTCCAGACCTTTGAGGTCACAACTGCATGTCCCATGTTGTTTCAGTTTTTCCACAAAGGACACCCTTGTGAAGCAGTTATCAAAAACATTGTTTCCATTCCAGACATTCCCACAAATAAAATAAAACTATTTCTCCTAAATGAACCTCAGCTGTACCTATGTTCCTAGTGTACACTGGACTCGCATGCAGGAGGATGACTGTTCAATCCTGTGTCCGGCCATCCTGATTCTGGTTTTCTGTGATTTCCCGAAATGGCTCCAGGCAAATAGCCAGATGGTCCCTTTTGAAAGGGCACAGCTGACTTCGTTCCCTAATCTGATGAGATCGATGACCTCGCTATCTGGTCTCCTCCCTCGGAACAACCCAACCCTAGTGTAAACTTCAAAATCACAAACAAACACTAATTTATTAGCCCAAAGCCATACCATGTATCCTCATCTGATGAGTTTCTTGGGCATTTATTATTTATTATTAATCCTATCTTTTAATGTCACCAAGCATTCATCAACTGGCTGACTTTAGGTGGGGCATAACTCTCTTCGAAAGCTTTAATCAATGTCTATCATAGGTCTGATATTGCAAAGCTTATTGTAATTTGGAGACTCTGTTTTTGGTGTCACGTTGTTATTATTCAAATGTGTGTGTGTGGTGGTAACCCTCCAAACCTATTTATGGACATGAGTGAACTTGCACAATTGTCCCTCAACTGTTTACAGCAAGAGCAACTTCCATGGTAACTATGAGGTTATTTTATACCCACAAGAATTCATTTTGTTAGAAAAAACGAACCATTTAAACCAGTAACCAAAGACAAAAATGTTTGTTTTTTTGAGAGGCATTAAAGTTAGTGTGAAATGCTATGTAACCAATCAAATTGTCACAGAAAAAATTGAAATCGTCTGGTGCCATGTTGTTACCTTCATCTTTCAATTTGCCTTTTATACCAACATACTCATTTTAGTCATGAGACTTTGTACTTCCACAACAAATTTTACTCCATGTATTAGTGGCAAGAGAAGATAAAGGCAAACCATCATCACTGCATCAACACTTTCACCCTCAAATGATTAGGCCTTGCATGATTTTATGTGGTGTCTTCCAGTGTCACTTTCTTCTGCAGTGATGTCTAGAACAAGATCAGGATTAGTATCAAGGTCACTTTGATCACTTCTAATTTAGGTTCAGACATAACTTCATCCAAAAGGTCTAATATTCCTTTTACATGTGATGATTTCCTATTTATTGTGTTCTGGGGAAGAAAAGATACAGGTTAGATTTGGACACGTCTGGTGAATCACAGTAGCCCCATACGAAGCCACTATTTTTATTATTGTGAAATCTGTTCACTACTTTGCAGCAACACTATAACAAAAATGAATGACATCCTGCTTTAGCAGTCATTTTGCAGTGGTGGTACTTTTTGCAGAGTTCCTTGTAACCTGTCTATTTACATTTACTGTTACAAAAGTAAATTAACAAACTAGGCAGCCTGGGACATCATCGGTAACTTACATAATTTCAGGACATCCATTTCCTGTATTTTGCGTCTGCAGGCACTCCTTATCTCATCAAAAAGTATGGATACCTATAATCTCTTCACTACTGTAACCACTGAATTAAGTACTCACAGTATTCACTGATAATCTTATCAGATGACATGGTTTCAGCTGTGTTGTCAAATGGGTTGACATTAATTCTCAGCAAGTGGTCCTGACAGCCATGCAAGTACATTTTTTGATCAATTTGAAACCTGACTAAATGAGATTCTAAACTGAAATCTATTTAAAGTAGTCACCCTTCACATCAAACACAGTATGTGAGGTGAGTTTTTTCTCTTTTTAAGCAATCTAAAACCAATAATCTTTCCAATTATTTTGTTCCATGTTGCACAATGTGGAACTTCATTTACCATTGCTAAAATTCTTAGTGTTGGAAACGAAGTTTTTGCTTTCACCAAGAACATCTGTGGCTGCCTTATCTGCAACGCTGATACTCGTGAATGCCTTCTCACAGACTTACTAAATGAGATATCTCCTTACACAGAGCCAGTTAACATAGGTAAGTTATCTGCGCTTCTTCACTTGCGGTAACCCAATGACGTACTCACGAGTTGCAGTCTCATAAGTAACCCCCCCCTTGCCCTCCCATATGCTGGCAGCAATTCGGCAGCTAAGAACAGGGGTGCCTGTGCTGACAGGAATGAAAATGCACACAAAAATTTCAGACTGTGTTTAAGAAATGCTGAACACTACTGCAGAAGAGAATCTGAGAAAGACTTTGGAAAATGACTTCAAAGTATACCACACTGGAAGGTCATCGAAAATGTTCACGTGTATTTGGAACATGGTGAGGTTCAACTACTACATCGTGAGGTTCAAATACTACAAATGCTACTCTGGAGCAGTGTCAATAAGAGCTCTGCAATCCTGTGCCTGTCAAACATGTGACCTACTGCCAGCAAACTAAGTGTAAAAAAATTCTGTTTAGAAAGCTCAAGGATGTTGAAGGTAGCAGTTCAGGAAGTTTCACATGTGGAAGTGTGACCAGTACAGGGAGAAGTAAGAAGGGGGAGGAGGTAAATATTTCAATAATTCAATTACATGTATTTCACAGTATACTATGTTTTTACTTGCTTTGTCTGCAAATGGTAGTACAGCCCCGTGATACTCGGGACAAATCCTGCTCAGTATATCTAGGACTGCCCTCCTGTTGCATGCCAGGACTAGCTCCAGAGGCATCTTACCGTAGCCGGCAGCAGACCGGTCTGTCCCCAACCACAACAGCAGGTTTACGACAGCTGCTTCACCACATGTGGCGGCAATCTGCAAAGCAGTCTGCCCACAGCCGTCCCACGCGTCTTTGTCCGCACCGTGAAACAGCAGGACCATCACGACACCCTGTCTGCCGTATGCTGCTGCTACGTGGAGGGTAGTCTGCTGCCAGTCACCCCACACAGTGACATTGGCACCTGACTCCAGCAGCCAGTTTACAGCTGAGGTGTCGCCACACTTCGCCTTTCTGTGAATTGCAGTGTAGCCATTTTCACACCGGCTGTTGATGTCCATTCCATGTTGCAGGATCTCGAACAGTTCAGCCAAGTTTCCATACTTGGCAGCTTCATGTGTCCCCCCCTTTGTGACACTGGCAAGCATAGAGATGATTTCTCACAGAAATTTGTCACAGTAGATGATGGCAAAATCATTAACCAAACCAACTGAATGCTAGAAAGCCACACAATCGGTGAGAAATCTGGACTAAGATTTGAAAGTTTGCTCCAGCATGGGGAAGGAGATTGTGAGGTCACACAGAATTACTTGACATTTTTTGAACTCTAAGAAACTTCATTGGGTGGTATACCGCATTAGAACTGGCACAGGAAGCGTAAACCCAACAGATCACCGATTTCGTTGAACTTTTTGCACCAATTTAGTACATATAAATGTGAGAAACTCCTGTGGTACAAAAGTGCTGCTCAACCTTTTTTGAGAAATTGGCACTCTAAATTTCACCAGTCTGTCTGGTACCATAAAACAAAGCCAGCCGTCTGACATGCACTTTATGCTACCAGTTACGGCAGCGTGTCCTCGAACTGCTTGTCGGTCTAGTCCTTCATGCTACCCATCCACTGCACATTTATTGTTATTACAAATGTTTAAATGTTTAAACCTAAATAACAAAATTGGAAATAATAATAATTATAATATAATATAAATAGAACTATAGAAACATAGAAATACACACGTGGGAGGTACTAAAAAGATATGAGGAGTTGTGACAAATTTACCATTTCTCTCTCAATGCACTTCAGCATATCACACGCAAGTTGTACCTGACTACATGTTGTTGTTGTTGTTGTTGTTGTTGTGGTGGTGGTGGTGGTGGTGGTGGTGGTCTTCAGACCCAAGACTGGTTTGATGCAGCTCTCCATGCTACTCTCTCCTGTGCAAGCTTCATCATCTCCCAGTACCTACTGCAGCCTACATCCTTCTGAATCTGTTCAGTGTATTCATCTCTTGGTCTCCCTCTACGATTTTTACCCTCCACGTTGCCCTCCGATGCAAAATTCGTCATCCCTTGATGCCTCAGAACATGTTCCACCTGCTGGTCCCTTCTTCTAGTCAAGTACTCCCACAAACTCCTCTTCTCCCCAATCCTATTCAATACCTCCTCATTAGTTATGTGATCTACCCATCTAATATTCAGCATTCTTCTGTAGCACCACATTTCGAAAGCTTCTATTCTCTTCTTCCCCAAACTATTTCTCGTCCACGTTTCACTTCCATACAAATATTTTCAGAAACTACTTCCTGACACTTACATCAATGCTTGATGTTAACATATTTCTCTTCAGAAACGCTTTTCTTGCCATTTCCAGTCTACATTTTATATCCTCCCTACTTCGACCACTATCAGTTATTTTAGTTCCCAAATAACGAAACTCATCTGTTAGTTTACCTGTCTCTTTTCCTAATGTAATTCCCTCAGCATCACCTGACTTAATTCAACTACATTCCATTATCCATGTTTTGCTTTTGTTGATGTTCATCTTATATCCTCCTTTCAAGACACTGTCCATTGCGTTCAACTGCTCTTCCAAGTCCTTTGCTGTCTCTGACAGAATTACAATGCCATCAGTGAACCTCAAAGTTTTTATTTCTTTTCCATGGATTTTAATACCTACACTGAATTTTTCTTTTGTTTCCTTTGCTGGTTGCTCAATATACTGATTGAATAACACCTGGGGTACGCTACAACCCTGTCTCACTCCCTTCCCAACCACTGCTTCCCTTTCATGCCTCTTGACTCTTACAACTGTCATCTGGTTTCTGTACAAATTGTAAGTAGCCTTTCGCTCCCTGTATTTTACCCCTGCCACCCTCAGAATTTGAAAGAGTCTACATTGTCAAAAGCTTTCTCTAAGTCTACAAATGCTAGAAACGTAGGTATGCCTTTCCTTAATTTTTCTTCTAAGTCGTAGGGTCAGCATTGCCTCACATGTTCCAACATTTCTACGGAATCCAAACTGATCTTCTTCGAGGTCATCTTCTACCAGTTTCTCCATTCGTCTGTAAGGAATTCGCGTTAGTATTTTGCAGCCATGACTTATTAAACTGATAGTTCGGTAATTTACACATCTGTCAACACCTTCTTTCTTTGAGATTGGAATTACTATATTCTTCTTAAAGTCTGAGGGTATTTTGTCGGTCTCATACATCTTGCTCACCAGATGGTAGAGTTTTGTCAGGACTGGCTCTCCCAAGGCCGTCAGTAGTTCAATGGAATGTTGTCTACTCCCGGGGCCTTGTTTCAACTCAGGTCTTTGTTCTCTGTCAAACTCTTTGCCTGACTACATAATTTATACATAAATATTCATTCCATCATGATCTCTTAGGTCAACTATACACCTCTCAAAGTATACCACAATGATTATTGGTATAATATTTTTCCCTTTTTAAACAAATATTTGTCACACACAACATTTGTGAAAGCTCAGAAGAAAGCAACGACTGCCACCTTCTCTAACTGTGCTAATACTGCTGCCCGATGACTAGCATCCTCCTGTGATATTTGAATGGTTGTGGAACTTTCAAACTGTTTCTTCACAATGGTTTGGGAACACATTGTGTGAGAGCAGCTTTTGAGGGATTTAAATAAGAAGCACAGCAAAAAGCAAGCAAAAGATGTCCAGGAAGACCTATTTTGGGCGTTCATCCAGAATATGCACTCTTCCCTGAGCAACACATAGCAAGTAACTGATTCGATTTATTTCATCTCATAACATACAATATTCAGATCATGTGATTAGTTGCACTGTTGAAGTTATCACCTCATCATTCATAAACTCCTCCACTGAATAACATCTTTCCACTAAGAGTTCGTGTAAATTTTTCTGTAGATGACCAATTTCCATGCTCAGTATATCACAGATCTTTAATTTATTGTATATTTTCATGCTCTTGTGTTGAGGAGTCATAGAATTTAGCTTTAATAGGTGTGGGTGGGAGCATAAAATGTTATTGCCTAGTTGTGTAAATGTTTGAAGTGAAAGTCTTTGAAAAGTTCAGGTTTAATGTGCAGGAAAATTAGAAGTTCAAGAATGTATAGTGATGGTACAGATAATATATTTTGCTTTTTAAATAATAGGCGACAAGAGGTTCTCGGATGTGCAGCACACTCTTTCCTAATGATTTTTCTTTGAAGTTTTAATATCCTTACCATGTAAATTGAATTACCCCAAAAAATTATGCCACATCTGATGACATTCGAAGCAACTATAGTACAAAATTTTTTGTCTGTCCGTGTCTCTTACATCATGTAACTTTCCAATTGCAAAAGAAAGGCTATTTGGTTTGTTAACTAAATATTCTGAGTGTGGCTGCCAGCTCAAGTTTTTGTCTGAAGAATTTCACTGTGCTTGCTGGTTCTGTCTTCTCATTTTTATGTAGGACATAGATCTCACTTAGCTTACTTTTTGTTTAGAACTGTGAGTTGTGTTTTTGTAATATTTAGTTTCAGACCATTTAATTGCAGAGCTTTTTTTTTTAATCAGCACTAAAGTATCATCTGCAAATAGGACTGACTTTGCATTGATGTCCAAGGGTAAATGACTTTACATAAAACAGGGAGAGAATTGGTCCCAAAACAGAGCCCTGGGGGACACCTAGTGGTAGTTTCTCATTTTGATGAGTAATTTGCAGCGTTAGATGTTGTGAAAACTCTTTGCTTCCTGTTTGTCAAATAAGAGGTCTCCTGCTGATCCTATATCTCTTTAATTTATAGAGAAGTATGGAGTAATTCAGTGAGTCTGTTTGTATATAGCATGGTGGATGGGATTGAGTTATTCTGAGGCATGTAAGAATTTTTCATATTGAAGTAGCCAGCCCTCTTAACTGCCAGCACAGCATACTGAATTTGTACACAAGGTTTTCTATGACCAATTTTACATCATTTTAAATCACTACATTCAGTTAAAACATTAAAATGGGAAACAGTGCACATGCAATATATACTTAGTGCCCACAGCAATCAGATTAAGAATATCACTCTCTCTACAAGAAAGAAATAAAAAACTCAGCACAATTGTGCTGTGTTACCAGTCTAGTCTAAGTTTATATCCCAAATGGGCATTAAATTATGACAAAAGCTGACCGTAGTCCGCAACATTGCATTCAAAAATACAACAAAAGGATATCAATGATTCATTATATCTTCAAAGCACAAAAATGCTCGTGGAGTGTTTCCTTACAGAATATGCATATCGAAAGTCGTGATTGTGAATTGTGTTAGGTTTACACTAGCAAAATATGGATGGAAGGAGGCTTACTAGTTGTCTCAAATCATTCCTTTGGAAAGTGTTTTGAGAGAAAGCTCAGTACTTTGTAGGTGCTACTTATAAAGACAGAGGAAAGTAAAATCTTATTAACCTCATTTTTGCTTCAACCAACTGCGAGATTTCTGCCATTAGCTGTGGATGGCAGCTGGCCACTCCCTCTCTCCAGCCCTCCACTTTCCAGGCCTCCGGAGGATCCTGGGAGATCACCTCGAGGCCAGCACCGCACGCTCTGCCACATTTTCTACGGTCAAATTCTGGACCGACTGGTCCTCAAGAGCATCCTTCAGTAGAGGGAGGTCATATTTGTTGGCAGCTACCAGTAACTGTGCCATCTTGCGGATGGTAGCACTGTTGCAGCACCTTCTCAGCTGTATCCTGCTGCCACGGGGAGGGCTATCCGTTGTCAGTCGTTCCTTACACTGGCATCGGCACCCGACTCCAGCAGGTAGTTGACGGCCACGATGCACGCTGTCACCAGCCTTCACCCCGCCATCCCCTCCCCCCCCCCCCCCCCCCCCCCGCACAATGCGTTGTAGCCATTATCACACTGGCTGTCGACGTGTATTCCCTGTGCCAGGATCTTCACCAGTTCAGCCATGTTTCCGTTCTCTGCAGATTCCTGCATTCGGTTCTCCACGGAGTGTTCTTTTGTGGCGCTGTGGTCTACATCTACATCTACATTTATATTCTGCAAGCCACCCAACAGTGTGTGGTGGAGGGCACTTTACGTGCCACTGTCATTACCTCCCTTTTATGTTCCAGACGCATATGGTTCGCGGGATGAACGACTATCTGAAAGCCTCCGTGCGCGCTCGAATCTCTCTAATTTTACATTCGTGATCTCCTCGGGAGGTATAAGTAGGGGGAAGCAATATATTCGATACCTCATCCAGAAACGCACCCTCTCGAAACCTGGCGAGCAAGCTACACCGCAATGCAGAACGCCTCTCTCGCAGAGTCTGCCACTCGAGTTTGCTAAACATCTCTGTAACGCTATCACGCTTACCAAATAACCCTGTGACGAAACGCGCTGCTCTTCTTTGAATCTTCTCTATCTCCTCCGTCAACCCGATCTGGTACGGATCCCACACTTATGAGAAATACTCAAGTGTAGGTCGAACGAGTGTTTTGTAAGCCACCTCCTTTGTTGATGGACTACATTTTCTAAGGACTCTCCCAATGAATCTCAACCTGGCACCCGCCTTACCAATAATCAATTTTATATGATCATTCCACTTCAAATCGTTCCGCACGCATACTCCCAGATATTTTACAGAAATAACTGCTACCAGTGTTTGTTCCGCTATCATATAATCATACAATAAAGGATCCTTCTTTCTATGTATTCGCAATACATTACATTTGTCTAAATTAAGGGTCAGTTGCCACTCCCTGCACCAAGTGCCTATCCGCTGCAGATCTTCCTGCATTTCGCTACAATTTTCTAATGCCGCAACTTTGCTGTATACTACAGCATCATCCGCGAAAAGCCGCATGGAACTTCAGACACTATCTACTAGGTCATTTATATATATTGTGAAAAGCAATGGTCCCATAACACTCACCTGCGGCACGCCAGAGGTTACTTTGTCTGTAGACGTCTGTCCATTGAGAGAAACATGCTGTGTTCTGTTTGCTAAAAATTCTTCAATCCAGCCACACAGCTGGTCTGATATTCCGTAGGCTCTTACTTTATTGGGCGACAGTGCGGAACTGTATCGAACACCTTCCGGAAGTCAAGAAAATGGCATCTACCTGGGAGCCTGTATATAATATTTTCTGGGTCTCACGAACAAATAAAGCGAGTTGGGTCTCACACGATCGCTGTTTCCGGAATCTGTTGATTCCTACAGAGTAGATTCTGGGTTTCCAAAAACGACATGATATGCGAGCAAAAAAACATGTTCTAAAATTCTACAACAGATCGACGTCATAGATATAGGTCTATAGTTTTGTGCATCTGCTCGACGACCCTTCTTGAAGACTGGGACTACCTGTGCTCTTTTCCAATCATTTGGAACCTTCGGTTCCTCTAGAGACTTGCGGTACACGGCTGTTAGAAGGGGGGGAAAGTTCTTTCGCGTATTCTGTGTAGAATCGAATTGGTATCATGTCAGGTCCACTCTGTTGAGCGATTCCGGTTGCTTTTCTATTCCTTGGACACTTACTTAGATGGCAGCCATTTTTTCGTTTGTGTGAAGATTTAGAGAAGGAAATGCAATGCGGTCTTCCTCTGTGAAACAGCTTTGGAAAGAGGTGTTTAGTATTTCAGCTTTACGCGCGTCATCCTCTGTTTCAATGCCATCATCATCCCGGAGTGTCTGGATATGCTGTTTCGAGCCACTTACTGATTTAACATCAGACCAGAACTTCCTAGAATTTTCTGTCAAGTCGGTACATAGAATTTTACTTTCGAATTCACTGAACACTTCACGCATAGCCCTCCTTACGCTAACGTTGACATCATTTAGCTTCTGTTTGTCTGAGAGGCTTTGGCTGCGTTTAAACTTGGAGTGGAGCTCTCTTTGCTTTCGCAGTAGTTCCCTAACTTTGTTGTTGAACCACGGTGGGTTTTTCCCGTCCCTCACAGTTTTACTCGGCACATATCTGTCTAAAACGCATTTTACGATTGCCTTGAACTTTTTCCATAAACACTCAACATTGTCAGTGTCGGAACAGAAATTTTCGTTTTCATCTGCTAGGTATCCTGAAATCTGCCTTCTATTACTCTTGCTAAACAGATAAACCTTCCTCCCTTTTTTTATATTCCCATTAACTTCCATATTCAGGGATGCTGCAACGGCCTTATGATCACTGATTCCCTGTTCTGCACTTACAAAGTCGAAAAGTTCGGGTCTGTTTGTCACCAGTAGGTCCAAGATGTTATCTCCACGAGTCGGTTCTCTGTTTAATTGCTCGAGGTAATTTTCGGAAAGTGCACTCAGTATAATGTCACTCGATGCTCTGTCCCTGCCACCCGTCCTAAACATCTGAGTGTTCCAGTTTATATCTGGTAAATTGAAATCTCCACCTAAGACTATAACATGCTGAGAAAATTTATGTGAAGTGGATTCCAAATTTTCTCTCAGTTGTTCTGCCACTAATGCTGCTGAGTCTGGAGGTCGGTAAAAGGAGCCAACTATTAACTTAGCTTGGTTGTTGAGTGTAACCTCCACCCATAATAATTAACAGGAACTATCCACTTCTACTTCACTACAGGGTAAACTACTACTAACAGCGACGAACACTCCACCACCGGTTGCATGCAATCTATCCTTTCTAAACACTGTCTATGCCTTTGTAAAAATTTCGGCAGAATTTATCTCTGGCTTCAGTCAGCTTTCTGTACCTATAACGATTTCAGCTTCGGTGCTTTCTATCAACACTTGAAGTTCCGGTACTTTACCAATGCAGCTTCGACAGTTTACAATTACAATACAGATTGCTGCTTGGTCCCCGCATGTCCTGACTTTGCCCTGCACCCGTTGAGGCTGTTGCCCTTTCTGTTCTAGCCCGAGGCCATCTAACCTAAAAAAACCGCCCAACCCACGCCACACAACCCCTGCTACCCGTGTAGCCGCTTGTTGCGTGTAGTGGACTCCTGACCTGTCCAGCAGAACCCGAAACCCCACCACCCTATGGCGCAAGTCAAGGAATCTGCAGCCCATACGGTCGCAGAACCGTCTCAGCCTCTGATTCAGACCCTCCACTCGGCTCTGTACCAAAGGTCCGCAGTCAGTCCTGTCGACGATGCTGCAGATGGTGAGCTCTGCTTTCATCCCGCTAGCGAGACTGGCAGTCTTCACCAAATCAGGTAGCTGCCGGAAGCCAGAGAGGATTTCCTCTGATCCATAGCGACACACATCATTGGTGCCGACATGAGCAACCACCTGCAGATGGGTGCACCCTGTACCCTTCATGGCATCCGGAAGGACCCTTTCCACATCTGGAATGACTCCCCCCGGTATGCACACGGAGTGCACGTTGGTTTTCTTCCCCTCTCTTGCTGCCATATCCCTAAGGGGGCCCCATTACGTGCCTGACGTTGGAGCTCCCAACTACCAGTAAGCCCACCCTCTGCGACCGCCTGGATCTTGCAGACTGAGGGGGCAACCTCTGGAACAGGACAAGCAGCCATGTACGGCCGAAGGTCACTATCAGCCAGAGATAGGGCCTGAAACCGGTTCGTCAAACTGGAAAGGAGGCCTGTTCAGCCCTCTGGAATGTCTTTCGCCCCTTGCCACACCTCGAGACGACCTCCCACTCTACTGCAGGTGAGGGATCAGCCTCAATGTGGGCAGTATCCTGGGCAGCCACAGTCGTAGTCCGATCGGGGGATGCGTGGGATGAGCTGGCCATCCCCGACAAACCCCCATCCGGACTCCCACAGTGATACCCATTGGCAACAGCCTCAAGCTGTGAGACCGAAGCCAACACTGCCTGAAGCTGGGAGTGAAGGGATGCCAACTCAGCCTGCATCCAAACACAGCAGTTGCAGTCCCTATCCATGCTAGAAACTGTTGTGCAAAAAACGTCTGAACTAATCTACAGAGAGCACAAACAATTAGACACAAAATTTAAACGGTTATTAAAATACAAGATTGCCTAATAGATGCAGTAATATTGCTACTTGCGCACTGCTGACACACTGCTCGGCGGCGGAAAGAGACTACGCAATTTTACTCTATTCAGGTACTAAAACGTGATGCTATACTCTCAAATACTATAATACACCCGAAATTTATGAATTAAACAATGCAAGTACCAAAAACACGCAAAGAAATTAAGAATTAAACTATGTAACAAATAAGTGAGCTAAGGGTATACGACTTGCTGCTGCAGCTGCTTATCCAACGGCAGCAGATGAATGTAGAGGTTTATTATTTTCCATGGAATTATACTGCCGCAGTGGAAAATCACAAAATCCTTAACTACACCAGTTGAGTTATATAAACCCAATTGATTAGCAAGCAGTGTGTGAAGGTTGACAGTATGTTCCAGTGTGGGGAAGGATATTTTGGGGTTACACAGAATTACTTCATATTTTTAGAACTGAAAGTAATGTCAGAAGGTGGTGTTTCACAGTACATCTCATGTGGGAAGCAAACATCCTACAAAATCCTCTGTTCAGGGTTACTTTTCCTTATGCAGAAAACTAATTTTGGCAGGTCCCGTGTTTAAGACCCATGCTTAATTTTTCCTATGTGAATTAAATGTTGAACTACAACCTTTGGCATATATCCTTAAGTGTGCATTTTGTCTATAATTTAATGTGATGGAAGGTATCTGAGTAAAACAAATTTTCGTTTAAATACTTGATTTTTATTCACTAACACCATCTATTAACTCTAAATATAAATGTCGATAGTCAAAACTGTTAACAGTTCTGTTAGTGTTAAAATTCTATTTAATGACCAAGTGTATAGCAGCATTACTGGCTAACCTGAGTTTACACACTGATAAAGTATAGCGGCATATGAAACTTTGAGAGGGAACCCAAAAATAACATCAATCAAGTGGTTCCGTGTCAATGCTTTGTAATTACATATTGTACCACTAGGTAGTGATACTTCGTAGCCTCCCATGGTGCTCAGTAAGTTGGTATCGGTCAGTTCACTGGTATGTTTCTTCTGTTCTGTTGCTTGCATTCCTATTTCTACCTTCTAGCATTTAATGATGTGGTAAACAAGTAGAAAATAATTAGTGTGAAATTTTGTTGTCTGTTAGAGAAAACCGCAGCAGAGACTATTGGGATGCTTTGGTAAGCCCTTTTAATGATGGTACTTCGGGGAAATCACTTCTCTAGAAGTAGTTTTCTCATTTCAACTGAGGTAACATATCTACTGGAAACGTACTGCGTGCCATGGTTGTAATAGGATGTCAAGAGATGATGAAAACATTGCTATGAGCAATTGATGGTCATCATTGGACGATTGACCAAATTTCTGAGGAAAGAAAGGTGTCGTGGAGCACAGTCCAGCAAATTTTAATCGAAGATTTGTACATAAGACGGGTGTCTGCAGAATTGGTGACTCACTTCCTCACTGATGCCTGAAGAGAAAACCGCTTCAATGTTTGCCACAGCTTGATGAGAGAAGTGCAAAACTATCCAAATTTTCCTAAAATAATTGTGATCGGGAATGAGAATCAGTGCTACAGGTACAATACGGAATCGAGGAGTCAAAGCAAGTGTGGAGCCAGCAGAAAAATCTTAATATCACGATGACACGAGTAAGCATGTCCAAAGTGAAAACAATGTTGTTCTGTGTTTTTGATGTCAGTGAAATTGCCCACAAGGAGTTTGTTCCTCCAGCACAAACAGTGACCCACCATTCTCTGGAAGTCTTATGTAGATTACAAGAGAGTGTGACGGAATCAGCCAGAACTGGTGAAAGGTGAAGTGGTTGCTCCACCATGGCAATGCCCCAGCCCACATAGCTCTGGTGGTCCAACAGTCTGTGGTGGGGAAACAACACAGTGCTTGTGCCTCGTGCATCGTACTCACCCCATCAGGCTCTCTCTGATGTTTTTGTTTCCACAGGTGAAGCAAACTCTGAAAGAATAGTAATTCATTTGTGTGAATGACATCAAAAAACAGGGTAGCAGCTTTGAACAGTATCCTGCCACATGAGTTCTGGAACTGTTTTCAGCAGTAACAAAAGCATTGGGCCGAGTGCATCATTGCACATGGATGGTACTTTGAAGGGAACTTAAAGTACTTTAAATGTAGGGTTCAATAAAAATGCGTTATTGAGCTGCTTGTAAACCAACAATTCCTGATAGAAAGCAGTGACTGAGATTTCGGTGAGTTACCCCTCAAACTCGCATAAAACAAAAGATTGTCGATCCTCAGACAGGCAAGTGACCCAATTTGCCAGTGTCGCTGTACGCTGCCGAGGTGCAGACCGTCTTGAAGCTGACGTGGACAGCTCTCCGTCAAAACTCGAAGGTGCTGCAGTCTACACAGACAGCGAACTGAAGACACTGGTGTGGAATCCACACTGATGGGACATTGTGACAGTACGTGCTCCACCACAACATCACACAGAGTCCCCGACGGTGACTCCGACGTCACCGAATGGCTACTCCTCGAAATATTGGCTGCCACTTACGTGAGAAGTGCAGGGCGCTCTTCTTCTCCAGTAAAGCCAAGACAGTGGAATCATTTTCTGCCAAGTTCCAGGCCATAGGTAATCAGGGAAATGAACTCAATGATTTGGCAGCTTAGGGGGCTTGCTCCCCTCATTTGTGACCAGGAAGCCCATGTGGTGTCGGTGGACCGCACGGTTGCTGAAAGTGAGGAATAATGAAGTACGTTCTGTAAAACATTGTGCGACTGTGGTCTACCTCTTTCCAACTCCAATTTCTGAAGGAGTAGCCCTTAAACGGCTTGGAATGGGACAGGCTTGCGAGCATACGTGCTGCGATGTCAGCACCACACACTCTGCCATCCTCCAATGTAAAACCCTGGACTGACTGGTCTTCACAAGCCTCCTTAAGGAGAGGGGGCTTACACGTCTCTGCAGGTGCCTGTGGCTTTGCCGCATCTCTCTTCCCGTCTGAGATCTCATCCTTGTACTCGCAACAAACAGTGCTACACAGTGGCACCTCGACAACTGGTATATGCAGACAACCACTGGCAGCTTCTGTGATGTGGTGCGGCAGCCTAGCTGTGAAGACAGGGCTTCTGGCTGCCAGTATTACTCTGTGTGCCTCCGTATTGCCATCTCTGGTAACCCTTTCAAGCACCCCCCCTGCGGGTCCGGGGTAAGAATAGGCCCGAGGTATTCCTGCCTGTCGTAAGAGGCGACTAAAAGGAGTTTCAACCGTTTTGGCCTTCTATGTGATGGTCCCCCTTGGGGTTTGACCTCCATTTTTCAAAATTCTACAGAAGTACGAGCCTTTTGGGGAAGGACACCTTACATGGTGTACCACTGGTCCTAAGTGCACTACGACCTTGGCAGTCAGCATTGCACCGGCGTTGTCACCATACCCATTATTCCTCAAATTGGGCCTAAACGCCTGATGGGTTGTCCAAGTTACGCCCATAGTGCATCTCCATCTGCACCAGCGATCATGATGGACTTTCCATGGCACCAGAAATCCAGCACGGTAGCCAGCCCGTTGTGGTGGGGTCGTCATGTACCCTCTAGGTTGTAGCCCCCTGACAACACAGGGATCGTACTGCCGATACCTGAGCTGCACCCTCCCCGCGTTGGCCAAGGAGTAGATGCCCGTCTCCTTGGGGCATCAGGACTCCCGGCAATGGTCATCCTGCCAGGTGGCCCTTGCTGTGGCTGGGTGGCGCCCGTGGGGAGAGCCCCTGGTCGGAGTGGGTGGTATCGGGGCGGACGTTTCGCACATGAAACGTCAACACGTATCAGGTCGCTCTGCGGCCGAGTCTTCCAAAAGAAAAGGTACCGTTTCTAGTTCTGGTTCTCCTGCCCTTTCCCCCTTGGCCACTCCATGGGAGGAGGGACAGGCCCGCCGGCTTGGGGCGAAGTACTTCCCCCGCTATTTGGTCTGTTCTCGAACAGATGGGGGGACGTTCGCCACCTCCAAGCCCATGTTCTTTGTTCAGCACATTGAGGACGTCTTCGGGGAAATCGAGGCTCTCAGCAAGATGCGATCAGGGTCCGTTCTTATCAAGACCACCTCTGCCACACAATCGGCGGCACTCCAGGCGTGCGACCGCCTAGGGGACATCCCAGTCTCCATTGTCCCACATCTGGCACTAAATAGGACGCAGGGGGTTATTTTTCATCGTGACCTCCTGCTACAATCTGATGAGGAGCTCAGGGCCAACCTGGAGCGCCGTGGCGTGCATTTCGTCCGGCGAGTCCAGCGCGGCCCCAAAGACCGTCGCATCGACACCGGGGCCTTTATCCTCGCCTTCGAGGGGGATGTTCTCCCGGAGAAGGTAAAGGTGATGTGCTACCGGTGCGACGTGCGACCTTACATCCCGCCTCCTGTGCGCTGTTTTAGGTGTTTGCGCTTTGGTCACATGTCGTCCCGGTGTGAGGCTGAGCCCCTTTGTGGCGACTGTGGACGTCCTCTTCGTGAGGAACATACTTGCACCCCACCACCTCGATGCCCTAATTGTCCTGGCGTCCACTCGCCTAGGTCCCCAGACTGCCCCGCCTATCAGAAGGAGAAAAAGATACAAGAAATCAAAACTTTGGATCGGCTCTCTTATTCTGAGGCCAGGAAGAAGTATGACCGCCTTCATCCCGTGTCACTGGCCACTTCGTTTGCCTCAGTTGTGTCCACTCCTTCCGCTGTATCCTCACCTCTATCCTGTCCCCCCTCCGCCTCCTCTGCCCATCAGGGGGCTCTGCCTCCGCCTCCCAAATCCCTCCCTTCCAACTCCTCCTCCCCTGCGGCCCCCACCCCCCCTGCCCTAGGGGCCACCCTTCCTCCTCCTCCTCCCCCCACGCCACCTGAGAAGCGATCCTCTTCTCAGGTGTCCATCGGGGAAACGTTCTGGACCCCAGCTTCCGAGGTCCGGCGTTCCAAAACGGACCCCGCGCGTGAGGACCTTCTTCGGGTCCAGCCCACCATCCCTGTGCCTCCTCGGCCTTCCAAGAAGGCCTCCAAGAAGAAATCTCTATCCCCCTCTCCACCCCGGCGCGTTTCATCTGACGCTTCATCCGTGAGTCGCTGCTCCCGGCCGTCCTCAGTTTCGCCGGGACGCTCTGCTGCCAGGCGTTCCGCCGGCCTTTTGTCGGCAAATGATGCGGCCCCTCCTACACCATCAGGGACAGCGGCCGCAGCTGGCGACGAGTCGATGGAACCGGATCCGCCTGCCGTCAGTTGTAGCGTTGTTGCCTCACAACCTGGCCCTCCGCGGCCATCGAGGTGACCAGCTCTTCCCCGTCTCGTTCCCCCAACTTTTTGACTAGCAATGGCGTTGTTTCATTGGAACATAAGAGGTATTCGATCTAATCGGGAGGAATTACAACTGCTCCTCCGCCTGCACTGTCCGCTCGTCCTTGGTCTCCAGGAAACCAAGTTGCGCCCGACTGACCGTATTGCCTTTTCCCACTATACCTCGGAGCGGTATGACCTCGCCCCTGTGGACGGTATCCCAGCTCATGGTGGGGTCATGTTGCTCGTTCGGGACGATGTCTATTACCATCCCATCCCATTGACCACCCCACTCCAAGCAATAGCTATCCGCATTACTCTTTCTGCTTTTACTTTTTCAGTTTGTACCGTCTACACTCCACCGTCATCTGCTGTTAGTCGGGCTGACATGATGCACCTGATCGATCAGCTTCCCCCGCCGTTCTTATTGTTTGGCGACTTCAATGCCCATCATCCCCTTTGGGGCTCTCCTGCATCCTGTCAAAGAGGCTCACTCTTGGCGGATGTCTTCAACCATCTCAATCTTGTCTGCCTCAATACCGGCGCCCCGACTTTCCTCTCGGACTCTACTCATACCTACTCCCACTTGGACCTCTCGATCTGTTCTACCACTCTTGCTCGTCGGTTCGAGTGGTATGTCCTTTCTGACACCTATTCGAGCGACCACTTCCCCTGTGTCGTTCGTCTCCTGCACCACACCCCATCCCCACGTCCTTCGCGCTGGAACATACTGAAAGCTGACTGGGGACTTTACTCCTCCCTGGCGACCTTTCCGGACCACGATTTTTCCAGCTGTGACAGTCAGGTCGAATACCTCACGGCTGTTATTATCCATGCTGCCGAACGTTCCATACCTCGTACTACTACTTCTTCTTCACGTCACGTTTCCGTCCCCTGGTGGAACGAGGCTTGTAGGGACGCTATCCGTGCTCGACGACGTGCTTTACGCACCTTTCGCCGCCATCCTACGTTGGCGAATTGTATTGAATACAAACGACTCCGAGCGCAATGCCGTAGAGTCATCAAAGACAGCAAAAAAGCGTGCTGGGCCTCTTTCACGAGCTCCTTTACCAGTTTTACTCCCTCTTCCGTTGTTTGGGGTAGCCTGCGCCGGCTGTCGGGCATTAAGGCCCACTCCTCAGTACCTGGCCTGACCTCAGGTAATGAGGTCCTTGTTGATCCTGTGGCTGTCTCCAATGCCTTTGGCCGCTTTTTCGCGGAGGTTTCAAGCTCCGCCCATTACCATCCTGCCTTCCTTCCCAGGAAAGGGGCAGACGAGGCTCGGCGATCTTCCTTCCACTCGCTGAATCTGGAAACTTACAATGCCCCCTTTACTATGCGGGAACTCGAACGTGCGCTTGCACTGTCCCGGTCCTCTGCTCCGGGGCCAGATGCCATTCACGTTCAGATGCTGGCACACCTTTCTCCGGCGGGCAAAAGCTTCCTTCTTCGTACCTACAATCGCGTCTGGACCGAAGGTCAGGTCCCCATGCGTTGGCGTGACGCCGTTGTTGTTCCTATACCCAAACCCGGGAAGGATCGACACCTTCCTTCTAGTTACCGCCCCATTTCTCTTACAAGCTGTGTCTGTAAGGTGATGGAGCGCATCGTCAATGTTCGGTTAGTTTGGATTCTTGAATCTCGACGACTACTTACTAATGTCCAATGCGGCTTTCGTCGCCGCCGCTCCGCTGTTGACCACCTTGTGACCTTGTCGACATTCATCATGAACAACTTTTTGCGAAGGCGCCAAACGGTAGCCGTGTTCTTCGACTTGGAGAAGGCTTATGATACCTGTTGGAGAGGAGGTATCCTCCGCACTATGCACCAGTGGGGCCTACGCGGTCGTCTGCCCCTTTTTATTGATTCCTTTTTAACGGATCGAAAGTTTAGGGTACGTGTGGGTTCCGTATTGTCCGACGTCTTCCTCCAGGAGAACGGAGTGCCTCAGGGCTCCATCTTGAGCGTAGCCCTTTTTGCCATCGCGATCAATCCAATTATGGATTGCATTCCACCTAATGTCTCAGGCTCTCTCTTTGTCGATGACTTCGCGATCTACTGCAGTGCCCAGAGAACATGCCTCCTGGAGCGCTGCCTTCAGCGTTGTCTAGACAGCCTCTACTCATGGAGCGTGGCAAATGGCTTCCGGTTCTCTGAAGAGAAGACGGTTTGTATCAACTTTTGGCGATATAAAGCGTTCCTTCCGCCATCCTTACATCTCGGTCCCGTTGTTCTCCCATTCGTGGACACAACTAAGTTTCTAGGGCTCACGTTGGACCGGAAACTGTGTTGGTCTCCACATGTCTCTTATTTGGCGGCCTGTTGTACACGATCCCTTAATGTCCTCAGAGTTCTTAGCGGTTCATCTTGGGGAGCGGATCGCACTGTCCTGCTTCGCTTGTATCGGTCCATAGTCCGATCGAAGCTGGATTATGGGAGCTTCGTCTACTCGTCCGCTCGGCCATCCCTCTTACGCCGGCTCAACTCCATCCACCATCGGGGGATACGTCTTGCGACCGGAGCCTTCTACACTAGCCCTGTCGAGAGTCTTTACGCTGACGCTGCCGAGTTACCATTGACCTACCGGCGCGACATACTGCTGTGTCGGTATGCCTGCCGGCTGTTGTCTATGCCCGAACATCCCTCTTACAAGTCCTTCTTCGCCGATTCTCTCGACCGTCAGTACGGGTTGTATGTGTCCGCCCTGCTGCCCCCCGGAGTCCGCTTCCGTCGCCTGCTTCGACAATTGGATTTTGCCCTCCCTACCACCTTCAGAGAGGGTGAGAGCCCGACACCACCTTGGCTCCAGGCTCCGGTTCGTATTTATCTCGACCTCAGCTCACTCCCGAAGGAGGGTACTCCGGCTGCAGTGTATTGCTCACGGTTTGTCGAACTTCGTGCTCGACTTGCTGGTCACACCTTTATTTACACCGATGGCTCCAAAACTGATGATGGTGTCGGCTGTGCCTTTGTCGTCGGGACCGCCACCTTTAAATACCGGCTCCTTGACCAATGTTCCAGCTTTACGGCCGAGCTTTTTGCTCTCCATCAGGCCATTCAGTATGCCCGCCGCCACCGCCATTCATCGTATGTACTTTGCACTGACTCCCTCAGTGCTCTTCAGAGCCTTGGGGCTCCCTATCCGGTCCATCCCTTGATTCAATGAATACAGCAGTCCCTCCATTCTTTCTCTGATAATGGCGGTTCTGTCAGCTTTCTGTGGGTCCCCGGACATGTAGGAGTGCCTGGGAATGAGGCTGCGGATGCTGCAGCCAAGGCTGCAGCCTCCAGCCTCGGCCAGCCTCCGATTGTGTCCCGTCATCTGACGTTTGTGGGGATGTATGTAAGAGGCTTGTGTCCTTGTGGTGGGATGCTTGGTCATCCCTCCAAGGAAGCAAGCTCCAGGCAGTAAAACCGCTCCCAACTGCTTGGACAACTTCCTCCCGACCATCTCGGCGCGAGGAGGTCCTTCTGACCAGGTTGCGGATTGGGCATTGCCGGTTTAGCCACCGCTACCTGCTCTCTGGTGACCCAGCCCCGCAGTGCCCTTGTGGTCAGGCATTAACGGTGCGCCATGTTTTATTGTCGTGTCCCCGTTTTAGTCAATTTCGTGTTGTCCTGTCCCTGCCATCTACCTTACCGGATGTTTTAGCTGATGACGCTCGAGCAGCTGCTCGTCTTCTGCGTTTTATAACTTTAACTGGCTTGGCCAAAGACATTTAACCTTTTTACTTATTTCATCTGCATCTTTGTCAGGTCCTTTTGATGTCCCCCCATCCCCTTGAGTTTTAGCAGGTTCCTTGTGCTCTAACACCAGTGACTGGGCGCTAATGACCTCAGCAGTTGAGCGCCCTTAAACCCTACCAAAAAAAAAAAAAAAAAAACCTTTCAAGCACAGACCATTAAGCCACTGAATTTATGGTGGAAATTGCTTAAATACACACTGAAGAAATGAAAATGACAATTTATTGCTTTTTATACATTTGAATGAATGTTGAAGGGTGCCTTCATTTAAAGCCACTGTGGCAAGTCTTGGCAACACACACAAGATTTGAAAAACTTGCAACATACCCTGGATATGAATGAATGAAACCTTCTCGGGTGACAAGCATAAGCAAACATCACCTTTTAAAACTCCATCGGGATCAATGAAGGTGTTTTTCATACCACAGTTGGCATTACATTTTAGAATCACGTGCTGTAGCATGTTTTGCTTCTGACTTTCTCTTTTCTGTGGGCACCTGTGGTTTGAATATCTCACGGTGTGGTGTATTATGTGATGAACATGGTAAGCCTTTCACATATCTAGTATGTGCTAAACCAGCTACAACATACCTTCTAAATGTTTTAGACTTGCAAACTCCTGACAGTGTACATCACAACTGATACATCAACAAAATACCAAGAGAATATTACCAATGACCTTCCTGCTTTTTTTTCAGTTGTGTAACATCCTGTGTTCTCATGATATGACCTTGCAGCAATTTGCTTTTTGCTACCATCAGCCTCCTTTCTGTTCACAACTGAAACATCATCTGGAGGATTTTATAAGAAATGGTCCTTTCATTTTTTATAGTGAGTATTCCATCATTCCTCACTGACCAATCAAATTCCACTCTACTGAGTTCTTTATCGCGCTTCGTTTGTTCCAGACCTTTGGGATCACAACTGTGTATCCCATATTGTTTCGGTTTTACCAAAAAAGACAAACTTGTGAAGCATTTACCAAAAATGTGTAATGTTTCCATTCCAGACACTCCCACAAGTAAAATAAAACATTTCTCCTAAATTAACCTCAGCTGTACCTATGGTCCTAGTGTACACTGGACTCACATTCGGGAGGATGACAGTTCAATCCAGTGCATGGCCGACTTCCTCCCCCGTCCTTCCCTAATCCGATGAGACCGATGCCCTTGCTTTCTGGTCTCCTCCCTCGGAACAACCCAACCCTGGTGTACACTGCAAAACAACGAACAAGTCCTAATTTATTAGCCCAAAGCCATACCATGTATCCTCTTCTGATGATGGGTTTCTTGGGCATTTATTATTTATAACTAATCGTATCTTTGAATGTCACCACGCTTTCATAAATTGGTTGACTTTAGGTGGGGCATAACTCTCTTCGAAAGCTTTCCTGAATATGTCAAGCATACGTCTTATCTTGCAAAACTTATTGTAATTTGGAGACTCTCTTGTTGGCATCATGTTATTCAAATGCATGTGTGGTGGTAACTCTCCAAACCTATTTATGGACATGAGTGAGCTTGCACAATTGTCTCTAAACTGTTTACAGCAAGACCTACTTCCATGGTAACTATGAGGTTGTTTTGTATCCACAAGAATTCTTTTTTGTCTTTGGTTACTGGTTTAAATTGTTCGTATTTTTGAGAGGCATTCAAGTTAGTGTGAAATGCTATGTAACCAATGAAATTGTCACAGAAAAAACTGAAAAGAAATAGTCTGGTGGCATGTTGTTACCTTCATCTTTCAATTTGCCCTTTATATCAACATACTCATTTCAGTCATGACACTTTGTACTATCACAACAAATTTTAGTCCATGTATTTGTGGCAAGAGAAGTCAAAGGAAAGCCATCATCACTGCTAGAATTATATTCATTATAATCACTTACACCCTGGAATTATTAGGCCCCACATGATTTTAAGCGGTGGCTTCGTGTCACTTTCTTCTGCAGTGATGTCCAGAACAGGATCAGGATTAGTATCAAGGTCACTATGATCACTTCTGATGTGGGGTCAGATATAACTTCATCCAAGAGGTCTAATATTCCTTTTACATGTGATGATTTCCTATTGATTTAGTTCTGGGGAAGAAAAGATACAGGTTAGATTTGGACAAATCTGGTGAAGCCTCAGTAGCCCCATATGGAGCCACTACATTATTGTGACAGTTGTTCACTACTTTTCAGCAACACTATCACAAAAATGAATTCCATCATGCTTTATCAGTCATTTTGCAGTGGTGGTACTTTTTGCAGAGTTCCTTGTAACCTGTCTATTTACATTTACTGTTACAAAAGTAAAATAATAAACTAGGCAGCCTGGGACATTATCGGTAACTTACATAATTTCGGGACCTTAATTTCCTGTATTTTGCATCTGCAGGCACTCCTTAGCTCATCAAAAAGTATGGATGCCTATAATCTCTTCACTACTGTAACCACTGAATTAAGTAGCCAGAGTATTCACTGATAAGTGTATCAGATGAAATTGTTTCAGCTGTGTTGTCAAATAGGTTGACATTAATTCTCAGCAACTTGTTCTGAACTGTAGACAGATTGTTAAATGTGTTTTCCATTCTACCACCTGTAAATAAGACAGCCATGAAAGTACATTTTTTGATCAATTTGAAACCTGACCAAATGAGATTCTAAACTGAAATCTATTTAGTCACCCTTCACAACAAACACGGTGTGCTACGTAAGTTTTTTTTCTCTTTGTGGGCAATCTAAAACCAATAATCTTTCCAGTTATTTTGTTCCATATTGCACAATGTGGAACTTCATTTACCATTGCTAAAATTCTTAGTGTTGGAAACAAAGCTTTTGCTTACACCAAGAACATCTGTGGCTGCCTTATCTGCAACACTGATACTTGTGAATGCCTTCTCACAGACTTACTAAATGAGGTTTCTCCTTACACAGAGCCAGTTAACATAGGTAAGTTATCTGCTCTTCTTCACTTGCGGTAACCCAATGACGTACTCAGGAGTTGCAGTCTCATAAGTAACCCCACCCCTTGCCCTGCCATATGCTGGCAGCAATACGACAGCTAAGAACAGGGATGCCAGTGCTGACACGAGTGAAAATGCACACATAAATTTCAGACGGTGTTTAAGAAATGCTGAACATTGCTGCAGAAGAGAATCTGAGATAAGACTTTGGAAAATGACTTCAAAGTATACCACACTGGAAGGTCATCGGAAATGATCACGTGTATTTGGAACATGGTGAGGTTCAACTACTACATCGTGAGGTTCAAATACTACAAATGCTACTCTGGAGCAGTGTCAATAAGAGCTCTGCAATCCAGTGCCAGTCAAACATTTGATCTACTGCCAGCAAACCAAGTGTAAAAAAACTACTGTTTGGAAAGCTCAAGGATGTTGAAGGTAGCAGTTTAGGAAGTTTCACATGCTGAAGTAAGACCAGTATGAGGAGAAGAAAGAAGGGGAAGGGGGAAGAAGAGCAGGTAAATATTTGAATAATTCAATGACATATATTTAGCAGTTTACCAGGGCTTTACTTGCAAAATCTGCAAATGGTAGTACAGCCTCATGTTACTCGGGTCAAATCCTGCTCAGTATATCTAGGACTGCCTTCCTATTGTATGCCAGGGCTAGCTCGAGAGGCATCTTACCATAGCTGGCAGCAGACCGGTCCGCCTCCAACCGCAACAGCAGGTTCACAACAGCTGCTTCACCATATGTGGCGGCAATCTGCAAAGCCGTCTGCCCACAGCCGTCCCACGCGTCTTTGTTCGCACCGTGAAACAGCAGGACCATCGCGACACCCTGTTTGTCGTATGCTGCTGCTATACACAAGTATAGAGAAAAAGAGAAAGTAAAAGGTCTTAACTTCTTAACAGCATTTATATATTTAAAGATTTCGTTTTTCTACAGTATTATTGCTGTTAAATTTTTTTTATAATTGTAAACAAAACAGAATCTAGAATATGTATGTGCTGTGTGGCTGGATTATACCGTATATACAAAATAATGGACCAATAGTACAGAATTATTGCAATTAAATGTTCTGTAATTTTGGTACATAAATTACGTATGCCTCATAAAATCCGTTCAGTTTACAGTATCTAAAATTTTGTAACTATGATGTTAATTTCCAGAATAGTTGTGACTAAAATTTATTAGTTATCTTAACAAAACTATAGTTAGAATCAGTAAGCGTAATGTAGTTTATTGGAAAGCTGACAAAGCAAATTTGTACTTGGACTTACTCCATAGATGTACATCACAAGCTGCTAAATAAATAAAAAAAAATCACTGTGTGTGTGTTTACAATGCAAAAGGTGAACGTTGAATCCTTATAGAGTCTGTCCCACCTACACTTCTCTTTCTGTCTGCCCATTTGTGAAAATTTGCCGGTCTAACGTGTCGCATAAATGCGGACACATAAGCCGTTTTGCTGGAAAGTCAGAAGTTGGCAGCATTGTGAGTAGAGATGCATTCTGCTTTGCGCTCTGGAGTTTCTGCGTACGAAGCCAACGTGTTGGTCTGCCACCTGTCGGCAACGCCAACCAACAAGTGCGATCGAGAGCCTATCACATATTACTTCACCAATTTCGCATTTGGAAGTTTCACAAGAACATCTCAGAAATAACAAATACCTCCTACGCGATATCAACTATTTGAACATATTTTATTGATGGGATTGCTAGAAGCGCCAATACCTCATTATTTAGGGCGAAAATATTTCATACTCATTGATGTTTGTGGTAACGCATTCTACATATTTACCAACCGCCTCAGGCATCATTGATTTGAGTTATAACTAAGCTGGTGATCTTACTAATTTTTGCAAGACATGGAAAAATCAGTCTGTGTCTATGAATTGGATTGAAGTACAGATTTTTAGTAAAGTAAGAAATTTCGGAAGAATATGGAGACGTTTATGATTTACGGAATATTAACAGTATACTAATTTTTGCGGGACACCGTAACGTATATTCGTGTCTAAATGTCTATGGGTTGAATGAACTACAGATGCAAGCGATGGGCACAGTGGTAATGGGGTAAGAAGACCACCACTTAACTAAGTTCCCAGACTCATTCGTGCATATGCCTGTCTCACCACAGCAACTCATAGTGTGCACGTGGACACAGCTTCTGAACAGTTCTTGCACTGCTGCAAGTCTGAACACACAATCGTAGTGCTTCCCTTTCGGACAAAGCGGAGGTTTGGTACGATCGTATAGTGTTGGAAACACTACCGATTACGCCACGTCATTCTTACTCTCCTAATTATGTCCTTGCCTGCCCATCCAGTCGACAATCACTATCTTCAATTTCCGTTAATGTAAAAACTCACCTTAGCTTTTATCTGTTTGTTGCTTTTGCGTTACTGCTACGGTGGACCAATGGAGAAAAGTGCACGGCGTTTAATGATTGACAATCCACACCTGGCCGGCTGCACGTAGTGTAGAGGAGCGGCGCGAGAGGGCAGCAGCTGCGGGCGGCAGCACGAAGTGTCACTGCCTGCGAAAGTATGGCCGTCATTGCATACGCACGGCGTACAGCAGACTGCACTTCGTGGCATTTGTAGACACGTTGTTCGTTTAAAATAGCAAGTACTGTGTATTTTTGTCTTGAATAAGTCAAACAATGCCGTGCTTTTAGCTGAACTTTCGAAGCCAAGAAGAGAGGGAAGCAGCAAGAAGAAGAATATGGCTGATGAACTTCTGCAGAGCAAACTGGCAGAACACAAAAGCAACTGCATTATGTGGAGTAAGAGCAATTTTCACGCATTAACGTCGATTGGAAAATGTAAGATTCCCCGCCTAGTATGTCACGTAGCAAAGACGTGCAGTATTTTACTACTACAGCTCGTGTCGTAACTTGCTGCAGAATGTTGAGGTTAAATTCGTAAGGTACAGTATTGGTGCTTTTACTGGTGAACACGTGTTGGTAAAACACAAAATTATGTCACCAGTAACTGAGCCAGCAAAACAAAATCTCGTTTCAACTTGTAGCGTGCAGTTCCTGAAGCATGCTTTTCTTATTTGTTTATTTCTGTTCAGTGTAACATAACGGGAAGTGACGAATTAAAACGAAACGAGACAAACGTGAAAGAAAAACAAATATAATGAGAACAGTATAGTTGATTTCTCGTTATTTTACGGTTGTTGTGTAAGAGGCTGTTGCAGTAAACTCTCAAGTGCAAATAGACCTTCAACATGTGTAATATATTGCGGTACCGGAACACATGCAAAGTAATCAGACGTCATATAAGAGGAGGTGTTAAGTTTTTAAATTAAAAATAAAATTGCTTTCGAGCAATTCAAGAAGTGGAATGCCACAGATGAGAAGGTGTCGTGTGTATTACTCCACTCCAGCATGTGCACTTTCTGTGTTGTGATTAACAGTAATATTTCTAAAGTTGTGTTGTTTTGCAAATGAACATCTTTTTCATTTCCAAATGTAATTGTAATGGACAGTTACGAAATTTATTCACCTTTAATACACAGCAGACGTAATGGGATCAGCCAATTCTAGTTTCACTGATTAATAGAATAGTTTTATTCTAGAGCCATTCTAAACCAAAGGAACTAATGAGTTTGTGATACTTAAACCAGCTTTTGTTATTGTAAACCAATACTTGTATGCAAGGTATGCAAGGCCGTTGCTGAGAGGAAGATGTTTTTGAAATATGCCCCTAGGAGACAGGAAAGGGGAAAAATAACTTTTATAGCTTCAGTAACTTGCACATCTTATTAATACTATCGTTTGCTGCTGAATCACAACAGCCTGGAATACTATAGGAATACTTATAATTTTATGGTTTAATTAATAGGATGTTAAACATTCTGACTCACCAGCTTGGTGATCATAAATTTACCACTACAAGATACTTAAGTATTCCAATAAAAGAAATGAATGGAATTACCTGGTGTATGCTGTGAAAGGAAAACTAGGTTCAGTAACTATTAAAATAAAAATTAATTTTTATTGTAGCTACTGTATTTTTTAAATGGGACAAAAAGTAAAAATAATTTCATCCATCCCCATACAGATAGCTGTGAAAATGAGTGATTGTACAACTGTAGTAGGTATATAAATACTTTGAAGACTTAAAATGAGAAATGTGGTGTACATTCAGTAGATAATTGATGCATGAATAGTTCACCTCTTTGCTATTAACTTAGGCATGCAATTATTCCATAATACATTACTGTGCAGAAATGCGCTAAAGATGTCTGCATTATTAGTCGGAACATGCGTGTTCCGGGAAATATTTTAGACTGCCATTAAAATGTAGTAGTTTTGTTGAATATGACCTTAAACTATTATGGACTTTAAATAAGTTTCCCTCTTCAATTAACAATTTGTTGCACATCAGTTGTTTCAGCCTGAGCTGTGTCAATAAATGTGCGTTGATTCGGGTTCCTACTATCTTCCTGCTCACAAGTTGCAAAATTAACTACGAAAATCAGATTCAAACACCCAAATAATGGTTATAGTACTTCTTACCTCTCGGAATCCTTCAAAAAGTGTATTAAAATCATCACAAACTAATGACTGGTTCAGCTTGTTTCACAGATAGCTCAGTAATTCATGTAGATTTCTCTTAAATCACTGAAAGTCTCATAGACCTCTGAGGAGTGTTATAATTAGAAGTGTATTATTCTCTAGTAACAACCGACAAGCACACGCTTTTACATTGCGATTTACAAAGAAACTCCTTGTTTCCATATTTTTGCTTTTGTGTTAAAACTCCTCCTTTTTCCAGGTAAACTGTACACATACATGATGCTAGCCTGTAATCCCTTATATCTTATTTCTCCATCACCATGAGTACATGGTGTTGAGTGGCACAAAACACACATCCAAATTTCACACACCTTTCTAACATAAAAGAAGCTCGTGTAACTCTTTATTCAGCACCCTAATGTTTTGATGGACCAAACATTTAACTTTCCTGGAAACTATTCCATATTTTATGATGCTATGCAGTTCTAATTTCTCTCAAAGCTGTCTGTCTGTAATCTGACTCTAACCAAAAGATGTGTTGCCTTATGCTTCCTGCAAGATGCTCAACTAATTTCTCGGCTTAACGGAAACATCCGATTCCACCTGTGTGCTTTGACCAATACCATCACCAATATGGCGGAATCGACCATTCACAGCAACTCCCATATCACTACTAAAACGTCATTACGTAAACATGACAACAAACAAGAAAATAGATCGAAAAACTGTCAAACACACATTTCTCCGATAATATAATGAAACTAACGGGACGGGGGGGGGGGGGGGGGGGGTTATGGATGGTTGTTTTTAGGGTAGGGACAAACTAAAAATAAACACAAGCCACTAAACCAAACGATAAAATAAGACAACGACAACCTTCCCAAAATCTAACTAGAAACAATATCCACTGGAATCGAACATTTCCCTTGACCTATATAGCTCAACAAACTATCATTACCAATTCATACAACCCAAAACTACAACCCCTTCAACAATCATCGCTGCCTCAAAAACCACAAGAAAACACCAAATTTGGAACTAAACAGTTCCCTTGACCTTACAGGTCATCAAAAACACACAAAACCTATTCACCAATATCAGCAGCACCACCACCCCCACACATGATCCACAAATTATCTAACCAGATAAAAACATAAACAGACAACTCACCACACACACACACACGCACAAAACTATACACACAACCTCATAAACATAATAGACCACAACCAAATAAAATTTCCACCCCCTCCTCCACCCCCGAAAATCAAAATAAAAGAAACAAATACTAACATAAAACAAAAAAAAAAGGCGTACACACCCTAGAACAAAACAAAACAAATACCAAAATCTACAACCACCCCCACCCAACTACCTCCCCAAAGCTCACCAACCTCCCCCCCCCCCCCCCCCCCGCCCAAGAACCTGAGCTGACAACCCCCTTCCCCCCCCCCCCTTCCCCCCCCCCCAAAAAAAATAAGAACCTAACTAACCCTCTGCCTGTAGATGTTACTAACAGCCCTTAAGAAAACCCTAAAAATACAATACTCCTCAGGGACACTCTTCCACCAACATTACTCACGTAAATGAGCCTGAAGGTTGGAAGAGCGCCTCTTCCCCCTCCCAATAACAGATTTAACAGCAACCCCAAAACCTCTCTATAGTATTTGTACAGGCTCCACTCTCATAATTCTTAAACTCAACATTGTGATTGCCTCCTGACCCAATCCACTATAAGAAGGAAACCCATCAGAAACTACAGTACTCCCCTGTTCTACATACTCCTGAGTCAACCCCACCAACTCCCTCTTTGTACGATGTTGAACAACCCTAAACACACATTCAGAAGACCCAGACCCCGATACCACAGCCCCCCCATCTATAAACAGGCTTACCCCTCCCATACTTCCTCCTACCAAACTGTGACTCATCACTCTCTATCACTACTCCAGGCCCACCCAACTTACCCCTGTATTTAATGTATTCTGATCAAACCTCACGACAAAAAGAATACCAATCGAGGACTGTTCGCTCACTCACACCCACCTCTTGCACGCAAAAGCTGAAAGAGGACTGATAACAAAAATGATAAATCGTCAAGACACTTTCACGAATGCCCGACCTAGACTTCTCGAACCAGGTACCCCAGTGAATGGAGCGCCAAACATTATTACTCCGGCACCTCGCTGGTCCGAGACGCTGGAACTTTCGTTAACTTCATACGTTCACCACATGCAGCGCACTTCACCAGCTCGGCCAGAAGACCAAACGGCTGCAGGAATTTGTTTAGCGACATTGAACTGTCACGCAACATGCCCCACAACCGAAAACTGTTGATTTTATCGGTGACATAACAATAGTAATCCAAAAAATTCAGACACGACACGACACTACATTAACTTAGAAATAACCAAAAACCAAACCGTCAGCTCACTGCAGAATATTCCACTAGAAATTCACTAATCACCAGAACAACTCAAATGAACCCAGTTCGACACACAACCCACAAACACCAGCAGAGAGCACTACCAACCGCAACCATATGGCACATACAAACACATCACAAGCACACACTAACCCAACAAGAAACACTCAATATTTTATATATATATATATATATGTAAAAACAAGGATGATGTGACTTACCAAACGAAAGCGCTGGCAGGTGATAGACACACAAACAAACAAACATACACACGAAATTCAAGCTTTAGCAACCAATGCTTGCTTCATCAGGAAAGAGGGAAGGAGAGGGAAAGACGAAAGGATGTGGGTTTTAAGGGAGAGGGTAAGGAGTCATTCCAATCCCGGGAGCGGAAAGACTTACCTTAGGGGGAAAAAAAGGACGGGCACACACACACACACACACACACACACACACACACACACACACACACACACACACACACACACACACACACAGATATCCATCCACACATATACAGACACAAGCAGACATATTCAAAGGCATATATATATATATATATATAGTGAGTGTGTGGGGAATTACCCACTTACTATATCCAAAAATTCATCTATTGAGCAGAAGGAGTAGTCATTAAGAAATTCTTTTAACTTCCTTTTATATGCTATATGGCTATCTGTCAGACTTTTGATGCTATTAGGTAAGTGACCAAAGACTTTTGTGGCAGCATAATTTCCCCCCCCCCCCCCCCCCCCCCATGGACCTTGCCGTTCGTGGGGAGGCTTGCGTGCCTCAGCGATACAGATGGCCGTACCGTAGGTGCAACCACAACGGAGGGGTATCTGTTGAGAGGCCAGACAAACATGTGGTTCCTGAAGAGGGGCAGCAGCCTTTTCAGTAGTTGCAGGGGCAACAGTCTGGATGATTGACTGATCTGGCATTGTAACATTAACCAAAACGGCCTTGCTGTGCTGGTACTGCGAACGGCTGAAAGCAAGGGGAAACTACAGCCGTAATTTTTCCCGAGGACATGCAGCTTTACTGTATGATTAAATGATGATGGCGTCCTCTTGGGTAAAATATTCCGGAGGTAAAATAGTCCCCCATTCGAATCTCCGGGCAGGGACTACTCAAGAGGACGTCGTTATCAGGAGAAAGAAAACTGGCATTCTACGGATCGGAGCGTGGAATGTCAGATCCCTTAATCGGGCAGGTAGGTTAGAAAATTTAAAAAGGGAAATGGATAGGTTAAAGTAAGATATAGTGGGAATTAGTGAAGTTCGCTGGCAGGAGGAACAAGACTTTTGGTCAGATGAACCCAGGGTTATAAATACAAAATCGAATAGAGGTAATGCAGGAGTAGGTTTGATAATGAATAAAAAAATAGGAGTGCGGGTAAGCTACTACAAACAGCATAGTGAACACATTATTGTGGCTAAGATAGACACCATGCCCATGCCTACTACAGTAGTACAAGTTTATATGCCAACTAGCTCTGCATATGATGAAGAAATTGAAGAAATGTATGATCAAATAAAAGAAATTATTCAGATAGTGAAGGGAGGCGAAAATTTAATAGTGACTGGAATTCGAGAGTAGGAAAAGGGAGAGAAGGAAACATAGTAGGTGAATATGGATTGGGGTTAAGAAATGAAAGAGGAAGCCATCTGGTAGAATTTTGCACAGAGCATAACTTAACCATAGTTAACATTTGGTTCAAGAATGATAAAATAAGGTTGTATACATGGAAGAATCCTGGAGATACTAGTAGGTATCAGATAGATTATATAATGGTAAGACAGAGATTTAGGAACCAGGTTTTAAATTGTAAGACATTTCCTGGGGCAGATGTGGATTCTGACCACAATCTATTGGTTATGAACTGCAGATTGAAACTGAAGAAACTGCAAAAAGGTGGGAATTTAAGGAGATGGGACCTGGATAAAGTGAAAGAACCAGAGGTTGTAGAGAGTTACAGAGAGAGCACAAAAGAACAATTGACAGGAATGGGGGAAAGAAATACAGTAGAAGAAGAATGGGTAGCTCTGAGGGATGAAGTTGTGAAGGCAGCAGATGATCAAGTAGGTAAAAAGACGAGGGCTAATAGATATCCTTGGGTAACAGAAGAAATATTGAATTTAATTGATGAAAGGAGAAAATATAAAAATGCAGTAAATGAAGCAGGCAAAAAGGAATACAAATGTCTCAAAAATGAGATCGACAGGAAGTGCAAAATGGCTAAGCAGGGATGGCTAGAGGACAAATGTAAGGATGTAGAGGCTTGTCTCACTAGGGGTAAGATAGATACTGCCTACAGGAAAATTAAAGAGACCTTTGGAGAGAAGAGAACCACTTGTATGAATATCAAGAGCTCAGATGGCAACCCAGTTCTAAGCAAAGAAGGGAAAGCAGGAAGGTGGAAGGAGTATATAGAAGGTTTATACAAGGGCGATTGTCTTGAGGCCAATATTATGGAAATGGAAGAGGATGTAGATGAAGACTAAATGGGAGATATGATACTGTGTGAAGAGTTTGACAGAGCACTGAAAGACCTGAGTCGAAACAAGGCCCCGGGGGTAGACAACATTCCATTAGAACTACTGATGGCCTTGGGAGAGCCAGTCATGACAAAACTCTACCATCTGGTGAGCATGATGTATGAGACAGGCGAAATACCCTCAGACTTCAGGAAGAATATAATAATTCCAATCCCAAAGAAAGCAGGTGTTGACAGATGTGAAAATTACCAAACTATCAGTTTAATAAGTCACAGCTGCAAAATACTAACATGAATTCTTTACAGACAAATGGAAAAACTAGTAGAAGCCAACCTTGGGGAAGATCAGTTTGGATTCCGTAGAAACACTGGAACACGTGAGGCAATACTGACCTTACGACTTATCTTAGAAGAAAGATTAAGGAAAGGCAAACCTACGTTTCTAGCATTTGTAGACTTAGAGAAAGCTTTTGACAATGTTGACTGGAATACTCTCTTTCAAATTCTAAAGGTGGCAGGGGTAAAAAACAGGGAGTGAAAGGCTATTTACAATTTGTACAGAAACCAGATGTCAGTTATAAGAGTCGAGGGACATGAAAGGGAAGCAGTGGTTGGGAAGGGAGTAAGACAGGGTTGTAGCCTCCCCCCCTATGTTGTTCAATCTGTATATTGAGCAAGCAGTAAAGGAAACAAAAGAAAAATTCCGAGTAGGTATTAAAATTCATGGAGAAGAAATAAAAACTTTGAGGTTTGCCGATGAGATTGTAATTCTGTCAGAGACAGCAAAGGACTTGGAAGAGCAGTTGAATGGAATGGACAGTGTCTTGAAAGGAGGATATAAGATGATCATCAACAAAAGCAAAACAAGGATAATGGAATGTAGTCTAATTAAGTTGGGTGATGCTGAGGGAATTAGATTAGGAAATGAGACACTTAAAGTAGTAAAGGAGTTTTGCTATTTGGGGAGCAAAATAACTGATGATGGTCGAAGTAGAGAGAATATAAAATGTAGATTGGCAATTCCAAGGAAAGCGTTTCTGAAGAAGAGAAATTTGTTAACATCGAGTATAGATTTAAGTGTCAGGAAGTCATTTCTGAAAGTATTTGTATGGAGTGTAGCCATGTATGGAAGTGAAACATGGACGATAAATAGTTTGGACAAGAAGAGAATAGAAGGTTTCGAAATGTGGTGCTACAGAAGAATGCTGAAGATTAGATGGGTAGATCACATATCTAATGAGGAAGTATTGAATAGGGTTGGGGAGAAGAGACGTTTGTGGCACAACTTGACCAGAAGAAGGGATCGGTTGGTAGGACATGTTCTGAGGCATCAAGGGATCACCAATTTAGTATTGGAGGGCAGCGTGGAGGGTAAAAATCGTAGAGGGAGACCAAGAGATGAATACACTAAGCAGATTCAGAAGGATGTAGGTTGCAGTAGGTACTGGGAGATGAAGAAGCTTGCACAGGATAGAGTAGCATGGAGAGCTGCATCAAACCAGTCTCAGGACTGAAGACCACAACAACAACAAATATCCCAAGCAGCTTGGCATTTGTTTGGGGGTCCTTTTATGTAATTTTCATAGGCAGCTTGTTTGGCAAGTTTATGGTTGGCTTTGTAGTGTTTCTTACATTTCAGGTGGTCTTTATAATAAGTATCATTTTGTTCTGCACCACATTTGCTATTGTTTTTATGTTTTTTACAGTGAAAGCATCTTTTCCCAGATACTAGCAAGGTCATCAGTGTACTATTTAAGCGTTTTATCTTTTCTATTTGGTTTAGTACTGTTTCTTTTCATTGGCGAGCAAGACTACCATAAGTCACTATATGTCTTAAGGAAATTATTTAATAGTGTTTCCACAGATGATTGATCTGTGTCATATTCATAAACAAAGTCCCAGTATACCTTTCTGAGGAAGTCTATGAATAACTTAACATATTCCTCTTTCTGACCTCGTAACACGTCATGCTTGGCTTATTTTCAACCTTACAATTGTTATCTGACTATGTATACTGATATGTTAGGAGTAGAGGATCATGATCTGAAAAACATTCATCTGCAATGCTTACACTATATAGGTCTCTTGAAAAATTAACTATAATATTGTCCAAAGAGGCATTTCCACGTGTTGGGCTGTTGGTACTATAATATAGATTTAGTGATCTGAGTAGGTTTAAGAAGTTCCTCTGTGCCTAGCAAGTCAATGTTGAAATCACCACATATTGCTACATTTGTTTTGAGTTTTAAGATTTTTCTCGTCATCTGTTCAAATTTTTAAAAAATAAGTTAACATCACCATTTGGAGATCCATAGAAGCTAACAATTACAATATTTTGGTCTATCGGTCTTACACAAGTAAATTCACTATTTAATTCTGAGGAGAACGAACTTATCTCTGTTTCAGAGAATTGTGTACACTGTTTGATAAATATTGCAGCCCCTCCATTTTTTTCTCTCATTTCTGCACATTATAGCTGCCAGAATGTACTCATTAGGTATGAACAAATCTACTTGATATTCTCTAAGTCAGTGTTCTGAGCACACAGTAAATCACAGTTTTTTATTTTACAAAAATGTTCCAGCTCTTAGAAGTTTGTCCCTAATGCTCAAATGTTGACTTCCAGGATGATAAGTGGGTGTACTTTACATCTATTTTCTTACCTCTCTGAGCCATTAAGATCTCGTATTTTACATTCATGTGTTTTAATTTCCTCTTCAGGAAGCTTGTCATTATTTTCAGACCAAACCCTGTAAGATTTGGTCCGTTTTAGCAGTTTCCTGTAAAGGAGCACCCAGCGCAATTATAGGCTTAACAGTGGTGTTTTTTTTTTGTGAAATATTTCTTCTGTAGCCTGGTTTATGTTTGTGATAAGTTCCCTTTTGCCAAGCTTATTCCAGTGCACACCATGTCCAGTGAAACTGTTCCTTTTGTAGCCACTAATATCTAATAATTATACGTATGTAAATTTAGCACAAAAATATCTGTTTATCATTAGTTTGACTAATTTTGGTACTGACACATTACCACTCAGGTACAACCTGCCTGATTAGTCGAGTGGCTACAGTAACATTGGTGAAGTGTAACTATTGTATTACTAAGATCATGTTCTTGATGAATCTGTTGGCATTGTTTTTGTTTATGCACCTCCGATCAGCACTACACAGCCCTTTTCCGTGAGTTTGGAGCATTCATTGTTTATACCAGCAGTAACTGTGTCAATATTTGCCCCTGGTTTTACTTCACTGTAAATACTTATACTGCACCCGCCCTGCATTGACATTAGATTTGAGATGTTTTGTGCGTGGCTGTCCCCTTCCATATGAAGGGTCCTTTGTTGCTATTTATGGTCTTCCGTTAGACAGCAAGAAAGCCAGTGGACACACTCCTTTGAGTACCCCAACTGGTGGATGAGTATGCCAGTTCTACCAACAGAGACGTCCAGTTGTGCAGCGAGGTATTTGATAGTGATCTGTTGAATTCCAAACATTCCAACAATGCAGGAGTCACAGATGGGTGTGGCTGGCTTGCACACGGGAGGTAGGACTTTTGCGTGACCTCATTGCAGTGACAACAGATGTCTCGCCTGACAACTCGTCATACCTTTGTTCCCTGACAAGTCTCTGCAGACATTCTCCAAGTGCCTATGAAAATCTGCAATCCTCTGGTTTTCAGCAAAAGTAACTCAACGACAGCTGTCTGCTCGGAGGACCCCTCCGTCACAGACGCCATTTTGAAAGTGCCACCACCTGTCAGATCTTCGTGCAACTGTAGAGGCCAAAGTGGGAATGTTCCATTATTTCCCACAGCAAAAAGAGCATTTTTCCAACTGAAACTGAGCAAGAAAAAATGTGTTGCATTACTTACTAAATGCCCCTTGTATGAGATACAGGTGTGCCTAGTGGATTAAAAGATAAAGTATTTATGAAAATGCAACGCTTTTCCAAAGTATCTGTAGTATATTAAAACATTATTTTTGGGCCATAAAAATTAGTTACCCTAAAGATTCTACTGTACAAATATTTTTCCAAATGCAATTTTCCATGAAATAATAGAATAAATTTATGTTTCAAAAATGTGTTTAGCTTTTTTGTAAACATCTCTATTTTGTAAAAACTAGGTGTGCACCGTCATTTAATCATAATGTATTTATTTTGTAACAAGTAAGTACACGTCAAACGAGGTGATTTCGGACACCGGGGCAAATTCGGACAGTATGGCTTATTTGCTCTTTGCCACTGCATAGAAACAGAGTTACTTATTTTAACGTTCATGTGTCAGTTATTTTAAGCACAAGATTGCATTTACCGCTTTCCACAACTTTTATTTTGCGTCAATTGTTTCCCTAGGTGAATAATCGACGAATATTCTTAGTGTTAAAAACCCATGCAGTATCGTAAAGTGGAAACTTTCTATTGTTGTGTTGAGTGGGAAGTTATTGTAACCGTAATTGTCGACGTGCTGAGTAGGTAACAGCATTGAGAGAATTTCTGTACAAGTTTGTCGAGTTTCTTTTGCAAGGTTATAAAATAACGACGGTTTTTGTAAAACTGTGTACTGTGTTGGGTGATTTGGGACAATGCCAAGAACGTATAAGAGCAGAAGTGGTGTGATTTGTATGGCACACCTAAATCAACCCTACAAAATAAAGAGCACGAAGCACATCCGAAAAAATGGAAGGACAGCCAGTGCTAAATAAAGAATATGAAATGTTGAAGCAAGACATCTTGAGGGCTGCACATTGGGGATTTCCCTTCACTGAATTGGATATTAGATATTTAGTTAAAGACTACTATAAATCTGGCTGAAAAGAGAAGAAATTTCGTAATAATTTGCCAGGAGAAGAATAGGTGCATTTATTTCTCAAACGACAGTCAGAAGATCTTTCCGTTTGCTTAAGTGAAAATATTAAATGAGCTCGTGCAGAAGTGAACAAAGAGACTGTTAAGATCTTTTTCTCCAATATCAAGGCAAAGATGGAAAATCTCCCACCTAGCAACATGATCAACTATTATGAAACAATCATTCCGTATCACTTATTTATGCAAAAGGCTACCTTAAAATGTGTAAAATGTCACCAAAATCAAATAAAAAGCATGTAGAATTTTAAAAAAAGGGCAGTAACTGTCCGAATTCGCCCTCTATATATTGTAACTTCGGACAGAAATTTAAAAAACGCACATGTCCAAAATAACCCCAATCCATGGGGTGACGTCGGACAATTTATTTAACAGTCTCAGATAAATATAGCTACACATACGCTTTCTGGATCTGGGATATTTTATTCGTTACACATATACCCTACCACTTCCATAACAATCAATTTAATCTTACAGTATATACGAAAGTTACAATCAAAATAACAACAAAACCGTCCGAAATCACCCCATTTGACGGTTGACACACAGTCATTTACTCGTGGCATATTTCAAAGTTATTAAATTTATTTTCCTAACTATATAAATATTTTTTGTTTATATTATGTTTCAGAGGTTTGTAATCATAAAATTGTAAGTTCATTTAGCTTTGTCTGTACTCTTAAAAGCAGAAACCGCCCCAGTTATCAGTTTGATTAAGAGAAGATTTTCAATGCTTTTGGAATGAACATGGTTTAACTTACATTTGAGTTTTGTGTCAAATAGAACACTTCCATAGACACTTCTTGTAAGCTTTTTCTCATACTGCTAATAAACTACACAGTTAGTGTTTTGGTATCTTTGTATGAAGCATGTCGAGAGTCTCTCTTTAATTGTAGATGATGAACAATTTAATTTTTTATTCTTATAATAAATTAGCATCTGGAACAAACCTTGTGCAATGATAATGTGGAGGAGAATTTTCACTTTGTTAATTAAGAGCCAGTAACTCTGATCTACCCCTAGAGAGAATATGATAAGTGTGAATCGTAGACAGGTGAAAAGACTTCCACAGTGTTTTGTTACATTGTTATTCATCGAAGTTTTGGTTAACATTGGCACTGACCAAGCAGGACAGATAGGTATGAAATGTCAGTGACGAATGCTAGAAGAGTACAGTATTAATATACCAAACTTCAAGGGTGATTTCTACATAATACCGGAAAGACCAACGTTAGAAGTATGATCGAACGTCCATGGGTGTCCTGCTGGTTCAGTGTCCAATGGGCACTATGGACACTACGAACCAGCAGCACACCTGTGGGCTGTTCGTTCAACAAATATGTCAGTAGAAATTGAAGAACCGAAATTAGTCGAGGAAGGATCTACAATCGGAGTTTGTGATCCTGAATTGATAAAGGCTGTGGGAATGCTCCCTACATTTTGGATGTTGTGACAAATTGTTTTCAAATGCAGGGTACCAAGATGGAATTCGAAGCAGTTGTACACAGTTCACAACATTTACCTCTCAGGTCAGCTGCAACTTGTCACTGTACCAGAGACCGGACAAGGATTTGTGAAGTGCCTATGCAAAAATAAATGCCAGAACCTCAGATGTTTGTGTGTAAAAGGAAACGATATTTGAAATTGAAAATTTCTTCTCAGTTCTTAATTGCATTCATGATATTCAGTGTTTTTGGAAAGTCTGTAGCTGTCATTCATGATTTAAATTGTGAAAAACTCCACCAGTTATGGTACTTATTTTTTCATGTTTAGCACAATGCGTTTTCAGAATGTGTTCTCAATTTCATTTATTTACATGAATATTTTTGATATTGGCATGTTTTCTGCCCCTCTCGCATTGCAGATATTCTAAGCGGTTATACTACAGTTTGAAAATTAGACAAAATGACTCTTTGAGTATTTTTAGATGCTTGCTTGCTTGCTTGCTTGCTTTCCGTGTCTGGAACTAGACTTCAAACTTCCAAAAATCAGCAACCAATATGGCCTTGTCATTTGCCTCCCATGAGTCACTCATTGTGCAGGGCTGGTCTAAATATGGACAGATAAGCAGGTGTTGAGGATCAGAACCATACAGACAGTGTGTGTTCTCATTCTCGCTTAGGAAACCCCATTGCTGCAGGTTTGGCTTGAACTTTGGCACTTCTACCCTCATACGGTTTAGGGTTCTCCAGACTGTGTATGGTAGGTCTCCACCAGGCACCAGTTCTTCTTTTACATCTTTATGGGGGTTTCTCAGGTCGATTTCCCACCTTTTCAAACGATTCTCTGCAGCCGACCCTTCCAGGGCTCAGGTACATGGCAGAAAACTCTTCCTCGAACAAAGCCGTCGGTCAGCAGGCTGGTGTCCATCTAAAGGGGGATGCATGTCCATATAAAGGGTGACGCATGTCCTTTTCTTGCTTGGTTTTTTCGACTTCGGCAGCGATGTCACGTCTTATGTTGGGCGGTGTGATCCCCATGATTAAGTACATCTTGTGCACTGGGGTTGGCCTCAAGCATCCGGTAACAATCTGTGCCATTTCATTCACCACGACAAACTTTTCTCGCATGCGTTGATGCAGACCGTACTGGAGCGGCATATTCCATGGCTGACACACTGAGTGCAAGGGCTGAAGTTTTCAGGACTTTTGGGTTTGCACCCCAGGATCCGCTGAGTAGTTTCCTGATGATGTTGTTTGTAGTTGAGATTTTTTCCCTTGTGGCATTACAATGATGTTTGTAGGTCAGTGTGTGATCCAATGTGACACAAAGATATTTGAGCATTTTACAATGCTCGAGACATTCACCTCTCCATATTACATTTAATTCACGATTTGCCTCCCTGTTCTTTAAATGGAATGCACAGACCTGCGTCTTGGAAGGATTTGGCCTTAGGTGGTTAGCCTCATAATACTGGCAGAAAGCTTCCAAGGTACTGGTTAATTTCTCCTCTACATCCATAAAATTGTTACCTTGGGCTGCAACTGCAGTGTCATCGGCATACATAAATTGGTGCTTGATGTTTGGCACAGGTTGGTAATATAGTGTGTGTGTGTGTGTGTGTGTGTGTGTGTGTGTGTGTGTGTGTGTGTGTACCCGTCCTTTTTCCCCCCTAAGGTAAGTCTTTCCGCTCCCGGGATTGGAATGACTCCTTACCCTCTCCCTTAAAACCCACATCCTTTCGTTTTTCCCTCTCCTTCCCTCTTTCCTGATGAGGCAACAGTTTATTGCGAAAGCTTGAATTTTGTGTGTTTTTGTGTGTTTGTGTGTGTGTCTATCGACCCACCAGCGCTTCGTTTGGTAAGTCTCATCATCTTTATATATATATATATATATATATATATATATATATATATATATATATATATATATATATATATATATATATATATATATATATATATATATAGGGAAACATTCCACGTGGGAGACATATATCTAAAAACAAAGATGATGTGACATACCGAACAAAAGCGCCGGCAGGTCGATAGACACACAAACACAAAATTCAAGCTTTCGCAACAAACTGTTGCCTCATCAGGAAAGAGGGAAGGAGAGGGAAAGACGAAAGGATGTGGGTTTTAAGAGAGAGGGTAAGGAGTCATTCCAATCCCGGGAGCGGAAAGACTTACCTAAGGTAAGGTTTGACATCGTCACTGGAAATGTGAACTAATTTACATGTGTAAATGTCCAACTGTTGCCAGTGATCAGATTACAGTCGTTTTCAACGAAAGGAATTCTAAACAGGAAACAAAATGGCTTCATACATCGAAAATACTGCTGAGCTTAAACTTTTTTAAACATGCACATTAGAAAACATAAATATTCCCCTCTTGCAACTGAAAGGAGAAACTTCATAAGATAAAAAAAATTTTATTTGATAAAACAACTATCTCTCTTTTGTTTCTTCTTCTGTCCTCAACCCCCTCCCCCAACGGGTACAATCGCGAGATATTTCATTAACATTCAGTGCTCCTCACCCCATAGTCAACCAAGATACCTAAAGAAGAGCACCAATATGTTCACAGTTTCTTGGAAAAGCAACCCGGTACAAACGTAACTTCCTCAGATTTACAAATAAGGCAAAGAAGCACGAATTCTGTTGCTGCTGGACCGTGAAGTTGTTTTTGTATGTCAATCCTTAAAACAGGTGGAAATTTAAGCTCAGGAATACACTATTTGTTAAGAAGTGTAAGGAACTGCACAATTAATTGATTGCAGAAATCCCTCAGAACAATGCGTGTTGGTCAGCTACCGCCAATAGTTTCACATTTTCCTGTGTCAGAGAGGGAGACACCACCATTATGAGTATGCCTGCAACAGACCTGGCGTTCGCCGTGCCTAGCTGACGTGACGTCACAAACAAGCGAAAATCGTCTTCCAGCATACGCGTCAAATTTCGTCACAGGCCTTATGAAGCAGGGGATTGGAAGTCAGCGACTTGTGCACTGCTGCCACGTAATTGAGGCTTCCGCAAAAATTCAGACACCCATAATTCTCTCTTCCTTCGCTGCTTTGCTTTCTGCATTACTCGCAGCGCACCTGATGTACACAGCTGGATATCACTGTTCTTCAACGCGACTATTTCACTACGGTAGCATTCTGTCGGATGTCTGTGTATGCGAATTTAGTGCCAAAGAAGCAGAAATGTGCCGTTTGCTTGTGTTCGCTCGCTCATTACTCGTTCGACAGTGCTGTGTTTCACTCGTCTTGCGTAAAAGCTTGTTCGTAAGTACAGGCGAATTGCAGTGAACGCTATCATTATTCTGTGAACTGGTCCTTCGCCTGTGTTTTTGCTCCGATGTACAGGCACTGCAGAGCAGACTGTAACAAGAGACGGAGGTGAAAGAATCGCCATGATTTTCCCGGCAGCGTACCGTACTGACATCTGTCGGCGACGCCAAGCAACAGTGCCAGCAATCGAGTACCCTTATTCGGTGTCGCCACAAAAAGCTTAGTATGAAACGAGTAGAAGACACAAAAGTCTCCTTTGGTAACAAGTTGGTGTAGCCGCCCATGTTTGATTATTTGCGAAGAGAATTCTTCATGCTCGGCAACACTTGTGGTGATGTGTTCGTTAAGAAATCAAAAGACGCTCTATATAGTATCATCAATATTCATCATAATATTTACGTGAATTTTTGGAAGGCTTGTATAATATGATGCGAGCCATCACACTAGAGAGAAGTTAGATTGGTACATGTTACTGTTTCGAAACAATTCAATCTAAAATGTAATGTTTTGTTACGCTGTTACGAAACAATTTGTGTTTTGTAATCGAATAGACCTATAGATTTTATCATCTTGAATGTCTACTGTATAAGTATGTCCATATAAACACAAGTGAGGTGCGAGAGCGCGAATAATATCGCAGAAAGTATGAAACTTTCTCTTACAAGGGAACCTCCCCATCGCACACCCCCTCAGATTTTGTTATAAGTTGGCACAGTGGATAGGCCTTGAAAAACTGGACACAGATCAGTCGAGAAAACAGGAAGAAGATGTGTGGAACTACGAAGAAAATAAGCAAAATATACGAACTGAGTAGTCCATGCGCAACATAAGCAACATTGAGGATATTGTGAGCTCAGGAGCGCCGTGGTCCCGTGGTTAGCGTGAGCAGCTCCGGAGTGAGAGGTCCTTGGTTCAAGTCTTCCCTTCGAATGAAAAATTTATTTACTTTCTTTATTTTCGCGAAGTTATGATCTGTCCGTTCGTTCATTGACGTCTCTGTTCACTGTAATAAGTTTAGTGTCTGTGTTTTGCGACCGCACCGCAGAACGGTGCGATTAGTAGACGAAAGGACGTGCCTATCTAATGGGAACCGAAAACATTTGATCGCAAGGTCATAGGTCAACTGATTCCTCCACAGGAAAACACGTCTGATATATTCTATACGACACTGGTGACAGATAATAATTGTCTGAAAATAAAAAATTTAACTCTTCTCTTAAGGGAAGACTTGAACCGAGGACCTCTCGTTCCACAGCTACTCACGCTAACCATGAGACCCCGGCGTTCCTGAGCTCGCACTTTACTTGATGTTGCCTATCTTGCACATGGACTACTCAGTTTGTATATTTTGCTTATTTTTTTCATAGTTCCACACAACTTGTTCCTGTTTTCTCGAATGATCTGTGTTCAGTTTTTCAAGGGCTATCCACTGTGCCAATTTATAACTAAATCTGAGGGGGCTGCGATGGGGAGGTTCCCTTGTGAGGAAATTTAGAGAAACAGCATTTGAGGCTGACTGCAGTACAGTTTTATTGCTGCCAACTTAGATTTCGTGGAAAGACCACAAATATAAGAGAGATTAGTGCGCGTACAGAGGCGTATGGGCAGTCATTTTTCCCTCGTTCTGTTTGGGAGTGGAGCAGGGAGCGAAGATGCTAGTTGTGGTACGAGGTACCCTCCGCCACGCACCGTATGGTGGGTTGCGGAGTATGTATGTAGATGTAGAAGTTCATTTGCATTTTTTGAGGCAAAGGAAGTGCTGAAGTCGTTTCTTCAACTTCCTTAGGGTAGCACAATACACTACACAGCTTGTCATTGTGCCATGAGGTAGGACATCAAATGGAATAACTCCTTCAGTGTCCTAGAAGGCTGTCACCATAACTTTACTGGCGGAGGGTGCTGCATTGAATTTTCTCTTTGGAGAACAGGTGGTGTGGCACCACTGTGTGGATTGCCGTTTTGTGTCCAGTTGAATGTGGTGAACCCATATTTCATTGCCTGTGATGATGTTAAAAAACAACCTCGCGATCAGCCTTGTAATGTACGAGCAATTCCATATGGAGGGTCCTTTGTTGCTCTTTATGGTCTTCTGTTAGACAGCAAGAAACCCAGTGGGCACACTCCTCTGAGAACCCCAACTGGTGGAGGAGTACGTCAGCACTACCAACCTAGACATCCAGTTGTGCAGCGACGTGTCTGATAGTGATCAGTCGATCTCCTCGTATGAGTGTCCGCACATTCCGACAGTGCAGGAACCACAGATGTGTGTGGCTGTCTGGCACACGGGAGACGGGACGTTTGCGCGTCATTGTTGCGATGGTGACAGATGCCTCACTCGACGACTCGCCGTGTCTCTGTTCGCTGCTAGTCACCGGAGACATTTCCCGAGTGCCTGTGAACATCTGCAATCCTCTGGTTTTCATCAATAGTAACTTGATGTCAGCTCTCTGCTCAGACCGCCCCTCATTACAGACACCGTTTTGAAGACTATGTATAGTGCCACCACCTATCGGATCTTCGTGCAACTACAGGGGCTTCCAAAACAGTCAGCATTTTTTTCAACGACAATTGGCCAAGAAAGAAAGTGTTGCATTTTTTACTAAATCCCCCTTGTATAAAATACAGGTGGTGTGCCCAATAGCTTAATCCATAATACATTAAACATAATTTTAGGCCATAAAAATTAGCTATCTTAAAGATTCCATTTTCCAAACGTAATTTTCCATGAAATAGGAAAAATTGTTATGTTTCAAAAATGTGTTTATGAAAAAGCTAAACATCGCTATATTTTGTAAAATCAAAGACACTGTCATTTAATCATGGTGTATTTATTTTGTACACACTGTCATTTCTTCACGGCATATATCAAAATTATTTCTATTTTCCTAACTATATAAATATCTTTTGTTTACATCATGTTTCAGAAGTTTGTAATCATAAAAATGTAAATTCATTTAGATTTGTCTGTACTTTTATAAGTGGAAACTGCTCCATTTGTCAATTTGACTAAAAGAAGTTTCTCAGTGCTTTTGGAATGAAAATGTTTTAACTTATATTGGAGTTTAGTATGAAAAAGAACACTTCAGTAGACACTTATTGTGAGTTTTTCCCATACTGCTGTTAATAAACTAAGCAGTTAGTATTTTGTTTGCTTTGTATGAAGCATGTGGATACACTCATTCTAGTACATGAACGATTTAATTTTTTAATGTTGTAATGAATAAGCATGTGGAATAAATCTTGTGCAATGGTAGTGTGACGGATTTTCACTTTCTTATTTAAGACCCAGTAACTCCAATCTATCCCTAGAGAGAATACAATAAACCTGAATCGAGGACAGCTGCAAAATGTGTACATTGTTACTTTATTCATCGAACTTTAATTTAATGTTGGCACTGTCCCAACAGGCCAGACATGTACATATCAGTGATAAATGTCAGAAGAAATAAAAAAAACTGGAATTAGCCTAGAAAGGATCTACAATCAGAGTTCATGTTTTGGACCTGATAAAATTTGTGGGAATGCTCACTACATTTTGTCTGTTGTGGCAAATTCTGATTTTTATATATAGCATACCAAGAATTTATTCCAAACTCCAAACAATTGCCTCTCAGGTCAGCTGCAGGTCACATTGTACAGGGACTGGACAAGGATTTGTGAAATGCGTGTGCAAAAATAAATGCCAGAACCCTCAGATGTTTGTGTGTAAAAGGAAATGATATTTGGAATTCAAAACGTCATCACAGTTAACATTCAGTGTTATAGGAAAGTCTGTAGCTGTCATTCATGATTTAAATTGTGGAAAACTCCACCAGTTACAGTACTTATTTTTTTCACACTTAGCACAAAGTGTTTCGAGAATGTGTTCTCATTATAGTTCATTTATATGAATATTTTTGATATATGCATATGATTTTTTGCATTGCAGGTGTATTTGAGGTAATACTACAGATGCAAAACTAGACAAAATGATGCGAATATTAGAAATGGCACTCTTGTTTGTCTACTGAGACATATTGTGCTGCCTCCATTGCACACAGTCACAAGTGCAAATCATCACTTACACTGTTTGTTTTACTAAACAAAACATACAATGATATTATGATACTATGGTTTCACAGAGAGTTTGTACATAGAGGTATTAGTGTTTTAGGATTACATTATGTAGCTATATATAGTTCAGTTATGAAATTTATTTTAGCACTACTAACTGCTGAATTATCCATTAAATTTTATACTTTGTGGAAATGCATATTTATGAAAATTAGTACAGTTATATGCACGAGAAAGAGTGACTCTCCAGTTTGTCATTGAAAATTTTTCTCATTGCCTTCTGTGGTGTACAAAAATTTTAAGCTGCTCCATTAAATATATTGTGATTTTTTTGAAAGTTGTGTATTATGTTCAGATATGCGTTTTCACTGCTGATTTTGTAAATTGGCTATATATGTTAACAGTTATATTCAAGGTATGTAATTTTAAGATTCTTGCCTGTTTGTCCTATGTAGTAGCTTGGAGGTTTTACTTGTGCTTTTCTTATATTCCTCAGTTGAGAATTTACCAGTTTTGTTGTTTAAGGTGCAGACTAATTTCTGTTGTTCATGGAGAAAGCTACTTTCATTTCCTCTATAAAGCTCTTACGTGGCAGTGGGACCACCAGAACACTTCAAAAATAATACAAAGTGAGTGGCAGGCCTGACAAGGTGAAACGTAGCAAGCACAACAGCATCTGAAGTAAATCAGTATTTGGATTTATAACAATATACAACCAACCAGCTGTTTTTATGCCATAACTGCAAATGTGGTGTGCAGGCTAATCTGATAGGTTTGCTTATCTTTCATTAATGAATACATCCTCATTGGTGAGACCTGCAGGACAACATAAGTTTTGTGTTCTCTAAAACACACCAAAACTTTTAGGAAAACTGGATGTATCTTTTACCCATGTGTGGATAACAGCTTTTGGTACTGTCCTTCATATCAGTGGTGTGTGAACTTGCGTTTGTGTACAAAAAATATCCTTTTTTTTGGTTGGTTCTCTGAATACAGGTTGCAGTATATAGTGAACATAGATCATGTTGGATTTCATGGGAATAAGTGATTCCAAGGACTGCAACACTTGTAAGTATTGTTGAATTTATGTGGTTACAGAGAAAATTGTATTTTATTGTAATTGTTTTCTGAATTCACTGTATCTTTATCTACAGTTTTTACCCAATGTTTGACAATGGGTAATAAAATAGAAGGCTGTCTAGTGCATCAAACAAGTTAGCTGTACAGATGTGCCAATAGCAGCAATGTCAGTTGGACTGATGCTCGTAGATGCCAAAGTTATATTGAAATGTGTGATATAATTACATTGAGTCTACATCACTATAACAGTATGTAGTAATGGTATTGGAATTATGTACATCTACATCTACATTTATACTCCGCAAGCCACCCAACGGTGTGTGGCGGAGGGCACTTTACATGCCACTGTCATTACCTCCCTTTTCTGTTCCACTCGTGTATGGTTCGCGGGAAGAACGACTGCTGGAAAGCCTCCGTGCGCGCTCAAATCTCTCTACTTTTACATTCGTGATCTCCTCGGGAGGTATAAGTAGGGGGAAGCAATATATTCGAGAACTCATCCCGAAGCGCACCCTCTCGAAACCTGGACAGCAAGCTACATCGCAATGCAGAGCGCCTGTCTTGCAGAGTCTGCCAATTGAGTTTGCTAAACATCTCCGTAATGCTGTCACGCTTACCAAATAATCCTGTGATGAAATGCGCCGCTCTTCTTTGGATCTTCTCTATCTCCTCCGTCAACTCGATCTGGTATGGATCCCACACTGATGAGCAATACTCAAGTATAGGTCAAAGAAGTGCAATTGTGTACAATTGTGAGATGGCTTTTCTTCAGTGCACTGTTTGTCTGACTCTTGTATCATTTGTATTCAGAGCAGTGATGTTGCACTGTTATCCGAAATCTGGATCTGCAGTAAAAAAGGTGATTGATTGATGCTGACTATGTTTCTATCCTGTGACACATATGTCAGAAGTAAGTTTGGTGGAGAGTGTTTTGAACAATCGTTCCTGTGACACTAATGGCATGTCACATTCGTGTTTCCACCTCGATGTAGCTGATGAGAATACTGAGAACTCAAATTGACTGTTCTGAGAGTTCACATAGGCTAATAAATGCAGTTGTGGCTCAATGTAGAAAAGGAATGAGCATATGTGGACCGAAGTTCCATCACAAAGAAGCTGCAGTAGCCACTCACATAACTGACATTAAGCGGCAATGTGTGAATGGCCAGTTGCTCTTTTATGCTCTTATAACAAGGCTTCAGTGTGAGCTAGTGCTGCTGACCCCCTAGTCTGCAACGAATGTGGCAGTGACTTCTCTACAAGGCCATTCCCAAGTCACCTAGTGAGTGGGTTAAAACTGATTCACATTCCAGGGCATACAACCAGTAAGATCATAGTCTTCAAAAATAAAATATTGGAGCAAATTATACATGTAAGATGTTAGATCACATAGGAATATAGCCACAATGTTTACCAAATATTTATTTCCATATGTGGAACAATTGTAAAGAAATTTCAGAAGGAAGCTGGGAAAGACACACAGCTGCAGATTTACAGGAGGAGACCACTTGAGCCGTGGTAGGGGAACAGGGGGGGGGGGGGGGGGAGGAGGGGGGGGGGGGAACTAATGGTAGCACCAAAATTTTTCTTTTAACAGGGTGGCTTTATTGGAGTGAACAGTTACACTAATACCCAATCTTTCAAATCAGATTTAGTTCTTTAAGGCAAGCAGCTGCAACTAGTCAAAACAACAAACACTTTTAATACAGTAGCAAAGGGCAAGTTGGGAAGACAATGAAATTTAAATAACAAGTCTCCACAAATATGGCTTCACAGGTAAGATTAAATTTATGATTGTTATTTTTTTTTCTGACATTGCAGCAGTAGGCAAGATAAAATTAGTTCAGTTAACAAAATTTAATTACACCAAAACACAAATACAAGTTAAAATTTAACACACATGACGACAACTGCCAGCTTACAATAGTTCAAAAGATAATTCAGTCTCATAGGTGCACAGATGTCATTACCAAGGGAAGTGTGTGAACCAACTCGAAACAACTAGAACACGGCATAGACCGAATTACAGATTCGGCAGTCTATGTAGAGAAGTCGGCAAGAAACGGTAAACGAGTCAGGAAACGATCACCGTTGCCCACATACACACTCGCACATGGGCACAGAGGAGCCAACCTTAAGCCAGGGAGATAGGACAGGCACGGTGCAAAAAAACAATTCGTCACAGGCCACACCGAACCACTGGACGGGAACTCCCAAAATACACTCACCTTAAACTTTACGTACAACCCCCGGGTGAGGAAACGGGAAATCGTACGGGCACAGGCCAGCAAAAACCCCAGAAGAACACACAGAATCCCATACATTCCAAAACATAATTTAATCAGTTATCCCCCAAAACCCCGGATCTTGGCACAAGCGAAATTACAGGCCACAGGATCCAAAGGCACTCTGCAGAAGAGTAAGGAGGGAAAAGGTTAAACAAAGTTCTGCAACGGCACAATAGAACGCCAAGAAAAACACCCTAAGTAAGGAATATCACCCCACAGAAAGCCGAGAAACACAAACACTGGGGTTTGCCCACATTTCTGATACAATCGTAACAATGAAGATAATCTTCTTCATCCGGCCACAGCACGCTGAAACACACAAACAGCACCAAACTTCCGAGGACAGGAAAGTACTCCCCTGTAAACCATATCCAGGAGCAGCACAGCCACAAGCTCCTGGCAAGGCACGGTCCAGGGAAATCGCCGCGAGAAAGATGATCCGGCACGAGTATTGTCACCCAGGCCTCAGCAAGGCGCAGCCAGGCAGGGCAGGAAGGCTGGTAATCAGACGTCATCTCCCACCACCGACCCGGGGAGCAGCAAGTAACACCAGCCCCGGCCAACGACAGTGCGGAGGGACCCACCTCCCGACACAAAAGGCAATGCTCGGACCCAAAGTTGACTGCCCGCGCACGTGCCACCGGGTAGAGATGGCACCACTTGCCGTCAGGAGGCTCCCCGCAACGGAGAAAGAAACACCACTCGGAAGCCCGACGATCGAGAATCGATTGGGAATACCACCGCCACGACACACCACTGAATACGGTAAAGTGTAGAAAAAGTCAGTGGGTTGCCCTTCCTGTTCTAAACCTCAGCCGTTTTCAAATTATATCTGTGGAGCCTCTTCCCACGGACAAGTGACCTCTGCGTGGGATTTGAACGAGACAAGTTGTACACCAGATCACTTGTAAACAGTTCTCTCTCTAACTCCTGTTAAGTAAACGTTCATTTTTATTCCTCTGTTCCACACATTATAAGCTGGTAATAGTTACCTGTATGATTCCATAAGCTTATACATTCACATCAGTGTATGCATTTACATCAGTACGTGCAAATCCTAAATTCCCATCATAGTAATTGTGTGTCGACAGTGACATAAACAGCGACAGCATTACATTTTGTCAGTCACTTCTTGTTCGACATAAAAACCGTGCCGATCTCAATGACTTCGACAGATAACTGACAGTTCTCAGTTGTGTCCCTGATATGTGCAAATCCTAAATTCCCATCATAGTAATTGTGTGTCGACAGTGACATAAACAGCGACAGCATTACATTTTGTCAGTCACTTCTTGTTCGACATAAAAACCGTGCCGATCTCAATGACTTCGACAGATAACTGACAGTTCTCAGTTGTGTCCCTGATGTGGGTGAAACTTTGCTCAGTGTGTTCATTTAAAGTTAATTGGCCAATGAAATAGTTCTATAAGGTAACTTTTATTTCCAGTATCAAAATTAAGTTACAAAAGATGATATAATTGTTGCATAAAATTGTTTGTTTTGTTTCAAATAGCGCAAGAGATAAATGGACACACACTCACATTTTGTGAAGAGTTGAATGACACAAAATTGGCAGCTACCAAAATACTGTAATTCATATCTTAATTGGAACTTCACCATTGTTGAACAGCATTTTCCATTAACAGAGGTACTCATCAGGTTCATGTACACTAATATTATTAGGCTGATTAGAGTTCCTGCTGCCCCAAGAAAATCATTTGGGACACAGTTGTCCTGGTTTCTAATTGAGAAAAAAAAATGAGTGGAATAATATTTCTCACTTAAGCATTTATGATAACAAATTTCCTAGTATAACATTATAGAAAACACACACACACACACACACACACACACACACACACACACACCAACTCAGCCAATGAACACACCTGTCAACTCCTATCCTTAATAAAAGTCCTCAATCTTTCCTCTCCCACATCCACACCGGCTGTTCAGACCATCATCTTACAGGCCAACTGCATATTAGAACAGCATGCCACCCTCCACCTCAAAAAACTATCCAATCTCCTGGTTTCCCACCTCTGGAAAGGCAAATCACTCACCCTTCACAACTTTTTCCAGCAAACCTCAACCTCCTCTCATTGCACACAGACCCAGTCTGTCCCATCTACTCAACCTCCCACTTCCAGCTCCATGCTTCGTGCGATCGTTGGATGCGATTTCTTGCGATGGACATCGAAAGTCCACCTCAAAAAACTATCCAATCTCCTGGTTTCCCACCTCTGGAAAGGCTAATCACTCACCCTTCACAACTTTTTCCAGCAAACCTCAACCTCCTCTCATTGCACACAGACCCAGTCTGTCCCATCTACTCAACCTCCCACTTCCAGCTCCATGCTTCGTGCGATCGTTGGATGCGATTTCTTGCGATGGACATCGAAAGTCCCATATGTACGTCAACATCCCCTGTTGTGGGATCAGAAAAACAAACACTGCCACGACAGAGGTCTGGTATGCCAAGCTTGGAATGAACTGTGTACGTACAAAAAATTAAAATAAATAACTACCAAAAATACTACAGACAAGAAACGCATAAACTTTGGTATATTATCATGTTTGAGTTACGTACAAATTTTATCATTTTAATAAAGAAATGATAGCCCCAGTAGTTACAGAATTCAATAAACGATTAATGAGGTAAATTTGCAATAATGGCAGTTGACAGGTTTTGAACACCTCTCCTCCGCTCCTCATCCTTCTTGAAGCTCCGCTGTTTGCTTCTGGAAGCATGCTTCAAAGCGCTGTTTTCGATTATGCCCTGGTAAAAACTCAACTGAAGGGAGATTTTGGGTCTACCTTTATCGATTAATATGATGTGAAAGAAGGAGATGCACTGAATAACAATGTCTTCGTGTTCTAAAGGAGTATTTTTTCTTTGAGAGAATATGCAACTTGCTCGTAAAAAATCCGAACGTGCGTTCCAGTAGCACTCTAGCCGCCGATAATTTCTTGTCAAATAATCTTTCTTCGTCACCTACAAGGGAACATCCCCATCGCACCCCTCTCAGATTTAGTTATAAGTTGGCACAGTGAATAGGCCTTGAAAAACTGAACACAGATCGATCGAGAAAACAGGAAGAAGTTGTGTGGAACTATGAAAAAATAAGCAAAATATACAAACTGGGTCGTCCATGCGTAAGATAGGCAATATGAGACGAGGAGCGCCGTGGTCCCGTGGTTAGTGTGAACAGCTGCGGAACGAGCGGTCTTCAGTTCAAATCTTCCCTTGACCGAGAATTTTAACTTTTTATTTTCAGTTTATGTGAAAAACTCTTATGCTTTCATCACTTTTTTTGGAGTGATTATTACATCCACAAGAAAACTTAAATCGGGCAAGGTAGAAGAATCTTTTTACCCATTCGCCAAGTGTACAAGTTAGGTGGGTCGACAACATATCCCTGTCATGTGACGCACATGCTGTCACCAGTGTCGTATAGAATATATCAGACGTGTTTTCCTGTCGAGGAATCGGTTGACCTATGACCTTGCGATCAAATGTTTTCGGTTCCCATTGGAGAGGCACGTCCTTTCGTAACTAATCACACGGTTTTGCGGTGCGGTCGCAAAACACAGACACTAAACTTATTACAGTGAACAGAGACGTCAATGAACGAACGTACTGATCATAACTTTGCGAAAATAAAGAAAGCAAAATCTTCGGTTGAGGGCAGATTTGAACCAAGGACCACTCGTTCCGCAGCTGTTCACACTAACCACGGGACCACGGCGCTCCTCGCCTCAAATTGCCCTTAATATTGCGTATCTTACGCATGGACGACCCAGTTTGTATATTTTGCTTATTTTTTCATAGTTCCACACAACTTCTTCCTGTTTTCTCGATTGATCTGTGTTCAGTTTTTCAAGGCCTATCCACTGTGCCAACTTATAACTAAATCTGAGGGGGGTGCGATGGGGATGTTCCCTTGTTAGTAACAACCCAGAAAATGGACTCATTAAATTATGCAAGTGAGCAATGGTTTCAGGCAGCCCTAATGGGGCTTTTACTGAAGTGCCCGGTAGTTTTTTCGGCGATGGCCAGTTTTGTGCAACGTTCTAAAAATTATTTTACAAGTCACTTGGACCAAATGTCTCGCCATCTACTGCTTGTTATAACCTGCACGTCAACTACTATTAATCTGCAGTTAGCGTCAGCTGTGACTAAAAAATTAATGGTTTAGGAGCAGAAAAGCATTTTACATTTAAATATGGTAGGAGAAACGATGTTGTTCGTTAGAAAGTTCACATAGTCACGATCCTTTACTGCCTACAAGTGAATACGCTGTTCCTTGGCGACATAACATGCCTGCGCATAGCAAAGCAGATTGCTTATCGCTAAATTTATTATTTCTATAAACTTCCCTGCCGACAGTAACGTGCCGAATACGAAAAAATTACTCCCGTATCTGCGCGAACGAGTTCGAATATCTTCTAGGGAGGGGTAGCCGCTCCCCCCCCCCCCCCCCCCCCCTGCCCATCACTGGGTACGACCGTGTCTCAATCTGCAAGTTATCCTAGAATATAGCCTGAAGAAAGGCAAATCTACAAAGTTGTAGGGTTGCTCTTGGGGGTGGGGGGAGGTGGGGGGGGGCCAAGGGACAAAAGAATTGTTATTTTCATATTTTTTAAAAATGTCGAAAAAGTGAATATTTTGGTGGGCCACTTGGCAACAGAATCAGGGATTGATTACACTATTATAATAACATACGTTGAGTCAATACTGACCCTACGACTTATCTTAGCAAACAGATTAAGGGAAGGCAAACCTACGTTTCTAGCATTTGTAGACTTACAGAAAGCTTTTGACAATGTTGACTGGAATACTCTCTTTCAAATTCTAAAGGCGGCAGGGGTAAAATACAGGGAGCGAAAAGCTGTTTACAATTTGTACAGAAACTAGATGGCAGTAACAAGAGCCGAGGGACATGAAAGGGAAGCAGTGGTTGGGAAGGGAGTGAGACAGGGTTGTAGCCTCTCCCCGATGTTATTCAATCTGTATATTGAGCAAGCAGTAAAGGAAACAAAACAAAAGTTCGGAGTAGGAATTAAAATCCATGGGGAAGACATTAAAACTTTGAGGTTCGCCGATGACATTGTAATTCTGTCAGAGACAGCAATGGACCCGGAAGAGCAGTTGAACGGAATGAACAGTGTCTTGAGAGGAGGGTATAAGATGAACATCAACAAAAGCAAAACGAGGATAATGGAATGAAGTCGAATTAAATCGGGTGATGCTGAGGATATTAGATTAGGAAATGAGACACTTAAAGTAGTAAATGAGTTTTGCTATTTAGGGAGCAAAATAACTAATGATGGTCGAAGTAGAGAGGATATAAAATGTAGACTGGCAATGGCATGGAAAGCGTCTCTGAAGAAAAAATTGTTAACATCGAGTATAGATTTAAATGTCAGGAAGTGTTTTCTGAAAGTATCTGCATGGAGTGTAGCCATGTATGGAAGTGAAACGTGGATGATAAATAGTTTGGACAAGAAGAGAATAGAAGCTTTCGACATGTGGTGCTACAGAAGAATGCTGAAGATTAGATGGGTAGATCACATAACTAATGAAGTATTGAATAGAACTGGGGAGAAGAGGAGCTTGTGGCACAACTTGACTAGAGGAAGGAATCGGTTGGTAGGACTTGTTCTGAGGCATCAAGGGATCACCAATTTAGTACTGGAGGGCAGCGTGGAGGGTACAAATCGTAGAGGGAGACCAAGAGATGAATACACTAACAGATTCAGAAGGATGTAGGTTGCAGCAGGTACTGGGACGTGAAGAAGCTTGCACAGTATAGAGTAGCATGGAGAGCTGCATCAAACCAGTCTCTGGACCACAACAACAACAATGTTGAGCATTAAATACCTGGTTGGATTATTTCGAACAAGAGCAGCAGATCGATTTATTTGAGTTCGTTCGGAAGAAACATTATCATTTCTGTGCATTTTTATAGTCGCGATGTAGTCATACCCGGAACAACAACTGTAAGAGACCAGAAGATTTATAGACATTAAAAGAAATGTAGCACTACACAATTAAAAATAAAAGCTGATTCAGAAATAATAGGAAAACGATAATGTTCCTTCTGCCTCATGCTGCATTCGGCCCATCACCGTGATCGTAATTTCTGGTGATGAACTAACACAAAATAATTAACATTCAAGTAAGTGAGGAGATGGAAATCATCAAGGTAAATTTACTAAAATAAGCACACTTATCTTTAACACACGTTTTTTAATGCTACGCACCTTTTCATATTGAATTACAATGGATGACCATTGTGGTTAAATACTTTATACGTAACAGTCAAAATGTCCTCTTGATGCTACCTGTTCGTAATCAGTTACAAGAAACTACATGTTTTCTGATTGTAAAAATAACATTTAGCATAATTACTGAATATTTTCACATAAAATATAAAATACCGACGCGTTACGCAGCAAGTCCGCGTTCACCTTTCATGGAATACAAACAGTATAAGGTGAGGCGCCCAATGCTTCATTTGTTTTGAAACAACAGAATTCTTTTTTGTATCATTAATCGATACAGGTACATAGGGATTTACAGGCACCGCGCAAGAACGGCAAAGATAAAGAGTAATAGATTCTGTCGCTGCTATGCGATGGTTCATTTCTTTTACTTTACAATTGTTCGCTAACTTAGGCCATCAGGCGTTTACTATTGAGCGTATATTAATGTTAGTGAGGCGAAAATTACTAATATTACAAGGTGCAGACAAACGAATGCGGGACAGCTGGAAAAAAAAGTCAGCGAATTGTTTTCCATTGGGTTGGTGCATAATTTCGTACCGTTCTTCCATAAGTTGAATATACACAACAGATACATATAAAAAAGCTTCTTCTGCACTGAAATTATTGGGCAGTTCGTTTCGTTCTTCAATTTTGAACGCACGTTTTCTTACTTCCGGCATGAATACACCGAACGCATCTTCAAATGTAATAATATGCTCTTCCAATTCCAATTCGTTTCATCTTCTTAAAAAGCACTTTGCTGCGGCCAAAAACTTTTACACCCCCTTTTGAATATTTATTTTCATTTTCAGAATACTCCTTAATTATTGGCTTAGGCACAATTACACAAGGTGAGACAACTGCCACTACCGACGTCGTTCTACGCAACTCGCAATGTTACAGCTGGCCTTCGTAAACGACGCGCGACATTCTTGTATTCTCTCGCTCGCTATGTGTCCTACAGAAAAGAATGAAGACAACCTTTCTGTATGAAACTTACGTAGTTACACTTTGTACTGGGGTACGTTTTCGCTCGAGGCGTTCGTAGCACTGCCTCCTATCGCTGTGCAAAAATTCCGACTACACGAACTATTCGAGATATTTGACCTTTTCTTGGTGTCGACTGATTGGGCTATTACACCATGAGCATAGTCGGCGATTTCGTAATCATTTTAAAGTTAAACGTAACGAAAGAAAAACGAATTTTGTAAACGTTGCACAAAAACTGATTACGTTGACAATTCGGTACAAATTCAGCCCTTACAAGCGAAGTAGTTTCTTGGTGTTGAGTGCTACTGACGAGGGATTTCAAATTGATTCTGTATTTGCAGATTTCCAGAAGGCTTTTGACACTGTACCTCACAAGCGGGTCAAGTTGCATGTTTATGGAATATCGTGTCAGCTATGCGACTAGATTAGTGATTTCCGATCAGAAAAGTAGTAACTGCCGGAAAGCCATCGAGTTACACATCAGCGGTTCCTAAGGTAGTGTTACAGGCCCTCTACTGATCCTTATCTGTATAAACCATTTATGGGAGTAACTGAGCAGGCGTCTTAGGCTGTTTGAAGATGATGCTGTCGTTTATCATCAAGTAAAGTCATCAGAAGATCAACACAAACTGCAAAAAGATATAGAAAAGATATCTGTACGGTGTGAAAATTGGCAGCTGAAATAATGAAATGTGTGAGGTCATTCACATGAGTGTTACTAATAGGAATCTGTTAAACTTAAGTTAGACGATAAATAAATCAAATCCAAAGGCCGTAAATTCAACTAAATACCTGTTGTTGTGATCTTCAGTCCAGAGACTGGTTTGATGCAGCTCTCCATGCTACCCTATCCTGTGCAAACTTCTTCATCTCCCAGTACCTACTGCAACCTACATCCTTCTGTATCTGTTTAGTGTGTTCATCTCTTGGTTTACCTCTACGATTTTTACCCTCTGCGCTGTCTTCCAATACTAAATTGGTGATTCCTCGATGGTTCAGAACATGCCCTACTAACCGATCCCTTCTCCTAGTCAAATTGTGCCACAAATTTCTCTTCTCCCCAATTCTATTGAATACTTCCTCATTAGTTATGTGATCTACCCATCTAATCTTCAACATTCTTCTGTAGCACCATGTTTCGAAAGCTTCTATTCTCTTCTTGTCCAAACTATTTATCGTCCATGTTTCACTTCCATAAATGGCTACACTCCATACAAATACTTTCAGAACGGCTTCCTGACGCTTAAATCTATATTCGATGTTCACAAATTTCTCTCCTTCAGAAACGCTTTCCTTGCCATAGCCAGTCTACATTTTATGTCCTCTCTACTTCGACCATCGTCAGTTATTTTACTCCCCAAATAGCAAAACTCCTTTACTACTTTAAGTGTCTCATTTCCTAATCTAATTCCCTCAGTATCACCCGACTTAATCCGGCTACATTCCATTATCCTCGTTTTGCTTTTGTTGATGTTCATCTTATATCCTCCTTTCAAGACACTGTCCATTCCGTTCAACTGCTCTTCCAAGTCCTTTGCTGTCTCTGACAGAATTACAATGTCATCGGCGAACCTCAAAGTTTTTATTTCTTCTCCATGGATTTTAATACCTACTCAGAATTTTTCTTTTGTTTCCTTTACTGCTTGCTCAATATACAGATTGAATAACATCGGGGAGAGGCTACAACCCTGTCTCACTCCCTTTCCAAGCACTGCTTCCCTTTCATGCCCCTCGACTCTTATAACTGCCATCTGGTTCCTGAACACATTGGAAACAGCCTTTCGCTCCTTTTATTTTACCCCAGATACCTCCAGAATTTGAAAGAAAGTGTCAAAAGCTTTCTCTAAGTCTACTAATGCTAGAAACGGAGGTTTGCCTTTTCTTAATCTGGCTTCTAAGAAGTCGTAGGGTCAGTATTGCCTCACGTGTTCCAATATTTCTACGGAATCCAAACTGATCTTCCCCGAGGTCAGCTTCTACCAGTTTTTCCATTCGTCTGTAAAGAACTCGCGTTAGCATTTTCCAGCTGTGACTTATTAAACTGATAGTTCGGTAATTTTCACATCTGTCAACACCTGCTTTCTTTGGGATTGGAATTGTTATGTTCTTCTTGAAGTCTTACGGTATTTCGCCTGTCTCATACATTTTGCTTACCAGATGGTAGAGTTTTGTCAGGACTGGCTCTCCCAAGGCTGTCAGTAGTTCTAATGGAATGTTGTCTACTCTCTGTCAAACTCTTCATGCAGTATCATATCTCCCATTTCATCTTCATCTATATCCTCTTCCATTTCCATAATATTGCCGTGAAGTACATCGCCCTTGTATAGACCCTCTATATACTCCTTCCATCTTTCTGCTTTCCCTTCTTTACTTAGAACTGGGTTTCGGTCTGAGCACTTGATATTCATACAAGTGGTTCTCTTTTCTCCAAAGGTCTCTTTAATTTTCCTGTAGGCATTATCTATCTTACCCCTAGTGAGATAACCCTCTACATCCTTACATGTGTCCTCTAGCCATGCCTGTTTAGCCATTTTGCAGTTCCTGTCGATCTCATTTTTGAGACGTTTGTATTCCTTTTTGCCTGCTTCATTTACTGCATTTTTTTATATTTTCTCCTTTCATCAATTAAATTCAATATTTCTTCTGTCACCCAAGGATTTCTACTTGCCCTCGTCTCTTTACCTACTTGATCCTCTGCTGCCTTCACTACTTAATCCCCCAAAGCTAGCCATTCTTCTTCTACTGTATTTCTTTCCCCCATTCTTGTCAATTGTTCCCTTATGCTCTCCATGAAACTCTGTACAACCTCTGGTGCTTTCAGTTTATCCAGGTCTCATCTCCTCAAATTCCCACCTTTTTGCAGTTTCTTCAGTTTTAATCTACAGTTCATAACCAATAGATCGTGGTCAGAGTCCACATCTGCCCCTAGAAATGTCTTACAATTTAAAACCTGGTTCCTAAATCTCTGTCTTACCATTATATAATCTATCTGAAACCTGTCAGTATCTCCAGGCTTCATAAACCTAAAGGCCGTAAATATCTAGGAATTGCAATTACGAAACTGAAGAGAACACATAGAAAATTCTGTGGGGAACGTGAACCAAAGACTACGTTTTATTGGCAGAACACTTAGGAGATAGGTCTACTAAGGAGACGGCCTACACTACGCTTGTCCGTCCTGTTTTGGAGTACTGCTGCGCGGTGTGGGATCCTTACCACATGGGATTACATCGAGAAAGTTTAACGCAGAGCAGCACGCCCTGTATTGTCGAGAAATGCCGAGAGATGTCACTGACGTGAAGTGGGGATGGTGGTGGACATAATTAAAAGAAAGCCCTTTTTCTTTGCGGCGGAATCTTCTCACGAAATTTCAGTCGCCAACTTTTGTCTTCCGAATGCGAAAATATTTTGTTGACGCCGACCTACATAGGGCGAAACGATCTCCACAATAATATAAGGGAAGCCAGAGCTCGCACCGAAAGATATGGGTGTTCGTTCTTTCCGCGCGCTATACGAGATTGGAGAAATAGAGAATTATTGTGAAGGTGGTTCGATGTATCCTCTGCCAGGCACTTAAATGTGATTTGCAGATATGTAGATATACATGTAGATGTATTCAGAGGGCCTGACGAATAATTGAATATAACCGTTAACTGTATGCTGTTGAAAGTTACAAAACTATCAGGTAAAATTTACACAAAGGTCTGGTTTTACCATCTGTAATGGCTCGACTAAGCCGGTAGCAGACAGTCTTATTCTTGCAGTGCAGTGTTATATTTGCGTATCACCTAACGTTTAGAATTTTCTTTTACGCACGTAAATTTACAGGGAATTTCTATAGAAACGTTTTGGGTACTTATTGTTCAGTATTACTACATCTACATCTACATACATACTCCGCAATCCACCATACGGTGCGTGGCGGAGGGTACCTCGCACCACAACTGGCGTCTTCTCTCCCTGTTCCACTCCCAAACAGAACGAGGGAAAAATGACTGCCTATATGGTTCTATACGAGTCCTAATCTCACTTATCTTATCTTTGTGGTCTTTCCGCGAAATGTAAGTTGGCGGCAGTAAAATTGTACTGCAGTCAGCCTCAAATGCTGGTTCTCTAAATTTCTTCTGTAGCGATTCACGAAAAGAACGCCTCCTTTCCTCTAGAGACTCCCACCCGAGTTCCTGACGCATTTCCGTAACACTCACGTGACGATCAAACCTACCAGTAACAAATCTAGCAGCCCGTCTCTGAATTGCTTCTATGTCCTCCCTCAATCCGACCTGATAGGGATCCCAAACGCTCGAGCAGTACTCAAGAATAGGTCGTATTAGTGTTTTATAAGCGGTCTCCTTTACAGATGAACCACATCTTCCCAAAGTTCTACCAATCAACCGAAGACGACTATCTGCCTTCCCCACAACTGCCATTACATGCTTGTCCCACTTCATATCGCTCTGCAGTGTTACGACCAAATATTTAATTGACGTGACTGTGTCAAGCGGTACACTACTAATGGACTATTCAAACATTACAGGATTCTTTTTCCTATTTATCTGCATTAATTTACATTTATCTATATTTAGAGTCAGCTGCCATTCTTTACACCAATCACAAATCCTGTCCAAGTCATCTTGTATCCTCCTACAGTCACTCAACGACGACACCTTCCCGTACACCACAGCATCATCAGCAAACAGCCGCACATTGCTATCCACCCTATCCAAAAGATCATTTATGTAGATAGAAAACAACAGCAGACCTACCACACTTCCCTGGGGCACTCCAGATGATACCCTCACCTCCGATGAACACTCACCATCGAGGACAACGTACTGGGTTCTATTACTTAAGAAGTCTTCGAGCCACTCACATACTTGGGAACCAATCCCATATGCTCGTACCTTAGCTAGGAGTCTGCAGTGGGGCACCGAGTCAAACGCTTTCCGGAAGTCAAGGAATATCGCATCCGTCTGATACCCTTCATCCACGGTTCGCAAGATATCGTGTGAAAAAAGAGCGAGTTGCGTTTCGCAAGAGCGATGCATGGACAGCAACTTCTCTGTCTCAAGGAAATTCATTCTATTTGAACTGAGAATATATCCGAGAATCCTGCAACAAACCGATGTTAAGGATATTGGTCTGTAATTTTGAAGATCCGTCCTTCTACCCTTCTTATATACAGGTGTCACGTGCGCTTTTTTCCAGTCGCTCGGGACTTTACGTTGGGCAAGAGATTCGCGATAAATGCAAGCTAAGTAAGGAGCCAATAGAGTAGAGTACTCTCTGTGAAACCGAATTGGAATCCCATCAGGACCTGGCGATTTATTTATTTTCAACCCATTCAGCTGCTTCACAACCCCAGGGATGTCTATCACTATGTCCTCCATACGGGAATCTGTACGAGACTCAGACGGCGGTATGTTTGTACGATCCTCCTGCGTGAAAGATTTCTCAAATGCTAAATTTAAAATTTCAGCTTTCGTTTTGCTGTCTTCCGTTGCCAGGCCAGACTGATCAGTGAGTGACCGGATGGAAGCCTTCGACCCGCTTACCGATTTTACGTTAGACCAGAATTTGCTTGGGTTTTCAGCAAGATCTTTTGCTAAGGTATGACGGTGGCAGTGGTTGAATGCTTCGCGCATCTCTCTTTTTACAGCAACACGAATCTCTACTAACTTCTTCCTGTCCTCATTCTCCCGATCTTTCTTGTACCGCGAGTGCAACTGCCTTTGCTTCCTGAGCATTCTGCGAATCGCGCTGTTAAACCACGGTGGGTCTTTTCCGTCTGTAGCCCACTTTTTCGACACATACTTGTCGAATGCGTGATTTACAATGTGTTTAAAATTTGCCCATAATTCTTCCACGTCCATCGTACTGGAAGCAAATGAAGTCGGTTCATTTACTAAGTGGGGTGCTAACAACTGCTTATCTGCTCTTTCTAGTAAGAATACTCTCCTAGCCTTCCTGACCGACTTTTTAACTTTCGTAACCATAGTCGTAATGACAAAATCGTTATCATTAATGCCTGTCTCAACACTGACACCGTCGATGAGGTCTGGTCTGTTCGTGGCTACCAGATCTAAAATATTTCCATTACGCGTTGGCTGTCGATTTAGATGCTCAAGACAGTTTTCGGATAATGTGTTCAAAAGTAATTTACACGACGGTTTGTTTGTACCACCTGTAATAAATCCATAGACATCCCAGTCTATACTAGGTAGGTTGAAGCCGCCTCCGACTGATATAGCATGATCCGGGTACTTCCGCGATACAGAATGTAGACTCCCTATGAATGATTCTAGAACTATGACGGTGGAACCTGGTGGCCGATAATAATACCCAACAATTGCCTGTCCTCATTCTCCCGATCTTTCTTGTACCGCTAGTGTTGTCTTTCTCGTAGCCCTGTTAAACGTGTCCAGATAACTTCAGAATCACACTCTACTTCGACCTCAGTAGACACAATATTTTTGTCAACTGCAATGAAGACACCACCTCCTACGGTGTCTAATCTGTCTTTCCGATACACTTTTCAACCCTCACTAAATATTTCAGAACTTCCTATCTCAGGGTACGGCCAGGTCTCAGTCCCGAGAATAATTTGCGCACCACACGCTTCCTGGAGGGCAGTAAATTCAGGAACTTTATTCCGAACATTACAAGCACACATCAAGTTATAAAAAATACGAAACCGGTCGAGTTATCAAGTTCACAACACCAGATCTAAATAATGTTTTTTACGTACACACAATACAATTTTCCTTCTTCGATACGGTGCCCCTTTGAAACACCGAATACTTTCGTACCTTCGGTTACGGAAACACGCAGCATTCAAGCACAAACAATAATTTCCCCACGTTCGAATTCACTTCGCCTCGACGTAACGCACTCACAACTACACAAACACTGTTCTAACCAGCGGTTGAGACTTGCAACGCATTGAGGACATTATTTGCACAGATGTCGTTCGTGGTCGGTTAATACAGCGCAATCTTCTGGCTTGGCTGGCTAGTGTAGGGTAAATATACGGTATACAGGGTGTTACAAAAAGGTACGGCCAAACTTTCAGGAAACCTTCCTCACACACAAAGAAAAACAGAAAGGTTATGTGGACATGAGTCCGGAAACGCTTACTTTCCATGTTAGAGCTCATTTTATTACTTCTCTTCAAATCACATTAATCATGGAATGGAAACACACAGCAACAGAACGTACCAGCGTGACTTCAAACGCTTTGTTACAGGAAATGTTCAAAATGTCCTCCGTTAGCGAGGATACGTGCATCCACCCTCCGTCGCACGGAATCCCTGATGCGCTGATGCAGCCCTGGAGAATGGCGTATTGTATCACAGCCGTCCACAATATGAGCGCGAAGAGTCTCTACATTTGGTACCGGGGTTGCGTAGACGAGAGCTTTCAAATGCTCCCATAAATGAAAGTCAAGAGGGTTGAGGTCAGGAGAGCGTGGAGGCCACGGAATTGGTCCGCCTCTACCAATCCATCGGTCACCGAATCTGTTGTTGAGAAGCGTACGAACACTTCGACTGAAATGTGCAGGAGCTCCATCGTGCATGAACCACATGTTGTGTCGTACTTGTAAAGGCACGTGTTCTAGCAGCACAGGTAGAGTATCCCGTATGAAATCGTGATAACGTGCTCCATTGAGCGTAGGTGGAAGAACATGGGGCCCAATAAAGACATCACCAACAATGCCTGCCCAAAAGTTCACAGAAAATCTGTGTTGATGACGTGATTGCACAATTGCGTGCGGATTCTCGTCATCCCACACATGAATCGAGGAAGTACCGTACATACTGACGAAACTAAAATGAGCTCTAACATGGAAATTAAGCGTTTCCGGACAGATGTCCATATAACAGCTTTTCTTTATTTGTGTGTGAGAAATGTTTCCTGAAAGTTTCGCCTTACCTTTTTGTAACACCCTGTATATTCTGTGTGTGTGTGCGTGTGTGTGTGTGTGTGTGTGTGTGTGTGTGTGTGTGTGTATAAATGTGAATGGATAATCTGTGTGTAGTCTATCTGTAACGTACTGTGTGTAATTGTCTTTCAAACAGATAACGGTTAATTATTTTTGTTCCAGATCTTACAATCTTTTAAACTGTTAAAATGTTAACACAAATTTATTACATCGAACACTTTTGCTAGATAATCGATTATAATTTACTGAAGTTACGTTATCGTGCAGATACGTTATCGGGCACCTGAGCACAAATGACATACAGTCATGATCTCTTTTGTTGTCAGGGGTTGAAACCTCATGATTCGTGTGTATGTATATTTATTTATTAGTAGGACACTGGTTTGTTAATTGTAATTGCATGAAGCAATTTAATTATGGCTTTCTCTGTAATGGCGCCTACGTGAAACATGACGTACTCCATATCTGTGGGCCAGTACGGCAAAATTTGCGTCGGAAAATGAAAATAATGACTGATTTACGAGCGGGGACCCAAAAGAAACCGGACTCAGAGGGCGCTGCCACTCGTAGACGTAGTGCAGGGTTCTCACGCCAGATGGTGTTAGTAGAGACCTTCATGAAACAGTTGTGCTGACGGCGTCAGTGTAGACACGGGGGTGAGAGCTATATAGGAGAAGAGGCAACAAGCTAGGTAGTTCCTTCCAGACCACTAGAGGCGCTATGGGTCAAACGAAGCTGCAATTGACCAATGAGAACTGTACAATGGCGGTTATTGATATTATATCGTCTTGCTGTGTACTGAAGTCCACGGTTACAGTCGTCTTTGTATATGTTTCATATTTACATACTACTCATCTTCATTACAAACAGGTTTATTACTTTAAATTTCATAAAGTTCACTGTGGAACTGAAGAGATTTCCTGCAGAAAAAATGTCCGCAATTAATCCTAAGGTAAGACATTTAATTTTCAGTAAATAATCTCTTCTGTCGCGAATGAAGCTGTGTGATTTCTGTTTGCTTACTTAAATAACTTTGATATGTCAGTAGTAGTTTTATTTGATGCAGAATTTTATGTTTTTCAGAATATTCAACACAACAAATTGACATAGAAATACTCCTGTAAATTCCCTGGCTGTTCATCTGGATATTACGTCGGTTCAACGGAGAAAGTTAGGAACAAGCATTTCAACAGGTTTCCAAAACTACTTCAAGGATTGCTTCTGAAGCGGAAAAGTGTTTGTAAACTGTGACCTGGTGTGAATTGTGCTACTTATTTTGTTTGTGAAGATCATTTTTTTTAGGAAGATTTTATGAATAAAACTAGGCATAGGCTAAACAGGGGTGAGTTTCCAAAACATGTGGCAGGTGTTCCACGTGAAATTGTTAATATCAGTAGTGAATCAGGTGAAACTGTTGCTCATAGTGAAATTTTTATTTCGTGCTTAACAAATAAAAAGTAAGTTTTGTTTTCATTTCACTGTTTTTATCCACCTTTCCTATTTTTGGTACTTAATATTGATGTCTTCTTTTTTTGTGTTGAAGCGTTTACAGTTGTAAGATGTAGGAACTTTTTTAAGAAATTAATGGTCAGTAGTGCACGTTTCCTGGGCAATTACTCAGAAATTACAGTCCTGAAACATAGTTGTAACAAATTTTAGAGTTTTTCATTCACTAACACTGTGACAAAGATTTCTTAATTGAACCTCTTTAACTGTCGATTATTCTCTTAATAATAGTTTTTCTCTTCCATTGACCCCACAGCTTATAAGATGTCAAAGTATGACATTATTCAGGAATATTTGTGCTCCAATTTATATGCAACAATTTGTATTTAGCTTGTGACAGTTATTTAGACTACAAGCTTGTTTCGACTTACTGTCAACTTCAAGTGTTGCGTCTAGTTTTTATGACGCACAAAACGTCCTGGAGCTCTTATATGTCGATAGAAATCAATATAAGTGTGTCAGTGTGCAAGTCTATTCTTGATGTTTGCGCCTGACAGTTGCTGCTCAAGAAAAGATCATACAAGCAGCGACTGTCAGACGCAAACGTCAAGAATAGACTTGAAAACTGACACACTTACACTGATTTCTATCAACATATAAGAGCTCCAGGATGTTTTGTGCGTCATAAAAACTAGACGCAACACTTGAAGCTGACTAAGTCGAAACAAGCTTATAACTTAAATAGTTGAAGCTAAATAAAATTGTTGCAGCTAAATTGGACCACAAATATTCCTGAATAATAGGTTGTCACTTCTGTATTACAATGTGCTATAGCTGTGTTTAAATTATTTTATTATGATGCTAGCCAAAATAATTACATAGCATGCCAAGAAAACTGATATAACAAAATTAAAAGAAAAGAAAACAGCGTACATAAGCTAGGAGGGATGCAACCCGCAGTGTTTATCCTTTTTTTAGTTCATCTCCATACCACTAGAGGCGCTGGTATCGGTCAGTGTTGCCCTCTTTTAACACGGGAGTTGCGCTTCTCTTTTCTCGTTGTTCTGTGCGAACACCAAGTTTCAGCCATATTGGTCTATTTCTTTGTATGTGGCACTCGGGTGAACCAAGGAAGTCGAGTGATTGTCAAAAAATGGACGAAAAAGAGTTTCGTGTGGTGATTAAACATTACTTTATGAAAGGCAAAACGCCTCAGGAGACAAAAGAGAAGCCTGATAAACATTACGGTGACTCTGCACCTTCGATTAGAACTATAAGTGGTTTCAAAGTTCTCGGAGTGGCCATATGGGCACAAGTGATGCTGAACGTTCTGGACGCCCTGTGGAGGTTACGACTCCAGAAATCATTGGTAAAATCCGTGATATGGTGATGGATGACAAAGAGGTAAGTTGCTTAAGATGGCTGCAAGCACTACGGCACTTAACATCTGAGGTCATCAGTCCCCTAGACTTAGCACTACTTAAACCTAACCGAGCGGGGTGGCGCAGTGGTTAGACACTGGACTCACATTCGGGAGGACGACGGTTCAATCCCGCGTCCGGCCATCCTGATTTAGGTTTTCCGTGATTTCCCTAAATCACTCCAGGCAAATGCCGGGATGGTTCCCCTGAAAGGGCACGGCCGACTTCCTTCCCGATCCTTCCCTAATCCGATGAGACCGATGACCTTGCTGTCTGGTCTCCTTCCCCAAACCAACCAACCAACCAACTTAAACCTAACTAACATAAGGACACTACACACATCCATGCCTGATGCAGGATACGAACCTACGACTGTAGCGGTCGTGCGGTTCCAAACTGAAGCTCCTAGAACCGCTCGGCCTCACCAGCCGGCAGCGCTTGGCTCGTGGGAAACTTTTTGCAGCAGGGACGATGAGAGCTGTGATTTCTATATTTGGGTGATCTGCCCTGTTCATATGCGCCACCATTCTTCTGCATGTCTGCCATATCTCTTGGTCTGTCCGACAGAGAGTCTATCTGGTTGCACGCTTCACAGTTCGGCGACTCCCGCATGCCGATGCGTGCCAATCTGTTGTTGGTTGGTATTGTCTTGTGGATGACTTTGCATCACGTGCCTCTAGCTTCTGGAGGTATGGCTCTTTCCGAGACGTTTGTGGCCTGGAAGATTCGTCTCTGTCTTGCTTCTGCTTCGTTTGCCTCATAATGCGCAATAGATTCTTCGTGCTGTCCTCATTTCTCTAACTGCTATGGTGGGTGAGGCGTGATTTCTATCCGGTACTATCTGTTTCAGGTAGCGCGTTTTGTAGGGTGTTCCACCGACGTCAATCGGCTCTTCCTCGGAGTCTGGTTTGTATAGCTTTAGTAGAGACGAGGTATCGGGTTTCGGCCACCGTATTGCAAGTCTTCTTAGTTGACTTGTGTGTCAATGGTGAAGAAAATTATTCCCTGCCGGGGATCGAACCCGGGCCCACTTGCACGTTAGGCAGTAAGGCCATTACTGTGCTACAGATGCGAACTACAAGATGAGGCCTAGAGGAGGTTCCAGACAACTGCTGAAACATGTCTTGTGAGCGAGAAACGTAATGTTTCACGGAAGGCAGATCTGTAAAATTGTGCTAAATCTGCCTCTACATTTGAAACAAAATATTACACTACTGGCCATTAAAATTGCTACACCAAGAAGAAATGCAGATGATACACAGGTATTCATTGGACAAATATATTATACTATAACTGATATGTGATTACATTTTCGTGCAGTTTGGGTGCATAGATCCTGAGAAATCAGTACCCAGAACAACCACCTCTGGCCGTAATAACGGTCCCGATAAGCCTGGGTATTAAGTCAAACAGAGCTTGGATGGCGTGTACAGGTACAGCTGCCCATGCAGCTTCAACACAATACCACAGTTCATCAAGAGTAGTGACTAGCATATTGTGACGAGCCAGTTGCTTGGCCACCATTGACCAGACGTTTTCAGTTGGTGAGAGATCTGGAGAATGTGCTGGCCAGGGCAGCAGTCGAACATTTTCTGTATCCAGAAAGGCCCGTACAGGACCTGCAACATGCGGTCATGCATTATCCTGCTGAAATGTAGGGTTCCGCAGGGATCGAATGAAGGGTAGAGCCACGGGTCGTAACATCTGAAATGTAACGTCCAGTGTTCAAAGTGCCGTTAATGCGAACAAGAGGTGACCGAGACGTGTAACTAATGACGCCCCATACCATCACGCCGGGTGATACGCCAGTATGGCGATGACGTATACACGCTTCCAATGTGCGTTCACCGCAATGTCGCCAAACACGGATGCGACGAACGTCATGCTGTAAACAGAACCTGGATTCATCCGACAAAAATGACGTTTTGTCATTCGTGCACCCAGGTCCGTCGTCGAGTGCACCATCGCAGGCGCTCCTGTCTGTGATGCGGCGTCAAGGGTCTCCGAGCTGACAGTCCGCGCTGCTGCAAACGTCGTCGAACTGTTCGTGCAGATGGTTGTTGTCTTGCAAACGTCCCCATCTGTTGACTCAGGGATCGAGATGTGGCTGCACGATCCGTTACAGCCGTGTGGATAAGATGCCTGTCATCTCGACTGCTAGTGATACGAGGCCGTTGGGATCCAGCACGGCGTTCCATATTACCGTCCTGAACCTACCGGTTCCATATTGTGCCAACAGTCATTGGATCTCGACCGACGCGAGCAGCAATGTCGCGATACGATAAACCGCAATCGCGATAGGCTACAATCCGACCTTTATCAAAGTCGGAAACGTGATGGTACGCGTTTCTCCTCCTTACACGAGGCATCACAACAACGTTTCACCAGGCAACGCCGGTCAACTGCTGCTTGTGTATGAGAAATCGGTTGGAAACTTTCCTCATGTGAGCACGTTGTAGGTGTCGCCACCGGCGCCAACCTTGTGTGAATGCTCTCAACAGCTAATCCTTTGCATATCACAGCATCTTCTACCTGTCGGTTAAATTTCGCGTCTGTAGCACGTCACTTTCGTGGTGTAGCAATCTTAATGGCCAGTAGTGTATATTCAGTGTCAATGACCAAATTTCCTATTTAGTTGCTTCAAGTGAACATCTGCATATGTTTATACATATTTAGCATTAAGATATCTTACGTCATGTCATGAAAGAAACAGGACCTCAAAGAATACTCCTAAAGCCTCGAAATTTCGTAAACCCTACTGCACTGCATAATTCAACTTAAAGTGCACTGTTTAATGCTCATATGCACATTAAAATACCTGATATTAGGCTTTTCAGTGTGACTTTCGGAATGCTGTATTATCTCATGATTGGTTTCTTATTATGGCATAATGCCATATGTACCAGAAAGTGAAAATATGTGCTTGAAATTGGGCACACAAAAACCAGTAGTGTCGAATGAAACGCTTCATTTCCAATAAATTGCCTGCTTCAGCACAAAAGATTGATGTAAGTCAAATTTCTTTAGCAAACCCACAAAAATAACGTCATTGTTCTGCAGGTTGATTTATCCTTGATTACTAATGACGTGGAAGTAAAATAAAATAACCGAAACTATTGACTTATTTTAATCTTCCGTGATTGTGTGAGTATATTTTAATTCATTTGGTAGCTTCCTGCTTCGGAAATCCGTTGTATTTCCATTAGACGTCAGAGCTGTAAATGAAGAGAGAACAGCAAAATTGCGAAACATGAGTGAAGTCAACCGATGCCTTCCCCTCCTACGCAACGTTCAACGTTCTCCTGCCAGAACTACAACTTGGGCGGCTCTACGCATGTGCAAATGTGCAATCTGGCTCCTTGCCGCTATTGCTCATACAGCCAACAGCCAGATTTTAGGTAGTCAGGAGCGGCGTTAAGGCGCTACTTCTTAAGCTACTCAGCTATGCGCATGTGCGTAGGCCCTGAGTTGCCGTTGCATAATATGTAAAGTCGGTAGCCGATGTTAAAAATATCCGCTAGAAATGTAAAATAACGGTCAATAAAAATCCGCTAGATGTCGCTAAAATTTCTTAAGGGCAAAGATACGTCGGTGGCGGCGGAGGGGGGGGGGGTGAAGGGGGAGGGGATTTATTATATTTATTTTCGGCTCCTGGTTATTGCCAGACAATAATGTACTACAACGCCTGCAACATATTTTTACTGGTCCTATTTTGCTTTTATTCCAGCGATATTTTAGAAAGTTGGTATGAAACACTACAAATCACATTAATTTATTGATAAATGGTACTGAAAGTTTATTATTTTCAACAACAAAATTAGTCTAAACATATGCACAGTTAGAAATATTTGAAAAAAATTAAATTTGTGAACGAAGCCATTAAATGTTCCACTCAATTGAAATTATTCGTGTCTCGAGCTTCTGATCTGAAAAGACGAAATGAAAAGTATGCTTTCAGCTATTAAAATTCAGTAGTTGTAACTATGTACATGAGATAATTAATAAAATAAAACACATACACTGTGACATTTTAAACTTGTTACATTGAAAGCCGAAATAATGTAGCTACTCATAACTCCAACTTTTATTATGAGACAAACCCTGAAATCGCGGAAAAAATCGGCTGTTACACATAAAAAAACCAATGCCACTCAAAAAATATATGGAATAGCTAATTTTTTGCGATTACACGGCTGGTCCCATAGTAGATGTTGTTCGCAATGATGAGTAACTTCGATTCGACTTTTTATGCAACATGTCCCGATGTATATGTTACGCTGCACTTTCATGAAAGAAAATATAATTATTAGCTGAATGCTTTTAACTAAATTTCAAAATCATGTAAGAAGTCTCCAGGATCATAAATTGCGTTAACTGAAGAAGTTGAAGCCTCTCCAGTTTCTCTTGGCCTTCCTTTGTCCACTTGGTTAATATCTTCTGGGAGATCATAAGTCGAGCAACTCATGTTTTTAATCTTGAGTCGGTTTCTGATGAGAAGAAGAGAATTTACAGTTTGTTCAGAAAGTCTGTTCCGAAGCTTATTTTTCACAATATTCATGGAGCTAAACACCCTTTCTACTTCGGCGTTTGAATGTGATAAAGGTACAACAGCAATAGCGAAATCACTTAAGTCCTTGAAGGTGTTTATTCCAATCGCATTTTTATATTCGGCTACTTTAGCCCAAAAGCTAATACTGTCCCTGTTTAGCCAATTTCAATCAACGAAGTGAATAGTTTGCCACTCCTGCCAGATTTTGTCAATTTTTTCGTCAGGGTACCCAATTTCTTTTACAAGATTAGTTAATGACGTGTCTTTTGATTGTTTCAAAGTTTCTTCTTCACGCAAGAGTGTCATGTTTCTAAAGCTTTGTAGTTGGCTGGAAGTCTTTTTTGGATTTCTTCTCCTAAATTTACGTTAAAATCAATACACCGTTTTTTTTATTCCTGCAATACTAACATCATGACTTACTGGAAGCTTCTGCACGTGTGACTCAAATAGATATCCGAGGTAGGGGACGGGATTAAGGTGATCTCTTATTTTGAGATCTGTGTAGTCTTGGTCGGCTGTTGCTGCCGTCGGCAACAGAATTCTTTGGCAGACTGAACGCAGCAAAGCCATCAAACAACACTTTTATGGGGTTTCCTTTTTCACTGTCAAAATTAGTTCATATGTTGCTCTATGTTTTTTCGTTTCCAAATGCTTTTTCAAATCGTTAATTTTTGCATACATTTCGGACTGACAATAGCTACAATAGGCTTTAGTTGAGTTACCTGGCACAGGCTTCAACCTATGTTTGAACTCCATGCAGTTTTCCCACTCTTTTCTATAACTCTGGCTGTAGACCCTTCTTTCAGGCGGCACTTCCATGACATTTTTTTTTTTTTGTAACTGCGTTAATTTCACACAACTACTATCGTTACACAATCAAAACCGATAATTTGTAAACAACTGCAAGAGCTAACCACACCGCAACACATCGATACTGTTGTTGTTGTGGTCTTCAGTCCTGAGACTGGTTTGATGCAGCTCTCCATGCTACTATATCCTGTGCAAGCTTCTTCATCTCCTAATATCTACTGCAACCTACATCCTTCTGAATCTGCTTAATGTATTAATCTCTTGGTCTCCCTCTACGATTTTTACCCTCCACACTGCCCTCCAATGCTAAATTTGTGATCCCTTGATGCCTCAAAACATGTCCTACCAACCGATCCCTTCTTCTAGTCAAGTTGTGCCACAAACTTCTCTTCTCCCCAATCCTATTCAATACCTCCTCATTAGTTACGTGATCTACCCACCTTATCTTCAGCATTCTTCTGTAGCACCACATTTCGAAAGCTTCTATTCTCTTCTTGTCCAAACTAGTTATCGTCCATGTTTCACTTCCATACATGGCTACACTCCATACAAATACTTTCAGAAACGACTTCCTGACACTTAAATCTATACTCGATGTTAATAAATTCCTCTTCTTGAGAAACGCTTTCCTTGCCATTGCCAGTCTACATTTTATATCCTCTCTACTTCGACCATCATCGGTTATTTTACTCCCTAAATAGCAAAACTCCTTTACTACTTTAAGTGTCTCATTACCTAATCTAATTCCCTCAGCATCACCCGACTTAATTTGACTACATTCCATTATCCTCGTTTTGCTTTTGTTGATGTTCATCTTATATCCTCCTTTCAAGACACTGTCCATTCCGTTCAACTGCTCTTCCAAGTCCTTTGCTGTCTCTGACAGAATTACAATGTCATCGGCGAACCTCAAAGTTTTTACTTCTTCTCCATGAATTTTAATACCTACTCCGAATTTTTCTTTTGTTTCCTTTACTGCTTGCTCAATATACAGATTGAATAACATCGGGGAGAGGCTACAACCCTGTCTTACTCCTTTCCCAACCACTGCTTCCCTTTCATGCCCCTCGACTCTTATAATTGCCATCTGGTTTCTGTACAAACTGTAAATAGCCTTTCGCTCCCTGTATTTTACCCCTGCCACCTTCAGAATTTGAAAGAGAGTATTCCAGTTAACATTGTCAAAAGCTTTCTCTAAGTCTACAAATGCTAGAAACGTAGGTTTGCCTTTTCTTAATCTTTCTTCTAAGATAAGTCGTAAGGTCAGTATTGCCTCACGTGTTCCAACATTTCTACGGAATCCAAACTGACCTTCCCCGAGGTCGGCTTCTACCAGTTTTTCCATTCGTCTGTAAAGAATTCGCGTTAGTATTTTGCAGCTGTGACTTATTAAACTGATAGTTCGGTAATTTTCACATCTGTCAACACCTGCTTTCTTTGGGATTGGAATTATTATATTCTTCTTGAAGTCTGAGGGTATTTCGCCTGTCTCATACATCGTGCTCACCAGATGGTAGAGTTTTGTCATGACTGGCTCTCCCGAGGCCATCAGTAGTTCAAATGGAATGTTGTCTACTCCCGGGGCCTTGTTTCGACTCATCGATACTACTAAAATGAATATGACACAAATCAAATGGTTCAAATGGCTCTGAGCACTATGGGACTTAACATCTGAGGTCATCGGTCCCCTAGAAGTATTTAAACCTAACTAACCTAAGGACACCACACACATCCATGCCCGAGGCAGGATTCGAACCTGCGACCGTAGCGGTCGCACGGTTCAAGACTGAAGCGCTAGAACCGCTCGGCAACATCGGCCGGCGAATATGACGTACCAAACAGTTCAGTTCCAATACAGTATTCTTGTTCTCACTCATTGTTGAGTCACGAACCTCCTACACTTTTTCTGCAGGTTCGCTTCTGCAGTGCTGTCAAGCGGCTGTTCTGTATAAACGCTGCGAAACAATTGTGCGTTTTCTAAATGAAGTACAAAAGCACATTCAAAATAAAAATGTGGTCGTATTTCGGACTTATTATGGCAATATAAATTGCAGCAGGTTTCAAAACTATCACTTTTTCGATTTCAAAAGAATGCTGTGAGGAATCTGAATAATCATTATAGGAATTTAAAAAAAATGCCCATTTTAACGTACTTACACTGTTAGGCTTGCGAGGAAATATTTACATTTTCTATTCACTCGTTTGGCATCAGAACTTTAACACTTAACGAGACTGGCAAAAATCTCTTTATCATCTTTTCATGATGTTACTACTGTTTAAATGGCTGACCGTTTCTCAGATACAAATAAGCTTGTCAGTTGACAACTTTTCCAATCTGTACCTATTAATATACTAGTATTTGGTTTCATACTTCAGTGTCATTAAAAAAGAAAAGTAAACACAGCTTTGCATTTTTGTACTAGATTAACGAAATACGTGGATCTCTTTGTACATAATTAAGCTAGCCGTGTAAAAGTTTGCAAGGAAATTGTTAAAATTAGCAGGTCGTAAGAAAGTTCATGATAGCAAGAAAGCGTTTTGAATCGCAATTGGCTACATTATGCAGCGTGGAGGGTAAAAATCGTAGAGGGAGACCAAGAGATGAATACACTAAGCAGATTCAGAAGGATGTAGGTTGCAGTAGGTACTGGGAGATGAAAAGCTTGCACAGGATAGAGTAGCATGGAGAGCTGCATCAAACCAGTCTCAGGACTGAAGACCACAACAACAACAACAACATGCCAGTATAAACGAAGAGTTCATTAAAGTCTCTAGCGGATACTGGTGGTGTAAAAGTATTTTGCGGTACAATAAGCATGCGTTGAGTTTTTCTCCATAGAATAATCTTTTATTTTCGATCCCCACAAGGGGAATTAGGGGAGTAAAGGAATGTTGATATTTTATTAGGAAGAGAACATTAGCACAACACTGATGTAGCGGCGTTCCACAGCCGAAAGTGACTGAGTTTTAAGACCGACTCATATGCAAAAAATTTGAAAGGTAACTTAGTCTTGACAGCCTAAAATGTCGCTAGAAGTCGCAAAAATTTTTTTCCGCTAAAGCCACAATTTTGCCCGCTAAAAGTTCATAAAATCCGCTAGTTCTAGTGAATTTGTCACTAGAACGGCAACACTGTGTGGGCCCTCTAGCAACTGCTCAGTTGTATCTCAAACCACAAGATGCATTGCCAGTATCAAAGCACTTCATTGAACACCAGGCTGTCTCTCGTGCATCATGGCAAAAAGTTACACAATGTATTTCAAATGCCAGCGGAAAGGAAAATCAAGATTACATCGTCAAAAGCACCAATATGGAATGTAGTACCTTAAAAATTTATTTTCGAAGTAAGCCACCACAGCTGTAGCTTAAGAGAAAACGACAGAGACGTGATAATAAATCATCAAAAGCAATAAAACTGTTTCCCAACACAGGAGAAACCAATTCCGCAATTGCTGCTAAATTTGAGTCACAAACGGAAGAACCTTCGACACGTTTGCTCTTGAAGCAAAAATAATTGCATTTATAAAATTATTGGCGCGTTAGAAAGACGAGTGAAGTGTACGAATAGGTCAATCTTTAGACTCGATAAAATTATATGTAAGTGTCAAGGAATAATAACACACATAAACGAAGGCTTTGCATGCATGAAGCATTTGTTTATTTCTCTTGGTTTCAAAGGAGTATCTCTTTAGGAATAAGTTGTAGCTTATGTCATTGAATCAGCGTGAATCGGCTGTTTAACATGTATTTCACGATAATTCATGTCGCTTGGTAATTTGCTAAAGCACAGAACCGAAAATTATAAGAATCATTTCCTTAAATAAGAAGGAAATAAGTAAAAACGAACATTATCGGTTGGATGAATGTCATTGTCCGCTTTTTCGACGCTTGGAGCGCTTGTGTCGCTCCAACTGTCAAACGGAAAACAACTTTCGCTTGAGTGTCTTGGCGGTATTTATTAGACTGTAGTCAGAGCGAACGAAACAGATGCAGTAGTTTCTGTACAGGTTATAGTACGTCTCGTGTCAGACGTTGGTAATTCATGTTCGGATCGAAAGTTCCTGTGGGGGAACAATTGAATATATGGCGTGGAGAGAAATTGTTTTCCAGGCAACAGACGTGTGGAGTTCTATTTATTCATTTCCACGGGCAGCTAGCTTGTTGTTCGCGTATGTTTGCGGCTGGGCCGAGTGTGGATTTAATGTTGTAGATATCGTACAAGTTGCTCACAACAGACGCAGGCTTGTAAACAGTGCTACGCTTGTGAACGATCGGCTTTCCACTATTCTACGTCTTGCAAGCGTGTGAGCTCGGTTTTGTCCGATGAAATTCAACACAAAATTGTGGTACGTACGTTACGGCAGTTACATAGATTGGTGGGATCTTGAGTGATTGGTCATATCACACTGATTAATGTGTATTAAAATATTGAGTTTGCTTATTGTATATGGTCTTGCAGATTAAAGTGCCTCGTCGTATATCAACAGTTCCTGCGAACACGAACAGATTCAAGGAGGTTGACGCTCATATAATCATCAGTCCGTGTGTTGTCATGGAGGAGGAAGAGCCACTGGATGCTTTCACGCCGGTCGGTACGGTGAGTATGAATCCCTTTTCGTTCATTATCTCTTTAATTCTTCAATCGTGTTCCCAATATCCCATCAAAAATAATAACCACGAGGAATGTGGAATGGGAGAGAGAAATTAACAGTAAGCCAACGCAATGTTTAATAAGATTCACGCATATAGTATTGCCGTCTTAACTCAGTCGATTAAATTAGTAACTAGGTCCCATATACTCTGAACAAATCTGCAAGTTCCCGAAACGTATTAAATAGTTCATTGCATATTCCATATTCCCGTCTTAATATTTACGTGACTGTACAACAGGGAGAAAATCGGGCGCTTAACGAGTTTAGGGGGACAAAATTTTCGAAAATATTTTTTTCACATTTTGATCAGTTAGAGTATGCTGATCTCGAAGATGTTATTTATTTTCATCCCCATAAACTTTTTAATATATCGAGAGAGAATTTTTTGACCGGACCACGAATGTTATTTGCAAGCAACGTTCAAGCTAAATCGTAGCACATTAAAGCAATCGGGTAAAATCGCCTCATTCAGTTTACACTAAAGTCAAATAAGTGTTGTCAAGTGTCAGTTCGGTGTTTGTTCTGTGCGTTTGTTCTACTAACTCGCAATGACTAGAATTTTCCCTGATTTGACCGAATTTCGTATGGTAAATCTGTGTATCGTTACATTTTGATTAAATGACAGTGTTGTTTTACTGTTTCAAAACTGATAGAAAAAGTCATATTCGTGATCAGCATAGTGAAATTGACGGTAATCGGTAAAACATCAAAGATTTCATGGGTGTCACTCTAAACTCGAAAAGTGCCGAAAATCGTTGGCTTACAAATTTAACGTCTCGTTTATACATTTTTACCAGCACTGACACCACTCTGATGAAAGTTGATTCAGTAACGGGATATCCGTATTATATTAGGACGAGCAATGTCGCCTTGTTACATTGCATCTTCCTCCGTCAGAGATAGTAGGCAACAATGTTTCTCACACTTAGGCAGTCCTGTTTCCAGTTGCTTTCTGTTCGTAAATCTTTCCGTATTTTGATAGAGGAAAGGGACTATTCTCGTGAAAAGCCCTCCGGTTTCTGATAGTTTAACTATTGAAATATCACGGCGTGTCGTCTTTGCCAGAAGAAACTCTTTGAAACCGCGTAGTAGGCCTATTTCAGCATTGCCTGTCACTTCGAAGCAAGAGCTATTTGTGTCACTAGTATACACAGGATACCCTACAAACTGCGAGTGCATAGCAGAAAGTACTTCCCATCCTACTGAGTATTACGTCTTCTTCCTATTCCAGTTGCGCGTGTCTGAATGACTGTTAAACGCCTCCATGTAAACTGTAATTAGTTCGATATCCTGTCTTCGAGAGCCCTCCAGGACTGACATACTTTGGTCTCTAGTACGTTCCACACTTTCTGGCAACTGGCTGCATCAACTTCAGCTAGTGTGTGCCTCATTCTTACTAGTTTCCACCCCTAGACTCGCATTTCGAAACAGATGAGCCCACTTCTCGTGTGCGTAATGAGAAATGGTACACCGTGAAAAAGATAGTCATAACCATGGAAGTAAAACCAAACATTATTGTGAACGTTCATTGTTTTATTCGTACATGTCATGGTATTGCAATGTAAGAAAAATGTTAGAAGTAAAAGGCCGGTGCTTCACTGTTTAGCCCAGGTACACATGTAGTCATACTACACACACTGTCAGCTGACACCTCAACCGTGGCGAGTGAGTTTGGTTTCCATTTTGTGAATTGCACTCTGCTAACTTCACATTTGCTACCCTGTAAAGTGGATCACCATCCGTCCATAATGAGGGAGATATTGAGCTTGGAGAGATGATAGTGTTAAGGTAGAAGAAACATCCTTTGACACTAGTCTGTTGTGGTTAATTCTAAAGAAAGTAAAAATATTCTGTATGGAATGGATATGTAAGTCTCTTATTATATGGCAGCATTATGTGTTAGCAGATCTGGAACACACTTTTGTTCTGGTGGGAAAGTAAACTATTGATGATTCAACTGAAGACTGGGATACAACCCATCAACTTTGACCCGTGAAGGGGTCGACAGAAGCGTCCGATCCCACGAGTCGGCTTTGACTTGTGACGTAAGGGTGTTGTGTGTGACGTCATGACGGCGCGGAGTTTGGTTTGAGTGTGGCGTGTTTGTAGATGTCGTTAGTGTGGTGTAATGGGATCAGTTTGCTTTTGCTCGTTATCCGGAACTGTTAGTGTCGGCTTTGTCTGTAGTGGAAATAGTTTCAGTGAGTTAACGAGTTTGTGTGAAGGTTAATCTAGTGTTGTTCGCTGTACGTCGTGTGGTAATTTCAGTAAAATTAATCGGTTGTTTTTATTCAGGAATGTATATGACGGATAAAATTAACAGTGCGCAGGTCAATGGAAGTGTTCGGTACCAATGTGTGGCTTTGTATGTTGTATTGGTATCGGGAGATGTTTTTGTACTATATAGGCCAAGGCAAGTGTTTGAACCTACTTTATGGGATTGGGAACTGCTGTTGAGCTCTATAGGTCAAGGGAAGTATCAGATTCCAGATGATATTGTGTTTGGTGGTGTTTGGGGTGTTTTGTGATGTCGGTTTTTTCGTCTTTTGTGTGGTTTTGTGTGGGGGTGGGTGTCTAAATTTGTTTATATTTAATTTACCCCCACCCAAAACACCGCATTTCCCGCACTTGTCCCGTTAGTGTCATTAGGCTTTTTGTGGAAAGTGTGTGTGTTCGTTTTTCGATGTATTTTCGTCCTCATAATGTGTACGTAACGACTTCATATGCGCGATGTTGGAATCGTGGTTTATGGTCGTTTCCGCCATATATGTGACGTTATGGGTCAAAGCAGACGGGCGGGATCGGACTCTTCCGTATTGCTGAAGTACTTATTTGAAGAAATTGGTTGATTGAAATGGTATCCTTACCTATTTCGAAACATACTGCTGTGGTATGGCCAGTTACTATACTAAAAACTGACCAGGATCTAGTATAATCATCTGAAGTACACGCTACCAGTATTAGGTATGTTGCTAGTTTCACTATAGTCTGATCAAAATTAGTTGATCTCTGTAAGTTGCCGCTACAGTTTTCCCACATCATCTACGACTCGGATATAGGTGATACGTGCAAATGGCAGATACTTTATCAAATGCTGTTAATGTGTAATGCGGAGCAGTGTTGGAAGTGACCTCTGTGAGGTGTCAGAAATGGGACAGGTGGTTTTTGGTGATCAGTGACTGAACTGCAACAAATAACATATTCTTTAGGCCTGAATTTGAACTTTTGTCCTAGACTAGCCAGAAATTTGTTATGTGCACTGTATCCAAGAAAAGTGGTCGACCTTTGAAAGAACTAAAATCCCTACTGCTTTGTTCACAGCGATACTAGCAAACTTGTGACAAAACAGATTCAGTAATTTAGTTTCAACACTAAAAGCAAACTGTTATTTCTCATGTCCTCGGTTACCTGAAGCTATCCTCATTCCATCTACTCGAACTGCTGTGGTAGTGATGAGTGAACTGTCTCAATGGCACTTGGTTGCAGATTATCGGTGACAGGCAGATAGATACAAAATGAAGAGTGATAGGAAAAACAAATAAAAGCAAATAAAATCAATATGAGGATGAAAATGATCTGGAAAAAATTTGAAAAACACAATTTAGTTTAAACCAATCGGCTGAATAGCAATAAAATCTTTTGATTAGATTTAGAACTAAAATTTTTTGGTACTGTTATCGAGATTCAAACCTTCGACCATCTGTGTGTCAGAACGGTTAGTGTCACATTGAGCACTCTGTTTGGAGGAAACCAACTCCAACGTATGGAGTAATTCAGTAATTTTAATCTAAATATATTATCCTGTACTTCAATTGACCTATATAGGTCATCTGAAGAAATGGTTCAAATGGCACTATGGGACTAAACATGTGAGGTCATCAGTCCCCCAGATTTTAGATCTACTTAAACCTAACTAACGTAAGGACGTCACACACATCCGTGCCGGAGGCAGGATTCGAACCTGCGACCATAGTGGTCGCATGGTTCCAGACTGAAGCGCCTAAGTGCCTAGAACTGTTCGGCCGCACCGGCTGGCGGTCATCTGAAGAACAGGTTGGGGGGGGGGGGGGGGAGGTGTTGGTAAGGTTTGGGAAGGTATGTGGATGGGGGTGGTCACGGTTTTTTTATTCGGGATGGTTTGTTTTGTTGTAGTTTTTTAGTTGTAGTGTGTGATTTGCTTTTTCTGTTTTTGGTTATTTGTTTCAAGGGGGCTGGGGAGGGAGGGGAGGTGGGGAATTTTATTTGGTTGCGGCTGAGTGTGTAGCCTAGAGGGCAGTGTCGGAGCATTTCTGTAGTGAGTTGTTTAGTTCTTACTTTTTTGTCTGTTTAGATGGTTGGTTATGTGTGGGGGGGTTTGGTGATTTTGTAATTAGGTATTGTGAGTTGCTGTCGATCTTTATAAGTGAAGGGAAGTATTCAGTTTAAATGTGTGGTTGTAGCTGTGGGGGGGGGGGGGGGGGGATTTGGTATTGGTAGTTTCTGTTGATCTATATAGGTCAAGGGAAGTGTTAGATTCCAGTGGATATTGTTTTAGTTCATTTTGGGAAGGTTGTGGTCATTTTATTTTATCGTTTTTGTCGTTCGGTATAGTGCTGTATGTTCGTTTTTAGTTCGTTCCCACCCAAAAACCCCCAATTTCCCCCATTTGTCCAGTTAGTTTAATTATATTTTTTGGAGGAATATGTGTTTGATGGATTTTGATCTATTTTTGTGTTTATGTTTACGTAATGACATCAGTCACGATATGGGAGTAGTTGTAAATGGTAGTTTCTGCCATATTGGTGACGTCATTGGTCAAAGAAGATGGGGAATCAGACATTTCCATTAACCCCTTTTTGTCGTTGGTAATACCAGTGTTTGGGTGCTTGCTTTTTCCTTCATGGGTAACACTGGTATTTTCTTTCTTAGTTGAACAGGATATTAATGTTCTGTTTGTTATAATTTTCATGTAATGTAGTAAGTTTTCCTGATATTTTTGTTTCTATTCTCTTTTGTGGTCATTTTTAGAGTTCTGCTTTTGGATCGTACCCACCTGAAACTCCCTAATTCTCATGTCAGTCCTATTAATTTCCTTTATATAATAAACTTTGATAAATCGTGCTTTCCAAACTGGTCTCTGTGCTACATTTCTTTGTTTCTGGACATTCATTTATGCTTTTAAATGTTCATCACCTATCATCGGTGGCTTACCTATGAAGTTATTGGTCAGAGCTGACGAACTGTATCCCACTCTTCAGTATTCCCCAAATGTTAAGCTAAGACTGTCCTTGAATTGACAATGTGTAACATTACAAGCTATGTTTGGTACATAATAGTGTTTATACTGGACAGACCCATGGTGAAAAGTATTGTTTGAAGTAAAGCAACTTAAAAATAAGATCAGTCCCATCTCATTTTAGGGCAAGGTGTAGAAGATCGGTGCACAATTAAGTCGTGTTCCAGTCTTTCATATATTCCTAGTTCCATGGTTTCTTTACAAATAGAGTTCAAAACATAACAGTAACAACAGTTAACAATGTTAAGAATTACTCCCTGGGAATTTGGTTTCCAATGTTTTGCATGTTGTCAGTCACTGGAGCAAGTGGCTGTCAGTAAATGGAGCATCTCGTTCCAGGTATGGGAGTCAGTAGAAATTACAGGCCCGAACAAATGGCAAAAGTGGTAGAAACCATCCAGGCAGGCAACATAATGGCTACCACAGCCAAACATTATGGTGGACCAAGTGTGACAATGCAGAAGAAAGTGCGAAAATTCCCTAACCACTTAGTATTAGTCTTTCTGCTGTGCTCATTGAGGATGAAGAAAATATTATAGTCCAGTGGCTTTGCATGCTGCAATCGTGTGCTACCCAGTAACAAAACAAGTGCCGTTGGGTATCATACAGCAAATAACAAGTCAAGGGTAATGTTCAATAAAATCTCCCACAAATCGCAGTTCGAGGTGGTTTATTTAAATCTGAACCAATTTTGGACTTACGCTTGTGTTACTATGATTATATACTCAATTTCATGTTTTCACATTTAATTATGGAATTCACTGTTCATAATTAGATGTAGTACCCAAATTGTAATTGCACTTTTCTTACCAAAGTAATCATTTGAACCACCATACTCAGGTTTCCTCGGATTAATGCCATGTAAAATGTTAATAACTGTTGATGAGGTGTGACCTCACAGCATCCAATATGTTTATTACATTTGTAAATAGAGCTTGTACGTACAAGGTATAATCAGCTAAAGATAGGGATAAGACTGAAAACGGTTGTGATTTAAGGGGGGTAAGACGTCAAATGGGCAGACTTGGAGCAGGAGAGGCACGACAGGACATTTGAATTTCCATTGTCTATACTTTTACAAATAAATTCATAAAACTTTGTCAGCATGAGCAGAAAGGATTCGGGGATTCACACTCATAGCAGTGGACGTTCAAAAACATAACAAAATAATTTTTTTACATGTGAAATTTGCTCAATTTTTTCGCTTTCTATTGGCTGCATTTGTTGCTATAGGAACATTTTTCTTCACAAGTAAGAGAGATTCTTTGATGAATTTTGCACAGTGTACGAACCATACTTACAGGTGTATGAAACTCTAGAATTTTCCAAATCTATTAAAAACTGTGGTAAAAATTGAGATAATTAACTACAAAATTTGAATTTTTTTTCTCCCTCCCGGAACATAGTTTAAAATGTAACAGCTCATTCAGTTTTTCATAAATTAGATTCTAAAGTTTCAGACAGCTGTAAGTATAGTTTGTATGCTGTGCAAAATTCATCGAACGGTCTCTCTTACTTATGAAGAAAAGTGTACCTATAGCAACAAATGAAGCCAAAAGTGGAAAAAATGATGAAATTTCACATGGAAAAAAATATATATTTTGTTATGTTTTTGAACTTCCACTGCTAAGAGTGTGAATCCTGAATCCTTCCTGGCCATGCTGACAGTTTTATGAATTTACTTGTGAAAGTATAGAGTTATAGACAGTGCAAATTAAAATGTCCTGTGGTGCCTCTCCTGCTCCAAGTAGGCCAATTTTTGTCCAACCCCCCCCCCCCCCCCCCCTTAAGTAACCCACCTGTGACTGTGGCTAGGGCTGGCGGCAGGTTTTATTCAACATTAGTTGTGCCAAGTAAGCATTGGGATGCCTCTTTTCCTTTCGAAGTAGGTACAACATACAGAGCAAGCATATTTACATGTAAAAATAATACATGAAAGGTAGTTATTTCTTATTTGTTACATTAAATTGGAGAAGTTTGTGTGCTTTGGGATATGCAGTATTTTTTGTCTTTGTCTTCTAAAAGTCAAATTTTTTGACTGACCCACTCGTGGGCATGCCATGTAAGATTGACCTTGTGAAAAGCATGAATTTTACGGATTTAATACACATACTTGAAGAGATTCACTTCTGATTTGATAGTTATTGAGAATACAGGGCGAACAGGAAACTCCAGACTTTTGAAATCACATGGCGTGTTCTCCTTTTGACTTGCCATACAAAATTGTCACTTTCATGACATTTGGCATCAGATTTTGTCAATGAGCCTGGTTCCATTGCACACTTGTCATTTATTTTCGCCCCAAAACCCTCTGCCATAGGTTTGCTAGGGGTGTGTCACCGACACAGTTTATCCAGGTAGCAACAGATAAATTTAGCAATATTGGTACAAGTCCATTCTGGTGTTCCAGAGATAGATGCTGATACATCACTATCTTTGCACACGTGTCCACTCCCACAATGCCAACTCTATGGGTGAAACATTACGGTGGCTGACAGCAACGAGTTTTAAGACTGAAAAAATTATTTGATACTAATGTGAACTCTGCAAGACTGCACAATCAGCCTGACAGCTCATGCATCCATGTTGCTGACAAAAATAATATAAAAAAAGAATGGAAAACAAAATTGAGGTTGTTGGATGGCGATCAATTTGTTTAGCTTTAGGAAAGGTAAAGACACCAGGGAGGCAGTTCTGATGTTACGGATGGTAATGGAAGCAAGACCAAAGAGAAATACATTCACCAGATTTATCAACCTGGAAAAAATGTTAAACAATGTCAAGTGGTCAAAGGTGATCAAAGACCAAAGTGCTCAGATTAAAAAGGGTGTAAGACTGGGATATAGATTTCTGCCCCCCAACTGTTCAATCTATACGTTGAATAGGCAATGACAAAAAAATGGCTCTGAGCACTATGGGACTTAACATCTATGGTCATCAGTCCCCTAGAACTTAGAACTACTTAAACCTAAGTATCCTAAGGACATCACACAACACCCAGTCATCACGAGGCAGAGAAAATTCCTGATCCCGCCGGGAATCAAACCCGGGAACCCGGGCACGGGAAGCAAGAACGCTACCGCACGACCACGAGCTGCGGACAGGCAATGACATAAATAAATGTTCAAGAGTGGAATTAAAATTCAAGGTGAAAGTATGCCAGTGATTTGCTGATGACATTATAATCCTCAGAGAAAGGGAAGAGGCCAGCCACTGTGGCCGAGCGGTTCTACGCACTTTGGTCTGGAACCACGCGACCGCTACGGTCGCAGGTTCGAATCCTGCCTCGGGCAAGGATGTGTATGATGTCCTTAGGTTAGTTAGGTTTAAGCAGTTCTGTGTTCTAGGGGACTGATGACCTCAGATGTTAAGTCCCATAGTGCTCAGAGCCATTTGACCATTTGAAAGTGAAGAAGAATTACAGAATTTGCTGAATGAAATCAATAGTCTAATGAGTACAGACTATGAATTGAGAGTAAATTGAAGAAAGACAAAAGTAATGAGAAACAGCAGACATGAGAACACAACTAGTCAGGATTGGTGATCACGGAGTAGACAAGGTTAAGGAACTTTGCTACCCATGACGGATGCAGGAAGGACATGAAAAGCAGACTAGCACTGGCAAACCAGGCATTCCTGGCCAAGAGAAGTCCACCAGTATCAAACGGAGGCCTTAATTTGAGGAAGAAATTTCTGAGAATGTAAGTTTGGAGCACATCATTGTATGATAATGAAACATGGTCTGTGGGGAAAACTGGAAGAGTGCTGAAGCATCTGAGATGTGGTGCTACAGAAGAATGCTGAAAATTAAGTGGACTGTTAAGATAAAGAATTAGGTTCTTCACAGAATTGGTGAGTAAAGGGATATATGGAAAACACTGACAAGAAGGGACAGGATGGTAGGACATCTGTTAAGACATCACAGAATAAATTCTGTGATAAAGGGAGCTGTAGAGGGTAAAAACTGTAGAGGAAGACAAAGATGGTATGTCTGATTTTATACTTTATAAATAGTTCTGAAAGCCTACATCTGTGAAAATAGGTTTGTTTATAAATAATTCTTCTGCTACCATTCAAGACTTTATTTTTCGCATGACGCATTTCGGGTAATGATGCCCATTTTAAACATCGTCATAGAAATGGCATAACACACACATAAAAATGCACTTGAAAACGGGAATCGTTTCCTGAAATGCATCGTGTGAAAAATGAAATAAAGAAAATCGTGATTGGTAGAAGAATTATTTATAAACAAAGATGGTAGATATCCAGCAAATAATTGACGACGTAGGTTCCTTGTACATAATATTCAAAAAACTGGTGATTTCTCAAACTGGGGAACAATCAAGAATGGGGTGCTGCAAGGTTTGGTCTTGTGTCCTCTGCTTTTCTTAATATATATTAACTTGCCATTCTATATTCACGAAGATGCAAAGCTGGTACTTTTTGCAAATGATAAAAGTATAACTATCACACCCGACAGACAAGAATTAACTGGTGAAATTGTAAACAATGTTTTTCAGAAAATCATTAAGTGGTTCTCTGCAAATGGGCTCTCATTAAACTTTGACAAAACACAGTATATATAGTTTCACACAGTAAATGGAATGACACCATTAATAAATATAGACTTTGATCAGAAATCGGTAGCTAAGGTAGAATATTCAAAATTTCTAGGTGTATGCATTAATGAGGGGCTGAACTGGTAAAAACACACTGAGGATCTGCTGAAACGTTTGAGTTCAGCTACTTATGCTATTAGGGTCATTGCAAATTTTGGCAAAATACATCTGAGTAAATTAGCTTACCATGCCTATTTTCATTCTCTGCTTTTGTACAGCATCATATTCTGGGGTAACTCGTCATTGAGTAAAAGAGTGTTTGTTTGCAGAAAAGCGTGTAATCAGAATAATTGCTGGAGCTCATCCAAGATCATCCTGCAGACTCTTATATAAAGAGCTAGAGATCTTCACTGTAGCCTCACAATATATATATATTCTCTTATGAAATTTGTTATTAACCATCCGAACGAATTCAAAAGTAACAGCAGTGTGCTACAACACTAGCAGAAAGGATGATCTTCACTACTCAAGGTTAAATCTAACTTTGGCTCAGAAGGGGGTAAATTATGCTGCCACAAGTCTTTGGTCACTTACCTAATAGCATCAAAAGTCTGACAGATAGCCATATAGCATTTAAAAGGAAATTAAAAGTATTTCTTAATGGCAACTGCTTCTATTCATCGGATGAATTTTCAGATATAGTAAGTGGGTAATTTCCCAACCTCCACAAAAAGTCATGTAATATTTTGTCTAATGTAATATCTTGTATAGACACCTTTCATTAACCTGACATGTTCCACATCGTATTCATGATCTGTGGAACAAGTACTAATCTAATCTAATCTAATCTGTACTGCTCTGAGATGAAGAGATAAGCACAAGAGAGAAATTCATGGTGTGCTGCATCAAACTAGTCAAGACTTATGACAGAAAAAGGCATTAATAATATTTTTTTGTCATGTATTCTCACCCGCTGTCCCACCCTTAGGGGTGGCTGTGGCATATTACCTCATAGTGTTTCTATGCAAATAATTATACAAATAAAGATATTCCTGAGATAAGCATCTGTGTCATCCCCCTTTTCACCCTCACCCGAATGGTTGGTAAATGGTCCTTACCCCCATAGGAACCTTTGCAAGATGCACACAACTAATCACCTTAGATTCATTGCCTCAGATGATTGGTATAGGAATGCATAGAAGACAAATGATCAGATAATCATTTTTATAAATTAGATTATCCTTTATAGGAATGCCCATAAAGAGCATAAGTTACAGAAAGAAATTAAAAATAAGTAAAATGAAATGATGAAACCATTTACTAATGTAAGTCTCGACAGAAAATGGTACATATCTATTGCTGGAGCTCATCCAAGATCACCCTGCAGACACTTATTTAATGAGAGAGAGAGAGAGAGAGAGAGAGAGAGAGAGAGAGAGAGAGAGAGAGAGAGAGAGAATGGCAGCTTCTTGTAAAAATGTCTGAACAACAAATTTATAACTGGTTTTCAAAAATATGGTACTGTTTGAAAGAAAAGAATTATTTTGAATTAGTAAATGACCAAAGTAGAGTATTCTGTTCAAGTGAAAGTGGGGTCCTTTTTATTTTTTTAATTTGTTGCCTAAAAGGGAAAAGGGTGATTAGATGCAAGAGGAATAAATTTACAATTTGGAGATGAGCATTGTCTAGCTGTATTAACAATTCTTGATTGAGCTCTATTTATTGAAGTGTTACATACAAATGAACTGGATTCTGAAAAATCACTTACAGGAAGATGATGTTTGCACATAGCATTGGCATAACACACATTTTGTGGTGAGCACATAATAGGACAATAGAATGATAGCGAAACAATGCCTCCCCCCTCCCCGAAAAACTCAATTGGGCTGATATGCTTATCTGTAGTGTAATCTAAGGTCTACCTTGGTTTGAAAGGTGATAATTTTGTCGTCAGTTGTGGCACTTGGTGAGTGTGAATGCAAAATAAAGGTTGTGATAAGACATGGCATAGCCTAGTATTTACATTTGCACTATATTTAAAGGCATTTTGCCATATTTAACACTTTTCATACTGAAAACTAAAACTATTGGATAAATTCAGGGAACGTATATTAAACAATGACAAATCATCCAACTAATATTTTGATGGATTTTATGTAGAAGTATAATACATTAGCTGCAAAAAAATTGCAAGGATCTTTCCACTGTGTAACTTATACCCATGCTTTGTCTACATTACTCTGCAGCAGTGGATGCAAAGACAAATTTATAGTGCAGTACCACAAATATGAGTGTAATTACATTACTAAGCAGCCCTTTCAATGTTCAAAAACATTGAGGCACATTGTAATGAAAGCATAATTTGTGTGCTATGCTGTCAATCGCTCTGCCATTCAACTAATAATTCAGTCACTTCATTGGCTTCAGTCAGTAATGCAACACTCTAATCTGTGACTATACTACAGTTTAGTCTGTCACTGTGATTGAGATTATTCACATTAACACCGAATTGTGCATTTAATTCCCGTAATTGAGGCTCCATTCTGCAATCTGAACTGTCTCTACAGCTGTAGGCAGCTCTGTATTTAAAGGGCCTGGTCGACAGGTGAGCGACGTAACTTGTGTCGATAGATCTTACGGGCCGAGTCACCAGGCAGTGCAGTGACAGACTTTTGGCGTCTTTGACATAATGAACCAGTTACCTGGTATCCTACAGACACAAGTCTTCATTGGTGGCAGTCCATGCTGATCTCAGTCTGAACTACACTGACCTCTGCAGGCAGCTTCTGCCTTCTTGTCTCACTTCTGTGCCCCTGTAGAGCTGATCATTTTCAGAATCCCAGCCACCTCCTTCAATGCTCTTAACTGCCCAACCCCGACTGTGAAATGTGAGTGAGATTTGCAGTAGGCTTCATTGTCAGCTCGTGTGACCGCTCTGTCATTGGCTAGCTGGTTCCCTGCAGGGAGCTGCGCACATTCTCCCTGATGGCTGGAACCGTTTCCCTGATACGGTTCCTCAAATGCTACCTCTGCTGTCTAATAAGGAATCCTGTGTGGCATCTGATGCCACAGCTTGCAAGATGGGACTTGTTAAAGACCAGTTATTGTGATATTTCAGTATTAACTAAACTACTGCAAGAGAAATTGAATAGTTTAGAATGGAAGAACAGGGAATTTTGTGTTTGGTTCATGTTACGTCATACATTCTGCATATAAAATGCAGCTGATGTATTATTCTTTAAACTTGGGAGAAGATCAATTTCAGATCTTTAAAAAAGAGTATACGAAAGGAACTCATTTCAGATCATGCTAGAATGAAACATTCATGTGTCATATCACCTGAACGGCTTGGGACATGAAAATGAGATTTCAACAAATGGCCTGCAAAGAGAACACTAGTTTGCTGTATAGTTAAGCTGTGAAACTTATCTTTTTTGTAGTACTTAAATAACTACTTTTTTCCGAAGAAATAATGTAATATTTTACAGACCATTGCTAACTGGTGGCGTGATAATTGTTGTGGGGTTTGCAACGCCAGAAGTGAAAAAATTTGTTCATTTTTATATCAATAACGCACTTTATATACACTACTAGCCATTAAAATTGCTACATCACGAAGATGTGCTACAGATGTGAAATTTAACCGACAGCAAGATGATGCTGTGATGCTGTGATAGCTTTCCAGAGCATTAAAACAAGGTTGGCGCCGGTGGCGACACCTAAAATGTGCTGACATGAGGGAAATTTCCAACAGATTTCTCATAAACAAACACAAGTTGACAGGCATTGCCTGGTGAAACGTTGTGATCCCTCGTGTAAGGAGGAGAAATACGTACCATCACGTTTCTGATTTTGATGAAGGCCGGATTGTAGCCTATCGCAATTATGGTTTACCGTATCCCAACATTGCTGCTCGCATTGGTCGAGATCCAATATTAGCAGAATATGGAATCAATGGGTTCAGGAGGGTAATACGAACGCCGTCCTGGATCTCAACGGCCTTGTGTCACTAGCAGTCGAGATGACAGGCATCTTATCTGCACGGCTGTAACGCATCGTGCAGCCACATCTCGACCCCCGAGTCAACAGATGGGACGTTTGCAAGACAACCATCTGCACGAACAGTTCGACGTTTGCAGCAGTGTGGACTATCAGCTCGGAGATCATGGCTGCAGTTACCCTTGATGCTGCATCAGATAGGAGTGCCTGCAATGGTGTACTAGACAATGAACCTGGGTGCACGAATGGCAGAACATCACTTTTTTGGATGAATCCAGGTTCGGTTTACAGCATCATGATTGTCGCATCAGTGTTTGGTGACATCATGGTGAACGCACATTGGAAGCGTATATTCGTCATCGCCATACTGATGTATCACCTGGCATGATGGTATGGAGTGCTATTGATTACACGTCTTTGTCACATCTTGTTCGCATTGACAGCACTTTGAACAGTGGACGATACATTTCAGATGTGTTAAGACACATGGCTCTACCCTTCATTCTATCTCTGTGAAATCCTACATTTTTGTGAAACATTGCTTGAAACTTGAAAACTGTAACATGAGAAGCAATTATACCACTGCCAGCCTATGTTTCGGCTAAGAACCACGGAGATAAGACAAATCGGTACTCTTATGGGGGCTTGTAAAAGATTTTTCCATCGCTCCGTTTACAGGACAGGTTCAGTGAGTAATGCAGCACTTTCTTTTCTGGAAGCATGTTGGTTTCATTCAAAATTCTAGTACACTATATTATTCCTCACTCCTTTGGCTGCAAAACTCTATTACTATTCAACACAATCTCCGTACTCTGTGACAACCTCATGCCACGTTACTGAGAGGGCCTGTATTATGCCTACAAGGCACCACTCCACTGGTTGATGTTGGAGCCAACATCTCGGTGCATCAGTAACCTCATAATCATCCACATACTTGTTTCCACAGAGTGCATTCTTAATTGGGCCATACAGAAGGAAGTCACAGTGTGCGAGATGTGGGCTCTAGGGTGGGTGAGGCAGAACTGTCCAGTGAAGTTCTGTCAGTTCCTCTCGGGTGTGTAGGCTTGTGACAGGCCTCATGTTGTCACGGAGGAGGAGAAGTTCGTTGTGGCAATGAACACGCTAAATTCATTTGTTCACTGTGTGTGGCCAGCCTACACACAGATCGGACAGGTTTTCGCAATATTGTTGCAGTGACAGAGATCTTGCTCGATGGCTCGCACAGTTTTGTTTCTTGCCAGGTCTCTGTAAACATTCTGAAAGCACTTAAGGGGGGGGAGGTAAGATGTCAAATGGGCAGACTTGGAGCAGGAGAGGCACCACAGGACATTTTAATTTCCACTGTCTATAATTATACAAATAAATTCATAAAACTTTGTCAGCAACACCAGGAAGGATTCAGGATTCACACTCACTGCAGTGGAAGTTCGTAAACATAACAAGATAATTTTTTTACGTGCGAAATTTCAATATTTTTTCACTTACTAATGGCTGCATTTATTGTTATAGGTACACTTCTGTTCATAAGTTAGGGATATTCTTTGATGAATTTTGCATAGCATACATACTATACTCACAGGTGTATGAAACTCTAGAATTTATTTAATGTATGAAAAAATGAACTGTTATATTTTAAACTTCATGTTTAGAAAAAACACACATTTTGTAGTTAATTACCTCAATTCTTACCACAGTTTTTGATAGATTTGGAAAATTCTAGAGTTTCATACACCTTTAAGTATGGCTTCTATGCTGTGCAAAATTCATCGAAGAATCTCTTACTTATGAAGAAAAGTGTACCTATAGCAACAAATACTGCCATTAGTAAGTGAAAAAATGATGAAATTTTACACATAAAAAAAAATCATTTCGGTATGTTTTAGAACTTCACACTCCTATGAATGTGAATTCTGAATCCTTCCTGGTCATGCTGACAGTTTCATGAATTTATTTGTAAAAGTACAGACAGAGGAAATTAAAATGTCCTGTAGTGCCTCTCCTGCTCAAAGTTGACCCGTTTGACGTCCTACCCCCTTAAGAGTGCGTGCGGTGCTTTGGTTTACTGCCAAAAGAAACTCAGTGACTTTACTGGGAATGCACATCCATTAGATGCCATTTAAGGCTACACATAGTGTTGCCAACTATTGGAACTTTATGAAAATATATGCACTGCAATTCCATGGTGTCGCACAGCCAGTTATGCACTTTTTCAACAGAAACTGGCTGAGGGAAAAAGTGTTGCATAACTAATTAAACACCCCTTGAAGGAGAGGAACAGGAAAGGAAATAACTAGTGGCGGCACAGGGTAACCTCTGCCGTACGTCATACAGTTTGTTGTGGAGTATGTATGTAAATGTAAATAACTAGCTGGATACAGTTATTCCACATGAAAGATTTTTTGATATCTATACCATCTCCACAGAGTTACTATAAGTAAAATTAAGTCAGTACAGAAAACAACATTGTGGAAGTTCAAGAATCCTGCTTAGATTTTTTTGTCAAGCAAGACTGCAGAGGATATGTCAAAATACATTCAACAACACTTGGGAAAAGATGGGGTGTATATTGCGTTCTGCAGGGATCAATGATACGACAATCCCACGATTGTCAGAGTACACGGAGAAGTAAAACAATTCGGAAAGTTGGTCCAAAAGCTGTGTTCAGTCCTTGTGCTAATCATTCCTTAAAACTTTATTGTTCGTGGAATCTCATGTGTTCCTTTAGTGATACCTGTTTTGGAACTACACAGAATTTATGTCCATTCTTTTCTCTTCTAAATATAGATTGGAATTACTTCTAGAAAAAACAAGAGACAGTTAGAAATGATTGTCTGATATTCGCTGGAGAACTCATTAAAATTCAGTCAGTCATAAAAAAAATGAAAATAATTATAAGTGCTTTGGAAGGTATGAAAGATCCATCTACGGCAAACTTTGATCTGTAGCAAGCTTGCTCTTCCCAGATATGTGATTTTATCTTTCTGACATACATAATTTTGGGCATAAAGTACTAGAGCAAGGAAATTTAGGCTCACAATATGTGCAATCACCAAAAATGACTAAATTAAGAGCTCCCTAATTTAAAACCACAATTGAGATTTTAGTGATTGAAAGAACTGTTATAGACAATGCTGTTAACTTTCAAACAATTAGTTAAGCTTTTAAGCTCATAATGTGTGCTTATAATGTTAATGTAATGAATTATGTGACCTTATTTCTTCTAAAGAAGATACCCATAGTAGTACTGAAACCTAGTCAATGCTTATTACAATAAACTTTAACCATCCAATTTCCTCTGCCACTTTTTGAAAGTTTATTTATGCCTACTGCTTTCCACCATATTTAAAATGGTATGCCAGGTGAACTAGCTTATGACGCTGGATTATATATTCGTACCGAAGTATGTAATCGTTGTTTAAGTGCATAGACATCATTATAAAAGAATTGTGCAGTGTTACTGCCATGGAAAAAAGTGGACAAAATGTTCCAAATTGTTGAAATAAAATTTATGCTTTACACTTCAGATTCTCTGGCTATAGTGCTGGAGTATTTGGTAGAAATTTGAGGCACTTGATAATGAGCCAGAGCTGCAAGAAATAAAAATATATTGTAGACATCTATGTACAAATCGATAAGATTGTGGACATTTCTGATAGGTGGATAGCTCAAGAAACCTTTAAATTTGTAATTAAATGGGTCTTCTGTGAATCATTGCTCTGCATCACTTAGTGTGATACATCATTTTTCTCTGTCGTATCATAGGTACTGTAATCTACCTCCTCCCTACTTCATATGTAGTCCACAATACACAATGCCTTTCATGAAAAATTGAGAGTGAAGATTACTATAAACTTTCTAGTTTACTTAGCTTGTTACCAAGAGTTGGCTCAAATTCTTGTCTAGGGGTCTGATTCTTGAAGCTGAAAGATTCATAACATGCAGCATTTTTTTTTTTACATAAATATATTTTCTCACATTTTAGTACATCACATTTTAATTTTTCACATTAACAAAGCAGAAATTACATTATTCGCACAAAAATACGTCCGATCAAATTTGAGGCAAACTTAAGACTCCACGCCCTGTGCAAATAACAATATTCCAAAGGGTTTACAATTTTTCTCAACAAATGAATTTCTACTAGCTTTAATTTAGATTATTATTTCATAAATGGATCCAGAAATAAATATAGTAAGCAGTAGAGGATTGTGTGATTAATAATAGAAATTTTAAGTGTGCCAATAATTTGTATTTTAAAATGTTTCCTAAAAAAATAATTTTAACTGTACATTCAGAAATAGTACTTACATAGACTAAAATGTTTCATAAAGTAATTCATTTTAGTAAATTTTAGCTTGAAATACAACATGCTGTGTATAAAATTATATGAAAGTTTTCAGGAAAGCAACTGAGATAATTTTGACGTGTCAAATTTGAAAAATTATACTGGTATCTACAACTACTGTTGAGGAAAAGTAATGCTAGAGGAGGATGTCCCGTTACAGTACATGCCCATCTGAACAGTTCATAATCAGAGGGAATCTCCTTGGTATACAGCCATTGTATAGAAACTTCTAAAGAAACAGATTAGGTGTAAAATGAAGTGTAAGGCTATAGATAGAGATGCTGATTGAAATGCCTTTGGCTGTCGAGAGCAATATATGATGCCTTAGGTCACTGCCATAGCAGAATGTTGTTAGATGTCACGGAAGCCAAAGAAATTTTGGTCCTATGTAAAGGCTGTTACCCGCCCAGCCCCTAGGAAATAAGGCAGGAACTGAAACTGAGGGTAGCAAAGCAAAATCTGAAATCCTTAACTCCAATTTCAAATGTTCTGTTACAAAGGAAAATCCAGGAGTATTGCTCAAATATAAGCCTTGTACCACTGATAACACGAATGAAATGAGTATTATGGATGTGGATTTAAATACATACTACTAAAAGTATTAAACGTTGTAGGACTGCTGTTAATGTGACAAGACGGATGCAGATGTGCAGAAAATGCTATGCCTGTATCTGGCTTGACGATATTGTGTGTATTAGAAGTGTATACAGTTGTTTGTGCTCAGTAAAATAAAAGTAAAAAAATAAAAATGTGATAAAAACATGTCCATTACCAATTCATAGTTACAGCAGCTACATAAATTAGTGTAAATTAGCATGAATTCCTGTGTACATGATCTTATCACCTTAGTCTGTGATTAAATGTTCAATTTATTTGTTTTTATGGTATTGATGGTTCAGATATCTGTTTATCAACAGCTCCTTGCAGCACGAACCAATTCAAAGAAGTTATTGCCTGTGAATATTAATCATCAGCCCATCTGTTGCCACGAAGGAAGGATGACTGGACAGTTTCTTGCCAGTGGACATGGTGAGATTGGATCCCTTTTCTTTTCAATCTTTATTTCATTCATTTGTCCATTGTATCTGTAGATCTTATAAGGACAGCCTTAGGTCAATGTACACGGCAACAAACTGCGTTGGAACCCTGTAGCATTTTTTATAGTTTATGTGAATCATATGTTAGTACTGGTAATATGTATTGGAGTACTTCTCACAGATGTGTCCATTATCTGATACAGCGTCCCTGAATTTACTTTACAGTTCTAGTTTTTATAACAAAAAGTGCATTTAATACACTACTGGCCATTAAAATTGCTACACCAAGAAGAAATGCAGATTATAAACAGGTATTTATTGGACAAATATATTATACTAGAACTGATATGTGATAACATTTTCACCCAATTTGGGTGCATAGATCCTGAGCAATCAGTACCCAGAACAATCACCTCTGGCCGTAATAACGGCCTTGATACTCCTGGGCATTGGGTCACACAGGGCTTGGATGGCGTGTACAGGTACAGCTGCCCATACAGCTGAAACACGATACCACAATTCATCAAGAGTAGTGACTGGCGTATTGTGACGAGCCATTTGCTCGGCCACCGTTAACCAGACTTTTCAATTGGTGAGAGATCTGGAGAATGTACTGGCCAGGGCAGCATTTGAACATTTTCCGTATCCAGAAAGGTCTGTACAGGACCTGCAACATGCGGACGTGCATTATCCTGCTGAAATGCAGGGTTTCATAAGGATCGAATGAAGGGTAGAGCCACAGGTGGTAACACATCTGAAATGTAATGTCCACTGTTCAAAGTGCCATGAATGTGAACAAGAGGTGATACAGATGTGTAACCAATGGCACCCCATGCCATCACGCCGGGTGATACGCCAGTATAGCGATGACGAATAAACGCTTCCACTGTGCATTCACCACGATGTCGTCAAACACAGATGCGACCATCACGATGGCGTAAACAGAACCTGGATTCATCCGAAAAAATGTTTTGCCATTCGTGCACCCAGGTTCATCATCGAGTACACCATCGCACGCGCTCCCGTCTATGATGGAGCGTCAAGGGTAACTGCAGCCATGGTCTCTGAGCTCATAGTCCGTGCTGCTGCAAACGCCGTCGAACTGTTCGTGCAGATGGTTGTTTTCTTGCAAACGTCCCCATATCGATGTAGATGTAGATGTAGATGTTGACTCGGGGTTAGAGACGTAGCTGCATGATCCGTTACAGCCGTGTGGATAAGATGTCTGTCATCTCAACTGCTCGTGATATGAGGCGGCCAGCACGGCATTCCGTATTACCCTCCTGAACCCACCAATTCCATATTCTAACAGTCATCGGATCTCGACGAACACGAGCAGCAATGTCGCGATACGGTGAACCTCAATTGCAATAGGCTACAATCTGACCTGTATCAAAGTGGGAAACCTGATGGTACGCATTTCTCCTCCTTACACGAGGCATCACAATGTTTCACCAGGCAACGCCGGTCAACTGCTGTTTGTGTATGAGAAATCGGTTGGAAACTTTCCTCGTGTCAACACGTTGGTGTCGCCACCGGAACCAACCTTGTGTGAATGAATGCTGTGAAAAGCTGATCATTTGCGTCTCAAACCATCTTCTTCTTGTTGGTTAAATTTCGCATCTGTAGCACGTCATCTTCGTGGTGTAGCAATTTTAATGGCCAGTAGTGTATTACAATAGTAGAGAAGGGAAGTTGCTGCTCTCCATATAGCGGAGATGCTGAGGTGTGATAGACACAAGAGATTCACACAATTATAGCTTTCAGCCATTAAGGCCTTTGCCAGCAACACACACAAACACAATGTGCACGCGTGCACGCACACACACGTCTGCTGTCTTGGAGAACTGAAACCACATTTCTAGCAGCAGCACCAGTGCAAGATGCGAGTGGTGACTGGGTGAGGGTAAGGAGGCTGGGGCGGGGAGGGGTAGTATGGGGGGGGTGGTGGACAATGAAGTGCTGCAGTTTAGTCAAGGGGGCAGGCGAGAAGGTTGAGGACAGTGACTAACGAAGGCTGAGGCCAGGAGGGTTACGGGAACGTAGGATGTATTGCAGGGAAAGTTCCCACCTGTGCAATTCAGAAAAGCTGGTGTTGGTGGGAAGGATCCGTATGGCACAGGCTGTGAAGCACTCATTGAGATGAGATATATCATGTTTGGCAGAGTGTTCAGCAACAGGATGGTCAACTTGTTTTTCAGCCACAGTTTGTCGGTGGCTATTCGTGAAGACACAGTTTGTCAGTTGTAATGGCTACATTGAATGCAGCACAGTGATAACAGCTTAGCTTGCCAATCACATGACTAGCTTCACAGAGCCCTGCCTTTGATGGGATAGGTGACGTTTGATCGGATTGGAGTAAGTGGTGGTAGAATGTATGGGACAGGTCTTGCATCTAGGTCTATTACATGGGTATGAGCCATGAGGTAAGGGATTGGGAGCAGGTGTTGTGTAAGGATGGACGAGTATATTGTGAAGGTTCGGTGGATGGCAGAATACTAGTGTAGGAGGGGTGGGGAGGATAGTGGGTAGGACATTTCTCATTTCGGGGCACAATAAGAGGTAATTGAAACCCTGGCAGAAAATGTAATTCAGTTGCTACAGTCCCAGATTGTACTGAGTTAAGAGGAGAATGCTCCTCTGTGGCCGGACTGCGGGCTTTTGGAGGTGGTGGGAGACTGGAAAGATAAGGGATTGGAGATTAGTTTTTGTTTGAGGCTGGGAGGATAATTACGATCAGTGAAGGCTTCAGTGAGACCCTCAGTATATTTTGAGAGACTGTTAGTCACTGCAGATGCGACGACCACGGGTGGCTAGGCTGTACGGAAGGGACTTCTTGGTATGGAATGGGTGGCAGCTGTCGAAGTGGAGGTATTGCTGGTGGTTAGGTTTGATATGTATGGAGGTACGGATGTAGCCATCTCTGAGGTGGTCAACATCCAGGAAGGTGACTTGTTGGCTTGAGTAGGACCAGGTGAAGGAAATGGGGGAGAAGTTGTTGAGGTTCTGGAGGGATGTGGATAGGGTGTCCTCATCTTCAACCGAGATAGCAAAGATGTCATCAGTGAATCTGAATCGGGTAGGGGGTTTACGATTCTGGGTTTTAGGAAGTATTCCTCTAGATGGCCCATGCATAGGTTGGCATAGGATGGTGTCATGTGTGTGCCCATAGCCATACCCCGGATTTGTTTCGTAGGTAAAGGAGAAGTAATTCTGGGCGAGAATATAGTTGGTTATTGCGACTAGGAAGAAGGTTGTTGGTTTGGAATCAATACGGCATCTGGAAAGGTAGTGTTAGATAGCAGTAAGGCCATGGGTATTAGGAATGTTAGTGTACATGGAGGTGGCATCAACAGTGGTGAGCAGGGCACCATGTGGTAAAGGTACAGCAACTGTGGAGTCGATTGAGGAAATGGTTGGTATCTTTTATATAGGAGGATAGGCTCCGGGTGATAGCTTGAAGGTGTTGGTGTAAGAGAGCAGAGAATCTTTGTTGTGCCTATCGCGACTCAGCATCTCCGCTATATGGTGAGTAGTAACTTTCCTTCTCTAATATTGTCACATTCCATCCTGGTTTTTCCAGTGCATTTAATATGGCATACAGGTAAACATTGGGATGTGCTACAGATCACTCCTGTTACCGCACCCTGTATCTTGCATTCATATTTGCAACTAGATTATCAGCCTGCTACCTAATCTAGACCTCATGCTACACAACAGATCAGTCTGTGCCCACCACCAGAAATACTTAGAAAAGCAAATTTCTTTAAATGTGTTAAACATTTATTAACAGCATATTTTTAAATAGTTACACATAGGGTTCAGAACCTTGATATTTATGCCACGTCGATGAGTCCTTTAAGACCAACACATAAATGAAAAAGTTAAATACAGATTAAATTAACTTTCCATTGATTTTTATCCACAATACACCTTTCAAAATTGGTGATGTGTAGGAAGAGTCCTGGACCTGAAAATGATTGACATTTGTTGCAGAAGTCGAATTCACTACCAATCCTAAAATTTTTGTATTAAGTTTACTAGAAATTCAAAAACAGTTACCAAATCTGCTAAAAGGAATCATTGTAATTTTTTTTTAAATTTACAGTACCAGATTAGATTAAGATATTTTCCGTATGTGGGCAAAAAGTCTGTTGGTGGAAGCTAATTATCTGAAATTGCTGTCGATCAGTTTTGGGGTATCTATTTACCTGAAATTAATATTCAGAATGCCGTAATATCACTTCTACTCCTATTAGATCAATAATGAAACACTCGTGTCACAAACTACTCGTAACCAAGAACAAGTCTACCATCAAACAAGACAGGAAGAGCTCTTAACGCCGACTGCCAGCCTTGGCACGCAGTCCATATCTCTTACTAGTTTAGTCACAGTTCGTGGATTTCCGATAAAGTTCGTACATATTAATTATATGCATTTGTTAATGAATGGGTGTGAATTTTAACGAGGCAAAATCAAACATCCAATGGATCCTCCTAGTATTCATGTTGTGATAAATGACTTCAATTATTAAATATAAATAAACAAAATTGGTGACTTCGGTGCCAAGATGGCGGTACTTCCCGTTGTGTATATTTCCCAGGCTCACGCTTGTTGCTACGGTCCAGCGCCGAGCCCCACCCCACTACGCACGACATATGGTTGCTTCGTCACCTAGCCAGCCAGTGTGGGAAATGTTCTCAGACTCGCGTCCGGCTACGGACTAAAGCACTTCCTAACTATCATGAATACGTAAATAAGAGACAATTATTTATTAAAACTGGTAAAAATGTCTTCCTCACGTAAGAGGCACCTTACAAGTGGTGCAAAGATTGGCAGCTTGCTTTACATATGCAGAAAAATCAAAATTGTGCACATCACAGAAAGCAAAATAACTTGGTACTTTATGGCTATAACACCAGTGGGTCATTGTTGAAATTGGCCAACTCGTCCCAACACACTTCCCTGAGGCACTCCCTAAGTCACTTCACCTGATTACTATCTGTCAAGATAACTGGCTGCTTCCTCCTTTCCAAAAAAATAATCTTTCAAGTTGCAAATCCTACTTCATTCCCATATGATCATTCTTCTTAGTAAGTGTAGATGTGGTAAGGAGTCAGTTTTTTTCCGGAAACTGAGGAATACTGCATCTGACTGCCTCAGTCCACGGCTTTCACTGATGTGTGAGAAAAGTGGGAGTTGGGTTTCATGTGACCGATGTTTTCAGAGGCACAGTGGTTAGCTTGAAGGCAGTCACTCTTTTTGTATAATTTAGTATCTCCCTATCTATAGCCATATGCTACATTCTGCACCAGTTATGCAGTAGTCTGTTTCTTTTGGAGTTTCTGCAGTGACTGTATACTATGTAGGTTGCTCCCATCACCATTTGTATCAAAGCTGCTGCCTGGTGCTTCCTTATTTCATATCTCTGTTGCAGACTGTGAAGTTACAGGTGTCCCCGTGGGCATAATGTGCTGTTGGAGGCATACAGGATTGTGTGTTCAGTGCACTGAAAATTTAAATTGACACATTCGTCCACTACCTTCTTTGTTGTCTTGTACAAAAAGATTTGCAAGAGAGCCAGTTCGTGCTTATCTCATAGCCTCACAAGCTATTAAACATGGAGATCTGCACTTTGATGTACAATCCCTAGAATCGTACTATTATAACAGCTCTGTTAAATTTGACACATTTCTTGTAGTATTAGCTTCCACTCTTCATCTTGTTAATTATGAAAATACATTTAGCATGTTGAGCAAGTTGGCAAACTCTTTTACATTTTACTACTAAAAGAACGTCACGAATAACTTGTCTGCAATCTATAGTAGTATTTTTCATGGTACTTTTGACTTCCAGTAACTGATATGTTAATGGTTGGCCATTATCCATCCCTTGATTTGAATTGTGATAAATTGGATTTGTTTTGTCTAGTCTGTTCAAGTTCACAGTACAATCACAATATCCCATGACACCATGCTTTGTCTGCTATTTTGCAATGGTGGTAATTCTTGCAGAGCTCCTTACCAGCTGTATATTTACATTTACTGTTACTAAAGTACATGGTGATTATAATTAAACTTTCAAATTGCTGTAGAAGTAACACCACCGGTCAGAATGACATCAAATTGCAACAGAATATTATCAGAAGAGGGGAAATCACATGGCAGAAGAAAAATAAAGTTACAAAATGCAGCAATAGATAGCGCTGTAAGCATCATAATTTAATAGTGGTTGACTACAAATGACAAATGAATCGTACAACAATGCCTAAGGTGTATGTTCGACATTAAACTGTACTAATTGGTGTGCATGGGTGTACAGGTGTGATAGTGTTAGTTATGTAAGCCCATCCACCACGGCAAGGTCATATCACAATATATGGCAAAATTGTTTTTTTTTATTGTCCAGAGGCCAAAAACTGCACAAAAAGAATCAATCTAAATCAAATTGAATTATTAATTTGTGCGTGACTAGCGCAAAACATGTTCAGTATGCTGTCCAGTTTTCTGCAACAAGCTGAAATTGAGAAACAGTATTTCCACAACTGATAAGTGTTTCCATGGTCACATTCAGAATGTGTTGTGCAATGCGTGCCTTCAATGCAGCTAAGTTTGCAATCGGGACACAGCATCTTTCAGATAGCCCCACAGCCAGAAGTTACACAGGTTAAGATCAGGTGATCGGGACAGCCAGGCTGTGGGGAAATGGCAGCTAATAATTCTAGTATTTCCAAAATGGCGCTTCAGCAGCTGCTTAACTGGATTTGCAATGTGCGGAGGTGTGCCATCTTGCATAAAAATGATTCCATCCATACATCTCCTCTGTTGGAGAGCTGGAATGATATGGTTGCGTCACTGTGAAAAAAAATACAGTCCTACAGTAAATGATGCCATAAACCTACAGCACACACTTTTTCTGGATGAAGTGGTACTGGTTGATTTGCGTGTGAATTTTCTGTTGCTCATATTTGAAAATTGTGTGTATTGACATATCCTATCAGATGGAAGTGTGCTCCGTCCACAAAATCTTTCACGGACAGTCATTGTCCAGTTCCGTGTGAGCAAGAAATTCTAAAGCAAAGGTCTCTGTTGCTGGCAGGTGAACAGAAAGCAACTTGTGCACATGGGTAATTTTGAATGGATAGAAAAGAAGGATGGTTTGTGGGACTTTATGCAACATGCTCACAGGTATGTCCAATGTTTGGGCAATTCTCTGTGCACTACACATTTGCACACCACCAGTGGTCTCTTCCTGCATTGCTGTGGCCACTCCTCCTACTGACATCAAATTAATCTGTTACCTCCCTCTACCAGGTTGCACACCAAAAGAACCTGTCTTTTCGAATTTCTGAATCATTTTCTCCAGACCTGCGGCACTCGTCCAACCAATGCCTTTTTTCAAACCCTTCAGTGTCTGGAACTTTTGCAGAGCGACATGTGCACAGTCACCATTCTTGTAATACAGCTTTACAGAGCGCGATCCTGCATTGAGTCAGTCGTGGCGAATGTCGGAGACTGGAAACGAGGAAAAGCCATGTACCTGGTGTGTTTATACCAACTTCAGTGGATAGTGTGCAGGACTCATTCCTTTTTTTTCTTTTTTTCTCCATAAGTTTTCTCCCTTCTCCGATAATATTCTGTTGCAATTTGATGTCATTCTGACCAGTGGTGTTATTTCTGCAGCATTGTGAAAGTTTACCTTAAATTATAATCACCCTGTAGATTAACAAACTAGGGAGCCTGGGACAATATTTGTAACCTTATATAATTTCAGTACATTCGTGCCCTCCATGTTGAATCTCCAGGCACTCCTTAGCTCTTCGAAAAGTGTTAGCCAAAGTATGAATGCCTATAACCTCTTCACCAATGTAACCATTGAATTAAGTAGTGTTCATTAATTAAATACCGGAAGAAATTATTACATGCAGTGTTGTGAAATGGGTTGATATTCATTCTGAGCAACTGGTTCTGAATCTTAAATTGTTAAATATGTTTCGCATTAGACCACCTCTAAATCAGACAACCATACTATCAAAGCCAATTAATGCCGCTAATCAGTAATGTGCTTCACAGGCAGAGACCTGACCACATACTCAGCAGTTACAGTCTTGTGAGTAACACCCTTGCACTGCCAAGTGCTGTTGTACAACACTAATTCAATATCTAAGAATAGGACCACCTGTGCAGAAACAAACCATCTAGGTTATTGCCAGGAAGTGAGCAATCTGCAGAAATTGGTAAGTATGAAGTGTCTTTATGGAAATTGGTAAATGAAAATATTCAGGTGCATTCCGTTATTCAAGCCAAGTGAAGGTGCACATTTAAATTTCAAGCTGTGTTAAAAGAAGTACTGGACACTTCCAGGAAGAGAATGTGGTATTGCAAGCTAACATCCCAAAGATGTTTGGGCTCACAGGCGGTTCTGCATCTTCGAAATGTCTCGGTTCGAACTTGTCTAGGGGTTGAACCACACGTCACATTACACATCCTAAATTAGACACTTGTGACCCTTTGGTTAAATTGTCTGGCGTATGGCAAGTTTGCAAAATACAAAGTTAATATAACACATAACAGTAATAATAATATTGGGAACTAAATTAACGACCCATAAATGATGTAGGAAATGATGTAGGCCATGTAGTTGCTATTTGGTTAGAATAATGTTTGCTCAGAAAGGAAACTAATGGCAAAAGTGGTCATATTTCGAGTTACTGTTACACTAGAGTGCATTTGTATCCATTTAACACAGTTAGATTATTCAGTCTCATCGGGAAATAAACATTATCTGCGCAAAAAGCTATTGCCCCTCCCCGGCCGTGTTTCCCGCATGCCGAACGTACTCGCTAGACTGACTAGGTCAGTTCCCTTTCCTGAAGCCATCCATCTGATAGGCTAAAGCTTATTCTACATTATTTTACATTTTAACATATTTAAATAATCAAAGATTGACCACTTTCATGTTCTAAATAATTTATTATTACATAATAAATGTTAAATTCTTTTACATAATACCAATACTATTTCCCTCTTTACTTTGAATGTCACTGCCAGTACCCTTGCACCAATGTGCTTTCTAATAAATAAATAAATAAATAAATAAATAAATAAATAAATAAATAAATAAATAAATAAATAAATAAATAAATAAATAAATAAATAAATAAATAAATAAATAAATAAATAAATAAATAAATAAATAAATAAATAAATAAATAAATAAATAGCAGTAATAACTATTATGCACTAAGCTTTACAGCAAATATTCTATTACCCAATGATTCAATAACGTGTCATCCCCCTGCGGGTCCAGAGTAAAAATAGGCCCGAGGTATTCCTGCCTGTCGTACGAGGCGACTAAAAGGAGTTTCAACCGTTTCGGCCTTCCATGTGATGGTCCCCCTTGGGGGTTGACCTCCATTTTTCAAAATTCTACAAAAGTGCGAGCCTTTTGGGGAACGACACCTTACGTGGTGTACCACTGGTCCTAAGTGCACTCCGACCTTGGCACTCAGCAGTGCACCGGCGTTGTAACCATACCCACTATTACTCAAATTGGGCCTAAACGCCTTTTGGGTTGTCAAAGTTACGCCCATAGTGCGTCTCCATCTGCACCAGCGATCATGATGGACTTTCCATGGCACCAGAAATCCAGCACGGTAGCCAGCCCGTTGTGGTGGGGTCGTCGTGTACCCTCTAGGTTGTAGCCCCTGACAACACAGGGATCGTACTGCCGATAACTGAGCTGCACCCTCCCCACGTCGGCCAAGGAGTAGATGCCCGTCTCCTTGGGGCATCAGGACTCCCGGCAATGGTCATCGTGCCAGGTGGCCCTTGCTGCGGCTGGGTGGCGCCCGTGGGGAGAGCCCCTGGTCGGAGTGGGTGGTATCGGGGTGGATGTTTCGCAGATGAAACGTCACCACGTATCAGGTCGCTCTGCGGCCGAGTCTTTCAAAAGAAAAGGTACCGTTTCTAGTTCTGGTTCTCCTGCCCTTTCCCCCTTGGCCACTCCATGGGAGGAGGGACAGGCCCGCCGGCTTGGAGCGAAGTACTTCCTCCGCTATTTGGTCTGTTCTCGAACCGATGGGGGCACATTCGCCACCTCCAAGCCCATGTTCTTTGTTCAGCACATTGAGGACATCTTCGGGGAAATCGAGGCTCTCAGCAAGATGCGATCAGGGTCCGTTCTTATCAAGACCACCTCTGCCACACAATCGGCGGCACTCCAGGCGTGCGACCGCCTAGGGGACATCCCAGTCTCCATTGTCCCACATCTGGCACTAAATAGGACGCAGGGGGTTATTTTTCATCGTGACCTCCTGCTACAATCTGATGAGGAGCTCAGGGCCAACCTGGAGCACAGAGGCGTGCATTTCGTCCGGCGAGTCCAGCGCGGCCCCAAAGACCGTCGCATCGACACCGGGGCCTTTATCCTCGCCTTCGAGGGGGACGTTCTCCCGGAGAAGGTAAAGGTGATGTGCTACCGGTGTGACGTGCAACCCTACGTCCCGCCTCCTATGCGCTGTTTTAGATGTTTGCGCTTTGGGCACATGTCGTCACGGTGTGAGGCTGAGCCCCTTAGTGGCGATTGTGGACGCCCTCTTCGTGAGGAACATACATGCACCCCACCACCTCGGTGCGTTAATTGTCCTGGCGTCCACTCGCCTAGATCCTCAGACTGCCCCGCATATCAGAAGGAGAAGAAGATACAAGAAATCAAAACTTTGGATCGGCTGTCTTATTCTGAGGCCAGGAAGTAGTAAGACCGCCTCCATCCCGTGCCATTGACCACTTCGTTTGCCTCAGTTGTGTCCACTCCTTCCGCGGTATCCTCACCCCTCTCCTGTACCTCCTCCGCCCATCAGGGGGCTCTGCCTCCGCCTCCCAAATCCCTCCCTTCCAAATCCTCCTCCCCTGTGGCCCCCACCCCCTCTGCCCCAGGGGCCACCCTTCCTCCTCCTTCTCCCCCCACGCCACCTGAGAAGCGATCCTCTTCTCAGGCATCCGTCGGGGAAACGTTCCGGACCCCGGTTTCCGAGGTCCGGCGTTCCAAAACGGACCCTGCGCGTGAGGACCTTCTTCGGGTCCAGCCCACCATCCCTGTGCCTCCTCGGCCTTCCAAGAAGGCCTCCAAGAAGAAGTCTCTATCCCCCTCTCCACCCCGGCGCGTTTCGACTGACGCTCCATCCGTGAGTCGCCGCTCCCGGCCGTCCTCAGTTTCGCTGGGACGCTCTGCTGCCAGGCGCTCAGCTGGCCTCTCGTCGGCAAATGTTGCGGCCCCTCCTACACAACCAGGGACAGCGGCCGCAGCTGGCGACGAGTCGATGGAACCGGATCCGCCTCCCGTCGGTTGTAGCGTTGTTCCCTCGCAACCTGGCCCTCCGCGGCCGTCGAGGTGACCAGCTCTTCCCCCGTCTCGTTCCCCCGACTTTTTGATTAGCGATGGCGTTGTTTCATTGGAACATAAGAGGTATTCGATCTCATCGGGAGGAATTACAACTGCTCCTCCGCCTGCACTGTCTGCTCGTCCTTGGACTCCAGGAAACCAAGTTGCGCCCGACTGACCGTATTGCCTTTACCCACCATACCTCGGAGTGGTATGACCTCACCCCTGTGGACGGTATCCCAGCTCATGGTGGGGTCATGTTGCTCATTCGGGACGACGTCTATTACCATCCCATCCCATTGACCACCCCACTCCAAGCAATAGCTGTCCGCATTACTCTTTCTGCTTTTACTTTTTCAGTTTGTACCATCTACACTCAACCGTCGTCTGCTGTTAGTCGGGCTGACATGATGCACCTGATCATTCAGCTTCCCCCGCCGTTTTTATTGTTTGGCGACTTCAATGCCCATCATCCCCTTTGGGGCTCTCCTGCATCCTGTCCAAGAGGCTCACTCTTGGCAGATGTCTTCAACCATCTCAATCTTGTCTGCCTCAATACCGGCGCCCCGACTTTCCTCTCGGACTCTACTCATACCTACTCCCACTTGGACCTCTCGATCTGTTCTACCACTCTTGCCCGTCGGTTCTGACACCTATTCGAGCGACCACTTCCCCTGTGTCGTTCGTCTCGTGCACCACACCCCATCCCCACGTCCTTCGAGCTGGAACATACTGAAAGCTGACTGGGGACTTTACTCATCCCTGGCGACCTTTCCGGACCACGATTTTCCCAGTTGTGACAGTCAGGTCGAATACCTCACGGCTGTTATCATCCATGCTGCCGAACGTTCCATTCCTCGTACTACTTCTTCACGTCGCGTTTCCGTCCCCTGGTGGAACGAGGCTTGTAGGGACGCTATCCGTGCTCGACGACGTGCTTTACGCACCTTTCGCCGCCATCCTACGTTTGCGAATTGTATTGAATACAAACGACTCCGAGCGCAATGCCGTAGAGTCATCAAAGACAAGCAAAAAAGCTTGTTGGGCCTCTTTCACCGGCTCCTTTAACAGTTTTACTCCCTCTTCCGTCGTTTGGGGTAGCCTGCGCCGGCTGTCTGGCATTAAGGCCCACTCCTCGGTACCTGGCCTGACCTCAGGTAATGCGGTCCCTGTTGATCCTGTGACTGTCTCCAACGCCTTTGGCCGCTTTTTCGAGGTAGTTTCAAGCTCCGCCCATTACCATCCTGCCTTCCTTCCCAGGAAAGAGGCAGAAGAGGCTCGGCGACCTTCCTTCCACTCGCTGAATCCGGAAACCAATAATGCCCCCTTTACTATGCGGGAACTCGAACGTGCGCTTGCACTGTCCCGGTCCTCTGCTCCGGGGCCGGATGCCATTCACGTTCAGATGCTGGCACACCTTTCTCCGGCGGGCAAAAGCTTCCTTCTTCATACCTACAATCGCGTCTGGACCGAAGGTCAAGTCCCCATGCGTTGGCGTGACGCCGTTGTTGTTCCTATACCCAAACCCGGGAAAGATAGACACCTTCCTTCTAGTTACCGCCCCATTTCTCTTACAAGCTGTGTCTGTAAGGTGATGGAGCGCATGGTTAATGCTCGGTTAGTCTGGATTCTTGAATCTCGACGGCTACTTACTAATGTCCAATGCGGCTTTCGTCGCCGCCGCTCCGCTGTTGACCACCTTGTGACTTTGTCGACATTCATCATGAACAACTTTTTGCGAAGGCGCCAAATGGTAGCCGTGTTCTTCGACTTGGAGAAGGCTTATGATACTTGTTGGAGAGGAGATATCCTCCGCACTATGCACAGTTGGGGCCTACGCGGTCGCCTGCCCCTTTTTATTGATTCCTTTTTAACGGATCGAAAGTTTAGGGTACGTGTGGGTTCCGTATTGTCAGAAGTCTTCCTCCAGGAGAACGGAGTGCCTCAGGGCTCCGTCATGAGTGTAGCCCTTTTTGCCATCGCGATCAATCCAATTATGGATTGCATTCCACCTAATGTCTCAGGCTCTCTCTTTGTCGATGACTTCGCGATCTACTGCAGTGCCCAGAGAACATGCCTCCTGGAGCGCTGCCTTCAGCGTTGTCTACACAGCCTATACTCATGGAGTGTGGCAAATGGCTTCCGGTTCTCTGAAGAGAAGACGGTTTGTATCAACTTTTGGCGATATAAAGCGTTCCTTCCGCCATCCTTAAATCTCGGTCCCGTTGTTCTCCCATTTGTGGACACAAGTAAGTTTCTAGGGCTCACGTTGGACAGGAAACAGTGTTGGTCTCCACATGTCTCTTATTTGGCGGCCCGTTGTACACGTTCCCTTAATGTCCTCAGTTCTTAGCGGTTCATCTTGGGGAGCGGATCGCACTATCCTGCTTCGCTTGTATCGGTCCATAGTCCGATCGAAGCTGGATTATGGGAGCTTCGTCTACTCGTCCGCTCGGCCGTCCCTCTTACGCCGGCTCAACTCAATCCACCATCGGGGGATACGTCTTGTGACCGGAGCCTTCTACACTAGTCCTGTCGAGAGTCTTTATGCTGAAGCTGCCGAGTTACCGTTGACCTACCGGCGCGACGTACTGCTGTGTCGGTATGGCTGCCGGCTGTCATCTATGCCCGACCACCCCTCTTACAAGTCCTTCTTCGCCGATTCTCTCGACCGTCAGTACGGGTTGTATGTGTCTGCCCTGCTGCCCCCCGGAGTCCGCTTCCGTCGCCTGCTTCGACAATTGGATTTTGCCCTCCCTAACACCTTCAGAGAGGGTGAGAGCCCGACACCACCTTGGCTCCAGGCTCCGGTTCATATTTATCTCGACCTCAGCTCACTCCCGAAGGAGAGTACTCCGGCTGCAGTGTATTGCTCACGGTTTGTCGAACTTCGTGCTCGACTTGCCGGTCACACCTTTATTTACACCGACGGCTCCAAAACTGATGATGGTGTCGGCTGTGCCTTTGTCGTCGGGGCCGCCACATTTAAATACCGGCTCCTCGACCAATGTTCCAGCTTTACGGCCGAGCTTTTTGCTCTCCATCAGGCCGTTCAGTATGCCCGCCGCCACCACCATTCATCATATGTACTCTACTCTGACTCACTCAGTGCTCTTCAGAGCCTTGGAGCTCCCTATCCGGTCCATCCCTTGATTCAACGGATACAGCAGTCCCTCCATTCTTTCGCTGATAACGGTGGTTCTGTCAGCTTTCTGTGGGTTCCCGGACATGTAGGAGTGCCTGGGAATGAGGCTGCGGATGCTGCAGCCAAGGCTGCAGTCCTCCTGCCTCGGCCAGCCTCCCATTGTGTCACGTCATCCGACGTTTGTGGGGATGTATGTAAGAGGCTTGTGTCGTTGTGGTGGGATGCTTGGTCATCCCTCCAAGGAAACAAGCTCCGGGCAGTAAAACTGCTACCAACTGCTACCAACTGCTTGGACAACATCCTCCCGACCATCTCGGCGCGAGGAGGTCCTTCTGACCAGGTTGCGGATTGGGCATTGCCGGTTTAGCCACCGCTACCTGCTCTCCGGTGACCCAGCCCCGCAGTGCCCTTGTGGTCAGGCATTAACAGTGCGCCATGTTTTATTGTCATGTCCCCGTTTTAGTCAATTTCGTGTTGTCCTGTCCCTGCCATCTACTTTACCGGATGTTTTAGCTGATGACGCTCGAGCAGCTGCTCGTATTCTGCGTTTTATAAATTTAACTGGCTTGTCCAAAGACATTTAATCTTTTTACTTATTTTGTCTGCATCTTTGTCAGGTCCTTCTGGTGTCCCCTCCATCCCCTTGAGTTTTACCAGATTCCATGTGCTCTAACAACAGTGACTGGGCGCTAATGACCTCAGCAGTTGAGCGCCCTTAAACCCAACCAAAAAAAAAAAAAAATATAATGTGTCGTGCTGTCATCGTTCAGTGTGTTTTGTGTGGAGGAAATGATCTGATTCTTAACGGAGAATACTGATAATTTAAGTTCACTATATCTTTTAAACAAAGTTGATATTTACAACATTTATCATTTTAATGATGCGCTTTTGTATGAAATGTCGATCGTGAAGATCAACCAAAGCGTTCAGATTTTATCATTCAGGTCTTCACAAAACTTGTTAATTTAAACTATTATTGATATGATCAATATTCAAGTTTTATTGGGATCACCATGAAATTTTATAGAGGATGTCAGATTAAAATTACTGTGACTTGATTCCCTGCATTACTACATACGCCTCAATAGACAATAGGTGCCTGGGAGTTTCCCCAGCTCGGGGTGAATCTGTGCCCTTCGTGGCATGCAGTCTTGGAAGACAGAGTTCGTTTCAAAATTCCTGTAGGTGGACTCTTCCAACCATATATTTAAATGAGAGCACAATACTTGTTAATCCACAGTGTTAGACTGTTTTGAAAATGGTTTTGAGGTATACCATGCAGAAAGGTCATGTAAAGTGATTGTGTGTGTTTAAAATGTAGCAAAGTTAAACCATTAAAGATTGCTACTTGAGAGGTGCGACGACAAAGTGTTGCTTGCAAAGTGTCAGGGATTGGTGAACAAAGTGTAAGGCAGCAGTTTAGAAAGTCTTAGCTGTGGGAGGAAGACAGTATGAGCAGGAGAAAGGGGAGGGAAGGGATAGGAACTGATAAGTGTTTGAATAATTTGTTGACACTCGATTTGTGGCATCCCAGTGTTTTATTTGCTTTATCTGCAGCACAATATGACAAACCTGTGTTAGGTGGGACAGATCCTCCTCAGAGTGTCAATTACTGCCGTCCTGTTGTAGGCTGTGACGAGATGCACAGGCGTTCTACCGCAGCAGCAGCGGACTGGTCCACCCCCATCCAGAACGTCACTTCCACCACGGCCACTTTGCCGCATACCGCAGTGGCAGCAATCTGCGGAACTGCCTGCTTTTCGCCGTCCTCTCTTCGGACTGGAGACGGCAGCATTGCAGCGCCCTGTCTGTTGTATCCTGCCATTACACGAAGGACCGCTTGCTGCCAGTTGTTCGGTACGTTGGTGTCGGCACCTGACTCCTGCAGCACTTTGCTACCTAGATTAGATTACATTAGTTTTTTGTTCCATAGATACATGCTGAGGAGATCCTCATGGATGTGCCAGTCAGTTGTGGTTTCTTTTTTTTAATCTGAAATCACAATACTAATAGTATGAATATATTCAATACATCATTTGTTTCTATTAAATTCGTCAATGGAGTAGGAGTTGGTCATTAGTAAGTCTTTCAGTCTCCTTTTAAACTGATCTTTATTTGCAACAATTTTTTGTGTATGCTGGCAAATTATTGAAGATGAGTGTTCCTGAGTAGTGGACCCCTTTTTGAACTAAAGTAAGTGCTTTTAAGTCCTTGTACAGATAATTTTTTTTCCTGGTATTGCATGTATGAACTGAGCCGTTTGTTGGAAAAAGAGATATATTATTTAGGACAAATTTCATTAAGCAATAAATATACTGAGAGGCAGTAGTTAGTATACCCAGTTCTTTGAAGAGGTTTCTGCTGGACGTCCGTGAATTTACTCCATAAATAATACGTATTACACGCTTTTGGACTGTTTGACTTGAAGAGTTACCCCAAAATATTATACCATATGACATTATGGAATGAAAGTAGGCAAAGTATGCAAGCTTCTCATTTTTATGTCGCCTATGTCTGCTAACACTCGAATTGCAAATACAAATTTGTTAAGGTGTTTCTGCAGTTCTGTGGTGTGCTCTTCCCAACTGAATTTATCAAGTTGTAATCCCAGAAATTTAAGACTATCAACCTCTTCTATCTGCTCTTCTTCATACTTTATGCATATGCTGGGAGGAAACCTCTTACAGGTTCTGAATTGCATATATTGAGTCTTTTCGAAGTTTAATGTCAGTGAGTTGGCTTTAAACCATTTATTAATATCCATGAAAATATCATTAGCAGATCTTTCGAGAACTACACACGACGTACTATTTATAGCAATACTTGCGTCATCTGCAAACAAAACGAACTCTGCTTCTGGCAGTGTAACTGATGAGAGATCATTAATGTACACAAGAAAAAGCAATGGCCCCAAGATGGGTCCTTGTGGGACACCACATGTAATTTCTTCCCATTCTGATGACTTAATTCACTAGTCCCTTGCACTGACACCCTTTGTTTCCTGTTAGTGACGTATGACTTGAACCATTTTGCACCACTGCCCGTGACACCATAGAATTCTAGTTTATTTTAAAGGATGTTGTGGTTCACACAATCTTTGACGAATCACAGAAAATACTCGCTGCTTGTAACTTGTTATTTAATGAATTAAGTACATTTTCACTGTAGGTGTAAATAGCCGTCTCGATATCAGAACCCTTCAGAAATCGAAACCGTGTTCTTGATAATGTTATTTGCAGTGCAGTGCAGCCCTGTTAACACTGGTTGTCAAAGACTATTCTCCAGGCCAAGATCTCAATGAGTTCGGCCATATCTCCAGTCTCAGTGCGTCTTGAATCTGCTTCTTGATGTCTTGCTCCTTTGCGGTATTATTTTTCACAGAAATGTATTGCCGCATTAGAAAATCGCAAAATCCTTAACTACATCAATTGAATGCTACAAACCCAGTTGATCAGTAAGCAGTGAGTAAGGCTTGATAACTTGTTCCAGTATGGGGAAGGAAATTTTGAGGCCACACAGAATTGCTTTAGAATTAAAAGTAATGTCGGAGGGTGGTGTTTCACATTACATCTGATGTGAGAAGTACATATCCTATAAAATCCCCTGTTCAGGGTTACTTTTCCTTATGCAGAAAACTAATTTTTGGCAGGTCATGTGTTTTAAGACCCATCCTTTATTTTTAATGTGCTGATTTCAAGTTGAACTATGGCCTTTGGCACATATCCTTAAACGGGAGTTTTGCATATGATTCAATGTGATGGAAGGTATCTGAGTAAAACAAATTTTCATTTAAATACTCTATTTTTATTCACTAAAACCAGCTATTAATTCTACATGTAAATGCTGACTGTCAAAACTATTAATATTTCTGTTGGTGTTGAAATTCTATTTAATGGCCAAGTGCATAGCAGTGTTACTGGCTCACCTAGTTTGCACACTGATAAAGTGCAGTAGCATCTGAGAGGGAACCCAAAAATAACTCTAGTCAAGTGGTTCCGTGTGCATATTTTCTCCCACGGGGCTCAGTAAGCTGGTGTCAGTCAGTTCAGTGGTATGTTTCTTGTGTTCTGTTGTTTGCTTTCCTATTTCCACCCTTTAGCATTTAATGATGTAGTTGACAAGGAGCAAAGAGTTTAGGTGAAATTTTGTTTTTTGTTACAGAAAACCCCAGCAGAGATAATTAGGATGCTTTGGTAAGCCCTTTTAATGATGGTGCTTTGGGGAAATCACATGGCTGAGTGGTTTTCTCATTTCAAATCTGGCAACGTATCAACTGGAAGTGTAATACGCCATGGCTGTACTCGGATGTCAAGAAATTCTGAAGAAATTGCCACATGAGCAATTGATGGTAATGAGTGGACCATTGACCAAATTTCTGAGGAAAGAAAAGGGTCACAGATCACAGTCCAGCAAATTTTAACTGAAGATTCGCACTTGAGATGGGTGTGTGCAAAATTTGTTCCTCGCTCTCTCACTGCTGAATGAAGAGAAAACAGCTTCAATGTTTGCCACAGCTTGAAAAGTGAAGTGCAAAACTACAAAAATTTTTCTAAAATAAATGTGATTGGGAATGAGGTGTAGTGCTACAGGTGTGATCTGGAGTCAGTCTAAACATTTGTGGAGCCAGTGGAAAACTCTAATATCACCACGATCCGAGAAAGCACGTAAAGTGCAATCTGATGTGAAAACAATGTTTGTCTGTGTTTTTGATATCAGTGAAATTGTCCACAAGGAGTTCATTCCCCCAGCACAAACAGTGAACCAGCATTTTTATCTATAAGTGTTAGGTCAATTACAAGAGAGTATGCGACCGAATCGGCCAGAACTCTGGATAAATGGGAACTGGTTGCTCGACCACAACAATGCTCCAGCCCACATAACTCTGGTGGTCCAACAGTCTGTGGCGAACAACAGTGCTTGTGCCTCATCCACCCTACTCACCCATCAGGCTCTCTCTGATGGTGTTTTGTTTCCTTGGATGAAGCGAACTGTGAAAGAAAAGCAAGTCATTCGTTTGAATGAGATCAAAACACAGGGTAGCAGCTTCGAACAGTATCCTGCCACACGAGCTCCGGAACTGATTTCAGCAGTAGCAAAAGCATTAGGCCATGTGCATCATTGCACATGGATGATACTTTGAAGGGGACTAAAGTACTGTAAATGTAGGGTTCAATAAAAATGCAGAGTAAAAATTCCAGTTATTGAGCCCCCTCGTAAACTCTAAATTCCTGATAGAAAGCAGGCGAGTAACTCCCAGAAACTCGCATAAGACTAGAAATTGTCGATCCTGAGACGGGCAGTAGCATGTAATTCCACAAGTGACCAATTTGCCACTGTCGCTTAGAATGCTCAGTGTATTTGTAACTGTGGTGTGCTGTGCTGTACTCTGCTGAGGTGCAGACCATCTCGAAGCCGATGTGGACAGCACTCCATCAAAACATGAAGGTGCTGCAGTCTACACAGACTCGAACTGAAGGGCCCGATGTGGAATGCACTTTGACGAGACAGTGCGTGCTCCACCACATCCTCACACAGTCCCCCCGACAGGGCCTCCGACGTCACCGAATGGATAGTCCTCGAAATTCTGGCTGCCACTTGTGTGAGAATGCAGGCCGTGTGAGAAGTGCTTTCCTTCTCCTGTAAAGCCCAGACAACGGAATCACTTTCTGCCAAGTTCCAGGACGTAGATATTCGGGGAAATGAACTCGCTGATACGGCAGCCAAGGAGGCTTTCTCCCCTCCACTTCCTGCTCACTGTAAAGTCCCCCGTGTAGCCTGTCGCCTCATTTGTGACCAGGAAGCCCATGTGCAGTCAGTGGACCACGCAGTTGGTGAAAGTGTGGAATAATGAACATTCTGTAAAACATTCTGTGTAACTGTGGTTTACCTCCTTGCACCTCAGATTTCTGAAGGAGTAGCCCTTAAATGGTGCAGTGTTACATGGCTTTATGCTTAATTACAGACTTACTATTTTATCAGTTAATTTGTTTTCACCACATAACGCATGCTGTTTACGTCCTTCGTTGCTGAGCGATGTATCACTTTTCGTTCTGACACTGCAACTCTTCCTTTCCTATATCTTTACTACTTTTTATCTATATAAATGATGAACTACTGGTTTTGCCGTCTAACAACTTTTTAATAACTGTGGAAGTATTACAGGCATCGGGTCCCAGCTAATGTCACCCGCCTATACGTTTTGCATGAACCTTTCGAGACTCGATCAATCTGTTTACAAAGAGAAAGCAGGATATCTCTTCCTTTTTACGTTGTCCAACAACGCCCTAGGAAAGTAGACGGCCTCGTGGCCCAGGCTCTTCCGTGGCTCGCGGTAGTTTGCAGCATTTCTTTTATTCCTCGCCCACTTGCCGCTACGTCGAACTTTCATGGTGATAGTCGGGCAACATCTTCCACATTATCTGCAACATAAACTTTCTTCCCACAGTATTTCTGAAAACCCAAAACAAACTTAAAGAACATAATAATAATAACTGTTCTTACAATTATTCGTACAAGTCTTGGTCAATTTAATGAGGGGTGGGACAGGCCTAAGCCTTGTGACACAACGGCTTGGAATAGGACATTGCCCATTGGCGTGTTGCTTCCTCGTAAGATGCAAGGGAGCCTCTGGTGTGGCACAGATGGGGGACACGGGTATCAATATGAAATATTTTAATGGAGTGTGTTTTATATGACAGTTATTGTTTAGTTGTGTGCTGGAGAAAATAGTGCGTGAATGGAACAAGATATGCCCGTCATCTGTTAAGATTAAACTTAACTGCCTTGCATCTGCAGATGATTTGGTGCTGTTAGAAAACAATATTGATGAAGCAAAGGTTCAGATAGAACTGGAACGATTAGGGGCAAAGGTTGGATGGCAAATTTCGTTTGAGAAAACAAATGATGCCCAGCTTCCCAGTTGACACATCCCATATCATACTACATAATGATCAAAAAATTAAAGTAGTAAAAAAGTTCAAATATCTTGGTGAGATTATTACCTAGAATGTTGATGAAAGAGCATCAATAGACAGTAGAACATTAAAACTTCAGTGAGTGCAGAGAACCACGTGGCCAACCTACAAAAAAAACGAAGTCTCTCTATAAATGCTAAATTTTGACATTACATCTCAGTCATAAAACTGGAAGCAACATATGCAAGTGAAACACTATTCAGACTAAATACTCAAGCAGCAACTGACAAATTGCAGAAAGTTGATAGAAGAATACTCCAAACAACTATCAATAAGAAACACCAAGGTAATGGGCAGTGGAGACTTCTGCCCAATTCAGTAGTGTATATAAAAAGTGAATCCATTATTGATACAATGCGGGAAAGGAAGATTGTATTTTTCGGCCACATATTTCACCTACCAAATTCTAGAACCCTGAAGCAACTTTTTGACTACTTCTGGAACAGTAAAACCAAAAACATCTGGTTTAAAGAAGTACAAAGTGATCTGGATGAACTGAACATCACCACACACCAAATTAAACACAGAGAAGGGAAACTGCTTCTGAAGAACAAATACACACGGCTGACATTCAAACCATCAGAAAGGAAGAAGTATGTCATATCTGCAGAAGAACGAGCAGCCAGATCACAGTGAATGGAGAAGTTTTGGGAAATGAATTGGGTATGAGGTAGAATGAAACAGCATTTTTACATAAGATAACTTTTATTGAAAGATTCGTACAATGGATTTCTTACTGGATTGTTCTGGCTGGGAGAGCGGCAGCTGTGTCATTTGCGAAGCCTTCTGCTGCGTGAGCGGCGGCGTCTGATAACGCCTGGCAGTGTGTATCTCGTGTCACCGTTTCACCCAGTCGACTGGAGACGTGAGGTGGCCCATTTATTTATTGAGGACGAAGTCGTGAATGGACGGTGATACCTCGGATGTGGCGTCCCGGTGTTTCTCTTCTTTAAGCAGCTGCGTGCGTTGGCCAGCGGAGTGGCGTGGCGGGGAAGGCCAGTGTCTCTGGCTCGAACAACGAACTCCAGCTTGCCAGTCTCGGGCTGTCAGATCATCCCAGCTCACAGGTGACTGCTGATGTGAGGCAGTCTCCTTCCCGTCCTCACGAGTCACCCGGGTACGTAAAAATCAGTCTTCAAATGCCTTCCAACTTCTGTCTCCTGGCAGCGGGGCTGCTGCTCGCTATTCCATTACAGCGGTGGACTCGGTGCTTCTCTGTACGATGTAGCCTCTTCCTGCATGACTGTCTTCAGCACCGACTGAACTGTACTGGAACTGAAAAAGTACTCTCGGGCTCACTGCGTCTCACGTATTTATTTACTTCAGTCCACTGGAGGTGAATGACTTCAGTCATTGCCTCTTCCGTCAGGTTGAAAAGCTTCTCGAAGAATCTTCTTAACTTCGGCCATTGGCTCTTGGAATGTAGGAGAAGGCCTTTGATCACATGTTACAATTGAGAAACAAGTGAGCCGGTCGGGCGGTGCCATGATGGCTGAATCGACAGCTTCCGCTTCTGTGGGGAGGGCGACGGCTTCTCCTGACATGCTGACTTGCAAGTGCCGGCAGTTGCCACTGCTACTCTGCCCGCTGTTTTCCAGTGTGTAATTCTTCTAAACTAAACTAAGTTTTTCATTTATTTTCTAATTTCTACTTCACATTGATTTCACTAATTTATTTACCTATCTTAAGTACCACTCAACACTATATAAATGAATGAATGAATGAATGAATGAATGAATGAATAAGACAACCTGATGCTTGATCTGGGTCTCCCACGGGACATGTCCTCTGTTATAATTGATAAGGAGGTGGTGGTGGTCGTGTTTTAAGAGTTTTGTCTGGTGTCAGAATTTTTCCACAAATACTGCACATGAGAGTTTAATATGTCACAGGTGGGCTTGGTCACTCAATACTGATAATTGTCATCCAGCCACAGCCATCTGTCCCCTTTTTACTGTGTCTTTACTGGTATTTTAGCCACTATTTCATCTAGTCATCATGCTGTGTCTTGTTGGGGCTTTGTTACTGGCCTTTCTGAAACTCATCTTGTCATGATTACCTTGCAGTTCTCGTGAAGCTAAGTGACTTGTTCTTCCATTTTATTGGATTTTCACCAGGGTCATCAGTATATCATCAATCTGAGGGCCCTGATAACCTTGTTGTTCAGTGCCCTAAGTCATGTCCTCCTTCCCACCAAACCGTGCTGGTCACCAGTTGCCAAATTAGAAAACACTGCATTCCAATAGTAAGGTTCCCCTCCCTCATCTCCAAACAAGAGACTCTCGTCAAAAATGCCACATCGCTTCCTGATGTCAGTCAAAAAAGAAAACACGCCCCTACTATTAAAAATGGTCAGTTCGACTCTGTGTGTGACGTCACACTCTAGTACGCTAACCACGTTTTCCCACCTCCGTCACTGGCCTCATATCAGAGGGGCTTACAAATTTGAATAATTTAGTGACACTTATTTCACAGTACACCAGGATTTTCTGCTTCATCTGCAGCATTGTATGACAGACCTGAGTTACTCGGTACAAAATTGCCCTCAGTGTGTCAGTGACCACTGTCAGTCAAGTTGGACATTAGCATTAGGCTACCCACACGCATAAATGTTAAAAGCTTCCCCCCCCGAAATCACTCTGTGACACAGAGTGGGTCCCCAATTCTGTAAACCAAACATAAAAACAGTGCACATGCAAGCTGTACCTAATGCCCATGAGTCAGATTAAAAAAATTAGTCTCTCTACAAAGAAGGATGATGGATTGGATTGTTTCGAGGAAAGAAACAAGACAGCGAGGTAATCTGTCTCGTCGGGTTAGGGAAGGACGGGGGGGAAGGAAGACGGCTGTGTCCTTTCAAAGGAACCATCCCAACCATCCCAGCATTTGCCTGCGGCAATTTAGGGAAATCACGGAAAACCTAAATCAGGACGGCCGGACTCGGGATTGAACCGTCGCCCTCCCGAATGAGAGTCTAGTGTGCTAGCCACTGCGACACCTTGCTCGGTTTGTGTATTGATTTGGTCTCAATGTATTTGATGAGCTCTATCTCCCTCTACATGTATATCCCATATCAGCATTAAATTATCACCACAATGGTTGGTACATCACAAGACTGGCTTCAAAAATACAGCAGGAGGATGCGAAAGTTTCACTGTGTCTTAGAAGCAGAAAGTTGCTTATGGACTGTTTCCTTACAGAAAATTCGTGCATGTTGACAGTGCCGATTGTGGATCATGTGGGATATGAGAGACTTAACTAATAGAAATATGGATGGAAGGAAACTTAAAAACTGTTTCAAACCATTGTTTTGAGAAGTGTTTGAGAGAGCTGCTAGTTATAATGAGTTAGGAAAGTAGAATTTTATGCTAACCTGATTTTTTTTTTTTTTATTCAAACAACTGTGAAACTTGTGCCATCAGCTGTGGGCAGCTGGCTGCCCTGTCTCACCAGCATTCCATTCTCTAGGCTTCCAGGGGGTCCTAGCAGATGAGTTAGACGGCAGCATCTTGCAGGTGTGCGAGCATACGTGCTGCGATGTCAGCACCACACACTCTGCCACGTCCTCCAATGTAAAACCCTGAACAGAGTGCTCTTCACAAGCCTCCTTAAGGGGAGGGGGCCTACACGTCTCTGCAGGTGCCTGTGGCTTTGCCGCATTACCCTTCCTTTCTGGGACCTCGTCCATATACTGGCAACTGACGAAGTGCTCCACAGTGGCAGCCTCGATAACTGGTACGTGCAAACAACCACTGGCAGCTTCTGTGATGTGGTGCGGCAGCCTAGCTGCGAAGACAGGGCTTCTGGCTGCCAGTATTACTCTGTGTGCCTCCGTCTTGCCATCTCTGGTAGCCGTTTGAAGCACAGAGCATTAGACCACTGAATTTCTTGTGGAAATTGATTAAATTAAATACACACTGAAGAAATGAAAATGACAATTTATTGCTTTCTATACATTTGAGTGAATGTTGGAGGGTGGCTTCATTTGAAGCCACTGTGGCAAATCTTAGCGACACTCACAATATGTGTAAAACTTGCAACATGCGCTGGTTAGGAATGAATCAAATCTTCTCGGGTGACGAGCATAAGCAAACATCACTTTTTAAAACTCCATCAGGATCAATGAAGGTGTTTTTCATACCACAGTTGGCATAACATTCTAGAAGCCCGTGCTGTAGCATGTGTTTTGCTTCTGACTTTCTATTTTCTGTGGGCACCTGTGGTTTGAATCTCTCATTGTGTGGTGTATTATGTGATAAACTTGGTAAAACTTTCACGTAGCTAGTATGTGCTAAACCAGCGACAACATACCTTCTAAATTTTTAAACTTGCAAACTCCTACCAGTGTACATCACGAGTGATACATCAACAAAATACCATCAGAATCTTGGCCAGGACCTCCCCGATTTTCTTTCAGTTGTATAACATCCTTTGTTCACATGATATGACCTAGCAGCAATTTGCTTTTTGCTACCATCAGCCTCCTTTCTGTTAACAGAAACGTCATCTGGAAGATTGATAATAGCTACAAGAAATTGTCCTTCCATTTTTATGGAGGGTGTTCCATCACCCCTCACTGACCAATCAGTCCACTCTACTGAGTTCTTTGTCATGCTTCATTTGTTCCAGACCTTCAAGGTCACAACTGTGTATCCCACACATTTCAGTTTTTCGACAAAACACAAACTTGTGAAGCAGTTACAAGAAGTGTGTACTGTTTCCATTCCATACACTCCTAGAAGTAAAATAAACCCATTTCTCCTAAATTAACCTCAGCTGTACCTATGTTCTAGTGTACAATGTACTCTCATTCGGGAGGAAGACGGTTCAATCCAGAGTCCGCCCATCCTGATTTAGGTTTCCTGTGATTCCCCGAAATCGCTCCAGGCAAATACCCAGATGGTTCCTTTGAAAGGGCACAGCAAACTTTCTTCCCCATCCTTCCCTAATCCGATGAGACCAATGACCTCGCTGTCTGGTCTCTTCCCTTGGAACAACCCAACCCTGGTGTTCACTTCAAAATCACAAACAAAGCCTAATTTATTAGCCCAAAGCCATACCATGTATCCTCTTCTGATAAGTTTCTTGGGCATTTATTATTTATAAATAATCCTATCTTTTAATGTCACCATCCATTCATCAACTGGTTGACTTCAGGTGGGGCCTAATTCTCTTCAAAAGCTTTACTCAATATGTCAGGCATAGGTCTTATCTTGCAAAGCTTGTTGTAATTTGGAGACTCCGTTCTTGGCGTCACGTTGTTGTTGTTCAAATGAATGTGTGGTGGTAACCTTCAAAGTCTATTTATGGACATGAGTGAACTTGCACAATTGTCCCTCAACTGTTTACAGCAAGAACAACTTCGACAGTAACTATGAGGTTGTTTTATAGCCACAAGACTTCTTTTTGCTATAAAAACAAACATTTTCTTTGGTTACTGGTTTAAATGGTTTGTTTTATTTAGAGGCATTCAAGTTAATGTGAAATTCTTTGTAACCAATCAAATTGTCACAGAAAAAACTGAAAAGAAATCGTGTGGTACCACGTTGTTACCTTCATCTTCCAATTTGCCTTTTATACCAACATACTCATTGAAGTTGGGACACTTTATATTACAACAACAAATTTTACCCCATGTATTACTGGCAAGAGAAGTCAAAGGGAAGCCATCATTACTGCTAAAATTATATTTATCAGTAACTTTCACTCTCTGAACTTATTAGGCCTCAAATTATTTTGAGTGGTGGCTTCCAGTGTCACTTTCTTCTGCAGTGGCGTCCAGAACAGGATCAGGATAAGTATCAAGGTCACTTTCATCACTTCTTATTTGGGTTAAGATGTAACGTCATCCAGAAGGTCTAGAACAGTAGCTCCATATGAAGGGGCCATATTATTGAGAAATCTATTCACTACTTTGCAGTAACTCTATCACAAAAATTTGACATCAAGCTTTATCAGCCACTTTGCAGTGGTGGTACTTTCTGCAGAGTTCCTTGTAACCTGTCTATTTACATTTACTGTTACAAAAGTAGATCAATAAACGAGGCAGCCTGGGCCATTGTTGGTAACTTACATAATTTCAGGACATTCATTCCCTCTATTTTGAATCTGCAGGCACTCCTTAGCTCATCAAAAAGTATGGATGCCTATAATCTCTTCACTACTGTAATGACTCTATTAAGTAGTCACGGTGTTCACAGATAATTTTATCAGATGAAATTGTTTCAGCTGTGTTGTCAAATGGGTTGACATTAATTCTCAGCAACTGGTTTTGAACCATAGACAGATTGTTAAATGTGTTTTCCATTAGACCACCTGCAAATAAGACAGCCATGGAAGTAAATTTTTTGATAAATTTGAAACCTGACCAAATGAAATTCTAAATTGAGATCTATTTAAAGTAGTCAGCCTTCACAACAAACACGGTATGCTAGGTAAGTTTATTTCTCTTTGTGAGCAATCTAAAACCAATAATTTTTCCTATTGTTTTGTTCCATGTTGCACAACATGGAACTTCATTTACCATTGCTAAAATTCTTTGTGTTGGAAACAAAACTTTTGCTTTCACCAAGAACACCTGTGATAGCCTTATCTGTAACACTGATACTCATGAATGCCTTCTCACAGACTTACTAAATGAGATACCTCCTTACACGGAGCCAGTTAATGTAGCTAACTGGTATGCGCTTCTTCACTGGCGGTAACCCAATGAGGTACTCAAGAGTTGCAGTCTCATAAGTAACCCCCCTTGCCCTGCCATATGCTGGCAGCAATTTGACAGCTACGAACAGGGATGCTTGTGCTGACATAAATGAAAATGCACACAAAAATTTCAGACAGTGTTTAAGAAATGCTGGACATTGCTGCAGAAGAGAATCTGAGAAAGACTTCGGAAAGTGACTTCGAAGTAGACCACACTGGAAGGTCATCGAAAACGATCACGTGTATTTGGAACATGGTGAGGTTCAACTACTACATTGTGAGGTTCAAAGACTACAAATGCTACTCTGGAGCAGTTTCAATAGGAGCTCTGCAATCCTGTGCGAGTCAAACATTTGACCTACTGCCAGCAAACTGAGTGTAAAAAAACTACTGTTTGGAAAGCTCAAGGATGTTGAAGGAAGCAGATTCGCAAGTCTCACCTGCGGAAGTAAGACCAGTATAAGGAGAAGAAAGAAGGGGTGAGGGGGAAGAAGAGCAGATAAATATTTCAATAATTCAATGACATGTATTTCACAGTATACCAGGTTTTTACTAGCTTCGTCTGCAAACGGGTAGGACTGCCCTGTGATACTCGGGACAATTCATGCTCAGTGTATCTATGACTGCCCTCCTGTTGTATGCCAGGGCGAGCTCGAGAGGCATCATACCGTATCCGGCAGCAGACCGGTCCGTCCCCAACCGCAACAGCAGGTTCACGACAGCTGCTTCACCATATGTGGCGGCAATCTGCAATGCCGTCCTCCGAATGCTGTCCCATGCGTCCTTGTCTGCTCTGTTAAACAGCAGGATCATCGCGACACCCTGTCTGCCGTATGCTGCCGCTATGTGGAGGGGAGTCTGCTGCCAGTCGTTCCGCACACCGATGTCCGCACCTGACTCAGTCAGTCAGTTTACGGCCGAGGCGTCACGACACTTCGCCGCCCTGTGAAGTGCGGTGTTGCCATTTTCACACTGGCTGTTGATGCGCATTCCATGTTGCGGGATCTCAAAACAGTTCAGCCATGTTTCCATACTTGGCAGCTTCATGCCTCTACTCCTCTGACATTGGCAAGCACAGAGATGATTTCTCACAGAAATTTGTCACATTAGATGGTGGCAAAATCATTAACCACACTGAATGCTACAAAGACACGCAGTCGGTGAGAAATGTGTGTTAATATTTGAAAGTTTGCTCCAGCATGGGGAAGGAGATTGTGATGTTACACAGTATTACTTAATGTTTTTAGAACTCTAAGAGACTTCATAGGGTGGCGTACCACATTAGACCTGGCACAGGAAGCGTAAACCTGACAGATTACCAATTTCATTTAACATTTGCACCAACTTAGTACATACAAATGTGTGAGATACTCCTGTGGTACAGAAGTGCTGCTCAATCTTTTTTGAGGAATTGGCACTCTAAATTTCACCAGCCTCTCGGGTACCATAAAACAAAGCCAGCCATCTGACAGTAACATTAATGGCACCAGTTACGGCAGCGTGTCCTCTTACTGCTTGTCAGCCTAGTCCTTCATGCTACCCATCCACTGCATGCTTATTGTTATGACAAATGATGTTTAAACTTAAATAATAACAAAAATAGAAATAATAATAAAAATACACATGTGGGGAGGTACTATAAAGACATAATGAGGAGTTGTGACGAATTTCTCTCTCAATGCACTTGAGCATATCACACTCAAGCTATACCTGACTACATAATTTATAGATATACTCCTTCTGTAATGTTGTTGTTGTGTTCAGTCCTGAGACTGGTTTGATGCAGCTCTCCATGCTACTCTATCCTGTGCAAGCTTCATCTCTCAGTACCTACTGCAACCTACATCCTTCTGAATCTGCTTAGTGTATTCATCTCTTGGTCTCCCTCTACAATTTTTTCCCTCCACGCTGCCCTCCAATGCTAAATTTGTGATCCCTTGATGCCTCAGTACATGTTCTACCAACTGGTCCCTTCTTCTAGTCAAGTTGTCCCACAAACTACTCTTCTCCCCAATCCTATTTAGTACCTCCTCATTAGTTATCTGATTTTCAGCATTCTTCTGTAGCACCACATTTCGAAAGCTTCTATTCTCTTCTTGTCCAAACTATTTATCGCCCATGTTTCACTTCCATACATGGCTACACTCCATACAAATACTTTCAGAAAAGACTTCCTTACTCTTAAATCTCTACCTGATGTTAACAAATTTTTCTTCTTCAGAAACGCTTTCATTGCCATTCCCAGTCTACATTTTATATCCTCTCTACTTCGACCATCATCAGTTATTTTGCTGCCCAAATAGCAAAACTCCTTTACTACTTTAAGTGTGTCATTTCCTAATCTAATTCCCTCAGCATCACCTGACTTAATCAGACTACATTCCATTATACTCGTTTTGCTTTTGTTGATGTTCATCTTATATCCTCCCTTCAAGACGCTGTCCATTTCGTTCAACTGCTGTTCAAAGTCCTTTGCTGTCTCTGACAGAATTACAATGTCATCAGCTAACCTCAGTTTTTATTTTTTCTCCATGGATTTTAATTCCTACTCCGAATTTTTCTTTTGTTTCCTTTACTGCTTGCTCAATATACATATTGAATAACATCGGGGAGAGGCTACAACGCTGTCTTACTCCCTTCCCAACCACTGCTTCCCTTTCATGTCCCTCGACTCTTATAACTGCCATCTAGTTTCTGTACAAATTGTAAATAGCCTTTCGTTCGCTGTGTTTTACCCCTGCCACCTTCAGAATTTGAAAGAGTATTTCAGTCAACGTTGTCAAAAGCTTTCTCTACGTCTACAAATGCTAGAAACATAAGTTTGCCTTTCCTTAATCTTTCTTCTAAGGTAAGTCGTAGGGTCAGTATTGCCTCACGTGTTCCAACATTTATACGGAATCCAAACTGATCTTCTCGGAGGTCAGCTTCTACCAGTTTCTCCATTCGTCTGTACGGAATTCACGTTAGTATTTTACAGCTGTGGGTTATTAAACTGATAGTTCCGTAATTTTCACATCTGTCAACACCTGCTGTCTTTGGGATTGGAATTATTATATTCTTCTTGAAGTCTGAGGGTATTTCACCTGTCTCGTACATCTTGCTCACCAGATGGTATAGTTTTGTCAGGACTGGCTCTACCAAGGCCTTCAGTAGTTCTAATGGAATGTTGTCTACTCCCAAGGCCTTGTTTCAACTCAGGTCTTTGTGCTCTGTCAAACTCTTCAGCTGACTACATAATTTATAGATAAATATTCATTCCATCGTGATCTCTTAAGTTAACTATACATCTCTCCAAGTATACCACAATTATTGGTATAATATTTTTGCCCTTCGAAACAAATATCTATCGTCAAAAGACATTTGTGAAAACTGTGCTAATACTGTCTAGCATCCTCCTGTGATAATTGAGAGGTTTCTGAAACTTTCAAACTGTTTTTTTTTTTTCCGTATGGTTTGGCAGCACATTGTGTGAGAGAATCTTTGAAGGTGATTTAAATAAGAATCATGGCAAAAAGTAAGCAAAAGATGGGCAGGAAGACCTATTCGGTGTATTCATCCACAACATGCACTCTTCCCCGAGCGATACATGTCAAGTAACTGATTTGATGTATTTCATCTGATAACATACAATATTCAGATCATGTGATGTGTTGTACTGGAGACATGACAATACATAACTTTAGGGATTTAGTTCAGACTTCGAAATAACAAGTGTAGTTACCAAACAATTTCCTGGCAGTATATGTTTCCATTTTTGTGTAAGGTATTTTTTATATATAGATATGTTAGTTACACTGTTAAAATTATCACCTCATCATTCATAAACTCCACCACTGAATAACATAATCTTTCCACCAAGAGGTCATGTAATTTTTTCTGTAGATGACCAATTTCCATGCTCAGTATATTTTTTGTGTATTTTCATGTTCATGTGTTGAGTAGTCATAGAATATAGCTTTAATAGGTGTGGGTGGGAGCATAAAATGTTATTGCCTAGTTGTGTAAATGTTTAAAGTGAAAGTCTTTGAAAAGTTAATGTTTAATGTATAGGAAAATTAGAATTTCAAGAATGTATAGTGATCGTACAGATAATAAGTTTTGCTTTTTAAACAATATGTGACATGGGGTTCTTGGATGTGCGGCACACAACTTTCCTAATGATTCTTCTTTGAGGTTTTAATATCCTTACCTCATAACTTCAATTACCCCCAAAAATTATGCCATATCTGATGACAGATTCGAAGTAACTGTGGTACACAATTTTTCGTCTGTCCATGTGTCTTACATCGTGCAACATTCCAATTGCAAAAGAAAGGCTATTTGGTTTGTTAACTAAATATTCTGAGTGTGGCTGCCAGATCAAGTTTGTCTGAAGAATTTCACTGTGCTTGCTGGTTCTACCTTCTCATTCTTATGTAGGACATAGATCTCACTTGGCTTACATGGTTCTGTTTAGAACTGTGTGAGTTGTGTTTTTGTAATATTTAGATTCAGACCATTTAATTGCAGAGTTTTTTTTAATCAGCACTAAAGTATCATCTGCAAATAGGACTGACTTTGCATTGATGTCCAAGGGTAAATCACTTTACATAAAACAGGGAGAGAATTGGTCCCTAAACAGAGCCCTGGGTGACACCTAGTGGTAGTTTCTCATTTCAATGAGTAATTGGCAGAGTTAGATGTTGTGAAAACTCTTTGCTTCCTGTCTGTCAAATAAGAGGTCTCCTGCTGATCCCATACCTCTCTAATTTACAGAGCAGTATGGAGTAATTCAGTGACTCTGGTTTGTATATAGCATGGTGGATGGGATTGAGTTATTCTGAGGCATGTAAGAATTTTTCATATTGAAGTAGCCAGCCCTCTTAACTGCCAGCAAGCATACTGAATTTGTACACAAGGTTTTCTGTGACCAATTTTACATCATTTTAAATCACTACATTCAGTTAAAACATAAAAATGGAAAACGGTGTACATGCAATATATACTTAGTGCCCACAGCAATCAGATTAAGAATATCACTCTCTCTCTACAAGAAAGCATAATTGTGCTGAGTTTTTTATTTCTGTGTTACCAGTCTAGTCTACATTTATATACCAAATGTGCATTAAATTAAGACAACAGCTGACCGTAGTCCGCAATATTGCATTCAAAAATACAACAAAAGGATATCAATGTTTCGTTATATCTTCAAAGCACAAAAATGCTCATGGAGGGTTTCCTTACAGAATATGCATATCGACAGTCCTGATTGTGAATCGTGCGAGATTTACATTAGTAAAATACGGATGGAAGCAGCTTACTAGTTGTCTCAAATCATTCCTTTGGAAAGGGTTTTGGGAGAAAGCTCAATACTTTGTAGGTGCTACTTACAAAGGCAGAGGAAAGTAAAATTTTATTAAGCTCATATTTTGCTTCAACCAACTGTGAGATTTCTGCCATTAGCTGTGGGTGGCAGCTGGCCACTCCCTCTCTCCAGCCCTCCGGAGGATCCTGGGAGATCACCTCGAGGCCAGCACCGCGCACTCTGCCACATTTTCTGCAGACAAATTCTGGACCGACTGGTCCTCACGAGCATCCTTCAGTAGAGGGAGGTCATATTTGTCGGCAGCTACCAGTAACTGTGCCATCTTGTGGATCCCCTTCTGCCCCATAGAACAGTAGCACCATCTCAGCACCCCCTCAGCAATATACTGCCACTACAGGGAGGGCTATCTCCTGCCAGTCGTTCCTTACACTCGCATCGGCACCCGACTCCAGCAGGTAGTTTACGGCCACGATGCACGGTGTCACCAGCCTTCACCCCCCACCTCCCCCCTACACAGTGCGGTGTAGTGTGGTGTAGCCATTTTCACACTGGCTGTCGACGTGTATTCCCTGTGCCAGGATCTTCGCCAGTTCGGCCATGTTTCTGTTCTCTGCAGCTTCCTGCATTCTGTTATCCACGATGCGTTCCTTTGTGGCCTTGTGGTGAGCAAACAGCTTTATTAATTTCCACAGAAATATATTGCTGCAGTGGGAAATCACAATCTTTAAATACACCAGTTGAATTCTATAAACCCAGTTGATTATCAAGCAATATGTTAAAGCTTGACAGTTTGTTCCAGTGTGGGGAAGGATATTTTGGGGTTACACAGAATTACTTGATATTTTTAGAACTGAAAGTAATGTCACAGGGTGGTGTTTCACAGTACATCTCATGTGGGAAGCACACGTCCTAGAAAATCCCCTGTTCAGGGTTACTTTTCCTTATGCAGAAAACTAATTTTGGCAGGTCACCTGTTTAAGACCCATGTTTTATTTTTACTACGTGAATTAATTGTTGAACTACGGCATTTGGCATATATCCTTAAGTGTGAGTTTTGTCTATGATTTAATGTGATGGAAAGTATCTGAGTAAAACAAATTTTCGTTTAAATGCTTGATTTTTATTAACTAAAACCGTCCATTAACTCTACATATAAATGTCAATAGTCAAAACCATTAACATTTCTGTTAGTGTTAAAATTCTATTTAATGACCAAGTGTATAGCAGCATTACTGGCTCACCTGAGTTTACACACTGATCAAATGCAGCGGCATATGAAACTTTGAGAGGGAACCCAAAAATAACATGAATCAAGTGGTTCCGTGTCAATGCTTTGTAATTACGCGTTTTACCACTAGGTAGTGATACTTTGTAGCCTTCCACGCTGCTCAGTAAGTTGGTATCAGTCTATTCAGTGGTGTTTCTTGTGTTCTGTTGCTTGCAGTCCTATTTCCACCTTGTAGCATTTAATGATGTGGTTAACAAGTAGAAAAGAATTAGTGTGAAATTTTTTTCTCGGTTAGAGAAAACCGCAGCAGAGACTATTGGGATGCTTCGATAAGGCCTTTTAATGGTGCTGCTTTGGGAAAATAACTTCTCTAGAAGTAGTTTTCTCATTTCAAATGAGGTAACATATCTACTGGAAACATACTGCGCGCCATGGTTGTAATAGGATGTCAATATATGATGGAAACATTGCCATGAGCAATTGATGGTCATCATTGGACCATTGACCAAATTTCTGAGGAAAGAAACGTGTCAAGGAGCACAGTCCAGCAAATTTTAGCCAAAGATTGGTACAGGAGATAGGAGTCTGCAAAATTTGTTCCTCACTTTCTCACTGCTGCCCGAAGAGAGAATCTCTTCAATGTTCGCCACAGCTTGATGAGAGAAGTGCAAAACCATCCCAAATTTTCCTAAAATAATTGATTGGGAATGAGAATTAGTGCTACAGGTACGATACGGAATCGAGGAGTCAAAGCAAGTGTGGAGCCAGCGGAAAACTCTTAATATCGTAATCATTGTCTGCAATGTTCCAGGCCATAGGTAATCAGGGAAATGAACATCAATGATGTGGCAGCTTAGGGGCCTTGCTCCCCTCCACCGCCTGCTCACTGTAGAGTAACGCCCCCCTCCCCCTCCCCCGCCCCCATAGGCTGTCCCCTCATTTGTGACCAGGAAGCCCACGTGGTGTCGGTGGACCGCACGGTTGCTGAAAGTGAGGAATAATGGAGTACGTTCTGTAAAACATTGTGTGACTGTGGTCTACCTCTTTCCAACTCCAATTTCTGAAGGAGTAGCCCTTAAACGGCTCGGAATGGTACAGGCTTGCGAGCATATGTGCTGCGATGTCAGCACCACACACTCTGCCATCCTCCAGTGTAAAACCCAGGACTGACTGGTCTTCACAAGCCTCCTTAAGGAGAGGGGGCCTACACGTCTCCGCAGGTGCCTGTGGCTTTGCCGCATTACCCTTTCTTTCTGGGACCTCGTCAGTGTACTCGCAACTGACGAAGTGCTCCACAGTGGCAGCCTCGATAACTGGTACGTGCAAACAACCACTGGCAGCTTCTGTGATGTGGTGCGGCAGCCTAGCTGCGAAGACAGGGCTTCTGGCTGCCAGTATTACTCTGTGCGCCTCTGTCTTGCCATCTCTGGTAGCCCTTCGAAGCACAGAGCATTAGACCACTGAATTTCTTGTGGAAATTGATTAAATTAAATACACACTGAAGAAATGAAAATGACAATTTATTGCTTTTTATACATTTGAGTGAGTGCTGGAGGGTGCCTTCATTTGAAGCCACTGAGGCAAATCTTAGCGATACAATATGTGGAAAAACTTGCAACAGGTGCTGGTTAGGAATGAATCAAATCTTCTCGGGTGACAAGCATAAGCAAACATCACTTTTTAAAACCCCATCAGGATCAATGAAGGTGTTTTTCATACCACAGTTGGCATAACATTCTAGAAGCCCTTGCTGTAGCATGTGTTTTGCTTCTGACTTTCTCTTTTCTGTGGGCACCTGTGCTTTGAATCTCTGTGTCGTGTATTATTTGATGAACCTGGTAAACCTTTCACATATCTAGTATGTGCTAAACCAGCTAAAACATTCCTTCAAAATTTTTAGACTTGCAAATTCCTACCAGTGTACATCACGACTGATACATCAACAAAATACCAAAAGAATCTTAGCCAGGACCTTGTATAACATCCTGTGTTTACACGATATGACCTTGCAGCAATTTGCTTTTTGCTACCATCAGCTCCTTTCTGTTAACAACTGAAACATCATCTGGAGGATTGATAATAGTTAGAAGAAATTGTCCTTCCATTTTTCTAGATTGTATTCCATCATCCCTCACTGACCATTCAGAGTCCACTCTACTGAGTTCTTTGTCATGCTTCACTTGTTCCAGACCTTTGAGGTCACAGCGGCATGTCCCATGTTGTTTGTTTTTCCACAAAGGACAAACTTGTGAAGCAGTTATCAAAAACATGTAATGTTTCCATTCCAGACACTCCCAGAAGTAAAATAAAACAATTTCTCCTAAATTAACCTCAGCTGTACCTATGTTCCTAGTGTACACTGGACTTGCATTCAGGAGGACGATAGTTCAATCCCGTGTCCGGCCATCCTGATTTAGGTTTTCTGTGATTTCTCAAAATTGCTCCAGGCAAATATTCGGATAATTCCTTTGAAAGGGCATGGCAGGCTTCCTTCCCTGTCCTTCCCTAATCAGATGACTGATGACCTCGCTGTCTGTTCCCTCCCTCAGAAGAATCCAACCCTTCAAAATCATGAACAAATCCTAATTTATTAGCCCAAAGCCATACCATGTATCCTCGTCTGATAAGTTTCTTGGGCATTTATTATTTATAACTAATCTTATCTTTTAAGGTGACCAAGCATTCAAGTGGCTGACTTTAGGTGGGGCATAACTCTCTTCGAAAGCTTTAATCAATATGTCAATCGTAGATCTGATATTGCAAAGCTTATTGTAATTTGGAGACTCTGATTTTGGTGTCATGTTGTTGTTATTCAAATGAGTGTGTGGAGGTAACCCTCCAAACCTATTTACGGACATGAGTGAACTTGCACAATTGTCCCTCAACTGTTTACAGCAAGTGCAACTTCCATGATTACTATGAGGTTGTTTTATACCCACAAGAATTCTTTTTGCTAGAAAAACAAACATTTTGTCTTTGGTTACTGGTTTAAATGGTTCATTTTTTGAGACACATTCAAGTTAGTGTGAAATGCTCTGTAACCAATCAAATCGTCACAGAAAAATGTCGTGCCATGTTATTACCTTCATCTTTCAATTTGCCCTTTATACCAACATACTCATTTGTCATGACACTTTGTACTACCACAACAAATTTTACTCCATGTATTAATGGCAAGAGAAGATAAAGGCAAACCATCATCACTGCTAAAATTATATTCATCATCATCACTTACACCCTCAAATGATTAGGCCTCGCATGATTTTATGTGGTGTCTTCCAGTGTCACTTTCTTCTGCAGTGATGTCCAGAACAGGATCAGGATATTAGTATAAAGGTCACTTTGATCACTTGTAATTTGGGTTCAGACATAAATTCATCCAAAAGGTCTAATATTCCTTTCACATATGATGATTTCCTATTTATTGAGTCCTGGGGGAGAATAGATACAGGTTAGGTTTGCACACATCTGGTGAATCACAGTAGCCCTATATGAAGCCACTATATTATTGTGACATGTGTTCACTACTTTGCAGCAACACTATCACAAAAATGAATGACATCATGCTTTATCAGTCATTTTGCAGTGGTAGCACTTTCTGCAGAGTTCCTTGTAATCCGTTTACTGTTACAAAAGTAAATTAACGAACTAGGCAGCCTGGGACATTATCGGTAACTTACATAATTTCAGGACATTCATTTCCTATATTTTGAATCTGCAGCCACTCCTTATCTCATCCAAAAGTTTGGATTCCTATAATCTCTTCACTACTGGAACCACTGTGTTGAGTAGTCACGGTGTTCACTGATAATTTTATCAGATGAAATTGTTTCTGCTGTGTTGTCAAATAGGTTGCCATTCTCAGCAACGGGTTTTGAACTGCAGACAGATTGTTAAATGTGTTTTCCATTAGACCTCCTGTAAATAAGACAGCCAAGCAAGTACATTATTTGATCAATTTGAAACCTGACCAAATGAGATTCTAAATTGAAATCTATTTAGTCACCCTTCACGACAAACACTGTATGTGAAAAGTTTTCTCTCTTTGTGAGCAACCTAAAACTAATAATTTTTCCAGTTATTTTGTTCCATGTTGCACAACATGGAACTTTATTTACCATTGCTAAAATTCTTAATGTTGGAAACGAAGCTTTTCCTTTCACCAAGAACATCTGTGATAGCCTTATCTGCAGCGCTGATACTTGTGAATGCCTTGTCACAGTCTTACTAAACGAGACCTCCTTACACGGAGCCAGTTAAAGTAGCTAATTGGTATGCGCTTCTTCACCAGTGGTAACCTAATCATGCTGTCAAGGGTTGCGGTCTCATAAGTAATGCCTCTTGCCCTGCTATAGGCAGGCAGCAATTCGACAGCTAAGAACAGGGGTGCCTGTGCTGACACAAATGAAAATGCACACAAAAATTTCAGACTGTGTTTAAGAAATGCTGGACACTCCTGCAGAAAATAATCTGAGAAAGACTTCGGAAAGTGACTTCAAAGTAGACCACACTGGAAGGTCATCGAAAACGATCACGTGTATTTGGAACATGGTGAGGTTCAACTACTACATTGTGAGGTTCAAAGACTACAAATGCTACTCTGGAGCAGTTTCAATAGGAGCTCTGCAATCCTGTGCTAGTCAAACATTTGACCTACTGCCAGCAAACTGAGTGTAAAAAAACTACTGTTTGGAAAGCTCAAGGATGTTGAAGGTAGCAGATTTGAAAGTCTCACCTGCGGATGTAAGACCAGTATAAGGAGAAGAAAGAAGGGGGGTGGGGGAAGAAGAGCAGATAAATATTTCAATAATTCAATGACATGTATTTCACAGTATACCAGGTTTTTACTAGCTTCGTCTGCAAACAGGTAGGACTGCCCTGTGATACTCGGGACAATTCTTGCTCAGTGTATCTATGACTGCCCTCCTGTTGTATGCCAGGGCGAGCTCGAGAGGCATCATACCGTATCCGGCAGCAGATCGGTCCGTCCCCAACCGCAACAGCAGGTTCACGACAGCTGCTTCACCATATGTGGCGGCAATCTGCAATGCCGTCCTCCCAATGCTGTCCCATGCGTCCTTGTCTGCTCTGTTAAACAGCAGGATCATCGCGACACCCTGTCTGCCGTATGCTGCCGCTATGTGGAGGGGAGTCTGCTGCCAGTCGTTCCGCACACTGACGTCTGCACCTGACTCCGTCAGTCAGTTTACGGCCGAGGCGTCACGACACTTCGCCACCCTGTGAAGTGCGGTGTTGCCATTTTCACACTGGCTGTTGATGCGCATTCCATGTTGCGGGATCTCAAACAGTTCAGCCATGTTTCCATACTTGGCAGCTTCACACGTCCGCTCCTTTGTGACACTGACAAGCACGGAGATGATTCCTCACAGAAATTTGTTACATTAGATGATGGCAAAATCTATCTTTATAGTACCTCCCCACATGTGTATTTTCTTTATTATGAAGAGTTGTGACAAATTTACCATTTTTCTCAATACACTTGAGCTTATCACACTCAAGTTATACCTGACTACATAATTTATAGATATACTCCTTCTGTGATGTTTTTGTTGTCTTCAGTCCGGAGACTGGTTTGATGCAGACCTCCATGCTACTCTATCCTGTGCAAGCTTCTTGATCTCCCAGTACCTCCTGCAACCTACATCCTTCTGAATCTGCTTAGTGTATTCATCTCTTGGTCTCCCTCTACGATTTTTACCCTCCACGCTGCCGTCCAATGCTAAATTTGAGATCCCTTGCTGCCTCCGGACATGGCCTACCAACCTTCTGGTCAAGTTGTGCCACAAATTTCTCTTCTCCCCAATTCTATTCCATACCTCCTCATTAGTTATGTGATCTACCCATCTAATCTTCAGCATTCTTCTGTAGCACCACATTTCGTAGGCTTCTATTCTCTTCTTGTCTAAACTATTTATCGTCCAATTTTCATTTCCATACATGGCTACACTCCATACAAATACTTTCAGAAACGACTTCCTGACTCTTAAATCTATATTCGATGTTAACAAATTTCTCTTCTTGAGAAACGCTTTCCTTGCCATTGCCAGTCTACATTTTATATCCTCTCTACTTCGACTATCATCGGTTATTTTGCTCCCCAAATAGCAAAACTCCTTTACTGCTTTAAGTGACTCATTTCCTAATTTAACTCCCTCAACATCAGCCGACTTAATTTGACTACATTCCATTAGCCTCGTTTTACTTTTGTTGATGTTCATCTTCTATTCAACTGCTCTTCCAAGTCCTTTGCTGTCTCTGACAGAATTACAATGTCATTGGCAAACCTCAGTTTTTATTTCTTCTCACTGGATTTTAATACCTTTTCCAAATTTTTCTTTTCTTTCCTTTACTGCTTGCTCAATATACAGATGGAATAACATCAGGGATAGACTACAACCCTGTCTCACTCTTTCCCAACCACTGCTTCCCTTTCATGCCCCTCGACTCTTGTAACTGCCATCTGGTTTCTGTACAAATTGTAAACAGCCTTTCGCTCCCTGTGTTTTACCCCTGCCACCTTCAGAATTTGAAAGAGAGATTCCAGTCAACATTGTCAAAAGCTTTCTCCAAGTCTACAGATGCTAGAAACAAAGGTTTGCCTTTCCTTTATCTTTCTTCCAAGATAACTCGTAGGGGTACATCTAGTGGTAGTTTCCCATTTCGATGAGTAATTTGCAGAGTTAGATGTTGTGAAAACTCTTTGCTTCCTGTTCGGCAAATAAGAGGTCTCCTGCTGATCCCATATCTCTCTAATTTACAGAGGAGTATGGAGTAATTCAGTGACTCTGGTTTGTATATAGCAGCATGCATGGTGGATGAGATAGTTATTCTGAGGCATGTAAGAATTTTTCATATTCTTAACTGCCAGTACAGCATACTGAATTTGTACACAAGGTTTTCTATGACCAATTTTACATCATTTTGAATCACTACATTCAGTTAAAACATAAAAATGGAAAACGGTGTACATGCAATATATACTTAGTGCCCACAGCAATGAGATTAAGAATATATATATATATATATATTCTCTCTCTCTCCAAGAAAGCACAATTGTGCTGAGTTTTTTATTTCTGTGTTACCAGTCTAGTCCACATTTATATCCCAAATGTGCAATTAATTATGATAACAGCTGACCATAGTCCGCAACATTGTATTCAAAAATACAACAAAAGGATATCAATGGTTCATCATATCTTCAAAGCACAAAAATGCTCGTGGAGTGTTTCCTTACAGAATATGCAAATTGTTAGTCCTGATTGTGAATCAAACGAGATTTACACTAGCAAAATACAGATGGAAGGAGGCTTACTAGCTGTCTCAAATCATTCCTTTGGAAAGTGTTTTGAAATAAAACTAAATACTTTGCAGGTGCTACTTACAAAGACAGAGGAAAGTAAAATTTTAGTAACCTCATTTTTGCTTCGACCAACTGCGAGATTTCTGCCATCAGCTGCGGGTGGCAGCTGGTCACTCCCTCTCTCCAGCCCTCAATTTTCCAGGCCTCAGGAGGATCCTGGGAGATTGCCTTGAGGCCAGCACCGCACGCCCTGCCACATTTTCTGCAGACAAATTCTGGACAGACTGGTCCTCACGAGCATCCTTCAGTAGAGGGAGGTCATATTTGTCGGCAGCTACCAGTAACTGTGCCATCTTGTGGATCCCCTTCCGCTTCCGCCCCATAGAACAGTAGCACCATCTCAGCACCCCCCCAGCTGTATCCTGCTGCTACAGGGGGCGGCAGGTAGTTTACGACCACGATGCACGATGTCACCAGCCTTCACCCCCCCACCCCCCCCCCCACCCCCTGCACAGTGCGGTGTAGCCATTTTCACACTGGCTGTTGACGTGTATTCCGTGTGCCAGGATCTTTACCAGATCAGCCATGTTTCCGTTCTCTGCAGATTCCTCCATTAAGTTCTCCACGGAGTGTTCTTTTGCGGCACTGTTGTGTACATCTACGTCTACATTTATATTCCGCAAGCCACCCAATGGTGTGTGGCGGAGGGCACTTTACGTGTCACTGTCATTACCTCCCTTTTCTGTTCCAGTCGCATATGGTTCGCGGGAAGAATGACTGTCTGAAAGCCTCCGTGCGCGCTCGAATCTCTCTAATTTTACATTCGTGATCTCCTCAGTGGGTATAAGTAGGGGAAGCAATATATTAGACACCTCATCCAGAAACGCACCTTCTTGAAACCTGATGAGCAAGCTACACCGCGATGCAGAGCGCCTCTCCCGCAGAGTCTGCCACTTGAGTTTGCTAAACATCTCCGTAACACTATCACGCTTACCAAATAACCCTGTGACGAAACGCGCCGCTCTTCTTTGAATCTTCTCTATCTCCTCCGTCAACCCGATCTTGTACGGATCCCACACTGATGAGCAATACTAGAGTATAGGTCGAACGAGTGTTTTGTAAGGAACCTCCTTTGTTGATGGACTACATTTTCTAAGGACTCTCCCCCCGAATCTCAACCTGGCACCTGCCTTACCAACAATTAATTTTATATGATCATTCCATTTCAAATCATTCCGCATGCATACTCCCAGATATTTCACAGAAGTAACTGCTACCAGTGTTTATTCTGCTATCATATAATCCTACAATAAAGGATCCTTCTTTCTATGTATTTGCAATACATTACATTTGTCTATGTTAAGGGTCAGTTGCCACTCCCTACACAAAGAGTCTATCCGCTGCAGGTCTTCCTGCATTTCACTGCAATTTTCTAATGCTGCAACTTCTCTGTATACTACAGCATCATCCGCGAAAAGCCGCACGGAACTTAAGACACTACTAGATCATTTATATATATATTGTGAAAAACAATGGTCACATAGACCATAACACTCCCCAGTGGTACGCCAGAGGTTACTTTTAACGTCTGTAGACGTTCTCCATTGAGAACAACATGCTGTGTTCTGTTTGCTAAAACTCTTCAATCCAGCAACACAGCTGGTCTGATATTCCATAGGCTCTTACTTTATCAGGCAACAGTGCAGAACTGTATCAAACGCCTTCCAGAAGTGGAGGAAAATAGCATGTACCTGGGAGCCTGTATCTAATATTTTTTTGGGTCTCATGAATAAATAGAGTTGGGTCTCACACGATCGCTGTTTCCGGAATTCGTGTTGATTCCTACAGAGTCGATTCTGGGTTTCCAAAAACGACATGATACGCAAGCGAAAAACGTGTTCTAAAATTTTACAACAGATCGACATCAGAGATATAGGTCTATAGTTTTGCACGTCTGCTCGATGACCCTTCTTGAAAACTGGAACTACTTGTGCTCTTTTTCAATCATTTGGAACCTTCCGTTCCTCTAGAGACTTCCGGTACACGGCTGTTGGAAGGGGGGCAAGTTCTTTTGCGTACTCTGTGTAGAATCGAATTGTTATCCTCTGTTGAGTGATTACAGTTGCTTTTCTATTCCTTGGACACTTATTTAGATGTCATCCATTTTTTCGTTTGTGCAAGGATTTACAGAAGGAACTGCAGTGCGGTCTTCCTCTGTGAAACAGCTTTGGAGAAAGGTGTTTAGTATTTCAGCTTTACGCGTGTCATCCTCTGTTTCAATGCCATCACCATCCTGGAGTGTCTGGATACGCTGTTTTGAGCCTCTTCATGAATTAACGTAAGACCAGAACTTCCTAGGATTTTCTGACAAGTCGGTACGTAGAATTTTACTTTCGAATTCACTGAACACTTCACGCATAGCCCTCCTTACGCTAACTTTGACATCGTTCAGCTTCTGTTTGTCTGAGAGGTTTTGGCTGCATTTAAACTAGCAGTGAAGCTCTCTTTGCTTTCGCAGTAGTTTCCTAACTCTGTTGTTGATCCACAGTGGGTTTTTCCCGTCCCTCACAGTTTTACTCGGCACGTACCTGTCTACAATGCATTTTATGATTGCCTTGAATGTTTTCCATAAAAACTCAACGTTGTCAGTGTCGGAACAGAAATTTTCGTTTTGATCTGTTGGGTAGCCTGAAATCTGCCTTCTATTACTCTTGCTAAACAGATAAACCTTCCTCCCTTTTTTTAATATTCCTATTAACTTCTATATTCAGGGATGCTGCAATGGTCTTATGACCACTGATTCCCTGTTCTGCACTTACAGAGTCGAAATGTTTGGGTCTGTTTGTTATCAGTAGGTCAAAGATGTTATCTCCACGAGTTGGTTCTCTGTTTAATTGCTCGAGGTAATTTTCGGATAGTACACTCAGTATAATGTCACTGGATGCTCTGTCCCTACCACCCGTCCTAAACATCTGAGTGCCCCAGTCTATATCTGGTAAATTGAAATCTCCACCTAAGACTATAACATGCTGAGAAAATTTATGTGAAATGTATTCGAGATTTTTTCTCAGTTGTTTTGCCACTAATACTGCCGAGTCGGGAGGTCGGTAAAAGGAGCCAATTATTAACCTAGCTCGGTTGTTGAGTGTAACCTCCACCCATAATAATTCACAGGAACTATCCACTTCTACTTCACTACAGGATAAACTACTACTAACAGCGACAAACACGCCACCACCGGTTGCATGCAATCTATCCTTTCTAAACACTGTCTGTGCCTTTGTAAAAATTTTGGCAGAATTTATCTCTGGCTTCAGCCTGCTTTCTGTACCTACGATTTCAGCTTTGGTGCTTTCTATCGGCGCTTGAAGTTCCAGTACTTTACCAATGCAGCTTACTCACCCCATCAGGCTCTCTGATGTTTTTTGTTTCCACAGGTGAAGCAAACTCTGAAAGAATAGTAATTCATTTGTGTGAATGACATCAAAAAAACAGGGTAGCAGCTTTGAACAGTATCCTGCCACAAGAGTTCAGGAACTGTTTTCAACAGCAACAAAAGCATTGGGCCAAGTTAACCATTGCACATGAATGATACTTTCAAGGGGACTAAAGTACTGTAAATGTAGGGTTCAATAAAATTGCAGAATAAAAATTCCAGTTATTGAGCCCCCTTGTAAACCCACAATTCCAGATAGGAAGCAGGACTGAGATCAGCGAGTTACCCTCAGAAACCCGAATAAAACACAAGATTGTGGATCCTGAGACAGGCAAGTGACCCAATTTGCCAGTGTCACTTCAAATGCTCAGTGTATCAGTAACTGGTGTGCGATGCTGTACTCTGCCGAGATGCAGACCGTCTCGAAGCTGACGTGGACAGCTCTCTGTCAAAACTCGAAGGTGCTGCAGTCTACACAGACATCGAACTGAAGACACGGATGTGGAATCCACACTGATGGGACATTGTGACAGTACGTGCTCCAGCACAGCCTCACGCCAAGTCCCCGACGGTGACTCCGATGTCACCGAATGGCTAGTACTCGAAATTTTGTCTGCCACTTACGTGAGAAGTGCAGGGCGCTCTTCTTCTCCTGTAAAGCCAAGACAATGGAATCATTTTCTGCCGAGTTCCAGGCCATAGGTAATCAGGGAAATGAACTCAATGATGTGGCAGCTTAGGGGCCTTGCTCCCCTCCACCGCCTGCTCACTGTAGAGTAACCCCCCCTCCCCCTCCCCCGCCCCCATAGGCTGTCCCCTCATTTGTGACCAGGAAGCCCACGTGGTGTCGGTGGACCGCACGGTTGCTGAAAGTGAGGAATAATGGAGTACGTTCTGTAAAACATTGTGTGACTGTGGTCTACCTCTTTCCAACTCCAATTTCTGAAGGAGTAGCCCTTAAACGGCTCGGAATGGTACAGGCTTGCGAGCATATGTGCTGCGATGTCAGCACCACACACTCTGCCATCCTCCAGTGTAAAACCCAGGACTGACTGGTCTTCACAAGCCTCGTTAAGGAGAGGGGGCCTACACGTCTCTGCAGTTGCCTGTGGCTTTGCCACATTACCCTTTCTTTCTGGGACCTCGTCAGTGTACTTGCAACTGACGAAGTGCTCCACAGTGGCAGCCTCGATAACTGGTACGTGCAAACAACCACTGGCAGCTTCTGTGATGTGGTGCGGCAGCCTAGCTGTGAAGACAGGGCTTCTGGCTGCCAGTATTACTCTGTGCGCCTCTGTCTTGCCATCTCTGGTAGCCCTTTGAAGCACAGAGCATTAGACCACTGAATTTCTTGTGGAAATTGATTAAATTAAATACACACTGAAGAAATGAAAATGACAATTTATTGCTTTTCATACATTTGAGTGAGTGCTGGAGGGTGCCTTCATTTGAAGCCACTGTGGCAAATCTTAGCGACACTCACAATATGTGGAAAAACCTGCAACATACACTGGTTAGGAATGAATCAAATCATCTTGGGTGACAAGCATATGCAAACATCACTTTTTAAAACTCCATCAGGATCAATGAAGGTGTTTTTCATACCACAGTTGGCATAACATTTTAGAAGCCCGTGCTGTAGCATGTGTTTTGCTTCTGACTTTCTATTTTGTGTGGGCACCTGTGGTTTGAATATCTCATTGTGTGGTGTATTATGTGATGAACTTGGTAAAACTTTCACATAGCTAGTATGTGCTAAACCAGCAACAACATTTCTTCTAAATTTTTAGACTTGCAAACTCCTACCAGTGTACGTCACAACTGATACATCAACAAAATACCAAGAGAATATTACCAAGGACCTTCCTGCTTTTCTTTCAGTTGTAGAACATCCAGTGTTCACATGATATGACCTTGGAGCAGTTCGCTTTTTGCTACCACCCACTCCTTTGTGTTCACAACTGAAACATCTGGTGGATTGATAATAGTTAGAAGAAATTGTCCTTCCATTTTTCTAGAGGTATTCCATCATCTCTCACTGACCATTCAGAGTCCACTCTACTGAGTTCTTTGTCATGCTTCACTTGTTCCAGACCTTTGAGGTCACAGCGGCATGTCCCATGTTGTTTGTTTTTCCACAAAGGACAAACTTGTGAAGCAGTTATCAAAAACATGTAATGTTTCCATTCCAGACACTCCCAGAAGTAAAATAAAACAATTTCTCCTAAATTAACCTCAGCTATACCTGTGTTCCTAGTGTACACTGGACTTGCATTCAGGAGGATGACGGTTCAATCCCGTGTCCGGCCATCCTGATTCAGGTTTTCTGTGATTTCCCGAAATCGCTCCAGGCAAATACCCAGATGGTTCCTTTGAAAGGGCACGGCAGACTTCCTTCCCTAATCCGATGAGACCGATGACCTCGCTGTCTGATCCCTCCCTCGGAACACCCCAACCCTGGTGTTCACTTCAAAATCACAAACAGTCTAATTTATTAGCTCAAAACCATACCATGTATCCTCGTCTGACGAGTTTCTTGGGCATTTATTATTTATAACTAATCCTATCTTTTAAGGTGCCCAAGCATTCATCAAGTGGCTGACTTTAGGTGGGGCATAACTCTCTTCGAAAGCTTTAATCAATATGTCAATCGTAGGTCTGATATTGCAAAGCTTATTGTAATTTGGAGACTCTGATTTTGGTGTCATGTTGTTGTTATTCAAATGAGTGCGTGGAGGTAACCCTCCAAACCTATTTACGGACATGAGTGAACTTGCACAATTGTCCCTCAACTGTTTACAGCAAGTGCAACTTCCATGATTACTATGAGGTTGTTTTATACCCACAAGAATTCTTTTTGCTAGGAAAAGAAACATTTTGTCTTTGGTTACTGGTTTAAATGGTTCATTTTTTTGAGAGGCATTCAAGTTAGTGTGAAATGCTATGTAACCAAGCAAATCATCACAGAAAAAACTGAAAAGAAATCATGTCGTGCCATGTTGTTACCTTCATCTTTCAATTTGCTCTTTATACCAACATACTCATTTGTCATGACACTTTGTACTACCACAACAAATTTTACTCCATGTATTAATGGCAAGAGAAGTAAAGGCAAACCATCATCACTGCTAAAAATATGTTCATCATCACTTTCACCCTCAAATGATTAGACCTTGCTTGATTTTATGTGGTGGCTTCCAGTGTCACTTTCTTCTGCAGTGATGTCCAGAACAGGATCAGGATTAGTATAAAGGTCACTTTGATAACTTCTAATTTGGGTTCAGACATAACTTCATCCAAAAGGTCTAATATTCCTTTCACATATGATGATTTCCCATTTATTGGGTTCTGGGGAAGAATAGATACAGGTTAGGTTTGCACACATCTGGTGAATCACAGTAGCCCTATATGAAGCCACTATATTATTGTGACATGTGTTCACTACTTTGCAGCAACACTATCACAAAAATGAATGACATCATGCTTTATCAGTCATTTTGCAGTGGTAGCACTTTCTGCAGAGTTCCTTGTAATCCGTTTACTGTTACAAAAGTAAATTAACGAACTAGGCAGCCTGGGACATTATCGGTAACTTACATAATTTCAGGACATTCATTTCCTATATTTTGAATCTGCAGCCACTCCTTATCTCATCCAAAAGTTTGGATTCCTATAATCTCTTCACTACTGGAACCACTGTGTTGAGTAGTCACGGTGTTCACTGATGATTTTATCAGATGAAATTGTTTCTGCTGTTTTGTCAAATAGGTTAACATTCTCAGCAACTGGTTTTGAACTGTAGACAGATTACAAGTTTCCCATTAGACCACTTGTAAATAAGACAGCCAAGCAAGTACATTATTTGATCAATTTGAAACCTGACCAAATGAGATTCTAAATTGAAATCTATTTAGTCACCCTTTACAACAATCACTGTATGTGAGAAGTTTTTTCTCTTTATGAGCAACCTAAAACAAATGATTTTTCCAATTCTTCTGTTCCATGTTGCACAACATGGACCTTTATTTACCATTACTAAAATTCTTAGTGTTGGAAACGAAGCTTTTGCTTTCACCAAGAACATCTGTGGCTGCACTATCTCCAACGCTGATACTCGTTAATGCTTTTTCACAGACTTACTAAACGAGACCTCCTTACACGGAGCCAGTTAAAGTAGCTAATTGGTATGCGCTTCTTCACCAGTGGTAACCTAATCATGCTCTCATGGGTTGCGGTCTCATAAGTAACGCCCCTTGCCCTGCTATAGGCAGGCAGCAATTCGACAGCTACGAACAGGGATGCCTGTGCTGACATAAATGAAAATGCACACAAAAATTTGACTGTGTTTAAGAAATGCTGGACACTCCTGCAGAAAATAATCTGAGAAAGACTTTGGAAAATGACTTCGAAAGTATACCACACTGGAAGGTCATCGAAAACGATCACGTGTATTTGGAACATGGTGAGGTTCAACTACTACATTGTGAGGTTCAAAGACTACAAATGCTACTCTGGAGCAGTTTCAATAGAGCTCTGCAATCCTGTGCCAGTCAAACATTTGACCTACTGCCAGCAAATTAAGTGTAAAAAAAACTACTGTTTGGAAAGCTCAAGGATGTTGAAGGTAGCAGATTTGAAAGTCTCACCTGCGGAAGTAAGACAAGTATGAGGAGAAGAGAGAAGGGGGGGGAGAGGGATGGGGGAGGAAGAGCAGGTAAATATTTCAATAATTTCAATGACACGGTAGGACTGCCCCGTGATACTCGGGACAATTCCTGCTCAGTGTATCTATGACTGCCCTCCTGTTCTATGCCAGGGTAAGCTCGAGAATCGTCTTACCGTAGCTGGCAGCAGACTGGTCCGTCCCCAACTGCAACAGCAGGTTCACGATAGCTACTTCACCATATGTGGCGGCAATCTGCAAAGTCATCCAATGCTGTCCCATGCGTCCTTTTCCGCACCGTGAAACAGCAGGACCATCGCGACACCCTGTCTGCCGTATGCTGCCGCTATGTGGAGAGGAGTCTGCTGCCAGTCGTTCCGCACACCGACGTCTGCACCTGACTCCGTCAGTCAGTTTACGGCCGAGGCGTCACGCCACTTCGCCGCCCTATGAAGTGCGGTGTAGCCATTTTCACACTGGCTGTTGATGTCCATTCCATGTTGCGGGATCTCAAACAGTTCAGCCATGTTTCCACACTTAGCAGCTTCATGCGTCCACTCCTTTGCGACACTGACAAGCATGGAGATGATTCCTCACAGAAATTTGCACTTTAGATGATGGCAAAATCATTAACCGCACTGAATGCTACAAAGACACGCAATCTGTGAGAAATGTGTGTTAAGATTTGAAAGTTTGCTCCAGCATGGGGAAGGAGATTGAGGTTACACGGTATTACTTAATGTTTTTAGAACTCTAAGAAACTTCATAGGGTGGCGTACCACATTAGACCTGACACAGGAAGCTTAAGCCCGACAGATTACCAATTTCATTTAACTTTTGCACCAACTTAGTACGTACAAATGTGTGAGATGCTCCTGTGATACAGAAGTGCTGCTCAATCTTTTTTGAGAAATTGGCACTATAAATTTCACAAGCCTGTCGGGTACCATAAAACAAAGCCAGCCATCTGAAAGTCACATTAATGTTACCAGTTACGGCAGCGTGTCCTCTTACTGCTTGTCACCCTAGTCCTTCATGCTACCCATCCACTGCATGCTTATTGTTATGACAAATGATGTTTAAACTTAAATAATAATAAAAATAGAAATAATAATGAAAATACACATGTGGGGAGGTACTATCTTTATAGTACCTCCCCACATGTGTATCTTCATTATTATGAAGAGTTGTGACAAATTTACCATTTTTATCTCAATGCACTTGAGCATATCACACTCAAGTTATACCTGACTACATAATTTATAGATATACTCCTTCTGTGATGTTTTTGTTGTCTTCAGTCCGGAGACTGGTTTGATGCAGACCTCCATGCTACTCTATCCTGTGCAAGCTTCTTGATCTCCCAGTACCTCCTGCAACCTACATCCTTCTGAATCTGCTTAGTGTATTCATCTCTTGGTCTCCCTCTACGATTTTTACCCTCCACGCTGCCCTCCAATGCTAAATTTGTGATCCCTTGGTGCCTCCGGACATGTCCTACCAACCGATCCCTTCTTCTAGTCAAGTTGTGCCACAAATTTCTCTTCTCCCAATTCTGTTCTATACCTCCTCATTAGTTATGTGATCTACCCATCTAACCTTCAGCATTCTTCTGCAGCACCACATTTCGAAAGCTTCTATTCTCTTCTTGTCCAAACTATTTATCGTCCACGTTTCACTTCCATACATGGCTACACTCCATACAAATACTTTCAGAAATGACTTCCTGACACTTAAATCTATACTCGATGTTAACAAATTTCTCTTCTTCAGAAACGCTTTCCTTGCCATTGCCAGTCTACATTTTATATCCTCTCTACTTCGACCATCATCGGTTATTTTACTCCCTAAATAGCAAAACTCCTTTACTACTTTAAGTGACTCATTTCCTAATCTAATTCCCTCAGCATCACTCGATTTAGACTACATTCAGTTATCCTCATTTTGCTTTTGTTGATGTTCATCTTATATCCTCCTTTCAAGACACTGTCTATTCTGTTCAACTGTTCTTCCAGGTCCTTTGCTGTTCTGATAGAATTACAATGTCATCGATGAACCTCGGTTTTTATTTCTTCTCCATGGACTTTTAATACCTACTCCGAATTTTTCTTTTGTTTCCGTTACTGTTTGCTCAATATACAGATTGAATAACACTGGGGAGAGGCTACAACCCTGTCTGTCCCTTCCCAACCACTGCTTCCCTTTAATGTCCCTCGACTCTTATAACTGCCATCTGGTTTCTGTACAAGTTGTAAATAGCCTTTCGCTCCCTGTGTTTTACCCCTGCCACCTTCAGAATTTGAAAGAGTATTCCAGTCAATGTTTTCAAAAGCTTTCTCTATGTCTACAAATGCTAGAAATGTAAGTTTTTCCTTTCCTTAATCTTTCTTCTACTATAAGTTGTAAGGTCAGTATTGCCTCACGTGTTCCAACATTTCTACGGAATCCAAACTGATCTTCCCTGAGGTCGGCTTCCACCAGTTTTTCCATTCATCTGGAAATAATTCGCATTAGTATTTTACAGCTGTGGCTTATTAAACTGATAGTTTGCTAATTTTCACATCTGCCAACACCTGCTTTCTTTAGGATTGGAATTATTATATTCTTCTTGAAGTCTGAGGGTATTTTGCCTGTCTCATACATTTTGCTCACCAGATGGTAGTTTTGTCAGGAGTGGCTCTACCAAGGCCGTCAGTAGTTCTAATGGAATGTTGTCTACTACTGGGGCCTTGTTTCAACTCAGGTCTTTGTGCTCTGTCAAACTCTTCACCTAACTACATAATTTATACATAAATATTAATTCCATCATGATCTCTTATGTCAACTACACATCTCTCAAAGTACACCACAATGATTATTGGTATGATATTTTTCCCTTTCTAAACAAATATCTATCGTCACACAACATTTGTGAAAGCCCAGAACGAAGCAATGACTGCCACCTCCTCTAACTGTGCTAATACTTCTGCCCGATGACTAGCATCCTGCTATGATATTTGACAGGATCGTGGAACTTTCAAACTGTTTCTTGACAATGGTTTCTCAACACATTGTGTGAGAGCAGCTTTTGAGGGATTTAAATATGAAGCACAGCAAAAAGCAAGCAAAAGATGACCAGGAAGACCTATTTTGGGTGTTCATCCACAATAAGCACTCTTCCCTGAGCAACACATAGCAAGTAACTGATTTGATTTATTTCATCTCATAACATATAATATTCAGATCATGTGATCATATATAAGTTGCACTGTTGAAGTTATCACCTCATCATTCATGAACCCCTCCACTGAGTGACATCTTTCCACTAAGAGTTTATGTAAATTTTTCTGTAGAAGACCAATTTCCATGCTCAGTAAATCACAGCACTTTAATTTTTTGTGTATTTTAATGCTAATGTGTTGAGGAGCCATAGAATATAGCTTTAATAAGTGTGGGTGGGAGCATAAAATTTTATTATTGCCTAGTTGTGTAAATGTTTGAAGTGAGTCTTTTAAAAGTTCATGTTTAATGTAAAGGAAAATTAGAATTTCAAGGATGTATAGTGATGGAACAGATAATATATTTTGTTTTTTAAACAATAGGCGGCAAGAGGTTCTCGGATGTGCGGCACAAACTTTCCTAATGATTCTTCTTTGAAGTTTTAATATCCTTACCATATAACTTGAATTACCCCAAAAAATTATGCCGTCTCTCTTACATCGTGTAACATTCCAATTGCAAAAGAAAGGCTATTTGGTTTTTTAACTAAATATTCTGAGTGTGGCTGCCAGCTCAAGTTTGTCTGAAGAATTTCACTGTGCTTGCTGGTTCTATCTTCTCATTTTTATGTAGGACATATATCTCACTTGGCTTATATTGTTTTGTTTAGAACTGTGTGTGTTGTGTTTTTGTAATATTTAGTTTCAGACCATTCAATTGCAGAGCTATTGTTTCAATCAGCACTGAAGTGTCATCTGCAAATAGGACTGACTTTGCATTGATGCCCAAGGGTAAATCACTTTACATAAAACAGGGAGAGAATTGGTCCCAAAACAGAGCCCTGGGGTACACCTATTGGTAGTTTCCCATTTCGATGAGTAATTTGCAGAGTTAGATGTTGTGAAAACTCTTTGCTTCCTGTTCGGCAAATAAGAGGTCTCCTGCTGATCCCATATCTCTCTAATTTACAGAGCAGTATGGAGTAATTCAGTGACTCTGGTTTGTATATAGCATGGTGGATGGGATTGAGTTATTCTGGGGCATGTAAGATTTTTTCATATTGAAGTAGCCAGCCCTCTTAACTGCCAGCAAGCATACTGAATTTGTACACAAGGTTTTCTGTGACCAATTTTACATCATTTTAAATCACTACATTCAGTTAAAACATAAAAATGGAAAACGGTGTACATGCAATATATACTTAGTGCCCACAGCAATCAGATTAAGAATATCTCTCTCTCTCTCTCTCTCTCTCTCTCTCTCTCTCTCTCTCTCTCTCTCTCTCTCTTTCTCTACAAGAAAGCACAATTGTGCTGAGTTTTTTATTTCTGTGTTACCAGTCTAGTCTACATTTATATCCCAAATGTGCATTAAATTATGACAACAGCTGACTGTAGTCCACAACATTGTATTCAAAAATCCAACAAAAAGATATCAATGGTTCATCATATCTTCAAAGCCCAAAAATGCTCGTGGACTGTTTCCTTGCAGAATATGCATATTGTTAGTCCTGATTGTGAATCACGTGAGATTTACACTAGCAAAATACGGATGGAACGAGGCTTACTAGCTGTCTCAAATCATTTCTTTGGAAAGTGTTTTGAAATAAAGCTCAATAATTTGCAGGTGCTACTTACAAAGACAGAGGAAAGTAAAATTTTATTAACCTCATTTTTGCTTCGACCAACTGTGAGATTCCCGCCATCAGCTGCGGGTGGCAGCTGGTCACTCCCTCTCTCCAGCCCTCCGGAGGATCCTGGGAGATCCCCTCGAGGCCAGCACCTCACGCCCTGCCACATTTTCTACGGACAAATTCTGGACCGACTGGTCCTCACGAGCATCCTTCAGTAGAGGGAGGTCATATTTGTCGGCAGCTACCAGTAACTGTGCCATCTTGTGGATCCCATTCTGCCCCATAGAACAGTAGCACCATCTCAGCACCCCCAGCTGTATCCTGCTGCTACATTGGGCGGCAGGTAGTTTACGACCACGATGCACGATGTCACCAGCCTTCACTCCCCCCCCCCTCCCCCCTCTGCACAGTGCAGTGTAGACATTTTCACACTGGCTGTCGACATGTATTCCCTGTGCCAGGATATTCGCCAGTTCGGCCAAGTTTCCGTTCTCTGCAGCTTCCTGCAGTCGGTTCTCCATGATGCGTTCCTTTGTGGCACTGTGGTGAGCAAAGAGCTTTATTATTTTCCACAGAAATATATCGCTGAAGTGGAAAATCACAAAATCTTTAACTACACTGGTTGAATTCTATAAACCCAGTTGATTAGCAAGCAATGTGTTAAAGCTTGACAGTTTGTTCCAGTGTGGAGAAGGATTTTTTGAGGTTACAAAGAATTTCTTGTAGACATTTTTAGAACTGAAAGTAATGTCAGAGGGTGGTGTTTCACAGTACATCTCATGCGGGAAGCCCACGTCCTACAAAATCCCCTGTTCAGGGTTATTTATTTATTTATGTCCTGAATCTTTGAGGTACATAGATTATACCCTAGATGTTGGACAAAATGACATTACATTAATATACTGTTACATTGATTGTATACATTACATTTATAAATTGTTACATTATTATATTGCTATATTGTTACATTACGTTTTTATATTGTTACATTACGTTTTTATATTGTTACATTACGTTTTTATATTGTTACATTACGTTTTTATATTGTTACATTACGTTTTTATATTGTTACATTACGTTTTTATATTGTTACATTACGTTTTTATATTGTTACAACAGAAATTAACTTATTTTTCAAGATAACGTGTTACTGAGTAAAACGTTTTCCAAGATATATGAAGTTATCGATTTTTTAAGTCTATGGATTTTAATTTACTTGGCAGCTTATTAAACAAATGTGAACCTGGGTGATATACACCTTTCTTGCACAGTGTGGTATAACAATGTCTGTCACTATTTGCTCTTGTATGGTGTGCATGTACAGATTTATTTTGAATAAATACATTTCCAGTTTTTAGCATGCTTTTTTTAGGTAAATGACAACTTCTAGTATACAGATACATGGTGGGGGTAGAATCCCCAGTTCTTTAAAGAATGGTTTGCACGATTTTCGGCTGTTAGCATTTTTCATTATCCTCACAATCTCTTTGTTTCCGGAATGTTATGCTACGAGGAGAATTTCCCCAGAATATGATGCCATATCTCAATAGGGAGTGTATGCAGAAAACTAATTTTTGGCAGGTCATGTGTTTAACATCCATCCTTTATTTTTAATGTGCTGAATTTCAACTTGAACTATGGCCTTTGGCATATATCCTTAAATGGGAGTTTTGCATATGATTCAATGTGATGGAAGGTATCTGAGTAAAACAAATTGTTTAAATACTTGGTTTTAGTGAATAAAATCATCTATTAACTCTAAATCTAATGTTGACTGTCAAAACTGTTAATATTTCTGTTGGTCTTGAAAGTCTATTTAATGACTAAATGTCTTACTGGCTCACTTGATAAAGCACAGACACAAATGAAACTTCATTTATGAGAGGGGACCCAAAAATAACTGGAATCAAGTGGTTGGAAGTGAACGCTTTGTAATTACATGTTGTGCCACTTGGAAATTACTAGGCCTCCCATGATTTTGAGTGTTGGCTTCTCAGTATCGCTTTCTTCTGCAGTAATTTCCAGAACAGGTTCATGATTGGCATCAAGGTCACTTTAATCACTTCTAATTTGGTGTCAGATGTTACTTCATCTGAAATGTCTAATATTTCTTTAACAGATGGTGTTTTAGAAGTCATTTTGTTGTGGGGAGAAAAAATAGGTTTGGACACACATGGTGAAGCACAGTAGCCCCAAATGAAACGATCATGACTCCACATATTGTCTTAACTATATATGTTGTTTTGTAGATTAACATATCACATTTACAATATATTCAGACGTAAGTAGCGAGGAACATACCTTATATATGCACAAGAAATGTCAGGAGCTCTGACATTGCATGAATCAAAATGCCTTTACTGTTGGCCATACTTGGGCATTTGAAATTAGGAGGGGAAAAAACTAGTTACACGCTTCCCAACTTCTGATAGTCACTTCATGCAACTTGGTAATGCCAAATCATTTTTATTTACTAGCATTACACTTCAATTTCATCATTTTACTTAAAACACCTGATATTCTTAATACAAATAAAATTAAAGGCAGAAAGAATATTACATAGATGTCAGTAATATCGAAGCTGAGGATAAGAAGTAGTATTAAGTTTAAAGTCCACTGCCATCACAAATCTTAAAATTCTCTAGTCATACTATAAATGTGAAATGTATACACTATACTCAACATCTATAATATTCTGGGCTTAAGGCACAAGCAGTTCAGAACACTTAATACAAGAAACAAAAACAGCAACACAAAACTGATAAAGATAATAGCTCTGTGAAAAATAGTGAAGATTCAGATCATTGGCCACAGAACACTATTGCTTCAACATGGTGGCAAGCATTGGACCCAAAAATAAACTGTCAAACGTAGATGTTGAGGCATGAATTTTACTTTTGGCACAAGGCATACACTGTCAACAGGTAATCTCAAAATTACAGCCCGCAGTGAGGTAGTTGCAATTCTGTTGGCTCTGGTGGTGTTCCTTAACACTTTCATACCTTTTTCATTTACCTATAAAACGTAACTGATCCCTGCCTTTTCAGATATCTAATCAACACGGTTGTGTACATCGTGTCTCCAGCATTGTTACACCTTAATGAGGTTAACACTAAGGATCAGAGTAGCCAATCTTAATTTTCTTTAAACAGAAAAAATAATAAAAATCATTTCAAATTAGTTATTAATTAAACAAGAATGATTGAACACCCTTAACTTCAGGTTTAATATGAAACTGCAAAAAACACTTTGTCCTTTTGGAGAAAGAAATGTGCTTCACATTTTCTGCATTGAATTTTAGAATGAAAGGTAAATGGTCAGTGGAATAAGAGTATTTCTTCAGCTGGGCATAATTCTCCTCTTGTTTTTCTATGTGTGACATGTGACTCTAAAAGTCTGAAGCAGATCCATCGTCAGAAGGGCACTCACAATCTCCCTCCCCACCCTCCCCCCCCACCCCAAATTCCAGGTGTAGTGTCAGTCCATCTGCTACCCTGGTATGATGGGGAAGAAGGTACAATTGCTTTTTGTTTAGGATGGGCAAGTTTTCTGCATCTCTTGTACATTCCAAATGACTTTGTGCACTGACAAATTCAACAGCATGACAAATCATCTTCAAAAGCCAGTTTCAAGATTTATCATCTTTATCCCAGTGCCCAACTTCAGTCACTGTACCTTTACCAACAAAGTTTGAACACAATACAAATGGTATATTGTCTACCCACTTACATATAGTAATGGCCTCAGCACAAGTGATTTCTTCATAGAAACCTCTGGTTTGTTTCATTATTTTTTATCATCTGAAAATGCCAATTTCTTTCCGGACCTGTTCTTCTAGACAGATACCTTGAGATTCAGAACTTGAAGCAGATGATTAGAAGAAATGGAATTGCCAAAGTATAATTCATGATCTTTACCATTTAAAAGTGGAACAGAAAAACCCTAAAACATCATGGCCTAATCAAAATTCTTTATAGCATGTAGTATTTAGTTCAGTTGTAGCACTTTGATACAAAAGCAAATGGTGCACTTTTCCACTATTTTCATACAGTGTTGAGACTGATTCTCAATGGATTTGGCTTGCCCTTGACATACTACTTTGCAGAAAATTTCGCAGCGAAAGGAATAAATCCTTCATCCACACAAACTTTTTCTTCTGTATGAAGTTTATTGCAGTGTTTTTGAATGGCTGTATAGATTGACCTGAATTTGTAAAATTTGTCCTTATTTTTGGGTGGCTTGTTCAGTCTGTTTGAATGAGGATTTGCCTTGTTGTAGGGCATAAGTATTGGTATATGCTACTGAACAGAACACGAGGTACACACACCTTTTTAAGTCCTGTATTGCTGAAACACATCAGATTCTTCAAAAATTTGGAGCTTTGGAAGTCTCTGCAATGATACTTTGAGGCTTGTGTTTCCATTCTATGGAGTCTTTAGCTGTCACCATTATGTTGGCTACCAGATTATCTAATTCTGGGTTGTTTCCATTGCGTAACATGTTCATTTTGGTACTCATCACCTGTTTGTCGTCTTCAGATGTGGTGTCTGTATGTATATCAGTCTTATCCACTTTGTCTACTCCAACAAATTTTGCTTTTACTTGTTTTGTAAATAAAACCACCTTTTCTTGCTGCAATTTAATTTATTTTTCCCAGACATGTTTCGCCTTTCTGTTGCTCTAAGGTATCTCCAGTAAGATGTATAACAATACAGTTTTGTTATTTTTGGATTATCAGACTGTTCCCGTTACCTTTTTTATGTAAATAGGTACTCACTTAGTTCACTGTGATCTGCGTTTCCTCTCATCTGGTCTGGGGGTCCCCCACCCCTTTATTTCTGAAACATAAGCACAATTTTGTATTCCGAGCTTTTTACTTTTTGTGGAACATGGCTTTTAATAAAATCATCATCATAATTTTCTTCTTCTTCTCCTTCTCTCTGACTGTCAGAAACTTTGCCATTATCAGTTATGTCTAGAAACAAGTCCCAGTCTTTCTCCACAGATATGTTTCTTATTCATATTTATAAGTCAGAAAGCACCAATATAGAAAATAAAATCATATCTACAGGCCAGTTATTCTCCTCCTTGCTGCTGAACCTGAAATTAAGTGAAAAAACACACACAACTACTGGAAGCATGCATGCACATCTGATTCACATTTTAGATTATGATTCTTATTTTAAACCACTAGGGACCAGGTTGTACACAAATATGTACATTGTATTTAAATATAACAGAATGAAGCTGCTGAAAATTGCACTAAACTACTTCTAAGTGTCTGGAAAAGAAGGAAACTATATAAAATGTTCATAAACAAAATCTAGAACATGTGTATTATAGTAATAAAATCAAGGAGCAATATGGAAGTGAAAAAATTCTTGAATTTTCCAAAAAAGTAGTATTAGACTTTGCCACTAAGTTACGTGAGAGTAGTTCTACATCAATCCAATGTAGTAAAATGAAAGCAGGTTTAAAGAACCAGGGAAACGTGAGTCATTGATAAAGCCTAGTCCAGACCAGGCTTGGTCACTTCCTGTTGTCCAGGGCCTAACCCACACTAAAAAACAGCAAATAAATAGTTCAGCAGGCAGTATCTCCAAATCTAATAACATTATACCTAACTATACTGCTAAGATTATGTTTAATAACATACAGGGCTTATTAGATAAAACAGACGCATTGCATGTTCTGATCGAGGAAAAGCAAATAGAAGTCCTTGGTTTAGCTGAACATTGGATGAACCCTGATGGCATCAACTTGACAGGCATTTCAGATTTTAAAGTAGCCTCTTACTTTTGCCGTAAGGATAAGAAACGAGGTGGCTCTGCAATTTTAATTAAGAACCACCTTGTTTTTGAGTCACTACCTAGTGTAACAGATTTGTCTGTGGAGGAAACTTTTGAAATATCTGCCTGTTACATTGTGACTTATGGAACAGCCTTTATCTGTATTTACAGAAACCCAGTATTGGAAAATAAGAGAATTTTTCGAAAGGTTGGACATCTTATTAAACACATTGTTTTTAATGAATGTTAATGTAATGTTAATGGCTGATTTTAATATTAATTTCAACTCCAGTACTTCTGACAACTTGGAAATAAATAGCTTAGTTAAAAGCTATGGGATGAATACCATGCTGAAGAATGTAATCACCAGACCTGGTAGTGTAAACATGGGTATTTGTATAAACAATATTGTTAAAACTTTTCATTCTTCAAAATATAATACAAATGTGATTGACACATTTCTTTCTGATCATCATGGAATTATTATTCATGTAAACATGGATGCAATGATTTGTAATGTCACCAAGCCTTCTGTGATTTATAAGACACAACGTACAAATTGTGACTGTAATATATCTGTTTTTCTAAAATGTCTCAGAGAAATTAATTGGTTGTGTTTGTATGGTAACACTGGAGCAGAAAACCAATTCAACAACTTTCTTGAATTATTCATGTGGGCAGTTAACATTGCCCTGCCACTAAAGAACAAATGTGTTAGAATGAGCAGGATATCGACTATCAATAAAAATAAGTGGTACACACAGGAACTACGAGAACTTAAAGATCAATGCAACAATTTCTACTACCTAGCAAAGAATTCATCTTGTCTGCATGCCAAAGTAATATATAAAGAATGCAAATATCAGTACAGAATGGGTATTAAGAAAGCTAAATTAGAATATAATTGCAGATTGATTGCACAAACTATTAATAAACCAAAAGAAATGTGGAAAATCATTAATGAGAATCTAGCATAGGGTGGCAAATAATTTGTATATAGATCCAAAATTAGTGCTGATAGTTTTAATAATTATTTTGTAAACAGTGTAGATAGTGTAGTTACTAAGATACCTGATAGTAAACATGAACCTAGCTACTATTTGGATGTTGCCTATAAAAACCAAAATGCTATGGAAAATGTGTTTTATTTTGAACACATTTGTGTAGAAGATGTACACACTGTCATTCTTTCTCTTAGCAAAAGTGATTCACTGGATATTTACAATATCAGCTCTAAAATTTTGAAACTTAGTAGTCATAATATAGCAGAAGTTCTCTGTCACATCATAAACTACTGCTTTGATGAAAGTTGTTTCCCTGAAAAATTAAAAGTAGTTAAAGTAATCCCAGTCCACAAAAAAGGTGAAAATAATTTGCCTAGCAATTATAGGCCAGTTTCTCTTGTACCACTTTTATCAAAGGTCATCGAGAAACTGAGTATTCAAATAATCAATTTTCTAGATTCTCATCAATTACTTTCGAATAGCCAGTTTGGGTTTAGGAAAAATCTATCAACATGTGATGCTGTTATGAGCTACATATGTAAGCAAAAGAAGAAAAATTTATTGTAAGTACAAAGTTTTTTGATTGATCAGAAGCATTTGACACTGTGTGCCACAACACTCTGCTGCTGAAATTAAAAACTGTAGGTTTCTCAGTCTCTGCTGTTAAAATTATTAAGTCATACATATCTAATAGATCTGAAACTGTTTACTTCAATAAACAATATTCTAGTTTCTTACCTGTTAACCATGGTGTTCCTCAAGGGTCAATCTTGGGCCATCCCTAGTTCATATTATATATGAATGACCTACCTAGCAATGTAATAGATGATACTACAAACTGTTACTTGTATGCAGATGATATCAGTTTAAGTGTTACAGTGGCTACGAACAATAACATAAGCAACTCTACATCACTCAAGGTAGATATACTTTCTGACCAGTGCATTGCCAATAGCCTGTCTATGAACATAAATAAAACACAGGAATTAAACATTTCTTATAACAATAGAATCACCTTAGAGACAGTTCCTGTAAAGTTTCTTGGCATTGTTTTGCAAAATAATTTAGGCTGGCAGGCACATGTGAATTACTTAACATAAAAAATTTCTAAAGTAATATTTATGCTCAGAAAATTACAAACAGTAGAGGAGAAAATTTTGCTTTCTATTATAGTTATATTCACTCTCAATTGATGTATGGGACAATCTTGTGGGGAAATAATTGCTACTCAAAATGCTTATTTGCAGCCCAGAAAAGAGCTGTCAGACTGATATGTAAAGTACCACCTAGAACTCACTGTAGAGAATGATTTATAAAACTTAGTATTGTGACCTTGCCATGTATATACATATTTCAATGTCTCTTGTACATTAAAAAGAACTTGTCTAGTTTTGATTTGAATTCTGATGTACATAGTTATAACACAAGAAACTGTAATGATGTAAGAAAAGACTATTGCTCAAAGACCAAAACTCTAAACAGCTTCAAACACACATCTGTAAAGCTATTTAATAAACTACCAGAGTCAGTTAAGAGTCTGGAGCTGAAAAAATTTAAGATATTTGTAAGAACTTTATTAATTCAAAATTTTTATACAATGGAAGATTTCTGTGAGCATAATTTCTAACACAGATTAATTATTTGTGTATTTATTGTCATTGTTTGTACGTTTATTGATGTTGGTTATATAAACTTTACATCCCTGTAAATGTTTTGTTTTTGGGCAATAAAAATAAATCAATCAATCCATCAGTCTTCCCACAGAGACAAAATGCTGCAGGGTATAAGTCAATATATAGTTCATAGACTGCACAAGAGTGCAGCAGCTTCTTAAACATAGCTAAAACAAATGTACACAAATGTGTGCACTGGGTTTGGATGCATCAGATTTTTTTTGTAAGAGGAATATTAGTGAACAAACTTTATGTACACAGTTGGGACCACCAGGTCTGAAAGGGTTGCTATGTTTATCAAGGACTCTAGGCATAACTGACAGGCTTTAATATTGTGTAGTAATATGCAGTAATAAATCTTTTGAAAAGATTTTGAGAAAATGGCCTGTGATACAACACACCTATTCATCACTTAACTGTCTGTTGTGCTGGCTTTCATACAGGATTCTTCACAGGGAACAACACATGATTAACAAATTAAATGCTGGCAGAATTAGTGTGTACATCATCACAGAGACACACCTGTCCACAATTGGATAAAATGGGAAAGGTGTATTAAATTAACAACATAGAGCAGTGGTTGTCAAATCATGGGCCGCATGCAGCCTGAATAAAGTACTCGTGCGACCCATGGTATTTTACAATAAAACTAGGACCCACCATGACTTTGCATGGGCAGCACTATCTATCTATCTATCTATCTATCTATCTACGGCCAGACAACTTGTCTATATAATGTTATTTACTCACCAAGATGTGGCAGAACATGCACATAAAAGGTTATTCTTATGCAGGCTTTAGGAGGCAGTGGTCCTTCGCCCACCAGAAGGGTTGAAGGGGAAGGAAGAGGACTGGAGAGTTTTAGGAAAAGGGGTGGATTTTGGAAAAGTCTCCAGAACTGCGGGTCGGGCAGACTTATCAGATAGGATGAGAAGGAAAGACAGCCACGTGACTAGTGTAGTCATATTTTGTCAATGGGGTACTTCCTATAGATCTGATTAAAATTCAGAGAACACACACACACACACACACACACACACACACACACACACACACACACACACACCACAATCACCATCACCACCCAACTGAATAATGTCAAGTCAAAAAATCCTAAGAGCTTCTAAATAGCATAGTATTCTTCCCCCACTGACAAACAATAATACAGGGTCAGTAATATTTTAAGGTAGATTGTTGGATGGGGAAGTCTGCTGTGAGTTAAGGGGAGGATAGTGGCCATCTTGTTGTGCCCCTATTATGGTTAGTCAGTTGGGGGCTCATAACACACCGATTTCTGTAGAGTAAAAGACTGGTACATCTGTGACCAGAGGTGCCAGCCCCAAAATGTGTGTAGGCTCTTGATCAAATAAGTTTGATGACCACTGACCTAGAGTGATGGTGTTGTATGTAAATCAGTATGTAAAGAGATTAAGAAACAGAAAAAGTGACTCCAAAGTTCTTTGTTAGTTACTGAAGTGTTTGTTTTGGTAACAGACGTAGCATGAAATCTACACTGAACTGTAGGCAAGACAAACTTGTCCAGAAGCTCTGTTCGCAGTGTTTCAAATTTAGACGCATCTCGTTGTTTTGACCTAAAGACTAGCATTCTGATATTTTGCAGGTTGTCACCCCCTGTTTTGTGGTGTTATCCTCTGGGGTAATGCACCTGATGTCAAAATGTTTATTAAGCAGATAGACTAGAGTGTAAATCAGATAGCAGTAAACCATTGCAGAGACTTTGTTAAGGATCCTTCAGTTCTTTCATTTCCCAACACATTTACTCCATAATAGTGCCAGTTCTCAATTACAGCAAGTTTTTGGTAGAACAGGGATGGTCAAATTTGCAGAGCTAGACAATTTCCATGTAGACTTTCCCCCTTTCTTAGGTTTCAGAGACCGCCCCGATAGCTGCGTGTTCAATGCAGCGGTCTGTCATGTCGAGGGACCCGGGTTCGATTCCCGGCTGGGTCGGAGATTTTCTCTGCCCAGGAGCTGGGTGTTGTGTTGTCCTCATTACAACGTTTACGCATCATTGTAAGAAGCAGTGCCTCAGTGGCTATTCACCCACACAAGAGTGAATGCGCTAAACAGGACAGTGTGCTCCTTATATAGCATCAGTCCTGGCGCACGCAGCGAATGTGGACTCTTATCAGCATGATTGCGCAACCGGAAAACTTGATTCTCGAGAAACACGGTCCTAGTAATACTGGGGACCGTGTTCTGCCCTGCCTCACTCAGAGACTAAGTCCCACTGTGCTCTTCATCAGTGGAAGGCAGCGAGAAATCACCACTGGAATGACTTCCCTAGACGCTCGTGCAGTGGACCTCTCTGACGAGGCTTCCCCCTTGACAAGACCTGCCATAAGACAGAACACAGTTTTTTTTAGGTTTCAGATTGCAGTTATGTACTCTGTGGAAAGGTATTCAATAGGTTGTCATCCTACATAAAGCAAGGAATTGGGAGTCTCTACCAGTTCAAAAGGACACAGAGTACATGTCTCATTATAGTTTGATCTAAACCAGTTGTCACTAGACATCTAGGCTCCAAAGTTGTGGCTCTGTTGTGTCAAGTACAGTCTGGAGGCAGCCGCCAAATCACATTGCTCTCTGCAGTGACAAAAAATCACTTTTAAGCCTGCACCTTCCACAAAAATCAAATAAAAAAAAATCTCTAATTTACTTACAATGTAAACCTCTACAGTTTGTCTCGGCATGTCAAAATTCTGTTCTCAATTTTAATGAGGAAAGAGTTACATTAATTTTTATGAAACAGATTAAATTTTCGCATTCGTAAGCAGCTTCAAACTTATCGCACACCATATCCCAGAAACAAATGATTGACAACAAGAAAGAGAAACTCATCGTAATAGTTGCAAACACAAGAATTAATGGAAGCAAGATGTTCATTAAAGTACCAATCATACCATGGGGAGACACCACATAATCCAGTCACTGGAACTGTCAGTGTCGCTGCTCGAAGTGGCAGATATTATTGAGTCTTTGACATGCTGTTGTACACACCTTCATTGTCCCATCCACCCTGTGTCACTCCTTTCACATGATGCACTACCTTTCGCCAGTCTTCTGACGTCTCTTTTCCAGCTGCCTCCTTCAGAAACCACTCCACCTCATTCAGTGTTTTTTTTTTTTTTAATTTTCTGCAGCATTATGATATTGAATCTGAGCCCAAATCAATTATATTGCATTGAAGTGGCAATAGTGGGAGGCAATCTGAGCACTTTATGCCAATATTATGTTGCTGTTTCATCCACAATGTAAACTATGTTCTTTGGCATGTTTTGTGACTAGTGTTTTAATAATTCTGCCCTTGTCAATTTACAGTCAAACTGTATTTTAAATTTTCTAGCCAGTAAACAATGTGTTACTCTTTGTTGCCTTCGTGGGCACCTCGTCTAACATAATGATATGGAGTGTTATCCATGACTATTATACAGTTCTTGCAATGATTCCATAGAAGTATTTTGGTTCATGTCTTTGTGGTAATCAGAGGTCTTGTATGAACTTAATAACATCAGACAATTAGAATTGAAACAGTTTCAATTTCCAGAATGTGCTACAATTCTTCTTTTTCCTCTGCCAGTTGGAGCTGCCATACTACTGCTGATATCATCTGTTCAGTTTTTCTTTAAACTGTGTCCCACATTTATCCAGGTTCCAGAAAGCCAAAAGATAGTCTACATTTGTCCCTACTAATTCTCTAAGAAAAGCGGCATCGCGAAGTTGCAATAACTTGGTATTCCATTAATAACACGCGGCCACAAATGGGTTTATAGTGAAATACTAACTTGATCGTGACTCTTAACAAGGACAATAAACTATCCTCAAATAGAATGAGATTTTCACTCTGGAGTGGAGTGTGCGCTGATATGAAACTTCCTGGCAGATTAAAACTGTGTGCCGGACCGAGTCTCGAACTTGGGACCTCTGCCTTTCACGGGCAAGTGCTCTACCAACTGAGCTATCCAAGCACGACTAAGTCCTCACAACTTTACTTCAAGTATCGGTCCGGCACACAGTTTTAATCTGCCAGGAAGTTTCATATCCCGAAATAGATCCGCTGCTACAAGGGTAGCATGAGGCTTTTTCAGTTGGGTACTCCTTCCTCGAATAATACACATTTATCTGATGACAAATCACATTTCCTGAAAGAGTTGAGATTTGTGACCCGCTTCTTGAGGTGCATCTTCTACCAGGTGTTGCTATTTTGGATGGCCCATCTGATTCTTCTTTCATGAATTTGTCCTTGCAGATTCTTTTCACTTATTATTTATTTATTTATTCATGTCAGAAGCATTTAAGATGTATAAAATAATGTACAATATTTACATGTTGTGTATATATACATTTACAAGACAATTATTTACACTTTTGCCACCCAGAAGTTAGCGACCTCCATTGCCTTTGGTGTTTGCATGCAGCAGGTATTCTGTTGTGCATGTTGCTGGACATTGGGTACACTGGAGCAGGTGGAAGGTCGTCTGCGTTGCTCCACACTCACGGAGTGGCGGCTCCTCCAGGAAACCCCATTTAGTCAGATTGCTCTTACATTTAGAGACACCCGTGCGTAGTCTGTTGAGGGATCTCCGTGTACTCCAATTCTCTGTGTAGCCGGGTGGTAGTCTTTCATTTGGTGTAATCCATCCCACAGTACTGGTGAGTCTTGCACACCATAGTTAGATTCAGCATTGCTGTGGTGCCCCAACTAGGTACTCGATAGATCTGAGGAAACTCTTTCTGGATTTTAGTCGCGGGTTTGCTGGTTGATAGCCATATAGGGGGTGAGCTTCAGAAGTTTCTGATTTTTTTTTTCCTTCTCACTTTTTGCTGCTACCTCTCGGCAGATGGTGGGGGGTGCAATCCCCGTGAGGCTGTACTGTTTATCCAGAGAAGTAGGCTTCAGGCACCCGGTAACGATACGACGAGCATCGTTAAGAGCGAGATGTATTGTTTTGGCACGGCAAGAATTGAACCCCACTGGGCTCGTGTATTCTCCAGCAGAGTAACACAGTGCAAGGGAAGAGGTTCTCAGTGTTGGCGTGTGCTCCCCACGTTGTGCCTGTTAGCTTTCTGATGATATTGTTCCTGACATCCAATTTTTGCTCGGTATTTAGGCAGTGTCTCTTATATGTTAATGCATGGTCGAGGGTGACCCCTAGGTATTTTGGATGTGTACAGTGTTCTAGTGATGTTTCTTCCCAGGTGATTTGAAGGGCTTTAGCTGCCTGCCAGTTTTTAAGATGGAAAGCGCAAGTCTGTGTTTTTCCAGGATTTGGTCTCGACTGGTTTTCCCTGTAGTAAGCTGACAGTTCTCTCAATGTTTTGGACAGATTCTCTTCAACAGTTTCAAAACAGCGGGCTCGGGTGGTGTTAGCACAATCATCTGCATAGATGAAGCTTTGTTTTCCTTCAGGTAGTGGTTGATCATTTGTGTAGATGTTAAACAAAGCTGGAGCAAGCACACTTCCCTGGGGTAATCGGTTTTTCAGTGCTCTCCATCTGCTTCTCTTGCCCTGGAATTCAACAAAAATCTTCTATTTTCAAGGAAATTTCTTATGAAACAGGTTAGCTGGTAGTCTTCTATGATTAACTGTGTCATAAGCTGCTGTTAGATGTATAAATACAGCTCCTGTGATCTCTTCCCTTTCAAAAGCATTGATGTGCTGTGTTAATTTCAACACTTGAGATGTGCAGCTCTTTCCCTGTCTGAATCCAGCCTGCTGTGGAATGTATATTGTCTCTAGCTTCTCTGTTAGTCAGTGTAGAAGTTTATACAGATGACATAGGAGATATATAGGGTCGTAGCTTTTAGGATCATTTTGGTCCTTGCCTGGATTTCCTCCAGAGTTTAGGAATCTTGCAGGACTGGACACAGTTGTTCATTAGGTCTCTCAGCCATGCTTTTGTTATTGGCCCAGAGTTCTTTATCTGCTCAACTCTTATATCACCAAGGCCTGCCGCTTTACCATTTTTACACTTACTCGGAGCGGGATCCACCTCATTCTGGGTAAATGGTTGACTGTTTGCTGACTTGTAGAGCGGCTGCAGTTCACTCCACCACTTTATTTTATCCAAAGGGGGTGGAGGTACTCCTGCATCTCTCTCTCTCTGTCTCTCTCTCTCTCCCCTCACCCTCCCTCCCTCCCTCCCCCCCCTCTCTCTCTCCCCCTCTCTCCCCCTCTCTCCCCCCCCCCCCTCTCTCTCTCTCTCCCTCTCTCTATCTCTCTCTCTCTCTCTCTCTCTCTCTCTCTCTCTCTCTCTCTCTCTCTCTCTCTCCCCCCCTCACCCTCCCTCCCTCCTTCCCTTCCTCCCTCCTTCCCTTCCTCCCTCCTTCCCTTCCTCCCTCCTTCCCTTCCTCCCTCCTTCCCTTCCTCCCTCCTTCCCTTCCTCCCTCCTTCCCTTCCTCCCTCCTTCCCTTCCTCCCTCCTTCCCTTCCTCCCTCCTTCCCTCCCTCCCTCCCTTTCTCTCCTTCCTTCCCTCTCTCTCCTTCCTTCCCTCTCTCTCCCTCCCTTTCTCACCCTCCCTCTCCCTCCCTTTCTCTCCTTCCTTCCCTCCCTTTCTCTCCTTCCTTCCCTCCCTTTCTCACCCTCCCTCTCCCTCCCTCCCTTTCTCACCCTCCCTCTCCCTCCCTCCCTTTCTCACCCTCCCTCTCCCTCCCTCCCTTTCTCACCCTCCCTCTCCCTCCCTCCCTCCCTCCCTCCATTTCTCTCCCTCCCTCCCTCCCTCCCTCCATTTCTCTCCCTCCCTCCCTCCCTCCATTTCTCTCCCTCCCTCCCTCCCTCCATTTCTCTCCCTCCCTCCATTTCTCTCCCTCCCTCCCTCCCTCCATTTCCCTCCCTCCCTCCCTCCCTCCATTTCTCTCCCTCCCTTGCTCTCCCTCCCCCCTCCCTCCTTCCCTTTCTCTATCTCCCCCCTCCCTTTCCCTCTCCCCCCTCTTGATATACTCCTTGCAGAACACGCAAATACACACGACTGACTGCATGTAATCTTGCCACATCCAACGTGTTTTGAAAAGTGTCCTAGGAGTGTTCAGCCTCAGCTTTCCTCTCTCCAGACTATTTTCTGGAAGCAAGTTAGTTTATTCAGGATTTACCATATTATTCCCCACTCTTTTGGCTACAAGACCCTATTTTCCAACATAACCTCTATTCGATGCCGTGGCTTCATGCCACGTTACTGGGTGGACCTGTATGCCTCTGAGGCACCACTCTACTGGTGACATCGGAGCAAACAACTTGCTGCATTTATATCTTCACCATCCTCCACGTACTGCTTCCCACGGTGGGCATCGTTCCTGTGAACAAACCGATAGAAGTTGGAAGGTGCGAGATCTGCGCTGTAGGGTGGACGAAGAAGAACAGTCCGCTGAAGTTCTGTGAGATGCTCTCAGGTATGCAGACTTGTGTGAAGCCTTGCATTATTGTCGAGGAGGAGATCTTAATTTGCATTTTTTATGGCGACGGATGTGCTGAAGTCGTTTCTTCAAGTTCCTGAGGGTAACACAACACTACATAGTTGGTCATTGGCCATGAAGGGGGAAACATCAAACAGAATAACACCTTCAGTGTCCTAGCAGGCCGTTGAGCTGTGTATCAACTCATGTTACACCATGTATTTAGATTGCATTTGTTTTCCTTTTCTTCCCCTCACATGTTTGTTTGATATGTTGTCTGTCATTAAGTGGCTTCTTGGTTGTCTTTTTCCCCCTGCTATCAATATCTGCGTTTTTGCTTCCGGGAAACTGCTGTGGAGGAAGTGAGATCTTTGACTGGTGGTAACTTCATGTGGTGGCGGGGAAGTAGGGGCGTTGCGCGCAGAGAGAGTGTGGTGGACACGGGAGGGCAGTGTGGCTCTCCAGTGCGAAGCAGACATGGTCGTTTGTACAAAGTTGCCACGTGATGTGTGTCGGTCGTGTGTAACGAGCGGGTCGAGTTGACGGAAGAGCTCCCCGCATGTCGGTTGTGTACAGAATCGCCCCACGAGTAGTTGCTGTTCATTTCGCCTCGGTGGGACGTTAACAAGCTTCTTTAAATCTTCCGTTTCAACGCTGGAGTTTAAAAGGAGACAGCTAACATGAAGGAGCGGTCACTACCCGTCAACGTTGCAGAGAAGATGTGAACTCCGGTGCCAGAGCGTGTTGTCACATGACCGTGGCGTGTCGGGTATGCTGGCAATGCGTGCGTGGTCGGATGTGTGGATCCTTGCCATCGGAGGTCATGTACTGCCTGTTCAAGCATAATTGCAAGTCAAGTTCGTGGAAGGTTTAATCATTAAGTAATAAGTTTGTGTAACCAGCGTCTCTTCTGCCTTGTGGCCTCCGGCAATCGAGTTTCCTGGCCCCGGCATCGGTGTAATTGAAGACAGTGATCTTTCCTCATCCTCTCGTTACTGCCCGATGGGAGGTGTAGTTTTGACAGTTTTAATTGTTTCGCTATTCTGTCGTGTGTTATGAGTAAATTCTTGCTTCTTGTTGGGTGATCATGTGGTCGCTCATTCAGGACTGTGTGGTGTATTGTTTCCTTGCACAAGGTTAGCTCTAATTCTGTCAGCAAGTTAAGCCATCTTATTACAAGTTTTCGCTGGCTAAAAGTTGGTGCAGTGACCAGCCTGAGGGGGCCAATTGTGTTTACCGGCGTATTTAAATTGGTCAGTATTCTGCCCAGCCTGAGCATTCCTGAGTGGGTGATTTGTGGCCGCCTTACACGTGTCCGTCGTGTCTGTTATGTTCTAATGATATTCCAGGACTCTTTTGGTTTAAAAACTTTTTAAATTCCTCCATTCCTTTATTGCCAGTAATCATGTGTTTGCTGAGACCTTTGATTTTTTTTTTAATGGCAGTGTTGGTAGCTTCACTACCTCACCGTACTTTATTAACAAAGTTTTGTATTTACTTTAGTAGCCTGGTTACTAATGTTCTTTAAATTTTTTTAAACTGTTGTATTGCTATAAATTACTCGATTGCTGTTAGCGGCGTGTTTTGAAAGGCTATTATTGCCATACTGCTAGCTTCTGTGTGTTTTTTTTTAAAAAAGAATTTTTTTAAAAAATGTTGTATTGCTATAAATGATTTGATTGCCGTTAGCGGCGTGTTTAAAAGGTTGTTTATTGCTGTACTGTTAGTTTCTGTAAGATATGAATAAAACATTTGTGTGTGAAAATCTCAACTCGACAGTTAACTATCGGAAATTTGACCCCGTTTCCCAATTTGTGGTGTGGCTTGTAGTAACTGTAACCACTGTGTGTGTCAGCCGTCACCATAACTTTACTGGCTGAGGGGGCTGCTCTGAACTTTTCCTTTGGAGGACAGGCTGTGTGGCACCACTGTGTGGACTGCAGTTTTGTGCCTGGTTGAAAGTGATGTTTCATTGCTTGTGATGATGTTTGACAAAAAAAAGTCACTGTCAGCCTTGTAATGTACAAGCAATTTTTTATTTGCCGTTGACCACATGTAGTGAAATTGACTTTTTTAATGATGTCAAGATACATAAGAAGTTACTATATTAGTTAGTGTTTGTGTTACAACTACAAATTATTTATGCTACATTAATCAGTTGTACAGTATTGCAATCATAGACTTAAAACTCAATTTATATGTTACAGGTATCCAAGATTTCTGTATGGTCTATTAACCATTTGTGCTGCTTACTTTTAAAATTATTGAAAGGTGTATTGAGCGCAGTATGTGGTAATTTGTTAAATAATTTCAAACAGTTCACTTTATGAGAGTGCCTGTTTTTGTCAGCCTCCTGCTAGGATTGCCAGTACTCTCTTTATTTCTGGTGTCATGAAAGTGTATGTTCTCTCTGGTGTTAACTTCTGTTCTGTTCTTTTTAGCACATATCAGTGACACATAAATATAAAGGTTTATCACTCTCACTAATACCATTTTGGTGAATAAGGAACAGCATTGTCGCCATTGACCAACCTTGTACATTATTCGTAGCACCTTTCCCTGCATCATTAGTACGTCACTGCCATAAGTGGCGTCATAGTAACAGCCCATAAGGTATGAGACTAAAAATTGTCCAAAGTAAGCTGTTCCGAGATATTTCTTACTCACTAGATCAGACAGTTTCCAGATGAGATAGGACACCCTTGGTAACTATTTGCAGACCTGGTTGATATGGGGTTGCCAGTTAAGTTTGGAATCAATGTGTATTCCAAGCAGTTTTATGGATCTTGGTTCTACCTCTTTAGCCAGTTCCAACTGCAGGTGCTGAGTTTTCCCTGGATTCCATAGAACGTTGTTAGCTGTGAACCAGTTTACGTAAGAGTGTCCTGTGATTTCTGGTGTAGCTTTGATCAATCTCGATCTGTGCCAATTGAGGCTGTATCATCTGCATAGCAGATAACTGACTCAGGTCTGACATAAGATGGCAAATCATTAATTGCAACAGTGAAGAAGAAAGTACCAAGGACAGAACCCTGAGTTCTATTTTGAATCGTCACAAATTTTCTCCTGTTGTTTAGATAACATATGATAATTTCTAACTCTGTATTGTTTGTACCATAATACTTTAGCTTTGCAAGTAGGATGTCAAACGAGCTATAATCAAATGCCTTACTCAGATCACAAAGTTAGAGTGTGACTGTTTGTTTTTTATTTTCAAATGTAGTGAATGTCTGATTAACTTTTCAATGGCTGCAGAGGTGGTGTTTTTCCCTTGTCAATAACTGTGCTGTCTATTACAGAGGTGGTCATACTTTTCAAAACAGTTGTTTAGCTGTTTGTAGAAAATTTCTTCAAATATTTTGGAAAAGATTGGTACAATAGACACTGGTCTATAGTTTTCAGGGAGTTGTTTTTTCCCCCTTTTTGCGTATAGGTATAACATTGAAAATTTTGAGCTGATTAGGGAAAACTCCAACTTCTAGGCATTTATTCATAATACAAGCAAGTGGTTTGCAAATGAGGTGTATTGTCCTTTTTATTGGGTAATTAGTAGTCCATGCTTTTCGAGTTTGAAAATTTCCTAACAGTATTTATTATATCTGTGGGTGTGACAGGGTCCCAATTAAATTCTTGCCCTTTAGATAGCTGATCAGTAAGTATATCAATTGCTGGTATGTCTTTCTGATTTTTTATTTTAATTCATTTACTGTAGCTGTAAAATATTTATTGAGCTCTTCTGGCTCAAGTAGAATATCTTGTGTTTTTGTAGAAGTATGTTCTTATTTTATAATATCCCAAGCAGCTTGGCATTTGTTTGAGGGTCCTTCTATGTAATTTTCATAGGCAGCTTGTTTGGCAAGTTTATGTTTGGCTTTGTAGTGTTTCTTACATTTCAGGTAGTCTTTATAATAAGTATAATTTTGTTCTGCACCACATTTGCCATTGTTTTTATGTTTTGTACAGTGAAAGCATCTTTTCCCAGATACTAGCAAGGTCATCAGTGTACTATTTAAGCGTTTTATCTTTTCTATTTGGTTTAATACTGTTTCTTTTCATTGGCGAGCAAGACTACCATAAGTCACTATATGTCGTAAGGAAATTATTAAATAGTGTTTCCACAGATGATTGATCTGTGTCATATTCATAAACAAAGTCCCAGTATACCTTTCTGAGGAAGTCTATGAATAACTTAACATATTCCTCTTTCTGACCTTGTAACACGTCATGCTTGGCTTATTTGCAACGTTACAATTGTTATCTGACTGTGTATACTGGTATGTTAGGAGTAGAGGATCATGATCTGAAAAACATTCATCTGCAATGCTTACACTATAGAGGTCTCTTGAAAAATTAACTATAATATTGTCCAAACATGCATTTCCACGTGTTGGGCTGTTGGTACTATAATATAGATTTAGTGATCTGAGTAGATTTAAGAAGTTCCTCTGTGCCTAGCAAGTCAATGTTGAAATCATTACATATTGCTACATTTGTTTTGAGTTTTAAGATTTTTCTCGTCATCTGTTCAAATTTTTAAAAAATGAGTTAACATCACCATTTGGAGATCTATACAAGCTAACAATTACAATATTTTGGTCTATCAGTCTTACACAAGTAAATTCATTATTTAATTCTGAGGAGAATGAACTTACCTCTGTTTCATAGAATTGTATACACTGTTTGATAAATATTTTTTTATCTCATTTCTGCACATTATAGCTGCCAGAATGTACTCATTAGGTATGAACGAATCTACTTGATATTCTGTAAGTCAGTGTTCTGAGCACACAGTAAATCACATTTTTTTATTTTACAAAAATGTTCCAGCTCTTAGAAGTTTGTCCCTAATGCTCAAATGTTGACTTCCAGGATGATAAGTTGGTGTACTTTACATCTATTTTCTTCCCTCTCTGAGCCATTAAGATCTTGTATTTTTCATTCATGTGTTTTAATTTCCTCTTCAGGGAGCTTGTCATTATTTTCAGACCAAACCCTGTAAGATTTGGTCCGTTTTAGCAGTTTCCCTGTAAAGGAGCACCCAGCGCAATTATAGGCTTAACAGTGGTGTTTTTTTGTGAAATATTTCTTCTGTAGCCTGGTTTATGTTTGTGATAAGTTCCCTTTTGCCAAGCTGATTCCAGTGCACACCATGTCCAGTGAAACTGTTCCTTTTGTAGCCACTAATATCTAATAATTATACTTTGTAAATTTAGCACAAAAATATCTGTTTATCATTAGTTTGACTAATTTCGGTGCTGACACATTAGCACTCAGGTACGACCTGCCTGATTAGTCGAGTAGCTACAGTAACATTGGTGAAGTGTAACTATTGTATTACTAAGATCATGTTCTTGATGAATCTGTTGGCATTGTTTTTGTTTATGCACCTCCGATCAGCACTACACAGCCCTTTTCTGTGAGTTTGGAGCATTCATTGTTTAGACCAGCAGTAACTGTGTCGATATTTGCCCCTGGTTTTACTTCACTGTAAATACTTATACTGTACCCGACCTGCATTGACATTAGATTTGAGACGTTTTGTGCGTGGCTGTCCCCTTCCATGTTAAGGGTCCTTTGTTGCTATTTATGGTCTTCCGTTAGACAGCAAGAAAGCCAATGGACACACTCCTTTGAGTACCCCGACTGGTGGATGAGTTTGTCAGTTCTACCAACAGAGACGTCCAGTTGTGCAGCGAGGTATTTGATAGTGATCTGTTGATCTCCTCGAATTCCAAACATTCCAACAATGCAGGAGTCACAGATGGGTGTGGCTGGCTTGCACACGGGAGATAGGACGTTTGCGTGACCTCATTGCAGTGACAACAGATGTCTCACCTGACAACTCGCCATACCTTTGTTCCCTGACAAGTCTCTGTAGACATTCCCCAAGTGCCTATGAAAATCTGCAATCGTCTGGTTTTCAGCAAAAGTAACTTGATGACAGCTGTCTGCTCGGAGGAACCCTCAGTCACAGACGCCATTTTGAAAGCTATGTATAGTGCCACCACCTGTCAGATCTTCGTGCAACTATAGAGGCCGAAGTGGGAATGTTCCATGATTTCCCACAGCAAAAACAGCATAATTTTCAACTGAAACTGAGCAAGAAAAAATGTGTTGCATTACTTACTAAATGCCCCTTGTATGAGATACAGGTGTGCCTAGTGGATTAAAAGATAATAAAGTATTTATGAAAATGCAACACTTTTCCAAAGTATCTGTAGTATATTAAAACATTATTTTTAGGCCATAAAAATTAGTTACCCTAAAGATTCTACTGTACAAATATTTTTCCAAATGTAATTTTCCATGAACTAATAGAATAAATTTATGTTTCAAAAATGTGTTTAGCTTTTTTGTAAACATCTCTATTTTGTAAAAACTAGGTGTGCACCGTCATTTAATCATAATGTATTTATTTTGTAACAACTAAGTACACATCAAACGAGGTGATTTCGGACACCGGGGCAAATTCGGACAGTATGGCTTATTTGCTCTTTGCCACTGCATAGAAACAGAGTTACTTATTTTAACATCCATGTGCCAGTTATTTTAAGTGCAAGATTGCGTTTACCGCTTTCCACAACTTTTATTTTGCGTCAATTGTTTCCCTAGGTGAATAATCGACGAACAGTCTCAGTGTTAAAAACCCATGCAGTATCATAAAGTGGAAACTTTCTATTGTTGCGTTGAGCAGGAAGTTATTGTAACCGTAATTGTCGATGTGCTGAGTAGGTAACAGCATTGAGACCATTTATGTACAAGTTTGTCGAGTTTCTTGTGCAAGGTTATAAAATAACGATGGTTTTTGTAAAACTGTGTACTGTGTGGGGTGATTTGGGACAATGCCAAGAACGTATAAGAGCAGGAGTGGTGTGATTTGTATGGTACACCTAAATCAACCCTACAAAATAAAGAGCACGAAGCACATCCAAAAAAATGGGAGGACAGCCAGTGCTAAATAAAGAAGAAGAAGAAATGTTGAAGCAAGATATCTTGAGGGCTGCACATTGGGGATTTCCCTTCACTGAAATGGATATTAGATATTTAGTTAAAGACTACTATAAATCTGGCTGAAAAGAAAAGAAATTTCGTAATAATTTTCCAGGAGAAGAATAGGTGCATTTATTTCTCAAACGACAGTCAGAAGATCTTTCCGTTTGCTTAAGCGAAAATATTAAATGTGCTCGTGCAGAAGTGAACAAAGAGACTGTTAAGATGTTTTTCTCCAATATCAAGGCAAAGATGGAAAATCTCCCACCTAGCAACATGATCAACTATTATGAAGCAATCATTCCATATCACTTATTCATGCAAAAGGCTACCTTAAAATGTGTAAAATGTCACCAAAATCAAATAAAAAGCATGTAGAATTTTAAAAAAAAGGGGCAGTAACTGTCTGAATGCACCCTCTATATATTGTAACTTCGGACAGAAATTTAAAAAAACACACGTGTCCGAAATCATCCCAGTCCATGGGATGACTTCGGACAATTTATTTAACAGTCTCAGATAAATATACCTACACATACACTTTCTGGATCTGGGTTATTTTATTCGTTACACATATACCCTACCACTTCTATAACAATCAATTTAATCTTACAGTATATACGAAAGTTACAATCAAAATAATAACAAAACCGTCCGAAATCACCCCGTTTGACGGTTGACACACAGTCATTTACTCGTGGCATATTTCAAAGTTATTAAATTTATTTTCCTAACTATATAAATATTTTTTGTTTATATTATGTTTCAGAGGTTTGTAATCGTAAAATTGTAAGTTCATTTAGTTTTGTCTGTACTCTTAAAAGCAGAAACCGCCCCCATTTATCAGTTTGATTGAGAGAAGATTTTCAATGCTTTTGGAATGAACATGGTTTAACTTACATTTGAGTTTTGTGTCAAATAGAACACTTCCATAGACACTTCTTGTAAGCTTTTTCTCATACTGCTAATAAACTACACAGTTAGTGTTTTGGTATCTTTGTATGAAGCATGTCGAGACTCTCTCTTTAATTGTAGATGATGAACAATTTAATTTTTTATTCTTATAATAAATCAGCATCTGGAACAAACCTTGTGCAATGATAATGTGGAGGAGGATTTTCACTTTGTTAATTAAGAGCCAGTAACTCTGATCTACCCTAGAGAGAATATGATAAGTGTGAATCGTAGACAGGTGAAAGACTTCTACAATGTTATGTTACATTGTTATTCATCGAAGTTTTGGTTAACATTGGCACTGACCAAGCAGGACAGATAGGTATGAAATGTCAGTGACAAATGCTAGAAGAGTACAATATTAATATACCAAACTTCAAGGATGATTTCTACATAATACCGGAAAGACCGACGTTAGAAGTATGATCGAACGTCCATGGGTGTTCTGCTGGTTCAGTGTCCAATGGGCACTATGGACACTACAAACCAGCAGCACACCTGTGGGCTGTTCGTTCAACAAATATGTCAGTAGAAATTGAAGAACCAAAATTAGTTGAGAAAGGATCTACAATCGGAGTTTGTGATCCTGAATTGATAAAGGTTGTGGGAATGCTCACTACATTTTGGATGTTGTGACAAATTGTTTTCAAATGCAGGGTACCAAGATGGAATTCAAAGCAGTTGTACACAGTTCACAACATTTACCTCTCAGGTCAGCTGCAACTTGTCGCTGTACCAGAGACCGGACAAGGATTTGTGAAGTGCCTATGCAAAAATAAATGCCAGAACCTCAGATGTTTGTGTGTAAAAGGAAACGATATTTGAAATTGAAAATTTCTTCTCAGTTCTTAATTTCATTCATGATATTCAGTGTTTTTGGAAAGTCTGTAGCTGTCATTCATGATATAAATTGTGAAAAACTCCACCAGTTATGGTACTTATTTTTTCATGTTTAGCACAATGCGTTTTCAGAATGTGTTCTCAATTTCATTTATTTACATGAATATTTTTGATATTGGCATGTTTTCTGCCACTCTCGCATTGCAGATATTCTAAGAGGTTATACTACAGTTTGAAAAGTAGACAAAATGACTCTTTGAGTATTTTTAGATGCTTGCTTACTTGCTTTCCGTGTCTGGAACTAGACTTCAAACTTCCAAAAATCAGCAACCAATATGGCCTTGTCATTTGCCTCCCATGAGTCACTCATTGTGCAGGGCTGGTCGGACAGATAAGCAGGTGTTGAGAATCCTGGACAGAACCATACAGGCAGAGTGTGTTCTCATTCTCACTTAGGAAACCCCATTGCTGCAGGTTTGTCTTGCACTTTGGCACTTCTACCCTCATACGGTTTAGGGTTCTCCAGACTGTGTATGGTAGGTCTCCACCAGGTGCCAGTTCTTCTTTTACATCTTTATGGGGGTTTCTCAGGTCGATTTCCCACCTTTTCAAACGATTCTCTGCAGCCGACCCTTCCAGGGCTCAGGTACGTGGCAGAAAACTCTTCCTCGAACAAAGCCGTCGGTCAGCAGCCTGGTGTCCATCTAAAGGGTGATGCATGTCCTTTTCTTGCTTGGTTTTTTCGACTTCGGCAGCGATGTCATGTCTTATGTTGGGCGGTGCGATCCCCATGATTAAGTACATCTTGTGCACTGGGGTTGGCCTCAAGCATCCGGTAACAATCTGTGCCATTTCATTCACCACGACATAAACTTTTCTCACATGCGTTGATGCAGACCGTACTGGAGCGGCATATTCCATGGCTGACACACTGAGTGCAAGGGCTGAAGTTTTCAGGACTTTTGGGTTTGCACCCCAGGATCCGCTGAGTAGTTTCCTGATGATGTTGTTTGTAGTTGAGATTTTTTCCCTTGTGGCATTACAATGATGTTTGTAGGTCAGTGTGCGATCCAACGTGACACAAAGCTATTTGAGCATTTTACAATGCTCGAGACGTTCACCTCTCCGTATTACATTTAATTCATGATTTGCCTCCCTGTTCTTTAAATGGAATGCACAGACCTGCGTCTTGGAAGGATTTGGCCTTAGGTGGTTTGCCTGATAATACTGGCAGAAAGCTTCCAAGGTACTGGTTAATTTCTCCTCTACGTCCATAAAATTGTTACCTTGGGCTGCAACTGCAGTGTCATCGGCATACATAAATTGGTGCTTGATGTTTGGCACTGGTTGGTAATTTTTTTATTATATATATATTAGTGCTTGTGTCTGTATATGTGTGGATGGATATGTGTGTGTGTGTGTGTGTGTGTGTGTGTGTGTGTGTGTGTGTGCGCGCGCGAGAGAGTGTATACCCGTCCTTTTTTCCCCCTAAGGTAAGTCTTTCCGCTCCTGGGATTGGAATGACTCCTTACCCTCTCCCTTAAAACCCACATCCTTTCGTCTTTCCCTCTCCTTCCCTCTTTCCTGATGAGGCAACAGTTTGTTGCGAAAGCTTGAATTTTGTGTGTTTGTGTGTGTTAGTTTGTGTGTCTATCGACCTGCCAGCGCTTCGTTTGGTAAGCCACATCATCTTTGTAAAATTCCACGTGGGAAAAATATATCTAAAAACACAGATGATGTGACTTACCGAACGAAAGTGCTGGCAGGTCGATAGACACACAAACACAAACATACACACGAAATTCAAGCTCTCGCAACAAACTGTTGCCTCATCAGGAAAGAGGGAAGGAGAGGGAAAGACGAAAGGATTTGGGTTTTAAGGGAAAGGGTAAGGAGTCATTCCAATCCCGGGAGCGGAAAGACTTACCTTAGGGGGAAAAAAGGACAGGTATACACTCGCACACACACACACATCCATTCGCACATACACAGACACAAGCAGACATTTGTAAAGGCAAAGAGTTTGGGTAGAGATGTCAGTCTGTTGTTGTTGTGGTCTTCAGTCCTGAGACTGGTTTGATGCAGCTCTCCATGCTACTCTATCCTGTGCAAGCTTCTTCATCTCCCAGTATCTACTGCAACCTACATCCTTTTGAATCTGCTTAGTGTATTCATCTCTTGGTCTCCCTCTACGATTTTTACCCTCCACACTGCCCTCCAATGCTAAATTTGTGATCCCTTGATGCCTCAAAACATGTCCTACCAACCGATCCCTTCTTCTAGTCAAGTTGTGCCACAAACTTCTCTTCTCCCCAATCCTATTCAATACCTCCTCATTAGTTACGTGATCTACCCACCTTATCTTCAGCATTCTTCTGTAGCACCACATTTCGAAAGCTTCTATTCTCTTCTTGTCCAAACTAGTTATCGTCCATGTTTCACTTCCATACATGGCTACACTCCATACAAATACTTTCAGAAACGACTTCCTGACACTTAAATCTATACTCGATGTTAACAAAGTCCTCTTCTTGAGAAACGCTTTCCTTGCCATTGCCAGTCTACATTTTATATCCTCTCTACTTCGACCATCATCGGTTATTTTACTCCCTATATAGCAAAACTCTTTTACTACTTTAAGTGTCTCATTTCCTAATCTAATTCCCTCAGCATCAACCGACTTAATTTGACTACATTCCATTATCCTCGTTTTGCTTTTGTTGATGTTCATCTTATATCCTCCTTTCAAGACACTGTCCATTCCGTTCAACTGCTCTTCCAAGTCCTTTGCTATCTCTGACAGAATTACAATGTCATCGGCGAACCTCAACGTTTTTACTTCTTCTCCATGGCTTTTAATACCTATTCCGAATTTTTCTTTTGTTTCCTTTACTGCTTGCTCAATATACAGATTGAATAACATCAGGGAGAGGCTACAACCCTGTCTTACTCCTTTCCCAACCACTGCTTCCCTTTCATGCCCCTCGACTCTTATAACTGCCATCTGGTTTCTGTACAAACTGTAAATGTTGGGTGGAAGTAAAGAGGCAAAGATGTTGTTGAAAGACAGGTGAGGCGGCAAATTGAAATTAGCGGAGATTGAGGCATGGCGGATAACGAGAAGAGAGGACATACTGAAGGGCAAGTTCAAACGGTCCCTTCCCTACAGCCTAGGTCTTTGTGGCATACGAATCTGCTCCAGTCCGGAATCCCTGAACCATTACACCAACAACCTGAAAACAGCTTTTGCATCCCGCAACTACCCTCCCGACCTGGTACAGAAGCAAATAACCAGAGCCACTTCCTCATCTCCTCAAACCCAGAACCTCGCAAAGAAAAACCCCAAAAGTGCCCCACTTGTGACAGGATACTTTCCGGGACTGGATCAGACTCTGAATATGGCTCTCCAGCAGGGATACGACTTCCTCAAATCCTGCCCTGAAATGAGATCCATTCTTCATGAAATCCTCCCCACTCCACCAAGAGTGTCTTTCCGCCGTCCACCTAACCTTCGTAACCTCTCAGTTCATCCCTACAAAATCCCCAAACCACCTTCCCTACCCTCTGGCTCCTACCCTTGTAACCGCCTCCAATGTAAAACCTGTCCCATGCACCCTCCCACCACCACCTACTCCAGTCCTGTAACCCGGAAGGTGTACACGATCAAAGGCAGAGCCATGTGTGAAAGTACCCACGTGATTTACCAACTGACCTGCCTACACTGTGACGTTTTCTATGTGGGAATGACCAGCAACAAACTGTCCATTCGCATGAAGGGACACAGGCAGACAGTGTTTGTTGGTAATGAGGATCACCCTGTGGCTAAACATGCCTTGGTGCACGACCAGCACATCTTGGCGCAGTGTTACACCGTCCGGGTTATCTGGATACTTCCTACTAATCCCAACCTATCTGAACTCAGGAGATGGGAACTTGCTCTTCAATATATCCTCTCTTCCCGTTATCCACCAGGCCTCAATCTCCACTAATTTCAAGTTGCCGCCACTCATACCTCACCTGTCATTCAACAACATCTTTGCCTCTGCACTTCCGCCTCGACTGACATCTCTGCCCAAACTCTTTGTCTTTAAATATGTCTGCTTGTGTCTTTATATGTGTGGATGGATATGTGTGTGTGTGTGCGTGAGTGTATACCTGTCCTTTTTTCCCCCTAAGGTAAGTAAGTCTTTCCGCTCCCGGGATTGGAATGACTCCTTACCCTCTCCCTTAAAACCCACATCCTTTCATCTTTCCCTCTCCTTCCCTCTTTCCTAATGAGGCAACAGTTTGTTGTGAAAGCTTGAATTTTGTGTGTTTGTTTGTGTTAGTTTGTGTGTCTATCGACCTGCCAGCACTTCGTTTGGTAAGTCACATCATCTTTGTTTTTATATAAAGGCCTTTCCTCTGATTTCTCCACGTGCTCTTCTTGCCCTGGAGACAGACGAAAAGTCTCCTATTATGCAGGAAAGTACCCATCAGTGATGTTAAATGGTAATCTCTTGTCAGATTATATACAGGGTGATCAAAAAGTCAGTATAAATTTGAAAACTTAATAAACCCCGGAATAGTGTAGATCGAGAGGTAAAAATTGACACACATGTTTGGAATGACATGGGGTATTATTAGAACAAAAAGAAAAAAAAAAAAGTTCACAAAATGTCAGACAGGTGGCGCTGGACAGCAAAACTGCTACCGTGACTGGTGAGAGGTATGCCGATATGTTACAGAATCACATCATCCCCAGCCTGACTGATAAACACCTGCTGGAATGTACGATATTTATGCAGGATGGTGCTCCACCCCATATTGCTAGATGCGTGAAAGACCTCTTGCGCGCGTCATTTGGTGATGATCGTGTGCTCAGCCGCCACTTTCGTCATGCTTGGCCTCCCAGGTCCCCAGACCCGAGTCCATGCGATTATTGGTTTTGGGGTTACCTGAAGTCGCAAGTGTATCGTGATCGACCGACATCTCTAGGGATGCTGAAAGACAACATCCGACGCCAATGCCTCACCATAACTCCGGACATGCTGTACAGTGCTGTTCACAACATTATTCCTCGACTACAGCTATTGTTGAGGAATGATGGTGGACATATTGAGCATTCCCTGTAAAGAACATCATCTTTGCTTTGTCTTACTTTGTTATGCTAATTATTGCTCTTCTGATCAGACGACATTTTTGAACTTTTGTATTTTTTTGGTTCTAATAAAACCCCACGTCATTCCAAGCGTATGTGTCAATTTGTACCTCTCTATCTATATTATTCCGTGATTTGTTCAGTTTTCAAATTTATACTGACTTTTCGATCACCCGATACTTTCCTAAGGAGCCTCTGATGGTTTACAGTAGCATATGTAGCTGAAAGGTTTATGAGTGCCACTACCGTGATCTCTTTCCTCTCAAACCCATCCTCGATATGTTGGGTCAGGTTCAGGACTTGACTGCAGCACGATTTGCCCGGTCGGAAACCTGCCTGCTGCGGGATGATCTGTTGTTCAAAGACGCTTTCTATGGGGCTTAGCGTCAGGCGTTCCAAGATCTTAAAACAGTGACATAAAAGAGACACAGGTCGGAAGTTTTTTGGATCATCAGAGTCCTTTCCTGGTTTCAGAAGTGCAACCACTCGGGCTTTCCTCCACATCTTTGGAATATGGAGCCTTTCTACACATGCGTTTATCAAATCTAGCAGCCACTGTGGGGTATTACTGCCAAAGTTTTTAATTTGCTCAACTCGGTAGGTTCATCGATACCAGGAGCTCTGTTAATCTTCAAGCTGGAAATGGCTGCAGTAAGTTCTGCCATTGTAAATGGTGCCTTGAGGTGACAATTTTCCTCTGCCGGATCACGTGCTAACGGTTCCCCATACTTTCTGCATTGGGTTTTGCCATTCATAAGGAGTGTAGTGGCGACTCGGTCTGCCGTGATGTTAGTAAATTTATCATCTGACTTTGTGGCATCACCGTTAAGGTTCTTTAACAGTTTCCAAACATGCCTACTGTTCACTTTTGCGTCCAGGTTCTCCACGAGGTCATACCATTTGGCTTTGTGGTTCTCAGCTATGACTGACACGAGTTCATCGCCTGCTAGAAGTGTCTCATCATCAAATGGGTCATTATCGAAGAGCCTCTGATATCTTTCCAGTAGTGGCTTTGCGTCCTCAGACAGTCCCGTAATATACTGTGTTCTGCATCCTCGCGGTATTGTTTTCCTAGACATCTTCTGAACGAATTTGACAAAAGAGCCATACATCTCAGGTTGTGGGGAGGATTTTTGTTATTTCTTCATCAAAGAGCTCTCTAAGTTTCTTCCAATTGGCCTTTTTAAAGTTGAACCTTCTTTTGAAAGGAACTTTTTCAGGATTAACAACTGCACTGATCGTGCAAATTATGGGCCGATGCTGCGTATGGGGAATTGGCTCCCAAGTCAGTTTTCCACATCGGCCAGCGAGTTTCTTGCTAACAGAGATGTTATCGGGATTGTACCCTTTCTTCCATCTGCCACTATTAAAGGAGCTTGGCAGTTTTGGGTCACGTACAAGCAGTAGATCGTGTACTTTGGCCCAGGTCTGTAGTTCCACTCCACTGCTGTTAGTTTCTTTATAGCCCCGTGTAGTGCTCTGACAGTTGAAATTGCCCAATACAAAATTAAAGTCTCGGTAACTGAAATTGCCAGTCTCAGTGAAGACAAAATCTGATTCTCAGGGTTTGTACAAAGAGGTAACGTTATACTGCTGAGTTCGAACGGTTAATATCTTAATGTCTCACCTGTCAGTCAGTGATGCAGAAGTGATTCTAATTCCTGGTCTGGCGAAGATGGCACTACTGTACCGTTCATGTGGTCTCTCCTAGATCATCTTCATTCCGTCTGTTTTGGGTGTGGGTCTTGTATTGCCCCGATGAGTTTCTCGAATCGGGAGGAAGTCACATTGATATTCTTTACACGAGTCAGATAATAAAACTTCTTCGTCTCTCGATATTCCTTCAATGTTTATCGACATCGTCATGAGTGGCCTTAGAAAAGACTGTTTGGGTAGGGTCTTATTGGTCTTCATTTCCTCAGAAGTCCATTCCGGATGTTGAAGGATTAGCCACTGATAAATCAACACTGCCTGGGGTGCACCCGATTGCGGTTCTCGTTTGTATCTCGCTGTCGCAATCTTTGGGGAGGCTCCTTCATTGCACGCCATTTAGATGCTAATATTAGAAATGGCATTTTTGTTTGTCTGCTTAGAGGTATTGTGCTACCTCTGCTACACGTAAATCATGTCTTACGCTGTTTGTGTTAGGAAACAAAACATTCTGCAAAGGTACTATGGTTCCACAGAGTGTTTGTACACATAGGTGTCAGTGTTTTTTTGGATTACATTATGTAGGCTATGTACAGTTCTTAGTTAAGAAATTTTAGCACTACTCACTACTGAATTATCCATTAAATTTTATATGTATATGGGAATATATATTTATGAAAAATTACTACAGTTAAATGCATCAGAAAGAGTGGATCTTCTGCTTGTCATTGAAAATTTTCCTCATTGCTTTCTGTGGTGTACAAAAATTTTAAGCTCCTCCATTAAATCCATTGTGATTTTTTGAAAGCTGTGTAATATCTTCACATCTACATTTTCAAATGGATGTGCAGTGGTTTCTTGTTTTGTGTGTGTTTTCTATTGCTGATTCTGTATATTGTGTATCTTAACAGTTGTGTTTGATGTACCTAATTTGAAAATCCCTGCTAGTTTGTCCTATGTTGTAGCTTGAAAGTTTTATGTGCCTTTCTATATTCTTGAGTCCAGAATTTATCATCTTCACAAGACTAATTTCTGTTGTTAAGGGAGACCCTATTTTCCAACATAATCTCCATTCAATGTGGCATACTACAGCCATTACTCGGAGGACCTGTTTGACTCCGAGGCACCACTTTACTGGTGACATCGGAGCAAATGACTTGCTGCATTAATATCCTCACCGTCATCCATGTACTGCATCCCACGGAGGGCATCCTTTGGCCAAAAAGATAGAAATCGGAAGTTGCGAGTTCTGGGCCGTAGAGTGGATGATTAGAAGCACTCCATTGAAGTTTCGTGAGCTGTGATTGTGTGTGTAGCGTTATGTGAAGCCTTAAATTGTCATTGACAAGGAGAAGTTTTTCACATGATATCTTGCGAGCCATGGATGAAGCGTATCAGACGGATGCCATATTCCTTGACTTCAGGAAAGCATTCGACTCGGTGCCCCACTGCAGACACCTAACTAAGGTACGAGGATATGGGATTGGTTCCCAAGTATGTGAGTGGCTCAAAGACTTCTTAAGTAACAGAACCCAGTACGTTGTCCTCGACGGTGCGTGTTCATCGGAGGTGAGGGTATCATCTGGAGTGCCCCAGGGAAGTGTGGTAGGTCCACTGTTGTTTTCTATCTACATAAATGTTCCTTTGGATAGGGTGGATAGCAATGTGCGGCTGTTTGCTGATGATGCTGTGGTGTACGGGAAGGTGTCGTCGTTGAGTGACTGTAGGAGGATACGAGATGACTTGGACAGGATTTGCGATTGGTGTAAAGAATTGCAGCTAACTCTAAATATAGATAAATGTAAATTAATGCAGATGAATAGGAAAAACAATCCTGTAATGTTTGAATACTCCATTAGTAGTGTAGCGCTTAACACAGTCACATCCGTTAAATATTTGGGCGTAACATTGCAGAGCAATATGAAGTGGGACAAGCATGTAATGGCAGCTGTGGGGAAGGCGGATAGTCGTCTTCGGTTCATTGGTAGAATTTTGGAAAGATGTGGTTCATCTGCAAAGGAGACTGCTTATAAAACACTAATACGACTTATTCTTGAGTACTGCTCGAGCATTTGGGATCCCAATCAGGTCGGATTGAGGGAGGACATAGAAGCAATTCAGAGGCGGGCTGCTAGATTTGTTACTGGTAGGTTCGATCATCACGCGAGTGTTATGGAAATGCTTCAGGAACTCGGGTGGGAGACTCTGGAGGAAAGGAGGCGTTCTTTTCGTAAATCGCTACTGAGGAAATTTAGAGAACCAGTATTTGAGGTTGACTGCAATACAGTTTTATTGCCACCAACTTACATTTCGCGGAAAGGCCACAGAGATAAGTTAAGAGAGATTAGGACTCGTACAGAGGCATATAGGCAGTCATTTTTCCCTCGTTCTGTTTGGGAGTGGAACAGGGAGAGAAGATGCTAGTTGTGGTACGAGGTACCCTCCGCCACGCACCGTATGGAGAATTGCGGAGTATGTATGTAGATGTAGATGTTCATTTGCATTTTTTGAGGCAAAGGAAGTGCTGAAGTCGTTTCTTCAACTTCCTTAGGGTAGCACAATACACTTCATAGTTTGTCATTGCGCCATGAGTGAGGACATCAAATGGAATAACTCCTTCAGTGTCGTAGAAGGCTGTCACCATAACTTTACTGGCGGAGGGTGCTGCTTTGAATTTTCTCTTTGGAGAAAAGGTGGATTGCCGTTTTGTGTCCAGTTGAATGTGGTGAACCCATATTTCATTGCCTGTGATTATGTTAAAAAACAACCTCGCGATCAGCCTTGTAATGTACAAGCAATTCCATATGGAGGGTCCTTTGTTGCTCTTTGTGATCTTCTGTTAGACAGCAAGAAACCCAGTGGGCACACTCCTCTGAGAACCCCAACTGGTGGAGGAGTACCTCAGCACTACCGACATAGACATCCAGTTGTGCAGCGAGGTGTCTGATAGTGATCAGTCGATCTCCTCGTACGAGTGTCCGCACATTCCGACAGTGCAGGAACCACATGTGTGTGTGGCTGTCTGCACATGCGGGACGGAACATTTGCGCGACATTGTTGCAATGGTGACATATGCCTCATTTGATGACTCGCCATGTCTCTGTTCGCTGCTAGTCACCAGAGACATTCCCCGAGTGCCTGTGAACATCTGCGATCCTCTGGTTTTCACCAATAGTAAGTTGATGATAGCTCTCTCCTTGGACTGCCCCTCCATTACAGACACCATTTTGAAGACTATGTATAGTGCCACCACCTATCGGATCTTTGTGCAACTACAGGGGCTTCCATAATTTCCCATAAGTCAGCATTTTTTTCAATGAGAACTGGCCAAGAAAGAAAGTGTTGCATTATTTACTAAATACCCCTTGTATAAAATACAGGTGATGTGCCCAATAGCTTAATCCATAATACAGTGAACATAATTTTTAGGCCATAAAAATTAGCTATCCTAGAGATTCCATTTTCCAAATGTAATTTTCCATGAAATAGGAAAAACTGTTATGTTTCAAAAATATGTTTAGCTTTTTCATAAACATCTCTATATTTTGTAAAATCAAAGACACTATCATTTAATCATGACGTACTTATTTTGTACACACTGTCATTTCCTCGTGGCATATATCAGAATTATTTTTATTTTCCTAACTATATAAATATCTTTTGTTTATATCATGTTTCAGAAGTTTGTAATCATAAAAATGTAAATTCATTTAGATTTGTCTGTACTTTTGAAAGTGGAAAGTGCTCCATTTGTCAATTTGACTAAAAGAAGTTTCTCAATGCTTTTGGAATGAAAATGTTTTAACTTATATTGGAGTTTAGTATGAAAAAGAACACTTCAGTAGACAATTATTGTGAGTTTTTCCCATATTGCTGTTAATAAACTAAGCTGTTAGTATTTTGTTTGCTTTGTATGAAGCATGTGGAAACACTCATTCTAGTACATGAACAATTTAATTTTTTAATGTTGTAATAAACAAGCATGTGGAATAAATCTTGTGCAATGGTAGTGTGACGGATTTTCACTTTCTTATTTAAGACCCAGTAACTCCAATCTATCCCTAGAGAGAATACAATAAACCTGAATCGAGGACAGCTGCAAAATGTGTACATTTAGTTACTTTATTCATCGAACTTTAATTTAATGTTGGCACTGTCCCAACAGCACAGACATGTACATATCAGTGACAAATGTCAGTAGAAATTGAAAAACCAGAATTAGCCAAGTAATGATCTACAATCAGAGCTCATGTTTGGGACCTGATAAAGGTTGTGGGAACGCCTACTACATTTTGGCTGTTGTGACAAATTATGATTTTTACATATACCATACCGAGAATTTCTCACAAACTCGAAACAATTACCTCTCGGGTCATCACTTGCACTGTTTGTTTTACTAAACAAAACATACAACGATATTATGATACTATGGTTTCACAGAGAGTTTGTACACAGAGGTATTAGTGTTTTTGAATTACATTATGTAGCTATATATAGTTCAGTTATGAAATTTATTTTAGCACTACTAACTGCTGAATTATCCATTAAATTTTATACTTTGTGGAAATGCATATTTACACTCCCGGAAATGGAAAAAAGAACACATTGACACCGGTGTGTCAGACCCACCATACTTGCTCCGGACACTGTGAGAGGGCTGTACAAGCAATGATCACACGCACGGCACAGCGGACACACCAGGAACCGCGGTGTTGGCCGTCGAATGGCGCTAGCTGCGCAGCGTTTGTGCACCGCCGCCGTCAGTGTCAGCCAGTTTGCCGTGGCATACGGAGCTCCATCGCAGTCTTTAACACTGGTAGCATGTCGCGACAGCGTGGACATGAACCGTATGTGCAGTTGACGGACTTTGAGCGAGGGCGTATAGTGGGCATAAGGGAGGCCGGGTGGACGTACCGCCGAATTGCTCAACACGTGGGGTGTGAGGTCTCCACAGTACATCGATGTTGTCGCCAGTGGTCGGCAGAAGGTGCACGTGCCCGTCGACCTGGGACCGGACCGCAGCGACGCACGGATGCACGCCAAGACCGTAGGATCCTACGCAGTGCCGTAGGGGACCGCACCGCCACTTCCCAGCAAATTAGGGACACTGTTGCTCCTGGGGTATCGGCGAGGACCATTCGCAACCATCTCCATGAAGCTGGTCTACGGTCCCGCACACCGTTAGGCCGTCTTCCGCTCACGCCCCAACATCTTGCAGCCCGCCTCCAGTGGTGACGCGACAGGCGTGAATGGAGGGACGAATGGAGACGTGTCGTCTTCAGCGATGAGAGTCGCTTCTGCCTTGGTGCCAATGATGGTCGTATGCGTGTTTGGCGCCGTGCAGGTGAACGCCACAATCAGGACTGCATACGACCGAGGCACACAGGGCCAACACCCGGCATCATGGTGTGGGGAGCGATCTCCTACACTGGCCGTAAACCACTGGTGATCGTCGAGGGGACACTGAATAGTGCACGGTACATCCAAACCGTCATCGAACCCATCGTTCTACCATTCCTAGGCCGGCAAGGGAACTTGCTGTTCCAACAGGACAATGAACGTCCGCATGTATCCCGTGCCACCCAACGTGCTCTAGAAGGTGTGAGTCAACTACCCTGGCCAGCAAGATCTCCGGATCTGTCCCCCATTGAGCATGTTTGGGACTGGATGAAGCGTCGTCTCATGCGGTCTGCACGTCCAGCACGAACGCTGGTCCAACTGAGGCGCCAGGTGGAAATGGCATGGCAAGCCGTTCCACAGGACTACATCCAGCATCTCTACGATCGTCTCCATGGGAGAATAGCAGCCTGCATTGCTGCAAAAGGTGGATATACACTGTACTAGTGCCGACATTGTGCATGCTCTGTTGCCTGTGTCTATGTGCCTGTGGTTCTGTCAGTGTGATCATGTGATGTATCTGACCCCAGGAATGTGTCAATAAAGTTTCCCCTTCCTGGGACAATGAATTCACAGTGTTCTTATTTCAATTTCCAGGAGTGTATGAAAATTAGTACAGTTATATGCACGAGAAAGAGTGACTCTCCAGTCTGTCATTGGAAATTTTTCTCATTGTCTTCTGTGGTGTACAAAAATTTTAAGCTGCTCCATTAAATCCCTTGTGATTTTTTTAACGCTGTGTAATGTGTTCAGATGTGCGTTTCCATTGGCTGATTTTGTAAATTGGCTATGTATGTTAACAGTTGTATTCAAGGTATGTAATTTGAAAATTCTTAAGGTGCAGACTAATTTCTGTTGTTCATGGAGAAAGCTACTTTCATTTCCTCTATAAAGTTCATACGTCGCAGTGGAACCACCAGAACAATTCAAAAATAATATAAAGTAAGTGGCAGACCTGACAAGGTGAAACGTAGCAAGCACAACAGCATCTTAAGTAAACCAGTATTTTGATTTATAACAATATACAACCAACCAGCTGTTTATATGCCGTAACTGCTAATGTGGTGTGCAGGCTAATCTGATAGGTTTGCTTATCTTTCATTAATGAATACATCCTCATTGGTGAGACCTGCAGGACAACATAAGTTTTGTGGTCTCTAAAACACACCAAAACTTTTAGGAAAACTGGATGTATCTTTTACCCATGTGTGGATAACAGCTTTTGCCACTGTCCTTCATATTAATGGTATGTGAACTTGCGTTTGTGTACAAAAAATATGCTTTTTTTGGTCGGTTCTCTGAATACAGGTTGCAGTATATAGTGAACATATATCATGTTGGATTTCATGGGAATAAGTGATTCCGAGGACTGCAACACTTGTAAGTATTGTTGAATTTATGTGGTTACAGAGAAAATTGTGTTTTATTGTAATTGTTTTCTGAATTCACTGTATCTTTATCTACAGTTTTTACCCAATGTTTGACAATGGGTAATAAAATAGATGGCTGTCTAGTGCATCAAACAAGTTAGCTGTACGGATGTGCCAATAGCAGCAATGTCAGTTGGACTGATGCTCGTAGATGCCAAAGTTATATTGGAATGTGTGATTTAATTACATTGAGTCTACATCACTATAACAGTATGTAGTAATGGTATTGGAATTATGTACATCTGCATCTACATTTATACTCCGCAAGCCACCCAATGGTGTGTGGCGTAGGGCACTTTATGTGCCACTGTCATTACCTCCCTTTTCTGTTCCACTCACGTATGGTTCGCGGGAAGAACGACTGCTGGAAAGCCTCCATGCACACTCGAATCTCTCTAATTTTACATTCGTGATCTCCTCGGGAGGTATAAGTAGGGGGAAGCAATATATTCGAAACCTCATCCAGAAGCGCACCCTCTCGAAACCTGGACAGCAAGCTACACCGCAATGCAGAGCACCTGTCTTGCAGAGTCTGCCACTCGAGTTTGCTAAACATCTCTGTAACACTATCACACTTACCAAATAACCCTGTGACGAAGCGCGCCGCTCTTCCTTGGATCTTCTCTATCTCCTCTGTCAACCCGATCTGGTACGGATCCCACACTGATGAGCAATACTCAAGTATAGGTCGAACGAGTGCAATTGTGTACAATTGTGAGATGGCTTTTCTTCAGTGCACTGTTTGTCTGACTCTTGTATCATTTGTATCCAGAGCAGTGATGTTGCACTGTTAACCGAAATCTGGATCTGCAGTAAAAAAGATGATTGACTGATGCTGACCATGTTTCTATCCTGTGACACATATGTCAGAAGTAAGTTTGGTGGAGAGTGTTTTGAACAATCATTCCTATGACACTAATGGCATGTCACACTCGTGTTTCCACTTCTCGTAGAGTCTCTCGATGTAGCTGATGAGAATACTGAGAACTCAAATTGACTGTTCTGAGAGTTCACATAGGCTAATAAATGCAGTTGTGCCTCAATGTAGAAATGGAATGAACATATGTGGACCAAAGTTCCATCACAAAGAAGCTGCAGTAGCCACTCACATAACTGACATTAAGCGGCAGTGTGTGAATGGCCAGTCGCTCAGTTATGCTCTTATAATAAGGCTTCAGTGTGAACTAGTGCTGCTGACCCCCAAGTCTGCAACGAATGTGGCAGTGACTTCTCTACAAGGCCATTCCCAAGGCACCTAGTGAGTTGGTTAAAACTGATTCACATTCCAGGGCATACAACCAGTAAGATCGTAGTCTTCAAAAATAAAATATTGGAGCAAATTATACATGTAAGATGTTACATCACATAGGAATATAGCCACAATGTCTACCAAATATTTATTTCCACATGTGGAACAACTGTAAAGAAATTTCAGAAGAAAGCTGGGAAAGAGACGCAGCTGCAGATTTACAGAAGGAGACCACTTGAGCCGTGGGAGGGGAACAGGGTGGGGGAGGGGGGGGGGGGGGGGGGGAAACAAACGGTAGCACCAAAATTTTTCTTTTGACAGGATGGTTTTATTGGAGTGAACAGTTACACTAATACCCAATCTTTCAAATCAGATTTAGTTCTTTAAGGCAAGCAGCTGCAACTAGTTAAAACAACAAACACTTTTAATACAGTAGCAAAGGGCAAGCTGGGAAGACAATGAAATTTAAATAACAAGTCTCCACAAATATGGCTTCACAGATAAGATTAAATTTATGATTGTTAATTTTTTTTCTGACATTGCAGCAGTAGGCAAGATAAACTTAGTTCAGTTAACAAAATACAATTACACCAAAACACAAATACAAGTTAAAATTTAACACACACGATGACAACTGCCAGCTTACAATAGTTCAAAACATAATTCTGTCTCAGGTGCACAGATGTAATTACCAAGGGAAGTGTGTGAACCAACTTGAAACAACTATAACATGGCATAGACCGAATTACAGATTCGGCAGTCTATGCAGGGAAGTCGTCAAGAAACAGTAAACAAGTCAGGAAACGATCACCATCGCCCACATACACACTCGCACACGGGCACAGAGGAGCCAACCTTAAGCCAGGGAGATAGGACAGGCAGGGTGCAAAAAAACAATTCGTCACAGGCCACACCGAACCACTGGACGGGAACTCCCAAAATACACTCACCTTAAACTTTACGTACAACCCCCGGGTGAGGAAACGGGAAATCGTACGGGCACAGGCCAGCAAAAACCCCAGAAGAACACACAGAATCCCATACATTCCGAAACATAATTTAATCAATTATCCCCCAAAACCCCGGATCTTGGCACAAGCGAAATTACAGGCCACAGGATCCAAAGGCACTCTGCAGAAGAGTAAGGAGGGAAAAGGTTAAACAAAGTTCTGCAACGGCACAATAGAACGCCAAGAAAAACACCCTAAGTAAGGAATATCACCCCACAGAAACCCGAGAAACACAAACACTGGGGTTTGCCCACATTTCTGATACAATCGTAACAATGAAGGTAATCTTCTTCATCCGGCCACAGCACGCTGAAACACACAAACAGCACCAAACTTCCGAGGACAGGAAAGTACTCCCCTGTAAACCATATCCAGGAGCAGCACAGCCACAAGCTCCTGGCAAGGCACGGTCCAGGGAAATCGCCGCGAGAAAGATGATCCGGCACGAGTATTGTCACCCAGGCCTCAGCAAGGCGCAGCCAGGCAGGGCAGGAAGGCTGGTAATCAGACGTCATCTCCCACCACCGACCCAGGGAGCAGCAAGTAACACCAGCCCCGGCCAACGACAGTGCGGAGGGACCCACCTCCCGACACAAAAGGCAATGCTCGGACCCAAAGTTGACTGCCCGCGCACGTGCCACCGGGTAGAGATGGCACCACTTGCCGTCAGGAGGCTCCCCGCAACGGAGAAAGAAACACCACTCGGAAGCCCGACGATCGAGAATCGATTGGGAATACCACCGCCACGACACACCACTGAATACAGTAAAGTGTAGAAAAAGTCAGTGGGTTGTCCTTCCTGTTCTAAACCTCAGCCGTTTTCAAATTATATCTGTGGAGCCTCTTCCCACGGACAAGTGACCTCTGCGTGGGATTTGAACGAGACAAGTTGTACACCAGATCACTTGTAAACAGTTCTCTCTCTAACTCCTGTTAAGTAAACGTTCATTTTTATTCCTCTGTTCCACACATTATAAGCTGGTAATAGTTACCTGTATGATTCCATAAGCTTATACATTCACATCAGTGTATGCATTTACATCAGTACGTGCAAATCCTAAATTCCCATCATAGTAATTGTGTGTCGACAGTGACATAAACAGCGACAGCATTACATTTTGTCAGTCACTTCTTGTTCGACATAAAAACCGTGCCGATCTCAATGACTTCGACAGATAACTGACAGTTCTCAGTTGTGTCCCTGATGTGGGTGAAACTTTGCTCAGTGTGTTCATTTAAAGTTAATTGGCCAATGAAATAGTTCTATAAAGTAACTTTTATTTCCAGTATCAAAATTAAGTTACAAAAGATGATACAATTGTTGCATAAAATTGTTTGTTTTGTTTCAAATAGCGCAAGAGATAAATGGACACACACTCACATTTTGTGAAGAGTTGAATGACACAAAATTGGCAGCTACCAAAATACTGTAATTCATATCTTAATTGGAACTTCACCATTGTTGAACAGCATTTTCCATTAACAGAGGTACTCATCAGGTTCATGTACACTAATATTATTAGGCTGATTAGAGTTCCTGCTGCCCCAAGAAAATCACTTGGGACATAGTTGTCCTGGTTTCTAATTGAGAAAAAAAATGAGTGGAATAATATTTCTCACTTAAGCATTTATGATAACAAATTTCCTAGTATAACATTATAGAAAACACACACACACACACACACACACACACACACACACACACACCAACTCAGCCAATGAACACACCTGTCAACTCCTATCCGTAATAAAAGTCCTCAATCTTTCCTCTCCCACATCCACACCGGCTGTTCAGACCATCCTCTTACAGGCCAACTGCATATTAGAACAGCATGCCACCCTCCACCTCAAAAAACTATCCAATCTCCTGGTTTCCCACCTCTGGAAAGGCAAATCACTCACCCTTCACAACTTTTTCCAGCAAACCTCAACCTCCTCTCATTGCACACAGACCCAGTCTGTCCCATCTACTCAACCTCCCACTTCCAGCTCCATTCCCCCCAAAACCTCAAAATTCTAATCAATACAATCTGGAACCACAGCACCCTAATTCAGTAGTTAACCTTTCCTCCAAACCTCTCTCCCAACCCGAAACCTCTGTCCTATCCAAAGGCCTCACTTTCAGCCCCACTCCCAGATTCAACCAAACAGCCCTCACCGAGCGAGGTGGCGCAGTGGTTAAACACTGGACTCGCATTCGGGAGGACGACGGTTCAATCCCGCGTCCGGCCATCCTGATTTAGGTTTTCCGTGATTTCCCTAAATCACTCCAGGCAAATGCCAGGATGGGTCCTCTGAAAGGGCACGGCCGACTTCCTTCCCCATCCTTCCCTCATTCGATGAGACCGCTGACCACACTGTCTGGTCTCCTTCCCCAAACAACCAACCAACCAACCAAACAGCCCTCGTCAAAGATTTACTGTCCTACACTTGTACTCTCTGCTGGAAATATCACTTTGCCATGAAGAAAAATGATCCTAATCCTACTCCTAATGATCCAACTCCCCAAGATACTATCCAAATTGAACGCTGCCTGGAACAGTTCCGTCCTCCGTCACAGCAGGACCCACCTCCTCTTCCTCAAAATCACCCTCTCCAAACCTTCCAGGAATTTCTCACTTCCAGCCTTGCCTCTCAATCCTTCTTAAAAAACCTTAATCCTACTCCCAACATCACCACTGCTGAAGCCCAGACTATCCGTGATCTGAAGGCTGACCGATCCATCGTCATTCTTCCGGCGGACAAGGGTTCCACGACCGTGGTACTTGATCGTTGGGAGTATGTGGCTGAGGGATTGCGTCAGCTTTCAGACACCACTACATACAAAGTTTGCCAAGGTAATCCCATTCCTGATGTCCAGGCGGAGCTTCAAGGATCCTCAGAACCTTAGGCCCCCTACAAAACCTTTCACCTGACTCCATCAACCTCGTGACCCCACCGACACCCCGCACCCCTACCTTCTACCTTCTTCCTAAAATTCACAAACCCAATCATCCCGGCCGCCCCATTGTAGCTGGTTAGCAAGCACCCACAGAACGTATCTCTGCCTATGTAGATCAACACCTTCAACCCATTACATGCAGTCTCCCATCCTTCATCAAAGATACCAACCACTTTCTCGAATGCCTGGAATCCTTACCCAATCTGTTACCCCCGGAAACCATCCTTGTAACCATTGATGCCACTTCCTTATACACAAATATTCCGCACGTCCAGGGCCTCGCTGCGATGGAGCACTTCCTTTCACGCTGATCACCTGCCACCCTACCTAAAACCTCTTTCCTCATTACCTTAGCCAGCTTCATCCTGACTCACAACTTCTTCACTTTCGAAGACCAGACATACCAACAATTAAAGGGAACAGCCACAGGTACCAGGATGGCCCCCTCGTACGCCAATCTATTTATGGGTCGCTTAGAGGAAGCCTTCTGGTTACCCAGGCCTGCCAACCCAAAGTTTGGTACAGATTTATTGATGACATCTTCATGATCTGGACTCACAGTGAAGAAGAACTCCAGAATTTCCTCTCCAACCTCAACTCCTTTGGTTCCATCAGATTCACCTGGTCCTACTCCAAATCCCGTGCCACTTTCCTTGACGTTGACCTCCACCTGTCCAATGGCCAGCTTCACACATCCGTCCACATCAAACACACCAACAAGCAACAGTACCTCCATTATGACAGCTGCCACCCATTCCACATCAAGGAGTCCCTTCCCTACAGCCTAGGTCTTTGTGGCAAACGAATCTGCTCCAGTCCGGAATCCCTGAACCATTACACCAACAACCTGAAAAAAGCTTTCGCATCCCGCAACTACCCTCCCAACCTGGTACAGAAGCAAATTACCAGAGCCACTTCCTCATCCCCTCAAACCCAGAACCTCCCACAGAAGAACCCCAAAAGTGCCCCACTTGTGACGGGATACGACTTCCTCAAATCCTGCCCTGAAATGAGATCCATCCTTCATGAAATCCTCCCCACTCCACCAAGAGTGTCTTTCCGCTGTCCACCTAACCTTCGTAACATCTCGGTTCATCGCTATGAAATCCCCAAACCACCTTCCCTACCCTCTGGCTCCTACCCTTGTAACCGCCCCCGGTGTAAAACCTGTCCCATGCACCCTCCCACCACCACCTACTCCAGTCCTGTAACTGGGAAGGTATACACGATCAAAGGCAGAGCCATGTGTGAAAGCACCCACGTGATTTACCAACTGACCTGCCTACACTGTGAAGCTTTCTATGTGGGAATGACCAGCAACAAACTGTCCATTCGCATGAGCGGACACAGGCAGACAGTGTTTGTTGGTAATGAGGATCACCCTGTGGCTAAACATGCCTTGGTGCACGGCCAGCATATCTTGGCACAGTGTTACACCGTCCGGGTTATCTGGATACTTCCCACTAACACCAACCTATCCGAACTCCGGAGATGGGAACTTGCTCTTCAATATATCCTCTCTTCTTGTTACCCACCAGGCCTCAACCTCCGCTAATTTCAAGTCGCCGCCACTCATACCTCACCTGTCATTCGACAACATCTTTGCCTCTGTACTTCCGCCTCGACTGACATCTCTGCCCAAACTCTTTGCCTTTACAAATATGTGTGTGTGTGGGTGGGAAGGGGGGGGGGGGGGCGCACACGCGCTTTTGTATACCTGTCGTTTTTTCCCCCTAAGGTAAGTCTTTCTGCTCTCGGGATTGGAATGACTCCTTACCCTCTCCCTTAAAACCCACATCCTTTCATCTTTCCCTCTCCTTCCCTCTTTCCTGATGAGGCAACCGTTGATTGCAAAAGCTTGAATTTTGTGTGTATGTTTGTGTTTGTTTGTGTGTCTATCAACATGCGAGCGCTTTCGTTTGGTAAGTCACATCATCTTTGTTTTTAGGTATATTTTTCCCACGTGGAATGTTTCCGTCTATTATATATATAATCTACCACATTTTAACACCTGAAGAAAGGGTAAGAGTTATTACATTTACCAGTCAGTTGTACACATCAAAAATAACATTGGTAATTACTGCACAAACAGCTCTGTCCATAACCATGCAACAAGAGATAGACCCAACTTATATTTACCAAGAAAAAAATAAACATAAAACTCAAAACAGCATTTTCTACCAACGAATAAAACTGTACAATAAAGTACCAAAAGAGATTAAAGAAAATGGAAAAAATACACTTATTTAAAAAGGCAGCTAAAAAGTTCCTGCTATACAATACATTTTATACACTGAAGGATTACATAGCTAAAACAGAGGAGGAGTTTGATAAATGTTATACAAATAAATAATGATTATAAAATATCCAACATTCCACATAACACGTTCACTTTGTTTTTTTTCTCCCCCCTTTCTAGAAATACTTACCCCCAAGCTATGCATGGCACAATACTAACACCTCTTCCTCAGCTCAACATCTCACTCATTATGGAGGGATGCTGACTCAGTTTTTTAGGATAGCAAATGGGAAGATGCGGTACAGAAAATGGTGCAGAGATTACCATTTTTTTGTGTGTGTGTGTGTGGGGGGGGGGGGGGGGGGCGCAGTGAGTGATAGTGAGATATGAGTGAACAATGTGGCATTACATTATTTAATAAGTTATTTGTAAAAAAAAAGTGTTGTATACCAGGGGTAAATCTAATGATTGTCTCTAACTAGATGTCTGTATATACATACGAATTAGCTTATTTTAAATTGATCTAAATTTGTAAGTACTTTGACATGTCCTATATCCTTGTAAAAGAGATCTACAGATGAATAAAGCTACTACTACTACTACTACTACTACTACTACTACTGCTACATGCTCAGAACGAAAGTGGGTACTACCTATCCCCACCTCTAACTTACAGATCATTCACTTTATGACCCTCAAGACAAGTAAAAGCAAAAACAAAGGTGTAAAGGAGCATTATTTAAACCATTTCTCCTAATCGGACGGCAGCCATATGGAAGTTAATTTTGTGAATGTGAGAGAAGCAGTGGGCGTTAGCAATGCTTATTGAATATTGTTTGGCACTTACACACACTTGCCTTGACCATCTGCAGTCAGACGATGTTAAATTGTAGTAAGAAGTGTGCAATATCTATCTGATTCCCAATTAATTATGTTACATAGCTTTTAGGATTAAAAAATAAATCCGAGTAAGTGACTAAACATTGCAGAAAATATATCCAAGCTATTACAATAAAGTAGTATGTCAGTCTTTATTTCTGAAGAAAAGAATTTTGTTTATATGTTATATACCTACATTGTCCTTTCCAATTCACAAAATGAAGATACAGTCTCGCTATAGGTATTTCAGCCACAGCTTCATCACATTGTCGATTTTAAAATATGATGTCAACTGACAAAGGTAAGTGTAACTGTAGTAACGATGTTACATATAAACCCAAGTGTCCCAGTTTCTCTTAGAAATCTGGTTACCCTAATGCGCCACGGAAGTACCAAGCCTTACTTACTGAAGTGAGACACGAGTGGTGATAATACAAGTGAGACATCGCAAGCAGTTCCGGTCCAGTATGGCACTCTAGGAATAAATAACCTAAATGAAGGAACCTGTACACCATATGGGTAGAGAGAAGGCCCAGTAAATGCTAAAAATAATAAATGCACTAGAAGAAGTGTTGGAAGGCCATACCAGAGCCTGAGTACTGTAAAAGGCAATTTGCCTAATACATGAAGCGAACCACCACCACCAATATGTCACCTGCCATTTCTGCCCAAGGACCACAGCCAGTCGACGTTTGTGGCTCCCCGCAATCCAAAAGTCAGCATTTGTCATATAAGAAAACATCCTGTACATAAGTCTAGGACATACAGCTGCTCTGATCCATAATCGACATCTGGCAAGACTAAAATCTGTAATGGCAGGTACATGCAACATTTTTTAATGTTCCACTTTTAACATGCATGTTGGTTTTAGCTTGTGTGCAGAGGAGCATATAGTGACACCTAACATTAACACTTTCGCTGCGGCATTGGTGCAGGCGAGCAACTCTCCAGTGCGGCCCAGCAACGTGCGAGTGCCCTAGATCCCTCTTTTTGTATTTTTGGTCAGCGATATGTTGACTGTGTTATCATTTGTTTCGTCAACTACAAGTTGCAACAATTCATCTGTTACCAATAAACTGAAGGCATCCATAGGTGAATTGCCAGCAGGATGAATTTGCAAAACTACTCCCTTTGTAAATGGGTGATGCCAGGATTCACCTGAATTATCTCCGTGTGACAGATAGGGTTCATTTCCATCATCTACTTCCACACAATCGTCGAGATCCATATCGTCAGATTCGGAACTGTCACGAAACAAATTTGAAAGCTGTGCTTCCACGCTATCATCACTCTGCAATTCTTCTGCAGCCTCTAAATGACAATCTCCGTGGTATGCCTTGTCCTCACTACACAAAAAAAATCACTGTCGTCTAGTACACTAAATCACTGTTCCTCTGTCAATTTAACGCTTTTTCTGCTCCTTTTCACATTGCCAGGTCCAGATGTCGGATCATTAGCCGCCATTACGAACAATATACATTCGATAACTGACCACACAAAACAAAAGTTTACACACTTTGATGCTAGCTTAGACGCTGCAACTAGACAGTAATCCAACAGCGAGCGCCGACGTTTATAAGCGTCAGCTGCACTAGCTCGTGGCTTGTTGTGTCAGCGGCAGCAAAAGTGTTAAACTATAATTTGCTTTTCAATTCCTAACAATTTTCCAAGATGGTTTAAACAAATCACAGGACAAATCTCATCCAGTATGTATCTTACCACAATTCTGAATTTAAGCCAATAATAACGTGCAAGGAGTTTTGTAACCCCTTGAAAACCATTACAATTACAGATGCACTCCTTAGCACAAGGAATAACTTAACATTCTTGAAATAATCCTGAACATAATAAATTGATGCAGCGTCCCACGGCATTTTTATTTTGAAGCTTTTGCATTTTGATCTACAGTAATATTTATGTACTTGGACCCCAAGAGTAGCCAACTTCCTGTTTAAGGTATGGATTACAGCATTTGTTACTTCACTTTTCACAATACTATCCATTGTTTGTAATTCCTCACTTTTTGGTAATTGTGAACAAATATAAACCTTCTTTTGCAGCAGTATATATTGTTTCAACATTTTATGTAACAGTTATATTATCTTTTGTAAGTTAGCTTCGATATTGGAAAGACTTAAGTTTTCGTAATGAAACTGTTGCTGAATAACTGCTATTTATGACCAATGTTGGCTAAGTGTTGACACTACATATTCATTTCACTGATCAAATATTAAATGCTCTGAATAACCGGACATCACCCATTGTTTTTTTTTGTGGTCTCTCAAAGGCCTTTGATTGTGTAAATCATGGAATTCTTGTTGATAAGCTGGATCATTATGGTTTGAGGGGGGCAGTGCACAAATGGTTTAATTCATACTTAACTGGAAGAAAGCAGAAAGTTGAAATAAGTGGTTCATGTAATGTTAAAACAACAGCTGATTCCTCAAACTGGGGGGCTATCAAGTACGGGGTCCCACAGGATTCGGTCTTAGGTCCTTTACTGTTATTGATATACATTAATGACTTACCATTCCACATGGATGAAAATGCAAAGTTAGTTCTTTTTGCTGATTATACAAGTATAGTAATAACAACCAAAAACTAAGTGATGTAATTGTAAATGATGTTTTTCACAAAATTATTAAGTGGTTCTCAGCAAACGGACTCTCTTTAAATTTTAATAAAACACAGTATATACAGTTCTGTACAGTAAATGTCACAACTCCAGTAATAAATATAGACTTTGAACAGAAGTCTGTAGCTAAGGTAGAATTTTCAAAATTTTTAGGCGTGTCCATTGATGAGAGGTTAAACTGGAAGCAACACATTGATGGTCTGCTGAAACGTCTGAGTTCAGCTACGTATGCTATTAGGGTTATTGCAAATTTTGGTGATGAGAATCTGAGTAAATTAGCTTACTATGTCTACCTTCATTCACTGCTTTCGTATGGCATCATATTCTGGGGTAATTCATCTTTGAGTAGAAAAGTATTCATTGCTCAAAAACGTGTAATCAGAATAATTGCTGGAGCCCACCCACGGTCATCCTGCAGACATCTATTTAAGGATCTAGGGATCCTCACAGTAACCTCACAGTATATATATTCACTTATGAAATTTGTTGTTAATAATCCAACCCAGTTCAAAAGTAATAGCAGTGTGCATAGCTATAACACCAGGAGAAAGGATGATCTTCGCTATGCAGGGTTAAATCTGACTTTGGCACAGTAAGGGGTAAATTATGCTGCCACAAAAGTCTTTGGTCACCTAGCAAACAGCATCAAAAGCCTGACAGACAGCCAACTAACATTTAAAGATAAATTAAAAGAATTTCGAGATGACAGCTCCTACTCATTGGATGAATTTTTAGATATAAATTAAGGAAAAAAAAACAACTTAAACATTAGTGTCATGCAATATTTTGTTTAATGTAATATCTTGTACAGACATCTTTTATTAACCTGACACATTCCACATCATTATGAAGTGTCGTATTCATGATCTACGGAACAAGTATTAATCTAATCTAATCTGAATTACCTTTAAATGAATATTATGAGCAGAAGCTGAAAATGTCTATTAGCCAGGAATGGAAATCGCTTTTGACAGGATAGTTTGCATGTGGGACAAGAAATGACAAACACGAAGTAATGGTTTTGCCATTATATGACACACATACAAATCACTAGGATGGGAATTTATATATACTTTTATACTGATGTAAATGGATACAACTGTGTTACTATAAACTGTTCGTCAGGCTAGAGGTCAGGAACGGTGGGCGTTGTGAAAATGAAAAGTAATGAAGTTGGAATGGACCCTGTTTATTTGTGTAACGACGGTTCATGGGTGCCTACGTAGGGCTGAGCAGCCCCAAGAGGGGTTGCCATCCGTTCATCAGGAGGTTTGAGGAGAGAGGCAGAGGCTAGAGGAGCGACTACTCGGGGCCGAGGTCCGAAGCTAAGAGAGCGGGGAGCTGTTTCCGGCCGCGTCCCCACGTGATCACACGACTAGTCTCTTATTGGAGGGTCGATTCCGCCAATGCACCTTGCTAGTAACGTACCGTCGTCAGTGCAACCGACCCGCGGGACTAGAGTCTGACCGAGGAGCATGTGGCAGGAATGTGCTGACCATGGCCTTCCGGCACAGTATGCCCAAGCCGGCTACAGCCGTACGTTATAGATGGAAAAATTATTTAATAAAATTTTATCGGCAATGATCCCTCTTGCGGGGGGGGGGGAATCTCTCTGCACAGAACTACAATAACAGACTTTAGACGTTAAATTTTCAAAATTAGTTTATGATTTAGTCGACAAGTCTATACAGAAGGTCCAGGTGAGAGGTGAGGCTGGAGCTCCTATGAACAAAGATTAGTGAATGATTGGAGGGACTGTGGAGTGTACAAGGTAGGCCTGAACATTGTAGCTGGAAGCTCTTGCAGCAGAGATGTGTGACAGTGCTGAATGCGTAGCAAGCTCATCTGCAGCATCCAGCATTCCTAATAAGCCCGTGATGTTTTAACTGGAACCTTGACTGATTAATAAAATACGTAGCTGGTATAATTTGTCTTTCACCCACTACTTTATGATTTACTAGACTCCTTCCTCTTGACAATTCATTTCCATTCAATTAGTACAATGGAAAAGTGCATATTACAGTTATGATACGAGTCATAATCATTGGCAACCACTGGCGCACTGCCAATATATATTGTTAACCCGGTTAATAGTTTGACATACTGGGCCTAGCAAATCAGGCAAGGAAACGTCAATGTTTAAGATTACAGAAAAATCTAATAGTCATACAGGTAATTAGTTTGAAAAATCTAATAGTCATACAGGTAATTACTCTGGGCATAGTAATGTGTGGGATGGGTTGATTGATTGGTTTGAAAGGGGGGGGGGGGGGAGGGGACCAAACTGCTAGGTCATTGGTCCCTCGTTCCGATTAAAATAATTCCACAACAGTGAGAGTAAAATAATTGAGACATACAAAACACAGCTGGAAGAAAGGAGAAAACCACAAGAATGACTGTGGCATGGGTAAATGGTGATAGTTTAGTGGATAGGAGTCAGGGAGAGAATTATTTACAAGTTAACTGCTGTATGTCTTGTCATTCCAAAGACCACTCACAGATGGCAATGAGGCTGCATAGAGAGAATCTGAAAGCAGCCAAGAGTAAAAACGACGATCCACTGACTATTTCTATGCTGAAATATAACTGGTTTTCTTTTCTGCATTAGGCACTAAAAGTCAAAGCAACCAAAACTTGAGACCTTTACTCTTCCTGCCCTATAAGAAAATTCTAAACTGCATTAATGTGTTGTTTCAGGTGCAGAGTGCAACTTTTGGCAGTATGAGGCATTATTAAGTTGCATGTACGAGTCTTATACATGGCTGGGTGCATTTCATTGGGAATTCAGCTGGAACAAAAGATGAATGGTTTAAGTATGTTAAGGATCTTCTACATTCCCTATACCTCATTTTCTTTTTAATTGATGGCATATAATTTTATTTATTTTTCATTCTGTGACTAACCACAAAGAACAAATGCAAACATGATCACTTAACATTTTTCTTTACTTTGTGTACAAAGACAACTTTGGTTACTCCTTGAACACAAACTTGTTGTTCTAAATTTATACATACATTTCGCAAAAACATTGGGTGAAATTTTTGCCACGATTCACGAATTACGAGGGTAATCCCAAAAGTAAGGTCTCCTATTTTTTTATAAATACATAGACCTGTTTGTTTCTACAATGGTTTACATCAGTTTACAGCTTGAACATTTAGCTATGTTTCGACATAATCACCATTTTTGCCAATGCATTTTTGTAGACGCTCTGGCAGTTTTTGTATGTCCATGTCATACCCGCTTGTCGCCACGCCGTTGTTCTTTCACCTCGTCATCAGAGCTGAATCACTTTCCGGCCAAATGTTCTTTTAACCTAGGGAACAGGTGATAGTCACCGGGCAACTAGTCAGGACTATAGGGTGAGTGGGTGATTATGTTCCACTGAAACTGTTCCAGGAGAGCAATGGTTTGCCGAGCGATGTGTGGGCGAGCGTTGTCACAGAGAATGTGTACGCCCTTGTTCAACATTTCTCTTCTCCAGTTCTGAATTGCCCGTTTGAGTTTTTTTTCAGAGTCTCACAGTACCTGTCAGTGTTAATTGTGGTCCCAGCGATTCAGCTCCGACATCAGCATTTTACCATTACAAATTTTGAGATCTCCAGGGAAAGGAAAGACATAAGTTGACAAAAAATGTAAGGAGTTCTGTATTTCTCCCCCATGTGAGAAAAAAATCTTAAGTACTAACATCAACATCTTTTGCAATGAACTGTATTTAGATGGAGAAAGCAACCCAAATGGTATGTGTGTTTCATTAAGACCACTTGTTTTATTCCAATAAAACAAAACATTTAGTGACAAAAATATTCATTTCCCTGAATTCGTTAGAGATTTAAAATACCTTCACTAATTTCAGAAATAGCCTCAGAAAAATAAAGGGCTCTAGAAAGAAGTGCAAAGTGGGGAAGAGTTGTGTAAACCAACAGGTGATCGCCAGTAAGATTTTGGTTCTGTGATGTTTGTTGTTTTCAATCATTACCATAAGGTTATGTCTTATTTTATAGTTTTTGAGCAATCCTCCTTCGAGCTATATGAGTACATAGCATACAAACCGCCAGCTACTGCCACAATTTGCTTCTTATCGTCCATACTTTCTAATACATAAACTACTTTTGTGGTGCCAAAATGTACTAGAATAAATAAAATGTCTAGAAAACACTGCACTGTACAACGTACTTGTGGCGCGACAGTCGCAATTCCTGAAATCCATCACCTGTGGCCTCCGGTCCACCGAGGAGCCCCACAGTCCTAGGTCCACAGACAAACCACGAAGATCCACCTCATTGTGCCACACACGAACAGACCCAGCCTGCGGGTAGATCGGTGAGGCTAGGTCCGACAGGCAGGGCTCGCATATTGGTGGGAAGGGCTTCGTATCGGCAGGCCGGATCTGTTAGAGGTACCCTCAGAAATGGCCTGCAGTTTTGGCCTGTCATGGAAGTCTACTCATTTAGCCAGCTATTCAAGTGTCACAGACAACGTGTCGATGACACGAGACTGCAGTGATCAATCCGCTCAACAGATAATGTGCCCGAATACCCTGAAAATCAGTACTAGTGAGGACAGGCAAGCAACTCATTGTGAAGGTGACCACTGAGCTGCAGACAGGCACGTAAGAAAGACAAACGCACTCTCGCAATTAAATGTTCAGCGGCATGCGCGCGCGCCCAAACACACACACACGCGCACACACTCTCTCTCTCTCTCTCTCTCTCTCTCTCTCTCTGGCCGCTGTGTCAACAGTCTCCGAGAATCAGTTCCAAACAAACTACTCCTCATGCCTCCCTGCCTTTCATTGGTAGCTGCTGGGCTAGTGCCAAGAAGTGGTGGCAGCACAGGCTGCTTCCTCAGGGAAGTGGTAGGAAGGCAAAAAGCAGTAAGAATGAGTGGGGGGAGGGGGGGCGGGGGGGGGGTAGCGAAGTGGCACCTAACCAATGATAATGCACGATGTCTCAGTAAACAAACCATTTCATCTACTGAGACAAAAATGAGATTTTTTTTCCAAACTTCCCTGACACGTTCAAAATTTCCTGATTTCCAGAACTTGTGGACAGTCCTAAGTGCTGAATAGGACTTCATCTACTTTTAATACTAAGTAGTTTACTATTCAACTAATGGTTCAAATGGCTCTGAGCACTATGGGACTCGACTGCTGTGGTCATTAGTCCCCTAGAACTTAGAACTACTTAAACCTAACTAACCTAAGGGCATCACACACATCCATGCCCGAGGCAGGATTCGAACCTGCGACCGTAGCAGTCGCACGGTTCCGGACTGCGTGCCTAGAACCGCGAGACCACCGCGGCCGGCTATTCAACTAATGTATCAGCTAATATAGAGTTATCTGATAAAAATATTGCGAGGTCTATGAGATGTCTCATCTTTCTACTTGTGCACATTTAAGAGATGCTTCAGGGAAGGATTAAAATTGCAAAAATTGCATTCAATTCATATGGTCCTTATTCCAATTGATGTAACTGTCAGACTCGGTTATATTAAGGGTGTCTCCGAGTGCATAATGTGGTGTTGCAGTGTCCACAGTTCACTGAAAAATGTAAGTCTTCATATTTACTCACTCCAATGTCCCATGGGAAAGATTTGCAAGAGTGCCATGTCCTGCTCCTGTCAGAGCCTCATGAGCAATCAAACTGAGTTCTGCACTATGATTTATAATCTTTAGAATCATACTGTTATGTTGTTGCTGTGGTCTTCAGTCCAGAGACTGGTTTGATGCAGCTCTCCATACTACTCTATCCTGTGCAAGCTTCCTCATCTTCCAGTACTTACGGCAACCTACATCCTTCTGAATCTGTTTAGTGTATTCATCTCTTGGTCTCCCTCTACGATTTTTACCCACCACAGTGCCCTCCAATGCTAAATTGGTGATCCCTTGATGCCTCAGAACATGTCCTACCAACCGGTCCCTTCTTCTAGTCAAGTTGTGCCACAAACTCCTCTTCTCCCCAATTCTATTCAGTACCTCCTCATTAGTTATGTGATCTACCCATCTAATCTTCAGCATTCTTCTGTAGCACCACATTTCGAAAGCTTGTATTCTCTTCTTGTCCAAACTATTTATCGTCCATGTTTCACTTCCATACATGGCTACACTCCATACAAATACTTTCAGAAACGACTTCCTGACACTTAAATCTATACTCGATGTTAACAAATTTCTCTTCTTCAGAAACGCTTTCTTTGCCATTGCCAGTCTACATTTTATATCCTCTCTACTTTGACCATTATCAGTTATTCTGCTCCCCAAATAGTAAAACTCATTTACTACTTTAAGTGTCTCATCTCCTATTCTAATACCCTCAGCATCACCCGACTTAATTCGACTACATTCCATTATCCTCGTTTTGCTTTTGTTGATGTTCATCTTATATCCTCTTTTCACTGTTATAATAGCTCATAAATTTGACATTTTACCTTCCGTGTTATCTTCCACTTAGTTTTGTTAGTTGTGAAAATGCATTTAGTACCGGGTGATCAAAAAGTCAGTATAAATTTGAAAACTTAATAAATCACAGAATAATGTAGACAGAGTGGTAAAAATTGACACACACGCTTGGAATGACATGGGGTTTTATTAGAACAACAAAAAAACAAAAAAAGTATTGCTAGACGCGTGAAAGATCTCTTGCGCACGTCATTTGTTGCTGATCGTGTGCTCCGCCGCCACTTTCGTCACGCTTGGCCTCCCAGGTCCCCAGACCTCAGTCCGTGCGATTATTGGCTTTGGGGTTACCTGAAGTCGCAAGTGTATCGTGATCGACCGACATCTCTAGGGATGCTGAAAGACAACATCCGACGCCAATGCCTCACCATAACTCCGGACATGCATGAAAGTACTGTTCACAACATTATTCGTCGACTACAGCTATTGTTGAGGAATGATGGAGATATTGAGTGTTTCCTGTAAAGAACATCATCTTTGCTTTGTCTTACTTTGTTATGCTAATTATTGCTATTCTGATCAGATGAAGCGCCATCTGTCGGACATTTTGTGAACGTTTGTATTTTTTTGGTTCTAATAAAACCCCATGTCATTCCAAACAATGTGTGTCAATTTGTACCTCACTATCTACATTATTCCATGATTTATTCAGTTTTCAAATTTATACTGACTTTTTGATCACCCAGTATGTTAAGCAAGTTGGCAAACTGATTCACTTTTACAACTACAAGAACTTCATTAACTACTTTTCTGCAGTCTGCGAGAGTAAATTTCATGACATCTGTGACTTCCAGTAACTGAAGTGTTAGTGGACGGCCATTACTCATCCTTTGATGCTGTTGTTGTTGTGGTCTTCAGTCCTGAGACTGGTTTGATGCAGCTCTCCATGCTACTCTATCCTGTGCAAGCTTCTTCATCTCCCAGTACCTACTGCAACCTACATCCTTCTGGATCTGCTTAGTGTATTCATCTCTTGGTCTCCGTCTGTGACTTTTACCCTTGACACTGCCCTCCAGTACTAAATTGGTGATCCCTTGATGCCTCAGAACATGTCCTACCAACCGGTCCCTCCTTCTAGTCAAGTTGTGCCACAAACTTCTCATCGCCCCAATCCTACTCAATACCTCCTCATTAGTTATGTGATCTACCCGTCTAATCTTCAGCATTCTTCTGTAACACCACATTTCCAAAGCTTCTATTCTCTTCTCGTCCAAACTATTTATTGTCCATGTTTCACTTCCATACATGGCTACACTCCATACAAATACTTTCAGAAAAGACTTCCTGACACTTAAATCTATACTCGATGTTTACAAATTTCTCTTCTTCAGAAACGCTTTCCTTGCCATTGCCAGTCTACATTTTATATCCTCTCTACTTCCGCCATCATCAGTTATTTTGCTCCCCAAATAGCAAAACTCCTTTACTTCTTTAAGTGTCTCATTTCCTAATCTAATTCCCTCAGCATCACCCGATTGAATTCGACTACATTCCATTATCCTCGTTTTGCTTTTGTTGATGTTCATCTTATATCCTCCCTTCAAGTCACTATCCATTCCGTTCAACTGCTCTTCCAAGTCCTTTGCTGTCTCTGACAGAATTACGATGTCATCGGCGAACCTCAAAGTTTTTATTTCTTCTCCATGGATTTTAATATCTACTCCAAATTTTTCTTTTGTTTCCTTTATTGTTTGCTCAATATACAGATTGAATAATGTCGGGGAGAGGCTACAACCCTGTCTCACTCCCTTCCCAACCACTACTTCCCTTTCATGCCCCTCAACTCTTATAACTGCCATCTGGTTTCTGTACAAATTGTAAATAGCCATTCGCTCCCTGTATTTTACCCCTGCCACCTTCAGAATTTGAAAGAGAGTATTCCAATCAACATTGTCAAAAGCTTTCTCTAAGTCTACAAATGCTAGAAACGTAGGTTTGCCTTTCCTTAATCTAGGTTCTAAGATAAGCCGTAGGGTCAGTATTGCATCACGTGTCCAATATTTCTACGGAATCCAAACTGATCTTCCCCAAGGCCGGCTTCTACAAGTTTTTCCATTCGTCTGTAAATAATTTGCGTTAGTATTTTGCAGCTGTGATTTATTAAACTGATTGTTCGGTAATTTTCACATCTGTCAACAACTGATTTCTTTGGGATTGGAATTATTATATTCTTCTTGAAGTCTCAGGGTATTTCGCCTGTCTCACATCTTGCTCACCAGATGGTAGAGTTTTGTCAGAGCTGGCTCTCCCAGGGCCGTCAGTAGTTCTAATGGAATGTTGTCTACTCCTGGGGCCTTGTTTCGACTCGGGTCTTTCAGTGCTCTGTCAAACTATTCATGCAGTATTGTATCTCCCATTTCATCTTCGTCTTTATCCTCTTCCATTTCCATAATATTGTCCTCAAGTACATCGCCCTTGTATAGACCCTCTACATACTCCTTCCACCTTTCTGCTTTCCCTTCTTTGCTTAGAACTGGGTTTCCATCTGAGCTCTTGATGTTCATACAAGTGTTTGTCTTTTCTCCGAAGGTCTCTTTAATTTTCCTGTAGGCAGTATCTATATTATCCCTAGTGAGATAAGCCTCTACATCCTTACATTTGTCCTCTAGCCATCCCTGCTTAGCCATTTTGCACTTCCTGTCGATTTCATTTTTGAGACGTTTGTATTCCTTTTTGCCTGCTCCATTTACTGCATTTTTATGTTTTCTCCTTTCATCAATTAAATTCAATATTTCTCCTGTTACCCAAGGATTTCTACTAGCCCTCGTCTTTTACCTACTTGATCCTCTGCTGCCTTCACTACTTCATCCCTCAGAGCTACCCATTCTTCTTCTACTGTATTTCTTTCCCCCATTCCTGTCAATTGTTCGCTTATGCTCTCCCTGAAACTCTGTACAACCTCCAGTTTAGTCAGTTTATCCAGGTCCCATCTCCTTAAATTCCCACCTTTTTGCAGTTTCTTCAGTTTTATTTGACATCAAATATAATTTACAGCTGAAAAATGTGTTATGTCCAACCCGTTGATTAGACTTCTGGCAACAGCCACAATATCCAATGCCAGTATGCTTTGCCAGCTGTTTTGCAGTGATCTAATTCTTTCAGTGTTCCTCACAAGCTGTATTTACATTTACTGTAACAAAATTAGATTAACAAACTAGGCAGCCTGGAACAATGTCAGTAAGCTCTAATATAATTTCAGCACGTTTGTGTCATATATGCTGACATTTGCAGCAACTCCATAACTCATAAGAGTGTTCACAAAAGTCATCACCATGATATCATCATCACCACCACCACCACCACCACCACCACCATCACCACCATGGACAGTTTCCAGCTTATGGCCGCGTCTGTATGGAACATAGGCCTCTCCATCACCTTCTGTCTCGCCACCATCTCTCCGTCTTCACCTCGGTCCAGTCTTCTCCTTTCTTCTGGACGCATTCCTCCACTCCTTTCAGCCATCTGTCTCTCTGTCTTCCTCTTGGTCTCTCTCCTTCCAGTTTCATCTCGTGTAGCCTCATGGGTATCTTCTCCTCCATTCTCTTAACATGTCCATACCATCTCAGCCTTGATTTCTCTATCTCCTCCTGTAGAGGTTCCACCTTCATTAACTCTCTGATCCTCTCATTTCTTAACCTGTCTATCTTTGTCACTCCAATACTGTTTCTCGAGAATTTCATCTCACTAGCTTGTACTTTGTTTTTCTCTCTTCCTTTCATAACCCAGGCTTCGCATGCATCTGTCAGGATCGGGACATAGTATGATCGGTATATAATCTTTTCACTCATTAGGGGTACATCCCTGCTCCACATCAGGCTTCTGATACTCTTCCAAAATGCTTCTGCTTTTCTCCCCCACTCGTTTATTTCTCTGTCGTTTTTTCCATCTTCCTATATCAGGCTCCTAGGTACTTTAAACTCCCCACTCTCCTCAATTGTCCCCACCAATTGTTATTCCAGTTGTTCCTCTGTCCTTCTTTCTTGTTGTGATAATCATTTGACTCTTACTTATACTAAATTTCATCCCATATTCTTGCACTGTTCATTCCCCACATGTCCCAACTGCTCTTGAACTTCCTCCTCCTTATTCCCCCAAATCATCAGATCATCTGCGAACACCTTAGCTTTCACCTTCCTTTCACCAATTACTTGTGCTACTGTACTCATATCATCCATCACTACAATGAGGAGTAATGGTAAATGTGCACTTTTCTGCCTCAAGCCATTCCTCTGTTCAATCCAAGCTGATCTCTCTCCTCCCACTTTCACACAGCTCACACTTCCATGGTACATTTCCCTTATCTTCCCAATAATCTGCTTTGCTACTCCTCTGTTCTCCAGAAACTGCAAAAGTATGGGTGCCTTTATTCTCACCACTAACAATTGGATTAATAGTCATGATGTCCACAAATACGAACAGTTACATGCAACATTGTCAAATGACTTCACACTCATTCTGAACAACTTATTCTGAACCTTACACAGATTGTTAAATACATTTTCCATCAGACCACCTGTAAATCAGATAATCAAGCAAGTTGTTTGTGATCAATTTGGAACTTGATCAGATGATATCTAAATTGAAACCTACTGCACGATATCTATAGCACATTTAAAATTACTTGCAACTTTTGACGTTTTGCTCATCAGAGGGGCATGATGCCATTGCCCCGGTAACACCAATGGCAAGCTGGCTTACCCTACCACACCATCAGTAGTTTGGTTGGTAAAGTGCCCCTTTTGCCACACCGTGGATAAGCAGTACCACATGGTGTCATGCATTAGAGGCATCTACATTTATCAGCTGTCATTGAAACGTGATATTTCCTGGAGATGAAGTGTTCTACACTTGTCAGGTATTGCGAATGAGTGTTTTGTGCTGGTGCTGTATTAATATTAACGGTGCAGCACACCTGAACATGACATTCAGAATAAAAGTGGTTGTCCAAGAACACTTCACTGGCTGTGAAGATAACGTTCTGTTCCAAAATATTCATCTGAATTCGACATTAGTAATGGACAATGTGCAATACCACTCGGTTGTGATGAATGAAGCTCCAGTAGTGCAGCAGAGGCAAGCGGCTATTTTCCCCTGGTTAAAAAGAAATGTTAGATTGGGTAACGTTGAACCTAGCTAGTGTAAGGTGAAGTTAACGGAACTTGTTGTACACTCCCATGCCCCATGTCATCGAAATGGCTGACACAAAAGAGCATAAGTTTAATTAGGCTTCCTCTACATCATGACATTGTAATTCTATCAGAGACAGCAAAGGACTTGGAAGAGCAGTGAACGGAATGGACAGTGTCTTCAAAGGAGGGTATAAGATGAACATCAACAAAAGCAAAACGAGGATAATGGAATGTAGTCGAATTAAGTCGGGTGATGCTGAGGGAATTAGATTAGGAAATGAGACACTTAAAGTAGTAAAGGAGTTTTGCTATTTGGGGAGCAAAATAACTGATAATGGTCGAAGTAGAGAGGATATAAAATGTAGACTGGCAATGGCAAGGAAAACGTTTCTGAAGAAGAGGAATTTGTTAACATCGAGTATAGATTTCAGTGTCAGGAAGTCGTTTCCGAAAGTATTCGTATGGAGTGTAGCCATGTATGGAAGTGAAACATGGACGATAAATAGTTTGGACAAGAAGAGAAGAGAAGCTTTCGAAATGTGGTGTTACAGAAGAATGCTGAAGATTAGATGGGTAGTTCACATAACTAATGAGGAGGTACTGAATAGAATTCGGGAGAAGAGGAGTTTGTGGCACAACTTGAGTAGAAGAAGGGATCGGTTGCTAGGACATGTTCTCAGACATCGAGGGATCACCAATTTAGCATTGGAGGGCACCGTGGAGGGTAAAAATCGTAGAGGGAGACCAAGAGATGAATACATTAAGCAGATTCAGAAGGATGTAGGCTGCAGTAAGTACTGGGAGATGAAGAAGCTTGCACAGGATAGAGTAGCATGGAGAGCTGCATCAAACCAGTCTCAGGACTGAAGACCACAACAACAACAACAACAACAACAACAACATCATGCTCATTTAAATCCAGAAGAATGTATGGGCCTAGGTGAAAACTAATGTGGAAAAAAACAAAAAAGAAATTTATGATCAGTGACGTTGAAATGCTGACAAAGGCAGTGATAGCAAATGTTACATCACAGGACTGGTCTTAAGTTGTCAGCCATACCAAGAATGTAGTTGAGGAGTATTTGTGAAGTATTGTGTTGAATTTCGAGTAATACGTTACTTTTCTGTTGTTGTATTAACATCTTATTCTTTTGCCTAAACGCAACAGAGTTTACAGGTATGTATCTCACTAACATTCTAATGGAATTGAAATTGTGGCAGGATCCTAAAACAGCGTATTATTGAAGTAGCAACTGAGGGTGAGAAATATCAATAGTTATGAGAGAGCCTATTCTCAGTATAAAAATAAATGTACAGCTTCTTCACTTATTGTCCAAAAGCCACAGCAATTTTCCTTAAAAATTACATTATTTCATTTAAAACATCTGTAGATCCTCGAATATCGCCATAGATGTGGAAGTTTCGCATATTAATCATATGGCAAAATACTCTTCATTTTGCGTGCTATCATTTGCCAAAATCTTTGTTTCGATATGTCAGGCCGTTAGTGAGGTACCAGGGATTGATGAGTATATCATTCTGGCTTTCTCATTGGTAAATACATTCGTGATGGAGCCCTTTACATGCATCCATTTTCTCGACATGGGAGATAGAAGCAATATCCTCCGAGTTTTAAACAATAATTTAATGTGTTACTTAAATTACATATGCAGCAACAAATTACTTGAATGAGATGAGGTACTGGCAGAAGTAAAGCTGTGAGGACGGGGCGTGAGTCGTGCTTGTGTAGCTCAGTTGGTAGAGCACTTGCCCACGAAAGGCAAAGGTCCCGGGTTCGAGTCTTGGTCCGGCACAGTTTTAATCTGCCAGGAAGTTTCTTAACATATTAATTAATGCACAGAAAATGCAAATTCATTGTTGTTGATGTTGTGGACATCAGTACTGAGACTGTTTTGATGCAGCTCTCCATGCTACTCTATCCTGTGCAAGCTTCTTCATCTCCCAGTACCTACTGCAGCCTACATCCTTCTGGATCTGCTTAGTGTATTCATCTCTTGGTCTCCGTCTATGACTTTTACCCTTGACACTGCCCTCCAGTACTAAATTGGTGATCCCTTGATGCCCCAGAACATGTCCTACCAACCGGTCCCTCCTTCTAGTCAAGTTGTGCCACAAACGTCTCATCGCCCCAATCCTACTCAATACCTCCTCATTAATTATGTGATCTACCCGTCTAATCTTCAGCATTCTTCTGTAACACCACATTTCCAAAGCTTCTATTCTCTTCTCGTCCAAACTATTTATTGTCCATGTTTCACTTCCATACATGGCTACACTACATACAAATACTTTCAGAAACGACTTCCTGACACTTAAATCTATACTCGATGTTAACAAATTTTTCTTCTTCAGAAACGCTTTCCTTGCCATTGCCAGTCTACATTTTATATCCTCTCTACTTCGACCATCATCAGTTATTTTGCTCCCCAAACACCAAACTCCTTTACTACTTAAAGCGTCTTATTTCCTGATCTAATTCCCTCAGAATCACCTGATTTAATTTGACTACATTCCATTATCCACATTTTGCTTTTATTGATGTTCATCTTATGTCCTCATTTCAAGACACTGTCCATTCCGTTCAACTACTCTTCAAAGTCCTTTGGTGTCTCTGACATAATTACAATGTCAACAGCAAACCTCAAAGTTTTTATTCATTCTCCACGGATTTTAATACCTACTCCAAATTTTTCTTTTGTTACTTTTACTGTTTGCTCAATATACAGATTGAATAACATTGGGGAGAGACGACAACCCTGTCTTACTCCCTTCCCAACCACTAACTCCCTTTTAATGTCCCTCGACTATTATGACTGCCATCTGGTTTCTGTACGAATTGCAAATAGCCTTTCGCTCCCTGTATTTTACCTCTGCCACCTTCAGAGTCAGCATTGTCAAAAGCTTTCTCAAAGTCTACAACTGCAAGAAATGTAGGTTTGTCTTTCCGTAATCTGTCTTATAAGATAAATCATAGAGACAGTAGTGCCTCACGTGTTCCAGTATTTCTACAGAATCCAACTGATCTTCCCTGAGGTCGGCTTCTACAAGTTTTTCCATTTGTCTGTAAAGCATTTGTGTTAGTATCTTGCAGCTGTGACTCATTAAACTGATAGTTCAGTAATTTTCACATCTGTCAACACCTGCTTCCTTTGGGATTGGAATTATTATATTCTTCTTGAAGTCTGAGGGTATTTTGCCTGTCTCATACATCTTGCTCACCAGACAGTAGAGTTTTGTCATGACTGGCTCTCCCAAGGCTGTCAGTAGTTCTAATGGAATGTTGTCTACTCCCGGGGCCTTGTTTCGACTCAGGTCTTTCAGTGCTCTGTCAAACTCTTCACGCATTATCGTTTCTCCCATTTCATCTTCATCTACATCCTCTTCCATTTCCATAATATTGTCCTCAAGTACATCGCCCTTGTATAGACCCTCTATATACTCCTTCCACCTTTCTGCTTTCCCTTCTTTGCTTAGAACTGGGTTTCCATCTGAGCTCTTGATATTCATACAAGTGGTTCTCTTTTCTCCAAAGGTCTCTTTAATTTTCCTGTAGGCAGTATCTATCTTACCACTAGTGATATGCACCTCTACATGCTTACAGTTGTCCTCTAGCCATCCCTGCTTATCCTTTTGCACTTCCTGTATTCCTTTTTGCATGCTTCATTTACTGCATTTTTATGTATTCTCCTTTCATCAATTAAATTCAATATTTCTTGTGTTACCCAAGGATTTCTACTAGCCCTCGACTTTTTACCTAACTGATCCTCTGCTGCCTTCACTACTTCATCCCTCAGAGCTACCCATTCTTCTTCTACTGTATTTCTTTCCCCATTCCTGTCAATTGTTCCCTTATGCTCTCCCTGAAACCCTGTACAACCTCTGGTTCTTTCAGTTTATCCAGGTCCCATCTCTTTAAATTCCCACCTTTTTGCAGTTTCTTCAGTTTTAATCTACAGCTCGTAGCCAATAGATTGTGGTCAGAGTCCACATCTGTCCCTGTAAATGTCTTACAATTTAAAACCTGGTTCCTAAATCTCTGTCTTACCATTATTTAATCTATCTGAGACGTTCCAGTACCTCCAGGCTTCTTCCATGTATACAACCTTCTTTTATGATTGTTGAACCAAATGTTAACTATAAATAAGTTATGCTCTGTGCAAAATTCTACCAGACAGCTTCCTCTTTTATTTCTTACTCCCAGTCCATATTCACCTACTATGTTTCCTTCTCTCCCTTTTCCTACTACCAAATTCCAGTCACCCATGACTATTAAATTTTCGTCTCCCTTCACTACCTGAATAATTTCTTTTATCTCATCATACATTTCATCAATTTCTTTATCATCTGCAGAGATATTTGGCATATAAACTTGTACTACTGTAGTAGGCGTGGACTTCGTGTCTATCTCGGCCACAATAATGCGTTTACTATGCTGTTTGTAGTAGCTTACTCGCACTCCTATTTTTTTTATTCATTATTAAACCTACTTCTGCATTACCCCTATTTGATTTTGTATTTATAACCCTGTATTCACCTGACCAGAAGTCTTGTTCCTCCTGCCAGCGAACTTCACTAATTCCCACTATATCTAACTTTAACCTATCCATTTCCCTTTTTAAATTTTCTAACCTACCTGCCCGATTAAGGGATCTGACATTCCACGCTCCGATCCATAGAATGCCAGTTTTCTTTCTCCTGATAACGACGTCCTCTTGAGTAGTCCCCGCCCAGAGATCCGAATGGGGGAGTATTTTACCTTGGGAATATTTTACCGGAGAGGACACCATCATCAGGTAACCATACAGTAAAGCTGCATGCCGTCAGGAAAAATTACAGCTGTAGTTTCCTCTCGCTTTCAGCCGTTTGCAGTGCCAGCAGAGCAAGGCCGTTTTGGTTAGTGTTACAAGGCCAGATCAGTCAATCATCCAGACCGTTGCCCTGTAACCACTGAAAACCCTGCTGCCCCTCTTCAGGAGCCACACATTTGTCTGGTCTCTCAACAGATACCCCTCCATTGTGGTTGCACCTACAGTATGGCCATCTGTATTGCTGAGGCATGCAAGCCTCCCCACCGATGGGAAGGCCATGGTTCATGGGGGAAGGGGGAGGGGGCAAATTCATTTACGTTGTTGTTGCGGTCTTCAGTCCAGGGACTGGTTTGATGCAACTCTCCATGCTACTCTATCCTGTGCAAGCTTCTTCATCTCCCAGTACTTACTGCAACCTACATCCTTCTGAATCAGTTTAGTGTATTCATCTCTTGCTCTCGCTCTACAATTTTTACCCTCCACGCTGCCCTCCAATACTAAATTGGTGATCCCTTGATGCCTCAAGAGTATGTCCTACCAACTGATCCCTTCTTCTAGTCAAATTGTGCCACAAATTTCTCTTCTCACCAATTCTATTCAATACCTCCTCATCAGTTATGTGATCTACCCATCTATTCTTTAGCATTCTTCTGTTGCACCACATTCATAGTGAACCCAGTTTTTCAATGCAAACTGTAAGATTTCTTGCAATACATTACATATGTCTAAAACAATTGTTATCTCAATAACTATGACCATTAACGAAATGATAGGTAATATATCATGAAGCTGACGAATGAAGATATAAGATGTGTGACACTCAGATTTTATTAGTGCAAGGTTTCTTTAAAATTGCTTGAGAAAGACTGCAGATCGGCCAGCCTGCGCAGGTAACAGATTACACACCGAGCAGGCCGGCCTTCATTGTCGCCCACTGGGCATCCAGCACATGCTAGCGACTACGCTTCCCTTCGCACTGAACTCTCAAAAGTCTCAACACACTATAATTAGTGTCCCTTCACAACAAATGCTATATGCAAGGCAACAATCGTTTTCCTTTTGACAAATCTAAGACCAATAAGTTTTTCAACTGTTGTTCCACGCTGCACAACATAAAACTTTACTTAGCATTGCTAAAATTCTTAAAACAGTTGGAAAGAAAGCTTTTGCTTTCACCAAAAATGTCTCTGCTTTATCTGCAAGACCCAGACTTGTTAATAACTTCTCACAGATTTACCAAACAAGATCTCTTCTTACAGGATGTTGTAATGTTGCTAAGGCCGTTATTACACTATCAAATTTCTTTGTCAAAGATTTGATCAAAGATGTGATCCAATACTCCATCAAATATATTTGACAAAGACCTTTGACGTAGCGCTAGAAGGGGTATTACACTGTCATCAAATTTTTTGTCAAAGCTCAAGATGGTTGACAAATACAAATTGTTATTTATCATAGCAGCTGCTTGTACCGCAATTGCACTGTGTACACATGTGATATGGAAAGTGGGGGGGGGGGGGGGGGAGAAAGGAAACACACCTGGGTGAAACTGTGGGTTTCACGACGAGACGACAAAAGCATTCACCAAAGTTGTTACGTGAGCTAATAGTGGAAGACGTCAAGTCTTACATCAATTACTTACGAATGGATGAGCATACATTTCTGTATGTGCTCAGTGAAGTGATTCCTCATGTCTCAAAACACAGTACTCACTTAAGAACTGCTATATTTGCAGCAGACAGGCTCACTGTTAACACTCTGATTCGTTGCTACAGGAGAAAGTTACTCTAGCTTACAGTACAGCACTCTAATTCCACAGTGCACATTAAGTAAAATAATACCTGAAACATGTGAAGCAATTTATAAAGCACCAAAGGACTATTGTCTGAAGGTAAATACACGTTCAGAACACTTTATGTTCATTAAGATCAATTTTTATTTTATTTTATTCGCATAGCAAATATCAATTGGTGTGTGAAACTACAAAATTAATAGAGATGTATGAAGCGGATGAGGTACTTTACAATGTGAGGCACCCTGATTATAAAAATAGATTATGAAGATTGGAGAGATACAAAAATTATTATACGTATGTATGTAATTTATAAAATCTATTCTTTTTCCTCTATTCCAGCCTGCTGGAAGGCAGCCTGGATATACCCAGAGGTGGACGGTTGTGTTTGTCGAGTTGTCGCGTGCACCAAATCCCACCCGTCCACTAAATACCACTGCAGACCGTGCATTGTAGCTGTTGTGAATTCCTTGCCACCCACGTTTTCCATCTCAGGCAGATCTGCTGCGATGTGGGTGCCAAGGGTACTGTAGCGGTCTTCTTGGACAGGCAGAGGTCTGGCCTTCAGTGTCCTGCTGGCCTCCACCATGACGTCTGTTGCCACGTCTGGTGTGACTTTCCTCCTTTTAGTGGGAGGCTGCTCTTGACGCAGGGGTTGTGACTATGCCTCGCTACATGCGACAGAAGGCTCTTACATCTCATGCTATAAAATAAGAGAAAAAGCCATTAGTTATGTACTTCCTTGCACATACTTAAATCTTATTTATTTACAGGTACCCACAAGTAGAGGAGAGTGGGAGCAAATTGCAGAGGATTTCGAGAAGAAGTGGAACTGTTAACACTATAGGAGCAATGGACGGAAAGCATATTTGTATTAAATGTCCACAAGCTAATGGATCTCACTTTTTCAATTACAAATCCTTCAACGGTATCATTTTATTTGCCATGGTAGATGCTTCCTACAAATTTTTTTATGTTGATGTAGAAACTAATGGGCGTGTTGGTGATGCTGGAGTGTTTTCAGAAATCAAACTACGTCAGTGTCTCACTGACCGATCTATTCTCAACATTCCTGAAGACAGGAAGCTTGGGAACACAAACTTTACAACTCCAATGGTTGTACTGGCAGATGACACTTTTCCTCTGAGTTATAACATTATGAAGCCGTAGCCCTTAAAAGGAATCACAAAAGAAGAAAAGGTTTTCAATTACAGACTGTCACGAGGAAGAAGATTAGTGGAGAGCAGCTTTGGCATTCTTGCAAGTCGTTTCAGGATTTTTCTTACTACCATTAATCTGCCTCCAGAAAAAGTTACCACAATTACACTGGCTGCCTGCACATTGCACAACTTGTTAACTGAGAGAAGAAAACACTTGTACACTCGTCAGGAAACAGTGTCTGCCGTAGTAGGAGACTGCACTTATCTTGAGACACAAAGCACTGAGGACCTACAGCAAATGGAACCGATAGCTTGGCAAGCTGCTTCTGGACGTCCAGTACACAGGAGAGCAGTTAGACAATACTTTAAGACATTTTACAATGGCGCTGGGAAAGTGCCCTGGCAAGATAATCACATTTAGTTATGTAAAATGTAAACAAATGTACATACCTCAAACATTTCTTCGAACGTTGTTGTAGCGCGTTCACTTTTAGTGCTTTCAATGTTGCAAACACTCTCATCCACCTCTGTCGCCTGGTCCAGAAACTTCAGCATGTGGAACCAATACACTTGTGGAGTATATGCCGCCTGTGCACTGGCTCCACTTTTGCTTTTATGCATCTGCAATAATAGTAATGAAAATAATGTAAACTACTTATAGGTGTAAACATTATTGTATGCTTCAAGTCGCTGCAGTGAACAAATTAATGCTAGTCATTTGTATGACATGTTAACTTTACTTGCATACATAAAAAGAAAGAAATATGTCGATACGTACTTTTGCTTTCTCGTACGAGTAACTTGTGCGGAGGCCATTAATTTTCTTCTTTATGTCCTCAGCCGTACACCCAGGCTGTATGTCATGGCTAATAACCTCTGCAAAATTTTTGTAACTCTCCAATGTTTGTAATCTATTTTTATAATCAGGGTGCCTCACATTGTAAAGCATCTCATTTGCTTCATACATCCCTATTAATTTTGTGGTAGGCGCCACACACCAATTGTACTTTCCGGCCATGTTTACAAACACACTTAAGATGACAGAATGCTGCAGCGATGCTAGCGCCCCATGTGGTAACGTATCGCATTGCAGTGAACAGAAGACAAGCGACTTCTTTGATCAAATCTACGGCGAGGCCCTGGATTTGATCAAATATTTGATGACATTTGTCAAAGTTCCCTATTACATCATCAAATATCTTTGACAAAGATATTTGACAAAGATAATATACAAAGAAATTTGACAGTGTAATACCGGCCTAACTGGTAACTCTAGTACACACACTGTGTGTTTCTCCACTGGCGGTAACCTGACCACATACCAGTTGCCTCACACTCTGGTGTATGCTGACGGGCAACAGTAACTCGACACCTAAGAATAGGGATGTGTAAACTGACACAAAAATGCACACACAAATTTCAGGCTGTGTTAACAGATGTGCTGGGCACTTCTGGGAACAGCATGTTGGGTAAGATTCTTGAAAATGCTTCAAAGTATACCACACTGGAAGTTCATTGAAAATAAGTTTATTGGAACGTAGTGAAGCTAAAATATTAATGACTGCTACTCTGGAGCAGTTTCAATAGAGCTCTGCAATCCTGTGCCTCTCAAATATGTGACCTACTGCCAGCAAACTAAGTGTAAAAAAACTACTGTTTAGAAAGCTCACAGAAGTTTAGAAAGTCTCACCTGCGGAAGTAAGACCAGTATGAAAAGAAGAAAGAAGAAGAGGGGGGGGGGGGGGGGGGGAAGGTAAATATTTCAATAATTCCATGACATGTATTTCACAGTATACCAGGGTTTTACTTTCTTCATCTGCAAATGGTAGGACAGGCCCGGGACAAATCCTCAGGCAGGTGTTACAAGGGACAAATCCTGCTCACAAGGAGACGGCACGACCGTGGGCACGGGGATTTGTCCGAAATTTTGTGTGGTGGAAGAGGACCCATAACATCTCACGTGGTTAAAATATTAGGACGCACTACCCGGAAAATCCCGGGAAAAATCGATCTGAAGTTTCTTAGGTGCCTTATGAGTGTAAAATGTTAGCCCATTGCCGAGCCGCATCTGGCCTGGATGTTTAGGGCGCAGACTTTTGCACCAAAGATCTCGGGTTCGATTCCTCCTCCAGCACTTTTTTTTCTCTTCTGTTTCATTTTCTTTGGTTATTCCACCAGTTATTCAGAAAGCTTCCCAGACCTACATTATCTTTAACAAATTAGTTACATTATTGAATAAAAAGTATTTTCTTTTTGTCCAACAACACAATTCATGGCGGTGGGTTTTCCATTTTTCATTGTAAAGTACAGAGTGATTCAAAAAGAATACCACAACTTTAAAAATGTGTATTTAATGAAAGAAACATAATATAACCTTCTGTTATACATCATTACAAAGAGTATTTAAAAAGGTTTTTTTTCACTCAAAAACAAGTTCAGAGATGTTCAATATGGCCCCCTCCAGATACTCGAGCAATATCAACCCGATACTCCAACTCGTTCCACACTCTCTGTAGCATATCAGGCGTATCAGTTTGGATAGCTGCTGTTATTTCTCGTTTCAAATCATCAATGGTGGCTGGGAGAGGTGGCCGAAACACCATATCCTTAACATACCCCCATAAGAAAAAATCGCAGGGGCAAGATCAGGGCTTCTTGGAGGCCAGTGATGAAGTGCTCTGTCATGGGCTGCCTGGCGGCCGATCCATCGCCTCGGGTAGTTGACGTTCAGGTAGTTACGGACAGATAAGTGCCAAAGTGGTGGCGCTCCATCCTGCTGAAATATGAATTGTTGTGCTTCTTGTTCGAGCTGAGGGAACAGCCAATTCTCTAACATCTCCAGATACTGTAGTCCAGTTACAGTAGCACCTTTGAAGAAAAAGGGACCAAAAACTTTATTGGCTGAAATGGCACAAACACCCATTCTCTGTAAACTGTTTATACCAACGTTTAATACACCACCTATCGGGAGGTTTAACACCATACTTCGTTTGAAATGCACGCTGAACAACTGTCGTTGATTCACTTCTGCCGTACTCAATAACACAAAAAGCTTTCTGTTGAGCGGTCGCCATCTTAGCATCAACTGACGCTGACGCCTAGTCAACAGCGCCTCAAGCGAACAAATGTACAACTAAATGAAACTTTATAGCTCCCTTAATTCGCCGACAGATAGTGCTTAGCTCTGCCTTTTGTCGTTGCAGAGTTTTAAATTCCTAAAGTTGTGGTATTCTTTTTGAATCACCCTGTATATGAGGAGAAACATTGAGTTTTTAATCATAATAACAAAGTCGATTGGGTAACATTCAATTTTTATACATATAATAATTATAAACAAGAACCGCAATGGTAATTATCGTAAAAACAAACAAAGCAATAATTTTTGCGACATCTTGCGCAGCATATAAAAGCGGATTTTTTACAATCACAGGGCGTTTGCAATAAATCTGTACAAAAACATGCCCCATTAACATTTACGAACCTGTTTTGAGTTCTGATAATTTGAGGCAAACCAGGCATATTGAATCATGTCTCGGAATATTGGTGACGATAATTGATGGTGAATTATAGAATGAATTTTTATACAATCTTCCAGGGAATTAATTTCGCGATTCTCCTGTAACAATGCACTGCAAGCAACAGAAGGAAAAAAAAAAAGTGCCGGAGTAGGAATCAAACCCGAAACCTCTGACGTAAGGGTCCGAGCATTAACCATGTAGGCCAGATGGTGGCTCGGCAATGGACTAACTTTTTATACTCATAAGGCACCTAAGGAACTTTGGATTGATTTTTCTCGAGATTTTCCGAGTAGTGCGTCCTAATATTTTAACGTGAGATGTTAGGGGTCCTCTTTCACCACACACAATTTCGGACAAATCCCCGACCCCACAGTCATGCCGTCTCCTTGTCAGTATACCTACAATTGTCCTCCTGTTGTACATCAGGGTGAGCTCGAGAGGTGTCTTACCGTAGCCGGCAGCAGACCGGTCCGAGCCCAAGTGCCACAGCAGGTCACGAAGGCCACTTCACCACATGCAGTAGCAACCTGTAATACATGTGACGGCAATCTGCAAAGCCGTCCGCCCACAGCCGTCCCACGCGTCCTTGTCCGCACCGTGAAACAGCAGGACCCTCATGGCACCCCGTTTGCCGTATGCTGCTGCTACGTGGAGGGGCATCTACTGCCAGTTGTTCCGCACATTGATGTCCGCACCGGACTCCGGCAGCCAGTTTATTGCCGAGGCATCACCACACTTTGCCGTCCTGTGAAGTGCGGTGTAGCCATTTTCACACTGGCTGTTGACGTCCATTCCATGTGCCAGGATCTCAACCAGTTCAGCCACGTTTCCATAGTTCCGTGCACCTGTTTTTCTTCGTCGTGCACTCCTTTGCGGCACTGGCCAGTGGAGAGATTAATTATTTCTCACAGAAATTTGTCGCAGTAGATGACAGCAAAATCATTAACTGCACCAATTGAATGCTATAAAGCCACACGATCAGTGCGAAATGTGTATTAAGATTTGAAAGTTTGCTCCAGCGTGGGGAAGGAGATTGTGAGGTTACACAGAATTACTTGACATTTTTAGAACTCTAAGAAATGTCAGAGTGTGGTGTACCACAATAGACCTGGCACAGGAAGCGTAAAGCCGACTGATCACCAATTTCGTTAAAGTTTTGCACCAACTTAGTGCATACAAATGTGATTTATACTCATCTAGTACAATGTGCTGCTCAACCTTTTGTTAAGAAACAGGCACTTTACTTTCACCTGCCTTTCGGGTACCATAAAACAAAGCCACCCATCTGACAGTCATTTTACGCTACCAGTTATGGTAGCATGTCCTCATACCGATTACCAGTCTAGTCCTTGATGCTACCCTTCCACCGCAAACCTATTGCTAGGACAGATGATGTTTGAGCTTAAATAATAATAAAAATAGAAATAACAGATAAAATTGAGATAATAATAAAAATACACATTAGGGGAGTACTGTCAAGATATAATAAGGAGTTACCATTTTTCTCTCGATACACTTCACACTTATGTTATGTTATATGTGACTACATAATTTATAGATAGATATTCATTCCATCATGGCATCATAGGTCAACTATACACCTCTCCAAGTATACCACAATGATTACTGGTATAATATTTTTTCCCTTCGAAACAAATGGCTACCATAACAATACAAGACATTTGTGAAAACCCAGAAGAAAGAAACGAATGTCAAGTTTGTTGGGAGCCACCATCTCTGATTGTGCTAATACCGCTGCCCGCATCCTCCTACGGAATTTACAGGCCAATATCCTTAACATCGATTTGTTGCATGATTCTTGAACGTATTCTCAGCTCGAATATAATGAATTTCCTTGAGACAGAGAAGTTGCTGTCCACGCATCAGCACGGCTTCAGAAAGCATGGCTCCTGCGAAACGCAACTCGCCCTTTTTTCACACGATATCTTGCGAACCTTGGATGAAGGGTATCAGACGGATGCCATATTCCTTGACTTCCGGAAGGCATTTAACTCGGTGCTCCACTTCAGACTCATAACTAAGGTACGAGCATATGGGATTGGTTCCCAAGTATGTGAGTGGCTCGAAGACTTCTTAAGTAATAGAACCCAGTACGTTGTCCTTGATGGAGAGTGTTCATCGGAGGTGAGGGTATCATCTGGAGTGCCCCGGGGATGTGTGGTAGGCCCGCTGTTTTCTATCTACATAAATGATCTTTTGGATAGGGTGGATAGCAATGTGTGGCTGTTTGCTGATGATGCTGTGGTGTACGGGAAGGTGTCGTTGTTGAGTGACTGTAGGAGGATGCAAGATGACTTGGACAGGATTTGTGATTGGTGTAAGGAATGGCAGATAACTCTAAATATAGATAAATGTAAATTATTGCAGATGAATAGGAAAAAGAATCCCGTATTGTTTGAATAGTCCATTAGTAATGTAGCGCTTGGCACAGTTACGTCGATTACGTGTTTGGGCGTAACATTGCAGAGCGATACGAAGTGGGACAAGCATGTAATGGCAGCTGTGGGGAAGGCGGATAGTCGTCTTCAGTTCATTGGTAGAATTATGGGAAGAGGTGGTTCATCTGTAAAGTAGAACGCTTATAAAACGCTAATACGACCTATTCTCGAGTACTGCTCGAGCATTTGGGATCCCTATCAGGTCGGATTGAGGAAGGACATAGAAGCAATTCAGAGGCGGGCTGCTAGATTTGTTACTGGTAGGTTTGATCATCACATGAGTGTTACCAAAATGCTTCAGGAACTTGGGTGGGAGTCTCTAGAGGAAAAGAGGCATTAGTTTCGTGAATCGCTACTGAGGAAATTTAAAGAACCAGCATTGGAGGCTGACAGTAGTACAATTTTACTGCCGCCAACTTACATTTCGTGGAAAGGCCACAAAGATAATATAAGAGAGATTAGGGCTCGTACAGAGGCATGTAGGCAGTCATATTTCCCTCGTTCTGTTTGGGAGTGGAACAGGGAGAGAAGATGTCCATTGTCGTACGACCCTCCGCCACCCACCGTATGGTGGATTGCGGATATGTGTGTAGATGTAGATATTTGACAGGGTCATGAAACTTTCAAACTGTTTCTTGACAATGGTTTGGCAGCACAGTGTATTAGAGCAGCTTTTGAGAGATTTAAGTAAGAAGTGCACCAATAAGTAAGCAAAAGATGAGCAGGAACTCCTATTTGGTGTATTCATCTGTAGTATGCACTCTTCCTGCAGCAAAATGTATCAAGTAGCTGGTCTGTATATAGCAGCACATGTGCTGGATGGGAATGAGTTATTCTGAGGTTAAATGTAAATGTCACATGACCAGTCAGGTAGACCATTTGTCGGGTGCAAGTCTTTCGAATTGACGCCACTTCGGCGACTTGCACATCATTGGGGATGAAATGATAATGATTAGGACAACACAACACCCAGTCCCTGAGAGGAGAAAATCTCTGACCCTACCAGGAATCAAACCCGCGCCCTTAGGATTGACATTCTGTCGTGCTGACCACTCGGCTACTGGGGGCAGATTGATTTTATATGTATTTTTTTATGTTGAAATGTCCAGCCCTGCTAACTTTTAAGACAACTGCTCATTTGAGCCAACATCACTCAAAATTTAATTTCAGCACAGCACACTGAATTTGTACACGAGATTTTCTGTAACAAATGTTACATCATTTCAAATAACTACTTTCAGTTGAAACATAAAAATGGAAAACAGTACACATGCAAAATATACTGAACACTCGGATTAAGAATATTACTCTCTTTCTATACAAAAGCACAATTGTCCTGAGTTTTTTGGCTCTAAGTAACCAGTCTAGTCAGCATTTACCGGGTGTCAAAAAGTCAGTAGAAATTTGAAAACTTAATAAACCACAGAATAATATAGATAGAGAGGTAAAAATTGACACACATGCTTGGAATGACATGGGGTTTTATTAGAACAAAAAAAAAACAAAGTTCACAAAATGTGCGACAGATTGCACTGGACAGCAAAACGTCAGTGACTGCGCATGGCAATCGTGTATAAAAGGAGCTGTAATAAGAGAGAGAATTAGATGTGGCGGCAGTCGCAGGATGTTGACGTTACCTGAAAAGGCACTTTAAGTGAAAGTGTATCATCATAATGGGGAATGTGCTAGTTCAGCGTTACGATCCTATCGCCATAGGAAGGGGATTCGAACGGGTAAAGGTCCGTTAACAAATGCAGCTGTTGCAAGAATGATTTTGAAGTTCCAAGCCACGGGTTGTTTCGGCGATAGACCCCGTAGTGGCCGACCGAGCACAAGGCGTAATGCTGCTTAGACAGTACAGGAAGAAATGGAGACTGTAGCGGGTTCGTCTATGCACAGGGAAGTCAGCGCTCGTGCAGTCACACGTCACACCGGCATTCCATACACTACTGTTTGGTTGGCACTTAGGCGTACCCTCCGATGCTATCCGTACAAAATCCATCGGCGTCACGAAATGTTACCTGGCGATTTAGTGAAGCGCAGGGCATTTACGGTGTGGGCGTTTCAAAAGATGGCGGAAGATGACGATTGGTTGAGTAATGTGTTGTGGACCGACGAAGCTCATTTCACGCTCCGAGGGTCTGGCAACACCCACAACTGCAGAATTTGGGCAACCAAAAACCCTAGAACTGTCGTGGGAAATCCATTGCACGGCGAGAAAGTCACGGTATGGGTTGGATTTACCAATCTACTGTTATCGGGCCTTTTTTTCTTCAAGGAAATGCGTGATGCTGGTTTTGTAGCTGCTACCGTGACGGGTGAGAGGTACGCAGATATGTTACAGAATCGCATCATCCCCAGCCTGGCTGATAAACACCTGCTGGAATGTATGATGTTTATGGAGGATGGCGCTCCACCCCATATTGCTAGATGTGTGAAAGATCTCTTGCGCGCGTCGTTTGCTGATGGTCGTGTGCTCAGCAGCCACTTTCGTCATGCTTGGCCTCCCAGGTCCCCAGACCTCAGTCCGTGCGATTATTGGCTTTGGGTTTACCTGAAGTCGCAAGTGTATCTCTAGGGATGCTAGGTGTTCCAGGTGCCAGCCAGCCATCCGCCGCAGCAGCAGTGGTCCCGTTCCCGGTCCCGGCCTGCAGCAGCGGTCCCACCGGCAGCCAGCCAGCCTGCCAGCCAGCCAGCCAGCCAGCCAGCCAGCCTCCTGTGGCAGCAGCAGCAGCAGCCCCGGCACCGTCCGCGGCAGCAGCAGCTGCGGCGTTCCTGCCGCCCATCGTCGCCGTCCGACCCTGGTCATCCCACCCTGGTCTTCATTCGTCTGCGTCTTCGTCTGCGTCTTCGTCTGCGTCCTCATCTTCATCTGTTCCCAGTTTGTGTCCTTTCCTTTTCGTGCTGTGCATTTTTTCTCCCTGTCGTCATGTCCGCCCCCAACACCACCGCCACCACTACCACCACCGCCACGTCTATACCTCACCTTCCGCCGCCTCCACTACTAGGTGTGCCCAGTCACACCCCCCTCCTTCCATCCCTCCTCTCCTCACTCTCCCTTCACCCTCGCTGTTTGTCGCCCCCTCTCCCCCTTCTTCCTCTCGCTCCTCTCGTTCTGACCCTTTCCCCCCACTCCCCCAGCCTGTCACTGCCGCTCCGGCTAGGGTGGTGGCCCGTCGGGCCACTGTCCACGCCCAGCTCTCCCCGTCGCCTTCGCCATCACCGCCACCACCGTCATCATCGTCGCCGTCACCGTCGCCTTCGCCCTCGCCTTCACCGTGACCGTCACCATCTCCGGCGCCGACTGCTGCATCCACACCGGGACCTGTCCCTTCCCGCCACCTCCCCATCGCTCCCGTCCCTCATGTCACCACCCGCCCTTCTGCCGCCGTCAAACGCCCTAGTGGCACCCCCACCTCCTCCGCTCCCAAAAAGGCCCCGCCCCGACCTCCACCCCCCCCCCCCCCAGGGTGCCATGGATGTCTCCCCGCCTGGCCCTGCTCCCACCTCCTCCTCCTCCTCCTCCTCTCCCCCCAGTTTATACAAGTATCTCCTGTCCCATCCCGATCCTTCCTTTCTCGAGGCCCGGAACCTCTCCCTCCTCCTCCGCCAACATTTCCCTGGTGCCCCCATCTCTCTCCTTACTCCCAGACGGGATTCTGTTCTCATCTCCTCCCCCAGCCCAACCCTCCATACTGACATCCTCTCCCGTCTCCCCATCACCTGTTTTGGTCCCAACGCCTCCCTTACCCCTGCTCCTTCTCCTTCTCCTACCCGCCAACCCCAACCCCCGTGTCGCCTATCGACCCTCACCACCGTGATCACGCGGCTCAGTCCGTCGATCACGGAGGAGGAGGTGTTGGCGGAGCTCAAGGCCCATCCCACACTGGAGGTGCGGACGGTCTGCCGCATTTTCAACTCGGCCGGCCCCACCCGCCTCATGCGGGTTTTCTCTGAGGACACCCCCTCCATTGACCGTCTCCTGAAGGAGGGTGCCCTCCTCTTCCACCAACGGTACAAAGTCGACCCCTCCCGTTCCCCTCCTCAATCCCTGCGCTGCCAGAGGTGTCTGCGCTATAATGCGCACCCCACAGCTGAGTGCCGCGAGGCCCCCACCTGCCCGCATTGTCGGCAAGCGCACTTCCTCCGGCAGTGCCCTAACCTCCAATCCCCTCCCTCCTGTAATACCTGCAATCTCCCCCGTCGCACCTACTCCCAAAAGTGTAAAGCCCAACCCCCTCCAACCACTCCTGAACTCACAGTACCTGTCCGTCCTCTGGACGCCCCCACCCCTTCTGGCAATTCCCTTCGTCCCCCCCCCCCTACCGCTGAGGACATCATCAGGTTCCTCACCATCGTCCTCCAGAATGTTCATCCCTTTCAGCGCCCCCACACCCTCCAACAGATCTCCGTCGCCGCCCGTTCCATTTTTCACCTTAAAATGTATGCCACCTATTCCAACAACCAGGCCCATTTCACCTTCTCCCGTCTTGACACCCTCGTCTAAATCCCTGTCATGGTGTGACAGCACCGTATCCTTTTCAACAACATCCGCTCCCTTCCCGCCAACAAGAACCTCTTTCTGCACACCCTTGCTACCCACCGTGTGGATGCCTTCCTCAATGAAACCTTCCTCCAACCCCACCACTCCATCCACACCTCCCCCTATCTCCTCCACCGCTCCGATAATCCCCTCCCAGTTGCGCGTGGCGGAGTTGCCATTGGTCACCACAGCCAGATCCCCGTTCGGCTCCAACCTCTCCTTCCCGACCCCAGTGAACACCTGATCCTTAGTCTCTTCTTCCCCGGCCTTACCATTACCTGTGCCACCATCTATGTCCGCCCCAACGCCCCTCTTCCTTTCGACTTCCTCTCCCACATCGATCGTACCTTCTCCTCCTACGTGATCGCCGCCGACCTCAACATCCATAGTCGCTCCGCTGCCCAGTTACGGCGGTGACATCGTTTCCTCTCCTCCCTTCACGGCGACCTCATCCCCATTCCCCAGCACACCCGTCCCGAATCCAATTCCACTCCCGATGTTCTTCTCTCCTCCCCCAACCTCCTTGGTCGCATTACGGTGGAGCCTATTGGTAGCGACCATCTCCCTGTCCTCCTCACCGTTTCAGACGGTCGTCGCCCCCGCCCTGACCCTCGTAATGACCCTCCCCCTAAGTACATCCACGAATATTCCCGTGCCAACTGGAATGCCTACCGGGATACCCTCTCCACCCAGGTCGATAGCCACCCTCTCACCTATCGCCTTCCCAATGATGTCACCCATGCCGCCTCCTTTCTCCAGCAGACCTTGTCTGAGGCCGTGGAGGCCCACGTCCCTACTGTTGCCATCCACACCCACCGTCCTACCTTACCCCCACAGGCCGTCGTCCTCCTCCGTGAATCCCATCGTCTCTACCGTGCCTTCCTCCGCACGTGTGACCCGGACACACTACGACGCCACCGGCAACTCCAGCGACACGTTCGTAATTTGCTCGCGGCTAAGAAACGCCGGGACTGGCGACAGACATGCATCCGTTTAAATGCTACCCTCCCTATACACTCGTCCAAGTTCTGGTCCGCCTTCCGTCGCCTTACCGGAACTAAGCCCTCCCCTACTATCCTCTACTCCATGATGATCACCCCTTCCCTGACGCCCTTAGTAAGGCTAACCACTTTGCCTCCTACCTGTCCGATGTGTTTTCCATCCCCGATGATCCCCAGTTCGACTACTCCCTCTTCCCAGATATCCGCGATCGAACTGACACCTCTGTCCCTCCCCTCGCTCCTGGTTTCCAGTACTTGGACAATATTGCTCACACGGACCTCAATACTTCAATCACTACCCGGGAACTCATTACTACACTCCGCACAAAACGCAACACCGCTCCTGGTCATGATCGTGTCATCTACCGTCACCTTCGTGAAGCTCCTGTCTCTTTTCTCTCCACCCTGGCCAGGCTCTACAATGTAGTCCTGTCCACCAGTTACTACCCCGACCTGTGGAAAACCTCCCGTATCCTCATGTTCCTTAAACCCGGCAAACCACTGTCCGCCGTCTCCTCCTACCGCCCCATCAGCCTTACCTCAGTCTTCAGCAAGGTCCTGGAATCTATCCTCACCCAACGCATCCACCAGCATCTCCGCCAGCACCGCCTCCTTCCCGTTACCCAGTGTGGCTTTTGGCCGTCCTTCTCTTCCGACGATCTCCTCCTTCACCGCACTCATCTCCTTTCCGAACAGCTTAAACCTCGTCGCTCCGCAATCTTCCTCTCCCTGGACCTCGAACGTGCATATGACCGCGTATGGCATTCCGGTCTCCTCTTCAAGCTCCAAACCTTCGCCCTTCCCATTAACTACGTCCATCTGATCGGCTCCTTTCTCTCCCGCCGTCCTTCCTATGTCACCGTCCACAACTCAGATTCCTACACCTTTTTCCCTTCTGCCGGTGTGCCCCAAGGCTCCGTCCTCTCCCCCCTCCTGTATCTTTTGTACACGGCGGACATGCCACTGCCGTCACCCCCCGTCCACTTTCTCCAGTTTGCCGATGACACCGCCTTCCTTGCCCTTGCCCCCACCCTGCAATGCTCCCAACGCCTTCTCCAATCCCATCTTGACCGGTTCACCGCTTGGTGCAACCAGTGGTTGCTCAAGGTCAATCCTTCCAAAACCCAGGCGATCATTGTGGGCAAAACCACCCCTTCCTTCCGCCTCCTTGATTTCTATCTCACCGTCTATGGCCGTCCCATCGCCCTCACTCCCACCCTTAAGTACCTTGGCGTCACCCTCGACCGTCGCCTCTCCTGGACTCCCCACCTCCGGACAATCCAAGCCAAGGCACGCTCCCGACTCAGTCTCCTCAAGCTCCTCTCCGGCCGTACGTGGGGTCTGGACCCCTCCACCATCCTCCACACCTATAAATCCCTCATCCGCCCTATCCTTTGTTATGCCCATCTGGGTTGGATCTCCGCCCCCCCCTACCTTTTATAAATCCCTCCAAATCATTGAACGTCATGCTCTCCGCCTCGCCTACCGCATCCGTCTCCCCTCCCCCACGCGGATCCTGTATGATCTCCTCCCCTTCCCCTACATCCTCCTTTTCCTTGAAAGGATCCGGATCCTGTACATCTCCCACAATCTCGATCCTCCTCACCCGCTCGTCTCCCCGATCCTCTCCCACCCCCGCCCGCTGCCGCGCCTGTATTCGCATATCCCACCCGGTCTCCATCTCTCCACCCTCCTTACCCTCTCCCAAGGTGGCTTCCGCCAGCTCCCTCTCCCTGATGATGCCCTCCTCCCCTCCATCTACCCCTCCTACCAACTTTGATCCTCCCGCCCTCCTCCTGTGCTTACTCCTCTGGGCACCCTTCCTCCCTTTTCCCTCCCTCCTCCTTTTCTCCCCCCTCTTCCCCCGGGCCTCCCCTCCCCTGTCTCTCACCTCCTGTCCCCGCCTCCTAAGCCGTGGCATCCTCTTTTCCTCCCCTCTCCCCCTCCTCACCCCTGTTCCCCTCTTGGCAGGTCCCCGGACTCGCACACGCTCAGTGGACATTCGCGCGCCGGAGATCACCGCCATCAGTGTATCGTGTGAGCCGTCATGTTTAGTGTTCAGTTTCACCGTCACGCTCCATTGTTCACCAGTGCCATTGTCTTCTTCATTGTTTGTGCGTCGGGTCTACAGTTCGTAGTGTGGATTGTCATCAAGTGTGAATGGCTTCTTGTGCTTTTATGTTCTTGTGTCTCCTGTTTTTACCCGCCGTTTTTTCTAAGTGATGTCTCTTCTTTGTTTATCTCCTTGTACTCTCTTCGGCTGAAGGGCGGCGTATTGTGCTGCTGCCAGCCTACGTGATTGTTCAGGTATCAAAATTACAATAAAGTAAAAAAAAAAAAATAAGCCCTTTATATTATATGACGACATGCACATTCAGCATCAGTTATGGTTGGTCAAATACTGCTGTGACTCTGAATGTATTATATTAATAAGAAGCAACATTGCCTTTTTCTCCCGAAAATATCAAGTATCGTAACAAATGTGTTTGATTCTGCTTCCAATATGACAGTTTTGGTTAATACTCCACATGCCTACAGGACTTTGCAATGTTAACACAGCAGAACTCAGACATCTGTATAAGTGTAGAGAAATGAAAACAGTCATATGAATGCCTCACTTTTGTTCCGACACAGTTCAAGACTCGGGAGAAACGTTTTACACCTGGTGTTCTACATGGCAACTTCACACACAAGAATTTTTTGCCGACACTACTACCACCTACATAAGTAAGCTTTTCCTGTGTCACTTTCAAGTAATGCACTTAAGCTATTCCTGATTTAACTGGAAGATCTGTACTTCCCCACTTTCATAACAACAGCCTCAAAATGCATATTGTAGACTTCAGGATATGTTCCAAGTCAGTGTCACACCAAGATTGTGGAGAAAGGGGGGGGGGGGGGGGGCACGTCTGTATCCAACAAGTGTTTACCAATAAATAAGTGGCGGAAAATTACGGGTATAGGACGGCTTAACATGTGGAAAATGAGATTTTTATTATTCACTCAATGTATTTAACATTTATTATTCCTTTAAAATCGCACAACAACTTCAATAAAACACTTTAATCAGTCGCACACTTATTTCATAATTACTTCACTTTTAAACTGCAAATACTCTAAGAGCTGTCTTGAATCTTCACGAGTCTCTCTCAACAGCCTTGATGTGGATAGATATGTACAGCAACCAGTAATCAGTCAGAACTGAGTCTGCAAAAACACAAGGATTATTAAACAATTTTTGCTGTCACTAATTACTAGCAATATAACTGACAGAGTAGATTGCTAATATTTGCTATATCACATTTGCTAATATTTGCTATATCACATTTGCAAGAACGATCTCACTGAAGTAATTAAGTCCATCAAAACGCTTAGAAACTAATCACTGAGTGACTGAAATGTAGTTCAGGTACCTATGAACATAACAATATGTTAGAATTCATTTTCTGAACACGAACTATTACGGTACTGTGCGGCTACTTACATATTAATGACACTATTAATATTTTCACAGTTGTTTCTTTAATACAAAATTAAAACCAACGGAAGAATAAACGTAAAACATACTTACCAATGACAGGTTTGTTGAGATGCAATTTTCTGTGTGGACAGATGTAACTTTTTCATACGGTGGTACGTCACAGAAATCGCAGAAGTAGCAGAAATCGCAGAAGTAGCAGAAGTCGCAGAAATCGCGGAAGTAGCAGAAATAGCAGTGGTGGAGGGATACGCGACTTAGGTTCCTTAACTGCGACTCTTAACTGCGACAAATCACAGTTAAGAATAACAGATACTGAAAAGTAGCATTCACAGAAATCACAGATATCGGAAAATCGCAGTTTAGCCCATCACTAATGCTATTGCTTACTAAATTTCTGCGTTCTTCTATCAGATTTATAGACACAGACTGAAACTTCTGTTGTTGTTGTTGTGGTCTTCAGTCCTGAGACTGGTTTGATGCAGCTCTCCATGCTACTCTATCCTGTGCAAGCTTTTTCATCTCCCAGTACTTACTGCAACCTACATCCTTCTGAATCTGCTTAGTGTATTCATCTCTTGGTCTCCCCCTACGATTTTTACCCTCCATGCTGCCCTCCAATACTAAATTGGTGATCCCTTGATGCCTCAGAACATGTCCTACCAACCGATCCCTTCTTCTGGTCAAGTTGTGCCACAAACTTCTCTTCTCCCCAATCCTATTCAATACTTCCTCATTAGTTATGTGATCTACCCATCTAATCTTCAGCATTCTTCTGTAGCACCACATTTCGAAAGCTTCTATTCTCTTCTTGTCCAAATTATTTATCGTCCATGTTTCACTTCCATACGTGGCTACACTCCATACGAATACTTTCAGAAATGACTTCCTGACACTTAAATCAATACTGGATGTTAACAAATTTCTCTTCTTCAGAAACGCTTTCCTCGCCATTGCCAGCCTACATTTTATATCCTCTCTACTTCGACCATCATCAGTTATTTTGCTCCCCAAATAGCAAAACTCCTTTACTACTTTAAGTGCCTCATTTCCTAATCTAATTCCCTCAGCATCACCCGACTTAATTAGACTACATTCCATTATCCTTGTTTTGCTTTTGTTGATGTTCATCTTATATCCTCCTTTCAAGACACTGTCCATTCCATTCAACTGCTTTTCCAAGTCCTTTGCTGTCTCTGACAGAATTACAATGTCATCGGCGAACCTCAAAGTTTTTATTTCTTCTCCATGAATTTTAATACCCACTCCGAATTTTTCTTTTGTTTCCTTTACTGCTTGCTCAATATACAAATTGAACAACATCGGGGACAGGCTACAACCCTGTCTTACTCCCTTCCCAACCACTGCTTCCCTTTCATGTCCCTCAACTCTTATAACTGCCATCTGGTTTCTGTACAAATTGTAAATAGCCTTTTACTCCCTGTATTTTACCCCTGCCACCTTTAGAATTTGAAAGAGAATATTCCAGTCAACATTGTCAAAAGCTTTCTCTAAGTCTACAAATGCTAGAAACGTAGGTTTGCCTTTTCTTAATCTTTCTTCTAAGATAAGTCGTAAGGTCAGTATTGCCTCACGTGTTCCAGTGTTTCTACGGAATCCAAACTGATCTTCCCCGAGGTTGGCTTCTACTAGTTTTTCCATTCGTCTGTAAAGAATTCGTGTCAGTATTTTGCAGCTGTGACTTATTAAGCTGATAGTTCGGTAATTTTCACATCTGTCAACACCTGCTTTCTTTGGGATTGGAATTATTATATTCTTCTTGAAGTCTGAGGGTATTTCGCCTGTTTCATACATCTTGCTCACCAGATGGTAGAGTTTTGTCAGGACTGGCTCTCCCACGGCCGTCAGTAGTTCCAATGGAATATTGTCTACTCCGGGGGCCTTGTTTCGACTCAGGTCTTTCAGTGCTCTGTCAAACTCTTCACGCAGTATTGTATCTCCCATTTCATCTTCATCTACATCCTCTTCCATTTCCATAATATTGTCCTCAAGTACATCGCCCTTGTATAGACCCTCTATATACTCCTTCCACCTTTCTGCTTTCCCTTCTTTGCTTAGAACTGGGTTTCCATCTGAGCTCTTGATATTCATACAAGTCGTTCTGTTATCTCCAAAGGTCTCTTTAATTTTCCTGTAGGCGGTATCTATTTTACCCCTAGTGAGATAGGCCTCTACATCCTTACATTTGTCCTCTAGCCATCCCTGCTTAGCCATTTTGCACTTCCTGTCGATATCATTTTTGAGACGTTTGTATTCCTTTTTGCCTGTTTCACTTACTGCATTTTTATATTTTCTCCTTTCATCAATTAAATTCAATATTTCTTCTGTTACCCAAGGATTTCTACTAGCCCTCGTCTTTTTACCTACTTGATCCTCTGCTGCCTTCACTACTTCATCCCTCAAAGCTACCCATTCTTCTTCTACTTTATTTATTTCCCCCATTCCTGTCAATTGCTCGCTTATGCTCTCCCTGAATCTCTGTACAACTTCTGGTTCTTTTAGATTATCCAGGTCCCATCTCCTTAAATTCCCACCTTTTTGCAGTTTCTTCAGTTTTAATCTACAGGTCATAACCAATAGATTGTGGTCAGAGTCCACATCTGCCCCTGGAAATGTCTTACAATTTAAAACCTGGTTCCTAAATCTCTGTCTTACCATTATATAATCTATCTGATACCTTTTAGTATCTCCAGGGTTCTTCCATGTATACAACCTTCTTTCATGATTCTTAAACCAAGTGTTAGTTATGTCTTGCAAAACTTGATTATAACTGCGACTCTTAACTGCGACAAATCACAGTTAAGAATAACAGATACTGAAAAGTAGCATTCACAGAAATCACAGATATCGGAAAATCGCAGTTTAGCCCATCACTAATGCTATTGCTTACTAAATTTCTGCGTGCTTCTATCAGATTTATAGACACAGACTGAAACTTCTGTGTCTTGCAAAAATTGATTAGATAACCAAAATGCATTTAAAATTCCATCCGCTAGCTGTTTTTTTTTTTTTTTTTAATTGAATTTCAATTCCCCCCAAAGGGGGCGGGCTGGCAGCAGCTTAGGACGCCGCTCTGCAGCCTACAGATTTTCTGACAAAGAGCAGGAGAATAAATAATAATAAAAAACAGGCGATAAAATCGGGGACTTAGTGAGTAACAAGGTGAAAAGAAAATGGGGAAATTAAAATAAGCAACAGAGGGATGATGAAGCGAATAAAAATACATACGGAGCAGACAGGGAAAACAACAGACAGTTAAAAAAACACGGCGACAGTCTGGATTCTGTTCGCAAAGTATATAAAATTCACACCCAGCGACAGCATGGTTTCTGTTCGCAACACAACACTGAATAGGCACTAGAACACAGCACGAAAAAGTCGGCAAAGGTGACACCACAGTCGAGAGCAGGTGGGGGAAACTGGACAGGAGATGGGAAAACAAAAGGGGGGAAAGGAGAGTAAAAGCGAAGGGGGGGGGGAACCGGGAAAGGAGCTGATGGAGGATGAGGACCCATAAGAGGGGTAGGGGGCAGACGCGACAGGGAGGGGGGTAGGTAGAGGAGGGGAATACAAAAGGACTGGGGGGGAGAAGGGAGGTAGGGAGAGCCGTAGTGGGGAGGAAACAGGACGGAAGGGGGGGGGGAAGAGGGAGCCCAGGGAAAGGACAGAGGAAAGGAGGGGGAGGGAGGATCAGAGTTGATAGGAAGGATAAATGGAGGGAGAGAGGGCATCATCCTGGAGGGGGAGCTGACGGAAGCCACCTTGGGAAAGGAGATGGAGGGTGTAGAGATGGAGGGTAGGGGGGACACAACGGTGAAGACGTGGCAGGGGGCGAGGATGGGAGAGGAGAGGAGCAACCAGGGGGTGAGGGGGTTCAAGACGGCGGGAGGTGTAGAGGATGCGGATATGTTCGAGGAAGAGGAGCAGATGGGGGAAAGGAATGAGATCATAGAGGATCCGCGTGGGGGACGGGAGGCGGATACGGAAGGCGAGGCGGAGTGCATGACGCTCAAGGATCTGGAGGGACTGATAGAATTTGGGGGGGGCAGATATCCAGGCAGGACTGGCATAACAGAGGATGGGACGGATTAAGGATTTGTAGGTGTGGAGGATGGTGGAGGGGTGCAACCCCCATGTCCGGCCAGAGAGGAGTTTGAGGAGGCGGAGGCGGTTGTGGGCTTTGGATTGGATGGATCGGAGATGAGGGATCCAGGTGAGGTGACGGTCAATGGTGAGGCCAAGGTAGGTGAGGGTGGGGGTGAGACGGACAGGACGTGCGCAGACAGTAAGGGAGAAATCCAGGAGCCGGAAGGAGCGAGTGGTACGACCTACGATGATTGCCTGGGTCTTGGAAGGATTTAGTTTCAGGAGCCATTGGTTACACCATGCAGAAAAAAGGTCAAGGTGATTCTGGAGAAGGCGTTGGGACCGTTGGAGGGTAGGAGCGAGGGCGAGGAATGCGGTGTCATCAGCATATTGCAAGAGGTGCACTGGAGGGGGGGTTGGGGCATATTGGCCGTGTACAGGAGGTAGAGGAGAGGGGAGAGGACAGAGCCCTGGGGCACACCGGCAGAGGGGTAGAAGGTGCGGGAATTGGCATGATGGATGGTAACGTATGAGGGGCGGTGGGAGAGGAAGGAGGCCACCAGACGGATGTAGTTGATAGGAAGGGCGTAGGTTTGGAGTTTAAACAGGAGACCGGGATGCCAGACACGGTCGTAGGCCTTTTCAAGGTCAAGTGAGACAAAAATGGCGGAGCGACGGGAGTTAAGCTGGAGGGAGAGGAGATGAGTGAGGCGGAGGAGTTGGTCATCAGCAGAGAAGGAAGGTCGAAAGCCACATTGGGTGTTTGGGAGGAGGTGGTTTTGGTGGAGGTGGAGATGGATGCGCCGGGAAAGGATGGATTCCAAGAGCTTGCTGAACACCGACGTGAGACAGATAGGACGATAGGAAGAGGCATCAGATGGAGGCTTATTGGGTTTGGAGAACATCAGGATACGGGAGGTTTTCCACAGGTCGGGATAGAAGCCAGTGGCAAGGATGACATTGTAGAGGGCGGCAAGGAGGGAAAGGAAGGAGGGAGGGCAGTGTTTGAGGTGGCGGTAGGTAACGCAGTCGAGGCCGGGAGCAGTGTTGCGTTTAGTGCGGAGTGTGAGGCTGATGTCCTGTGTAGTGATGGGAGTGTTAAGTGCAGATGGTGGGGTGTGGCCCAAGTACTGGAAGCTAGGAGCAAGGGGAGGAACAGAGGTATCCGTACGGTCCACGACATCAGGGAAGAGGGAATAATCAAAGTGGGGATCATCTGGGATGGAAAAAACATCAGAGAGGTGGGAGGCAAAGTGGTTGGCCTTACTGAGGTTGTCAGGAAAGGGACGGTCATTAAGGAGGAGAGGGTACTGGGGGGTGGGGCGGTTCCCAGTAAGGCGGTGGAAAGCAGACCAATACTTGGAAGAGTTGATGGGGAGCGTGGTGTTGAGGTGTGTACATGTCTGGCGCCAGGCTCGGCGTTTCTTCGCAACAAGCAGGTTGCGGATGTGTCGCTGTAATTGCCGGTGGCGGGTAAGTGTATCCCGGTCACGAGTGCGGAGAAAAGAGCGGTAGAGGCGGCGGGACTCCCGAAGGAGAAGGACGGCCTGTGGAGGCAGGGCAGGGCGGTGAGGGTGGATGGCTTTGGTGGGGATATGGGTGGCGACGGCGTCAGACAAGGTCTGGTGCAGGAAGGCAGCAGTGCGAGATATGTCATCAGGAGACTGGAGGGTAAGGTCGTGGCTGTCAACCTGGGTGTGAATGGAATCCCGGTAGGCATCCCAGTTGGCACGGGAGTAATCATGGACAAGTTTAGGAGGGACGTCAGGGCGAGGAGTGTGGCGGGGATGGCGACCGTTAGAGATAGTGAGGAGGACAGGAGCATGGTCACTGCCAATGAGGTCAAGGACATCCGCGGTGATGCGCCCAAGAAGGTTGGGAGAGGCAAGGACTACATCAGGAGTGGTGTTGGATTCGGGCCGGGTGTGCTGGGGCGGGGGAACCAGGTCTCCCTGGAGAGTGGTGAGAAACTGATGCCACCGCCGGAGGTCGGCAGGATCACGGCTGTGGTAGAGGCGGCGGGACTCCCGAAGGAGAAGGACGGCCTGTGGAGGCAGGGCAGGGCGGTGAGGGTGGATGGCTTTGGTGGGGATATGGGTGGCGACGGCGTCAGACAAGGTCTGGTGCAGGAAGGCAGCAGTGCGAGATATGTCATCAGGAGACTGGAGGGTAAGGTCGTGGCTGTCAACCTGGGTGTGAATGGAATCCCGGTAGGCATCCCAGTTGGCACGGGAGTAATCATGGACAAGTTTAGGAGGGACGTCAGGGCGAGGAGTGTGGCGGGGATGGCGACCGTTAGAGATAGTGAGGAGGACAGGAGCATGGTCACTGCCAATGAGGTCAAGGACATCCGCGGTGATGCGCCCAAGAAGGTTGGGAGAGGCAAGGACTACATCAGGAGTGGTGTTGGATTCGGGCCGGGTGTGCTGGGGCGGGGGAACCAGGTCTCCCTGGAGAGTGGTGAGAAACTGATGCCACCGCCGGAGGTCGGCAGGATCACGGCTGTGGTAGAGGCGGCGGGACTCCCGAAGGAGAAGGACGGCCTGTGGAGGCAGGGCAGGGCGGTGAGGGTGGATGGCTTTGGTGGGGATATGGGTGGCGACGGCGTCAGACAAGGTCTGGTGCAGGAAGGCAGCAGTGCGAGATATGTCATCAGGAGACTGGAGGGTAAGGTCGTGGCTGTCAACCTGGGTGTGAATGGAATCCCGGTAGGCATCCCAGTTGGCACGGGAGTAATCATGGACAAGTTTAGGAGGGACGTCAGGGCGAGGAGTGTGGCGGGGATGGCGACCGTTAGAGATAGTGAGGAGGACAGGAGCATGGTCACTGCCAATGAGGTCAAGGACATCCGCGGTGATGCGCCCAAGAAGGTTGGGAGAGGCAAGGACTACATCAGGAGTGGTGTTGGATTCGGGCCGGGTGTGCTGGGGCGGGGGAACCAGGTCTCCCTGGAGAGTGGTGAGAAACTGATGCCACCGCCGGAGGTCGGCAGGATCACGGCTGTGGTAGAGGCGGCGGGACTCCCGAAGGAGAAGGACGGCCTGTGGAGGCAGGGCAGGGCGGTGAGGGTGGATGGCTTTGGTGGGGATATGGGTGGCGACGGCGTCAGACAAGGTCTGGTGCAGGAAGGCAGCAGTGCGAGATATGTCATCAGGAGACTGGAGGGTAAGGTCGTGGCTGTCAACCTGGGTGTGAATGGAATCCCGGTAGGCATCCCAGTTGGCACGGGAGTAATCATGGACAAGTTTAGGAGGGACGTCAGGGCGAGGAGTGTGGCGGGGATGGCGACCGTTAGAGATAGTGAGGAGGACAGGAGCATGGTCACTGCCAATGAGGTCAAGGACATCCGCGGTGATGCGCCCAAGAAGGTTGGGAGAGGCAAGGACTACATCAGGAGTGGTGTTGGATTCGGGCCGGGTGTGCTGGGGCGGGGGAACCAGGTCTCCCTGGAGAGTGGTGAGAAACTGATGCCACCGCCGGAGGTCGGCAGGATCACGGCTGTGGTAGAGGCGGCGGGACTCCCGAAGGAGAAGGACGGCCTGTGGAGGCAGGGCAGGGCGGTGAGGGTGGATGGCTTTGGTGGGGATATGGGTGGCGACGGCGTCAGACAAGGTCTGGTGCAGGAAGGCAGCAGTGCGAGATATGTCATCAGGAGACTGGAGGGTAAGGTCGTGGCTGTCAACCTGGGTGTGAATGGAATCCCGGTAGGCATCCCAGTTGGCACGGGAGTAATCATGGACAAGTTTAGGAGGGACGTCAGGGCGAGGAGTGTGGCGGGGATGGCGACCGTTAGAGATAGTGAGGAGGACAGGAGCATGGTCACTGCCAATGAGGTCAAGGACATCCGCGGTGATGCGCCCAAGAAGGTTGGGAGAGGCAAGGACTACATCAGGAGTGGTGTTGGATTCGGGCCGGGTGTGCTGGGGCGGGGGAACCAGGTCTCCCTGGAGAGTGGTGAGAAACTGATGCCACCGCCGGAGGTCGGCAGGATCACGGCTGTGGTAGAGGCGGCGGGACTCCCGAAGGAGAAGGACGGCCTGTGGAGGCAGGGCAGGGCGGTGAGGGTGGATGGCTTTGGTGGGGATATGGGTGGCGACGGCGTCAGACAAGGTCTGGTGCAGGAAGGCAGCAGTGCGAGATATGTCATCAGGAGACTGGAGGGTAAGGTCGTGGCTGTCAACCTGGGTGTGAATGGAATCCCGGTAGGCATCCCAGTTGGCACGGGAGTAATCATGGACAAGTTTAGGAGGGACGTCAGGGCGAGGAGTGTGGCGGGGATGGCGACCGTTAGAGATAGTGAGGAGGACAGGAGCATGGTCACTGCCAATGAGGTCAAGGACATCCGCGGTGATGCGCCCAAGAAGGTTGGGAGAGGCAAGGACTACATCAGGAGTGGTGTTGGATTCGGGCCGGGTGTGCTGGGGCGGGGGAACCAGGTCTCCCTGGAGAGTGGTGAGAAACTGATGCCACCGCCGGAGGTCGGCAGGATCACGGCTGTGGTAGAGGCGGCGGGACTCCCGAAGGAGAAGGACGGCCTGTGGAGGCAGGGCAGGGCGGTGAGGGTGGATGGCTTTGGTGGGGATATGGGTGGCGACGGCGTCAGACAAGGTCTGGTGCAGGAAGGCAGCAGTGCGAGATATGTCATCAGGAGACTGGAGGGTAAGGTCGTGGCTGTCAACCTGGGTGTGAATGGAATCCCGGTAGGCATCCCAGTTGGCACGGGAGTAATCATGGACAAGTTTAGGAGGGACGTCAGGGCGAGGAGTGTGGCGGGGATGGCGACCGTTAGAGATAGTGAGGAGGACAGGAGCATGGTCACTGCCAATGAGGTCAAGGACATCCGCGGTGATGCGCCCAAGAAGGTTGGGAGAGGCAAGGACTACATCAGGAGTGGTGTTGGATTCGGGCCGGGTGTGCTGGGGCGGGGGAACCAGGTCTCCCTGGAGAGTGGTGAGAAACTGATGCCACCGCCGGAGGTCGGCAGGATCACGGCTGTGGATATTGAGGTCGGCCTAGCTTTTTTTTTTTTTTTTTTTTTTTTTTTTTTTTTTTTTTTTTTTTTTTTTTTTTTTTTTTTTTTTGAATTTCAGTTCCCCCCCGAAGGGGGCGGGCTGGCAGCAGCTTAGGACGCCGCTCTGCAGCCTACAGGTTTTCTGACAAAGAGCAGGAGAATAAATAATAATAAAAAACAGGCGATAAAATCGGGGACTCATTGAGTAACAAGGTGAAAAGAAAATGGGGAAATGAAAACAAACAACAGAGGGATGATGAAGCGAATAAAAATACATACGGAGCAGACAGGGGAAACAATAGACAATTAAAAAGACACGGCTACAGTCTGGATTCTGTTCGCAAAGTATAGAAAACGCACACCCAGCGACAGCATGGTTTCTGTTCGCAACACAACACTGAATAGTCACTAGAACACAGCACGAAAAAGTCGGCAAAGGTTACACCACAGTCGAGAGCAGGTGGGGGGAAACTGAACAGGAGATGGGAAAACAAAAAGGGGGGAAAGGAGAGTAAAAGCGAAGGGGGGGGGGGGAACCAGGAAAGGAGCTGATGAAGGATGAGTACCCATAAGAGGGGTGGGGGCATAGCTGTTTGCGGCAGTTGGGAAATATGTAGAATGTGTTACCACAAACATTGGTGAGTATGAAATATTTTCGCCCGAAATAATGAGGAGGTATTGGCGCTTCTAGCAATCCCATTAATTAAATATGTTCAAACAGTTGATATCGCGCAGGAGATGTCAGTTATTTCTGAGATGTTCTTGTGAAACTTCCAAATGCGAAATGGGTCAAGTAATATGCGAGAGGCTCTCAATGACACTTGTTTCTTGACGTTGCCAACAGATGGCAGACCAACACGTTGGCTTCGTACTCACGCAAAAACGTCAGAGCGCAAAGCAGAATGCATCTCAACTCACCGTGCTGCAAACTTCTGCCTTTCCAGCAAAACGGCTTATGTGTTTTAAACCCTCATTTATGCAACATGTTAGATCGGCAAAGTTTCACAAATGGGCAGACAGAAAGAGAAGTGTACGGGGGACAGATTCTATAAGGATTCAACGTTCACCTTTTGCATTGTAAACAACACACATACAGTACTTGTTAGTAGATCCCGCAGCAGTCCAGAATTTTTTTAAAATTTATTTAGCAGCTTATGATGTACATCTAAGGAGTAAGTCCAAGTACATATTTGCTTTGTCAGTTTTCCAATAAACTACATTACTCATACTGATACTAACTATAGTTTTGTTAAGATAACTAATAAATTTTAGTCACAACATTTCTGGAAATTAACATCATAGTTACAAAATTTTAGATACTGTAAACTGAACGGATTTTATGAGCCATACGTAATATATGTACCTAAGTTACAGAACATTTAATTGCAATAATTATGTACTATTGGTCCATTATTTTGTATATACGGTATTTCTCTGAAGAAGGGAAATTTGTTAACATCGAGTATAGATTTAAGTGTCAGGATGTCGTTTCTGAAACTATTTGTATGGAGTGTAGCCATGTATGGAAGTGAAACGTGGATGATAAATAGTTTGGACAAGAAGAGAATAGAAGCTTTCGAAATATGGTGCTACAGAAGAATGCTGAAGATTAGATGGGTAGATCACGTAACTAAGATGAAGTATTGAATAGAATTGGGGAAAAGAGGAGTATGTGGCACAAAGTGACAAAAAGAAGGGACCGGTTAGTAGGACATTTTCTGAGGCATCAAGGGATCACAAATTTAGCATTGGGGGGCAGCGTGGAGGGTAAAAATCGTAGAGGGAGACCAAGAGATGAATACACTAAGCAGATTCAGAAGGATGTGGGTTGCAGTAAGTACTGGGAGATGAAGAAGCTTGCACAGGATAGGGTAGCATGGAGAGCTGCATCAAACCAGTCTCAGGACTGAAGACCACAACAACAACAATAACAACGGTATAATACAGCCACACGGCACATACATATTCTGGATCCTGTTTTGTTTACAATTATAAAAAAATTAACAGTAATAATACTGTAGAAAAACGAAATCTTTAGATAAATAAATGCTGTCAAGAAGTTAAGACCTTTTACTTTCTCTTTTTCTCTATACTTGTGTACTTTTTTTTAGTGTACTATGCCTGTTTGCTCCAGTTATTTTCGTTTGAAATAAGTTCTGTGATTGAATATAAAGGGGTTTGTGATAGCAGTTGTTTGATTGCCTGTTTAAACTTATCCTTCAATTTGGCATTAGTGATATGTGCCATGTAACCACTGCTTCTCTCATATTGAGTTGTGTTTTGCTGCGGAATTCTTAATTTCTTGCTGTTTCTGTTTTGTAAGCATAACTAACTTAGGTACAAGATTCTACACTGCTCATGGTCTTCATCTGAATCAACTCGGAGAGAAGCATGTGAGTAATGAATCATATAAGTAGCCAATGAGTTAGGCATAGCAAAAATCGAAAGCTCTGAGTCAATACCACTTAGATTTGGTGAAGACTCTTTTTTATAGGTAGCAAAGAAGGGCCGAGAGTAACAGGTTTGCCCAGATTCACACTGGACGACCAGATTAAAGATACGAGTAATATAATAAATGTCAGTAACACTAGAAAGAAGAGTAGCAGTAATGACGATTGCCCCCATAAAAAAAAATACTCACCAACTTTGCCTCTCAAGGTAGGTTATCTCAATATTGAAAGTATAAGAGGAAAACAAGTAATTTTAAACGAATTTGCAAATGAGAACTTATTTGATGAGTTATGCCAAAGTGAGCACTGGTGCAAAGGAAATGAAATATCTTTTCATGTACTAGATGATTTCCTCTTAGAAAATAGCTTTAGCATAGAGCAGCATATTCATGGGGGTGTATCAATTTACATTAAGAAAGAATTACTAAATCGTACTAATGAACTAGATCTATGATTTCTAGGCAGTGAGATACATTTTGAAGCCACAGGTGTATATCTGGATCATTTAAAAATTGCTGTTGTATCTAATTATAGATCACCAGACGGAAGTCTACTAATGTTTTTAGAGAAACCTGAGATTTTACTAAATTTCTTTCGTAGTCCTCACTGGAAGAAATATAGTATAGTTATTGATGGTGACATCAATGCTGCATTTGATGTATACAAAGATGTGCACACCGTAAATGAATTTAAAAACCTGTTAGGACAATTCAACTTCATTTTTACGAACTGCAAACCCACAAGACAGTCTGCTTGTCTCGACGACATACTTACAAATGTCAATAGAGAGTTACTATCTTCAGATGTAGCTGTCTTTGATTTCTCAGAGCATGACTCAGTTTGGGTAAAAATAGGTACAGATAAGCGTAATAAGGACTATAAGGAGTTTAAAGAGCCGAAAATAGTCATCACAAGACACTTAACGCAAGAAAAATTGTCTAATTTCATGGTCTCAATCAGTAATTGTGACTGATCACATATGTTTAACAATAATGCCCAGGGTTCTGCCAATACATTGTTCGACAGAGTTTTTCATTCTTTCTTAAATATATTCAAGACCATCTGCCCTCAATATAAATGTAAAGTTAACATTAAAAGTAACAGTAATAGACATAGGGATAAGAATCCATGGTATACCGCTCAACTATCCAATATGAAAAGGAGGTTGTTGTTGTGTAGAGATTCTTACAGACTTCAGAAAACTGATATGGCTAAACAAAGGTAATCAAGAGCAGAAAAGGAATATAAGTATGTTTTAAATGAGGCCAAAAAACAAGAAATCTAGTCAGCATTGAGTCATCAAAAAATAAATGCAAAAAAGCATGGACCATAAGAAATTCAGTGGCTGAAAGCAAGCAGAAAGCTGAGGTAGAAATTTCAGCAGACGAATTTAATAACTACTGTATAAAATCTGTTTACCAAATTATGGGAAGCGTTGGGAGGCCGCAAGAAACTGTAGCTGATCTCATTAAATATCATAATGTAGACTACACCCTGAAAGACAGATTCCTTTTAACAGATGGCGCCGAATGAAATTCGCGAGTGTGTTAGTTCCAGTAATAAATGTAAATTTAATGAAGAAAAGTGTGCATTTTGCAGAAATGTCGGTTGGTATTGTGACCAGTTATGTATTACGTGTTATATTGTGTTAAAAGTATCTGAAAAAAACTGTGATGCATCTATAGACTGTGAAAAAGAAACCATGTTGACGATCGGTAAACAGAACAGCATGAGTTCCGCAAATAAAAGCAAACAATCCGAAGTTTGTGTGAAGTGTAAGAAGTTCGACGTATTTAGTGATGGGAAGTGCATCTCTTGTTATTTAATTATGAAGGTCGTAGTAAAAAATGAGAAACTCAGTGTTTGCTTAGCATCAACTTCATCATACAGCCCCGAAATTGCGCTTCAAGAAATAACAAACAGCAAACTATGCTCATGCAGAAAGAAAGTCGTTACAGGTATTATGTGCTTTAAGTGTAAAATTGTTTATCATTATAACTGTGCAAAGGTGGACTCAAAACAAGTGATATGGAAATGTGATAATTGCGTAAAAGTGGGCACTATAGACAGCAAGGAAGAAATAATTTCCGTGTTGTTAGAAGAACTGCAAAGACTGAAAGCTGAAAATGTCACATTGTCTGCCAGAAGTCAACAGAACAAAAGTGAATCCCAAGACGAGAGCACAAATTGTCACCAGCCCAAGAAGATACCAAAACATCTCGTTTCTCAGCAGTTATATCATCTGAATACAAGCAACCGTTTTAGTGCCTTAAGTGATAAAATTGATGAAACAGAGAAATCTACTCAGGTGGTAGGACGAGACAATGTTCCTAAAAATTCGACAAAAAGACCAATTGAGAGTCAGCCAACGAATAAGATTTTATTACTATCGGACAGTCATGGGCGAAACTGTGCATCATTGCTAAATGAATTTTTGAAACCCAAGTACTACACATCATCTGTTGTTAAACCAAATGCATGCCTCAGTGGTGTAGTTGAAGGGGCATCAGATCTTACTAGTGATTTCAATTTGGACGATGCAGTTATTATCCTTGCAGGAATAAATGACATTCGTAAGAAAAACAACTTTATTCCAGACTTAGAAAAGTTGACTGCAGCACTTGATCATACAAAGCTATTGTTATGTACCGTTCCCTACTGTTATGACAAGCCAGAAGTCAACGAAACAGTGTACAGATTTAATGAATATATAATGAATTTGTCATCTAATTTTGTTAATGTGAAAGTAATTGATGTCAATTTATTCTTGCAAAGGCCTGATTACACTAATCATGGACTACACCTGAACAAAACAGGAAAGCTCAGACTGTGCAGGAACATTGCTTCATCAGTATCAAACCCATGGAAACGGTGTGATGTAGTAAAAACACTTACAACCAGCTCTGCAAGAAAGGTCAGATTTTGTACCGGTACTGTAGAAACCAATTCATGCCAAGATAGACAGGGAACCAATGTGAATACAAGAAACAGATGTATAGCTGTGTCTCACCCTGTCACTGCCAATGACATATTAATACCATATGATGAAGTTCCACCCAAAGAACCTCAAGGACTGGAAAATAATTCCGATGCAGTATCTCCAAGGATAAAAGGTAATCTCTGATTTTCTACGAGAGAAAGAAGAATTCCAAAAAGAAACAGTGATTTTTTATGGCCAGCACCCACCCGACCTCGCCAACGACATCTAGTGAACAAATCTCCAGCTGCGACATAGGTCTTAATGTATCCAACACAGTTTTGAGTGCAACGGGGACTAACGGTGTTAATGGACAAGCAGACCAGCAGAAGGACAGTAGAGGTAGCTATAAGAATCTTATTATTCTTCATCAAAATATCAGAAGTCTCAAAAGTAAATTAGAGTTTTTATCCGTAAATTTAGGGGACATGGACACTGTTGACCGTCCTCATGTTTTATGCCTTACTGAGCATTATGTAACAGTTGGAATTGATGGGCTGCAGCTTGATGGGTATGATCTAGCTACTGATTACTGCAGAACAAGTAAGGAGAAAGGTGGTGCTGTAATTTATATAGACAGTAAAATCATTTATAAATCTTTAGATCTAAGTAAGTATTGTGTAGATCAACATTTTGAAGTTTGCGGGACTGAAATTTCTGCAAAGGACATGTTACTTACTGTGCTTGCAATTTACAGAGCTCCAGCAGGGAAGTTTTGCATCTTTATGAATAAGTTAGAATCTCTTTTGGCCAAATTGTTCTCTAAAACTAGAAATTTAATAATTGTAGGTGACTTTAATGTCAACTTCTTAACTGATAACAACCTCAAAACTGACCTGGACCACTTAATGAATTCTTACAACTTGGCTGCGATGGTTACCTGGCCCACTAGAGTTACAGAAAATTGCAAGAGCCTTCTAGATAATATTTTCATTGACAAGAATAGAGTCAACAGTGTTAGTGTGAGCAAAGTAATTTATGGCCTGTCTGACCATGATGGACAACTTCTGAAAGTAAATAACATCAGTTTGTGCAATAAAATCTCCCACACCTATAGGTCCTATAGATGTATAAACACTGAAACTGTGTCTGCCTTTAACGACTATTTGTCACAGATAGATTGGGAGCCAGTGTACAGCACATCAGATGTTAATGATAAATTTAACCTTTTTTTAAATGAATTTATATCTGTATTTGAAATGACTTTCCCAAAAAAAACTGTCAGAAAGAACAATGAGGTTTCTTCCAGTAAACCATGGATTACTGGAGGTATAAAAATTTCTTGCAGGACTAAGAGGGAGTTACATGCCTCACTAAGAGTATCAAATGATCCCCTTCAAAGGTCTCATTTTAAGTTATATTGTAAAATTTTAAAAAGGGTGATAAACAAATCCAAGAGCCTGTATATTAAGTCTGAAATTGATAAATCTGAGAACAAAATAAAAGCAGTTTGGAATGTTATAAAGAGAGAGTGTGGCAAGAGTAACAAGAATGTTAATACCACAGAGATAAGCTATAAGGATGAGGTTATTCATAACCCTGTAACAGTTTCCAACATATTCAACAATCACTTCATAACTGCAGCAGAACAAGTAGGTTGTAACGGTTCCTTAAATGCTGCTACGCATTTATTACACAGAGCTAACCCTAACACGTATGACCCAATTTGTATTGCCCCAGTTACTATTACTGAAGTTAAAAATACCATCAAGGCCTTAAAAAATAAAAATTCCACTGGTATTGACAACATTTCACCAAAAATACTGAAGCATTGTAGTGACCACATATGTCAAGTCCTGTGTCACATTTTTAATGAGTCTATCCAGCAAGGTGTTGTCCCAGAGAGATTAAAGCTTGCCGTTGTGAAACCACTTTTCAAGAAGGGTGACAAAACTAATTTATCTAACTACCGTCCAATATCACTACTAAGTAGTTTCTCAAAAGTATTAGAGAAACTAATGTATACAAGAATTGTAGAACATCGTAACAGCCACAACATACTCAACAGAAACCAGTTTGGTTTCCAAAAAGGTAGATCAACTGAGCAGGCTATTTTTTCTCTCACAAATGAAATTTTAGAGTCAATAAATAATAAAATGTCACCTATTGGAATTTTTTGTGACTTGTCTAAGGCCTTTGACTGTGTGGACCACAACATTCTCTTACATAAGGCTAATTTTTATGGCTTGCGAGGTAGCATTGGTAGATGGATAGAATCATATCTGCAAAACAGAAAACAGAAGGTGATAATTAATGGTGCCAATGATAGTCCCATTTCTTCTGATTGGGGCACATTAAAGTGTGGTGTGCCTCAGGGATCCATCCTAGGACCTTTGCTTTTCCTTATCTTCATCAATGATCTCCCACTTTGCACAGACACCGAGTGTAAATTTACTCTTTTTGCCGATGACACCACTATTCTGCTTGAAAGTCGAACTAACAGTGACCTAGAAAATAAATGTAATGCTGTACTCGTTGACATCCTACACTGGTTTAAGTGCAACGGACTAACTCTAAACATTCAGAAAACTCAGTATATGCAATTTCACACATCTCAACAAGAAAATGAAGTATGCCACTTAAACTGTGGTAACCAAAATATACTACACTGTGAATCATCTAAGTTCTTGGGCATTCTAATTGATGGCAAGCTGAACTGGTCTGAGCATATCTTAGACCTACATAGAAGGCTCAGTGTAGCAACTTATGCTCTGCGTGTAATTACCCCCATTGGTGATGAGGACGCTACTAAAGCTGCCTACTTTGGTTATTTTCATTCTATCATGTCGTATGGCATAATATTTTGGGGCAACAAGCCTTTAGCCAAAAAAATATTTACTGCACAGAAGAGAGCTGTTAGAATCATGAGTGGTGTTCATCCAAGATATTCTTGCAGAAGTCTGTTTCATAAGTTACAAATATTAACACTTACCTCTCAATTCATATTTTCTTTGATGATTTTTGTTTCTAACAACCTATCTCTTTTTAAAACTAATAGTGAATGTCATGATCATAATACTAGGTCTAAAAATGATCTACACAGGGATCTGAAACATTTAAGTCTTGTTCAGAAAGGTGTTCATTATTCAGCCACAAAAATTTTCGACTCCCTTCCATCAGGTATTAAAGATCACATTAATGTCTTACCTACTTTTAAATGTAAATTGAGAGAATACCTAATGGTAAATTCCTTCTATTCTCTTGATGAGTATCTACAGATAAAGCAATGATTTTTTATACTGATAAAAATTTGTTTGCTATAGATCACATTAACTGTTTAATTTGGAAAATGTACTATATTTCCTTTTTAGGTATTGTTTTATATTACTTGAGCTATACCTTTGATTTGATTTTAACCTACAAACTTATTCATAATCTTATGGTACATTTTTGTCATTTTATATATGTGTATTATTTGTTTAATTTGGAAAATGTACTATATTTCCTTTTTAGGTATTGTTTTATATTACTTGAGCTATACCTTTGATTTGATTTTAACCTACAAACTTATTCATAATCTTATGGTACATTTTTGTCATTTTATATATGTGTATTATATCTGTTGTATGTAATCATGACTCATTCCACATCCTTGTGATTTATCACAATACGGATTAATTGAATACGAAATAAATAAATAAATATAAATAAAGAGGTCACACCAGATGTTGTTTTAACTATTGTAAATAATTTTAGGCCCTCTGATAGTGATGATATATATGGTCTTTCTTGTAACATGTTAAAAAAGATAATTGGGCACATAGTATATCCTCTTACTAAATGTATAAACAGATGTCTAATTGAAGGAGTATTCCCAGATGTATTAAAATTATCCAGGGTAGCTCCCATTTACAAGAAAGGAGACAAAAATTGCCCCTCTAGCTATCGGCCAATATCTTTGACACCTATTTTATCTATAGATTGAAATCCATCATCAACTCCCAGTTGTGTGATTATCTGACATGTAATAACATAATTACTGCGGTACAATTTGGCTTTAGGAAGTCCATGCCATTGACTCCCTGATTAAAAAAGTGCTAAATGCTTATGAAGGAAAATATTTTGCTCAGGCTACCTTTTGTGATCTTAGCAAAGCCTTTGATTGTGTGGAGCATATTTCACTCGTCAACAAACTAGTTTATTATGGAATTACAAACAGTATTTACTTCGTGATACATTACCCGTGTTAAAATGGACCATTTATCAGGTGCAGAAAAGGTCGATATCGTGTTGATGTATGTCTATTGTGATCAAAATGCCCAACGGGCAAGTGCTATGTATGCTGCTCGGTATCCTGGAGGACATCATCCAAGTGTCTGGACCTTTCGGTGGATGGTTACTTTATTTAAGGAAACTGGATGTGTTCAGCCAAATGTGAAACGTCAACCACTACCTGCAACAAATGATGATGCCCAAGTAGGTGTTTTAGCTGCTGAAGCGGCTAATCCGCACATCAGTAGCAGACAAATTGCGCGAGAATCGGGAATCTCAAAAACGTCGGTGTCGAGAATGGTACATCAACATCTATTACATCTGTACCATATTTCTATGCACTTGGAATTGCATGGCGACGACTTTGAACGTTGTGTACAGTTCTGTCACTGGGCTCAAGAGAAATTGTGGGATGATGACAGATTTTTTGCACGCGTTCTATTTAGTGACGATGCGTGATTCACTAATAGCGGTAACGTAAACCGGCATAATATGCACTGTTGGGGAACGGAAAATCCACGATGGCTGCTACAAGTGGAACATCAGCGACATTGCCAGGTTAATGTACAGTGCGGCATTATGGGAGGAAGGATAATTGGCCACCATTTTATCGATGGCAATCTAAATGGTGCAATGTATGCTAATTTCCTACATAATGTTGTACCGATGTTACTACAAGATGTTTCACTGCATGACAGAATGGCGATGTACTTCCAACATGATGGATGTCCGGCACATAGCTCGCGTGTGGTTGAAACGGTACTGAATACCATATTTCGTGACAGGTGGATTGGTCGTCGAAGCACCATTCCGTGCCCCGCACATTCACTGGATCTGACGTCCCCGGATTTCTTTCTGTGAGGAAGGTTGAAGGATATTTGCTATCGTGATCCACCGACAATGCCTGACAACATGCGTCAGCGCATTGTCAATGCATGTGCGAACATTACGGAAGGCGAACTACTCGCAGTTGAGAGGAATGTCGTTACACGTATTGCCAAATGCATTGAGGTTGATGGACATCATTTTGAGCATTTATTGCATTAATGTGGTATTTACAGGTAATCACGCTGTAACAGCATGCGTTGTCAGAAATGATAAGTTCAGAAAGGTACATGTACGACATTGGAACAACCGAAATAAAATGTTCAAAAGTACCTACATTCCGTATTTTAATTTAAAGAACCTAACTGTTACGAACTGTTTATCTAAAATTGTGAGCCATATGTTTGTGACTATTACAGCGCCATCTATCACAAAGCGAAAAAAGTGGTCCAACTAAAACATTCATATTTCTTTACGTACTACACGAATATGTAATAAAATGGGGGTTCCTTTCTAAAAGAACTCAGTTAATATCCGTTTGACCTATGGCAGCGCCATCTAGCGGGCCAACCATAGCGCCATCTGGTTTTCCCTTTCAAGCCAGACGAGTTTCGTTCTTTGTAGTTTTTTCGATTGACATTTATTTCGTGAGATATTTGGCCCGGTCTCTATCAATAGTCCACCCTGTATAATTACACTATAGCTTGCAACGTATTGAGGTCGTTTCTAAGGTGCTGTTCACGGTCAAATAGAAATACACAATCTGCAGGCTTAGGTAGCCAGCACCTGTATTTATGCTGAACCAAACGTTTTTCGCAGCTACCGCTGAGGACATCATCAGATTCCTCAGCATCGTCCTTCAGAATGTTCATCCTTTCCAGTGCCCCCACACCCTCCAATAGATCTCCCTTGCTGCCCGTTCCGTTTTCCACCTAAAAATGTACGCCACGTACTCCAACAACCAGGCCCATTTCACCTTTTCCCATCTTGACACCCTCATCTAAATCCCTGTCATGGTGCGACAGCACCGTATCCTTTTCAACAACATCCACTCCCTTCCCGCCAACAAGAACCTCTTCCTGCACACTCTTGCCACCCACCGCATGGATGCCTTCCTCCTCAATGAAACCTTCCTCCAACCGCACCACACCGTCCACACTTACCCTACCTCCTCCACTGCTCCAATGATCCCCTCCCGAATGCACATGGTGGAGTTGCCATTGGTCACCACCGCCAGATCCCAGTTCGGCTCCAACCTCTCTTTCCCGACCCCACCAAACACCTGATCCTCAGTTTCTTTTTCCCCGGCCTTACCGTTACCTGCGCCACCATCTATGTACGCCCTCACGCCCCTATTCCCTTTGACTTCCTCTCCCACATTGACCGTACCTTCTCCTCCTACGTGATCGCCGCCGACCTCAACATCGATAGTCGTTCCGCCGCCCAGTTATGGCGGTGGCATCGGTTCCTCTCCTCACTTCAAGGTGACCTCATCCCCATGCCCCAGCACACCCGTCCCAAATCCAACTACACTCCCGATGTTATCCTCTCCTCCCCCAACCTCCTTGGCCACATAACGGTGGATGTCCTGGAGCCTATTGATAGCGACCATCTCCCTGTCCTCCGCACCATTTCAGACGGTCGTCGCCCCTGCCCCGACCCTCGTATTGACCCTCCCCCTAAGTATGTCCATGACTTTTCCCGAGCCGACTGGAATGCCTACCGGGATACCCTCTCCACCCAGGTCGATAGCCACCCTCTCACCTATCACCACCCTGACGATGTCACCCATGCCGCCTCCTTTCTCCAGCAGACCTTGTCTGAGGCCGTGGAGGCCCACGTCCCTACTGTCGCCATCCACCCCCACTGTCCTACCTTACCTCCACAGGCCGTCGTCCTCCTTCGTGAATCCTGCCGTCTCTACCATGCCTTCCTCCGCACGCGTGACCCAGACACACTATGACGCCACCGACAACTCCAGTGACACACCCTTAGTAAGGCCAATCACTTTGCCTCCTACCTCTCCGATGTATTTTCCATTCCTGATGATCCCCAGTTCGATTACTCACTATTCCCCGATGTCCGAGATCGAACTGACACCTCTGTCCCTCCCCTCGCACCTGGTTTCCAGTACTTGGACCACATTGCACACACGGAACTCAATGCCCCTATCACTACACAGGATCTCATTGCTACACTCCGCACAAAATGCAACACCGCTCCTGGTCATGATCGTGTCACCTACCGTCACCTTCGTGAAGCTCCTGTCTCTTTCCTCTCCACCCTGGCCAGGCTCTACAATGTAGTCCTGTCCACCGGTTACTATCCCGACCTGTGGAAAACCTCCCGTATCCTCATGTTCCTTAAACCTGACAAACCGCCGTCTCCTCCTACCGTCCCATCAGCCTTACCTCAGTCTTCAGCGAGGTCCTGGAATCTATCCTCACCTGTCGCATCCACCAGCATCTCCGCCAGCACCGCCTCCTTCCCATTACCCAGTGTTGCTTTCGGCCATCCTTCTCATCCGACGACCTTCTCATTCACCTCACTCATCTCCTTTCCAACCAGCTTAATTCCCGTCGCTCCGCAATCTTCCTCTCCCTGGACCTCGAATGAGCTTATGACCACGTATGGCATTCCGGTCTCCTCTTCAAGCTCCAAACCTTCGCCCTTCCCATTAACTATGTCCGCCTGATCGGCTCCTTTCTCTCCTACCGTCCTTCCTACGTCACCATCCATAACACAGATTCCTACACCTTTTTCCCCTCCGCCGGTGTGCCCCACGGCTCCGTCCTCTCCCCCCTTCTGTACCTTTTGTATACGGCGGATATGCCGCCGCCGTCACCCCCCATCCACCTTCTCCAGTTTGCCAGGGACACCGCCTTCCTTGCCCTTGCCCCCACCCTGCAGCGCTCCCAACACCTTCTCCAATCCCACCTTGACCGGTTCACCACTTGGTGCAACCAGTGGTTGCTCAAGGTCAATCCCTCAAAAACACAGGCGATCATTGTAGGCAAAACCACTCCTTCCATCCGCCTCCTTGATTTCTATCTCACCATCTATGGCCGTCCTATCGCCCTCACTCCAACCCTGAAGTACCTTGGCGTCACCCTTGACCGTCGCCTATCCTGGACTCCCCATCTCCGGACAATCCAAGACAAGGCACGCTCCCAACTCCGTCTCCTCAAGCTCCTTTCTGGCCGTACGTGGGGTCTGGACCCCTCCACCATCCTCCACACCTATAAATCCCTCATCCGCCCTATCCTTTGTTACACCCATCCAGCCTGGATCTCCACCCCCCCTACCTTTTATAAATCCCTCCAAATCTTTGAACGCCATGCTCTCCGCCTCGCCTATCGCATCCATCTCCCCTCCCCCACACGGATCCTGTACGATCTCATCCCCTTCCCCAACCTCCTCCTTTTCCTTGAAAGGATACAGATCCTGTACACCTCCAGCAAACTCAATCCTCCTCATCCGCTTGTCTCACCCATCCTCTCCCAATCCCGCCCGCTGCCGCGCCTGTATTCCCACATCCCACCCGGTCTCCATCTCTCCACCCTCTCCCATGGTGGCTTCCGCCAGCTCCCACTCCCTGATGATGTCCTCCTCCCCTCCATCTACCCCTCCTATCAACTTTGATCCTCCCCTCCCCCACTTCCTGTGTCTTTCCTTTAGGCACCCTCCCTCCCTTCTCTTTCCTTTTCCTCTGTGTCCTCCCTCCACCCCTCTTCCCCTGGGCTTCCCCTCCCCCTTCCTCCCGTCTCCCTATCTCCCCTGCCCGTGGCATCTGCTCTCCCTTCTCCCTCTCCCACCCCCCCCCTCCTTCTCTCTTGGCAGGTCCCCGGACTCGTACACGGTTAGTGAACATTCGCGCGCCAGAGATCAACGCCTCATGTTCTGTGTGTGCCGTCGTTATGTGCTTAAGTGATTCAGTGTTATTCGTTTTGTGCACCTACATTGAGGTGAGACAATTTTCGTCTATGTATGTGTCGAAGTGTCTGAACAAATTTTGTCTTGGACTCTACGCCCGTGAACGGCTCCATGTATTTTAAAAAGTGCTTGTCTCCGTTTATATGTCTACCTTATTTTTTTCTTTAAATGTCTTCATTTGTATCTTTTGTGTTTCTCTGAGGCCCAAGAGCGGCATAGTATGCTGCTGCTGGCCTGCCTGTACACAGGTTTCAAGATAACAATAAGGAAAAAAAAAGAAAACACAAAATGTTGGTTAAGAGTTTCTTTATTCAGGTAATATTTGGAATTTCACGGAGCAACAGTTCCATGCCGGTGAAGTAGATGCCAACAATGGGTTGTAGTAGTATCTGTAATACATAATTCTGACCACGTATGATTAATCTTCTGCTTGCATAGTCGCATCCCATCTCCGTTACGGCAGTAATTATGTTTGCTAGTCTGCTCTGGAGTCTGGCGCATTTGTGTATATCCCTGTCTCCTCCTGAAATTCCCAACAAGCATCTCCACAAGAACGGTATTTGAAGACCACCAGCATATCTCGTCGCTATAAGTCAAAACTGGTAATATTTGCAATATTCGCCTTTCAAACAAATCGGAAACTTAGTTTTGGAAAGCCTATATCGAGTTTAGAGTAAAGCAGGCCAGGTTACTTTTACTTTTCTGTTTATTTTTCTTCTCTGTACAACTTGCAACTTTATCCATTTGCTCCTTGCGTGATAGTTTAGCTTTTTGTATCGAGTTTCGAGCATACTTTCAAACTTTCTGTTTTAGGTTCTTACCTCGACTGCCCTCCACGTGCATGTGGATTACATGTAAACACATTGCTGTAAGCCAAAGCAGGGTGTTTCACGTAAAAATACATCCCGCGTTTCGTCTCACCCTGTGGAACTCGCGGATTAGGACGAAAAGTGTTGGTTAAATGCCATGAATATATGCTTTCATACCAACAGGTTCGGGATTAGTCTTCCCTCGCTCCAGTACTGAAATCGCAAATTTTTCCCTGTCAGTTGTGCTCAGGTTTGGAAATCCAGGCAAGCAGAACACAGCAGGTGGTGTAATGGCGGAGATTCTAACCCAGCCAGCTGCACGTAGTGTAGAGGAGTAACGCGAGAGTGCAGTACCTGCCCGCATTGCAGAGTACCCGGAGTCGCGTAGTACGCACTGTCACCAACAGATGGCATGCGCGAGCTGCAAAGCATACAGCTTTGTATAGGGAATGTACGGCCAACTTGCAAGTGGCACTGAACTCCTGGGGATATATTGACTTCTGCAGCATGATTAGCCGTGTACATTTAAGAAGTGCACTCTGCCGTCTAATGCACTGCTAAAACTGATCTGTGGCATGTTAGATATTTAGCAATAAACTTTAGCGAAATGAGTCGAAAAGCATTTGTTGTGGCGAGCATGAAACAGATTTTCCTTGCTATTCTTTATTAATAGCGAAACCAGATTTCGCAGTTCTTGTTGCGGTATCGAGTTTAAAAGCCTGTAGCGAAATTAGCGTTAGTTTAGTCCTATCCAATAGTCAGCGGGAGACAAGGGAACCAATATTATTCCACAGGTGCAAGGAAAATGCTATCGTTAATTTTAAGCTCTATATCGACTTCTTGTTCCTGCTACTTGGTACTACGAAAATACGAACACTGTATCTTCTTCTTTAATACGAAGTGAAGCATTGGATTCAAATATATATGCAAGGTTCCTTAGTAAATAGAACTGATAAACGTTCCTATACGATTACACATGCCTTTTATTTTAGTCAGATCTATCCCGTAAAATGTTGCCTGCAAATTGTTCTATGACATTAGAAGAATGATTATGAAAAGAAAAGAAAAAAAACTGTGTTCAAACAAAACTAGGCCTACGATCAGAAGGAGCATGTAGGAAACAGTAACAATTGTACTAGCCTTAATACAATTCATTTTAGCAACCAGGTTGCAATTGTAATAATAGTCTCCTGGTAACAATGATTACTGAATAGTAGGTCATAGGTTCGATATTTGCACAGTGCATAATTTTTTTTTTACTTTTTGTACATTATATTGTGTGGAACAAACTACAATTTATTATTATGAACATCCTAAATATAAGTTTAAACCATACTGTACACTCAATGAGGTCAAATTTTTTACCAGTCATGATGACTTTGTACGGCACCACTCACTATTTCTCATTTAGTATGCTAACAGTGGAAGCTTTATCTCTTTAAGATTTCTATTTTGTAGTTAAATTACCATAGAACCAAACTGTTAGCTCTTCTGACTTTTTTGCTATTCGAATGGATTGGAAACTAAGTAACAGAAATGTAGAAAGACAAAAGGCCAGAAACGAATAAATTTAACTGAATGGTTAAGTCAAGTTCCTGCAACCTTTCCCATTGTGACTAAAATCAACCCCAAAACAAGAAAATGTATAAGGACTTATGCTGCAGTGGTCAGATATTGAGATTAAAATAACAGGCCTGGAGGTGCTCCTGATAGTAGGAGCATGAAATTAGCTGAATTAGCAGAAACGTGCTCACAATCACAGGAAACTTACAACCAATAACAGAACATGGTTCTGGGTTTGCTGATGGATTTGCTCCCCAAATTTAAATTAATTTTTGAATATGGCTTTCAAATAAATGATTGACATTACACTGTATGATGGTAAATCATATGCTGGAAAAGTCACTGCAGCAGATATATAAGGCAAGTTTTTTAAATAAGTTGCATTTCTAGGACCAAGAAAGGAATAAAGAAATAGGTTTTGGCCAGAAAGCTAAAATGGAGTTTTGTACTGTAAAGAAAGTGTATTAACAGAAAAGATAAATCTCACCCAATATCTGTAAACAGAAAGGGGATTGGTGCATTATAGCAGTGAACATCTACACTAAGTATCTGAAAATATTTGAGGGAATGTATTTACTATATAGTATTACTGAAAGTGTTGTTCAACTTGTAAGACAATATGTGCACTATTATTTGTAATGTGTGTTATTAAAAATATCCTGAAGAAATCTTATTTTTACATTTTTGTCCACTTAACTTAAAAACTGTTAATAACAGGTGTACATAAATATCTTTGAATTTCAAACTAATCCTGCATTACTGACCTAGAACAATTTCTTTAAGTTTCTTATTAACCACTAACTTACTTTTGGGATTGCTAATAAGTTACTCAGAGTATTCCATGTAGGTAAAATAAGTGTTGTCTAAGACTAACCTAAACTTAGCAAGAATGGCAGTGTAACTTTATCAGTATAAATATTAAAATATTACAGCAATGGGTTAACTTGTCTATATTTTTACTATCAGAAGCATTCGGTAACTTTAACTACAGCATGTACCACAGTTGACTGCATTTCCGCTCACACATTCGTGATTTCAACATAAATTGTCAGATTATGAAGAGAAATAAAAATAGCAGTTACAATACAAAATGTGCATGACATTTACATGAAATAACCTTCAAATTTCACCATGTTTTGAAACAAGTATTCTTCAAAAAGGGTGGCCTACCTGTGAACCATCACCAGATTTTGTACGTGCTATTTCATTCTGGGCTAGGAAAGAGTATGGAGTACAAGCTAATTTCTTCCTGGAAGTATTTATACTTTTTCCCTCTCTACAATATTACATAAAATGTAGATACACCGTATGTATAAAAGCCTATTAAAACTCAGAGAAACAAATTAATGAAAGCAAATGAAGCACAAGGAAGAAACAAAGGTGATGGTAAAGCACAAATGTCAAATATGTACACAGGTTGAAGGATGAAGTTTTTATTTATATATGTATCATTCTTAACCCTTGACAGGGACAGAGTCTGCTTGCAAAATGTAACAAATATTACATGAGATAATAATAACATTCCACACTCAGAAAGAATCATGGAACAAAAATTTTATAAAAATCTCTAAGTCAAACAAAAATGAGATTATTTGAAGAGAAAATCTTACCACAGATTTTGTACCTCAATACGTTAACGACAACCTTAAGAAGTTTCAATGTCAATTTTCCAAATTATTTAGTAAAAAGTGAATCTGGAAGTCGCAGATTCTGCAATAATTTTCTCATGGCCAAGCTTCTACTGCCCTGTGTCACTACACTCTGGTATCTTTTATTTGCCTCATTTAGAAGCATATGTACTCTTGTTGCCAACAAAGTGTATTATTTTCTTCTGTATAAAGTGGCTGGCTGGGAAAACTACTTTCTCCTCCACTGATGCAAACACAGAAGTGGCTATATCAGAGACCAAAAATTCACTTGTGAGTAACTTCTTCTTGTTGCTTCTCAAATGAACTTTTGCCATTTGCAATACACTGAAAACCTCACTTGGTGGCTGAATAAGTGAGGTATCTGTAAAGGACTTCAGATGTAAAAGCATGTTCACAGACGTACAGGGATTTTCTTTAGATGCGATTAGGCTCTCCTCGCAAAATTTCCAAAGTGCAAGGCGCTTCATAGCTTGCCTAACACTGTGACAACATAAATAGTAGAGAGACTGGTGCTCATCATCACACGCCATGTTACAAGTGGCTCGTCAACTTCCTCAGCACACTTACCCTCATCTTCACTTACAAATTACCCCACTAATTCTGCCAGGAATCTACTGTCTTAATTTTCATTATCAGTGGTAGAAATAAAGAATTAAGAAAGAGTAACAATCATCAGTGCTGTTTTCAGTTCTGATGGTGCTGATACTGGATTTTTGAAGAAGACCATTGAAAACAGATTTCCTAAAGCATCTTGTGCAAATCTACTTGTCAGCAGAAATTTAAAATTCTTCTCATTCATGAATGTGTCCTGCAATTCCAAAATACCTACAGTTGACAAAACTACAAAGACTGAACTGGTTTCCAGGCACCCTTCAGGCCAATTTTCAAGTTTTCAAATAAACACAGAGTGTCCTCCAGATGACAGAGAGCCTCACTGTATGTTTGTTCATCAGAATGACTCAGAGCCATAACTGGAGCTCTACATGTCATGAGGCGAAACCACTTATGAACGTGCTTTAGAAACCGTGCTGTGGTTAAAGCATTTTTCTGCAGTTTCTCTGTCCTGACACCATACTCAATGGCTGCTGCAGTCTGGCTGTTAATTAGGGCAGTAGCCAAGCCAACTTTCATTTTATCATAAAGGTTTGGCATCAAACACCTCTCATGTAGTTGTGGTGCCAGTTTAAGACTTAAACCATTGTCTATCTCAAGCAACTGTTTTACACGATTTATATGTACCTCATTACAAGGTAGATATCGTTCCTCAACAACATTTTGTGAAAGGAAGACTTATTGCCCGGTGACTAAGTGGTTCCTCATATTTTCTAAATGTGTGGTGTATCTCTGAGGAAAATTAGCTTCCTGTTATCACAAGGATAATGGCAAAAATTGACTAATTTTGAAAACCTGCCAACAACAATTCAAAATTCTTACCATACAGCTCGATTTTGCCCTGCCGTATCTGACACGACGTAGTGAACATTGATACCGAGTGCCTCAGATTCACTAAATGCTTATAGTGATGTTTTTGACATGAGAACTGGAAAATGATGGCCTGTGTAATGGTAAACTATTGTATGTTTCCATTTTCAGGTAATACCACCCAGTATAACAACTAATGCTCCAATCATATTCCAATGATGGAATGATACGACCCTCATCCATGAGGAGAGGAGCACATTTTTCATCTGGCAGCATGAGGTCAAACTTAACTTTCAGGAAACTCATTAGCTCCCTCAGCACACCAGGTCTAAATTACATCTCAGGGTTCTGTCTGAAGGAAACGGAAATTTATTTTCTGCCATGTACAACCACAAGCTAGTCTTAATTCTCAGCCCTTTCTGGAGTGATTCCACTGACCATTTGCTACCTTTACATGTCCCCTTTGTTAATACTGCAAACAGATCTGCACCAAATAAACCATGCAGGCTGGCAAGAAAGTTGTCTTATTCTAAACACACTCTTGTCTCCCCCCTTTCTGAGAGAAGTTGAGTTTTCTCTTCAAAGCTAAAATTTCAGCCCGAAGCTGTTGTACTAGGTTCTTCAGAGTGGTGACTTCATCTCCTGTTGCGTCCAGATTCTCTGGAGGACTGATGTCACTGGTCACATTTGAAGGCTCTCCAACCTCTGGAACACAAATTTGCAATATTACAATCTTCAAAAATGAAAAAGTATTTAATACTATAATATGCTTTCAAGCAGCCAGAAATTGTTTCTCAGTAGGATGTGGTATGTGATTTAAAGATTCATCATCATCATCATTTAAGACGGATTTTGCCTTTCAGCGTTCAGTCTGGAGCATAGCCCCCCTTATAAAATTCCTCCATGATCCCCTATTCAGCGCTAACATTGGTGCCTCTTCTGATGTTAAACCTATTACTTCGAAATCATTCTTAACCAAATGCAGGTACCTTCTCCTTGGTCTCCCCCGACTCCTCATACCCTCTACTGCTGAACCCATGAGTCTCTTGGGTAACCTTGCTTCTCCCATGCGTGTAACATGACCCCACCATCTAAGCCTGTTCGCCCTGACTGCTACATCTATAGAGTTCATTCCCAGTTTTTCTTTGATTTCCTCATTTTGGACACCCTCCTGCCATTGTTCCCATCTACTAGTACCTGCAATCATCCTAGCTACTTTCATATCCGTAACCTCAACCTTGTTGATAAGGTAACCTGAATCCACCCAGCTTTCGCTCCCATACAACAAAGTTGGTCGAAAGATTGAACGGTGCACAGATAACTTAGTCTTGGTACTGACTTCCTTCTTGCAGAAGAGAGTAGATCGTAGCTGAGCGCTCACTGCATTAGCCTTGCTACACCTCGCTTCCAGTTCTTTCACTATGTTGCCATCCTGTGAGAATATGCATCCTAAGTACTTGAAACCGTCCACCTGTTCTAACTTTGTTCCTCCTATTTGGCACTCAATCCGTTTATATTTCTTTCTCACTGACATTACTTTCGTTTTGGAGATGCTAATCTTTATACCATAGTCCTTACATTTCTGATCTAGCTCTGAAATATTACTCCGCAAACTTTCAATCGAATCTGCCATCACAACTAAGTCATCCGCATATGCAAGACTGCTTATTTTGTGTCCACATATCTTAATCTCACCCAGCCAGTCTATTGTTTTCAACATATGATCCATAAATAATATGAACAACAGTGGAGACAGGTTGCAGCCTTGTCTTACCCCTGAAACTACTCTGAACCATGAACTCAGTTTACCGTCAACTCTAACTGCTGCCTGACTATCCATGTAAAGACCTTTAATTGCTTGCAAAAATTTGCCTCCTATTCCATAATCTCGTAGAACAGACAATAACTTCCTCCTAGGAACACGGTCATATGCCTTTTCTAGATCTAAAACATAGATACAATTCCCTGTTCCACTCATAACACTTCATTATTTGCCGTAAGCTAAAGATCTGGTCCTGACAACCTCTAAGAGGCCTAAACCCACACTGATTTTCATCCAATTGGTCGTCAACTAATACTCGCACTTTCCTTTCAACAATACCTGAGAAGATTTTACCCACAACGCTGATTAAAGAGATACCTCTGTAGTTGTTACAATCTTTTCTGTTTCCATGTTTAAAGATTGGTGTGATTACTGCTTTTGTCCAGTCTGATGGAACCTGTCCCGACTCCCAGGCCATTTCAATTATCCTGTGTAGCCATTTAAGACCTGACATTCCACTGTATTTGATGAGTTCCAACTTAATTTCATCCACCCCAGCTGCTTTATTGCACTGCACTCTATTGACCATTTTCTCCACTTCCTCAAACGTGATCCTATTTCCATCATCATTCCTATCCCATTCTACCTCGAAATCTGAAACATTACTGATCGTATTTTCACCTACATTGAGCAACTCTTCAAAATATTCCCTCCATCTGCCCAAGGCATCCACAGGATTCACCAGCAGTTTTCCCGACCTGTCCAAAATACTTGTTATTTCCTTCTTACCTCCCTTTCGAAGACTGCTAATTACACTTCAGAATGGTTTTCCAGCAGCTTGATCCAATGTCTCCAACCTGTTTCCAAAGTCTTCCCAAGATTTCTTCTTGGATGCTGCAATTATCTTTCTTTCTACAACATAACTTTCTCTGTCTACCTGAGTTCTAGTATGTAGCCATTTTTTATACGCCTTCTTTTTCCTTTTACAGGCTGCCTTGACTGTGTCCTTCCACCAAGCTGTTTGCTTCCTCCTACTTTTACACACTACTGTTCCAAGACATTCTTTAGCCACTTCTAGTACTGTGTCCCTGTACCTTGTCCATTCCTTTTCCAATGACTGTAATTGACTACATTCAACTAACTGGTACCTTTCTGAGATCGCTGTTATGTACTTGTGCCTGATTTCCTTATCCTGAAGTTTCTCCACTCTTATCCTCCTACATATGGACCTGACCTCCTGCACTTTCGGCCTCGCAATCCCAATTTCACTGCAGATTAAATAATGATCAGTGTCATCAAAGAATCCCCTGAATACACGTGTGTCCCTCACAGCCTTCCTGAATTCCTGATCTGTTAGTATATAGCCAATGACAGATCTGGTTCCCCTGCTTTCCCACGTATACCGGTGAATGTTCTTATGTTTAAAAAAGGAATTTGTGATTACTAAGCCCATACTGGCACAGAAAGCCAAGAGTTGCTTCCTGTTCCTGTTGGCCTCCATATCCTCTCCAAATTTACCCATAACCTTTTCATACCCTTCTGTTCGATTTCCAATCCTGGCGTTAAAATCACCCATGAGCAGAACACTGTCCTTGTCCTTTACTCTAACAACTACATCACTGAGTGCCTCATAAAAACTGTCCATCTTATCTTGATCAGTCCCTTCACAATGCGAATATACTGACACAATCCTAATTTTCTTGCTAGACACTGTCAAATCTATCCACATCAGTCGTTCGTTTACATACCTTATTGCAACTACGCTGGGTTCCATTTCTTTCCTGATGTAAAGCCCTACACCCCATTGTGCAATTTCTGCTTTGACTCCTGACAAGTAGACCTTGTATTCTCCCACTTCCTCTTCTTTCTCACCCGTTACCCGAATGTCACTAACAGCTAAAACGTCCAGTCCCGTCTTACTTGCAGCCTCTGCCAGCTCTACCTTCTTCCCAGAGTAGCCCCCATTGATATTAATAGCTCCCCATCTCATTACCATTTGTTTGCCAAGTCGTATCTTAGGAGTCCCTGGTTTGTCAGTTAGAGGTGGGACTCCATCACCTCCAAAGGTCCGAGGCATTTTGCTCTGATTGTTGCCAGCATCATATTTAAAGTACCAGGGAAGCAGGTTGCTAGCCTTACTTGCCCTGAGTCCCATTGGGTTTTACCCCTAACGGCTGAGGGACTAACCGGTGGATTTGGTAGTCTTTGCCGTATGAGCACAAAGGTGACCACGACTCAGAATATGTCCGAGATGCCCAGCCTTATTCCAAAGTAACTGGTATCCCGACTGTCGGGACCACTTACTTGGCCACTCATACGTTGCCCATGGTTCATGAACTAGGACATGACTACAGGAACCCACACCATGAACCATTAAAGATTCATAAGATGCCAAAATCTTAGTTTCAAGGGACAGAGGCAACTCTGTGACAATATGAGTTGTAAAATTCCAGGTGGGCTCTTTTTGTTGTTGTTGTGGTCTTCAGTCCTGAGACTGGTTTGATGCAGCTCTCCATGCTACTCTATCCTGTGCAAGCTTCTTCATCTCCCAGTACCTACTGCAACCTAGTCCTTCTGAATCTGTTTAGTGTATTCATTCTTGGTCTCCCTCTACGATTTTTACTCTCCACGCTGCCCTCCAATACTAAATTGGTGATCCCTTAGATTAGATTAGATAAGATTAATACTAGTTCCATGGATCACGAATACGATATTTCGTAATGATGTGGAAGGAGTCAAATTTTCTAATACATGACATAATTAAGTTAATTTAACAACATAATTAAGTTAATATAACAACTTTTTTGTTTGTTTTTTTCTTTTTTTTTTCTTAATTTATATCTAAAAATTCTTCTATGGAGTAGAAGGAGTTGTCATTCAGAAATTCTTTTAATTTCTTCTTAAATACTTGTTGGTTATCTGTCAGACTTTTGATACTATTTGGTAAGTGACCAAAGACTTTAGTGGCAGTATAATTCACCCCTTTCTGAGCCAAAGTTAGATTTAATCTTGAATAGTGAAGATCATCCTTTCTCCTAGTATTGTAGTTATGCACACTGCTATTACTATTGAATTGGGTTTGGTTGTTAATAACAAATTTCATAAGAGAGTACATATACTGAGAAGCTACTGTGAATATCCCTAGATCCTTAAATAAATGTCTGCAGGATGATCTTGGGTGGACTCCAGCTATTATTCTGATTACACGCTTTTGTGCAATACATACTTTATTCCTCAGTGATGAATTACCCCAAAATATGATGCCACATGCAAGCAATGAGTGAAAATAGGCATAGGAAGCTAATTTACAAAGATGTTTATCACAAAAATTTGCAATGACCCTTATTGCATAAGTAGCTGAACTCAAACGTTTCAGCAGATCATCAATGTGTTTCTTCCAATTTAATCTCTCATCAATGGACACACCTAAAAATTTTGAATATTCTACCTTAGCTATATGCTTCTGATTAAGGTCTATATTTATTAATGGTGTCATACCATTTACTGTACAGAACTGTATGTACTGTGTCTTATCAAAATTCAGTCTGTTTACAAGAAACCACTTAGTAATTTTCTGAAAGACATTATTGACAATTTCATCAGTTAATTCTTGTTTGTCAGGTGTGGTTACTATACTTGTATCATCAGCAAAGAGAACTAACTTTGCTTCTTCATGAATATAGAATGGCAAGTCATTAATATACAGATTATATAATGGTAAGACAGAGATTTAGGAACCAGGTTTTAAATTGTAAGACATTTCCAGGGGCAGATGTGGACTCTGACCACAATCTATTGGTTATGACCTGTAGATTAAAACTGAAGAAACTGCAAAAAGGTGGGAATTTAAGGAGATGGGACCTGGATAAACTAAAAGAACCAGAGGTTGTACAGAGATTCAGGGAGAGCATAAGGGAGCAATTGACAGGAATGGGGGAAATAAATACAGTAGAAGAAGAATGGGTAGCTTTGAGGGATGAAGTAGTGAAGGCAGCAGACGATCAAGTAGGTAAAAAGACGAGGGCTAGTAGAAATCCTTGGGTAACAGAAGAAATATTGAATTTAATTGATGAAAGGAGAAAATATAAAAATGCAGTAAGTGAAACAGGCAAAAAGGAATACAAACGTCTCAAAAATGAGATCGTCAGGAAGTGCAAAATGGCTAAGCAGGGATGGCTAGAGGACAAATGTAAGGATGTAGAGGCCTATCTCACTAGGGGTAAGATAGATACCGCCTACAGGAAAATTAAAGAGACCTTTGGAGATAAGAGAACGACTTGTATGAATATCAAGAGCTCAGATGGAAACCCAGTTCTAAGCAAAGAAGGGAAAGCAGAAAGGTGGAAGGAGTATATAGAGGGTCTATACAAGGGCGATGTACTTGAGGACAATATTATGGAAATGGAAGAGGATGTAGATGAAGATGAAATGGGAGATATGATACTGCGTGAAGAGTTTGACAGAGCACTGAAAGACCTGAGTCGAAACAAGGCCCCCGGAGTAGACAATATTCCATTGGAACTACTGACGGCCGTGGGAGAGCCAGTCCTGACAAAACTCTACCATCTGGTGAGCAAGATGTATGAAACAGGCGAAATACCCTCAGACTTCAAGAAGAATATAATAATTCCAATCCCAAAGAAAGCAGGTGTTGACAGATGTGAAAATTACCGAACTATCAGCTTAATAAGTCACAGCTGCAAAATACTAACACGAATTCTTTACAGACGAATGGAAAAACTAGTAGAAGCCAACCTCGGGGAAGATCAGTTTGGATTCCGTAGAAACACTGGAACACGTGAGGCAATACTGACCTTACGACTTATCTTAGAAGAAAGATTAAGGAAAGGCAAACCTACGTTTCTAGCATTTGTAGACTTAGAGAAAGCTTTTGACAATGTTGACTGGGATACTCTCTTTCAAATTCTAAAGGTGGCAGGGGTAAAATACAGGGAGCGAAAAGCTATTTACAATTTGTACAGAAACCAGATGGCAGTTATAAGAGTCGAGGGACATGAAAGGGAAGCAGTGGTTGGGAAGGGAGTAAGACAGGGTTGTAGCCTCTCCCCGATGTTGTTCAATCTGTATATTGAGCAAGCAGTAAAGGAAACAAAAGAAATATTCGGAGTAGGTATTAAAATTCATGGAGAAGAAATAAAAACTTTGAGGTTCGCCGATGACATTGTAATTCTGTCAGAGACAGCAAAGGACTTGGAAGAGCAGTTGAATGGAATGGACAGTGTCTTGAAAGGAGGATATAAGATGAACATCAACAAAAGCAAAACAAGGATAATGGAATGTAGTCTAATTAAGTCGGGTGATGCTGAGGGAATTAGATTAGGAAATGAGGCACTTAAAGTAGTAAAGGAGTTTTGCTATTTGGGGAGCAAAATAACTGATGATGGTCGAAGTAGAGAGGATATAAAATGTAGGCTGGCAAGGGCAAGGAAAGCGTTTCTGAAGAAGAGAAATTTGTTAACATCCAGTATTGATTTAAGTGTCAGGAAGTCATTTCTGAAAGTATTCGTATGGAGTGTAGCCATGTATGGAAGTGAAACATGGACGATAAATAGTTTGGACAAGAAGAGAATAGAAGCTTTCGAAATGTGGTGCTACAGAAGAATGCTGAAGATTAGATGGGTAGATCACATAACTAATGAGGAAGTATTGAATAGGATTGGGGAGAAGAGAAGTTTGTGGCACAACTTGACCAGAAGAAGGGATCGGTTGGTAGGACATGTTCTGAGGCATCAAGGGATCACCAATTTAGTATTGGAGGGCAGCGTGGAGGGTAAAAATCGTAGAGGGAGACCAAGAGATGAATACACTAAGCAGATTCAGAAGGATGTAGGTTGCAGTAGGTACTTGGAGATGAAAAAGCTTGCACAGGATAGAGTAGCATGGAGAGCTGCATCAAACCAGTCTCAGGACTGAAGACCACAACAACATATTAAGAACAACAAAGGACCCAAGACCGACCCTTGTGGAACCTCATTCTTGATAGTTCCCCAGTTTGAGGAATGTGCTGATCTTTGCATATTATGAGAACTGCTTATTTCAACTTTCTGTACTCTTCTGGTTAGGTACGAATTAAACTATTTGTGCACTGTCCCACTCATGCCACAATACTTGAGCTTGTCTAGCAGAATTTCATGATTTACGCAATCAAAAGCCTTTGAGAGATCACAAAAAATCCCAATGGGTGGTGTTCAGTTATTCAGATCATTCAAAATTTAATTGGTGAAAGCATATATGGCGTTTTCTGTTGAAAAACCTTTCTGGAAACCAAACTGACAGTTTGTTAGTACTTCATTTTTACAGATATGTGAAGCTACTCTTGAATACCTTACTTTCTCAAAAATTTTGGATAAAGCTGTTAGAAGGGAGATTGGACGGTAATTGTTGACATCAGATCTATCCCCTTTTTTATGCAAAGGTATAACAATAGCATATTTCAGTCTATCAGGGAAAATGCCCTATTCCAGACAGCTATTACACAGGTGGCTGAGCATCTTACTTATCTGTTGAGAACAAGCTTTTAGTATTTTCTGGAAATGCTATCAATTCCATGTGAGGTTTTGCTTTTAAGCAAGTGTACTATTTTCATAATTTCAGAGGGAGAAGTGGGTAAGATTTCAATTGTATCAAATTGCATAGGTATGGCCTCTTCCATTAACAGCCTAGCATCTTCTAATAAAGATGCCTCAGAACATGTCCTACCAACTGATCCCTTCTTCTAGTCAAGTTGTGCTGCAAACTTCTCTTCTCCCCAATCCTATTCAATACCTTCTCATTAGTTATGTGATCTACCTATCTAATCTTCAGCATTCTTCTGTAGCACCACATTTCGAAAGCTTCTATTCTCTTCTTGTCTAAACTATTTATCGTCCATGTTTCACTTCCATACATGGCTACACTCCATACAAATACTTTCAGAAACGACTTCCTGACACTTAAATCTATACTCGATGTTAACAAATTTCTCTTCTTCAGAAACGCTTTCCTTGCCGTTCCCAGTCTACATTTTATATCCTCTCTACTTCGAACAACATGAGTTATTTTGCTCCCCAAACAGCAAAACTCGTTTACTACTTTAAGTGTCTCGTTTGCTAATCTAATACCCTCAGCATCACCCTACTTAATTCAACTACATTCCATTATCCTCGTTTTGCTTTTGTTGATGTTCATCTTATATCCTCCTTTCAAGACACTATCCATTCCCTTCAACTGCTCTTCCAAGTCCTTCGCTGTCTCTGACAGAATTACAATGTCATCGGCAAACCTCAAAGTTTTTATTTCTTCTCCATGTCATTACTTTTCCATTTCATAGTATTAAGAGCCCAAAATATTCCGGAGATGGGCTCTTAATACTATGGAATGGAAAAGTAATGCCATATACTAAAGTGAAATTGTAGGCGACCAGTTATATTTAATTCCCAATAAACACTACCACAGTGTTTACAAAAATCCTTAGCTCTTTGCTAAGGCACCAAAGAAATCTGACAGCACTGTAATTTAACAGACCTTCACTATACAACAGTTCAATAATAAAAGAGCTTGTGTGGCCTGAATACTTAAATAACAAGAGCTGTGAAGCCAGTCATACTTCCTGATGTGGGTTGTAGCGCGGAATACAGTTAAGTGCAAGTAAATATTCTTTACAATAAAAGATTAAATAATGACCAAACTCAACCACAACATTAGACATCTTAGCACCTGTTGTGCCACGTATTGCCAACAAATGTAATGCTCTGTATACAGAGTTAAAAAAAAGGTACAGAAAAGCCACAGGCTTTGACATAAAATATAAACAGCTGTGGTAACTAATCAAACTATCAATTTTCTCACTGTAGTATAATGTTTGACTGTGAATTTGAATATGGTATTTACAGTATCCAATGGCAAGCAGTAGAAGAAACATAGCTAAAACGCATGAGAAAAGACTTATTTCATCAGATACCAATAGAAGTGGACTGTGTACGTAAGAGATGTGGCCGTGCTTGCTAAATTAACTTGTGACAAAGTATTTTGTTCCCACCACTAACAGACCCTGGACGTGCCAGTTTGAAAAATATACAGTTGTTGTAAATGAAATGTTTGAGTCTGTTTCTGTACACAACTGAGAGTTTAAATGAGAGTATTAAATATAACTTCAAAAGAAGAAACTCTATTATATTATTTTGAGCTTTTCCTCATTACAGAGGCTTATCTCCAACATAATAATTTACTTGGAAATTACAATACAAACAATCAACGTTCTTAAACAATATTCCTCCAGGTGTTTCGATCTTGTGTGTCTTCTTCCTCTGTGCCCATTCTCCTCATTGTGTGCTGTACATTTTGGAGCCAGGTGGTCATAGGTCGTCGTCTTCTTCTTCTCCCCTCCGGTTCCCACTCCATTATCAATTTTGGTATTCTGGTTTTCTCCATTCGTCATACATGCCCGTACCACTGTAATTTCTTCGTGTCCATTACGTCACATATTCTTTCTTTTATTTCCGTTCTCCTTATTACTTCGGTGTTCCTTATCTTTTCTTTCCTGGAGATTCTTGCTGATCTTCTCCAAAAGTCCATCTCTGGGGCTTGTAATTTTTTAATGTGCTTCATGTTAATCGTCCAGGTCTCCGTTCCATACAGAACCACACTCTCCAATATGGATTTGTATATTAATTTTTTAGTTCTGCTCATTATATTCCTGCTCCATAAGACTGAGTTAAGCATCCCAATGACCCTCCATCCGCTACTAATTCTTTTATTGATTTCTGACCCTGATTTTCCCTCCATTTCTAAAATGGATCCCAAATAACAGAAAGTGTTTATCTTTCTGATTTTCTTTCCTTCAATGTATAGCTCATCTGAATCATTAGTCAAGTATTCTGTTTTTTGGTAATTAATCTTCAAACCCCAAGTTTTGTATGCTACTGTTAGTTGATTGCACATATAGTTAGCATCCTCCCCATCTTGTGCTATGACTACTTGATCATCAGCAAAGAATAAATGATGTAGATAAACTCCTTCTCTTATTTCTAAAGAAGAAACTCTAAGCTATGTATTTACAACAACTATTAAAAAGTAAATGCATATTGTACTCAATTGACAAAGTATTTACTACAACAACTTCTACGATACAAGTACGCCCACTATTTGCAAGCATAATGCTGTGAAGGGAAATTCTGTGTGTCCTACTGATCAAAACAACAAATGTGAACCGTTAGCAGTTACACAAGATATTCACAGTACTGTAATTCAGCAGCGTGTGACAGCATGACATATATAAAAAGCTACTGAAGTCGTGAATGTTATTTTCCAGTTACCAGTATCCTCAGTTTGTTTCTCTAGTGGGCCAACAGGTTTCTCTCAGAAGGAGCTTTACATCCCACTGGTGGCTTATGATGACAAAAAATGGTTGTCAGAGCATTTGGTTTAAGTTTTACCACTCCACAAGCTCTTTTGGTTTCAAACTGGTCTCGAGTGAAGTGATTCTGGTAAACAGAAACAGTACTATCAGCCAATTTAATTACCAACTTCATTATTTAAGCGATATAAAAATTTCAAAACTGTACATATAACTATATTTTATAATATAAAATATATGAATCTGCAATATCAATAGAACTGAGCACACATTACTAAAACTATATGCAGTGCAAGGTGGTCAGAGGCCTGTGAATTAGGTACAGTAGCTATACACAAACACTGTCGTTCTAATCAATCTCTCAGCTTCTACCTGCAAAATAATTGAAAAAAATTTTATTTTACATGAGATAACTAACATCTTTCAGGTAATGTATCTTTGTTTAAGTTTAGTTTTCATGAGATTTAGGTTTCCTGTGTATCAACATATATTGTACGATGCACATAGTCTAAGTCTACCTATAGTCTATTCAAAATTACTTTTGTATATACAGCTGCGACAGAAGGGGGGGGGGGGAGGGGGGGAGAGAGGGATGATGATGATGATGATTATGATTGGTTTGTGGGGCACTTAACTGCTCGGTTATCAGCAACTGTACAAATCCCCAACTTTTGCTCACTCCAAACTCTCCACTTTTATGAATGATGATGAAATGTTCAGGACAACACAAACACCCAGTCATCTCGAGACAGGTGAAAATCCTTGACTCCGCTGGGAATCGAACCTGGGACCCCACACTCGGGAAGCGAGAAAGCGACTGCAAGACCACGAGCTGTGGATAGGGGGCGGGAACGAGGTCAGGTTACAGTTGGAAGGAAGGGTAGATGTCACGGCGAAGTTCAACATCCGAAAGGGGGCGGTGCTGGAAATTGCCCTGATGAAGGAGATGGAGGGTGTGGAGCTGGAGAGAGAGAGAGAGGTTTTTTTTGTGGTTTTAGGGCGCACAACTACAGTGGTCATTAGCGCCCAGACTAAATTATGAATGCACTGCGAGGCACAAGGTTAAAACAGCAACTAAAAAGGACAACACTATAAAAGGCACATTAACAGGCAAGGGATGAAAAGAAAACAGCATGATCAAATGTCCTCAGACAAGTTTGTCAAGTGGATAAAACGAAGAACGTGAGCACCTGCTCCTGGGTCATCCGCTAAAATTTCACACAGAGTACATGGCAGGCCGAGATCAACGCACAGTGTATTAAAATTCGGACAGGACGTTAAAATGTGGCGCACCGTCAGCAATTGCCCACACGGGCAGAACAGCACTGATGCAGCCGTCAGCAGATGGCAGTGGCTGAACCGGCAGTGTCCAATCTGTAACCGGGCGAAAACGACCTCCTCCCACCGAGAAGGGCGTGAAGAGGTTGTCCGAGCTGCGGGGAGAGGTTTCGAGGCCCGAAGCTTGTTTCCAGTAAGTGGAGCCTAATCGGCATGCCACAGTGATAAAATGTGCTGACAAATGACCCTGCTACAATCGGATGAAGGCTCACAACGAGAAGCTATCCGAGGCTGGAGGACCGCAGCCTCGGCCACAGCATCTGCAGCTTCGTTCCCAGGGATACCGGCACGGCCAGGAACCCACATAGAGGTAACCGGAGAACCGTCGTCTGCCAGCTGCCGAAGAGAGTGTCGGATCCGGTGCACGAAAGGGTGAACCGGATATGGATCACTGAAGCTCTGGATGGCACTCAGGGAATCGGAGCAGATGACATAAGCAGAATGTCGGTGGCGGTGGATGTAAAGAACGGCCTGGTAGAGGGCAAATAGCTCAGCTGTGAAGGCCGAACAATGGCCACGGAGCCGTTATTTGAAACTGTGCGTCCCGACAATAAAAGAACACTCGACACCGTAATTGGTCTTAGAGCCATCTGTATAAATGGAGATCGTATTAATGTACTTCGGACGAAGTTTGACAAACTGCGAGCGGTATTCCGAAGCTGGGGTAACCTCCTTTGGGAGCGAGTCGAGGTCGAGGTGAACGCGAACCTGAGCCTGGAGCCAAGGTGGCGTTTGGCTCCCGCCCACTCTGAAGGTTGCAGGGAGTGGAAAATCAAGTTGCTGAAGGAGGCAACGAAAGCGAATTCCAGGGGGTAGCAGGGCAGATACATACAACCCGTATTGACGGTCGAGAGAGTCGTCAAAAAAGGAACGATAAGACCGGTGGTCGGGCATTGACAGTAGCCGACAGGCCTACCGACAAAGCAGTATAACGTGCCGGTAGCATGAAGACTCTCGACAGGACTAGTATAGAACGCTCCGATCGCAAGACGTAACCCCCGATGTGGTATAGAGTTGAGGCGGCGTAAGATGGACGGACGTGCAGAGGACTGCACAAAGCTCCCATAATCCAGCTTTGAGCGGACGATCGACCAATGTAGGTGAAGTAGGACGGTTCGAGCCGCTCCCCACGACGTACCACTGAGAACACGGAGGACATTTAGGGAACGGGTACACCGGGCAGCCAAATATGACACATGTGGAGACCAGCTAAGTTTCCTGTCAAATGTAAGACCTAAAAATTTTGTTGTCTCCACGAATGGAGCACAACAGGACCGAGATGTAAGGACGGTGGGAGAAACTCTTCGTAGTGCCAGAAGTTAATATAGACCGTCTTCTCGGCAGAAAAACTGAAGCCGCTGGCGACACTCCTGGAGTAAAGACGGTCAAGACAACGCTGAAGACAGCGCTCCAGGAAACGTGTAGGCTGTGCACTGTAGTAGATGTTAAAATCGTCCACGAAAAGGGAGCCTGATACATCAGCTGGGAGGCAATCCATTACTGGATCGATCACTATGGCGAAGAGAGCGACGCTCAAAACGGAGCCCTTTGGCTCCCCATTCTCCTCGCGAAAGGTGTCTGACAGGACAGAACCCACACATACCCTGAACTGTCGATCCATTATAAAGGCACGAATAAAAAGAGGGAGGCGACCGCGACATGGCACAGGTTGTAGGTGTTGGTTTGTTGTTGCTGGAGTAGGTGGGGATGCTGGGACGCTGCTTCTGGACCCACATGTAGTGATGGTGATGTGGAAATGGAGCAAGAGTGAGGGTGAAGGCACAGCTGACTGGTGCAAGTGTCACAGCTGGCACAGTTGGCAGTGTTGGCAAAGGAGCTGTAGTCCATGCTGGACAGATGTCATACGCAAATGAGCAGACTGTTACATGTGGGAAGGCAGAGAGATAGAGGTAGAATGAACATGCGCATGCGCATTTGCATTTGTGGGAAGACGGATGGAGTCATCTGAGTAGTACGATAGGAGAGAAGATCAGTTCACGGCCGAAACATGTTTTGGAATAAATAACAATAACAAATTTCACTTTTATCTCAATTGAGTTCCATGGCAGTATTGGAATGGCCTCCTGTCTTGTTCACAGCACTACCGTATGTTACAAAGGTACTTCTCACTGTCTTTCCTTCTTTTGAGTTCAACTCGAAGTCTGTACCATCGTATGTTACGGGACCACTGCTTTTCACAATATATATAAATGACCTAGTAGATAATGTCGCAAGTTCCGTGCGGCTTTTCGCGGATGATGCTGTAGTATACAGAGAAGCTGCAGCATTAGAAAATTGCAGCGAAATGCAGGAAGATCTGCAGCGGATAGGCACTTGGTGCAGGGAGTGGCAACTGACCCTTAACATAGACAAATGTAATGTATTGCGAATACATAGAAAGAAGGATCCTTTATTGTATGATTATATGGTAGCGAAACAAACACTGGTAGCAGTTACTTCTGTAAAATATCTGGGAGTATACGTGCAGGACGATTTGAAGTGGAATGATCATATAAAACTAATTGTTTGTAAGGCGGGTGCCAGGTTGAGATTCATTGGGAGAGTCTTTAGAAAATGTAGTCCACCAACAATGGAGGTGGCTTACAAAACACTCGTTCGACCTATACTAGAGTATTGCTCATCAGTGTGGAATCTGTACCAGATTGGGTTGACAGAGGAGATAGAGATGATCCAAAGAGGAGCGGCGCATTTCATCACAGGGTTATTTGGTAAGCGTGACAGTGTTACGGATATGTTCAGCAAACTCGAGTGGCAGACTCTGCAAGAGAGGCACTCTGCATTGTGGTGTAGCTCGCTGTCCAGGTTTCGAGAGGGTGCGTTTCTGGATGAGGCATCTAATATATTGCTTCCCCCTACTTATACCTCCAGAGGAGATCACGAATGTAAAATCAGAGAGATTCGAGTGTGCATGGATTCTTTCTGGCAGTCATTCTTCCCGCGAACAGTACACGACTGGAACAGGAAAGGGAGGTAATGACAGTGGCACGTAAAGTGCCCTCCGCCATACACCGTTGCGTGGCTTGCAGAGTGTAAATGTAGATGTAGATTACTCATAAGTCTGGTTTCTGTCACTGGAAATCATTCATAGTGAAATCAAACTTACCTATACTATTTGACACGAAAAAAGAAAACAGCTTATAGATATTGTAGCATCGTTTGTATGAAGCATTCCACATTCACCCGCCATGTTCCCCCCCATGAACCATGGACCTTGCCACTGGTGGGGAGGCTTGCGTGCCTCAGCGATACAGATGGCCGTACCGTAGGTGCAACCACAACGGAGGGGTGTCTGTTGAGAGGCCAGACAAACGTGTGGTTCCTGAAGAGGGGCAGCAGCCTTTTCAGTAGTTGCAGGGGCAACAGTCTGGATGATTGACTGATCTGGCCTTGTAACATTAACCAAAATGGCCTTGCTGTGCTGGTACTGCGAACGGCTGAAAGCAAGGGGAAACGACGGCCGTAATTTTTCCCGAGGGCATGCAGCTTTACTGTATGGCATGGAGAGCTGCATCAAACCAGTTTCAGGACTGAAGACCACAACAACAACAAAAACAACAACAACACCATGTTCTAGTAAGAGTGAGAGGAAAACTGTGATCTGCGATGTAAAACGCAAAACTTTCAAATGAGAGTTTAGAAGTGCAAACTTTTTCTTGCACTGGTGTCAAATGTTGCATGCCCCGTGCTCATGAAGATGATACACCAACTTTATATATTATTTATTAATTGAGTAGAACCTGCCAGTCAAGAGGACAATAGCAACATAGATTTTGTTATTTTTAATTTTTTTCTTTTTTATATAAAGCTAAGACAACTCTAGGTTTTGAACTGTAAGCTCCAAAATTGCTGCAAACAGTTGGAATTCTTAAGGATATGTTTGTGATTCAGATATATTAGCATGTGATATCTGTAGTTATAGGTACAATGATAAATTTATGGTTAATATAAATAGCAATTTCGAAAGATTTCATGTATCATCATCTATTTCATTGTATACGTGATTGATGAGTTGTCACGTGTGATGTGAAGTGTGGAGACACAGAAAGACCAAGTTTACAATTTGTAGCTACAAATATTTATAACAATATAAACATTTCAGTGAATCATTTATAAGTTACAGTCATATTAAACAAAATTTCTTCCCACACAGTTAAAGAAACAAATTTTTGCCTCTCCTGATATATTTGTACAGATAAGTAAGGTCTTTATACTAGCTCTAAGCATCCTGTGGTTGAGCAGATGCAGTTTTGAGCAGCATGAGAAGAATCTAACTTAAATAATAGTGAAACGAGCATTGTGTGTGTGTGTGTGTTGCTAATTAACATGTAATTCAGTTCTGTAGGCACTTCATATAAACGTCATTTCTTCTGAATTCTTTCAAGTTAAGTGTCCATGAAAGATATGTCCTATCTCTGATATGGAGAGCTTTTGTGTGTATTTTTTCTGGACTACTGGACTTAAAGACTACAGCCTAATTATATAGAAGAGTAAAAATGGGTTAGGGAGCAGACTGGCGGGGTGGACGTAATTATGGCTGTAATGCGAATGTATTGCAAGTGGACAGGACAGGTAGCCAATTGAATTAATGGTTGGTTGAACAAGGAAGGTTTCCTCGCATTCAAAGACACATGGTGAAAATATGGACATGAGGACTTCCTGTGGGATTTCAATTGAGAAACAAATACCTCTTCATAAGTTGTCCAATCTACACATCTAATTCAGCACCCTTCTGTAGCACCACATTTACACAACTAGTTTTCATCCTATGTATGTATTTGTTGTCCATGGTTCACTTCCACATCCTGTTACACTCCAGACAAATACTTTCAAAAAAAGACTTTCCAGTAGTCAAAATTATAATTACGTGATGTAAATATACCTCATTCTTTTTCAAAGAAGCTTTTTTATATACTGCCACACTCCATTTTAGTCCTCTCTAGTTTGGCTGGTGTCAGGTATGTTGCTGCCAAAACAGCAAAATTTGTCCAATACTAGTAGTGGGTCTTTTCCCCCTCTTAATTCCTTGTACATTACCTGCTGTAATTCGACTACATCCCTTTACCTTGTTTTAAATTTTCCAGTGGTTTCTGTTTACTTGCATCCAGACTCGTGCAGGGCATGCCAAGTGATTTGGCTAAGCCCTTAACCTCAGTACTTCTGAAGCCACTATACGGAAGTATATTCATTCACATGAAACAATGTGTTTACAGTTACCAGTCACTGTTTAATTTATTTCCTCAATGTGCTTCAAAGATTTAAACCTCAATATCAGGTGGATTATTTGTATTAATATGATGTATGTATTGGGTTATGATTTTTTGCTAACCTGAGGCACTGCCTGTAGGGAAACAAATCACTATTTGGAACATGACTCTGTGGGGATCTTTGACTAAAACCTAAACGTAAATCTAAATGTACACACAAAACTGTTGTTTTAGAATACCCCTGTTTACCACAGGCTAGTTTCTGTGTCACTATACATCACAATAAACTGACACACTTCGTTGACAAAGATGATGTTTAGAAACTGATAGACACAAAGACTGTACAGCAGAAACACTATTTCAAAATACTAAGAGCATACAGTAAAAACGCCCAGAATTTCTGAGTATGCGTTAAAGTATTGTGCATATCTGTGGTTGAGTACATGAATAGATATTTTAGATTTAGTATTTAAAATGGTACATGAATCTTTTCTTCTAAATTTACATAAATTAAACTTTGTACTCATTTGTGTGTTCAGGTGACCTGTTAAAAACATGAAATGTGATAATTATAGTGCTAAAAATGGTATAATTATACATAAATAACAATTTGGTTTGGGATTCAGAGACAGAGGACAAAAGGAGTGGCAGAAGAAGAGAGAAATACTGGTTATCCTAGAGCTATGGGTTTGCTAGGATTCCATCTGTTGCATGCTATAACCAATTAGGATGACAAAGGATCCAAACTCTTTTGTCATTTTAAGTAGATCTAGTGAGTACTGGAAGTATGCTAGTCAAATGTTCATATAGAAAATATTAATGAAACATAAAAATTACGAAATTCATGGTGAATATGAAGTGGAAGGTAAAGGTAGTGTATATGTGTAAGAGAGAGAGAGAGAGAGCTTGTGCAAGTGCATCGAGTGGTGTAGGGTGCTGTTAAAACCAGAGATGACAGACACTGTTATATATGTTGGCAATTAGGATGGACTCAGTCTGTTTTCTTTGATACACTACTGGCCTTTAAAATTTCTACACCAAGAAGAAATGCAGATGATAAACAGGTATTCATTGGACAAATATATTATACTAGAACTGACATGTGATTACATTTTCATGCAATTTGGGAGCATAGATCCTGAGAAATCAGTATCCAGAACAACCACCTCTGGCCGTAATAACGGTCTTGATACGCCTGGGCATTGAGTCGAACAGAGCTCACATGGCGTGTACAGGTACAGCTGCCCGTGCAGCTTCAACACGATACCACAGTTCATCAAGAGTAGTGACTGGCGTATTGTGACGAACCAGTTGCTTGGCCACCATTGACAAGACGTTTTCAGTTGGTGAGAGATCTGGTGAATGTGCTGGCCAGGGCAGCAGTCTAACATTTTCTGTATCCAGAAAGATCCGTACAGGACCAGCAACATGCAGTCGTGCATTATCCTCCTGAAATTTAGGGTTTTGCAGGGATTGAATGAAGGATAGAGCCACGGGTCGTAACACATCTGAAATGTAATGTCCACTGTTCAAAGTACCCTCAATGCGAACAAGAGGTGACCGAGACGTGTAACCAATGGCACTCCATACCATCACGCTGGGTGATACGCCAGCAGGGTGATGACGAATACATGCTTCCAATGTGCGTTCACCGTGATGTCACCAAACACAGATGCGACCATCGTGATGCTGTAAACAGAACCTGGATTCATTCGAAAAAATGACATTTTGCCATTCGTGCATCCAGGTTCATCGTCAACTACACCATTGCAGGCGCTCCTGTCTGTGATGCCGCGTCAAGGGTAACTGCAGCCATGGTCCCCAAGCTGATAGTCCATGCTGCTGCAAACGTCGTTGAACTGTTCGTGCAGATGGTTGTTGTCTTGCAAACGTCCTCATCTGTTGACTCGGGGATCGAGACGTGGCTGCACAATCTGTTACAGCTGTGTGGATAAGATGCCTGTCGTCTCAACTGCTAGTGATACAAGGCCATTGGGATCCAGCACGTCATTCCGTATTACCCTCCTGAACCCACCGATTCCATATTCTGCTAACAGTCATTGGATCTCGACCAACGCTTGCAGCAATATCGCGATACGAGAAACCGCAACCGCGATAGGCTACAATCCGACCTTTATCAAAGTTGGGAACGTGACGGTACGCATTTCTCCTCCTTACACGTGGCATCACAACAACGATTCACCAGGCAGCGCCGGTCAACTGCTGTTTTGTATGAGAAATCAGTTGGAAACGTTCCTCATGTCAGCACGTTGTAGGTGTCGCCACCGGCGCCAATCTTGTGTGAATGCTCTGAATAGCTAATCATTTGCATACCACAGCATCTTCTTCCTGTCGGTAAAATTTCACGTCTGTAGCATGTCATCTTCGTGGTGTAGCAATTTTAATGGCCAGTAGTGTATTTGTATATCTGCAGTGTTTCAAGGATGCCTAATTATCTGCCGAATCATGTTGCACATGACGAAAGATATGTTTATGCCTTTACATATCGAGATAATCAAATATGAAATACTAACCACAAATGGTAGTGTGTGGAAGATCTCATTTTATGTTTGTTTTCTGTGCTGTGATTCTTCTGCAGTTATTTGAGTTTTTCAGGGAGTATACTATGGAGGTGGTGTTTTATCATTTCAATTTATTGTTTACATTTATCTTCAGAGTGTTGTAGTTGGGTTGCTGTTCCCGTTGACAACACATTAGAATGCTACCATTTTGTGGCTGTGGGATGACAGGAGGAATTGTGGGTGGCAGAGCATTGTTGAAGACTTCCAATAAATTTCAATTTGATGTCTATTATTCATTATTCTAATGGTCCCGTCTAATAAGTTTACAGTGTCACTTACTTGGTTCTCAGCTGTGATCTTCATACCCTCTTCGGAGGTGCTGGAGGGTTAGTTAACTCACTGCTAGTTTATTGTGATGCATATGACCAAGAAAGGAGCCTGTGGCCACTGGAGGTATTACATTTTAGTTATTTCATTTACATATTTAGATTTATGTTCAGGTTTTAGTCAGTGACCTTCACACAGCCATGTTCTAAAATAGGGATCTGTTTCTTTACACACAGTGCCTCAGGTTGCCCTAAAATCCTAACACAATACACACCTTGCATTAACACAAATAAATCCACCTGTTGCTCAAATATTTGTCTGGACCGTAGCCTTATATGGAAGTGAAACTTGGACAATAAACAGTATAGACAAGAGGAGATTAGAAGCCGTTTCAATGTAGTGCTGCAGAAGAATGCTAAAGATGTGGTGGGTAGTCTGAATCACCAATGAAGAGGTATTTGTTTTTGAACAACTCCATCGCTTTATTTTACCAATTTCATGTTTGAGACTAGTTTTGACCACTGCGACCAGCAATGATGCCTCATTCCAGATCGACATGAGGCAGATCCCAAAATGAATCACAAAGACTGGAATATAAACACACAAAATAAAAACAATATAGTATGGCCACGGCACTTCTATACTACCACAAACAGTTTATCACTTGCCGACCCACAAATAAAATTCTCCAATGAAAATAATGGAGAAGATCATGATCGATAAAGAGGTATATTATCTGAGAGGACAGAAATTTACGGCACCATCTGCCTAAATGTAACAGGAAACATCAAGAAGTAAAAAGTAACAGTTAATTGGGTACTTGAGGAATGTGTTGGCAGTAGAGATTTTAGATAGAGTCAAACCCTTGAATACTGTAGGTAGGTTCAAATGAATGTAGGTTGCAGTAGTTATTCAGAGATGAAGAGGACTGCACATGACAGACTAGATTGGAGATATGTACGAAATCCGTCTTGGGAGTGATGACCACAACAATATCCAAGCAGCAGTAATTTAGGTACGAAAAGCCATCAGACTGACCAAAGGCAAGAATACCTGCATGCTGGCTGACCCTCTTTGAATTCCAAGCAGGTGCTTGTTCCTCTCCTGTTTATCTCTTACTTTCCGTTTCTCATCATAAGTGAAGAATCCAACTACAACCTTTGGGTCCACCAAATTTGTATGTGTCTATTCTGGCTGAAAATTTCAATAACTGTTACATTCCTTTAATAACGAAACTTATACAGAAGTCACAAATGCACAAAGCCACAGAGAAAGGAACACAAAGTCTAAAGGAGTTTTGGACTTGTTTCACTTAAATAGTTCTGTCAACTTAGAGCAGAGTATGGAAGCCAGTCTGGAGAAAATACAAGAAGTAACAGCACACATGTTTAAGTATTGCAGCACCACAACCAGCCGTGATTGAAGTGAGTAGAGAGAATAAGGTGGGAGAAGGAGTTGCCATATATGTCAAAAGTTATCACTGTGTAGAAAGCTTAGATACTAAAACGTTTTGTCTAGAGCATTGTATAGAAGCATGTGCCTGTCAACTTAAACTGAAGGAGGGCTCTTGTAACAGTATATAGGTCCCCTTCAGGAAACTTTCATTTATTCCTGGAAAACTTGGATGCCTTGTTGTGCTATCTGTCAGATAGGGGAAAGCAAATTATTATTTGTGGGGACTTCACTGTTGATTCACTACTCGGGTAGTCAAGGACAGCAGCACATTGATAGATAACACTTTTATAGATCAAGATAGGTTTAGTAACATAAATTCTTGTCCTGTCGAGAATGGCCTTTCTGATCATGGTGCTCAGCTAGTTACAGTATATGACATAGCTCCATTCAGTAATTCAAAACTAACCTCCAAAGTTGTGTGTTCAACTAATGACTCAACAATTAGAAATTTCAGAGAAAATCTTCAACAGTTAGACTGGGATGAGGTGTACAAGGAACCCGATGCTAATTTAAAATATAACTTATTTCATGATACACTTGTAAGAGAATTTGAAAACTGTTTCCCCAATAAAGTAGTTAAATCTAATTGTAAGAAACCATGCAAAAAACCTAGGCTTATTAAAGGAATACAAATATCTTGTAACCACAAAAGGTAACTGTATCTAACAACAAGAAAGAGTAATGACCCAGAAACAGCCAAATATTATAAAAACTACTGTCCTACATTAAGAACGGTTATTAAAAAGTCCAGAAGCATGTGCATCATGTCTGAGATTAATACCTCTGATAACAAAATCAAAACAATTTGGAATATTATTACAAGGGAGACAGGACAACCAAGAGTACAGGACGATGACATCATCATCGAGGTGAGTGGAAACTTGATAAACAACAAGCCGGAAGCCAAAAACATTTTGAATAATCATTTTTTAAATGTTGTAGAGAAAATAGGATCTAAATGTTCATTAGAAGAAGCAAGGCAGTTAATGGAAGAGGCCTTACCCACACCATTTGACACAACTGAAATTCCACCCACCTCTCTTTCTGAAATTAGGAAGATAATAAACTCTCTCAAGAATAAAAGCTCACATAGAATTGATGGCATTTCCAGCAGGATAATAAAAGCTTGTCCCCAAGAAATAAGTGGGATTCTTGGCCACATATATAATAGCTCTCTGAAGCAGGGTATTTTCCCAGATAGACTGAAGTTTGCCACTGTTAAACCACTGCATAAAAAAGGGGATACGTCTGATGTCAACAACTACCACCCAATCTCTCTTCTGACTGCCTTATCCAAAATTCTTGAAAAAGTAATGTATTGTAGAGTAGCTTCACACCTTTGTAAAAATAAAGTTTTAACAAAATGTCAATTTGGTTTCCAGAAGGGATTTACAACGGAAAATGCTATATATACTTTCACTAATGAAATATTAAATGCTCTGAGTAACCGGAAGTCACCCGTTGGGATTTTTTGTGATCTAGCAAAGGCTTTTGATTTTGTAAATCATGGAATACTTCTAGATAAGCTCAAGTACTGTGGTATGAATGGGAGAGTGCTCAAATGGTTTAAATCATACCTAACTGGAAGAGTGCAGAAATTTGAAATAAACAGTTCACATAATATGCAAAAAATTTTATTTGGTTGTGGTTTATTATGTTTATGAGGTTGCGTGTATAGTTTTTTGTGTGTGTGTGTGTGTGTGTGTGTGTGTGTGTGTGTGTGTGTGTGTGTGTTGGTCATGTTTATATCTGGTTAGATAATTTGTGGATCATGTGTGGGGGTGGTGGTGCTGCTGGTATCGGTGAGTAGGGTTTGTGTGTTTTTGATGACCTGTAAGGTCAAGGGAAGTGTTTAGTTCCAAATTTGGTGTTTTCTTGTGGTTTTTGAGGCAGTGATGATTGCTGAAGTGGTTGTAGGTTTGGGTTGTATGAATTGGTATCTGTAGTTTCTGTTGAGCTATATAGGTCAAGGGAAATGTTCGATTCCAGTGGATATTGTTTCTAGTTGATTTTGGGAAGGTTGTCGTCGTCTTATTTTATCGTTTGGTTTAGTGGCTTGTGTTTATTTTTAGTTTGTCCCTACCCTAAAAACAACCCCCCCCCCCCCCCCCTGTCCCGTTAGTTTCATTATATTATCGGAGAAATATGTGTTTGATGGTTTTTCGATCTATTTTCGTGTTTGTTGTCATGTTTACATAATGACGTTTTAGTAGTGATATGGGAGTTGCTGTGAATGGTCGATTCCGCCATATTGGTGATGGTATTGGTCAAAGCACACAGGTGGAATCGGATGTTTCCGTTAAGCCGAGAAACTAGTTGAGCATCTTGGAGGAAGCATAAGGCAACACATATTTTGGTTAGAGTCAGATTACAGACAGACAGCTTTGAGAGAAATTAGAACTGCATAGCATCGTAAACTATGGAATAGTTTCTAGGAAAGTTAAATGTTTGGTCCGTCAAAACATTAGGATGCTGAATAAAGAGTTACTTGAGCTTCTTTTTTGTTAGAAAGGTGTGTGAAATTTGGATGTGTGTTTTGTGCCACTCTCAGCACCATGTACTCACGGTGATGGAGAAATAAGATATAAGGGATTACAGGCTAGCATCATGTATGTGTACACTTAACCTGGAAAAATGAGGAGTTTTAACACAAAAGCAAAAATATGGAAACAAGGAGTTTCTTTGTAGATCGCAATGTAAAATAGTGTGCTTCTTGGTTGTTACTAGAGAATAATACACTTCTAATTATAACACTCCTCAGAGGTCTATGAGACTTTCAGTGATTTAAGAGAAATCTACATGAATTACTGAGCTATCTGTGAAACAAGCTGAACCAGTCATTAGTTTGTGACGATTTTAATGCACTTCTTGAAGGATTCCGAGAGGTAAAAAGTACTATAACCATTATTTGGGTGTTTGAATCTGATTTTCGTAGTTAATTTTGCAACTTGTGAGCAGGAAGATAGTAGGATCCCGAATCAAAGCACATTTATTGACACAGCTCAGGCTGAAACAACTGATGTGCAACAAATCGTTAATTGAAGAGGGAAATTTATTTAAAGTCCATAATAGTTTAAGGTCATATTCAACAAAACTACTACATTTTAATGGCAGTCTAAAATATTTCCAGGAACACGCATGTTCCGACTAATAATGCAGACATCTTTAGCGCATTTCTGCACAGTAATGTATTATGGAATAATTGCATGCCTAAGTTAATAGCAAAGAGATGAACTATTCATGCATCGATTATCTACTGAATGTACACCACATTTCTCATTTTAAGTCTTCAAAGCATCTATATACCTACTACAGTTTCACAGTCACTCATTTTCATGGCTATCTGTATGGGGATGGATGAAATTATTTTTACTTTTTGTCCCATTTAAAAAATACAGTAGCTACAATAAAAATTAATTTTTATTTTAATAGTTACTGAACCTAGTTTTCCTTTCACAGCATACACCAGGTAATTCCATTCATTTCTTTTATTGGAATACTTAAGTATCTTGTAATGGAAAATTTATGGACACCAAGCTGGTGGGTCAGAATGTTTAACATCCTATTAATTAAACCATAAAATTATAAGTATTCCTATAGTATTTCAGGCTGTTGTGATTCAGCAGCAAACGATAGTATGAATAAGATGTGCAAGTTACTGAAGCTATAAAATTAATTTTTCCCTTTTCCTGTCTCCTGGGGGCATATTTCAAAAACATCTTCCTCTCAGCAACGGCCTTGCGTACAAGTATTGGTTTACAATAACAAAAGCTGGTTTAAGTATCACAAACGCAGTAGTTCCTTTGGTTTAGAATGGCTCTTGAATAAAACTATTCGATTAATCAGTGAAACTATAATTGGCTGACCCCATTACGTCTGCTGTGTATTAAAGGTGAATAAATTTCGTAACTGTCCGTTACAATTACATTTGGAAATGAAAAAGATGTTCATTTGCAAAACAACACAACTTTAGAAATATTACTGTTAATCGCAACACACAAAGTGCACATGCTGGAGTGGAGTAATACTCACGACACCTCCTCATCTGTGGCATTCCACTCTTTGAATTGCTCGAAAGCAATTTTATTTTTATTTTAAAAACTTAACATCTGCTCTTATATGACGTTCATTACTTGGCATGTGTTCCGGTACCGCAATATATTACACATGTTGAAGGTCTATTTGCACTTGAGATAGTTTACTGCAACAGCCTCTTACACAACAACTGTAAAATAACGAGAAATCAACTATACTGTTCTCATTATATTTGTTTTCCTTTCACATTTGTCTCGTTTCGTTTTAATTCGTCACTTCCCGTGATGTTACACTGAACAGATATAAACAAATGAGAAAAGCATGCTTCAGGAACTGCACGCTACAAGTTGAAACGAGATTTTGTTTTGCTGGCTCAGTTACTGGTGACATAATTTTGTGTTTTACCACCACGTGTTCACCAGTAAAAGCACCAATACTGTACCTTACGAATTTAACCTCAACATTCTGCAACTAGTTACGTCACGAGCTGTAGAAGTAAAATACTGCTACGTGACATACTAGGCGGGGAATCTTACATTTTCCAATCGACGTTAATGCGTGAAAATTGCTCTTACTCCACATAATGCAGTTGCTTTTGTGTTCTGCCAGTTTGCTCTGCAGAAGTTCATCAGCTATATTCTTCTTCTTGCTGCTTCCCTCTCTTCTTGACTTCGAAAGTTCAGCTAAAAGCACAGCATTGTTGACTTATTCAAGACAAAAATACACAGTACTTGCTATTTTAAACGAACAACGTGGCTACAAATGCCACGAAGTGCAGTCAGCTGTACGCCGTGCGTATCCAATGACGGCCATACTTTCGCAGGCAGTGACACTACGTGCTGCCGCCCGCAGCTGCTGCCCTCTCGCGCCGCTCCTCTACACTACGTGCAGCCGGCCAGGTGTGGATTCTCCGTCATTAAACGCCGTGCACTTTTCTCCATTGGTCCACCGTAGCAGTAACGCAAAAGCAACAAACAGATAAAAGCTAAGGTGAGTTTTTACATTAACGGAAATTGAAGATAGTGATTGTCGACTGGATGGGCAGGCAATGACATAATTAGGAGAGTAAGAATGACGTGGCGTAATCGGTAGTGTTTCCAACACTATACGATCGTACCAAACCTCCGCTTTGTCCGAAAGGGAAGCACTACGATTGTGTGTTCAGACTTGCAGCAGTGCAAGAACTGTTCAGAAGCTGTGTCCACGTGCACACTATGAGTTGCTGTGGTGAGACAGGCATATGCATGAATGAGTCTGAGAACTTAGTTAAGTGGTGGTCTTCTTACCCCATTACCACTGTGCCTATCGCTTGCATCTGTAGTTCATTCAACCCATAGACGTTTAGACACGAGTCACGAATATACGTTACGGTATCCAGCAAAAATTGGTATACTGTTAATATACCGTACTTTATAAACGTTTACCTGTTCTTCCAAAATTTATTACTTACCGAAATTCTGTGCTTCGATCAGATTTGTAGACACAGACTGAAACTTCTGTGTCTTGCAAAAATTGAGTAGATGACGGAGATTTGTAAATGTCGATCCAATTGGCGGCAGTTCGTAAATATGTAAAATGTGTTACCACAAACATTGGTGAGTATGAAATATTTTCGCCCGAAATAATGAGGAGGTATTGGCGCTTCTAGCAATCCCATTAATAAAATATGTTCAAACAGTTGATATCGCGCAGGAGATGTTTGTTATTTCTGAGATGTTCTTGTGAAACTTCCAAATGCGAAATGGGTCAAGTAATATGCGAGAGGCTCTCAATCACACTTGTTTCTTGACGTTGCCGACAGATGGCAGACCAACACGTTGGCTTCATACTCACGCAAAAACGCCAGAGCGCAAAACAGAATGCATCTCAACTCACCATGGTGCAAACTTCTGACTTTCCAGCAAAACGGCTTATGTGTTTTAAACCCTCATTTATGCAACATGTTAGATCGGCAAAGTTTCACAAATGGGCAGACAGAAAGAGAAGTGTAGGCGGGACAGATTCTATACGGATTCAAAAAATCGAGTATCACAAGAATCCCATCATTTATACTCAGCTGCCTGCTCAACACAAAAGAAAACCGAGAAATAAGTGAATGCAAAGAGAAATGAAGATATGGTGGAATGGCTACAGGAAATATGCTACAAAATAGGAGAGAAAAATGTTTTCAGAAGGACTGGTTCAGCTAATAGAAAAGTCGATAAAAAAAGCAAAGGTGTCAGTTATTAAGAGTAAGAAAGAAATTCCACTGTTAGAAGGAGAGGAAAAAGTTTCTTTGTTGTGGCTTTAGGGTCCAAAATAGCTGAACTCATAAGCATCCATGTCATACCTTAAAAAGGTCAATTACCAAATGAATTTGAAACTGATAATACTCCCAGCGTGATCGACTGGAGTAGAGGGATAGCTAAAAAGGCCCACCCTTTGAGGAGGATGCTCATGCAGTTGAACATTAAATTTCCTTCACCATATTACTGTGACAAATAAAATGTGAAATGCAATCTACAGCTCATGCTATGTCTGCTAAAATATCTGATAATTCAGATGGCAAACTTACATTAAAACATAAACAGTTATAAAATCGGCATCATGTCAGAAAATGGCGCACTGTCAATGGTCAGTTGCAGTAAGCAAAGAGTGGTGTGGGGTCTCCAATTAACAAATGATGGTGACTGAGATGTCAGTGCCCAATATGCAAGTGAGCTAAAGGTATCTCCTCATGACGAGAGGGGCAACAGGAAGTCATACGAGCCATTGCCAGGTGTTTAATTTTTTGGAGTTTGTTCTCTTATGGAGAAGACCAGTGTTCTTGACAGATGGCACAAATATTTTCGATGTGTGGCAACACACAGATCATCTGAAGGGACATAACAGCTAAAAAGGCATGGGTAGTTGGACTGCAGCCTCATCAGCAGCTTCATTCCATGACATTCTGACGTGACCAAGGACTCATGAACATCACATCAGCTCCATCATCAGTGAGTGAGTAGAGGCGTTCTTGGATTCGTTGTATTAAGTGATGGTATGTGTATAGTACACAGATGCTCTGGAGGATACTAAGTGAATTGGAACATAACATGCAACTAAGAAGCCAGTGTCTTAGGAAAGAAGGGAGCAAAATATGGAAAGAGTACAGTCAGGCAGAGGGACTTCCTGCTGACATGACAGAAGAAGAAATATGAGTGGGTATTGAAAGCACAGAGATGAAACAGAGGAGTTAAAATTTCTAAAATCACTGGGGGGACATTGCAATCAAATTACTAATTCAAACTGGTGTGCAGAAATCATATGTCTGAAGACATACCATTAGACTTGCAGACAAATATCATACACAGCATGACGAAGATAGCAAGAGTGGGTAAATATGAGAACTATTGAACAATCAGCTTAAAGGCTCAAGCAACCAAGCTGCTAACAAGAATAATAAACAGAAGAATGACAAAGAAACTGAGGATCTGTTTGATGACGATCAGGTTGGCTTTCAGACAGGTGAAGGCAGCAGAGAGGAGGTTCTGAATAGCACTTGATAAGCAGGACTTAAGAAAAATGAAGACACAGTCATACAATTTGTCGACGTGGAAAATGTGTTTGGAAATATAAAATGGCGCAAGATGTTCAAAATACTGAGAAAAATAGTGGTAAACTATGTGGAAAGATGGGTAATATAGAGTATATACAAGAAACAAGAGAGAACAATAAGAGTGGAAGACCAAGTATGAAGCATTCAGTTTAAAAATGGTGTGGGCTTTTGCCCCTACTGTTCAATTTATGCTTTGAAGAAGCAATGAGAGAAATAAAAGAAAGCTTCAAGCACGGAATTAAATTTCAAGTTGAAAGGATATTAATGATAAGATTCACTGATTACATTGATATCCTCAATGTGAAAGTGAGGAAGAATTACAGCACCTTTTGAATGGAATGAACAGTCTAATGAGCACACTTCATGGAATCAGAGGAAACTAAGGAAAGGTGGAAGTAAAGTGGAGTAGCAGAAATGAGATCAGCAATAAACATACCATCAAGTTTGGGGAACATGAAGCACGTGAACTGCAGAAGTTCTGCTAGCTTGGAACAGATGAAGCAAGAAACAGACTAGCACAACCAACTGGGGCATTACTGCCAAAAAAAAAAAAAAAAAAAAAAAAAAAAAAAAAAAAAAAAAAAAAAAAAAAAAAAAGAAGCGTACTAGTGTCAAATTTTGCCTTTAATTTGAGGAAGTAATTTCTGAGAATTAGGTTTGGAACACAGTATTGTTTGGAATTGCATCACATAATGTGGGAAAATCGGAAATTGAGATAATCAGTGAGTTGCACATCTTAACGAACGATGGTGTAAATGGCTAAAAATGTGGAAAACATTGAGAAAACACGAAGGGACAGGACATGTGTTAAGATATCTGGGGACAACTTCTATGGTACTGGAGAAAGCTGTAGAGTGTAGAGACAGACAGAGACTGGAATACATCACATGCAAGTACCACCCTGAAAAGAAGGGCTGGCGTAGGAGTAGAAATCATGGTGGATTGGATTAAACCAGTCAGAAGGCTGAAAAAAAAACCATATTAGACTAAGCAAGGCTTATAGTAGCTATGCATACTTGGAAGTTAAATCATTCAATATAGGTACTGTATTAGAATCATACACTACCTCATTAAAAATCTTTTTATAATGAAATGCAAAACTGGCTTTTTATACTATACAGAAGGTCACTGATTGTGCAAAAGGAATATAAACATGTAACTTATATCTTTGGATGTTTATACAGATATCCGTATTCTTCATTGTCATCCTCACAGCAGTGTTGCATTATTATATTACATATTGCTGTGTATTATTTACTCTGCGCAAATTATGACAACATCAATAGCATGCAAAATGCTGTATGATGGCAAATAAATTTCTAAGTATTTTCATTACATAAGATTTTTGCTGATTAAGTTTTAGTGCAGGCAATGGAAGAAGCTCTTTTTGTAATACCAAGGTACTCATGATTGAACACTGTGAGTGACAGGACATAAATCTTGTAGCAGTTACGAAGCACTGCATAGGCCAAGCTAAGTTGGCCCTACTCATGTCTCACATATCCAACACCATGGTCTGCACTGAGTTAAGTAACACAGAATACTGCTTGTAAAATTAGAGAGTAAGCTCATGAAAATCCCTTACCAAGTGGTTTTGTTCCACTTTCATCTCAGTTTCTTCTTCTTTCTTCACCCACAGACTTCTTTCATATTCCATGGCTGCCACACCTGTAGATTCCTGAAACCTGAAAGCCAAACAGAGTAATGTAGCCACATCAGATACAAATTCTCTCTCTCTCTCTCTCTCTCTCTCTCTCTCTCTCTCTCTCTCTCTCTCTCTCTCTTGCTCAGAATGGTGGACACAGCGATATTGCCTCTACCTCATTTCGTGACCAGCATGCAACTAACAAAACAAAAACAAATCCAAAAGTCATTTACAACAATCTGAAGAAGAACATGAAACTAACGGTACAGCAGCAGAAATAGGTGGTGTTTTGGGCGGGGACAAACAAAACAAATGACATTCTTAACCTAATTCGCACACCGATACGAAAAATAAATAGGGCCAGGAAAAAGGAAGCACTCAATCTGGTATAGTTACATTCCATTAACATATTTAGGTAAGCTGAACTACACAGCAACGAATGAGTAAATCTCCACAAAATTGTATAGGAAAAGTCTCAGCCATACTAATTCCCAATACACAATGAAGAACATTCCGAACTGAAAACAACAAACAAATATGATCTGCTAGATAAAAATGAAGATACAGTCAACCAGGGAAATAAGAAAAATGATTTCATGTCTCCAAGAAGTATCGGGAACTGAGAAAATACCGGTATTGGTGCAGTTTTGCTTGCTGACAGCCATGGAAGAAGACTTGCACAAATTCTTCATTATCAGCAAGATTTATATGTTACAAGTGTTGTGAAACCTGGAGCAGGTTTGCAAGATGTTCTAAAAGCCTATAAAATCAGTAGTTGTGTGTCGCAGAATCAGTGTATTGTAATTTTTAGGTGGCTCAAATGACGTGTGTAACAATGAACTAAAAGTAGCAAACAGAATCTTAAGAGATGCACTATGTACATTAGGTGACCAGAAATTGATTGCGATTGGTATACCTCACAGGCATGACCTTATAGAATCTTCTTGTGTAAATAAAGAGATTCAAAAAGCAAACAGGGGTTACAGAAAGATCTGCAAGACCAATTCAAATGCTTTTTTTCCCCTTGTTGATTATTTAGAAAGACAGCATTTCACAACACACGGAATGCATCTAAATAAATGGGGCAAATCACAAATTTGCCAAAAAATCAAGGCCTTAGTGAAAAGTGTTTTTTATGACAGTCAGAAATGTGACAAAATTTCACTGCCAACTGTAAAGGAGATGTGCAAAATATCTTTCCTACAAATAAATCCTGCTACAGCAGTACTAGAACAAAAACAATCGATTGTAGTGCAAAGTGTTGAGACAGAAGTTATAACAGTGGTAGCAGGTAAAACAACACAGTCAGGACCAGAGAACAAATAAACAGCAAGAGTGACAACATATTCAGCTACAGAAACAACTACATCATCAGATACAACAGTAAAAATATCCACAAGGACACAACCTGCAAGAGCAAGACAACCACTATCAAGAAGTGAGGATTTTTACTGTCCACAGATGAAGACAGCACCTCCATAGCTCATCACAGAAGTGTTTGACAGATTAAAATGAAGGGAAGGCAGTGACAAATAGAGGTAAGTGATGAATCAGATATGCCAGGCAGAAACCCCAAGTTTATAATAGTCCATCAAAATGTGCAGTCATTGCGAAACAAAATTAATGAGCTATAAGCATTACTGTCAGATCAATTAAAACAAGGATCTGTAATGTCTTTTAGTGACCATTGGCTAACTGATGAGATGTTAGCAATCACATGTATAAATGGTTATGTTATGACATCTCATTTCTGTAGAAAAAAATCTACACATGGAGGAACACGTATATTTGTGAAAGACAGTATCAGCTATTGCTGCCTAAAATCTCTAGAAAAGCTAGGAAAAGAAGGAGATTTTGAAATTTCTGCTGTAGAACTAACCTCAATAAAAATAATCATCATTTGCCTGTACAGAAGTCCAAACTCAAACATAAAAATATTCTTTCACCAACTTGAAGGTAGTCTTGACAGTATCAGGGACCTAAACAAAACAGTTATAATATGTGGAGACTTTAACATTGACTTTAACAAAGTTTCAAAAGATACACATGATCTTATGGCTATTTGTGCAACATACAACCTGCTCCCAATTATAAATTCCCCTACTAGGATTACAAGTGTATCCAGCACCACTAATGATATGATATTGATTGAGGAGGATTACCAGGTTGGTTGCACCAGTAATCACACCCATTTAGCAATAGTTCATTTATTAACCTTAACACATACAATGATCACAAAGAACTGAAGTGAACATGGCGGAACAGCCAATTGATGTTGATGTCGATTTCATCGGTGCCATATAGCACGGCGCCAGGTCGGCCGGCGGTTCACGGGTGGAACGGAACGACGACGACGATGTCTCTGGTGGGCGTGGCGAACACACGAAGCATGTCCAGGGTGACAGGTGGGAGGGGAACACATTTCCCAAGGTAGCAGGGAATAGCGGAAGTTGTGTCATGAGCACTGGATGAAGAGAAACACACGATGAACAGTGTATATTCATGCAGTATTATTGAGATGTCATGGATTATGTCCAGGGGGACAGGAACAAACACCTCAAGCGAGGGCACGTTCAAGACGGGGTGGCATGAGAAACCTCGACAGGGCGAGGCAGGCGACGGTGGAGAGGTCGAAGGGACAGGCGAGAGTGTGATCATAGGTAAGCTGGAAGTGGGGAACATGTGGTCACTCGATGGAGTGTGTGAGGCCAGAGTAGAGGGCGAGGTTGGAGGAGAACTCGACAATTAGAACTGGAAGTCGCTTGATCCAGTGTGTAAGTCCGACGTGGAGGGAGTGGTCGGAGTGTCGTGAGCAACGACAGTGAGTGGCGTGGTTGTGGCCTGAAGGGGGGTAGAAGAAGGCTCGACATGAGCAGGCTTAAGTCTGTTGAGAGAGACTGTAACAGCTGAATCTTTCATCTGGATGTCATAGGTGTTGGCTGAGTGCCGGAGAGCTCGGTACTGGCCGGTATATAGGGGCTGGAGGGGAGCACGGACAGTGTCATCTCGGAGCATGACATACTCGCAATTGTTCAGAGATTTTGGAACGTGAACCTTAGGGCAGGAATGTCTGGCAGGTGAAGGGATATGGAGGTTGATGAAGTGGCATCTGACACGGTGCATGAAGGAAGGTAAGTCAGACTGAGGGAGAGAAGTGGAAGGGCTCACAAGTTCGCCAGGGAGAACAATGTTCTAGCTGTATACAAACTCGCTATTGTGCCTTTGAGGTCTTCATTATAAATAGCACGAATGCCGAGTAGCACAAGAGGAAGGGCCTCAGTCTATAGAGAGTCGTGCCATCGAAGAGCTGCCTTGAAAGTGCGGTGCCAGCACTCGACTAACCCGTTACTTTGCGGGTGATATGCTGTGGTACGGATGCACTGAATGCCGCAATTGTTACAAATCCTGTTGAACAGGGCTGACTCAAATTGTCTGCCCTGGTCAGTCGTGATGATAGCTGGACATCCAAAACGCGATACCCATGACTCGACGCTCGATAGATGAGAGAACATAATGAAAGCCGTTAGAGGGGGAGAGAGGGCCGACAATGTCAGTATGAATATGCTGGAGACGCCCAGGAGGGATCAAAAAGACGCTGAGGGGGGGTGAAGTGTGCTTGTGTACTTTGCAGCGTGGGCATGCGATGCAGGAGCGTGCCCATTGCTGGCAGTCCTTATTGACATTTCTCCACACAAAGTGCTCCGCTACCAGGCAGGTGGATGCACGAACATCGGGGTGGACTAAATTACGCAATGTGTTGAAGATAGGTTGATGGAGTATGGTTGGGATGAGGGGGCATAATGTGCCTGTACTGTCATCGCACCAGCTCTCACCAGAAATGCCAGTGAAGATGGTGCAGACGAAGTGTAGTGAAGAAGTAGAGTCTGAAATCAGGTTTTGTGTTTCCTTGTTGGCAGGTTGGAGGTTAGGCAGTTCAGAGAGGTTTAACAGCGAATGGACGGCGTCGACTCATAAAAGGAAATCAGCAACTATATTGTCAGCACCCTTTATGTGTCTGACATCGGTGGTGAACTGAGATATGAAGTCCATGTATCTGAAGCGGCGAGGAGGCAGGTCAGCTGGCGGGTTTGTAATGGCTGCAGTCAGGGGTTTGTCGTCCATTGAAACATAGAAAGGGCATCCCTCAATGTCAGTCTTAAAATGCTTGATCACTTCATAGACAGCGAGCAACTCCCTGACAAATGCGGAATATTTCCGTTGTGCGCTGGTGAGCTTGCGTGAGAAGAACTGCAGAGGCGAAGTCTGGCCTTCGATTGTCTGGCTAAGGACAGTGCCGATGGCAGTATCGCTTGCGTCTGTGGTGATGAAAATCTGCACATTGGGGTGAGGATGCACGATGGTGCAGGCCTCGGCAAGAAGACTTTTGAGGGTGGTGAAAGAGTCAGCCAGAGCAGGGGTCTATGGAACGGGCTGAGATCCAGAAGTGTGGGTGCCTGCCAAGGTGTCCGTCAGTGGAGTCTGAATCTCCGCAGCCCAAGGCAGATGTCGGTGATAATAATTAACCATCCCCAGAAAGCTCCGGAGCTCATTGAATGACGCAGGTCGGGGTAGGTTTAGTACTGTTTGTACTTTGTCAGGGGGTGGTGAAATGGCGGCGGCAGAGACCCGAAAACCAAGGAAAGTGACAGCAGGTTGATGTAGCTGCAATTTGTCCTGGTTGGTTTCGATGCCTGCTGCCACAAAAGTGTTCATAACAGTTTGCACATGTCGAATGTTGTCCTCGATGGAGGAGCTGAACACAAAAACGTAATCAAGATATGCAAAGCAGAATTTTACGTCGAATAGCACTTTGTTGATTAAGCGTTGCCAGGTCTGGGTTGCGTTTTTCAGACTGAAGGGCATGAATCGAAACTGAAATAATCAGATCGGGGTGATGACTGCTGTCTTCAGGTGCCATGGGGATCTGGTGGTAGGCCCATTTGCAATCAATGACAGAGGATGTGGTCGCACCTGCGAGGGAACTGGTAAAGTCGGCAATGTTGGGTATGGGGTAGGTGTCCATAATTATTCGTGCGTTTAGTCGACAGTAGTCTCCGCACATGCGCCAGGGTGTCATATGAATGGGCATAGACCAGCTACTGGCAGAGGGTTCAATGACGCCAGAGCTTAGAAGTTCAGAAATCTGCTTTTTAAGGTCGGTGAGGTGCTCGGGAAAAAGTCGACGTGGTTTACTGGAGATTGAGGGACCTGGCGTGAGGCGAAGTTTGTGAACCGTGCCATTGGTGACGATGGAAATATTGCCGGTGGCGCGGGAGGTGGTTTGTTTACAATGTGTGGTGGGCGGGATGGGTGAGGCGTCGTCATGGTGTTCGGAGCCGCTTGGCGGATCCGACAGGAGCCGAGGCGGCAAAGTCAAGATGGCCACCGGCCCAAAGCACTGGCACCAAGGTGAGGTGAGCTCAGTAGAGCTCGTGAGCCATTAGTGAGTCCATTGTCCAAGGGCGCGGCATGTGGCAGCATGGTCGTGGGTGAAACGCTAGGCGCGAGTGCACTGTTTGTGTTGTCCGTGGCAGTCACACAGTGGCCCGCAAGAGCAGAAGTTGCATAGTTTGAGGTGCTGTCCGCAAGGGGTGGGCTAGGAGCTGTCAGTTCAGAAACACGTGATGCTTGTCGCACATGCGCACTCGTGTCCGGCCAAGTGTCAAATGCTGCCGTGTTAGGGGGGTGTGGCTCTGTGGGACTGTCAATACACATTATGGCAGACTTGATAGCACAGTTGGGAGGGGTAGTGGGAGGTAAATACACGGAGGCTCGATTGCTGGAACTACAAGCAGATTCGGCGCACTTACTGACCTTGATGTAGTGTCTGTAATTCATTTGCTGCATACGAGAGCTGGAGCTGAGTTTGAGTTGAGCATGAACAGATGCATCCAGGGAGCGAGGGCTCGAAGGAGCACAGGGAAACTGAGTGTTTGTTGGGTGATGAAACACGATATTGCGCACTATGTCTGGGAAAAATTTGTGGTGGCACAAGAAATCAATGCCTATGATAGGTTCATCAATATCACAGACTAGGAAAGTCCACTCGAGCTTGCAGTTCGGGGAGAGCATAACAGAGTGGGATGTCGAACCAAGGCACTGCAGTTTAGTGGAGTTGACAGCTTGCAGTGATGTGTGGTGGGAACGAATGTTCTCGGATTCTAAGGACGTGGGCAGTAGGGACACAGCAGCACCTGTGTCAACGAGGAACAGTTGTCCCGAAGACATGTCTCTGACATATACGCGTCCACAAATGTTAGGTCGTTCATAAACTGAGTGAAGCACTGGGAGGTGCCTGTCTTGTGTGCAGGAGGTGGCACCCGAACCTACCTGCGACCTGTGTTTGGGAAACAGCAAGGTGGTCTGCAGTTCCTTGCTGCATCACCAAAACGTGTGTGGAGGTAGCAATAGGGGTAATGTGGATGTGCATCCTGCAGAGAGCCCGTAGCCGAGGGGGAAGGACGAGGGTCCGAGCCTGCCGAGGAGTTGACTACAGGAGGGGGCAAGGCCGTCGGCAGTGCTGGCGAGTGGTTACCAGTGTCCAAATTAATGCGGCATCCATGGCGTGCAGGGGGAGGTCGAAGCTATTGGCGGGAGGCGGGTTCAATTTGCCAGGTGTGAAGCTTCCATTGTAGTGCAGAATGAGCCTGGCCAGTGGTGCGGATAAGTACGTCAGTTGCTTGATATTCAAGGCAAGAGATGGCAGTTTGGACAGAAAGAGGAAGTTACTTCATCCAGATTGGCAAGAGCGTGTTATCGGGCTTGGCGTGATTGTTAACGAGGAGTCAGAGACGGCGCCACAGCTGTGATGGAGTCGAGTCACCGAGTTGTTCCTCATAGATGAGCTGCTGGACCTTCTCAGTCGACGTCCGTGCAACATGTTCCAGTATCGTCCTCTTGACAGAAGTGTATACGTCTACCTGAGGTGGTGTGGTGACTAAATCATGAATCAAGTCAGCACAGTCGTGGAGATTGTTCATGAGACAAATAGACCATGAGTGGCCGTCAAGCAAATAATATTGAAAGATCTGCTCGACTAAGGCGAATCAGAATTTGGGGTTCTCGATGGAGAACGCAGGCAGTTTCGGTAGTTTTGTGAGTGGTGGCGGCCTGGAAGGAGCCTGGAGGTGAAGTGTGGAAGCAGATGTGAAGTCCAAAGTGTGGGCGGCAGGAGAATTCTCGAGCCTTCGTGGCGCGGCCATGGAGCTCGATGGAGCTGCAAACTGGCCCTGCGGTAGAGTGAAGGTGGCACATTGCGGTGGAGGACGATGTGTCACGTCGCGGATGGCCGACGCAGGAGAGGCACCCGGCTGTGCTGGAAACGGTTGTGGAAGCTCGACTGGAGCCGGTGTGGATGCAACAGGTGAGAAATAATTCATGAACTGTTGGCGCATGTTCACACACTGATAGCTCGACAAGAGAGCTGAGCCGTAATCACCTGTGTGGCAGGGAGGTGGTGGAGGTGTGGGCTGAACCGAAGCACTGTGTGTATAGTGATGCCGAACATGGAGTGAGTGGTTCGTAGTCACTCCACTCGAAATCACATTCGGATAAGGTGAGTGCCGTGGCACAGATCATTGGGGCGTAGTAGTAAACGTAGGTTGTCATTAGGCGCACTAGACCACTTGTTGTTTGTGTTGCAGGCTGATGTGCCGAAGTCGTAAGACACACATTGATGTGGGACAGAAGTAGCAGCAAGCGTGGTTGGAAGCTGAGGTGAAAGGCCCGTGAGCCTGGCAGAGCCAACCATGTGGCTGTAGTTAACGTGGGGTTGTATGGAGAAGGGCATCGAGAATCGTTGCTCCGGCAGTGGAAAGTTGTCCAATGAAACATTAATGGAGTTCGATGTTAGTACCGCACTCCATCGAGAGCCGTAAGTCATGGTGGCACGGTTGGTGGAGGTAGCACATGAAGTGGCAGGAACGTAGGCATTCGGTAACCAGAGTCGTGTGGGTTCCTAACCTCACTTGTTGTTACAGGCTCGAAAATATCGAGCGACACCAGGGGAGTTGTCGAAGGAGAAACACCGTGTTGCAATCCTGGCGGGTGTACATCGCCAGCAACACGGTGCACATTTGTCACAAAATCGGGATTTTGGCGTGGAGCCGAAGTCATTGTTCGAATGCTGTGTCAACGTAATACAAGCAAAAATAACCGGCGCAGAGGCTGCGGACACAGTAAAATGGTGAAAACTGAAGATGTTACAACTCGGGGTCACCAGTGAGTTGGATGTTTGGGTCAGTTACACCAAACAACACCTTTTAACAGCAGTTCATTTATTTACCTCTTTACACAAGCAAGGCTAATAAAGAACTGGCCATGGCGGAAGAGAGCGAAGATAATCTTAGCTTAGCGTCCAAGGATGATGCTTGGAGTCTAGAGACAAACGTATATCGATGCTGGTGTCAACAACCTCATCGGCACCACAGGTTAACATGAAGTAGGAAACATGATACTGCAAGAACATCACAGAGCATTGAAAGACCTGAGTCGAACCAAGTCCCCTGGAGTAGATGACATTCCCTCAGAATTATTGGCAGCTTAGGGAAAAGCAATGTGAGAAATCAAGCTGAGGCTCTTCCATCTTTCAGGACTTTAGCTCCCGAGAATGTCTACATTTTCTTTCTTCCTTTGTTTATTTCTGAAAGTTTGTGTATTTTCTAAATAATGTGTTAAAGGAAAGGAGAAATACCACCAGTGCTCACTTCCCTGTTCTAAAGATTATGACTCTAAATGTGCAGTGCCTCAAGAACAAATATTGTGAACTTGAAATAGCAGTAAGTAACACCCAACCTGATGTCTTGTGTATTACTGAACATTGGTGTAAGGACCAAGAAATTAATAGTATTCATATTAATCCATTTAAACTAGCAAATAATTATAGTAGGAAAATTGCAAAAGGTGGTGGAGTCGGTATTTACCTTAGACAAGAGTTAGAATTTAAAAAGAGATGTGAAGCAGAGAACTTAAGTATTGAAAAGTTTTTTGAAGCAGGTGCTGTCCAGCTATATGGCCTGATGAAAAAAGTCATAGTCATAACAGTGTATAGGTCACCATGTGGAAACATAGAAGTCTTTTTTGATAAATTAGAATTGTTGCTAAATACTATTTACAAAAACGAAACTGTGATTATTCTTTGTGGTGATTTCAATATTAATCTTCTAGTTGAAAGTCAACAAAAAAGGCAATTTTTGGACATATTAAAGAGTTTCAACATGTCACCACACATAAACAATTCAACTAGAATAACAAACACCTCCAATAGCCTCATAGATAACATTTTCTCAAATATGTCAGAAACTGACAGAGGTAACAAACATAGATTTAGGATTGTCTGACCACAATGCTCTCACCATTGAAATCCCTTTAAGGTCAAAGGAAGATAAAGGTGTAAATAATATTTACAAAAGAAACTTCTCTGTGGACAGCTGTCATCAGTTCATAATTATCTTAGAAAATGAAAATTGGTTAGATGTTATGAAACAGTCAAGTACAGATGAGGCATATAGTGTATTTGCATCGATTTATATGATGAACTTTGAGATGTGTTTTCCAAAGAAACTGACCAGAGTCAAGTCTACTGGATACATAAAGTCAAGTTCTTGGATGACTCTTGGAATTAAGAAATCATGTGAAAACATGAAAAAACTGAATTCAGAGTTGAGGAAGTGTACAAATATTGATTTTATAGAATATGTAAAGAGGTATAGGAAAATATACCGCAGAGTAATTGCAAATGCAAAGTTGTTAAGTAATAATATGGAAATAAAACAGTCCAGAAATAAAACTAAAATAGCATGGGACATTGTGAGAAAAGAAACCGGGGTACCTACCAAAGACAAGGAAATTATTCTAAAAGATGAGGAGAATAAAATGGTAGATAAATATGCCATGCCTAATTATATAAATAATTACTTTTTAAATTTACCCCAGACATTAAGCAGGAATCTTGGGAAGCAGATTAAGATGGAAGCACCAAGGCAGCCAGCAGTGTGACGGCAGTTCCAACAAACGAAAAGGAAGTTTTAAAAGTGATTAAAAGTCTGAAGTCCAAGATGTCAGCTGGAGTAGATGAGGTGCCAATAATATTAGTAAAGAAAACAGCTAATCAGATAGCAAAACCAGTGGTGCACATAGCAAACTTGTCAATGGCTGAGGGCGTGTTTCCACAAAAACTGAAAATTTCCAAAGTCATTCCCCTGTTGAAAAAGGGTGATAAACTTAAAATAGAAAACTACAGACCTGTCTCACTCCTCCCAACTTTCTCTAAAGTTTTAGAGATACTAATGAAATATAGAGTCACACATTATCTTAATATGCACAATCTGATAAACAGTAATCAGCATGGATTTCAAGCTGGGAGAAGTACCGAAACAGCTGTACTAGAATACACAAAAGAAATAATCACTAAATTGGAAGAGGGAAATAGTGTAGTTGGGCTATATCTAGATTTGTCAAAAGCCTTTGACACCGTTGACCACAGCATAATTTTGAAAAAGCTTGAAGCTATAGGTATCAGAGGACCGGTAAAAAAGTGGTTTGAGTCTTATCTGGAAAAGAGGATGCAGGTGGTTGAAATTACAGCACCAAATATTAATCCAAAAATTAAACTAAGATTAGATCCAAGGGAGGTCACAGTAGGAGTACCCCAAGGAAGTGTATTAGGCCCCTTGCTGTTCCTCATTTACATGAATGATATTCAGGTGTCAGAGAGAAAAGCTAGAATCATGTTATTTGCTGATGATGCTAGTTTAATAGTTAGTGATATGAAGCAGTCATTGCACAGTACTGTGGACCATGTAATACAAGATATACAAAAATGGTTTAGTGCTAACAAGCTAACACTGAATGCAAAAAAAAAACTAATTATGTGCAATATGGAAAAATAAGTGAACAGGACGACCTAAATCCCACCATGGAGGGCAAACAACTTGAAAGAGTACAGTGTGCAAAATTCCTGGGTATGCACATTGATGAGAAGATTAATTGGAAGGACCATGTGGTGAACTTAGCACTAAAAACTAAATTCAGCATGTTTTGTGCTTAGAATAATTTCAAGAGTTTGTAGTAATGACTGTACCAGATTAGTATATTTTGGCTATTTTCAGTCCATTGCATCCTATGGAATAGTATTCTGGGGAAAAACAAATTGTCGTCTAAATGAGATTTTCAAATTGCAAAAACGTGCTATTCGGATAATGACCCACAGCCCACCTCAAACACATTGTAGACCCTTTTTCAAAGCATTGAAAATTTTAACAATTCCATCATTATACATTCTGAAATGTCTGTTGGTGATCAAAAGAAATCAGGACAAAATGAAAACCAATACAGACTACCATAATTACGACACACGGCAATATAAAGATCTCCACATACAAGCTGTAACAAAGACCCGAAGCCAGAAACATGTATGTAATCAAGGCATCAAACTTTTTAATGCACTACCAAAACATATCAAAGAGCTGGAAAATGAGGATAAATTTAAAACTGTTCTAAAGAACCACATGCTTGACAAATGCTATTACAGCATAAGTGAATATCTCTGCGTAACTGTATAAAATATATGTTTAAGTTAATGTGACAAATGAAATTACATCAGTGCATAATAAATTACGTTATAAAAACACTTATTAGTTGTCTATTGTATTAAACATAAGATAGATTAATATGATACAAATTTTGTAAAGATATTACATAGTTGTTAAAATGTACCCTGACAAATTCTATATCACAAATGTGATCATTAGGATGATAATAAATAAATAAATACAAGAAGAACGCGTCCAAATACTCTGAAATTTGAAACCGTTTTCCCACTTAGATTCACTATTCAAGATAATATTTTTGATGTGCTTATTCTAATTCTGATGTCAATTTAGTTAAGACATCAGTTACTTAAAAGTTAAACCTAGATGAAAATCTAGTACACGACATAATAAGGAAACAAACCAATATGCATTTCTGGGGAGAGAATATTAGCTATTAAGACTAACAGTTCAACTTCTAAATAACATTTTCCAAATTCTGTTAGACTCATTAATTTACATGATAATAATCAATCTCAGAAATAGCTCCATGTTCTCTTGCAGATATTTCCTCTGGTCTTAAATTCTAGCCTTTGTCATTATACTTCTTTAGACCTGAATTTTGTGCATTAGATGACACTTCATTAATTGATTGAGCATTAAGATATTTCCACAACTGACACTAATATTCAATATGGCACTTGTAATATTAGATAATACATTCTCAAGGACGTGCATAACATGTTTCAATTAACTTTCCTTTTTTGTTTCGACTGTGTAATAAATCTTTTTTTCTTTGATGTTTCGCACATCAATTGAAATCATCGTCCAATGTAAATTACGGCCCGACATTTTCCTGATAATGTATATTTATTTTTCGTATCGATCCTTTTCACAACATCTACCCTGAACCACGAAAATTAGTGACCACAAATGTAAACTTAAATGAATCAAAAACCACTTTACAGTGAAGATATTATTATTGCAATTTTGTTATATATAGACGTAATTGGAGATCTTAGTTATTATATAAAATAGATTGTTGACGGTGTACAACAAACTGCCACAAATTGGTATCAGGTTACTTTATTCAAAAAGTACTGTGATCAGTCTAGAATCTTTTAGTTCACCAGACCTTTTTTTATGTTTATTCAAGCTTCCATTCCGCATCTGTATTGATGAAAGCATGAATAACAGGCTCATGATGAACTGTTCAAAATTTGAAATGGGTATTGGTATGTTTTGAATAAAGTAACCTTAACCCAGTTTGTGGCAGGTTGCTGTACACCATCAACAATTTATATAAATTTATTATGCTTCAGTTTTTCCCATAAACAAAAATTCTGTTTTTGTTTACAATTGTTCTAATTTTATTTTTGAGAATAAAGTCGATATTTTACAAAGACTGAAAATTTCTAATTTTCAGATTGTCAAAGAATGCAATGTTTGTTATTAACTATTAGCTGCATAAATTTTCATATATATAATTATTTCGAGAAAACACTATGCAAGCTAAATCTGAAAAACATTTTCAACTGAAACAGCCAAAGTAATACTAACTTGACTACAGCTGTGATGATGTGTACACTTTTCTTGTACATTCCATCAAATACTATGGAGTACTGTGTCTGCTTGTGTCTGTGTATGTGCGGATGGATGTGTGTGTGTGTGTGTGTGTGTGTGTGTGCGCGCGAGTGTATACCTGTCCTTTTTTCCCCCAAGGTAAGTCTTTCCGCTCCCGGATTGGAATGACTCCTTACCCTCTCCCTTAAAACCCACATCCTTTCATCTTTCCCTCTCCTTCCCTCTTTCCTGACGAAGCAACCGTTGGTTGCGAAAGCTAGAATTTTGTGTGTATGTTTGTGTTTGTTTATATGTCTATCGACCTGCCAGCACTTTCATTTGGTAAGTCACATCATCTTTGTTTTTGGATATATTTTTCCTACGTGGAATGTTTCCCTCTATTATATTCCCATCAAATACTTTGTAAGATTTCAGCTTTGTGACAACAGACTGACGTGCTATCGAGTGGGCGACAGTGACTACAGGTTCGGATGAGCAGCTGCCAGAGTGTTACTTTCAAACTCCAGAAAATGGGCGTTACAACACACGCACAAATGCAATGACATACGCAGCTCATGATTGTATGTTGGCTCTGCTCAAATACTTCTTGTCTCAATCCTGCTGGGGATTTCCTGTGTCCTGGAGCCTAATGTGACCATGTGCAGCACTGCATCACGTTGTTCAGAGGGGACATATGGAGTTAATGAGCTTGAGGAAATTGTTTTATCAAATCCTATCCACATGAGGAATACAAAATAAGGGAGCAGTTCTTTGAATAAAGTACTAGAGAGAGTTAAACAATGCCCTTCCAGGAAATTCACATGTTGCACTGTATGGATTCATTTTGGAGGCACTAATGCTCAATTTCTTAAATTTAAACCAGTGTTCGCCTAATTAGCCACTTAAGCAGTATTGTTACAAACACCACAAGAATGTGAAGCAAGACAGTGATAACGGAAGGATTTTGCTTAAATGTTAGACCAACAAAGTTAGATCTACTTCCATCACACATGATGTGCCCATTTCATGTTAACCTTTACCTACTAACTAACCATGTAACTAACAGTGACACTGATGCAGGGTAAAAATATCTAAAGCATGAAAGAGATATTAAATGAAGTTACATCAAACTCTATACAAAATGTCAGGTGTACAAAAATATCGGTTACAATGCTACAATATAATATATGATAGTGTTAAATATATACTATATTGTACTGTTATAATATATATATATATATATATAATTTCAGTAGTGACAAACATAAAACAAATGCATAAGCAGCCAAGTTAAGAGGTACTGTGATTCTAGATTAGTCACAAAATGCCCATCAAACAATGATAAGCACAAAGTTACAATCATCATTTGGAGAAATAACAGAGGAATACATACAAACTGAAGCAAACAGCAGCCCTGACATTCACTACTACTGTATGAAACATATTGATGTGACCATGCCATCTCCATGGGAACCATTACTGTCATTTACCCACCATCTCTGCTGCCCTACAATCAACTAGTTTGCAATAAATCTCCACATAGGGCTATCAGTATTCTCACAACCAATGACTGATTATCTCTTTTGTATAGATTTTTATCGCAGTTTGACAAAATTGTGTGTATAACAGTTTCTTTATATTATACAAGCACTAATTTCTTCATTTGTTATTAGCTTTTGTGTAACTATTCTGTACACACTACTGTAACAAATGTTTGACATTTGCTATCGCTGATGTAAATCAGAATGCAGTGGGCAGTGCATTGGGTATTTAAGCAACACCTGCATTCCTCTCCTTAGCAGTTAATGTTCGTAGAGTCTTAACGCCTGGTCTGTCCACTGCTACCACCTACCATCATCATAGGTATAATTTGTATATCAATTGTAATATATTTTATATATTAGTATATCCCTATAATTCTGTTTTCATAATTCAATATGAGGTCTGAAGATGATCCAACAGACCAAAACCGGTAACCTCAAAACAAAAATAAAGGTTTGTTGCAGTCTGGAGTTACTGTTCACTTTAAAGTAACGAAAAACTGTTGTTCTCCAAAATAAATGTTTTAAAAATTGCTAAAATACGGGGAGCTAAAGGTACTGAACCCAGATCGCAGATGTAAGAATCAAAGGACATGAACAGGGGGCAACAATTCAGAAGTTCAGGCAGAAAAAATAAAAATGTATGGGTTAACAAATGCTTTCTGGAGATTTTTTGACAGTAGCATAGCCTTTCACAGATGTAAGGCAAAGACAATTATTAGTTCAGACAAGAAACACTAGAAGATTTTGAATTTGTGGTGTTATTGAAGTATGCTAAGGTTTAGACAAGTAGAAGAATAGGTAATGAGGCGCTGAATTGAACTCAGGAGAAAAAAGAATCCATCCTATGGCATCAAGTTGGTTTTTGAGAGAGAGAGAGAGAGAGAGAGAGAGAGAGAGAGAGAGAGAGAGAGAGTGTGTGTGTGTGTGTGTGTGTGTGTGTGTGTGTGTGTGTGTGTGTGTGTGTGTGTCTCAACAATCTAAGATCATCAGGTTCCTATGGCAACCCAACTTTGCAGTACCATTCTAGTTTAGTGGAATTTGCAATCCCATCTCTTTTTACCAGGTATGTTCACTGCAATTGTGGATATAAAATACAATAGGCATGTCTAAAGATTAATACAATAAATAAAAATGTTTATGAAAGTGTCATACTCCCACAAAAAACTCCATAACAGAAAAACTCTTTTGCCATGTAAATTATCCTGTGGAGTTCACTTAGTACAAGGTACAAGGCACTTATTAAAATTTTTTCCTAAATTTAATTTACTTAATTTTCTATGAAACAGATAGAATGCTATTGTTGTGTTTCAAAAACATGCTTAACTCTTTCATAAATATACATAGTTGTATTTTGTAGAAAGTGGTATATCTAAAAATTATTAAATTTATTTTCATAACTGTATAAATAACTTGTTTATATTATATCTCTGATTAGTTTGTAATCACAAAAAGAATTCCAATTCAATTTGTATCCTTAAAAGCAGAAATTGCTTGAGAAGCTTCCACATGCTCCTGGAACGAAGAAGGTTTTTTACATGTGTAATATACCTTATGCAGTGTCTGTGCGAAGATGCAGTGTCACTTGGTTTTTTAAAAACCGGGACCACTGATCTGCCCCTAGAGAGAGTAAAACTATTATGAAACATAAGGAGACTAAAAGACAAGTACCTGCAATATTTAGTTATATCATTATTCATTTTACTTCATGTTGGTACTGTTATACACCAAAAATATTTACTGAAATAGTAGTGAAAAACACTACGTGTAAATTATTAATATACCAAACCCCAAGGACTTTTTTTACATAATATTGGAAATACTGAAACTACAAGTATGACTGAACAGTCTATGGGTTACTGACTGTCCCAGAAGCACTAAAGTCACTGTGAACCAGCAGTATACATGGGGGGCTATTCAATCAACAAACACACCAAGAGAAAATGAATCACATGATACTACAAGTAGGTCTATTCTCATACACGCACACACACACACACACACACACACACACTCACACACACACACACACACACACACACACACTTAAAAGTTATATACGATGAATAGAGAGATTAGCATGGAGAGCTGTATGCAACCAGCCTTCAGATCATAACACAGACTTCTTGCTCTAGCACTCACTAATGCAGCACAATTCACACGGTCAGTGCATGCCACAGCTATAGTGACAATACTTGCTGAAGTGACACCCATTATCTATTTGATCAATATTCCTGAATCAATAACCCGGCAACATTTTTGGGACATTTACATACAATCACCATAAATCCAACCCCCCCCCCCCTCTCCCTGCCATCTCTATCAGAACAATGTACTACAACCATTGAATACTTTAATTAACTAACAAACAGAGATAACAGTTGACGACAAATGCAAAACCTTATACTGCATACTGCACCCCCCCCCCCCACACACAAGACAACAGCAAACTGACTGCAAACTATCATTTAACAGCCCCTTATACCAGCAACATTGTGGTGGTAGTTTCAGTAAAGGTTTCACGTGCAAACTCTTGACGCCTCAACCTCACACAAGCCATTTAACAACCACTTTCAATCAGTATTTCTACCAACATCATAATGCTGGGGTCTACAATGGGAAATTAACAACTCTGTTTAGTATCCGGACAATGGCAGTCTACGCATACATAGCAAACAATGACAAAAAAATGTTAAAACTTTATTACTCTTGTTCCGAGCCGAATTTCCGTCATATAAATATAGGCGTATAGGCTGTATTACGGAATATATTTTTCATTAACTCCCTGAATTCTTGGCGTATTTTTATCCCTACGGATCTTCGAGTACTCAAATTGGGATTTCCAATGTTACCTTGTATATTTTGTATCCATAGCAGTAACACTAGTTCTCACACCTCTCATTAATTTCGGGGGGGGGGGGGGGGGGCGGGGGGGGGGGGGGAGGGGGGGTGAGATTATACGACATGGAAAAGGATCTTCGTAGACTATAGCCTACCTGCACAAAATTTACCATTTTTTGTACTACCTGAATAACCACAAATTTCAACAAAGATCTCACTATAAGCGATAGTGAAACACAACCCCTTTCGATAGCTACATTAGCACACACGGATGATTCGTTAAATTACTTCTGAATTACAAAAGAATACAGAACCATAGCTGCTAACAGTGTGCATGATATACCGTATCACTAGTGGGCTCCAATACAGTCTGCAAGTAACGAGGCAGCACTTTCAGCATGTGAGCTACAGTGATGTTACTCCCGCCCCTCTCACCAAAACGAAATATATACAATAGTAGTGGTAGGAGTAGTAGACTATTCTGAGCTGTAGCCTAATGTTGTGCTTCGCACCGCATTTAAAACATTTTTATCAGAAAACATATGTGGTAAAATCGGAAAACTGACATTAAATACAGGACGTGACCTCAACGACTATTTCTACCCATATAATGTACATAAATTGCACTAACTACGAAAAACGCAAGGAGGTCCATTACATATTACATATGAAAGAAATGCCTTAATGCAAACGCATTACAGCTAACATCATTCTCTTTTTTTTTTTTTTTTTTTTTTTTTTTTTTTTCTTTATTGTATTTCAATTCCCCATCGGGGCGGGCTGGCAGCAGCATATGCGCTGCTCTTCAGCCGAAAGACATAGAACAAAACAAGAGAAGACATTTAAAAACAGCAAAGGAGAGAAGAAGGCGAACATAGATATAAAAAGGGAGATCATCATGGAAGGCAATATACAAAAAACGGGGTGACTGTAAAATGGAGATAAAAAACTGTTTAAAAGTAGCACACACAAAAAATCCACACACTGCGACGATTAAAAGAACACAAGGCACAGTATGACTGGAGCATAAAGGTGTTGACGGATGGCATAGCACACAGCGTAACACTGACGGCGAACCTCAAGGCAGTACACAATTAAAATCACACCTCTTGACGCACACGGGAAACAGCACGAAACACAACACTGACGTGGCACACTGTTGATGAGCAATACAGAGGATCTGCCAGGTTCAAGGAGATGAGGGAGACCTGAAGAAGGGAGGGAGGGGAAGAGATGGGGGAGGGGAATGGGGGGCGCTCGGAAGAGGGCCAGGTAGGGAGGGATGTGGGAAGGAGAGAGGCAAGTATGGGGGGCAGGGTCTCAGGGGAGGGGGGGGATGGAGGAAAATCCGCTCTGGGAGAAGGAAGAAAGAGGAGAAGGGGGCCCTGGGGAGGGGGGGGGGGGGAACAAGGCCGGGTTATAGTTGGAAGGAAGGGTATATGTCACGGCGAAGTTCGTCATCCGGGAGGGGAAGGTGTTGGAAATTGCCCTGATGAAGGAGATGGAGGGTGTGGAGGTGAGAGAGGGAGGGATACAGCGATAGAGGCGCGGCAACGGGCGGGGGGTGGAGAGGAAGGAGGAAACCAGAGGGTGGGGGGGATCAAGCCTGCGAACAATGTAAAGGATGCGGAGATGTTGGAGGAACAAGAGGAGGTGGGGGAAGGGGATCAGTTCATACAGGAGCCGTGTGGGGGAAGGAAGGCGGATACGGAAGGCAAGGCGGAGCGCATGGCGTTCAAGGATTTGGAGAGCCTTGTAAAAGCGGGTGGGGGCGGAGATCCAGGCGACGCTGGCATAACAGAGGATAGGACGGATGAGGGATTTGTAGGTGTGGAGGATGGTAGAAGGATGCAATCCCCATGTCCGGCCGGACAGGAGTTTCAGCAGGCGGAGGCGGGAATGGGCTTTCTGCTGGATGGTCAGGAGATGAGGGGTCCAGGTGAGGTGTCGGTCAAGGGTGAGGCCAAGGTATTTCAGGGTGGGGGTGAGTTGGATAGGACGACCATAAAGGGTGAGGTAGAAATCTTGGAGGCGAAAGGAGCGAGTGGTACGGCCTATGATGATTGCCTGGGTTTTGGAGGGGTTGAGACGGAGGAGCCACTGATTACACCAAGTGGTGAACCGGTTAAGGTGGGTTTGGAGGGTACGTTGAGACCGTTGAAGGGTAGGATAGAGAGCCAGGAAGGCGGTGTCATCAGCATATTGGAGAAGGTGAACTGGTGGGGGTGGCTTGGGCATATCAGCTGTATACAAGAGATAAAGGAGAGGGGAGAGGACAGAACCCTGGGGGACGCCAGCCGTGGGATAAAAGATACGGGAGTTGGTGTTGTGGAGGGTGACATAGGAAGGACGGTGCGAGAGGAAGGAAGCGACCAGACGGACAAAATTGATAGGCAGGGCGTAGGTTTGGAGTTTAAAGAGGAGACCGGGATGCCATACACGGTCATAGGCATTTTGGAGGTCAAGGGAAACAAAAATGGCAGAGCGACGTGAGTTGAGCTGGAGGGACAGAAGGTGAACAAGGTTGAGGAGTTGGTCGTCAGCAGAGAAGGAGGGTCGGAAGCCACACTGGGTAAGGGGGAGGAGGTGGTGTTGAGCAAGGTGCCGATGGATACGGTGGGAGAGGATGGATTCAAGGACCTTACTGAAGACGGAGGTGAGGCAGATGGGACGATAGGAAGAGGCGGCAGAAGGGGGTTTGTTGGGTTTGAGGAAGAGGAGGACGCGGGAGGTCTTCCACAGGTCAGGGTAGAAGCCAGTAGAGAGGATGACATTATAGAGATGGGCGAGGACAGTTAGGAAGGAATAGGGGCTTTCTCGAAGGTGACGGTAGGTGACACAGTCGTGACCAGGGGCCGTGTTGCGTTTGGACTGGAGGAGAAGTTTAATGTCTTGTGCTGTGATGGGGGTGTTGACGTCGGAGGGGGGCAACTGCCCCAAGTACTGGAGACTAGGAGCAAGTGGAGCGACTGAGGTATCAGCACGTGCCATGACGGTGGGGAAAAGAGAATAATCAAAGTGGGGATCATCGGGGATGGAGAAGACCTCGGAAAGGTGGGAAGCGAAGTGGTTGGCCTTACTGAGGTTGTCTGGAAGGGGGCGATCGTTATGGAGAAGGGGGTAGTGGGGAGCGGAAAGGGAACCAGTAAGACGATGGAAGGCAGACCAGTACTTGGAGGAGTTGATAGGGAGGGTGGCATTGAGTCGTGTGCAGGTCTGGCGCCAGTCCCGGCGTTTCGTTGCTGTAATAAGGTTCCGTACGTGTCGCTGTATTTGCCGGTGGCGTTGGAGTGTATCCCTGTCACGAGTGCGGAGGAAGGAGCGATAGAGGCGGCGGGATTCACGGAGGAGGAGGACAGCCCGCGGAGGGAGAGTGGGACGGTGTGGGTGGATGGTTTTAGTAGGAACATGGGCCTCCACGGCGTCAGTAATTACCGTCTGAAGGAAGGACGAGGCGCGGATGATGTCGTCAGGATGGCGATAGGTAAGAGGGTGGCTGTCGACCTGGGTGGAGATGGAGTCCCGGTAGGCATCCCAGTTGGCACGGCGATAGTCATGGACGACCTTGGGAGGGGGTGCAGGTTGCGGAGCCGGAGGGGGGCGGTTGGCAGACGTTATGGTGAGAAGGACAGGGAGGTGATCGCTACCTGTGGGGTCAAGGACGGCAACAGTGATACGCCCAAGGAGGTTGGCGGAGGCAATGACTACATCGGGGGTGGTGTTACTTTCGGGTCGGGTGTGCTGGGGAATGGGAACAAGGTCACCCTGGATTGTGGAGAGGAACTGATGCCACCGCCGAAGGGCAGCAGGAGTGCGGCTATGGACGTTGAGGTCGGCGGCAATCACATAGGTGGAGAAGGTGCAGTCAATGTGTGAGATGAAGTCATAAGGAAGAGGAGCAGTGGAGCGGACATAGATGGTGGCACAGGTAATGGTGATGGAGGGGAAGAAGACGCTAAGGATAAGGTGTTCAGTGGGGTCATTGAGGAGAGGTTGTGGCCGGACGGGGATATGCTTAAGGTGGCCAATCGCGACTCCACCCTGCGCACGAGGACCAGGGGCATCAGTGCGGTGGAGGATATAGGGGGAGGTGCGGATAGAATGGTGGGGCTGGAGAAAGGTTTCGTTCAAGAGGAAGGTGTCGACCTGGTGGTGGGAGAGGGTGTGCATGAGGAGGTATTTGTTGGAGCGGAAGGAGCGAATGTTCTGGAAGAGGATGCGAGACTCGTGCCGCGCCATGACGGGAAGGAGGGGGGGGAAGAGAGGGAAGGGAAGAGACTTAAACTAGGGTGTCGAGGCGGGTGAAGGTGAAGTGGGCTTGGTTGTGGGAGTAAGTGGCGAAAGTGTTCAGGTGGAAAACAGAGCGAGCAGCAAGGGATATTTGTTGGAAGGTGTGCGGGCGCTGAAAAGGGTGAATGTTTTGGAGTACAACGGTAATGAACCGGATGATGTCCTCGGCCGTGGGGGGTGGACGGAGGGAATTGTTAGGATGGACAGGAGGATCGACGGGACGAACTGGGACTGTAAGTTCAGGGGTGGCTGGAGGGGGTTTAGCTTTACACTTGTAGGAGTACGTGGGATGGGGGCCATTGCAGGTATTACAGGAAGGAGGAGCAGCGAGGTTGGGGCAGTTCTTGAGAAAGTGGGAGGCCTTGCAATGGGGACAGGTGGGGGGGTTTTTGCAGTTGGGAGTCAGGTGGTCATTGTACATCAGGCACCGTTGGCAACGGTAGGATTGGGGAGGGGATTTGGAGGATTCAACAGGGTGGCGACGGTGGTATATCAGGGCACCCTGGGTGAGGAGATGGTCTATGGACGGGGCAGACTCGGAGAATACCCGCATGAGGTAGGTGGGACCAGAGGCATTGTGGATACGGCGGGCAGAGCGGATTTCCAAGTCCGGGTGGGAGTTCAGTTCTACCAACACTTCATCCTCTGTGATCACCGGGCTGAGCTTGGTGATCACAGCGGTGTAGGTGGGGGGGCGACGGGGAGGCTGGGGCTGACGAGGAGTGGAAGCGGAAAGGAAGGGTGTCAGAGAGGCGTGGGGGCCAAACATAACTCGTGGGAGTTTTCGCAGGAGGTCTGTGTGAAATGATGGGGACGGGGACTTGATAAGGACTGAGTCCCTGCGGGGAATGAGTTGGGAGATGGGAGCACCAGGTAAGTACTTTCGTATTTCCTTGGTGAGGGTACGAGCGTCGAGGAACTTAGGATCGGGAGTGGACAGGACAAAGGTGTGGAGGGTGGGGGCCAAGGTAGGGGTGGCAGGAGGAGGGGTGGTGTCCATGGTGACGGCAGGGGGAGGGGGAGGTGGCGTTGATTTCTTGTGGGAAGTGGCGGGAGCAGAGTCGGTGAGGACGCGCTTTTGGGGTTTTTTGGAGACTGGAGGCTGGGAGGAGGGGAGAGGGACGGGGAGGAGAGGGAGGTGGCGGGTGGCAGATCCCTGTGGCGTAGTGGAGGCACCGGTAGAAGCAGCTGGTTCAGTGGCGGCGATGGTGGCTCGGCGCAACGTGATGCGTGCGGGAGATGCAGAAGACGAAGCGACGGGGTCGGTGAGAGAGGGGAAGCCAACCACCTGAGGGGCGGCAGCAGAGGCGGCAACAGATGCGTACGTGAGGGCGGGGGTAGGAGTGGGAGCTGTTGAGGGTGCGGAGGCTGGGGGAAGGGAGTAGAGGTGTGGGTATACAGCAGGGGAGGAGATAGGGGGGTGTGTAAGTGGGGGAAGGGAGGGGGAGGTGGAAGGAGGGAGGCCAGAGGCGGCACTCCAGGAAGTGACTGTGGGAGAGGGGGAGGGGGAGGTGTAGATGACGGTGGAGGTGGGAGTACTCATTGCAGACGAACGGCGACGGACAGACGGACGTGCAGCAGGCGGCGTCGGCGTCGGCGATGGGCAGCGTCGGACGAACAGCAGGCGGCGTCGGCGTCGGCGGCGAAACGACTGACGAAACGCAGGCGGCGGCGGCGGCGGCGGCGGCAACGGTTACGACGACGGCGATGGACAGCCAGCAGGCGGACGGACGGACGGACGGACGGACGAACAGCGACAGCAGCGGGCAGACACACTGATAGACAGACAAACTAACAAACACACACAATCTTCGAAGACGGAGATTCCACCCTGAGAGTAGCCCAGGCTTTGCAATCTGACGCTTTCGAAGGAGGGGATCCAACCCTCTAGATACATCATTCTCTTACACTTAGGGCATTTACACTGTCGTAAACACACAATAGTTCCGCGGCGAACGAATCTACAATGTATTGCTAGCAGAACACTTTTTCGCGTCATAGACAAAAAGTTTAATAGTGCGACTCAAATAATTAGGACTTGCCACTTCCAATAATGACGAAATACAAACAACCGCCAAAACGACTCGATTTCGGCCAATCACGAACTGAGGACGGCGATAAGTGACGGGGATTAAATGATCGCCATACGTTCTGAGGCAGCGTCTCGAGCTGCCATCTGTTGGCAACACCGAGGAACACCGCAATACGCCAATGTTTTTCTTTTTTATTACAGTTCGCGTTGGCAATTTTAGCACCATAATATTGCATATAACAAACATCTCCGCAGCTACATCAATAATTTATTTCTAGTATGCTAATAAAATAGCAATGTGTACCCATCTCTTTTGATTATCTGTGAAGAATTGAAGTCGTACCCGTAAGCTTTTCTGGCAAGGTTTTATTTAGATTTGAAACCTGCAATTGCAAAGTGCATCTAGAGGGTTGGATCCCCTCCTTCGAAAGCGTCAGATTGCAAAGCCTGGGCTACTCTCAGGGTGGAATCTCCGTCTTCGAAGATAGTGTGTGTCTGTCTGTCTGCCCGCTGCTGTCGCTATTCGTTCGTTCGTTCGTCCGTCCGTCCGTCCGTCCGTCCGTCCGCCTGCTGGCTGTCCATCGCCGTCGTCGTAACCGCTGCCTAACCGCTGCCGCTGCCGCTGCCGCTGCCGCTGCCGCTGCCGCCGCCGCCGCCGCCTGCTGTTCGTCCGCCTGTTCGCCGCCGACGCCGACGCCGACGCCGCCTGCTGTTCGCCGCTGCCCATCGCCGACGCCGACGCCGCCTGCTGCACGTCCGTCTGTCCGTCGCCGTTCGTCTGCAATGAGTACTCCCACCTCCACCGTCATCTACACCTCCCCCTCCCCCTCTCCCACAGTCACTTCCTGGAGTGCCGCCTCTGGCCTCCCTCCTTCCACCTCCCCTTCCCTTCCTCCACTTACCCACCCCCCTATCTCCTCCCCTGCTGTATACCCACACCTCTACACCCTTCCTCCAGCCTCCACACCCTCAACAGCTCCCACTACTACCCCCGCCCTCACGTACGCCTCTGTTGCCGCCTCTGCTGCCGCCCCTCAGGTGGTTGGCTTCCCCTCTCTCACCGACCCCGTCGCTTCGTCTTCTGCATCTCCCGCACGCATCACGTTGCGCCGAGCCACCATCGCCACCACTGAACCAGCTGCTTCTCCCGGTGCCTCCACTACGCCACAGGGATCTGCCACCCGCCACCTCCCTCTCCTCCCCGTCCCTCTCCCCTCCTCCCAGCCTCCAGTCTCCAAAAAACCCCAAAAGCGCGTCCTTACCGACTCTGCTCCCGCCACTTCCCACAAAAAATCAACGCCACCTCCCCCTCCCCCTGCCGTCACCATGGACACCACCCCTCCTCCTGCCACCCCTACCTTGGCCCCCACCCTCCACACCTTTGTCCTGTCCACTCCCGATCCTAAGTTCCTCGACGCTCGTACCCTCACCAAGGAAATACGAAAGTACTTACCTGGTGCTCCCATCTCCCAACTCATTCCCCGCAGGGACTCAGTCCTTATCAAGTCCCCATCCCCATCATTTCACACAGACCTCCTGCGAAAACTCCCACGAGTTATGTTTGGCCCCCACGCCTCTCTGACACCCTTCCTTTCCGCTTCCACTCCTCGTCAGCCCCAGCCTCCCCGTCGCCCCCCCACCTACACCGCTGTGATCACCAAGCTCAGCCCGGTGATCACAGAGGATGAAGTGTTGGTAGAATTGAACTCCCACCCGGACTTGGAAATCCGCTCTGCTCGCCGTATCCACAATGCCTCTGGTCCCACCTACCTCATGCGGGTATTCTCAGAGTCCGCCCCGTCCATAGACCATCTCCTCACCCAGGGTGCCCTGATATACCACCGTCGCCACCCTGTTGAATCCTCCAAATCCCCTCCCCAATCCTACCGTTGCCAACGGTGCCTGATGTACAATGACCACCTGACTCCCAACTGCAAAAACCCCCCCACCTGTCCCCATTGCAAGGCCTCCCACTTTCTCAAGAACTGCCCCAACCTCGCTGCTCCTCCTTCCTGTAATACCTGCAATGGCCCCCATCCCACATACTCCTACAAGTGTAAAGCTAAACCCCCTCCAGCCACCCCTGAACTTACAGTCCCAGTTCGTCCCGTCGATCCTCCTGTCCATCCTAACAATTCCCTCCGTCCACCCCCCACGGCCGAGGACATCATCCGGTTCATTACCGTTGTACTCCAAAACATTCACCCTTTTCAGCGCCCGCACACCTTCCAACAAATATCCCTTGCTGCTCGCTCTGTGTTCCACCTGAACACCTTCGCCACTTACTCCCACAACCAAGCCCACTTCACCTTCACCCGCCTCGACACCCTAGTTTAAGTCTCTTCCCTTCCCTCTCTTCCCCCCCTCCTTCCCGTCATGGCGCGGCACGAGTCTCGCATCCTCTTCCAGAACATTCGCTCCTTCCGCTCCAACAAATACCTCCTCATGCACACCCTCTCCCACCACCAGGTCGACACCTTCCTCCTGAATGAAACCTTTCTCCAGCCCCACCATTCTATCCGCTCCTCCCCCTATATCCTCCACCGCACTGATGCTCCTGGTCCTCGTGCGCAGGGTGGAGTCGCGATTGGCCACCTTAAGCATATCCCCGTCCGGCCACAACCTCTCCTCAATGACCCCACTGAACACCTTATCCTTAGCGTCTTCTTCCCCTCCCTCACCATTACCTGTGCCACCATCTATGTCCGCTCCACTGCTCCTCTTCCTTATGACTTCATCTCACACATTGATCACACCTTCTCCACCTATGTGATTGCCGCCGACCTCAACGTCCATAGCCGCACTCCTGCTGCCCTTCGGCGGTGGCATCAGTTCCTCTCCACAATCCAGGGTGACCTTGTTCCCATTCCCCAGCACACCCGACCCGAAAGTAACACCACCCCCGATGTTGTCATTGCCTCCGCCAACCTCCTTGGGCGTATCACTGTCGCCGTCCTTGACCCCACAGGTAGCGATCACCTCCCTGTCCTTCTCACCATAACGTCTGCAAACCGCCCCCCTCCAGCTCCGCAACCTGCACCCCCTCCCAAGGTCGTCCATGACTATCGCCGTGCCAACTGGGCTGCCTACCGGGACTCCATCTCCACCCAGGTCGAAAGCCACCCTCTTACCTATCGCCATCCTGACGACATCATCCGCGCCTCGTCCTTCCTTCAGACGGTAATTACTGACGCCGTGGAGGCCCATGTTCCTACTAAAACCATCCACCCACACCGTCCCACTCTCCCTCCGCGGGCTGTCCTCCTCCTCCGTGAATCCCGCCGCCTCTATCGCTCCTTCCTCCGCACTCGTGACAGGGATACACTCCAACGCCACCGGCAAATACAGCGACACGTACGGAACCTTATTACAGCAACGAAACGCCGGGACTGGCGCCAGACCTGCACACGACTCAATGCCACCCTCCCTATCAACTCCTCCAAGTACTGGTCTGCCTTCCATCGTCTTACTGGTTCCCTTTCCGCTCCCCACTACCCCCTTCTCCATAACGATCGCCCCCTTCCAGACAACCTCAGTAAGGCCAACCACTTCGCTTCCCACCTTTCCGAGGTCTTCTCCATCCCCGATGATCCCCACTTTGATTATTCTCTTTTCCCCACCGTCATGGAACGTGCTGATACCTCAGTCGCTCCACTTGCTCCTAGTCTCCAGTACTTGGGGCAGTTGCCCCCCTCGGACGTCAACACTCCCATCACAGCACAAGACATTAAACTTCTCCTCCAGTCCAAACGCAACACGGCCCCTGGTCACGACTGTGTCACCTACCGTCACCTTCGAGAAAGCCCCTATTCCTTCCTAACTGTCCTCGCCCATCTCTATAATGTCATCCTCTCTACTGGCTTCTACCCTGACCTGTGGAAGACCTCCCGCGTCCTCCTCTTCCTCAAACCCAACAAACCCCCTTCTGCCGCCTCTTCCTATCGTCCCATCTGCCTCACCTCCGTCTTCAGTAAGGTCCTTGAATCCATCCTCTCCCACCGTATCCATCGGCACCTTGCTCAACACCACCTCCTCCCCCTTACCCAGTGTGGCTTCCGACCCTCCTTCTCTGCTGATGACCAACTCCTCAACCTTGTTCACCTTCTGTCCCTCCAGCTCAACTCCCGTCGCTCCGCCATTTTTGTTTCCCTTGACCTCCAAAATGCCTATGACCGTGTATGGCATCCCGGTCTCCTCTTTAAACTCCAAACCTACGCCCTGCCTATCAATTTTGTCCGTCTGGTCGCTTCCTTCCTCTCGCACCGTCCTTCCTATGTCGCCCTCCACAACACCAACTCCCGTATCTTTTATCCCACGGCTGGCGTCCCCCAGGGTTCTGTCCTCTCCCCTCTCCTTTATCTCTTGTATACAGCTGATATGCCCAAGCCACCCCCACCAGTTCACCTTCTCCAATATGCTGATGACACCGCCTTCCTGGTTCTCTATCCTACCCTTCAAAGGTCTCAACGTACCCTCCAAACCCACCTTAACCAGTTCACCACTTGGTGTAACCAGTGGCTCCTCCGTCTCAACCCCTCCAAAACCCAGGCAATCATCATAGGCCGTACCACTCGCTCCTTTCGCCTCCAAGATTTCTACCTCACCCTTTATGGTCGTCCTATCCAACTCACCCCCACCCTGAAATACCTTGGCCTCACCCTTGACCGACACCTCACCTGGACCCCTCATCTCCTGACCATCCAGCAGAAAGCCCATTCCCGCCTCCGCCTGCTGAAACTCCTGTCCGGCCGGACATGGGGATTGCATCCTTCTACCATCCTCCACACCTACCAATCCCTCATCCGTCCTATCCTCTGTTATGCCAGCGTCGCCTGGATCTCCGCCCCCACCCGCTTTTACAAGGCTCTCCAAATCCTTGAACGCCATGCGCTCCGCCTTGCCTTCCGTATCCGCCTTCCTTCCCCCACACGGCTCCTGTATGAACTGATCCCCTTCCCCCACCTCCTCTTGTTCCTCCAACATCTCCGCATCCTTTACATTGTTCGCAGGGTTGATCCCCCCCACCCTCTGGTTTCCTCCTTCCTCTCCACCCCCCGCCCGTTGCCGCGCCTCTATCGCTGTATCCCTCCCTCTCTCCACCTCCACACCCTCCATCTCCTTCATCAGGGCAATTTCCAACGCCTCCCCCTCCCAGATGACGAACTTCGCCGTGACATATACCCTTCCTTCCAACTATAACCCGGCCTTGTTCCCCCCCCCCCTCCCCAGGGCCCCCTTCTCCTCTTTCCTCCTTCTCCCAGAGCGGATTTTCCTCCATCCCCCCCTCCCCTGAGACCCTGCACCCCATACTTGCCTCTCTCCTTCCCACATCCCTCCCTACCTGGCCCTCTTCCGAGCGCCCCCCATTTCCCCTCCCCCATCTCTTCCCCTCCCTCCCTTCTTCAGGTCTCCCTCATCTCCTTGAACCTGGCAGATCCTCTGTATTGATCAACATCAGTGTGCCACGTCAGTGTTGTGTTTCGTGCTTTTCTCGTGTGCGTCAAGAGGTGTGATTTTAATTGTGTGCTGCCTTGAGGTTCGCCGTCAGTGCTACGCTGTGTGCTATGCCAGCCGTCAACACCTTTATGCTCCAGTCATACTGTGCCTTGTGTTCTTTTAATCGTCGCAGTGTGTGGCTTTTTGTGTGTGCTACTTTTAAACAGTTTTTTTATCTCCATTTTACAGTCACCCCCGTTTTTTGTATATTGCCTTCCATGATGTTCTCCCTTTTTATATCTATGTTCGCCTTCTTCTCTCCTTTGCTGTTTTTAAATGTCTTCTATTGTTTTGTTCTATGTCTTTCGGCTGAAGAGCAGCGCATATGCTGCTGCCAGCCCGCCCCGATAGGGGAATTGAAATACAATAAAGAAAAAAAAAAAAAAAAAAAAAAAAAAATTGCAAAGTGCATAGTTTCCTGCCGTTATGTAGACTGGAGTGACACCACCAGCAGTCGACCAGTAGGTGCCAGCCAGCCAGCCAGCCAGCAAGCAGTCAGCAGTTCCCGGTCCCGGCCTGCAGCAGTGGTCCCGCAGCCAGCCAGCCAGCCAGCCAGCCAGCCAGCCAGCCAGCCCTCCGGTGGCAGCAGCAGTCCAGCCAGCAGCAGTCCAGCCAGCAGCAGCAGCAGCAGCAGCAGCAGCAGCAGCCGCAGCCGCCGCCGCCCCGGCCCCGTCCGCGGCAGCAGCGTCCCTGCCTCTCGCCGTCGCCGTCGCCGTCGCCGTCGCCGTCGCCGTCGCCGTCCGTCGTCCCCCAGTGTGTGTCCTGTCCTTTTAGTGCTGTGTTTTTTTTTCTTCTTCTTGTCGTCATGTCCGCCCCCACCACCACCGTCACTACTACCACCACCGCCATCGTGTATACGTCCCCTTCCGCCGCCTCCACCACTATCACTTGGTGTGCCCAATCCCACCCCCCTCCTTCCATCCCTCCCCTCCTCTCTATCCCTTCGCCCTCGCTCTTTGTCTCCCCATCTCCCGCCTCTTCCTCTCGTTCTGATCCTTTCCCCCCACTCCCCCAGCCTGTCACTGCAGCTCCGGCTAGGGTGGTGGCCCGCCGGGCCACTGCCCACGCCCAGCTCTCCCCATCGCCATCGCCATCGCCATCACCGCCACCACCGTCATCATCGTCACCATCACCATCACTGCCACATTCGCCTGCACCGTCACAGTCACTATCTCCGGCGCCGCCTGCTGCGTCCGTGCCGGGACCTGTCCCTTCCCACCACCTCCCCATCGTTCCCGTCCCTCCTGTCACCACCCGCCCATCTGCCGCTGTCAAACGCCCTAGTGGCGCCTCCACTTCCTCTGCTCCTAAAAAGGCTCCACCCCGCCCGCCATCCCCACCCCAAAATGCCATGGACGTCTCCCCACCAGGCCCCGCTCCCTCCTCCTCCTCCTCCTCCTCCCCACCCGGTCTCTACAAATATCTCCTGTCCCGTCCCGATCCTTCCTTCCTCGAGGCCCGGAATCTCTCCCTCCTCCTCCGCCAACATTTCCCTGGCGTCCCCATCTCCCTCCTTACTCCCAGACGGGATTCTGTTCTTATCTCCTCCCCCAGCCCAACCCTCCATACTGACATCCTCTCCCGCCTCCCCATCACCCGTTTTGGTCCTCACGCCTCCCTCACCCCTGCTCCCTCCCCATCTCCTACCCGCCAACCCCAACCCCCGCGTCGCCCGCCGACCCTCACCGCCGTGATCACTCGGCTTAGCCCGTCGATCACGGAGGAGGAGGTGCTGGCGGAGCTGAAGGCCCATCCCACCCTGGAGGTGCGGGCGGTCCGCCGCATTTTCAACGCGACCGGCCCCACCCGCCTTATGCGGGTTTTCTCTGAGGACGCCCCCTCCATTGACCGTCTCCTGAAGGAGGGTGCCCTCCTCTTCAATCAGCGGTACAAGGTCGACCCCTCCCGTTCCCCCCCTCAATCCCTGCGCTGCCAGAGATGTCTGCGCTACAATGCACATCCAACAGCAGAGTGCCGCGAGGCCCCCACCTGCCCACATTGTCGGCAAGCGCACTTCCTCCGGCAGTGCCCCAACCTCCAATCCCCTCCCTCCTGTAATACCTGCAGCCTCCCCCACCCCACCTACTCCCAAAAGTGCAAAGCCCGACCCCCTCCCACCACTCCTGAACTCACCGTACCTGTCCGTCCCCTGGACGCCCCCACCCCTCCTGGCAATTCCCTTCGTCCCCCCCCCACTGCTGAGGACATCATCAGGTTCCTCACCATTGTCCTTCAAAACGTCCATCCCTTTCAGCGCCCCCACACCTTACAACAGATCTCCCTCGCCGCCCGTTCCATATTCCACCTTAAAATGTACGCCACCTTTTCCAATAACCAGGCCCATTTCACCTTCTCCCGCCTTGACACCCTCGTCTAAGTCCTTATCATGGCGCGACAGCATCGTATCCTTTTCAACAATATCCGCTCCCTTCCCGCCAACAAGAACCTCTTCCTGCACACCCTTGCTACCCACCGTGTGGATGCCTTCCTCCTCAATGAAACCTTCCTCCAACCCCACCACTCCATCCACACCTCCCCCTATCTCCTCCACCGCTCCGATAATCCCCTCCCAGTTGCGCGTGGCGGAGTTGCCATTGGCCACCACCGCCAGATCCCCGTTCGGCTCCAGCCTCTCCTTCCCGACCCCACCGAACACCTGATCCTTAGTCTCTTCTTCCCCGGCCTTACCATTACCTGTGCCACCATCTATGTCCGCCCCAACGCCCCTCTTCCTTTCGACTTCCTCTCCCACATCGACCGTACCTTCTCCTCCTATGTGATCGCCGCCGACCTCAACATCCATAGTCGCTCCGCTGCCCAGTTACGGCGGTGGCATCGGTTCCTCTCCTCCCTTCAAGGCGACCTCATCCCCATCCCCCAGCATACTCGTCCCGAATCCAACTCCACTCCCGATGTTATCCTCTCCTCCCCCAACCTCCTTGGTCGCATTACGGTGGATGTCCTGGAGCCTATTGGTAGCGACCATCTCCCTGTCCTCCTCACCGTTTCAGACGGCCGTCGCCCCCGCCCCGACCCTCGTCATGACCCTCCCCCTAAGTACATCCATGACTATTCCCGTGCCAACTGGAATGCCTACCGGGATACCCTCTCCACTCAGGTCGATAGCCACCCTCTCGCCTACCGCCGTCCTGATGATGTCACCCATGCCGCCTCCTTTCTCCAGCAGACCTTGTCTGAGGCCGTGGAGGCCCACGTCCCTACTGTTGCCATCCACCCCCGCCGTCCTACCTTACCACCACAGGCCGTCCTCCTCCTCCGTGAATCCCGTCGTCTCTACCGTGCCTTCCTCCGCACGCGTGACCCGGACACCCTACGACGCCACCGGCAACTACAGCGACACATTCGAAATTTGCTCGCGGCCAAGAAACGCCGGGACTGGCGACAGACATGCACCCGTTTAACTGCTACCCTCCCTATAAACTCGTCCAAGTTCTGGACCGCCTTCCGTCGCCTTACCGGAACTAAACCCTCCCCCTACTATCCTCTTCTCCACGATGATCGCCCCTTTCCTGACGCCCTTAGTAAGGCCAATCACTTTGCCTCCTACCTGTCCGATGTGTTTTCCATTCCTGATGATCCCCAGTTCGATTACTCCCTCTTCCCAGATATCCGCGATCGAACTGATACCTCTGTCCCTCCCCTCGCTCCTGGTTTCCAGTACTTGGACAACATTCCACACACGGACCTTAATGCCCCCATCACCACACAGGATCTCATCAATACACTCCGCACCAAACGCAACACCGCTCCTGGTCACGATCGTGTCACCTACCGTCACCTTCGTGAAGCTCCTGTCTCTTTTCTCTCCACCCTGGCCAGGCTCTACAATGTAGTCCTGTCCACCGGTTACTACCCCGACCTGTGGAAAACCTCTCGTATCCTCATGTTCCTCAAACCTGGCAAACCGCCGTCCGCCGTCTCCTCCTACCGTCCCATCAGCCTTACCTCGGTCTTCAGCAAGGTCCTGGAATCTATCCTCACCCGCCGCATCCACCAGCATCTCCGCCAGCACCGCCTCCTCCCCGTTACCCAGTGTGGCTTTCGGCCGTCCTTCTCTTCCGACGATCTTCTCCTTCACCTCACTCATCTCCTTTCCGAACAGCTCAATTCCCGTCGCTCCGCAATCTTCCTCTCTCTTGACCTCGAACGCGCATATGACCGCGTATGGCATTCCGGTCTCCTCTTCAAGCTCCAAACCTTCGCCCTTCCCATTAACTACGTTCGTCTGATCGGTTCCTTTCTCTCCCGCCGTCCTTCCTATGTCACCATCCATAACACCGATTCCTACACCTTTTTCCCCTCCGCCGGTGTGCCCCAAGGCTCCGTCCTCTCCCCCCTTCTGTACTTGTTGTACACGGCGGACATGCCGCCGCCGTCACCCCCCGTCCACCTTCTCCAGTTTGCCGATGACACCGCCTTCCTTGCCCTTGCCCCCACCCTGCGACGCTCCCAACACCTTCTCCAATCCCATCTTGACCGGTTCACCGCTTGGTGCAACCAGTGGTTACTCAAGGTCAATCCTTCCAAAACCCAGGCGATCATTGTAGGCAAAACCACTCCCTCCTTCCGCCTCCTTGATTTCTATCTCACCGTTTATGGCCGTCCCATCGCTCTCACCCCCACCCTTAAGTACCTTGGCGTCACCCTCGACCGTCGCCTCTCCTGGACTCCCCATCTCCAGACAATCCAAGCCAAGGCACGTTCCCGACTCCGTCTCCTCAAGCTCCTTTCCGGCCGAACGTGGGGTCTGGACCCCTCCACCATCCTCCACACCTATAAGTCCCTCATCCGCCCTATCCTCTGTTACGCCCATCCCGCCTGGATCTCCGCCCCCCCTTCCTTTTATAAATCCCTCCAAATCCTTGAACGCCATGCTCTCCGCCTTGCCTATCGCATCCGTCTCCCTTCCCCCACGCGGATCCTGTATGACCTTATCCCCTTCCCCCACCTCCTCCTCTTCCTCGAAAGGATACGCATCCTATACACCTCCCGTAAACTCGATCCTCCTCACCCGCTTGTCTCCCCGATCCTCTCCCACCCCCGCCCGCTGCCACGCCTGTCCTCCCACGTCCCACCCGGTCTCCATCTCTCCACCCTCCTTACCCTCTCCCAAGGTGGCTTCCGCCAGCTCCCCCTCCCTGATGATGCCCTCCTCCCCTCCATCTACCCCTCCTACCAACTTTGATCCTCCCACCCTCCTCCTGTGCTTGCTCCTCGGGGCACCCTCCCTCCCTTCTCTCCCCTTTCCCTCCCTCCTCCTTTTCTCGTCCCTCGTCCCCCGGGCCCCCCCCCTCCCCTGTCCCTATCCTCCTGTCCCCGTCTCCTAAGCCATGGCATCCTCTTTTCCTCCCCTCTCCCCCTCCTCATCCCTGTTGCCCTCTTGGCAGGTCCCCGGACTCGCACACGCTCAGTGGACATTCGCGCGCCGGAGATCACCGCCATCAGTGTATCGTGTGTGCCGTCATGTTTAGTGTTCAGTGTTTACCGTCACACTCCATCGTTCACCAGTGCCATCGTCTCCTTCAGTGTTTGTGCGTCGTCTCAACAGTTTGCAGTGTGGCTTATCGTCGAGTGTGAACGGCTCCGTGTTTGTTTCTCTGTGTCTCCTGTTTATTGCCCACCGTTTTGTAACTTTTATGTTTTTCTCCTGTTTTTGCTGATTGTACCTTCTATGGCTGAAGAGCAGCGTAGTATGCTGCTGACAGCCTGCCTGCTGTACAGGCTTTAAACTAACAATAAAGTAAAAAAAAAAAAAAAAATAAAAAATTGCAAAGTGCCTGGAGCCTATTGGTAGCGACCATCTCCCTGTCCTCCTCACCGTTTCAGACGGCCGTCGCCCCCGCCCCGACCCTCGTCATGACCCTCCCCCTAAGTACATCCATGACTATTCCCGTGCCAACTGGAATGCCTACCGGGATACCCTCTCCACTCAGGTCGATAGCCACCCTCTCGCCTACCGCCGTCCCGATGATGTCACCCATGCCGCCTCCTTTCTCCAGCAGACCTTGTCTGAGGCCGTGGAGGCCCACGTCCCTACTGTTGCCATCCACCCCCACCGTCCTACCTTACCACCACAGGCCGTCCTCCTCCTCCGTGAATCCCGTCGTCTCTACCGTGCCTTCCTCCGCACGCGTGACCCGGACACCCTACGACGCCACCGGCAACTCCAGCGACACATTCGAATTTTGCTCGCGGCCAAGAAACGCCGGGACTGGCGACAGACATGCACCCGTTTAACTGCTACCCTCCCTATAAACTCGTCCAAGTTCTGGACCGCCTTCCGTCGCCTTACCGGAACTAAACCCTCCCCCTACTATCCTCTTCTCCACGATGATCACCCCTTCCCTGACGCCCTTAGTAAGGCCAATCACTTTGCCTCCTACCTGTCCGATGTGTTTTCCATCCCTGATGATCCCCAGTTCGATTACTCCCTCTTCCCAGATATCCGCGATCGAACTGACACCTCTGTCCCTCCCCTCGCTCCTGGTTTCCAGTACTTGGACAACATTCCACACACGGACCTTAATGCCCCCATCACCACACAGGATCTCATCAATACACTCCGCACCAAACGCAACACCGCTCCTGGTCACGATCGTGTCACCTACCGTCACCTTCGTGAAGCTCCTGTCTCTTTTCTCTCCACCCTGGCCAGGCTCTACAATGTAGTCCTGTCCACCGGTTACTACCCCGACCTGTGGAAAACCTCTCGTATCCTCATGTTCCTCAAACCTGGCAAACCGCCGTCCGCCGTCTCCTCCTACCGTCCCATCAGCCTTACCTCGGTCTTCAGCAAGGTCCTGGAATCTATCCTCACCCGCCGCATCCACCAGCATCTCCGCCAGCACCGCCTCCTCCCCGTTACCCAGTGTGGCTTTCGGCCGTCCTTCTGTTCCGACGATCTTCTCCTTCACCTCACTCATCTCCTTTCCGAACAGCTCAATTCCCGTCGCTCCGCAATCTTCCTCTCTCTTGACCTCGAACGCGCATATGACCGCGTATGGCATTCCGGTCTCCTCTTCAAGCTCCAAACCTTCGCCCTTCCCATTAACTACGTTCGTCTGATCGGTTCCTTTCTCTCCCGCCGTCCTTCCTATGTCACCATCCATAACACCGATTCCTACACCTTTTTCCCCTCCGCCGGTGTGCCCCAAGGCTCCGTCCTCTCCCCCCTTCTGTACTTGTTGTACACGGCGGACATGCCGCCGCCGTCACCCCCCGTCCACCTTCTCCAGTTTGCCGATGACACCGCCTTCCTTGCCCTTGCCCCCACCCTGCGACGCTCCCAACACCTTCTCCAATCCCATCTTGACCGGTTCACCGCTTGGTGCAACCAGTGGTTGCTCAAGGTCAATCCTTCCAAAACCCAGGCGATCATTGTAGGCAAAACCACTCCCTCCTTCCGCCTCCTTGATTTCTATCTCACCGTTTATGGCCGTCCCATCGCTCTCACCCCCACCCTTAAGTACCTTGGCGTCACCCTCGACCGTCGCCTCTCCTGGACTCCCCATCTCCAGACAATCCAAGCCAAGGCACGTTCCCGACTCCGTCTCCTCAAGCTCCTTTCCGGCCGAACGTGGGGTCTGGACCCCTCCACCATCCTCCACACCTATAAGTCCCTCATCCGCCCTATCCTCTGTTACGCCCATCCCGCCTGGATCTCCGCCCCCCCTTCCTTTTATAAATCCCTCCAAATCCTTGAACGCCATGCTCTCCGCCTTGCCTATCGCATCCGTCTCCCTTCCCCCACGCGGATCCTGTATGACCTTATCCCCTTCCCCCACCTCCTCCTCTTCCTCGAAAGGATACGAATCCTATACACCTCCCGTAAACTCGATCCTCCTCACCCGCTCGTCTCCCCGATCCTCTCCCACCCCCGCCCGCTGCCGCGCCTGTACTCCCACGTCCCACCTGGTCTCCATCTCTCCACCCTCCTTACCCTCTCCCAAGGTGGTTTCCGCCAGCTCCCTCTCCCTGATGATGTCCTCGTCCCCTCCATCTACCCCTCCTATCAACTTTGACCCTGCCCCCCCTCCCTCCTGGTGTCCTTTCCCTTCGGCACCCTCCCTGCTTTCTCTTCCCTTCCCTTCTCTTTCCTTTTCCCCCTTCCCCTCCCTACCCCCTCTTCTTCCGGGCTTCCCCTCCCCCTTCCTCTCTCCCCCCTCTTTCTCCTGCCCGTGGCGTCCCTGCTCTCCCCTCTCGCTTTCCCACTCCCCCTCCTCCTCCTCCTCCTCCTCCTCACCCTCCTCTCTTGGCAGGTCCCCGGACTCGCACACGCCTCGTGAACTTTCGCGCGCCGGAGATCATCGCCCTCGTTTTAGTGTCTGTGCCGTCGTGTCTGTGCCTCAGTGTTTTTCGCCGTCCACGCTCCTTCATTCACGTGTGTCATCTACCTCGTCAGTGTTTGTGCCCAGTGCCGACGGTTTTTCTTGTTTGTTTCATCAAGTGTGAACGGCTTCATGTTTTTTAACTATTGTATCTCCTGTTTTTTAAACCGCCATTCTGTTACTTGTCTGTCTCCCTTTCTTTTTTATTGTACTGCTTATGGCTGAAGAGCGGAGTACACTGTTCCGCTGCCAGCCCACCTTGTATGGGGTGTCCAAATTACAATAAAGGAAAAAAAAAAAAAAAAAAAATTGCAAAGTGCTCCCTTTCAGCGCCCCCACACCTTACAACAGATCTCCCTCGCCGCCCGTTCCATATTCCACCTTAAAATGTACGCCACCTTTTCCAATGACCAGGCCCATTTCACCTTCTCCCGCCTTGACACCCTCGTCTAAGTCCTTATCATGGCGCGACAGCATCGTATCCTTTTCAACAATATCCGCTCCCTTCCCGCCAACAAGAACCTCTTCCTGCACACCCTTGCTACCCACCGTGTGGATGCCTTCCTCCTCAATGTAACCTTCCTCCAACCCCACCACTCCATCCACACCTCCCCCTATCTCCTCCACCGCTCCGACAATCCCCTCCCAGTTGCGCGTGGCGGAGTTGCCATTGGCCACCACCGCCAGATCCCCGTTCGGCTCCAGCCTCTCCTTCCCGACCCCACCGAACACCTGATCCTTAGTCTCTTCTTCCCCGGCCTTACCATTACCTGTGCCACCATCTATGTCCGCCCCAACGCCCCTCTTCCTTTCGACTTCCTCTCCCACATCGACCGTACCTTCTCCTCCTATGTGATCGCCGCCGACCTCAACATCCATAGTCGCTCCGCTGCCCAGTTACGGCGGTGGCATCGGTTCCTCTCCTCCCTTCAAGGCGACCTCATCCCCATCCCCCAGCACACCCGTCCCGAATCCAACTCCACTCCCGATGTTATCCTCTCCTCCCCCAACCTCCTTGGTCGCATTACGGTGGATGTCCTGGAGCCTCTTGGTAGCGACCATCTCCCTGTCCTCCTCACCGTTTCAGACGGCCGTCGCCCCCGCCCCGACCCTCGTCATGACCCTCCCCCTAAGTACATCCATGACTATTCCCGTGCCAACTGGAATGCCTACCGGGATACCCTCTCCACTCAGGTCGATAGCCACCCTCTCGCCTACCGCCGTCCCGATGATGTCACCCATGCCGCCTCCTTTCTCCAGCAGACCTTGTCTGAGGCCGTGGAGGCCCACGTCCCTACTGTTGCCATCCAACCCCACCGTCCTACCTTACCACCACAGGCCGTCCTCCTCCTCCGTGAATCCCGTCGTGTCTACCGTGCCTTCCTCCGCACGCGTGACCCGGACACCCTACGACGCCACCGGCAACTACAGCGACACATTCGAAATTTGCTCGCGGCCAAGAAACGCCGGGACTGGCGACAGACATGCACCCGCTTAAATGCTACCCTCCCTATAAACTCTTCCAAGTTCTGGACCGCCTTCCGTCGCCTTACCGGAACTAAACCCTCCCCCTACTATCCTCTTCTCCACGATGATCACCCCTTCCCTGACGCCCTTAGTAAGGCCAATCACTTTGCCTCCTACCTGTCCGATGTGTTTTCCATCCCTGATGATCCCCAGTTCGATTACTCCCTCTTCCCAGATATCCGCGATCGAACTGACACCTCTGTCCCTCCCCTCGCTCCTGGTTTCCAGTACTTGGACAACATTCCACACACGGACCTTAATGCCCCCATCACCACACAGGATCTCATCAATACACTCTTCACCAAACGAAACACCGCTCCTGGTCACGATCGTGTCACCTACCGTCACCTTCGTGAAGCTCCTGTCTCTTTTCTCTCCACCCTGGCCAGGCTCTACAATGTAGTCCTGTCCACCGGTTACTACCCCGACCTGTGGAAAACCTCCCGTATCCTCATGTTCCTCAAACCTGGCAAACCGCCGTCCGCCGTCTCCTCCTACCGTCCCATCAGCCTTACCTCGGTCTTCAGCAAGGTCCTGGAATCTATCCTCACCTGCCGCATCCACCTGCATCTCTGCCAGCACCGCCTCCTCCCCGTTACCCAGTGTGGCTATCGGCCGTCCTTCTCTTCCGACGATCTTCTCCTTCACCTCACTCATCTCCTTTCCGAACAGCTCAATTCCCGTCGCTCCGCAATCTTCCTCTCTCTTGACCTCGAACGCGCATATGACCGCGTATGGCATTCCGGTCTCCTCTTCAAGCTCTAAACCTTCGCCCTTCCCCTTAACTACGTTCGTCTGATCGGTTCCTTTCTCTCCCGCCGTCCTTCCCATGTCACCATCCATAATACCGATTCCTACACCTTTTTCCCCTCCGCCGGTGTGCCCCAAGGCTCCGTCCTCTCCCCCCTTCTGTACTTGTTGTACACGGCGGATATGCCGCCACCGTCACCCCCCCGTCCACCTTCTCCAGTTTGCCGATGACACCGCCTTCCTTGCCCTTGCCCCCACCCTGCAACGCTCCCAACGCCTTCTCCAATCCCATCTTGACCGGTTCACCACTTGGTGCAACCAGTGGTTGCTCAAGGTCAATCCTTCCAAAACCCAGGCGATCATTGTAGGCAAAACCACTCCCTCCTTCCGCCTCCTTGATTTCTATCTCACCGTTTATGGCCGTCCCATTGCTCTCACCCCCACCCTTAAGTACCTTGTCGTCACCCTCGACCGTCGCCTCTCTTGGACTCCCCATCTCCAGACAATCCAAGCCAAGGCACGTTCCCGACTCCGTCTCCTCAAGCTCCTTTCCGGCCGAACGTGGGGTCTGGACCCCTCCACCATCCTCCACACCTATAAGTCCCTTATCCGCCCTATCCTCTGTTACGCCCATCCAGCCTGGATCTCCGCCCCCCCTTCCTTTTATAAATCCCTCCAAATCCTTGAACGCCATGCTCTCCGCCTTGCCTATCGCATCCGTCTCCCTTCCCCCACGCGGATCCTGTATGACCTTATCCCCTTCCCCCACCTCCTCCTCTTCCTCGAAAGGATACGAATCCTATACGCCTCCCATAAACTCGATCCACCTCACCCGCTCGTCTCCCCGATCCTCTCCCACCCCCGCCCGCTGCCGCGCCTGTACTCCCATGTCCCACCCGGTCTCCATCTCTCCACCCTCCTTACCCTCTCCCAAGGTGGCTTCCGCCAGCTCCCCCTCCCTGATGATGCCCTCCTCCCCTCCATCTACCCCTCCTACCAACTTTGATCCTCCCGCCCTCCTCCTGTGCTTGCTCCTCAGGGCACCCTCCCTCCCTTCTCTCCCTTTTCCCTCCCTCCTCCTTTTCTCGTTCCTCGTCCCCCGGGCCCCCCCTCCCCTGTCCCTATCCTCCTGTCCCCGTCTCCTAAGCCGTGGCATCCTCTTTTCCTCCCCTCTCCGCCTCCTCATCCCTGTTGCCCTCTTGGCAGGTCCCCGGACTCGCACACGCTCCGTGGACATTCGCGCGCCGGAGATCACCGCCATCAGTGTATCGTGTGTGCCGTCATGTTTAGTGTTCCGTTTCGCCGTCACGCTCCATTGTTCACCAGTGACATCGTCTTCTTCAGTGTTTGTGCGTCGGGTCTCCGGTTCATAGTGTGGATTGTCATCAAGTGTGAACGGCTTCTTGTGCTTCTATATTCTTGTGTCTCCTGTTTTTTCCCGCCGTTTTTCTATGTAATGTCTCTTCTTTGTTTATCTTCATGTACTCTCTTCAGCTGAAGAGCGGCGTATTGTGCTGCTGCCAGCCTACCTGGTTTGTTCAGGTGTCAAAATTACAATAAAGTAAAAAAAAAAAAAAAAAAAAATTGCAAAGTGCCATCTCCGGCGGTACACCGCAAGGTTACCGCCCTTCGATAGTGCCATTTTCGCGCTAATCGAAGTGCTAGGGGTTACAGGTGCCAGCCAGCCAGCCAGCCAGCCAGCCAGCCAGCCAGCAGCAGCAGCAGCAGCAGCAGCAGTTCCCGGTCCCGGCCTGCAGCAGTGGTCCCGCAGCCAGCCAGCCAGCCAGCCAGCCCTCCGGTGGCAGCAGCAGTCCAGCCAGCAGCGGTCCAGCCAGCAGCAGTCCAGCCAGCAGCAGCAGCAGCAGCAGCAGCAGCAGCCGCCGCCCCGGCCCCGTCCGCGGCAGCAGCGTCCCTGCCTCTCGCCGTCGCCGTCGCCGTCGCCGTCGCCGTCGCCGTCGCCGTCGCCGTCGCCGTCGCCGTCGCCGTCCGTCGTCTCCCAGTGTGTGCCCTGTCCTTTTAGTGCTGTGTTTTTCTTTCTTCTTCTTGTCGTCATGTCCGCCCCCACCACCACCGTCACTACTACCACCACCGCCATCGTATATACGTCCCCTTCCGCCGCCTCCACCACTATCACTTGGTGTGCCCAGTCCCACCCCCCTCCTTCCATCCCTCCCCTCCTCTCTATCCCTTCGCCCTCGCTCTTTGTCGCCCCCTCTCCCGCCTCTTCCTCTCGTTCTGATCCTTTCCCCCCACTCCCCCAGCCTGTCACTGCAGCTCCGGCTAGGGTGGTGGCCCGTCGGGCCACTGCCCACGCCCAGCTCTCCCCGTCGCCATCGCCATCACCGCCACCACCGTCATCATCGTCACCATCACCATCACTGCCACATTCGCCTGCACCGTCACAGTCATTATCTCTGGCGCCGACTGCTGCGTCCGTGCTGGGACCTGTCCCTTCCCGCCACCTCCCCATCGTTCCCGTCCCTCATGTCACCACCCGCCCATCTGCCGCTGTCAAACGCCCTAGTGGCGCCTCCACTTCCTCTGCTCCTAAAAAGGCTCCACCCCGCCCCCCATCCCCACCCCAAAATGCCATGGACGTCTCCCCACCAAGCCCCGCTCCCTCCTCCTCCTCCTCCCCACCCGGTCTCTACAAATATCTCCTGTCCCGTCCCGATCCTTCCTTCCTCGAGGCCCGGAATCTCTCCCTCCTCCTCCGCCAACATTTCCCTGGCGCCCCCATCTCTCTCCTTACTCCCAGACGGGATTCTGTTCTTATCTCCTCCCCCAGCCCAACCCTCCATACTGACATCCTCTCCCGCCTCCCCATCACCCGTTTTGGTCCTCACGCCACCCTCACCCCTGCTCCCTCCCCATCTCCTACCCGCCAACCCCAACCCCCGCGTCGCCCGCCGACCCTCACCGCCGTGATCACTCGGCTTAGCCCGTCGATCACGGAGGAGGAGGTGCTGGCGGAGCTGAAGGCCCATCCCACCCTGGAGGTGCGGGCGGTCCGCCGCATTTTCAACGCGACCGGCCCCACCCGCCTTATGCGGGTTTTCTCTGAGGACGTTCCCTCCATTGACCGTCTCCTGAAGGAGGGTGCCCTCCTCTTCAATCAGCGGTTCAAGGTCGACCCCTCCCGTTCCCCCCCTCAATCCCTGCGCTGCCAGAGATGTCTGCGCTACAATGCACATCCAACAGCAGAGTGCCGCGAGGCCCCCACCTGCCCGCATTGTCGGCAAGCGCACTTCCTCCGGCAGTGCCCCAACCTCCAATCCCCTCCCTCCTGTAATACCTGCAGCCTCCCCCACTCCACCTACTCCCAAAAGTGTAAAGCCCGACCCCCTCCCACCACTCCTGAACTCACCGTACCTGTCCGTCCCCTGGACGCCCCCACCCCTCCTGGCAATTCCCTTCGTCCCCCCCCCCCCACTGCTGAGGACATCATCAGGTTCCTCACCATTGTCCTCCAAAACGTCCATCCCTTTCAGCGCCCCCACACCTTACAACAGATCTCCCTCGCCGCCCGTTCCGTATTCCACCTTAAAATGTACGCCACCTTTTCCAATAACCAGGCCCATTTCACCTTCTCCCGCCTAGACACCCTCGTATAAGTCCTTATCATGGCGCAACAGCATCGTATCCTTTTCAACAATATCCGCTTCCTTCCCGCCAACAAGTACCTCTTCCTGCACACCCTTGCTACCCCCCGTGTGGATGCCTTCCTCCTCAATGAAACCTTCCTCCAACCCCACCACTCCATCCACACCTCCCCCTATCTCATCCACCGCTCCGATAATCCCCTCCCAGTTGCGCGTGGCGACAGACATGCACCCGTTTAAATGCTACCCTCCCTATAAACTCGTCCAAGTTCTGGACCGCCATCCGTCGCCTTACCGGAACTAAACCCTCCCCCTACTATCCTCTTCTCCACGATAATCACCCCTTCCCTGACGCCCTTAGTAAGGCCAATCACTTTGCCTCCTACCTATCCGATGTGTTTTCCATCCCTGATGATCCCCAGTTCGATTACTCCCTCTTCCCAGATATCCGCGATCGAACTGACACCTCCGTCCCTCCCCTCGCTCCTGGTTTCCAGTACTTGGACAACATTCCACACACGGACCTTAATGCCCCCATCACCACACAGGATCTCATCAATACACTCCGCACCAAACGCAACACCGCTCCTGGTCACGATTGTGCCACCTACCGTCACCTTCGTGACGCTCCTGTCTCTTTTCTCTCCACCCTGGCCAGGCTCTACAATGTAGTCCTGTCCATCGGTTACTACCCCGACCTGTGGAAAACCTCCCGTATCCTCATGTTCCTCAAACCTGGCAAACCGCCGTCCGCCGTCTCCTCCTACCGTCCCATCAGCCTTACCTCGGTGTTCAGCAAGGTCCTGGAATCTATCCTCACCCGCCGCATCCACCAGCATCTCCGCCAGCACCGCCTCCTCCCCATTACCCAGTGTGGCTTTCGGCCGTCCTTCTCTTCCGACGATCTTCTCCTTCACCTCACTCATCTCCTTTCCGAACAGCTCAATTCCCGTCGGTCCGCAATCTTCCTCTCTCTTGACCTCGAACGCGCATATGACCGCGTATGGCATTCCGGTCTCCTCTTCAAGCTCCAAACCTTCGCCCTTCCCATTAACTACGTTCGTCTGATCGGTTGCTTTCTCTCCCGCCGTCCTTCCCATGTCACCATCCATAATGCCGATTCCTACACCTTTTTCCCCTCCGCCGGTGTGCCCCAAGGCTCCGTCCTCTCCCCCCTTCTGTACCTTTTGTACACGGCGGATATGCCGCCGCCGTCACCCCCCGTCCACCTTCTCCAGTTTGCCGATGACACCGCCTTCCTTGCCCTTGCCCCCACCCTGCAACGCTCTCAACGCCTTCTCCAATCCCATCTTGACCGGTTCACCGCTTGGTGCAACCAGTGGTTGCTCAAGGTGAATCCTTCCAAAACCCAGGCGATCATTGTAGGCAAAACCACTCCCTCCTTCCGCCTCCTTGATTTCTATCTCACCGTTTATGGCTGTCCCATCGCTCTCGCCCCCACCCTTAAGTACCTTGGCGTCACCCTCGACCGTCGCCTCTCCTGGACTCCCCATCTCCAGACAATCCAAGCCAAGGCACGTTCCCGACTCCGTCTCCTCAAACTCCTTTCCGGCCGAACGTGGGGTCTGGACCCCTCCACCATCCTCCACACCTATAAGTCCCTTATCCGCCCTATCCTCTGTTACGCCCATCCAGCCTGGATCTCCGCCCCCCCTTCCTTTTATAAATCCCTCCAAATCCTTGAACGCCATGCTCTCCGCCTTGCCTATCGCATCCGTCTCCCTCCCCCCACGCGGATCCTGTATGACCTTATCACCTTCCCCCACCTCCTCCTCTTCCTCGAAAGGATACGAATCCTCTACACCTCCCGTAAACTCGATCCACCTCACCCGCTCGTCTCCCCGGTCCTCTCCCACCCCCGCCCGCTGCCGCGCCTGTACTCCCATGTCCCACCCGGTCTCCATCTCTCCACCCTCCTTACCCTCTCCCAAGGTGGCTTCCGCCAGCTCCCCCTCCCAGATGATGTCCTCCTCCCCTGCATCTACCCCTCCTATCAAATTTGATCCTCCCCCCCCCTCCTGTGTCCTTTCCTTCAGGCACCCTCCCTCCCCCCCCCCTTTCCCTTCCCTTCTCTTTCCTTTCCCCCCTCCCTCCTACCCTCTCCTCCGGGCTTCACTCCCCCTTCCTCCCTCCCCCTCTCTCCTTTGCCCATGGCATCTCTGCTCTCCCCTCTCCCATTTCCCCTTCCTCCTCCTCCACCTCCTCTCTTGGCAGGTCCCCGGACTCGTACACGCTGAGTGGACATTCGCGCGCCGGAGATCGTCGCCATCAGTGTCTCGTGAGTGCCGTCGTGTTTCGTGTTTCGTGTTCCCGTCATACTCCATCGTTCACCTGTGCCATCGCCATCTTCAGTGTTAGTGCGTCGTGGCAACAGTTTGTAGTGGATTTTCGTCAAGTGTGAACGGCTCCGTGTTTGTCTTTATGTGTCTACTGTTTTATTACCCACCGTTATGTCACATTTGTGTATTCTTTCTGTTCTATCTTTATCTCCTCTACGGCTGAAGAGCGGCGTACCATGCTGCTGACAGCCTGCCTGTTTGTACGGGTTTGAAAATAACAATAAAGAAAAAAAAAAAATTGCAAAGTGCATTCGAGGGTTGGATTCCCTCTCTTCTTCATCGAAGAGTTTCACTGCCTGGGCTACTCTCAGGGTGCGCCTTCGACGTGGAAGATCCCTGCCGTGTCGTCTGCTTGCCGTCCATACTGCCTGCCGGTGCTCGCCGCCGCCGCCGCCGCCGCTTGGTCGCCGCCTTCCGGTCCTCGCAGCCGCCGCCGCCGTCGCCGCCTGCTGGGGCTCGCCGCCCCCGCCTGGTCGCCGCCGCCGCCGCTCGCCGCCGCCGCCGCCGCTGCCGACGCCGCCGCCGCCGCCGCCGCCGCCATCCGGTGCCGCCTGGTCGCCACCATCGCTGCCGTCCTGACCCTGGTCTTCGGCCGACTTCGTCTTCATCCGTCTTCGTCTTTGTCTGTCCCCAGTTTCTGTCCTCTCCTCTTCGTTCTGTTCGTTCTTGTTTCTCTCTCCCGTCATGTCCGCCCCCACCACCACTGTCACTACTACCACCACTGCCATTGTCTATACCTCCCCTTCCGCCGCCTCCAGCACTATAACTTGGTGTGCCCAGTCCCAGCCCCCTCCTTCCATTCCACCTCTCCTCACTCTCCCTTCACCCTCTATCTTTGTCGCCCCCTCTCCCGCTTCTTCCTCCCGCTCCTCTCGTTCTGATCCCTTCCCCCCACTCCCCCAGCCTGTCACTGCAGCTCCGGCTCGGGTGATGGCCCGTCGGGCCACTGCCCACGCCCAGCTCTCCCCGTCACCTTCGCCATCACCGCCGCCACTGCCACCGTCATCGTCATCGTCGCCGTCGCCTTCACCGTCACCGTCACCATCTCTGGCGCCGACTCCGGCCCCGGGACCTGCCCCTCCCCGCCACATTCCCGTTGTTCCCATCCCCCACACCTCCTCCACCGCCGTCAAGCGCCCCGGTGGCACCCCTGCTTCCTCTGCTTCCAAAAAGGCTGCGCCTCGTCCTCCTTCCCCCACCCATGATGCCATGGAAGTCTCCCCGCCTGTCCCTGCCCCCTCATCCTCCTCCTCTCCCCCTTCCTCCTACCGCTACCTCCTCTCCCGTCCTGATCCCTCTCTCCTTGAAGCCCGGAACCTCACCCTCTTCCTTCGCCAGCATTGTCCTGGTGCCCCCATCTCCCTCCTCACTCCTCGCCGAGATTCTGTTCTCATCTCCTCCCCCAGCCCAACCCTCCATACTGACATCCTCTCCCGTCTCCCCATCACCCGTTTTGGTCCCAACGCCTCCCTTACCCCTGCTCCTTCTCCATCTCCTACCCGCCAACCCCAACCCCCGCGTCGCCCGCCGACCCTCACCGCTGTGATCACGCGGCTCAGTCCGTCGATCACGGAGGAGGAGGTGCTGGCGGAGCTCCAGGCCCATCCCATGCTGGAGGTGCGGGCGGTCCGCCGCATTTTCAACTCGGCCGGGCCCACCCGCCTTATTCGGGTTTTCTCTGAGGACGCCCCCTCCATTGACCGTCTCCTGAAGGAGGGTGCCCTCCTCTTCCACCAGCGGTACAAGGTCGACCCTTCCCGTTCCCCTCCTCAATCCCTGCGCTGCCAGAGGTGTCTGCGCTATAATGCCCACCCCACAGCTGAGTGCCACGAGGCCCCCACCTGCCCCCATTGTCGGCAGGCGCACTTCCTCCGGCAGTGCCCTAACCTCCAATCCCCTCCCTCCTGTAATACCTGCAATTTCCCTCATCCCACCTACTCCCAAAAGTGTAAAGCCCGACCCCCTACAACCACTCCTGAACTCACCGTACCTGTCCGTCCTCTGGACGCTCCCACCCCTCCTGGCAATTCCCTTCGTCCCCCACCCACCGCTGAGGACATCATCAGGTTCCTCACCATCGTCCTCCAGAATGTTCATCCCTTTCAGCGCCCTCACACCCTCCAGCAGATCTCCCTTGCTGTCCGTTCCATCTTCCAACTCAAGATGTACGCCACCTACTCCAACAACCAGGCCCATTTCACCTTCTCCCGTCTTGACACCCTCGTTTAAATCCCAGTCATGGCGCAACAGCGACGTATCCTTTTCAACAACATACGCTCCCTTCCCGCCAACAATAACCTGTTCCTGCACACCCTTGCCACCCACCGCGTGGATGCCTTCCTCCTTAATGAAACCTTCCTCCAACCCCACCACACAATTCACACTTCACCCTACCTCCTCCACCGCTCCGATAATCCCCTCCCAATTGCGCGTGGCGGAGTTGCCATTGGTCACCACCGCCAGATCCCCGTTCGGCTCCAACCTCTCCTTCCCGACCCCACCGAACACCTGATCCTTAGTCTCTTCTTCCCCGGCCTTACCGTTACCTGCGCCACCATCTATGTCCGCCCCAACGCTCCTATTCCCTTCGACTTCCTCTCCCATGTCGATCGTACCTTTTCCTCCAACGTGATCGCCGCCGACCTCAACATCCATAGTCGTTCCACCGCCCAGTTACGGCGATGGCATCGGTTCCTCTCCACCCTTCAAGGTGACCTCGTCCCCATCCCCCGGCATACCCGTCCTGAATCCAACTCCACTCCTGATGTTATCCTCTCCTCCCCCAACCTCCTTGGCCGCATAACGGTGGATGTCCTGGAGCCTATTGGTAGCGACCATCTCCCTGTCCTCCTCACCATTTCAGACGGTCGTCGCCCTCGCCCCGACCCTCGTACTGACCCTCCCCCTAAGTATGTCCACGACTATTCCCGAGCCGACTGGAATGCCTACCGGGATACCCTTTCCACCCAGGTTGATAGCCACCCTCTCACCTACCACCACCCTGACGATGTCACCCATGCCGCCTCCTTTCTCCAGCAGACCTTGTCTGAGGCCGTGGAGGCCCACGTTCCTACTGTCGCCATCCACCCCCACCGTCCTACCTTACCCCCACAGGCCGTTCTCCTCCTCCGTGAATCCCGTCGTCTCTACCGTGCCTTCCTCCGCACGCGTGACCCGGACACACTACGACGCCACCGGCAACTCCAGCGACACGTTCGTAATTTGCTCGCGGCTAAGAAACGCTGGGACTGGCGACAGACATGCACCCGTTTAAATGCAACCCTACCAATCAACTCGTCCAAGTTCTGGACGGCCTTCCGTCGCCTTACCGGAACTAAACCCTCCCCCTACTATCCTCTTCTCCACGATGATCACCCCTTCCCTGACACCCTTAGTAAGGCCAATCACTTTGCCTCCTACCTCTCCGATGTCTTCTCCATCCCCGACGATCCCCAGTTCGATTACTCCCTCTTCCCGGATATCCGCGATCGAACTGACACCTCTGTCCCTCCCCTCGCTCCTGGTTTCCAGTACTTGGACAACATTACCCACACGGAACTCAATGCCCCTATCACTACACAGGATCTCATTGTTACACTCCGCACCAAACACAACACCGCTCCTGGTCACGATCGTGTCAGCTACCGTCACCTTCGTGAAGCTCCTGTCTCTTTCCTCTCCACCCTGGCCAGGCTCTACAATGTAGTCCTGTCCACCGGTTACTACCCCGACCTGTGGAAAACCTCCCGTATCCTCATGTTCCTTAAACCTGGCAAACCGCCGTCCGCCGTCTCTTCCTACCGTCCCATCAGCCTTACTCGGTCTTCAGCAAGGTCCTGGAATCTATCCTCACCCGACGCATCCACCAGCATCTCCGCCAGCACCGCCTCCTTCCCGTCACCCAGTGTGGCTTTCGGCCGTCCTTCTCTTCCGACGACCTTCTCCTTCACCTCACTCATCTCCTTTCCGAACAGCTTAATTCCCCTCGCTCCGCAATCTTCCTCTCCCTGGACCTCGAACGTGCATATGACCGCGTATGGCATTCCGGTCTCCTCTTCAAGCTCCAAACCTTCGCCCTTCCCATCAACTACGCCCGTCTGATCGGCTCCTTTCTCTCCCGCCGTCCTTCCTATGTCACCATCCATAACACCGATTCCTACACCTTTTTCCCCTCCGCCGGTGTGCCCCAAGGTTCCGTCCTCTCCCCCCTTCTGTACCTGTTGTACACGGCGGACATGCCGGCGCCGTCACCCCCCGTCCACCTTCTCCAGTTTGCTGATGACACCGCCTTCCTTGCCCTTGCCCCCACCCTACAGCGCTCCCAACGCCTTCTCCAATCCCATCTTGACCGGTTCACCGCTTGGTGCAACCAGTGGTTGCTCAAGGTCAATCCTTCCAAAACCCAGGCGATCATTGTAGGCCAAACCACCCCTTCCTTCCGCCTCCTTGATTTCTATCTCACCGTCTATGGCCGTCCCATCGCCCTCACTCCCACCCTTAAGTACCTTGGCGTCACCCTCGACCGTCGCCTCTCCTGGACTCCCCATCAACAGACAATCCAAGCCAAGGCACGTTCCCGCCTCCGTCTCCTCAAGCTCCTTTCCGGCCGTACGTGGGGTCTGGACCCCTCCACCGTCCTCCACACCTATAAATCCCTCATCCGCCCCATCCTTTGTTATGCCCATCCAGCTTGGATCTCCGCTCCCCGTACCTTTTATAAATCCCTCCAAATCCTTGAACGCCATGCTCTCCGCCTCGCCTATCGCTTCCGTCTCCCCTCCCCCACGCGGATCCTCTACGATCTCATCCCCTTCCCCCACCTCCTCCTTTTCCTAGAGAGGATACGGATCCTGTACACCTCCCGCAAACTCGATCCTCCTCACCCGCTCGTCTCCCCGATCCTCTCCCACCCCCGCCCGCTGCCGCGCCTGTATTCGCATGTCCCACCCGGTCTCCATCTCTCCACCCTCCTTACCCTCTCCCAAGGTGGCTTCCGCCAGCTCCCCCTCCCTGATGATGCCCTCCTCCCTTCCATCTACCCCTCCTACCAACTTTGATCCTCCCGCCCTCCTCCTGTACTTATTCCTCCGGGCACCCTCTGTCCCTCCTCTCCCTTTTCCATCCCTCCTCCTTTTCTCCCTCCCTCCTCCCCCGGGCCTCCCCTCCCCTGTTCCTCTCCTCCTGCCCCCGACTCCTCAGCCATTGGCATCCTTTTTCTCCCCTCTCCCCCACCTCCCCCTTCTACCCCTCTTGGCAGGTCCCCGGACTCGCACACGTTACGTGGACATTCGCGCGCCGGAGGTCGCCGCCATCAGTGTTTTGTGTGTTTAGTGTTTAGTGTTTAGTATTCACCGTCCCCTCCATCGTTCACCAGTGCCATCATCATCTTCAGTGGTTGTGCGTCGTCTCATCAGCTAGCAGTGTGGATTATCGACGGGTGTGAACGGCTCCGTGATTGTCTCTATGTGTCTCCTGTTTTATTGCCCACCGCTCTGTGACTTATGTGTCTTCTCCCGGTTTTTGCTGCTTGTGTCTTCTATGGCTGAAGAGCAGCGTAGTATGCTGCTGACAGCCTGCCTGTTGTACAGGTTTTAAAATAACAATAAAGTAAAAAAAAAAAAAAAATTGCAAAGTGCATTCGAGGGTTGGATTCCCTCACTTCTTCATCGAAGAGTTTCACTGCCTGGGCTACTCTCAGGGTGCACCTTAGACGTGGAAGATTCCCGCCGTTTCCCTGCCGTGTCGTCTGCTTGTCGTCCATACTGCCTGCCGGTGCTCGCCGCCGCCGTCCGGTGCCCGGTGCCGCCTGGTCGCTGCCATCGCCGCCGTCCTGACCCTGGTCTACGGCCGTCTTCGTCTTCATCCGTCTGCCGTCCTGACCCTGGTGTACGGCCGTCTTCGTCTTCATCCGTCTTCGTCTTTGTCTTTGTCTGTCCCCAGTTTCTGTCCTTTCCTCTTCGTTCTGTTGGTTATTGCTTCTCTCTACCGTCATGTCCGCCCCCACCACCACCGTCACTACTACCACCACCGCCATAGTTTATACTTCCCCTTCCGCCGCCTCCACCACTATAACTTGGTGTGCCCAGTCCCACCCCCCTTCTTCCATCCCCCCTCTCCTCAGTCTCCCTTCACCCTCTATCTTTGTCGCCCCCTCTCCCGCTTCTTCCTCTCGCTCCTCTCGTTCTGATCCTTTCCCCCTACTTCCCCTGCCTGTCACTGCAGCTCCGGCTCAGGTGGTGGCCCGTCGGGCCACTGTCCACGCCCAGCTCTCCCCGTCACCTTCACCATCACCGCCGCCACTGCCACCGTCATCGTCATCGTCGCCGTCGCCTTCGCCTTCGCCGTCACCGTCACCATCTCCGGCGCCGACTCCGGCCCCGGGACCTGCCCCTCCCCGCCACATTCCCGTTGTTCCCATCCCCCACACCTCTTCCACCGCCGTCAAGCGCCCCAGTGGCACCCCTGCTCCCTCTGCTTCCAAAAAGGCTTCGCCTCGTCCCCCTTCCCCCACCCGTGATGCCATGGATGTCTCCCCGCCTGTCCCTGCCCCCTCATCCTCCTCCTCTACCCCCTCCTCCTACCGCTACCTCCTCTCCCGTCCTGATCCCTCTCTCCTTGAAGCCCGGAACCTCACCCTCTTCCTTCGCCAGCATTGTCCTGGTGCCCCCATCTCCCTCCTCACTCCTCGCCGTGATTCGGTCCTCATCTCCTCCCCCAGCCCCACCCTCCACACATACCTCCTTTCCCGCATCCCTGTCACCCGCTTTGGCCCTCATGCCTCCCTCACTCCTGCTCCTTCACCACCTCCCTCCCGCCAACCCCAACCTCTGCGTGACCCGCCCACTCTCACCGCCGTGATCACTCGGCTTAGTCCAGTGATCACGGAGGAGGAGGTGTTGGCGGAGCTCAAGGCGCATCACCATTTGGAGGTGCGTGCGGTTCGCCGCATACATAACGCTGCCGGCCCCACCCGCCTTATGCAGGTTTTTTCTGAGCACGCCCCCTCCATTGACCGTCTCCTGAAGGAGGGTGCCCTCCTTTTTAACCAGCGGTACAAGGTCGACCCCTCCCGTTCCCCTCCTCAATCCCTGCGCTGCCAGAGGTGTCTGCGCTATAACGCGCACCCCACAGCTGAGTGCCGCGAGGCCCCCACCTGCCCGCATTGTCGGCAAGCGCACTTCCTCCAGCAGTGCCCTAACCTACAATCCCCTCCTTCCTGCAATACCTGCAATCTCCCCCATCCCACCTACTCCCAAAAGTGTAAAGCCCGACCCCCTCCAACCACTCCTGAACTCACCGTCCCTGTCCGTCCCCTGGATGCCCCCACCCCTCGTGGCAATTCCCTTCGTCCCCCCCCCACCGCCGAGGACGTCATCCGGTTCCTTACCATCGTCCTCCAGAATGTTCATCCCTTTCAGCGCCCTCACACCCTCCAGCAGATCTCCCTTGCTGCCCGTTCCTTCTTCCAACTCAAGATGTACGCCACCTACTCCAACAACCAGGCCCATTTCACCTTCTCCCGTCTTGACACCCTCGTTTAAATCCCAGTCATGGCGCGACAACAACGTATCCTTTTCAACAACATACGCTCCTATCCCGCCAACAAAAACCTCTTCCTGCACACCCTTGCCACCCACCGCGTGGATGCCTTCCTCCTCAATGAAACCTTCCTGCAACCCCAACACACAGTCCACACTTCGCCCTACCTCCTCCACTGCTCCGATAATCCCCTCCTGATTGCGCGTGGCGGAGTTGCCATTGGGCACCACCGCCAGATCCCCGTTCGGCTCCAACCTCTCCTTCCCGACCCCACCGAACACCTGATCCTTAGTGTCTTCTTCCCCGGCCTTACCATTACCTGCACCACCATCTATGTTCGCCCCAACGCTCCTCTTCCCTTCGACTTCCTCTCCCACATTGACCGTACCTTCTCCTCCTACGTGATCGCCGCCGACCTCAACATCCATAGTCGTTCCGCCGCCCAGTTACGGCGGTGGCATCGGTTCCTCTCCTCCCTTCAAGGCGACCTCATTCCCATTCCCCAGCACACCCGTCCCGAATCCAACTCCACTCCTGATGTTGTCCTGTCCTCCCCCAACCTCCTTGGCCGCATAACGGTGGATGTCCTGGAGCCTATTGGTAGCGACCATCTCCCTGTCCTCCTCACCATTTCAGACGGTCGTCGCCCTCGCCCCGACCCTCGTACTGATCCTCCCCCTAAGTATGTCCACGACTATTCCCGAGCCGACTGGAATGCCTACCGGGATACCCTTTCCACCCAGGTCGATAGCCACCCTCTCACCTACCACCACCCTGACAATGTCACCCATGCCGCCTCCTTTCTCCAGCAGACCTTGTCTGAGGCCGTGGAGGCCCACGTTCCTACTGTCGCCATCCACCCCCACTGTCCTACCTTACCCCCACAGGCCGTTCTCCTCCTCCGTGAATCCCATCGTCTCTACCGTGCCTTCCTCCACACGCGTGACCCGGACACACTACGACGCCACCAGCAACTCCAGCGACGCGTTCGTAATTTGCTCGTGGCTAAGAAACGCCGGGACTGGCGACAGACATGCACCCGTTTAAATGCAACCCTACCAATCAACTCGTCCAAGTTCTGGTCGGCCTTCCGTCGCCTTACCGGAACTAAACCCTCCCCCTACTACCCTCTTCTCCACGATGATCACCCCTTCCCTGACACCCTTAGTAAGGCCAATCACTTTGCCTCCTACCTCTCCGATGTTTTCTCCATCCCCGACGATCCCCAGTTCGATTACTCCCTCTTCCTGGATATCCGCGATCGAACTGACACCTCTGTCCCTCCCCTCGCTCCTGGTTTCCAGTACTTGGACAACATTCCACACACGGAACTCAATGCCCCTATCACTACACAGGATCTCATTGATACGCTCCGCACCAAACGCAACACCGCTCCTGGTCACGATTGTGCCACCTACCGTCACCTTCGTGAAGCTCCTGTCTCTTTCCTCTCCACCCTGGCCAGGCTCTACAATGTAGTCCTGTCCACCGGTTACTACCCCGACCTGTGGAAAACCTCCCGTATCCTCATGTTCCTTAAACCTGGCAAACTGCCGTCCGCCGTCTCCTCCTACCATCCCATCAGCCTTACCTCGGTCTTCAGCAAGGTCCTAGAATCTATCCTCACCCGACGCATCCACCAGCATCTCCGCCAGCACCGCCTCCTTCCCGTCACCCAGTGTGGCTTTCGGCCATCCTTCTCTTCCGACGATCTTCTCCTTCACCTCACTTCTCCTTTCCGAACAGCTTAATTCCTGTCGCTCCGCCATCTTCCTCTCACTTGACCTCGAACGCGCTTGTGACCGCGTCTGGCATTCCGGTCTCCTCTTCAAGCTCCAAACCTTTGCCCTTCCCATTAACTACGTCCGTCTGATCGGTTCCTTTCTCTCCCGCCGTCCTTCCTATGTCACCATCCATAACACCGATTGCTACACCTTTTTCCCCTCCGCTGGTGTGCCCCAAGGCTCCGTCCTCTCCCCCCTTCTGTACCTTTTGTACACGGCAGACATGCCGCCGCCGTCGCCCCCCGTCCACCTCCTCCAGTTTGCCGATGACACCGCCTTCCTCGCCCTTGCCCCCACCCTGCAACGCTCCCAACGCCTTCTCCAATCCCATCTTGACCGGTTCACCGCTTGGTGCAACCAGTGGTTGCTCAAGGTCAATCCCTCCAAAACCCAGGCGATCATTGTAGGCAAAACCACCCCTTCCTTCCGCCTCCTTGATTTCTATCTCACCGTCTATGGCCGTCCTATCGCCCTCACTCCCACCCTCAAGTACCTTGGCGTCACCCTCGACCGTCGCCTCTCCTGGACTCCCCATCTCCAGACAATCCAAGCCAAGGCACGTTCCCGCCTCCGTCTCCTCAAGCTCCTTTCCGGCCGCACGTGGGGTCTGGACCCCTCCACAATCCTCCACACCTATAAATCCCTCATCCGCCCTATCCTTTGTTACGCCCATCCAGCCTGGATCTCCGCCCCCCCTACCTTCTATAAATCCCTCCAAATCCTTGGACGCCATGCTCTCCGCCTTGCCTATCGCATCCGTCTCCCCTCCCCCACGCGGATCCTGTATGATCTCATCCCCTTCCCCCACCTCCTCCTTTTCCTTGAAAGGATACGGATCCTGTACACCTCCCGTAAACTTGATCCTCCTCACCCGCTCGTGTCCCCGATCCTCTCCCATCCCCGCCCGCTGCCGCGCCTGTATTCCCACGTCCCACCCGGTCTCCATCTCTCCACCCTCCTTACCCTCTCCCAAGGTGGCTTCCGCCAGCTCCCCCTCCCTGATGATGTCCTCGTCACTCCATCTACCCCTCTTATCAACTTTGATCCTCCCCCCCCACCTCCTATGTCCTCTCCTTTAGGCACCCTCCCTTCCCTTCCCTCCTCTTTCCTTTCCCCCCTCCCTCCTCCCCTCTCCACCGGGCTTCCCCTCCCCCTTCCTCCCTCCCCCTCTCTCCTTTGCCCATGGCATCTCTGCTCTCCCCTCTCCCATTCCCCTTCCCATTCCTCCTCCTCCACCTCCTCTCTTGGCAGGTCCCCGGACTCGTACACGCTCAGTGAACATTCGCGTGCCGGAGATCATCGCCGTCAGTGTTTCGTGTGTGTGCCGTCATTTGTGTGTAGTGTTGTTCGCCGTCACGCCCCCACCGTTCACGTGCCGTCGCCATCATCCATGTTCTGTGCATCGTGTCGCCCGGTGTTAGTGATGTTTCTCGTCCAGCGTGAACGGCTACATGTTTTTTCGATTTTTAGTGTCTACATTTTTTTTGCCCACCATTATTACTGTCTACTCTGTGCCACCTTTATGTACTACTTGTTGTAACACTCAAGGCTGAAGAGCGGCGTATTGTGCTGCTGCCAGCCCGCCTTTGTATAAGGTGTTAAAATCACAATAAAGAAAAAAAAAAAATTGCAAAGTGACACTCAAATAATAGAAATTGTGGTTAATTACCTTCAATTTTTGGAGGGTACGGGTTAAATGTTCCGTGCCTGAAAACTGGTTATAAAGAGACGTTGTGATGGTATAGCATATGGTTGTCTTCTGCTTACAACCCATGTCCATCACAGCTGGAATTTAAGTGTGCCAGCACCCTGTTGGGCTGCTGCAACTCAGTATACCCCCATCCTCTCCAGTAACTCCCAACAAGCATCTCCTCTACAAGAATTGCATTTTTAAGATCACCGGCATATGTCGTTGCTTAAAGTCAAATCTGGTTGTATTTCTAGCCTTTGCCTTTCGAACAAGTCACAAACAATTTTGGAAAGCCTGTATCGAGTTTACTGTAGTGCAACCCAGGTTACTTTTACTTTCCTGTTTATTTTTCTTCTCTGTCCAACTTGCAACTTAATCCACTTGCTCTTTGCATCTTAGTTTAGCTTTTTGTATCGAGTTACAAGCATCCTTCAATCTTTGTTTTAGATTGCAGCTTTATGTGGATCAAGTGTAAGTAGCACAATGCTGCCATCCAAAGCAGGGTGCTTCATGTCAAAATACTTCCCGCGTTTCGTCTCACCCAGTGGATCTCGTGAATTATGACGAAAAGTGCTAGTTAAATGACACGAATATATGCATTCGTACCAACTGGTTTGGGATTAGTCTTCCCTCATTCCCAGTAGCGCTATGACAATTTTTTTTCTTTGTGTACGGCGTCAGCCTGTCCATTGCTGTCAGTTTTGGAAATCCAGGCTAGCAGAAGACGGCAGGTGGTGTAATGGAGGCGATTCTAACTCCTCCACCTGCTCGTATTGTAGAGAGAGAGAGAGAGAGAGAGAGAGAGAGGCACGTCAGCCCACAACAGCTCCCGAGCCGGCGCAGTGCGGCAGCATATCTGGTTGCTATGGGACGGCCATTCACTTGTGTCAACAACTTAAATGGAAGACGAGGACAATTTTTTTTTTTTTTTTTTTTTCTGTATTGTATTTCAATTCCCCATCGGGGCGGGCTGGCAGCAGCATATGCGCTGCTCTTCAGCCGAAAGACATAGAACAAAACAATAGAAGACATTTAAAAACAGCAAAGGAGAGAAGAAGGCGAACATAGATATACAAAAGGGAGAACATCATGGAAGGCAATATACAAAAAAACGGGGTGACTGTAAAATGGAGATAAAAAAACTGTTTAAAAGTAGCACACACAAAAAGCCACACTCTGCGACGATTAAAAGAACACAAGGCACAGTATGACTGGAGCATGAAGGTGTTGACGGATGTCATAGCACACTGACGGCGAACCTCAAGGCAGTACACAATTAAAATCACACCTCTGGACGCACACGAGAAATAGCACGAAACACAACACTGACGTGGCACACTGATGATGATCAATACAGAGGATCTGCCAGGTTCAAGGAGATGAGGGAGACCTGAAGAAGGGAGGGAGGGGAAGAGATGGGGGAGGGGAATGGGGGTCGCTCGGAAGAGGGCCAGGTAGGGAGGGATGTGGGAAGGAGAGAGGCAAGTATGGGGTGCAGGGTCTCAGGGGAGGGGGGGATGGAGGAGAATCCGCTCTGGGAGAAGGAGGAAAGAGGAGAAGGGGGCCCTGGGGAGGGGGGGGGGGAACAAGGCCGGGTTAGAGTTGGAAGGAAGGGTATATGTCACGGCGAAGTTCGTCATCCGGGAGGGGGAGGCGTTGGAAATTGCCCTGATGAAGGAGATGGAGGGTGTGGAGGTGGAGAGAGGGAGGGATACAGCGATAGAGGCGCGGCAACGGGCGAGGGGTGGAGAGGAAGGAGGAAACCAGAGGGTGGGGGGGATCAACCCTGCGAACAATGTAAAGGATGCGAAGATGTTGGAGGAACAAGAGGAGGTGGGGGAAGGGGATCAGTTCATACAGGAGCCGTGTGGGGGAAGGAAGGCGGATACGGAAGGCAAGGCGGAGCGCATGGCGTTCAAGGATTTGGAGAGACTTGTAAAAGCGGGTGGGGGCGGAGATCCAGGCGACGCTGGCATAACAGAGGATAGGACGGATGAGGGATTTGTAGGTGTGGAGGATGGTAGAAGGATGCAATCCCCATGTCCGGCCGGACAGGAGTTTCAGCAGGCGGAGGCGGGAATGGGCTTTCTGCTGGATGGTCAGGAGATGAGGGGTCCAGGTGAGGTGTCGGTCAAGGGTGAGGCCAAGGTATTTCAGGGTGGGGGTGAGTTGGATAGGACGACCATAAAGGGTGAGGTAGAAATCTTGGAGGCGAAAGGAGCGAGTGGTACGGCCTATGATGATTGCCTGGGTTTTGGAGGGGTTCAGACGGAGGAGCCACTGGTTACACCAAGTGGTGAACTGGTTAAGGTGGGGACGAGGACAAGGACCCACAGCCCAATATACTTTTAATTCTGTTTTACTCTATGGACTTCCCAACTATTTGTGATGGTATTTTTTCTTTTTAGTCCGTTAAATTTCATGACATAGATTTTACAACCTGATGATGAGAGCATTGTCTCTTGAAACGCATTGTTAAAACATATGTATAAGAATCGCAGTTGAATGCTAACGGTGATGCACCGATGCACCAGCCTGCGTGTCATAGTAGCCGGCCTCACATAGTACGGCCTGCCGCCGACAGATGGCATGGCGAGCGCTGCAAAGCATAAGGCTTTGTATAGTGGAAGTATGGCCCTGGTGATACAGTGACTTCTGCAGCACATTTAGCCGTGTATATTAAACAAGTGCACTCAGCCGTCTAATGTACTGCTAAAACTGGTTAGTAGCTTCAAATGATGCATGTCAGATATTTAGCGACAAATTCAAGGTAAATGAGTCGATAAGTGTTTGTTGTGGCGAGCATGAAACAGTTTTCCCCCTGCTCCTTTATTAATATCGAAAACAGAGTTCGCAGTTCTTGTTGTGGTATCGAGTTTCAACACCTCTTTTCGTAATTAACATTAAATTAGGCCACCGAAAACTGTGGCGACGACGACGACAACTCGCCGAATCTATATAGTGACAAGCACCTGAGCAGAAACTTCCGCAATAAACGTGAAGACAAACTCAAAGTGAAAATATTCTCTGATAGCTATGGACCTGAAACTGCAAAAATACGTTACAGTCATTGTATAAAAGCAACTAGTCACGTCAAACCAGGTGCACCCGCCCAAGAACTCAATAGAAACTGAAAATGATCGTCATATTGTCGTCATAGCTGGAGCCAATAATGTATATAAAAACGACCTCCACAGTGCAACACGAAACCTTAAGGCAATACTAAATTCAACAGAAGAGAAATCAGTTTTTGTAGTCGGAATTCCACATAGGCATGACCTTTCGGAATGGTCCTGTGTGAACATGGAAATCATAAAAGCAAACAGGCAATACTCAAAGGCTTGGATTTTTGCAACCAAGAAGTAATTGCTGCTCTTCCAGTTCCTTGCTTGATGCAAGCAGAGCCTGAAGAAATGGTTACTTCTATAGCAGCAGTAGAGGCGGAAGCAGCAATTGTGCCTACACACATAACAAACGCTGCAGCAGGTAACTGCAGAAACAGCCCAGAAGGTGAAATATGAAGCAGACCAGTGCACTGTCAAAGTTGAAAATTGGTGTAAAGCTAATCCCCTTTGTGTCAACCGAAAAAAAAAAAAAAAAATACAATACCTGTATGTATCATGGAATAATAACACTGAACTTGAGCAGAGCTCAAATGCTGTTAATTTCCTTGGAATCTCAATTGAATCAAAATTATCCTGGGGTAGCCATATAGAAAATGTGGGAAGCAGCATTTGCAAAGGAATATTTGCTCTAAGAAAGCTGCGTCTTTGTATAAACGTGCCAGTACTTAAAGTGGTTTATTTTGCTTTAATACACAGTCACATTTCCTATGGTACAATACTGTGGGGACATCAAAGCATGGCAGCTAACGTCTTCAAACTACAAAAGAAGGCAATAAGACTGATATGTAGCTTGGCACCCAGAGTTCACTGTAGGCCAAGCTTTAAAAAATTACTGATTATGACCCTGCCGTCAATATTTGTACTACAGTGTGTAATGCATATTAAGGAAAACTATCCGAGTTATCAACAGTATGACATGCGACACAATTATAACACAAGAAACAAGCAGGACCTAGTTTCTTACTGATGTAACTATAAAAAAACACAAAAGTGCTTCCTATAAAAGTCCATAAAATTTTTTAATGCCATACCCCAACATATCGGTGATCTTCCAATTCAACAATTCAAAAAAAAGTAAAAGAATTTCCTCTTGAGCTCAGCATTTATGAAACTGATGAATATTTAAGGGAGGCAAAGAATATGGTATGACTACACTTTGTGATCAGTTTTTATATGCTTCTATATATGAGTAAGTCTGTAATTGGCTAAATTTATTATGCAATATAGATTTGTTCCAGAAGTTTCTCTGTTTTGTATTTGTGTGAAGGTACCAAAATTATTTGTGTAATGTTTATATTGTGTAATATTTTTCTTGTTTTTGTAATTATTTGTGTAACATTTAGACTGTGTAATATTGATTTTGCAATGCCTCAGTTGATCTCTGAGGTCTCTACAACAATAAAAATCAATCAATCAAACAGTACCTACTACAGTTCATCTGCAAGATTCAACAGCAGCAGCAGAAGAAGAAGCAACAACCTTATCTCCTCAGTCACCAGATTCCACAACAGTTCCTCCACACACCATAACAGCAGTTCCATCCATTCCTATAGTAGCAGCCTCATCTACAATATCGCCACAAGGAGGGAAGAGGTAGGCATACAACAGTAGATGTGCTACCACTCCAAGTGAACAAAATTTTTTAGTAAAAGGCAACAAGAGGCAGAAATCCAAAAGATAAGCCTTGTAAAAGGTTTGGAAACCAATCACCATAGTGTTCAGTGTGTAAGCAATAGGAGTGTGGATCTTAAAATAGGTTATCTTAACATTCAAGGACTGAAAGATAAAGAACTTATCATAAATGAGTTTGGTCTTAATAACCAGTTTGATATTTTTTGTCTGAGTGAACACTGGACTAATGAGAATGAACTTGCAGTTGCCAAATTTGACAATTTTAGTATAGTAAATAGCTACTGTAGGAAAGAGCACATTAGAGGTGGTGTGGCAATTTATTCCAACCAGTCACTCAATTGTACAATAACCAAACCAGACCTAAATTCCTTGTGTGATGAACAGCACTTTGAAGTTACGGGTATAATCATTAATAGTCATAAGCTAATAGTAGTATCCATGCACATATCACCAAAGGGAAGCATTAACATATTGTTTAGAAAAAATGGACATGCTACTGAGTGAATTAAGTAATATTAAATGGCTACACTATGATATTGCAATAGGAGGCGATTTGAATGCTGATTTTGATGTTACTAAATGTGAGGGTAGTGTAGCAGATCTGGAAAACTTAGAAGACAATACAATTTACATCATATCAGTAACCGGCCCACAAGAAACAAAGCATGTTTAAACACCTTTGTAAACTTCAAGATCACTGAAAACACATACGAAGTTGTAGTGTTCCCATTCTCTGACCATGACTCCGTATCTCTAAATTATGCAAGTAAAATTCCCCTCAATAGGAGCAATGCAAACAGACCTGTCCCAACAGTTGTGAATACCAGACCCGTAACTGAGGATAAAATTAACACATTTCGTAATTCCCTTGCTGACAGAGACTGGTTTGGCCATTGTAGTGTCAATGGACATTTCACATCAAGTAATGAACTGCCAGCCAAAATAATATTTGCTAGATCTTTTTAATGCATTCTTGACGCTAATTAACCATAGTATTCCCATAAAGAAAATGGACAGCAGCCACAAATCCAGATCTCAAAACAGACAAATTATATGGTACACTAAACAGTTGACAGATCTAAAGAAACAAGTTTTGTTACTGTGCAACATATTCAATAGTATGAAGTCTGGCTATGCCAAATCAGCCTATGTGGAATGTAGGAACGAATACAAAAAAGCCATCCTGCAAGCCAAAAAAACCTACAATGCCAACAGCATACATAATTCCACCAATAAATGCAAAACCACTTGGAAAGTAATTAACAGTGCTGCCACATATACTAAAAAAGACAAAATTCCACCTCAAACACTCAATGAGTTTCTCATTAATTCAGTGAAAGAAATAGGAGACACAATTATCAAACCAGACACTAGTCCATCAGGGTTACTCTCCCAAAATTGGGGTGGACAGTCACTAAATACAAGCACACTAACCTACTCTGAAGTATCGCCGAGATTTGTACAAGGGGTCATAAAACAACTGAAATCGTCTGATGGCTTAGATATATATATGGCATTTGCAACCTGCTAAAAAAAGTGTGTGATTGCATTCTGTACCCTTTAACCATTGCATAAACAAGTGCTTACTTGAGGGCTATTTCCTGATGAGTTAAAACTGTCTAGGATCGTCCCAGTATACAAAAAGGGAGATAAAGACTCTCCATCTAGTTACAGGCCTATTTCAAGAGTACCCGCATTCTCCAAGGTAATAGAATGCATGATGTACCAACAATTATCATCTCACTTTGAGAATCTGGGAATAATTAATGCTACACAATACGGGTTTAGGAAGAATCTGTCGACCATCGACGCGATCGACACGGTAGTCAGTTACATTCTCAAAGTTTTTGAGAACAAAGGCTTTGCTCAGGTCTCATTCTGTGACCTAAGCGATGCCTTCGACTGTGTCGAGCACACGCCCCTACTACAGAAATTAGAATTCTACGGCATCAAAGGAAACAGCCTCAGACTATTAAAAGCTTATCTCAACAACTGTAAACAGGTAGTTTGTGTTGGTAAGGAAATATCAAACATAGAATATGTTAAAGTAGGTGTGCCCCAGGGATTTGTACTGGGCCCCTTCCTGTTTCTGATAATGATCAATGACCTCCCCTCGTTTATTAGATCCACCACTGTATTGTATGCAAATGATATTACTTTTCTTCATATCAGTAACAATCTTAAAACCTGCATTGAAAATACACTCACTCACGCAGCATATTGGTTCACAGCAAATGGTTTCCTGCTAAATGAAAATAAAATGCAGCAGATAATCTTCACTCTAAGAGACGAGCCACTATCTGATGACCCTAGTTCTGTTAAATTCCTGGGAGTTTATTTAGACAAAAAGTTATCCTGGGGCCAACATGTAAACTATATTAGTAGTAAGCTATCTAAAGTCATTTATTTATTAAGACAATTCAGAAATTGTGTACCTGAAACATGCATCAGATTATCTTAATTTGCATTTTCCAAAGTATAATATCCTATGGCATTATCTTGTGAAGTAACTGTAGTCATATACATGACAGCCTATTATTGCAGAAGAAAGCCATTAGGATAATTACAAATTCTTCACATAGGGCTCACTGCAAACCCTTATTTACTAACCAGAAATTATGACAGTAATAAACCTCTATATATATATATATATATATATATATATATATATATATATATATACAACGTCTTAATCTTTACAATGAAGAACCTACAAGATGTGAAACGTAGAGAAAATGTATATTGCTACAACACAATAAGCATCAAGCACATATACACGGCTTACCACAGATTATCAAAATCAATAAATAGCTATGAAGTCACAGGGCACAAACTATTTAATAAGCTGCCACATGCTATACAGGATCTTGCTGAACATACATTGAGAGAAAGACTGCATGAATGGTTTATTGCCCACCCGTTCTATGATATCAATGAATTCTTCAACTGTAAACTGCAGTAATCTAACAGATGACCCACTGTACATTTATTGTAATATAAGCTAAAATATTTCAATAGTCAATACCTTATCACACTGTATTATAAATTGTATCTTCATTTGGCATTGTCAATTGCTGTAATGGCCTAAAGACAGTAAAATCATTATTATTATTATCAAATACTCATAGGTGTCAGAGGAACCAATATTTTCCAAGCGCAAGGAATAATCTATCGCTAATGTAAAGCTCTATATCGACTTCTTGTTCCTGCTCCTTGGTACTACGAAAATACGACCAATGTCTTTTTTTAATACAAAATAAAGCATTGGATTCAAATATTTATGCATGGTACGTTAGTAAATAGAACTGATAAACGTGCCTATATGATTACACAGTCCTTTTATTTTTGTCAGATGTATGCTATAAAATTGTGTGTGCAATTGTCCTATGACATTAGAAAAATGATTAAGAATACAATATTTTTGAAATGTGTTCAAACAAAACTAGGTCTACGATCAAAATGAGTATGTAGGAAACAGTAATAACTGTATTTGTCTTAATAAATTCTTTTTAGCAACCAGGTGGTAATTGTAATAATAGTCTCCTGGTAACAATGGTTGCTAAATAAAAGGTCATAAATTCAATACTTGTGTAGTTCATAAATTTACTTTTTTTATATTATATTGTCTTGAACAAAGTACAATTTATTATTATGAGCATCCTAAAAATGAGTTTAAACCCTATTTTACGGTCAATAGGGTCTTTTTTTTTTACCAGTCATGATAACTTTCTATGGCACCACTCACTATTTCTCGTTTTATGCTTTAACAGTGTCAGTTTTATCTCTAAAATTTCTATTTTGTAATTAAATTACAATCAAACCATCCTATTAGCGCTTCTGACTTTTTTTTTGCTGTTCGAATGGACTGGAAACTAAGTAACAGAAATGTAGAAAGACAAAAGGCAATAAATAAATAAATTTAACTGAATCATTAAGTCAAGTTCCTGCAACCTTTCCCATTGTGACAAAGATAAACCCAAAAACAAGCAAATGTATAAGGACTTTTGCTGCAGTGGTCGGACACTGAAATTAAAATAATGCTCCTGATAGTAGACTGAAATTAGCTGAATTAGGTGTAAACAGCAGCTGCATGCTCACGATCATGGGAACGTGTGAACATCATTTCTGCACTACCAATAATGAACATGGGAACAAGTTTGCTGGGGGACTTTGTCACCAAATTTAAATTAGTTTTTGAATATGGTTTTCAAATAAATGGTTGTCATTACGCTATATGAGGGTAAATCATATGCTGGAAAAGTCACTGCAGCAGATATATAAAACAAGTTTTTTTAAATAAGTTGCATTTCCAGGACCAAGAAAGGAAAAAAGAAACAGGTTTTGGACCTGAAGGCTAAGATGGAGTTTTGTACTGTAAAGACAGTTTATCAATAGAAAAGATAAATCTCCCCCAATAACTGTTAACAGAAAGGGGAATGGTCCATAACAGAAGTGAACATCTACACTAAGTATCTGAAAATGTTTGAGGGAATGTATTTACTTTATAGTATTGCTGACTAATGTTGTTCTACTCTGAAGACAATCTCTGCACTATTATTTGTTTTTATTTATTTATTTATTTATTTATTTATTCTTTGCCCATGGACTCCAGCTGAAAATCCAGCTGAGAGTATTGGGTGTGTCATACAATAGCCTATTAACATCAAACTTGATTTCAATATATATATAAATGAAACAAATTATTAAACAGAAATAGTCCATAATCATACAAAGGTTTTACATGTTTCACATTATACATACACACAAATCAAAAAACATACAGAAATGATAATTTTTACAGGTACATTTCAGTAATGATATATTTAAACACCATCTTAGTATTCACTCAAACTGTATATACATTTCTCTGTGAGATATAGTTTCAAATGATTTTTAAAACATTTTAGATCTGTTTCTTTTATAATGATTTTGGGGAGTTTATTAAAAAACCTTTTGCCTGCTTCTTCTGGGGCAGTCATAAACAGTTTTAGATTTCTGTTTATCATGTAGTAATTTTCATTTCCTCTTGTACCGTGTTTGTGTACATCTTTATTTAGGAGGTGTTTATCACTTGACCTTACCACCATTATGCTTTGGTATATATACAGTGAATATACTGTCATAATATTATAGTGTATAAAAGCTTGCCTACAGGTATGTCTTGGTGGTATTTTTGCAATGCATCTCACTGCCCTTTTCTGAATTGTGAATATTCTTTTTAGGTAGCCAGCTTGTGCATTTCCCCATATATGAACTGAATAAGACAAATGTGGGAAGACAAGTCCATAATACATTGATCTGAGGACTTTATCATCCACAGTCTTAGCTGTTTTATGCATGATGAAGATCTGTTTGTTTATCTTTTTACACAGTGCATCTATGTGCTCCCCCCATGCCAAATGTTTGTCTATTATAGTTCCTAGAAAATTTGTGCTGGTTACTTCTTTAATAGTCTTTCCATTTATATTAACATTTATATTATAATTTTCACTATGCTTGGTCTGAAATACTACATTCATTGTTTTAGACTGATTCATAAACAGGTTGTTTCGTGTTAAATATTTATTTGCATTTTCAATAGTCAGGAGTGCTTCCTTCTCAAGCTCCTCCTTTGTGTCAGCTGTGCAAATGATTGTTGTGTCATCAGCATACATTATAAGTTTCTGATTTATATAGCTAGGGAAGTCATTTACATAGAGTATAAATAGTATTGGCCCAAGCACAGATCCTTGCGGCACACCGTGTTTAACTGTTTGTAATTCTGATATGTAGTTTGTTATATTTCCCCCACTAGTATGTCTGATTTCTGTGCATTGTTTCCTATTTGTAATGTATGATTTAAGTATGTCATAGCATTTTCCTCTAATTCCATACTGATATAATTTCATCATTAATTTTGAGTGGTTCACACAATCAAATGCCTTAGATAGGTCCATAAAAATCCCACAAGTCTTTTGCTGCCTGTCAAGTAAATTAAGAATGTGCTCAATTATATCTGTTGATGCTGTTTTTGTTGACTTCCCTTCTCTGAAACCATGTTGTGATGAATGCAGTATACTGTACTTTGTTATAAAACTTACAATTCTATTCTTTATTATCATTTCATAGATTTTAGCAAAAGTTGAGATCAATGATATTGGCCTGTAATTTCCTAATTCATCCCTGTTCCCTTTCTTAAATATTGGCTTCACTTTACTTACTTTCAGTGAATCTGGAAATATACCTTCTTCTATCGCAGCATTCAGCATGTGTGTCAATGGTTTTAATATACATTCTCTGCATTCCTTTATGAGATGTGATGTAACACCATCCAAGCCAGAAGAGTGTTTAATTTTAAGTTGTTTTATTAGGTTTGACACTTCTGCATCTGTTGTAGGTATGAAAACCATAGTATGATTTGTATGTGGGGGGTTTAACAATTTACTTACTGCATTTATTTTATTTTGACTTATTAATTCGTCTGCTACAGTAATATAATATCTGTTAAAAGTATTGGCTACTTCTAGAGGGTTTGCGTTGCTTTTCCCACTCATCAGTGGGCAGATGTCCTCTGCCCAATTTGTTACTTTTCCTCTCTCTCCATTAATGAACGACCATAAACCTTTTGAGTAGTTCTTTCCCTTATCTATAGACATCCTGATGAATGATGCTTTAGTTTCTCTGATAAAACTACAGTACTCTTTCTTTTTTATTTTATACAGTGTGTTGTTGGCCTCATTATTTTTTTGTTTGGAGAGGTCATAATACACTCTCAGATTATTTCTGGCATGGATTACTTCTCCAGTCACCCAGCTTTTCTTTTTTTGTTGCTGTTTGACAAGCCCTTTACTAACAGGACATGTAACATCATAATAATAATTGAATAAAGAATAAAACTGGTTCCATTTGGTTTTTGCATCTTTAGCTGCATATATTGTTTCCCAGTTTTCTGCCTCTAACATCTTTTTTAGCAGTTTTATGTTATGTGGGTAGTTCTGTCTTCTCATCTCCCATATCTTCTGCACTGAATCACTAGTCTTTATATTTATGTCTATCATGATTGCAAAATGGTCTGCTAATGTGGAGTTTATTACCTGTGTGTCACAATAGCATGTAGGAATATTTGTTATTACATGATCAATAATAGTTTCACTATGCTTTGTTACTCTGGTTGGTTTATCTATTTTTATTTTTAGATTGTATATGCACAATAAGTCCAGTAGGGTCTTAGTATTGTCTGTATTTTTACTCGTGTCTATGTTCAGATCTCCTATAATGATCAAATAAGCATATGTTTTTGAGAGGTGTTGGATTATATCTTCCAGCTGTTCAAAGAAGGTTTTAATTATACCATTTGGTGATCGATACAAACCTAATACACAACATAAATTCCCAGCAATTTTAGTTTCCAGTGCTGTAGCTTCAAAGCTCAATTCTATAGCATATTTTGTTATATTTAAGGCTTTAGTTGATTTATAGTTAGAAAAAATGGCAACCCCACCACCTTTATAGGAAGTTCTGCAAAAACTGGCTACTTTCACATAATTCTTCAAGTTGTAAATTCCTATGTGATTTTCTTTTAGCCCATGTTCTGTAACTACTAGAATGTTTGGCCTATACTCCTGTAATATTACCTCTAGTTCCTCTGTTTTATTGTTTATGTATTGAACATTTTGGTGAAGTATTCTAACAGTTGGCTTTAAATGTAATAGTTCCCCTTCCTGTAATATACTAAGCACTTCACTTGCCTTTGCTTCTGGTACTATGCAGTGATTTTTTTCAGTTTGTGTCATTAAACCTGGATCGTATCTTTGTCCGGTGTTTATATTCCTCTCACTATTGTCACACTGGTATTTAAGATGGACAGTTTTACTTACATCTTTTCCCATGTTCTCTTTCTGCTTACTCGGTACCATAAAAAATCCTCACTTAGTGTAGCAGGTCTCCTAGTTCTCAGGCATCTGTCTTGATTGGAAGCTGCTTCTGCTGTTGATCTCCCAGGCCTCAGGCACCTCTTCTGTGTGGTTGCTGTTGCTGGTGGCTCCTGTGCTCCCCAACTTGGTGACTGCCCTTCTTTGTTAGCTGCTGCGGCTAATGACCTTTGTATGTTTTCCTCACATGCATTTTCATTGCCTTGAGGTAGCATTATGGGGTCTGCTGCTCTGGATGCTGTTGCTGATGACGACAGCTCTGCTGATGATTGTGGTGATTCTGCTGCTATTGGTTTATCTGACACTGCTGGTGAGAATATCTGAGCCTTTGCTGCTGCTACTGGTGTTTGTTGCAGCTCTACTGCAGATAATGATGGTTCCACTGTTATATGTGTTGTTAAAAATATCCTGAAGAAATCTTATTTTTACATTTATATTCACTTAAATTAAAACTGTTAATAACAGGTCCATACAAATATCTTTAAATTTCAAAGGAAACCTGCATTACTGAACTAGAACAATTTGTTTAAACTACTTACTAACCACCGATTTACTTTTTTGATGGCTAAAAAGTTACCCACGGAATTCCATGTAGATAAAATAAGTGTTGTCTAAGACTAAGCTAAACTTAACCAGAATGGCAGTGTAACTTTATCAGTATAAATATTAAAATATTACAGCAATAGGTTAACTTGTCCATTTTCACTATCAGAAGCATTCAGTAACTTTAACTACAGCATGTACCACAGTTGACCGCATTTCCGCTCACACATTCGTGATTTCAACATAAATTGTCAGATTATGAAGAGAAATAAAAATCGCAGTTACAATACAAAATGTGCATGACATTTACATGAAATAACCTTCAAATTTCACCATGTTTTGAAACAAGTATTCTTGAAAAAGGGTGGCCTACCTGTGAACCATCACCAGATTTTGTACGTGCTATTTCATTCTGGGCTAGGAAAGAGTATGGAGTACAAGCTAATTTCTTCCTGGAAGTATTTATACTTTTTCCCTCTCTACAATATTACATAAAATGTAGATACACTGTATGTATGAAAGACTATTAAAATCAAGAGAAAGAAATTAAAGAAAGCAAATGAAGCATAAGGAAGAAACAAAGGTGATGGTAAAGCACAAATGTCAAACATGTACACAGGTTGAAGGATGAAGTTTTTATTTATCTATGTATCATTCTTAAGGGGATACGGAATCGGATTTTGGGTTAAAAAATCGAATTTTTTTTATTGGCGTATTATATTCTGCCATGTTTCCTCTTTAAAATGACGTATCATACATAGCTCTACTACAATTATAACTATTTTATTTTTATATATTTGTGAGATCGGGTATTGCGCTTTAGTTATACACGTCTCTCGTGGCTGACCATGAACTTTTTGGCAGTACCTTTAAAGTGACATGAATTCAAATATCCCGGTTTCCAGCGACTATTTATACACTAGTTGCCCGAAAATGTTTCTCTCTGGTTTCCTCAAGTTACTCTTTGACTTTGTGGCGGGACTGTTTTGTAAACAGTGTGATATAAGAAAGTAGTTGTTGTTGAGTTATTTCGTATTTAGTGCTTCATTTTTCGCAGTGAAAATGCCTAGAGCTAAAGCAAAAGTATTTAAAAAGCGTGTGAACTGGCAAAAGAAAAGAAATAATGATTCATTAGCAAAGCAAAGCAGTTCATCATCATCACTGTTGGAAAATGTGAATCCACTTATTACTGATTTGCCGAACGAACTTACACCAAATGAAAACAGTGCTTCTCATAAAAAACTAAGAGATTTGGAAGAGAAATATAATTTACTTGATAGAGGGAATGAAGTTTTTGAACTCATTGATACGAATATATTGTGTGAAGCTCTTGAAAACAGTTTGTGCTGCAAAAAATGTCATGGAAACGTTTCTCTGAAAGTAGAATCCCATGTTGGCCTGGCTGCCCAGTTTAATTTAATATGCAGTGTTTGTAAATACAGCTGTAAGTTTCCAAGTTCGGTTTCAGTAACTGTAAATAATGGATACAAGAAAACTGAACTTTATAGTGTAAATATTAGGTTAGTTTATGGATTGCGAGCAATTGGTAAGGGCAAAGCAGCTGGTGATATGCTATGTGGTGTTCTAAATCTTCCAAGTGCACCTTCAAAGTTTGAAGCTTACAATTATGTACTAGGATCTGCAGTTGAAGATGTAGCACAGAAGTCAATGCAGGTTGCTGTGGAAGAAGCAGTGGAAGAAAATGACGGCAGTCGTGACCTCACAGTGGCGTTTGATGGCACGTGGCAGAAAAGGGGCCACACCTCCAACAATGGTGTTGTAACAGCAACTAGTGTTGATACTGGCAAGGTTATTGATGTTGCAATAATGTCTAAATACTGTAGGTGCACAGGCAGGCTGAAAAATGAACACAGTGATGACTGTATTGCTAATTATTATGGTAGTAGTGGTGGCATGGAGGTTGCTGGGGTGAAGAAAATTTTTCATCGCTCTTCACAGTGGTATAATGTTCGCTATGTCAAATATCTGGGAGATGGTGACTCTAAAGCATTCAAAGAAGTTTTGGAAAGCAAACCATATGGGAACAGTGTAAATATAAGCAAACTTGAATGTATAGGACATGTGCAGAAGAGAATGGGTGCCAGGCTGAGAAGGTTAAAATCAGTTATGAAAGGGAAAAAACTAGATGATGGGAAAACCTTGGATGGCAGAGGAAGATTGACTGATTCCATAATAGACCACATTCAGAACTGCTATGGCCTTGCAATCAGGCAAAATACAGGCAATCTTGAAGAAATGAGGAGAGCTATATGGGCTTTATATTTCCACACCGCATCCACGGATGAGCATCCACAACATGGTTTGTGCCCCAAAGGTGAAAACAGCTGGTGTAAATACAATAGGGGACTAACAACAGGAGAGAAATACATTCACCACCACAGTCTACCATCAGCCATCATGGCAGAAATAAAGCCCATTTTCAGAGATCTGGCTGACAGAAGTCTTCTGATGAAATGTCTTCACGGAAAAACGCAGAACCCCAACGAGTGCTTGAATAGTGTGATATGGCATCGTCTCCCAAAAACAGTGTTTGTCGGAATTAATACACTACATTTTGGTGTGTATGATGCTGTGGCAACCTTCAATCTTGGAAATATAACTAAATGCCAGGTCCTTCAAAAGTTGGGTATGTGTGTTGGTTCCCGTACGGTACGTGCTATGTTCTTTTTAGATCAGCACAGACTAAGGCATGCTGATAATATAATCAAGACATTAGTGAAAAAAGCAAGACAGGTGCAGAGGGGTGCCAAAAGAAGACTTGAAGATGATTATGAAGACTGTGAAGGGGGTATTAGCTACGGATCAGGAATGTTTTAATCTTCTTTCTCCGTTTCCCGTAAGTTTACTTTTTACTTCATCTAGGAACATTATCTCAGGTACTGGTCAACCTAGAAGTCTGAAATTTTTATGACGTAGTGACATAGGTCCCTATTACATACTGAAACAACGATTTTTTAATTACTTGATTTACAAAAGACTTAGGGGTGATAGTCTAGTAAAAAGCGATGGAAAAAATTTACTTAAAAATAAATGTACAATATCTCTGTAAGAAAATACTTTGACAATAAACTGTTGTTTCAGTATTGTTGTAACATATGAATGCACATACAGTAAAATTTTTACCTCTCTGTCTCCAGTAGTTTGTGAGAAAATGTTCCCTATAGTAGGCATATATTAACATTGCGGGGATAGGTGATTCCGTATCCCCTTAACCCTTGACAGGGACAGAGTCTGCTTGCAAAATGTAACAAATATTACATGAGATAATGATAACATTCCACACTCAGAATGAAACATGGAACAAAAATTTTATAAAAATCTCTAAGTCAAACAAGAATGAGATTATTTGAAGAGAAAATGTTACCACAGATTTGGTGCCTCAAGATGTTAATGATAACCTAAAGAAGTTTCAATGTCAATTTTCGAAATTATTCAGTAAAAAGTGATTTTGGAAGTCACAGATTCTGCAATAATTTTCTCATGGCCATGCTTCTACTGCCCTGTCTCACTACACCCTGGTATCTTTTATTTGTCTCATTTAGAAGCATATGTTATCTTGTTGCCAACAAACTGTGAAATATTTTTTTCTGTACACTGTGGCAGGTTACGAAAACTACTTTCTCCTCCACTGATGCAAACACAGAAGTGGCTATATCAGAGAGCAAAAATTCACCTGTGAGTAATTTCACACTTGATGGCTGAATAAGTGAGGTATCTGTAAAGGACTTCAGATGTAAAAGCACGTTCACACACGTACAGGAATTTTCTTTAGATGTGATTAGGCTCTCCTCGCAAAATTTCCAAAGCGCATGGCGCTTCATAGCTTGCCTAACACTGTGACAACATAAATAGTAGAGAGACTGGTGCTCATCATCAAACACCATGTTACAAGTGGCTCGTCAACTTCCTCGGCACACTTATCCCCATCTTCACTTACAGATTACCCCACTAATTCTGACAGGAAACTACTGTCTTACTTTTCATTATCAGTGGTAGAAGTAAAGAATTAAGAAAGAGTAATAACCATCAGTGCTGTTTTCAGTTCTCACCGCGCTAATTCTGGATTTTTGAAACCGACCATTGAAAACAGATTTTCTATGGCATCTTGTGCAAATCTAATTGTTAGAGCAAATTTCAAATTCTTCTTATTCAGGAATTTGTCCTGCAATTCCAAAATAAACACAGGGTGTCCTTAAGATGACAGAAAGCCTCACTGTATGTTTGTTCATCAGAACGACTCAGAGCCATAACTGGAGCTCTACATGTCATGAGGCGAAACTACTTATGAACGTGCTTTAGAAACCGTGCTGTGGTTAAAGCATTTTTCTGCAGTTTCTCTGTCCTGACACCATACTCAATGGCTGCTGCAGTCTGGCTGATAATTAGGGCAGTAGCCAAGCCAACTTTCATTTTATCATAAAGGTTTGGCATCAAACACCTCTCACGCAGTTGTGGAGCCAGTTTAAGACTTCAACCATTGTCTATCTCAAGCGACTGCTTTACATGATTTATATGTACCTCATTACAAGGTAGATATTGTTCCCTGACAACATTTTGTGAAAGGAAGACTGACTGCCCACTGACTAAGTGGTTCCTCATATTTTCAAAATGTGTGGTGTATCTGTGGCGAAAACTAGCTTCCTGTTATCACCACAAGGACACTAGCAAAATTTGACTAATTTTCAAAACCTAACAATAACAATTCCAAATTCTCACCATACAGTTTGATTTTGCCCTCCTGTATCTGACATGACGTAGCGAACATTGATACCGAGTGCCTCAGATTCACTAAATGCTTATAGTGATGCTTTTGACATGAGAACTGGAAGATGATGGCCTGTGTAATGGTAACCTATTGTTTGTTTCCATTTTCAGGTAATACCACCCAGCATAACAACTAATGCTTCAATCATATTCCAATGATGGAATGATACTACTCTCATCCTTCATCTGGTAGCAGGAGATCAAGCTTGACTTTCAGGGTAGTTTCATGAAAACTGTTGCAAAATAAGCGTAAAATTAATAACTGTGGACTACTTGTGGTCGTGTGATGTGTGTGTAACAGAAACGTGTGAAAAGAAGTATACAAACATTATCAGAGACAAAGATTCAATAATTGAAATGTTGCAATGTGATATTGAAGCCCTACAAATAAAGTGTGCTGCTTTAGAACACAAATGCAAAATCCTGGGGAGCAGCAATAATTTAAAGGTAAATGAAAACAAATGTACTGTAACTGTTAAATCATGTGTACCCAAGAAATGTGCTGCAGCCAAAAAAAAATAGAGCAGGATAATTCACGTAAAAATAGTGTAAGAATAGCAGATGAGCACCAAGATTTCATAAATATTCAAAACCAGAACAAAAAAAAAGCTTGTGTCTGACAATGTTGAAGACAGCTTTGCAGTGTTAAAAATCACAAAGACAAACACGAAATCTCCAAAGAACAATTCTTCAGCCATGTAAAAACAAATACATCATGGATTCAAATTAAAAATAATTGAAGACAGCCATGCACGCAACGTTTGAAACTTTGTATCAAACTCTGCGTCAGCTGTTGTTAGGCCTGGAGCAAAATTCAGAAATGTAATCAGCAATATATACAAAAAGAATCTGCCAGTTTCACTAAAAGTGACTGTGTTGTTCTCATAGCAGGATCAAACAATGTTACTGCTATGAGGCCAGTGCATTTATAAGAAATCTGATCATTATCCTTCAGTTGCTGTCGACTACAAATGTGATAGTAGGAAATTTAACTCTGAGATTTGATCTGGCGGACTGGTGCTGTGTACATAATGAAATTTGACGAACAAATAAAAAATTATGACATCTCTGCTCCAAGTTTAAAAATGTAAGACTTCTTGATGTCAACAGATACAAAAACACTAGTTTCACAACACATGGTCAACATTTAAATCTAACTGGTAAAAAGAGACTTGAATCAGACATAAACAAAGCTAATGACGTAATAATTCATTGAAACAGCTGTGAAAACAGACGGACTATCGCCCTAAATCCTAACACGCAGTGAATCAAGTGGAAAGGACCAACTCCAACCGGATTTGGCCCAATATAAACTATCCAGAACAGGGGGAAATTCAGAGTGACAAACTGAAAGTACCATTAAGGCTCATGCACTTAAATATACAATATCTTAGAAATAAGCTCAATGTTTTGCAGACTTTTGTAAATGATCATTCACCTCATGTAGTTGTGTTAACCGAGCATGGTCTGAAATCTGAGGAAATTATTTACTTTAAACTAGATGGCTATTTCCTAGGAAATAGCAACTGTAGACAGTATCATAAAGGTGGAGGTGTAGCAGTATTTGTTAGAGAGCAGCTCAAAGTAAATAAATTAATAATGAAGGCTTGATTGAAGTGACAGTCGTTGAACTACAAAAAAAAAAAATGGTTCAAATGGCTCTGAGCACTATGGGACTCAACTGCTGAGATCATTAGTCCCCTAGAACTTAGAACTAGTTGAACCTAACTAACCTAAGGACATCACAAACATCCATGCCCGAGGCAGGATTCGAACTTGCGACCGTAGCGGTCTTGCAGTTCCAGACTGCAGCGCCTTTAACCGCACAGCCACTTCAGCCGGCGTTGAACTACATATCAAAGGTTGCGGAAAGGGCACAGTGAAACAGAAAATTATTGAGATTTATCGTCCACCAAAATCAGAGGTAGGGTGTTTCATATATATTTTTAGTAGAATAGTGGGACACTGACCCAAACAAGGTAACAATACTTGGTGACTTTAATACAGAGGCAACATCTTGCAATAACCGTAACAGGAGGCTAATAGATACCCTTAACTCCTATAATCTTATGAATGCAGTAAACTCGGATACAAGAGTAACTCAGTCTCCTTCTAGAAGAATAGACTACATAATACTTAGCAAAGAGGTAAAAGATAGTATTAGATGCTGGAATGTGGACTTCCACTACTCAGATGTTAATTTGTAACCTATGAACAAAGCATCCAAGAAAAGACTCAGGACATACAAGAATGCTTAAAGAGAAAAACATTAATGTTTTTAAAAGTAAACTAGCATCTGAGTAATGGCAACTAGTTCCTCAGCAAAAAGGGTCCGAATACAAATGGGACAAATTTTATGATGTTGTTTTCAGCATCTTAATTTTTGCTGCCCAGTGTAAGAAATTAAGAAAGTAGTAACTCACAACCAAAATGTAAAAAACAGCAGTTGACTCTTCCAGCTTGCATGATTAACCTCAGGCAAAATACTGAGGATCTCTAAGTGTGCTACATAAGTCAACTAAAATGCAAATATTTAAGGATAAGTACAATCAAGCGAAAAAACAATTTTGGGAATAGCTCTCAAATGTAGGAAAACATATCCTAGATAAGGAAATAGCTCAGTCCACAAATATAGGGAAGATTTTCATGAAATTTAATAAATAGATATCGCAAAGCTAACCCCAAGTTAGATGCTCAAATTGACAGAATCCTACATGAAGGAAACTATATTAATGATCCAGATAAAATCTGCAATACATTTAATGTATATTGTATATCTACAGCTGTAAATCCATTTAATAACAAAGGTTTCATTCCAATGGCAAAGCCTTGCCCCAGGCTGGAAACTGCTTTTCAAGTTAGTGAGTGTAGAATAAAGTTGGAATAATAACCCATATCATCAACAGTAGTATCAGGGAGCACACATTTCCAAATTTATTGAAGAAAAGTACAGTTAAACCCGTGCAAAAAAAAGGATCGAAAGAAGAGCTATCAAACTTCAGGCCCATATCACTAATACCAATTTTCGGTAAAATATTTGAAATTGTTTTGCTGGCACGACTTATTGATTATTTCACAAAGAATAATTTACTAGCAGAAACACAGCACGACTTCAGGAAGCATTACAGCAATTACCGAATTTCTCCACAAGGTGTATGATGCCCTGGATTAGGGAATGCAGACAGCAGGGATATTTCTAGACCTTATGAAAGCATTTCACTCAGTGAACCATGAGCTACATCTAAGCAAACTGGAAACTTACAATATAAATGCCACATCCATAGAACTACAGATCACATATCTAACCAATCTTAAGCTGTGTACAAAACTGAGTTATGAAATTAATGATCAGATCAAACATTTCCAATCCAGCTATGAAACAGCAAAACAAAGTGTCCCTCAGGGCTACGTATTGGGCCCTTTCCTTTTCCTGGTGTAGATTAGTGATTTAGAGGCACCTCTGTACTCGCAATTAGTAAGTTATGCAGACGATACCTCACTTTTGTTCTCTTGCAAACAAACTAATGACTTGACATTGGCTGCAACTGATGACGTAAGTAAAATAACTACTTACTTCTACGATCAAGGTCTAAAAGTCAATATTAGCAAATCCCAGCTATTACCATTTGAACTTGGTAATTCATACCAAATCTGTATTGATAATGTAAGTAGCATCAAAAAAGTAGACACTGACAAATGTAAATTTTTGGGGATATACCTAGACGAAAATCTTAGATGGGTAGACCATATCAATAAAATCAGCAGTTCACTGCACTTAATTAGCAAACTATTACTATTAGGCTCTGAACAAACATTAAAAACTGCTTATTATGGGACAGTATTTGTACATATTAATTACGGAATTGAGGTATGGGGATATGCTGCTGATAAACACATGAACAGAATCCTAACACTGAATAAAAGAGCAATCAGGACCATGCATCGCTGGGGATACAGAGATTCATGTTGTTGTTGTTGTTATTGTGGTCTTCAGTCCTGAGACTGGTTTGATGCAGCTCTCCATGCTACTCTATCCTGTGTAAGCTTCTTCATCTCCCAGTAAGAACTACAACCTACATCCTTCTGAATCTGCTTAGTGTATTCATCTCTTGGTCTCCCTCTACGATTTTTACCCTCCACACTGCCCTCCAATGCTAAACTTGTGATACCTTGATGCCTCAGAACATGTCCTACCAACTGGTCCCTTCTTCTTGTCAAGTTGTGGCATAAACGCCTCTTCTCCCCAATTCTATTCAATACCTCCTCATTAGTTATATTATCTACCCATCTAATCTTCAGCATTCTTCTGTAGCACCACATTTCGAAAGCTTCTATTCTCTTCTTGTCCAAACTATTTATCGTACATGTTTCACTTCCATACATGGCTACACTCCATACAAATACTTTCAGAAACGACTTCCTGACACTTAAATCTATACTCGATATTAACAAATTTCTCTTCTTCAGAAACGCTTTCCTTGCCATTGCCAGTCTACATTTTATATCCTCTCTACTTCGACCATCATCAGTTATTTTGCTCCCCAAATAGTAAAACTCCTTTACTACTTTAAGTGTTTCATTTCGTAATCTAATACCCTCAGCATCACCTGACTTAATTCGACTACATTCCATTATCTTTGTTTTGCTTTTGTTCATGTTCATCTTATATCCTCCTTTCAAGACACTGTCCATTCTGCTCATCTTCTCTCCCAAGGCGTTTGCTGTCTCTGACAGAATTACAATGTCATCGGCGAACCTCAAAGTTTTTATTTATTCTCCATGGATTGTAATACCTACTCCACATTTTCCTTTTGTTTCCTTTACTGCTTGCTCAATATACAGATTGAATAACATCGAGGAGAGGCTACAACCCTGTCTCACTCCCTTCCCAACCACAGCTTTCCTTTCACACCCCTCGACTCATAACTGCCATCTGGTTTCTGTACAAATTGTAAATAGCCTTTCACTCCCTGTATTTTACCCCTGCCACCTTTATAATTTGAAAGAGTATTCCAGTCGACATTGTCCAAAGCTTTCTCTAAGTCTACAAATGCTAGAAATGTAGGTTTACCTTTCCTTAATCTTTCTTCTAAAATAAGTCGTACGGTCAGTATTGCCTCACAATTCATGTAGGGAAACCTTTGTACAACATAATTATCTAACAGTATATTCCTTTTATCTGTACAAATTACTAACATTCTTTGTGGGCCATAAAAATAATGCAACTAAGTGCTCCGACGTGCATTCGCGTAACACAAGACAAAAAGACTGCTTCTTCAGAAACAGAACTAAACTAAAGACAACAGATCATAGTCCTTGGATTAATGGCCAGATATGGTTTAACAAACTGCCAAGTGCTACAATATGCCACAGAGGTAAAGTATTCAAAAGGGAATTAAAATCGTTCTTAACTCTCAAATGTTTGTTCTCACTGAATGAATACTGATATTAAAATGTAGCTATTCTTAAATGTAGGCCTATCTATACGTTTTACTATTCTCACATGAGATATATATATATATATATATATATATATATATATATATATATATATATATATATATATATATACACACACACACACACACACACACTCCCGGAAATTGAAATAAGAACACCGTGAATTCATTGTCCCAGGAAGGGGAAACTTTATTGACACATTCCTGAGGTCAGATACATCACATGATCACACTGACAGAACCACAGGCACATAGACACAGGCAACAGAGCATGCTCAATGTCGGCACTAGTACAGTGTATATCCACCTTTCGCAGCAATGCAGGCTGCTATTCTCCCATGGAGATGATCGCAGAGATGCTGGATGTAGTCCTGTGGAACGGCTTGCCATGCCATTTCCACCTGGCGCCTCAGTTGGACCAGCGTTCGTGCTGGACGTGCAGACCGCGTGAGACGACGCTTCATCCAGTCCCAAACATGCTCAATGGGGGACAGATCCAGAGATCTTGCTGGCCAGGGTAGTTGACTTACACCTTCTAGAGCACGTTGGGTGGCACGGGATACATGCGGACGTGCATAGTCCTGTAGGAACAGCAAGTTCCCTTGCCGGTCTAGCATTGGTAGAACGATGGGTTCGATGACGGTTTGGATGTACCGTGCACTATTCAGTGTCCCCTCGACGATCACCAGTGGTGCACGGCCAGTGTAGGAGATCGCTCCCCACACCATGATGCCGGGTGTTGGCCCTGTGTGCCTCGGTCGTATGCAGTCCTGATTGTGGCGCTCACCTGCACGACGCCAAACACGCATACGACCATCATTGGCACCAAGGCAGAAGCGACTCTCATCGCTGAAGACGACACGTCTCCATTCGTCCCTCCATTCACGCCTGTCGCGACACCACTGGAGGCGGGCTGCACGATGTTGGGGCGTGAGCGGAAGACGGCCTAACGGTGTGCGGGACCGTAGCCCAGCTTCATGGAGATGGTTGCGAATGGTCCTCGCCGATACCCCAGGAGCAACAGTGTCCCTAATTTGCTGGGAAGTGGCGGTGCGGTCCCCTACAGCACTGCGTAGGATCCTACGGTCTTGGCGTGCATCCGTGCGTCGCTGCGGTCCGGTCCTTGGTCGACGGGCACGTGCACCTTCCGCCGACCACTGGCGACAACATCGATGTACTGTGGAGACCTCACGCCCCACGTGTTGAGCAATTCGGCGGTACGTCCACCCGGCCTCCCGCATGCCCACTATACGACCTCGCTCAAAGTCTGTCAACTGCACATACGGTTCATGTCCACGCTGTTGCGGCATGCTACCAGTGTTAAAGACTGCGATGGAGCTCTGTATGCCACGGCAAACTGGCTGACACTGACGGCGGCGGCGCACAAATGCTGCGCAGCTAGCGCCATTCGACGGCCAACACCGCGGTTCCTGGTGTGTCCGCTGTGCCATGCGTGTGATCATTGCTTGTACAGCCCTCTCGCAGTGTCCGGAGCAAGTATGGTGGGTCTGACACACCGGTGTCAATGTGTTCTTTTTTCCATTTCCAGGAGTGTGTGTGTGTGTGTCTATATATATATATATATAGAGGGAAACATTCCACGTGGGAAATAATATATATAAAAACAAAGATGAGGTGACTTACCGAACAAAAGCGCTGGCAGGTCGATAGACACACAAACAAACACAAACATACACACAAAATTCAAGCTTTCGCAACAAACTGTTGCCTCATCAGGAAAGAGGGTAGGAGAGGGAAAGACGAAAGGATGTGGGTTTTAAGGGAGAGGGTAAGGAGTCATTCCAATCCCGGGAGCGGAAAGACTTACCTTAGGGGGAAAAAAAGGACAGGTATACACTCGCACACACACACTTAAAGGACAGGTATACACTCGCACACACACACATATCCATCCACACATACAGACACAAGCAGACATATTTAAAGACAAAGAGTTTGGGCAGAGATGTCAGTCGAGGTGGAGGTGTAGAGGCAAAGAAGTTGTTGAAAGACAGGTGAGGTATGAGTGGCGGCAACTTGAAATTAGCGGAGATTGAGGACTGGCGGATAACGAGAAGAGAGGATATACTGAAGGGCAAGTGTTCAAACAGTTCACATCACGCAGGAGATGTTAGCTATTTCTGATTTTTTCTTGTGAAACTTCCAAATTCGAAATGGGTGAAGTAATATGCGAGAGGCTCTCAATCACACTTGTTTCTTGGCGTTGCCGACAGATGGCAGACCGACACATCGCCTTCGTACTCACGCAAAAACTCCAGAGCGCAAAGCAGAATGCATCTCAACTCACCATGCTGCAAACTTCTGACTTTCCAGGGAAACGGCTTCCTCGCGGAAGAATGAACTTATGTGTTTTAAACCCACATTTGTGCAACAGGTTAGATCGGCAAAGTTTCACAAATGGGCAGACAGTCAGAGAAGTGTAGGCGGGACAGAGTCTGTAAGGATTCAACGTTCACCTTTTGCATTATAAACAATACACATACAGTACTTGATAGTACATCCCACAGCAGTCTAGAATTTTTTACATTTATTTAGCAGCTTATGATGTACATCTATGGATTAAGTCCAAGTACATAATTGCTTTGTCAGCTTTCCAATAAACTACATTACTGATTCTAACTACAGTTTTGTTAAGATAACTAATAAATTTTAGTCACAACATTTCTGGAAATTAACATACGTGATTTATGTACCTAAATTACAGAACATTTGATTGCAATAATTCTGTACTATTGGTCCATTATTTTGTATATACGGTATAATCCAGCCACACAGCACATACATATTCTAGATTCTGTTTTGTTTACAAATATAAAAAAATTTAACAGCAATAATACTGTAGGAAAACGAAATCTTTAGATAAATAAATGCTGTTAAGAAGTTAAGACATTTTACTTTCTCTTTTTCTCTATACTTGTGTACATTCTTTTTTTAGTGTACTATGCCTGTTTGCTCCAGTTATTTTCATTTGATATAAATTCTGTGATTGAATATAAAGGGGTTTGTGATAGCAGTTGTTTGATTGACTGTTTAAACTTATCCTTTGATTTGGCATTAGTGATGTGTGCCATGTAACTACTGCTTCTCTCATATTGAGTTGTGTTATGCCGCAGAATTGTTAATTTGTTGCTGCTTCTGTTTTGTAAACATTACTAACTTAGGTACAAGATTCCACACTGCTCATGGTCTTCATCTGAATCAACTTGGAAAGAAGCATGTGAGTAATGAAATCATATAAGTAACCAATGAGTTAGGCATAGCAAAAATCGATAGCTCTGAGTCAATACCACTTAGATTTAGGAAAAACTCTTTTTTAGAGGTAGCAAAGAAGGGCCGAGAGTAACAGGTTTGCCCAGATTCACACTGGACGACCAGATTAAAGATACGAGTAATATAATAAATGTCAGTAACACTAGAAAGAAGAATAGTAGTACTGACGATTGCCCCCATAAAAAAAAAAATTACTCACCAGCTTTGTCTCTCAAGATAGGTTATCTCAGTATTGAAAGTATAAGCGGAAAACAAGTAATTTTAAACGAATTTGCAAATGAGAACTTATTTGATGCGTTATGCCAAAGTGAGCACTGGTGTAAAGGAAATGAAATATCTTTTCATGTACTAGATGGTTTCCTCTTAGCAAATAGCTTTAGCACAGAGCAGCATATTCACGGGGGTGCATCAATTTACATTAAGAAAGAATTAATAAATGGTACTAATGAACTAGATCTATGATTTCTGTGCAGTGAGATACATTTTCAAGCCACAGGTGTATATCTGGATCGTTTAAAAATTGCTGTTGTATCTCTTTATAGATCACCAGACGGAAGTCTACTAATATTTTTAGCAAAACTTGAGATTTTACTAAATTTCTTTCGTAGTCCTCACTGGAAGAAATATAGTATAGTGATTGATGGTGACATCAATGCTGCATTTGATGTAAACAAAGACTTGCACACCGTAAATGAATTTAAAAACCTGTTAGGACAATTCAATTTCATTTTTACGAACTGCAAACCCACAAGACAGTCTGCTTGTCTCGACAACATACTTACAAATGTCAATAGAGAGTTACTATCTTCAGATGTAGCTGTCTTTGATTTCTTGGACCATGACTCAGTTTGGGTAAAAATAGGTACAGATATGGGTAATATGGACTATAAGGAGTTTAAAGAGCCTGAAATAGTCATCACAAGACCGATAAAGCAACAAAAATTGTCTAATTTCATGGTCTCACTCAGTAATTGTGACTGGTCAGATATGTTTAACAATAATGCCCAGGGCTCTGCCAATACATTGTTCGATAGATTTTTTCATTCTTTCTTAAATATATTCGAGCCCAACTGCCCTCAATATAAATGTAAAGTTAACACTAAAAATAACAGTAATAGACATAGGGATAAGAATCCATGGTATACTGCTCAACTAGCCAATATGAAAAGGAGGTTGTTGTATAGAGATTCTTACAGACTTCAGAAAACTGATATGACTAAACAAAGGTACTCAAGAGCACAAAAGGAATATAAGTATGCTTTAAATGAGGCCAAAAAACAACATAATCTAGTCAGCATTGAGTCATCAAAAAATAAATTCAAGAATGGATGGAATATAATAAATTCAGTGGCCAAAAGCAAGCAGAAAGCTGTGGTAGAAATTTCAGCAAATGAATTTATTAACTACTGTATAAAATCTGTTTACCAATTGAGGGAAAGCGTTGGGAGGCCGCAAGAAACTGTAGCTGATCTCATTAAATATCATAATGTAGACTATACGCTGAAAGACGGATTCCTTTCAACAGATGTCTCACCAGATGTTGTTTGAACTATTGTAAATAATTTTAGGCCCTCTGGTATTGAAGATATATATGGTATTTCTTGTAATATGTTAAAAAAAGATAATTGGACACATAGTATACTCTCTTACTAAATGTATAAACAGATGTCTAATTGAAGGAGTATTCCCAGATGTATTGAAATTATCCAGGGTAGTGCCCATTTACAAGAAAGGAGAGAAAAACTGCCCATCTAGCTATCGACCAATATCTCTGACACCTATTTTACCTAAAGTTTGGAATCCATCATCAACTCCCAGTTGTGTGATTATCTGACATATAATAACATTATTACTGTGGTACAATTTGGCTTTAGGAAGGGCAAATCCACAGTCAATGCCATTTACTCCCTAACTTAAAATGTGCTTAATGCTTATGAAGGAAAACAATTTTGCTCAGGTTAACTTTTGTGATCTTAGCAAAGCTTTTGATTGTGTGGAGCGTATTTCACTCCTCAGCAAACTAGTTTATTATGGAATCACAAACAGTGAAGTTGGCAACATCTTCGAATCCTTTCTCAGCAACTGTAAACATATTGTTTGTATTGGTAAACAGAGATGGCAGCTAGCTGAAGTTAAGTGCAGTGTTCCACAAGGCTCAGTGTTAGGACCTCTGCTATTTATCCTAAGGACAAATGATCTACCATTTTACACAAGTACTCACTCCATTCTCTATGCAGATGATACCACTTTTTTTCAATATCAGCTCAGACATGGATATGCTCCAAACTGTGGCAAATGACACAATATCACAAGCATCAGTCTGGTTTTGAGCTAATGGGTTCCTGCTTAATGAGAGTAAAACTAAAAAGATTGTATTTAGTTTAAGAGATCTGCCAGTAGCAGATGTCACTGATAGTGTTAAGTTCTTAGGTATTGTTATAAATAATAAATTGACTTGGGAGCCACATATTAAATACATTATAAGGCTGTCTAGAGTGGTGTATTTGTTAAGGAATTTAAAAAAACAGTGTACCTATAAACTTTTATATTTGCACTGCCCTACTGCATACAAAGAGCAACTTACCAGAATACCAGTGTAGAAGAGATGTACACTCTCATGGAACCAGAAATAGTAGCCATCTTGACATACCTTACTACAGATTATCCGTCACTGAACAGCTACGAAATGGTGGGTATGAAGATGTTTAACAAACTGCCACTAGAATGGGTAGAAGCTCTATTTGATTTATTTAAAGACAAATTATTCGGTTGGTTTGCTGCAAATCCTTGCTACTCACTTCAGGAATTTTATGACTGTAAAACATCATACTGGTACCAGTTTGGAGAGTACAGCATAATTTCTTTAACTGAGTAATTTATATTGCAATGTTTTCATATTATTTGATTTTATATATTGTATTTTATGGAAAACCAATAGTGACATATTGATCTTCATGTATATATGCTGCATAACTTGTATATATGTAACTTGACTTTGCCAATTGCTGTAATAGCTAAACGACAATAAAATTTCATTCATTCATACATCTTCATTTTTGTTGAATTTATGTTTATGATCCCGAGCAAGGAGCAGAATTTTATATATGTACAAGCTGTAGAAGGTTAGAATGTTATATTTTTTGAAAAGAGGCTTGCAACTATCTCTTGTCCTTTTGTTTCCTATTATTCTAATCGCTCTCTTTTGTAATTTGAATACTTTACTTGCCTCAGTCGAGTGGCCCCAGATTTCTTTACGGCATTGAAGTTCGAAAAATACACCATGCACACATCATCTTCAGTTATTAGTGGCTTAATTTGTCTTAGAGCAAAAGCGGCACTGCTAAGTTTATTGCTTATATTGGAAATATGATCTTTCCACCCTAAACAACTGTCCATGGTGATCCATAAAAATTTAGCACTTTCAACTGCTCTTACATGTAGCTCTCGCAAATTTGTCAGTTCAATTGTTTTTCTTTTGTTGTTCCTAAATAGGATTGCTCTAGTTTTCTCATAATTGAGAACTAACCTATCCACTTCAAGCCAGTGGGTGATCATTTCAACTGTTTGATTACTTTTGCTTATGGTCTCTTGTAAGCTCGGTCTCACAGTTATGCTTGTTGTGTCATCTGCAAAGAGTGTCAATTCATTGTCTATGTTACAAGGTAAATCATTCATGTATATAAGGAAAAGAGGGGTCCTAGAATACTACCCTGTGGCACCCCATGTTTTATATCTTGTAGTTCCGATATCTGTTTCCCTTGATTGTGTGACTCTTCCACTGCTTGTTTTCTGTTCTGCAGAAATGACTTTATGATATCAAGAGCAGTTCCTCTAATTCCACAGTGGTGTAGCTTCATTATTAACATGCAGTGATTGACAAGATCAAAAGCTTTAGATAAATCACAAAAAACACCAACCAAGATTTGGCACTGATTTAGGCAGGCAGAGATTATATTAATAAGTACAGATGCAGCTGACACTGTAGATTTTTCCTTCTGGAACCCAAACTGTGTACCATTTATGATACAGTTTTTATCAAAAAATGCCATTAACCTAACAAATATTGTTCTTTCTAGGATCTTTGACAAAATGGAAGGGAGGCTAACTGGTCTGTAATTATCTGGGCACATGTGATTACCTTTTTAGAATAGTGGTATTACTCCGGCAATCTTCATTCTAATTGGGAAGATTCCTTTTTCGAGACATGAGTTGACTAAGTGACAGAGGGGTTTAGCAATTTCCCTAGTAGTTAGCTTCAAAATTTTATTTGACATGCCATTTATGTCTGTGGATGCTTAATTTCGTAGTTTCTCTATTATTTTTCTTATCTCTTGTTCAGTTGCCGGATACAGGTAACATGAGTTACTGGGTGACTTTTATTTATTCTCAACTAGTTTTTGGGCTTGCAGAGAATTACTATTGTTACCCTGTCTAAGTTGTTGGCAGATGCTGGTAAAATATTGGTTGGAAGTGTTGTTAATGATTATTGGATCTTCTGTTATAACATTATTGATTGTTAGGCTAAAACTATTATTGTTATTTCCTGATGACTTTCCTGTTTCTCTGTTTATTATCTTCCAGGTGCTTCTGACATTGTTGGGAGCTAGTGTTATAACATTTCCTTATACAGTTTTTTTGCAGCTATCAAAGTTTTATTGTAAATCTTTTTATAGCCTCTATAATATTCAACAAAATAAATGGGCCTACATGGAGCGTTCCAAATTGCATGAAGAAGTTTCAGATTTTTACAGGATACTAATAGACCTTTTGTTAGCCATGGTAGATTTCCATGGTTTGGTTCTGGAGGGCACTCTTTAATGATTTTCAAATAGGTATCTAGGGGACTGTTATATTTATCATTAACGCTATTAGATAAGTACATTTCTGGCCACTTTTCATTTTGTAGTTTTATCTTTAGGCCTGTTGTGTTAGAACTTCTCATATCTCTGTAAGGGATAAAGCTGAGTGAATCTAATTTCCCTACTTCTTTTACTCTCGTACTTGGCTGCAATTAGGTGCTAACCATTTTCAGCTGTATGCGCCAGCTGTACACTAACAACAGAACTTGAATTTCTAAAAGAAAATTACTTATCTGTAAATAGCAAGGCAACTTCATTAACATCTATTGAACGTAATTCCAGTTACTTACTTAGGGCAGTTTTTGCTCTTGCATTTGGTATAAGTTAATTGCATGCATGTATCCTTTGGTTATTTTTGTTACATTTAGGTTGCTCATTGTTTGCAGCTTTTGGAACTAAGTGTCTTCATGTAGTGTATGTTGATTTGCATTCTTCTGTCCCCCCATTAGTGAGTGTATATACAGCAGGCTCGTATGTAACATATAAAGGAGATATTTTGTGATCTTAATTCAACTGGGGAGTGTCATTACATAAAAATAGTGAGGATGGGAACAGTACCTCATCCAGAAATCTCATCCCACCTTGCTAAGTGAATCAGCACTTACTGTGTCAAAGTGAAAATGCCTCTTCATTTCTGCTGCCACAGCATTTGTATTTCTCAGATAAGTTTTCATATTTGCATAGGTCTCTTTGTGCTCTATTAAGTGAAACAACCTTTAGTTGATGGCAATGTGTTTGAGTAGTGATTTTAATAATTACCAGCTGCAGGAATGTACAGATTACTCGACTCAACTAAACTTCTCCATATCTTAGTTTATTGCTGTTTGGATATTTCAGGCTAAATATAATTTGTAGAAATGTAATTTTTGCATCTGCTAGTACTACTGCTAAATCTACTGTAGCAGCTGCAAGTTACAGAACCATAGATATCAGGAGTTTGTGTGTGCATTTATTGTGACATGCAGATACTAAGTAATTAATTTTTGTCAACACTACCCAGAACACCACCTGCTCGGCTAGCCACGAGGTCTAATGCCCTGCTTCCCGAGCGGGAAGCGTACAGTTCCCCGCCACGAATCCGCCTGGTGGATTAGTCTATGGGTCCGGTGTGCCTGCCAGCCTGTGGATGGTTTTTAAGGCGGTTTTCCATCTGCCTCGGCGAATGAGGGCTGGTTCCATTTATTCTGCCACAGTTACACTATGTCGGCAATTGCCGTGCAAACACTGTCTCCATATAAGCATACACCATAATTGCTCTACCACACGAACATGGTATTTACACTCGTCTGGTATGAGATGTTCCGTGGGAGGGGGGGGGGGCGGGGGGGAGGGGTCCACTGGCTGGGGCTGAACATCACAGTAACCCTGGATTCGGTGTGGGGTGGTGGTGAGTTGGGTGGACTGCTGTGGCCTGTTGTGGGATTGTAAACCACTGAAGGCTATGGCGGGACGAAGCCTCTCTATTGTTTCTAGGTCACCAGTTCAATACACAATACACACACACACGTACCCAGAACACCAAACAAGCTGCTATGATATTGATAATGTGTGCAGTTTCATAAAATATCTGGCAACAGTTTGTGAAAGCAATTGAAAAGCATAGAGCAAGACCACTGTAGTACATCAATAAATTGTGTGTATGTTGCATGTGTGCACTCTTTATATAAATGAAATTTGTTCCATCTTGAAAATGAAAAAAATCCTTATTACTTCCCGAGAGAGGTGAATGTGTGTGCTTTCACACATGACACTTGGCTGTGTTCAAAATGACTACTGTCAGGAATTGTAATTATGTACCTCTGTACTCCCCCCCCACCTCCCCATGAACCATGGGCCCTGCCGTTGGTTGGAAGGCTTGTTAGCCTTACTGTAGGTGGAACTGCAACAGTGGGGTATCTGTTGAGATGTCAGAAAAACGTGTGGTTCCTGAAGAAGGGCAGCAGCTTTTTCAGTAGTTGCAGGGGCAAAAGTCTGGTCGATTGACTGAACTGGCCTTGTAACATCAAGCAAAATGGCCTTGCTGTGCTCGTACTGCAAACAGCTGAAAGCAAGGGGAAACTACAGCTGTAGGTTTTCATGAGGGCATGTTGCTGTACTCTATGGTTAAATGATGATTGCGTCCTCTTGGGTAAAATATTACAGAGGTAAAATATTTTCTCATTTGGATCTCCATTCAGGAACTACTCAGGAGAATATCGTTATCAGGAGAAACAAAACTGGGGTTTACGGATCAGAGCATTCAATGGATTGGTTAAAGTTATATATAGTGGGAATTAGTGAAGTTCGGTGACAGGAGGAATAAGACTTTTGGTCACATGAATACAGGGTTATAAATACAAAATCGAATACAGGTAATGAAGGAGTAGGTTTGATAATGAATAAAAAAATAGGAGTGCGGGTAAGCTACTACCAACATCATAGTGAACGCATTATTGTGGCTAAGATAGACACCATGCCCATGCCTACTACAGTAGTACAAGTTTATATGCCAACTAGCTCTGCATATGACGAAGAAATTGAAGAAATGTATGATGAAATAAAAGAAATTATTCAGATAGTGAAGGGAGGCGAAAATTTAATAGTCATGGGCGACTGGAATTCGAGAGTAGGAAAAGGGAGAGAAGGGAACATAGTAGGTGAACATGGATTGGGGTTAAGAAATGAAAGGGGAAGCCATCTGGTAGAATTTTGCACAGAGCATAACTTAATGATAGCTAACACTTGGTTCAAGAATCATAAAATAAGATTGTATACATGGAGGAAGCCTGGAGATACTAGTAGGTATCAGATAGATTATATAATGGTAAGACAGAGATTTAGGAACCAGGTTTTAAATTGTAAGACATTTCCAGGGGCAGATGTGGACTCTGACCACAATCTATTGCTTATGAACTCTAGATTAAAACTGAAGAAACTGTAAAAAGGTGGGAATTTAAGGAGATGGGACCTGGATAAACTGACTAAACCAGAGGTGGTAGAGAGTTTCAGGGAGAGCATTATGGAACGATTCACAAGAATGGAGGAAAGAAATACAGTAGAAGAAGAATGGGTAGCTCTGAGGGATGAAGTAGTGAAGACAGCAGACGATCAAGTAGATAAAAAGACGAGTGCTAATAGAAATCCTTGGGTAACAGAAGAAATATTGAATTTAATTGATGAAAGGAGAAAATATAAAAATGCAGTAAGTGAAGCAGGCAAAAAGGAATACAAATGTCTCAGAAATGAGATCAACAGTAAGTGAAAAATGGCTAAGCAGGGATGGCTAGAGCACAAATGTAAGGACATAGAGGCTTATCGTACTAGGGGCAAGATAGATACTGCCTACAGGAAAATTAAAGAGACCTTTGGAGATAAGAGAAATACTTGCATGAACATCAAGAGCTCAGACAGAAACCCAGTTCTAAGCAAAGAAGGGAAAGCAGAAAGGTGGAAGGAGTATATACAGGGTCTATACAAGGGCGATGTACTAGCGGACAGTATTATAGAAATGGAAGAGGATATAGATGAAGATAAAATGGGAGATACGATACTGCATGAAGAGTTTGAGAGAGCACTGAAAGACCTGAGTTGAAGCAGGGCCCCAGGAGTAGACAACATTCCATTAGAACTACTGACGGCCTTGGGAAAGCCAGTCCTGACAAAACTCTACCATCTGGTGAGGAAGATGTATGAGACAGGCGAAATACCCTCAGACTTCGAGAAGAATATAATAATTCCAATTCCAAGGAAAGCAGGTGTTGATAGAAGTGAAAATTACCTAACTATCAGTTTAATAAGTCACAGCTGCAAAGTCCTAACGCAAATTCTTTACAGACGAATGGAAAAACTGGTAGAAGCCAACCTCGGGGGAAGATCAGTTTGGATTCCGTAGAAATGTTGGAACACGTGAGGCCATACTGACCTTACGAGTTATCTTAGAAGAAAGATTAAGGAAAGGCAAACCTGCGTTTCTAGCATTTGTAGACTTAGAGAAAGATTTTGACAATGTTAATTGGAATACTCTCTTTCAGATTGTGAAGGTGGCAGGGGTAAAATACAGGGAGCGAAAGACTATTTACAATTTGTACAGAAACCAGATGGCAGTCATAAGAGTCGAGGGACATGAAAGGGAAGCAGTGGCTGGGAAGGGTGTGAGACAGGGTTGTAGCCTGTCACCGATGTTATTCAACCTGTATATTGAGCAAGCAGTAAAGGAAACAAAATAAAACTTTGTAGTAGGTATTAAAATCCATGGAGAAGAAATAAAAACTTTGATGTTCGCCGATGACATTGTAATTCTGTCACAGGCAGCAAAGGACTTGGAAGAGCAGTTGAACGGAATGGACAGTGTCTTGAAAGAATGATATAAGATGAACATCAACAGAAGCAAAACGAGGATAATGGAATGTAGTCGGATTAAGTCGGGTGATGCTGAGGGAATTAAATTAGGAAATAAGACACTTAAAGTAGTAAAGGAGTTTTGCTATTTCGGGAGCAAAATAACTGATGTTGCTCGAATTACAGACTGGCAATGGCAAGGAAAGCGTTTCTGAATAAGAGAAATTTGTTAACATCGAAAATAGATTTAAGTGTCAGGAAGTCGTTTCTGAAAGTATTTGTATGGAGTGTAGCCATGTATGGAAATGAAACACGGACGATAAATAGTTTAGTGAAGAAGAGAATGGAAGCTTTCGAAATGTGGTGCTACAGAAGAATGCTGAAAATTAGATGGGTAGATCACATGACTAATGAGGAGGTGTTGAATAGAATTCGGGAGAAGAGGAGTTTGTGGCACAACTTGACAAGAAGAAGGGATCGGTTGGTAGGACATGTTCTGAGGCATCTAGGGATCACAAATTTAGTATTGGAGGGCAGCGTGGAGGGTAAAAATCATAGAGGGAGACCAAGAGATGAGTACACTAAGCAGATTCAGAAGGATGTTGGTTGCAGTAGGTACTGGGAGATGAAGAAGCTTGCACAGGATAGAGTACCATGGAGAGCTGCATCAAACCAGTCTATGGACTGAAGACCACAACACAACAACAACAAGAATCATGAAATAAGATTGAATATGTGTAAGACGCCTGGAAACAATAAAAGATTTCAGATTGATTATATAATAGCAAAATGATCTCATAAATCCTCCAACAATCCAAGAGGTGGAAATGGCACTCAGAGAGATGAAAATTATATGGCATACAGATAAGACCAAGTTTTTGCAGAAATGTGGAAATATGCCAGTGATACAGTTCGAACATCCTTACACATAGCCCTAACACAAATCTGGATAGCAGAAAAGTTTTCCGAACATTAGACCACAGCCGTTATCCACCCACTCCACAAAAAGGAGATAAAAGCAACCCAAATAATTACAGAGGTATCTCTTAAACTGCACATACAAGATTTTCTCCAGAATCCTACACAAGAGGATCAAAGAGCAACTAGAGGAAGAATTCGATGAGTACCAAAGCTTGGAGAAGCTGTGCAGAACAGATCATCACTTTAAAATTAGCCATAGCATTTTACAAGAAATGAAATGAACCTCTTGTAATAACCTTTGTGGACTTTATAAAAGGATGTGACTGTAACCATACACCTTCAGTGTTAAAAACCTTAAGAAATTTTGGGCTCCATACAGAATTAATCGAATTGATAGAACTCACCTTAACCAACACTGTATCAAAAGTCAAGTTCAGGGGGGAACTCCCTGAGCCATTCATCATAAAAACAGGTTTAAGATAAGGAGATTGCTTGGTGCCCTGTGCTTTAGAATATGTAATGAGGGAATGGTACAAGATTAACCCAAAGAACATACAAATTGAAAGATCCAAAGACAACATAAGATTAAATTGTCTAGGATTTGCTGATGACCTTGCTCTCTTGTCCAGCAGTATTCAGGAAACCAGACAATAAGTTACCTCACTACAGGAAATAGCACAGAAAATTGGTCTTGGAATATCCTTTGAAAAAAACAGTCATCATGTTAACTCATCCACCACTCTTAAACAAAATTGCCATAGGAAACCAATAAATCAAAATTGTAGATAAATTTAAATATCTGGGAGAAATCATAACGTATAACCTCAATGAGAAGCCAACATGGCTTAACAGAATGAACAAATTGACTAGAGCACAATATATTACCAAGAACACCTACAACAAAAAGAGCCTGCCAATAGCAACAAAATTAAAACACTACAAAACAGTCACTCAACCAGAAATATCATACGCAAGTGAAACCTCTTCAAAACAACTAACAATGCACAAATAGACAAAATCCTCAAAATAGAGAGAAGAATCATCAGAAAGTGCATCAACAAATCGTACCAGAAAGATGGACGCTAGAGAATAGCTGCAAATGAAACAGTCTACAAGGAAATAGAACCAGTTGTGAGTATAATCAGGAAGAAACGCATTTAGTTATTCAGACATCTAATCAGAACACCAGAGAACAGGATCATCAGGAGAATAATAGAAAAATTTAATTTGTTGAAGATTCAACAAACAGACAATAGGAAGTGTGATTTCCAATGAAGAAAGAAGGATAAGATCCAAGAGAATGAAGATGTACTGTGCTGACAGGAAATAAAAATTCTATTTATAAAGTTGGCTAGAGCAGTCCAATGAATGCCATAAAATGTAAATAAATAAATGGTAAGATAAAGAGCTGGGAACCAGGTCTTATATTGTATGACATTTCCAGGGGCAGATGTAGACTTGGACCACAATTTATTGGTTATGGACTATGGAGTAAAACTGAAGAAACTGCAAAAAGGTAGGAATTTAAGGAGATGGGACCTGGATAAGCTGGAAGAACTAGACATTGTACAGAGTTTGCGCCGTGCGTGTTCCTTCACGTTTCCACTTCACCATCACATCGGCAACAGTGGACCTAGGGATGTTTAGGAGTGTGGAAATCTTGCATACAGATGTATGACACAAGTAACACCCAATCACCTGACCACGTTCGAAGTCCGTGAGTTCTGCGGAGCGACCCATTCTGCTCTCTCATGATGTCTAATGACTACTGACGTCGCTGATATGGAGTGTCTGGCACTAGGTGGCAGCACAATGTACCTAATATGAAAAACATATGTTTTCGGGGGTGTCCGGATACTTTTGAGCACAGTGTAAATCGTCGTCAGATGGATCGGATCCTGCTTGTTGTCTATTTGGTGTGTCTGACTCATTCGAGTCAGCAGTGCCGACTAAAACAAAATTGTCGTCCTCCTTCTTATTCGTCTCACTGTTGGACTCCTCGCTCCATTGCGTCGGTAAACGTTCTCCAGGTGGAAGAGATTCTCGGCCTCCATAACGCCACGTTGTCTTGCCATCTCAGCTTCTGCGACGTGAAATGACGAAAAGAAACTGGAAGCTCACGTCGCTGGCGTCAGGACTGGCTCAGCCCGCTCGGCTTAACCACAAAGATGTAGTGACGGGAAATTTCGGTAAGGGCGAAGCGCCTGACACCTGTTGTCATGTGAGAGAACTATTAGCAGTGTCACAGACTGCGGTGTTCGAGGGGTTCCGAATTGTATAATCCGTTCATCATAAGAGTAAACCCAATGTAAACATTGCGCTATGTATTCTTCAGCGTTTGCTAGAACCGCAGCAGTGGATTTCCGTTTCACGTAGAACTGCACCCAAGCTGTCTCGAGTACTACCGATTAGGTTCCTTTCAGGTTACGCTGATACAATAGCTCCCTACTTAGCAATCATATACAAACGCTCGCTCACCGATAGATCTGTACCTGCAGATTGGAAAATAGCGCAGGTCGCACCAGTGTTTAAGAAGGGAAGCAGGAGTAATCCATCAAACTACAGACCTATATCATTGACGTCAGTTTGCAGTAGGGTTCTGGAGAATATACTGTATTCAAACATTATGAGTCACCTTGAAGGGAACGATCTATTGATACGTAATCAGCATAGTTTCAGAAAACATCGTTCTTGTGCAACGCAGCTAGCTCTTTATTCGCACGAAGTAATGGCTGCTATCGACAGGGGATCTCAAGTTGATTCCGTTATTTCCAGATTTCCAGAAAGCTTTTGACACCGTTCCTCACAAGCGACTTCTAATCAAGCTGCGGGCGTATGGGGTATCGTCTCAGTTGTGGGACTGGATTCGTGATTTCCTGTCAGGAAGGTCGCAGTTCGTAGTAATAGACGGCAAATCATCGAGTAAAACTGAAGTGATATCAGGTGTTCCCCAGGGAAGCGTCCTGGGACCTCTGCTGTTCCTGGTCTATATAAATGACCTGGGTGACAATCTGAGCAGCTCTCTTAGGTTGTTCGCAGATGATGCTGTAATTTACAGTCTAGTAAGGTCATCCGAAGACCAGTATCAGTTGCAAAGCGATTTAGAAAATATTGCTGTATGGTGTGGCAGGTGGCAGTTACGCTAAATAACGAAAAGTGTGAGGTGATCCACACGAGTTCCAAAAGAAATCCTTTGAAATTCGATTACTCGATAAATAGTACAATTCTCAAGGCTGTCAATTCAGCTAAGTACCTAGATGTTAAAATTACGAACAACTTCAGTTGGAAGACCACTTAGAAAATATTGTGGGGAAGGCGAGCCAAAGGTTGCGTTTCATTGGCAGGACACTTAGAAGATGCAACAAGTCTACTAAAGAGACAGCTTACACTACATTCATTCGTCCTCTGTTAGAATATTGCTGCGTGGTGTGGGATCCTTACCAGGTGGGATTGACAGAGGACATCGAAAGGGTACAAAAAGGGGCAGCTCGTTTTGTATTATCACATAATAGGGGAGAGAGTGTGGCAGATATGATACGTGAATTGGGATGGAAGTCATTAAAGCAAAGACGTTTTTCGTCGCGGCGAGATCTATTTACGAAATTTCAGTCACCAAGTTTCTCTTCCGAATGCAAAAATATTTTGTTGAGCCCAACCTACATAGGTAGGAATGATCATCAAAATAAAATAAGAGAAATCAGAGCTCGAACAGAAAGGTTTAGGTGTTCGTTTTACCCGCGCGCTGTTCGGGAGTGGAATGGTAGAGAGTTAATGTGATTGTGGTTCGATGAACTCTCTGCCAAGCACTTAAATGTGAATTGCAGAGTAGTCATGTAGATGTAGATGTAGATGAAGATGTAGATGTAGATGTAGAAACAGTGAATAGAGAGGTCCCAGCATGGATCCTAGTGGGACTCCATATTTTACTTTCAGAATAACATATTTGTCATTTGGATTTACAACAACCATCCAGTTTCTATTTGCCAAATCTGGTTTCAGTAATGTGAATTCTGTTTTAGTTATTCCTTATCTTTCAAGTTCCTTAATCAAAATACTACATGAGACAGTGTCAAACGCCTTAATGAGACCCACTAGCATAGCATAGGTGCGCTACTTGTATTGTATTTTTTATTGGTCCTGTTGTCTACATAGCAGCTTATGCATAAGACATAGGACAAGTCAAGTTATAAACATACAGACTGAAAGTCATTTCAAGGCATACATATTTAAGGTTACAATAATACACTTTACACGTAAGTATTTATATAACACATTTCATAAATTTTAATATTCTTCAATGGAGTAAAAGCAGTGATGCTGTAAATATGACTTTAGAGATTTTCTAAATGTATTGACCTCTGGGATAGCTTTTATGTTTTCAGGAAGTTTGTTATAAAGCTTAACTCCCATGTGAAAAGTACCTTTTTGGCACAGTGCTGTGCTGATTTGAGTCATATGTAAGTTTCTGTTTTGTCTGGTAAAGTGATCATGTATATCACAGTTTTTTTGCAGTCTCCGGTCCTTGCCTATTACATTTAAGGGGAGTTGGAATGCCGGAAAATGGAAAAAATTCACATTTTCAGTTTTTAACCTTATAACTTAATTTGAAATTTTCTGCTTAAAATGGTGCAAAATTTGTTAAGAAATTCCAATTGGAAGTATTTTTATTTAATTTTTCAAAATTACATGTGCGCCCAGCAAAGTTACCCATCTTGTGATTTGTACACATTTAAATCTTCGCATTTCCGAAAACATTACATATAGAAGGCTGTGGATTTCACTCTTCAGTTGTAGAATCTTTGATCCTTCCATAGGTACCATTGTTTTTACGACTAGCTGTGTTTATTGTTCAGTTTTTGATCTGTGAGTGTTTGTTTTGAGCCTCGAGTTTAGTTTGTCGCTCATTTGGAGTTTGTTATCTGTCTTGTTTTGACTTTCAGTGGTGAGTGCGTAGTTTCTACGATGCCTAGGAGTGCATCATTATTTAAAAAGCGAAAGTTTCGCGGTAATAGATTTACAAATAACGTTTGTTCAAGTGATTCTGCTTCAGCACCTGTTGATGCTGGTGAAAGTTCTGACGTTTGTACAGCTGAGATGTGTGAAGGAGACACGCCCACCAGTGCATCAAAAAAGAAGTTATCAAACTGTGCAAGTGAAATTACAGATGAAGCTTCTAATGAACAATATGTTTTAGTCGACTTTCCTGTTTTTACTGAGTTTATGAAGAAATGTTTGTGTTGTAATCTTTGTGGAGGTTCTTTTGATATGAACATAACAAAATCTATAGGACTTTCCTGCAAAATTGCTATAGTTTGTGCCAGTTGTGAAAATGAGACCTGTTTTTGGAGCTCTAAAACATGCAGTAGCAATTTGTTTGAGAGTAATATCAGGCTAATGTATGCAATGAGAGCAATTGGTAAAGGACATACTGCTGCTCAAACATTTTGTGCCATAATGAATCTTCCACCTCCACCTGCTAAAATTGACAATTACACTGAAGTGATAGGAGATGCTGTTCAGTCTGTAGCAGATTTATCAATGAAAGCTGCTGCCAGTGAAGCAAAATATATAAATGAAGGAAACCCAGATATCCCTGTTGCTTTTGATGGAACCTGGCAGAAAAGGGGTCACACATCCAAAAATGCTGTTGCTACTGTTACTAGTGTGGACAGCGGTAAAGTTTTGGACTATGAAGTGCTCACTAAACATTGTTACCATTGTGCATCTGGTAAGATAGAAGCAGCTCACATATGTAGCAAGAATTATGAAGGTACGAGTGGAGGCATGGAGGCTGCCGCTGCTGTGAAAATGTTTAGCAGATCAGAAAAAGAACGGGGAGTATTTTACACAAAATTCCTTGGAGATGGGGACTCCAAGGCATACAAAAGTGTTACAGAATCCATGCCATATGTCAATAAGACAATAACTAAACTAGAATGTGTCGGTCATGTTCAGAAACGAATGGGCACTCGTCTAAGGAAACTGAAACAGAATCTGAAGGACAAAATTTTGTCAGATGGTAAAACCATTAGAGGTCGCCTGTCAGATAAAATTATAAATGAATTACAACAATACTATGGTATGGCAATAAGAAATAATGCAAATAATTTGCAGGAAATGAGACAAGCTGTATGGGCCACATATTTACATCGATCATCAACTGATGATAATCCTCAACATTTTGCTTGTCCAGATGGTCCTCAGTCATGGTGCAATTATAGAAAATCTCAAGCTACTGGGGATCCTTATCACCATAAAAATTATATTCCGTTGGCTGTTATGGAAGTAATTAAACCAATATATAGAGACTTGGGGCATCCTGATCTTCTGCGAAAATGTCTTCATGGTTGTACCCAGAATCAAAACGAGTCGTTCAACAACCTCATTTGGACTCGTGTACCTAAGAATGTATTTGTTGGGATAAAAACATTGAAATGGGGAGTCAGTGATGCTGTTATTTCATTCAATGATGGTCATATGGGTAGGCTAAAGGTCATGGCAAGGCTCGGCATTGCTCCTGGTATCAACACCATCAGAGGTCTTCAGCTTCTGGACAGCGTGCGAGTAAGGAAGGCTCAGTATGCAGCTGAATTTAATACAAAAAAAGCAAGGGCAGCAAGGAGAAGAAAGCTTCTAGGTGAAGAAGAAGAACTAGAAGATGACCCTGATTACTCTGCTGGACACTTTTGATAATAGAATAAAAGGTATTTGTGAATTTTCATAATAAATTACTTTAATCGCATTTTCTGGCATTTGACATTTTTAGTGTTACATGTACCTTTATCTCATAAACCACTCAACCAACAACATTCAAATTTTCAGAAATGCTGCAAAACAGTTCAAAGAGGCCACTGAACTAGAATCATGACAAGAACTGGCTTATTCTCTGAACTAGGGAAGTTTATGTTATACTTTTTCCAATAAAAAATGGCTTAATGGTAAAAAATTCATAAATACTATACCAACAAAAAGAAAACATTGGTTCTAGTTCAGTGGGCTCACAATATATGCTGAAAACCTCTGCCAGAATTTCAAAGTTCTGAAGATAATAGTTCCAAAGAAAAAGGTACACAAAGTTAGCAAATTTAACATTGGCGAGATAGGGCATTCCAACTCCCCTTAATTTAAAGAACAAAAGGGTTTCCATAATGTATACACATGGTAATGGAGGAATACCAGATTTCTTAAACAGGGTTTACAAGATTCTCTAGGCTTGCACCCAAACAAGATTCTAATGGCCATTTTTTGTAATTTAAAAGTGCTATTAGCTGTTTTAGAGTTTCCCCAGAAGGTGACCCCAAATCTATTTTCAGATCCATGTAGTGTTGTTGATACAACTTCTTGTACAGCCTTAATTGTTGGCAGCCCACTTCAGAACCCATATTGGGTCTCGTTGACTAGGTTGTTCCACTCAATACAACTCCAAGGGGCACTCAGTGTGGAAAATAAATAAATAAAAAGAACAGAGGAGAATCTCATGAAAACTGCTTACCATGGGACTTGCTTCATCTTCCTTCACACAACCAGTTGTTTCTTATTCAATGGTTGCTTCATTTCTACATTTCTGGAAACAAACAAAGTATATTAATGCAGCCACAGCTCTCAGTGTGGAAAATAAATAAATAAATAAAGAGAACAGAGAAGAATCTCATGAAAACTGCTTACCATGAGACTTGCTTCAGCTTCCTTCACACAACCAGTTGTTTCTTATTCAATGGTTGCTTCATTTCTACATTTCTGAAAACAAACCAAGTATATTAATGCAGCCACAGTTAATTCCTTGTACAGAATGACCTGCAACATCCTCCACATTTCGTAATGGAAAGATTAAATTAAATTAGATTCAGTTTTCGTTCCACAGACCCAAAAAATGAGATGATTCTCATGGGTGTGGAACATGTCAGAAAATATAACATAAAACATTTAAATATAATACTTACTAACCTGATCATTTGTCAGGAGATTGTCGAAATAGGTGAATAAAATGCAGTAAACTGGAACAGCTAATATTTACAGACTTAACACGCTGTCAGAATGAAACACATTTATGCACTATTAATAAATTTATCATTCACAAAATACCTAATCTTGATTATTGTGACCAAGTGCTGTAAAAACTGAAATGTAACACATATTTTTACTTAAGCTGGCTTAACAGTCTCTGTTAAGATATTCATCTGTGGAGTAGAAGGAGTTGCCTGTCAAAAAGTCTATCAAACTTTGTTTAAACCGTGCTTGATCTGGAACAAAGTTTTTAATAGTTGCTGGCAATTTATTGAAGATGTTGTTCCTGAATATTGGATCCCTTTGTGGACCAAGGTAAGTGATTTTAGGTCTTTATGTAGATTGTTCTTATTCCTTATACTGACACTTATGTATTGAGCTATTGGTTGGAAATAGAGATATATTACTTGCAACAAATTTTATTAAGGAATAAATATACTGAGAAGTAGTGGTTAGAATACAAAGTTCCTTGAACAGGTTTCTACATGATGTTCTTGAATTTACACCACAAATGATTCTTATCACACGCTTTTGCACCCTAAAAACTTTTGCTCGGTTTGATAAGTTTCCCCAGAATATGATAGCGTTTGACACAATAGAACGAAAGTAGAGAGAAGAATTGCTAGAACATGCATAAATAAGAAATATCAAAAAGCTGGGCAATGGCGGATAGTTCCAAATGAAGTGGTATACAGAGAACTGGAGCCCATCACTGATACTATACGAAAGAAAAGGATCTCTTTTTGTGGTCACATTCTGAGGACACCAGAAACCAGATTATCAAGGAAAATTATTGAGAAACTCTGGAATTTGAAACAACAAGGAGGATGGCTTAAGGAAATAAGAGAGGATATGGAAGAACTGGAAATAACTCTGGATGATTTGCAGAACAAAACACCAAATTTAAAGAAGTTGAGGGACACAGAAATAAGATTTAAACCAAAAATTGACAAACGACATACAATGAAAAGGGTATTTACAGATAAGGAACGACGAAAAGCATCGGAACGAATGAAGAGATACTGGGCCACTCGGAAGGGGAAAATACCAAAGAAGAGGACCAGAAATGATTGACTGAAGTGGTCCAATGAGGCCGTAAAAGCAGAAGAAGAAGAAGAAGAATGAAAGTAAGCCAAATATGTAAGTTTTTTGGAAATACAGAAGCATCCGATCCCGCCCGTCTGCTTTGACCCATGACGTCAAAAATATGGCGGAAACGACCATAAACCGCGATTCCAATATGGCGATTGGTACGAAAATACATTGAAAAAAAACACACACACAGTTTCCACAAAAAGCCTAATAACACTAAAGGGACAAGCGCGGGAAATGACGTGTTTTTGGGTGGGGGCAAACTAAATATAAACAAATTTAGACACCCACTCACATACAAAACCACACAAAATGACGAAAAAAACCGACATCACAAAACTCCCCAAATACCACTAAACAATATCATCTGGAATCGGACACTTCCCTTGGCCTGTATAACTCAACAGCAGCTTCCGATCCCATAAATTTGGATCAAACACTTCCCTTGGCCTATATAGCTCAAAAACATCTCCCGATACCAATACCAGCATACACAGCCACACACATTGGGATCGAACACTTCCCTTGACCTGCGCAGTGTTAATTTTATCCGTCATATCCATTCCTGAACAAAAACAACAACCGATTAATTTTACTAAAATTACCGCATGACGTACAGCAAACAACACTAAATTAACCTTTACACAAAATCGTTAACTCACTGAAACGAAATCCACTACAAACACAGCCGACACTCAAACAATTCTTGATAATGGGTTAAAGCAAACTGAGCCCATTACACCACACAAACGAAAACCCTGAACATACCACCAGAGAGCACAACAAACGACAACACGACGACATCTACAAACACGCCACACTCACAAACCGCGCCGTCATGTCACACACGACAACACCCTTACGTCACAGGTCAAAGCAGACGCTTGGGATCAGACGCTTCTTGTGACCCAGTTTTTTTATATTTATATCTCCTACATGTGACATAATTCTCATGGAAAATACAGACTTGTGTGGGCACTTGCTCAATTCTGTAGTATGCCCTCCCAAATGAATTTATTATCGAGTTCTAATCCCAGAAATTTAACACTGTTAACATCTTGATCTCAATGCCTTCATATGTTATACACATGCTGGAAGGAAATCTCTTACAGGTCCAGAACTACATATGCTGAGTCTTCTCAAAGTTTAATGAGAGTGAATTAGCTTTAAACCACTTATTAATGTCAGTGAAAATTTGATTAGCAGCTATTTCTAAATCTGTACTTGACTTGCTACTTATTGCAAGGTTTGTATCATCTGCAGACAAAACAAACTTAGCATCTGGTAATGTAATAGATGAGAGGTCATTAACGTACACAAGAAAAAGCAATGGAATCTTGAGGAACACCACATGTAATTAATTCCCATCAGATGAAGACTGACTACTTGCTGCACAGGTATTTCATAATGACACCCTTTGTTTCCTGTTAGATAAATAAGACTCAAACCATTTCACAGCATTGCCGGTGACACCATAATATTCTAATTTACTTAAGACAAGTTCTGTTGAACACACAATCGAAGGCTTTTGACAGGTCACAGAAAATGCCAGCAGCCTCTAATTTTTTATCCATTGAATTAAGTATTATTCACACTGTAAGTGTAAATAGCTTTCTCTGTATCAGAACCCTTAATAAATCCAAGCTGAGACTTGGGCAATATATTATTTGCAGTCAGATGCGGAGGTAGATGCTTGAACACAACCTTTTCAAATGAGATTTTCAAATTACAAAAACGCGCTATTCGGATAATGACCCAGAGCCCACCTCAAACACATTGTAGGTCCCTTTTTAAAGCATTGAAAATTTTAACAATTCCATCATTATACATTCTGAAATGTCTGTTGGAGATCAAGAGAAATCAGGACAAAATGAAAACCAATACTGACTACCATTATTACGATACACGGCAATGTAAAGATCTCCACTTACGAGCTGTAACAAGGACCACATGCTTAACAAATGTCACTACAGTATAAGCGAATAGCTCTGCTCAACTGTATAAAAATATGTGACACCATAAATGTGACAAATGAAATCACACAATTAAGGAGTAGGTCTGTCAAGCACAAAAGAAATTACGTCATAAAAAAACTTATTAGTTGTATATTGGATTAAACATAGGATAGATTCATATGAATTCAGCACAGAAAAAAATTGTAAAGATATTATATACTTGTTGAACTGTATCCTGCCAAATCCTATATCAAAAATGTGATCATTAGGATGATAATAAATAAATCTATATTTTTGAGAAAGCCGGAAAAAGTGAAACTGGTCGATAGTTTGATGGTATCTCTTTACCCCTCTTCTTGTAAACAGGTTTAACTTCGGCAGTCAAGGAATGTGGAACGTAGAATTCAATATCAACTGATGAAATTTTTGAATTCTGGCGACACAGAAGAGACAGTGTTTTGTCTCTCACACAGCAGAGATTTAAAAAAAATTCACTCTAAACCTGCGTGATTATCACAGCAACACTATGAGGAAATTAAATTTAAAATACTCACCTTGAAGTGACTACGCATCCATTAAAGTTAAGACATTGGTCAAAGCGATGCTAGTATCGCAAATTCCTCCTCTGTGACACTTAAGCAGAATTTAGGAACTGATTTCTTAATACAATGAAGTGGTTCCCTACAGAAACAATGTCTTTCATGGCATTCCCATTCCTTGAATTTAACAGATTCCTGCCATCAGTTATTATTATTTGGGTCAAATATTAGAGGCAAGTAGCACATCATTTTGTAGTAGTCAAGGTCGAAGTCAACCTCTAAAAATATTTAGTACATCACGCAAACTGTACAAACTAACATATCTTCACAGGTATGGTGAATGGGCAAATATGAATGTGCTATACACACATATGTTCACTAAGTTATAGTACTGGTTACAACATTAACTTATTTTATCTTTAAGGTCACGGTATAGAAAAAATTTCTATATATTACAGTAAGTAATGCTCGTTAATCATCACCGGCGGTAATCCGGAAGGATACCGCCCTTCGAATGGCCTTTCGGTTCTAATCGAAGCGTCAGGTGTATTGCAGGTGCCAGCCACCCTGCAGCGGTTCCTGCCAGCAGCCTGCAGCCAGTGTCCTAGGAGCCAGCAGCGGTTCCTGCCAGCAGCCAGCGTCCAGCAGCGGTCCCAGCCAGTAGGCAGCAGCGGTTCCTGCCAGCAGCCTGCAGCCAGCGTCCTAGCAGCCAGCAGCGGTTCCTGCCAGCAGCCAGCGTCCAGCAGTGGTCCCAGCCAGCAGCCAGCAGCGGTTCCTGCCAGCAGCCAGCATCCAGCAGCAGTCCCAGCCAGTAGGCAGCAGCGGTTCCTGCCAGCAGCCTGCAGCCAGCGTCCTAGCAGCCAGCAGCGGTTCCTGCCAGCAGCCAGCGTCCAGCAGCGGTCCCAGCCAGCAGCCAGCAGCGGCTCCTGCCAGCAGCCAGCGTCCAGCAGCGGTCCCAGCCAGTAGGCAGCAGCGGTTCCTGCCAGCAGCCAGCGTCCAGCAGCGGTCCCAGCCAGCAGCCAGCAGCGGTTCCTGCCAGCAGCCAGCGTCCAGCAGCGGTCCCAGCCAGTAGGCAGCAGCGGTTCCTGCCAGCAGCCTGCAGCCAGCGTCCTAGCAGCCAGCAGCGGTTCCTGCCAGCAGCCTGCGGCCAGCGTCCGGTGGCCTGCCGCGGTTCCTGCCAGCAGCCAGCGTCCAGCAGCAGCAGCAGCACTAGCGTCTCCACCGGCCTACCAGCCAGGTCGCCTCCCCCGCCAGCAGCAGCAGAGTGGAGCTTCGGCCCCAGTCTCCTACATAGTTTCTCCGTCCCTTCTATTCTGTGTTTCTCGTTGCCTTCTCTGTCCTGTCCTGTACTTTTTCCCTTCTCGTAATGTCGACCCCCACCACCGCCACTACTGCCACCACCACTGCCATCATATACACATCCCCCTCCGACGCCGCCACCACTATCACGTGGTGTGCCGCATCACTACACCCTCAGTCCATCCCCCCACTCCTCACTCTCTCATCTCCCTCACTATTTGTCGCCCCATCCCCGGTTCCTCCCTCCCGTGCCTCCTCTGATCCCTTCCCTCCACTCCCTCCCTTTGCTCCTTCCGTTTCTGCAGCCCCCGCTAGGGTGGTCGCCCGGAGGGCTACGGACCACGCTCCACTCTCCCCTTCGCCTTCACCGTCATCGTCTTCACCGTCACCTTCGCCATCTCCCTCACCATCTCCGGCGCCGTCTCCGGCACTGAGACCTGCCACTCCCCGCCACCTTCCAGTTGCTCCCATCCCCCACACCTCCTCCGTCGCCATCAAGCGCCCCAGTGGCACCCCAGCCTCCTCTACTCCCAAAAAGGCTGCGCCCTGCCCCCTTCCCCCACCCATGATGCCATGGATGTCTCCCCGCCTGTCTCTGCCCCTTCCTCCGCCTCCTCTACCACCTCCTCCTACCGCTACCTCCTCTCCCGTCCTGATCCCTCCCTTCTTGAAGCCCGGAACCTCACCCTCTTGCTTCGCCAGAATTTTCCTGGTGCCCCCATCTCCCTCCTCACTCCTCGCCGTGATTCGGTGCTCATCTCCTCCCCCAGCCCTACCATCCACACACACCTCCTTTCCCGCATCCCTGTCACCCTCTTTGGCCCAAATGCCTCCCTCACCCCTGCTCCTTCCCCGCCTCTCTCCCGCCAACCCCAAAACAGGCGTCACCCGCCGACCCTCACCGCCGTGATCACTCGACTTAGTCCGATGATCACGGAGGAGGAGGTGTTGGCGGAGCTTCAGGCACATCCCCATCTGGAGGTGCGTGCAGTTCGTGGCATACACAATGCTGCCGGCCCCATCTGCCTTATGCGGGTCTTTTCCGAGCACGCCCCCTCCATAGATCGTCTCCTGAAGGAGGGTGCCCTTCTTTTTAACCACCTGCCCGCACTGTAGGCAAGCCCACTTTTTACGGCAGTGCCCCAATCTCCAGTCCCCCCCCCCTCCTGTAATACCAGTAACCTCCCTCATCCTACCTACTCCCAGAAATGTAAGGCCCGACCCCCTCCTACCACTCCTTAACTCACCATTCCTGCCCACCATCTGGACGCCCCCACCCCTCCCGGCAATTCCCTTCGCCCAACCCTACCACTGAGGACATCATCAGATTCCCCACCATCGTCCTTCAGAATGTTTATCCTTTTCAGCGCGCACACACCCTCCAACAGATCTCCCTCGCCACCTGTTCCGTTTTCCAACTCAAAATGTACGCCACCTACTCCAACAACCAGGCCCATTTCACCTTCTCCCGTCTTGACACCCCTGTTTAAATCCCTGTCATGGCGCGACAGCACCGTATCCCTTTCAACATCCGCTCCCTTCCCACCAACAAGAACCTCATCCTGCGCACCCTTGCCGCCCACCGCGTGGATGCCTTCCTCCTCAATGAAACCTTCCTCCAGCCCCACCACACTGTCCACACTTCGCCCTACCTCCTCCACTGCTCCGATAATCCCCTCCCGATTGCGCGTGATGGAGTTGCCATTGGTCACCACCGCCAGATCCCCATTCGGCTCCAACCTCTCCTTCCCAACCCCACTGAACACCTGATCCTTAGTCTCTTCTTCCCCGACCTTATCGTAACTTGCGCCACCATCTATGTCCGCCCTAACGCCCCTATTCCGTTCGACTTCCTCTCCCACATTGACCGTACCTTCTCCTCCTACGTGATCGCCGCTGACCTCAACATCCATAGTCATTCCGCAGCCCAGTTACGGCGGTGGCATCGGTTCCTCTCCTCCCTTCAAAGCGACCTCATCCCCATGCCCCAGCACACCCGTCCCGAATCCAACTACACTCCCGATGTTATCCTCTCCTCCCCCAACCTCCTTGGCCGCATAACGGTGGATGTCCAGTAGCCTATTGGTAGCGACCGTCTCCCTGTCCTCCTTACCGTTTCAGACGGTAGTCGCCCCCGTCCTGACCCTCGTAATGACCCTCCCCCTAAGTACATCCGTGACTATTCCTGTGCCAACTGGAATGCCTACCGGGATACCCTCTCCACCCAGGTCGATAGCCACCCCTTCACCTACCATCACCCTGACGATGTAACCCATGCCGCCTCCTTCCTCCAGCAGACCTTGACTGAGGCAGTTGAGGCCCACGTCCCTACTGTCGCCATCCACCCCCACTGTCCTACCTTACCCCCACAGGCCGTCCTCCACCTTTGTGAATCCTGCGGTCTCTACCGTACCTTCCTCCGCACGTGTGACCCGGACACACTATGACGCCACCGGCAACTCCAGTGACACACCCTTAGTAAGGCCAATCACTTTGCCTCCTACCTCTCCAATGTATTTTCCATCCCTGATGATCCCCAGTTCGATTACTCCCTATTCCCCGATGTCAGAGATCGAATTGACACCTCTGTCCCTCCCCTCACACCTGGTTTCCAGTACTTGGACAACATTGCACACACGGAACTCAATGCCCCTATCACTACACATAATCTCATTGCTACACTCTGCACAAAACGCAACACCGCTCCTGGTAACGATCGTGTTGCCTATCGTCACCTTCGTGAAGCTCCTGTCTCTTTCCTCTCCGTCCTGGCCAGGCTCTACAATGTAGTCTTGTCCACTGGTTACTACCCTGGCCTGTGGAAAACCTCCCGTATCCTCATGTTCCTTAAAGCCGGCAAACTGCCGTCCGCCGTATCCTCCTACCGTCCCATCAGCCTTACCTCGGTCTTCAGCAAGGTCCTGGAATCTATCCTCACCCGCCACATCCACCAGCATCTCCGCCAGCACCGCCTCCTTCCCTTTACCCAGTGTGGCTTTCGACTGTCCTTCTCTTCTGACGATCTTCTCCTTCACCTCACTCATCTCCTTTCCGACCAGCTTAATTCCCGTCGCTCCGCAATTTTCCTCTCCCTGGACCTCGAACGAGCTTATGACCGCGTATGGCATTCCGGTCTCCTCTTCAAGCTCCAAACCTTCGCCCTTCCCATTAACTATGTGCGTCTGATCAGCTACTTTCTCTCCTACCATCCTTCCTACGTCACCATCCATAACACAGATTCCTACACCTTTTTCCCCTCCGCCGGTGTGCCCCAAGGCTCTGTCTTCTCCCTGCTTCTGTACCTTTTGTGTGCGGCGGACATGCCGCCGCCGTCAGCCCCCGTCCACCTTCTCCACTTTGCCGATGACGCTGCCTTCCTTGCCCTTGCCCCCACCTTGCAGCACTCCCAACACCTTCTCCAATCCCATTTTGACCGGTTCACCGCTTGTTGGAACCAGTGGTTGCTCAAGGTCAATACCTCCAAAACCCAGGCGATCATTGTAGGCAAAACCACCCCTTACTTCCGCCTCCCTGATTTCTATCTCACCATTTATGGCCGTCCTACTGCCCTCACTCCCACCCTTAAGTACCTTGGCGTCACCCTCGACCGTCGTCTCTCCTGGACACCCCATCTCCGGACAATCCAAGCCAAGGCACGCTCCCGACTCCGTCTCCTCAAGCTCATTTCCGGCTGTACGTGGGGTCTGGACCCCTCCACCATCCTCCACACTTATAAATCCCTCATCCGTCCTATCCTTTGTTATGCCCATCCGGCCTGTATCTCTGCCCCCCCCCCTTCCTTTTGTAAATCCCTCCAAATCCTTGAATGCCATGCTCTCCGCCTCGCCTATCGCATCCGTCTCCCCTCCCCCACGCGGATCCTGTATGATCTCATCCCCTTCCCCCACCTCCTCCTCTTCCTTGAAAGGATATGGATCCTGTACACCTCCCGCAAACTCGATGCTCCTCATCCACTTGTCCTACCCATCCTCTCTCACCCCCGCCCGCTGCCGCGCCTGTATTCCCACGTCCCACCCGGTCTCCATCTCTCCATCCTCCTCACCCTCTCCCAAGACGGCTTCCGCCAGCTCCCCCTCCCTGATGATGTCCTCCTCCCCTCCATCTACCCCTCCTAACAACTTTGATCCTCCCCCCACTTCCTGTGTCCTTTCCTTTAGGGACCCACCCACATACATGTTTTAAACCTACATTTATGCAACAGGTTAGATCGCTAAAGTTTCACAAATGGGCAGATAGTAAGAGAAGTGTAGGCGGGATAAAGTCTGTAAGGATTCAAGGTTCACCTTTTGCATTATAAACAACACACATACAGTACTTGATAGTACATCCTGAAGCAGTCTAGAATTTTTTAAATTTATTTAGCAGCTTATGATGTACATCTATGGAGTAAGTCCAAGTTCATATTTGCTTTGTCAGCTTTCCAGTAAACTATATTACTCTTACTGATTCTAACTATAGTTTTGTTAAGATAACTAATAAATTTTAGTCACAACATTTCTGGAAATTAACATCACAGTTACAAAATTTTAGATACTGTAATCTGAACAGATTTTATGAGGCATACGTAATTTATGTACCTAAATTACAGAACATTTAATTGCAATAATTCTGTACTTTTGGTCCATTATTTTGTATATACGGTATAATCCAGCCACACAGCATATACACAGTCTAGATTCTGTTTTGTTTATAATTATAAAAAAATTTAACAGCAATAATACTGTAGAAAAACGAAGTCTATAGATAAATAAATGCTGTTAAGAAGTTAAGAAATATTACTTTCTCTTTTTCTCTATACTTGTGTACATTTTTTTTTTAGTGTACTGTGCCTGTTTGCTCCAGTTATTTTCGTTTGAAATAATTTCTGTGATTGAATACAAAGGGGATTGTGATAGCAGTTGTTTCATTGACTGTTTAAACTTATCCTTCGATTTGGCATTAGTGATGTGTGCAATATAACCACTGCTTCTCTCCTATTGAGTTGTGTTATGCTGCGGAATTCTTAATTTCTTGCTGTTTCTGTTTTGTAAACATAACTAACTTAGGTACGAGATTCTACACTGCTCACGGTCTTCATCTGAATCAACTCGGAAAGAAGCATATAAGTAGCCAATGAGTTAGGCATAGCAAAAATCGATAGCTCTGAGTCAATACCACTTAGATTTAGGGAAAATTCTTTTTTAGAGGTAGCAAAGAAGGGCCGAGAGTAACAGGTTTGCCCAGATTCACACTGGATGACCACATTAAAGATGCGAGTAATATAATAAATGTCGGTAACAATAGAAAGAAATATATCAGTAATGACGATTGCCCCCATAAAAAAAATTACTCACCAGCTTTGTCTCTCAAGATAGGTTAGCTCAATATTGAAAGTATAAGAGGAAAACAAGTAATTTTAAACGAATTTGCAAATGAGAACTTATTTGATGCGTTATGCCAAAGTGAGCACTGGTGTAAAGGAAATGAAATATCTTTTCATGTACTAGATGATTTCCTCTTAGCAAATAGCTTTAGCACAGAGAAGCATATTCATGGAGGTGTATCAATTTACATTAAGAAAGAATTAATAAATCGTACTAATCAACTAGATCTACGATTTCTGTGCAGTGAGATACATTTTGAAGCCACAGGTGTTTATCTGGATCATTTAAAAATTGCTGTTGTATCTCTTTATAGATCACCAGGCGGAAGTTTACTAATATTTTTAGCAAAACTTGAGATTTTACTAAATTTCTTTCGTAGTCCTCACTGGAAGAAATATAGTATAGTGATTGATGGTGACATCAATGCTGCATTTGATGTAAACGAAGACGTGCACACCGTAAATGAATTTAAAAACCTATTAGGACAATTCAACTTCATTTTTGCGAACTGCAAACCCACAAGACAGTCTGCTTGTCTCGACAACATACTTACAAATGCCAATAGAGAGTTACTATCTTCAGATGTAGCTGTCTTCGATTTCTCGGACCATGACTCAGTTTGGGTAAAAATAGGTACAGATAGGCATAATATGGACTATAAGGAGTTTAAAGAGCCTAAAATAGTCATCACAAGACCGATAACGCAAAAAAATTGTCTAATTTCATGGTCTCACTCAGTAATTGTGACTGGTCACATATGTTTAACAATAATGCCCAGGGCTCTGCCAATACATTGTTCGATAGATTTTTTCATTCTTTCTTAAATATATTCGAGACCAACTGCCCTCAATATAAATGTAAAGTTAACACTAAAAATAACAGTAATAGACATAGGGATAAGAATCCATGGTATACCGCTCAAGTAGCCAATATGAAAAGGAGGTTGTTGTTGTATAGAGATTCTTACAGACTTCAGAAAACTGATATGGCTAAACAAAGGTAATCAAGAGCACAAAAGGAATATAAGTATGCTTTAAATGAGGACAAAAAACAAGAAATCTAGTCAGCATTTAGCCATCAAAAAATAAATGCAAAAAAGCATAGACCATAAGAAATTAAGTGGCCGAAAGCAAGCAGAAAGCTGTGGTAGAAATTTCAGCACATGAATTTAATAACTACTGTATAAAATCTGTTTTCAAAATTAGGGAAAGCGTTGGGAGGCTGCAAGAAATTGTAGCTGATCTCATTAAATATCATAATGTAGACTACACCCTGAAAGACAGATTCCTTTCTTTCTTTCTTCATCTGAGACAACTCTTCCTGTAGTCCTTTTATTGATTTTCATTTGTAGTCTGGTTTGCAGTATTCTGGTTTTCTCTGTCTTGTTTTTTAGGTCATCTACTGTAATTTGAAGTTCTTTTATATCTTCCTTAATTTCTGTGATCCATTTAATGTCGCTCTTGCTATTCCACAATTTTTGTATTATTTTTTTACTAATTCTGTTTTCTGGAGTTCTCATCAGATGTCCAAAGAATGAGATGCGTTTCTTTCTGATTGTGCTCATGACTGGTTCTATTTTTTTTATATACTGTTTCATTGATGCTATTCTCCAATGTCCATTTATTTTATACTGTTTATTTATACATGTCCTAATTATTCTTCTTTCTATTTTTAGTATTCTGTCAATTTCTGCTGTATTAGTTGTTTTGAAGATAGTTTCAGCTGCATACGTTATTTCTGGTTGTGTAACTGTTTTATAGTGTTTTAATTTTGCATCTATAGATAGGCTTTTTTGTTGTATGTAGTTTTGGTAATGTAATTTGCATAGTTCAGTTTTTTATTCTGTTTTGCCATGATGGCTTCTCATTTAGATTGTATGTTATTATTTCGCCTAAATACTTAAATTTATCAACAATTTTGATTTCCTGTTCTCCTATTGTAATTTTGTTTGCAATTGGTGGATCAGTTAGCATTATCTCGGTTTTTTCAAATGATATTCTAAGGCCTACTTTCTCTGCTATTTCTTGTAGTGATTTCACCTGTTGCCTGGCTTCTTGAATGGTGTTGGCTAGGAGAGCAAGATCATCAGCGAATCCCAAGCAGTTTAAGCTAATATCATCTTTTGCACTTCCAATTCTTATCCTCTTTGGATTGCCCTTGTACCATTCTGTCATTATGTATTCCAGTGCACAGTTGAAAAGTAATGGTGATAGGCAGTCACCTTGTCTTAAGCCTGTTTTTATGAGGAATGGTTCCGAAATTTCTCCTCTAAACTTCACTTTTGATTTGGTGTTGGTTAGAGTGAGTTGTATTATTTTAATTAGTTTTGGATGGAGTCCTAGATTTCTTAAAATTTTTAATACTGAAGGTCTGTGGAGACAGTCATATGCCTTCTTAAAATCTACAAATGTAATTGCCAAAGGTTTGTTCCGTTTCTTGTAGTATGCCATAATCAATTTTAAACTAATTATCTGCTCTGCACAGCTTCTCCATGGTCTGAAACCTCCCTGATATTCCCCTAACTCCTGTTCTAATTGTTCCTTGATTCTTTCATATAGGATCTTGGATAGAATTTTATATGTGCAATCTAGGAGAGAGATTCCTCTGTAGTTATCTGGGTTGCTCTTATCTCCCTTTTTGTGCAGTGGGTGGATGATAGCTGTGGTCCAATGTTCGGGAAATTGTTCTGTTACCCAAATTTTTGTTAGAGCCATGTGTAAGGAGGTCTTGACTGTGTCACTTGCATATTTCCACATTTCAACAAAAACCTGATCTTCTCCACATGCCTTATAATTTTTTTGTTCTTTAAGAATTTCTTCTACTTCTTGGAAAGTTGGAGGGTCTAGTTTGTTAGGTTTGGTTTTTATTGGGGCATTTATGTTGATTTGTAAGGGTTCTTTGGGTTCCTCGCAATTCAGAAGTTTGTAAAATGCTTTTGCCATGATTTCTGCATTTTCCTTGTTACTGTGTGTCATTCTTCCATCTTCATCTTTCAGTATTAGTGTAGGGGCCTCATATTGTTGTAGTTGTTTCCCAAAGATTTTGTAGTAGTTCCTGGAGTTGGTTTTATGATAATTACCTTCTATAGACTTTATAATATCTTTATGAAATCCTCTCTTGATTCTTCTAATATTTTGAGTAAATTTTTTTCTTTCATTTTTTAGGTTGATTGCATAATATCTTTATGAAATCCTCTCTTGATTCTTCTAATATTTTGAGTGAATTTTTTTCTTTCATTTTGTAGGTTGATGGCATTTTCTTCAGTTTTATGTGTTTGAAACTTTAACCATGCTTGGTGTCTATCTTCATGGAGTTTGTCACATTCTGATGTCCACCATGCATGTTTCCTTCGTGGGTTCAAGGGAGCTAGATTCTCTGCTTCTTTTTTAAGATTAGGCACTAGTTGTTCTAGATCATCTGTTAATTTGATGGTTTGTGTTATTTGTTGGTACTTATTATTTTTAATTAGCTGATGTGGGTGAAACCTCCTTTTTATTTTATTAGTTTTTCTGGTTCTCTTCCTTAACGGTGTGAATTTGATTTTAATTTTAACCATATGATGGTCTGAGCCTGTGTCTACTCCTCTCAGTACTTTAACATTGTAGATCTCCTTATGAAAATTTTTGTCCATACAGACATGGTCTAGCTGCCACTCGCCCTTCCTCCAGTCTGGATGTTTCCATGTTTTAAGTTTACTTGGCTTCCTCTTAAAGTATGTTGATTTAGATATAAGGTTGTGTTCTCTGCAGAGTTCTACAAGTCTTTGACCGTTTTTGTTTGTAAATTTATGTGGACTCCATTTTCCAATTATATCTTTATATTTCCTTTCTTTTCCCAACTGAGCCTTGAAATATCCCAATAAGATTTTTACATTCTTTTTATTTACTCTGTTCACAGTTTGTTCTAGAAGGTCCCAAAATTTATCTACCTTTTCCTTTGTTTTTGTTAGACAATTTTTTTCATTTGTTGGGGCATGAGCATTTATTATTGTATAGGTTTTATTCATTGTTTTAATGCTTAGAGTCGCAATTCTTGGTGATACTGCTTGGAAATCCGTTACTGAATCTATTATTTTTATGTTTACTAAAAACCCTGTTCCAAACTGGGGACATTGTTTCATTGCCCTCGGTCCTGGTTTCCCATTATAAATTCTGTATCCTTGTGATTCGAACGGGTCCTCTGTGGAGTTTCTCATTTCTTGGATCCGTGTTATTAAAATTTTTTGTTTATTTAGTTCATCTGTGAGCTCCTTGAGTTTTCCGGTCTGAAGTAGTGAGTTTATGTTGTGTGTTGCTATATAATTTATTTGCTCATGTTTAATCTTCTTTTTTTTGTGTTTTAGTGTGCATTTGGATGGTTGCAAACGCTCCAATTCGTTGCTATCTTCTAGTTGACTACCCACCGAATCCGATGTAGCCTTTTCCCGCCTTTTTGAGCAGGACGGTGGAAATTTTTTCCTAAAAGACGTTTCCATTTTTGACTGTCGAAGGTTGTCAACCTTAGTTGGAGCAAGCTCCGATTTACAACTCCGGTTGTTAACCGCAGAGGGTGTGTTTGGTCCGCGAGAGCTATTTTATTTCACTCAAGTCCGCCAGTAAACCGGTGAGGACTTCCCTGTCCGGCACCTGGGACGCGCCACGTAGGAGTATCACCTCTCCTCCTACTATGACAGCAAGACAAGTAGGTCTTTCTTGTAACATGTCAAGAAAGATAATTGGGCACATAGTATATCCTCTTACTAAATGTATAAACAGATGTCTAATTGAAGGAGTATTCCCAGATGTATTAAAATTATCCAGGGTAGTGCCCATTTACAAGAAAGGAGACAAAAATTGCCCCTCTAGCTATCGTAAACTGGCATAGTATGCACTATTGGGGAACGGAAAATCCAAGATGGCTGCGACAGGTGGAACATCAGCGACATTGCCAGGTTAATGTACGGTGCGGCATTATGGGAGGAAGGATAATTGGCCGCCATTTTATCTATGGCAATCTAAATGGTGCAATGTATGCTAATTTCCTACATAATGTTGTGCCGATGTTACTACAAGATGTTTCCCTGCATGACAGAATGGCGATGTACTTCCAACATGATGGATGTCCGGCACATAGCTCGCATGTGGTTGAAGCGGTACTGAATACCATTTTTTGTGACAGGTGGATTGGTCGTCGAAGCACCATTCCATGTCCCGCACGTTCACCGGATCTGACGTCCCCAGATTTCTTTCTGTGGGGAAGGTTGAAGGATATTTGCTATCGTGATCCACCGACAATGCCTGCCAAGATGCGTCAGTGCATTGTCAATGCATGTGCGAACATTACGGAAGGCGAACTACTCGCAGTTGAGAGGAATGTCGTTAGATGTATTGCCAAATGCATTGAGGTTGATGGACATCATTTTGAGCATTTATTGCATTAATGTGGTATTTACAGGTAATCACGCTGTAACAGCATGCGTTGTCGGAAATAATAAGTTCAGAAAGGTACATGTACGACATTGGAACAACCGAAATAAAATGTTCAAAAGTACCTACATTCCGTATTTTAATTTAAAGAACCTACCTGTTACGAACTGTTTGTGTAAAATTGTCAGCCATACGTTTGTGACTATTACAGCGCCATCTATCACAAAGCAAAAAAAGTGGTCCAACTAAAACATTCAAATTTCTTTACATACTACACGAATATGTAATAAAAATGGGGGTTCCTTTTTAATAAAACTCAGTTGATATCCATTTGACCTATGGCAGCGCCATCTAGCGGGCCAACCACAGCGCCATCTGGTTTTCCCTTTCAAGCCAGATGAGTTTCGTTCTTTGTAGTTTTTTCGATTGACACTTATTTCGTGAGATATTTGGCCCGGTCTCTATCAATAGTCCAACTTGTATAATTACACTATAGCTTGCAACGTATTGAGGTCGTTGCTAGGGTGCTGTTCGCGGTCAAATAGAAGTACGCAATCTGAAGGCTTCGGTAGCCAGCACCTGTATTTATGCTGAACCGTGTGTTTTTCGCAGCACATCTCCGGCGGTACACCGCAAGGTTACCGCCCTTCGATAGTGCCTTTTTCGCGCTAATCGAAGTGCTAGGGGTTCCAGGTGCCAGCCAGCCAGCCAGCCAGCCAGCCAGCCAGCCAGCCAGCCAGCCAGCCAGCCAGCCAGCCAGCAGTTCCCGGTCCCGGCCTGCAGCAGTGGTCCCGCAGCCTGCCAGCCAGCCAGCCAGCCAGCCAGCCAGCCAGCCAGCCAGCCAGCCAGCCAGCCCTCCGGTGGCAGCAGCAGCAGTCCAGCCAGCAGCAGTCCAGCCAGCAGCAGCAGCAGCCGCAGCCGCCGCCGCCCCGGCCCCGTCCGCGGCAGCAGCGTCCCTGCCTCTCGCCGTCGCCGTCGCCGTCGCCGTCGCCGTCGCCGTCGCCGTCGCCGTCGCCGTCGCCGTCGCCGTCCGTCGTCCCCCAGTGTGTGTCCTGTCCTTTTAGTGCTGTGTTTTTCTTTCTTCTTCTTGTCGTCATGTCCGCCCCCGCCACCACCGTCACTACTACCACCACCGCCATCGTGTATACGTCCCCTTCCGCCGCCTCCACCACTATCACTTGGTGTGCCCAGTCCCACCCCCCTCCTTCCATCCCTCCCCTCCTCTCTATCCCTTCGCCCTCGCTCTTTGTCTCCCCATCTCCCGCCTCTTCCTCTCGTTCTGATCCTTTCCCCCCACTCCCCCAGCCTGTCACTGCAGCTCCGGCTAGGGTGGTGGCCCGTCGGGCCACTGCCCACGCCCAGCTCTCCCCATCGCCATCGCCATCGCCATCACCGCCACCACCGTCATCATCGTCACCATCACCATCACTGCCACATTCGCCTGCACCGTCACAGTCACTATCTCCGGCGCCGACTGCTGCGTCCGTGCCGGGACCTGTCCCTTCCCACCACCTCCCCATCGTTCCCGTCCCTCCTGTCACCACCCGCCCATCTGCCGCTGTCAAACGCCCTAGTGGCGCCTCCACTTCCTCTGCTCCTAAAAAGGCTCCACCCCGCCCGCCATCCCCACCCCAAAATGCCATGGACGTCTCCCCACCAGGCCCCGCTCCCTCCTCCTCCTCCTCCTCCTCCCCACCCGGTCTCTACAAATATCTCCTGTCCCGTCCCGATCCTTCCTTCCTCGAGGCCCGGAATCTCTCCCTCCTCCTCCGCCAACATTTCCCTGGCGTCCCCATCTCTCTCCTTACTCCCAGACGGGATTCTGTTCTTATCTCCTCCCCCAGCCCAACCCTCCATACTGACATCCTCTCCCGCCTCCCCATCACCCGTTTTGGTCCTCACGCCTCCCTCACCCCTGCTCCCTCCCCATCTCCTACCCGCCAACCCCAACCCCCGCGTCGCCCGCCGACCCTCACCGCCGTGATCACTCGGCTTAGCCCGTCGATCACGGAGGAGGAGGTGCTGGCGGAGCTGAAGGCCCATCCCACCCTGGAGGTGCGGGCGGTCCGCCGCATTTTCAACGCGACCGGCCCCACCCGCCTTATGCGGGTTTTCTCTGAGGACGCCCCCTCCATTGACCGTCTCCTGAAGGAGGGTGCCCTCCTCTTCAATCAGCGGTACAAGGTCGACCCCTCCCGTTCCCCCCCTCAATCCCTGCGCTGCCAGAGATGTCTGCGCTACAATGCACATCCAACAGCAGAGTGCCGCGAGGCCCCCACCTGCCCACATTGTCGGCAAGCGCACTTCCTCCGGCAGTGCCCCAACCTCCAATCCCCTCCCTCCTGTAATACCTGCAGCCTCCCCCACCCCACCTACTCCCAAAAGTGCAAAGCCCGACCCCCTCCCACCACTCCTGAACTCACCGTACCTGTCCGTCCCCTGGACGCCCCCACCCCTCCTGGCAATTCCCTTCGTCCCCCCCCCACTGCTGAGGACATCATCAGGTTCCTCACCATTGTCCTTCAAAACGTCCATCCCTTTCAGCGCCCCCACACCTTACAACAGATCTCCCTCGCCGCCCGTTCCATATTCCACCTTAAAATGTACGCCACCTTTTCCAATAACCAGGCCCATTTCACCTTCTCCCGCCTTGACACCCTCGTCTAAGTCCTTATCATGGCGCGACAGCATCGTATCCTTTTCAACAATATCCGCTCCCTTCCCGCCAACAAGAACCTCTTCCTGCACACCCTTGCTGCCCACCGTGTGGATGCCTTCCTCCTCAATGAAACCTTCCTCCAACCCCACCACTCCATCCACACCTCCCCCTATCTCCTCCACCGCTCCGATAATCCCCTCCCAGTTGCGCGTGGCGGAGTTGCCATTGGCCACCACCGCCAGATCCCCGTTCGGCTCCAGCCTCTCCTTCCCGACCCCACCGAACACCTGATCCTTAGTCTCTTCTTCCCCGGCCTTACCATTACCTGTGCCACCATCTATGTCCGCCCCAACGCCCCTCTTCCTTTCGACTTCCTCTCCCACATCGACCGTACCTTCTCCTCCTATGTGATCGCCGCCGACCTCAACATCCATAGTCGCTCCGCTGCCCAGTTACGGCGGTGGCATCGGTTCCTCTCCTCCCTTCAAGGCGACCTCATCCCCATCCCCCAGCATACTCGTCCCGAATCCAACTCCACTCCCGATGTTATCCTCTCCTCCCCCAACCTCCTTGGTCGCATTACGGTGGATGTCCTGGAGCCTATTGGTAGCGACCATCTCCCTGTCCTCCTCACCGTTTCAGACGGCCGTCGCCCCCGCCCCGACCCTCGTCATGACCCTCCCCCTAAGTACATCCATGACTATTCCCGTGCCAACTGGAATGCCTACCGGGATACCCTCTCCACTCAGGTCGATAGCCACCCTCTCGCCTACCGCCGTCCTGATGATGTCACCCATGCCGCCTCCTTTCTCCAGCAGACCTTGTCTGAGGCCGTGGAGGCCCACGTCCCTACTGTTGCCATCCACCCCCACCGTCCTACCTTACCACCACAGGCCGTCCTCCTCCTTCGTGAATCCCGTCGTCTCTACCGTGCCTTCCTCCGCACGCGTGACCCGGACACCCTACGACGCCACCGGCAACTACAGCGACACATTCGAAATTTGCTCGCGGCCAAGAAACGCCGGGACTGGCGACAGACATGCACCCGTTTAACTGCTACCCTCCCTATAAACTCGTCCAAGTTCTGGACCGCCTTCCGTCGCCTTACCGGAACTCAACCCTCCCCCTACTATCCTCTTCTCCACGATGATCACCCCTTTCCTGACGCCCTTAGTAAGGCCAATCACTTTGCCTCCTACCTGTCCGATGTGTTTTCCATCCCTGATGATCCCCAGTTCGATTACTCCCTCTTCCCAGATATCCGCGATCGAACTGATACCTCTGTCCCTCCCCTCGCTCCTGGTTTCCAGTACTTGGCCAACATTCCACACACGGACCTTAATGCCCCCATCACCACACAGGATCTCATCAATACACTCCGCACCAAACGCAACACCGCTCCTGGTCACGATCGTGGCACCTACCGTCACCTTCGTGAAGCTCCTGTCTCTTTTCTCTCCACCCTGGCCAGGCTCTACAATGTAGTCCTGTCCACCGGTTACTACCCCGACCTGTGGAAAACCTCCCGTATCCTCATGTTCCTCAAACCTGGCAAACCGCCGTCCGCCGTCTCCTCCTACCGTCCCATCAGCCTTACCTCGGTCTTCAGCAAGGTCCTGGAATCTATCCTCACCCGCCGCATCCACCAGCATCTCCGCCAGCACCGCCTCCTCCCCGTTACCCAGTGTGGCTTTCGGCCGTCCTTCTCTTCCGACGATCTTCTCCTTCACCTCACTCATCTCCTTTCCGAACAGCTCAATTCCCGTCGCTCCGCAATCTTCCTCTCTCTTGACCTCGAACGCGCATATGACCGCGTATGGCATTCCGGTCTCCTCTTCAAGCTCCAAACCTTCGCCCTTCCCATTAACTACGTTCGTCTGATCGGTTCCTTTCTCTCCCGCCGTCCTTCCTATGTCACCATCCATAACACCGATTCCTACACCTTTTTCCCCTCCGCCGGTGTGCCCCAAGGCTCCGTCCTCTCCCCCCTTCTGTACTTGTTGTACATGGCGGACATGCCGCCGCCGTCACCCCCCGTCCACCTTCTCCAGTTTGCCGATGACACCGCCTTCCTTGCCCTTGCCCCCACCCTGCGACGCTCCCAACACCTTCTCCAATCCCATCTTGACCGGTTCACCGCTTGGTGCAACCAGTGGTTGCTCAAGGTCAATCCTTCCAAAACCCAGGCGATCATTGTAGGCAAAACCACTCCCTCCTTCCGCCTCCTTGATTTCTATCTCACCGTTTATGGCCGTCCCATCGCTCTCACCCCCACCCTTAAGTACCTTGGCGTCACCCTCGACCGTCGCCTCTCCTGGACTCCCCATCTCCAGACAATCCAAGCCAAGGCACGTTCCCGACTCCGTCTCCTCAAGCTCCTTTCCGGCCGAACGTGGGGTCTGGACCCCTCCACCATCCTCCACACCTATAAGTCCCTCATCCGCCCTATCCTCTGTTACGCCCATCCCGCCTGGATCTCCGCCCCCCCTTCCTTTTATAAATCCCTCCAAATCCTTGAACGCCATGCTCTCCGCCTTGCCTATCGCATCCGTCTCCCTTCCCCCACGCGGATCCTGTATGACCTTATCCCCTTCCCCCACCTCCTCCTCTTCCTCGAAAGGATACGAATCCTATACACCTCCCGTAAACTCGATCCTCCTCACCCGCTCGTCTCCCCGATCCTCTCCCACCCCCGCCCGCTGCCACGCCTGTACTCCCACGTCCCACCCGGTCTCCATCTCTCCACCCTCCTTACCCTCTCCCAAGGTGGCTTCCGCCAGCTCCCCCTCCCTGATGATGCCCTCCTCCCCTCCATCTACCCCTCCTACCAACTTTGATCCTCCCACCCTCCTCCTGTGCTTGCTCCTCGGGGCACCCTCCCTCCCTTCTCTCCCTTTTCCCTCCCTCCTCCTTTTCTCGTCCCTCGTCCCCCGGGCCCCCCCCTCCCCTGTCCCTATCCTCCTGTCCCCGTCTCCTAAGCCATGGCATCCTCTTTTCCTCCCCTCTCCCCCTCCTCATCCCTGTTGCCCTCTTGGCAGGTCCCCGGACTCGCACACGCTCAGTGGACATTCGCGCGCCGGAGATCACCGCCATCAGTGTATCGTGTGTGCCGTCATGTTTAGTGTTCAGTGTTTACCGTCACACTCCATCGTTCACCAGTGCCATCGTCTCCTTCAGTGTCTGTGCGTCGTCTCAACAGTTTGCAGTGTGGCTTATCGTCGAGTGTGAACGGCTCCGTGTTTGTTTCTCTGTGTCTCCTGTTTTATTGCCCACCATTTTGTAACTTTTGTTTTTCTCCTGTTTTTGCTGATTGTACCTTCTATGGCTGAAGAGCAGCGTAGTATGCTGCTGACAGCCTGCCTGCTGTACAGGCTTTAAAATAACAATAAAGTAAAAAAAAAAAAAAAATTTTTCGCAGCTACCACTGAGGACATCATCAGATTCCTCACCATCGTCCATCAGAATGTTCATCCTTTTCAGTGCCCCAACACCCTCCAATAGATCTCCCTCACCGCCCGTTCTGTTTTCCACCTAAAAATGTACACCACCTACTCCAGCAACCAGGCCCATTTCACCTTCTCCCGTCTTGACACCATCGTCTAAATCCCTGTCATGGCGCGACAGCACCGTATCCTTTTCAACAACATCCACTCCCTTCCCGCCAACAAGAACCTCTTCCTGCACACCCTTGCCACCCACCGCGTGGATGCCTTCCTCCTCAATGAAACTTTCCTCCAACCCCACCACACCGTCCACACTTCATCCTACCTCCTCCACTGCTCCAATACTCCCCTCCCGATTGCGCATGGCGTAGTTGCCATTGGTCACCACCGCCAGATCCTAGTTCGGCTCCAAACTCTCTTTCCCGACCCCATCGAACACCTGATTCTCAGTTTATTTTTCCCCACCTTACCGTTACCTGCGCCACCATCTATGTACGCCCTCATGCCCCTATTCCCTTCGACTTCCTCTCCAGCATACCTTCTCCTCCTACGTGATCACCGCCGACCTCAACATCCATAGTCGTTCCGCCGCCCAGTTACGGCGGTGGCATCGGTTCCTCTCCTCACTTCAAGTGACCTCATCCCCATGCCCCAGCACACCCATCCCGAATCCAACTACACTCCCGATGTTATCCTCTCCTCCCCCAACCTCCTTGGCCGCATAACGGTGGATGTCCTGGAGCCTATTGATACCGACCATCTCCCTGTCCTCCTCACTGTTTCAGATGGTTGTTGCCACCGCCCCGACCCTCGTATTGACCCTCCCCCTAAGTACATCCGTGACTATTCCTGTGCCAACTGGAATGCCTACCGGGATACCCTCTCCACCCAGGTCGATAGCCACCCCTTCACCTACCACCACCCTGACGATGTAACCCATGCCGCCTCCTTCCTCCAGCAGACCTTGTCTGAGGCAGTGGAGGCCCACATCCCTACTGTCGCCATCCACCCCCACTGTCCTACCTTACCCCCACAGGCCGTCCTCCACCTTTGTGAATCCTGCGGTCTCTACCGTACCTTCCTCCGCACGTGTGACCCGGACACACTATGACGCCACCGGCAACTCCAGTGACACACCCTTAGTAAGGCCAATCACTTTGCCTCCTACCTCTCCGATGTATTTTCCATCCCTGATGATCCCCAGTTCGATTACTCCCTATTCCCCGATGTCCGAGATCGAACTGACACCTCTGTCCCTCCCCTCACACCTGGTTTCCAGTACTTGCACAACATTGCACACACGGAACTCAATGCCCCTATCACTACACATGATCTCATTGCTACACTCTGCACAAAACGCAACACCGCTCCTGGTCATGATCGTGTCACCTACCGTCACCTTCGTGAAGCTCCTGTCTCTTTCTCTCCACCCTGGCCTGGCTCTATAATGTAGTCCTGTCCACCGGTTACTACCCCGACCTGCGGAAAACCTCCGGTATCCTGATGTTCCTTAAACCTGACAAACCGCCATCCGCCGTCTCCTCCTACCTTCCCATCAGCCTTACCTCGGTCTTCAGCAAGGTCCTGGAATCTATCCTCACCCGTCGCATCCACCAGCGTCTCTGCCAGCACCGCCTCCTTCCCGTTACCCAGTGTGGCTTTGGGCCGTCCTTCGCTTCCGACGACCTTCTCCTTCACCTCACAAATCTCCTTTCCGACCAGCTTAATTCTCGTCACTCCGCAATCTTCCTCTCCCTGGACCTCGAACGAGCTTATGACCGCGTATGGCATTCCGGTCTCCTCTTCAAGCTCCAAACCTTCGCCCTTCCCATTAACTATGTGCGTCTGATCGGCTACTTTCTCTCCTACCATCCTTCCTACGTCACCATCCATAACACAGATTCCTACACCTTTTTCCCCTCCGCCGGTGTGCCCCAAGGCTCCGTCCTCTCCACCCTTCTGTACCTTTTGTATACGGCAGACATGCCGCCGCCGTCACCCCCCATCCACCTTCTCCAGTTTGCCAATGACACCGCCTTCCTTGCCCTTGCCCCCACCCTGCAGCGCTCCCAACACCTTCTCCAATCCCATCTTGACCGGTTCACCACTTGGTGCAACCAGTGGTTGCTCAAGGTTAATCCCTCAAAAACACAGGCAATCATTGTAGGTAAAACCACCCCTTCCATCCGCCTCCTTGATTTTTATCTCACCATCTATGGCCTTCCTATTGCCCTCACTCCCACCCGTAAGTACCTTGGCGTCATCCTCGACCTTCGCCTCTCCTGGACTCCCCATCTCCGGACAATCCAAGCCAAGGCACGCTCCCGACTCAGTCTCCTCAAGTTCCTTTCTGGCCGTACGTGGGGTCTGGACCCTCCACCATCCTCCACACCTACAAATCCCTCATCCGCCCTATCCTTTGTTACACCCATCCCGCCTGGATCTGCGCCCCCCCTACCTTTTATAAATTCCTCCAAATCCTTGAATGCCATGCTCTCTGCCTTGCCTATCGCATCCATCTCCCCTCCCCCACGCGGATCCTGTACGATCTCATCCCCTTCCTCCACCTCCTCCTTTTCCTTGAAAGGATGCAGATCCTGTACACCTCCCGCAAACTTGATCCTCCTCATCCACTTATCTCCCCGATCCTCTCCCACCCCCACCAGCTGCCGTGCCTGTATTCCCACGTCCCACCCGGTCTCCTTCTCTCCAGCCTCCTTACCCTCTCCCAAGGTGGCTTCCGCCAGCTCCCCCTCCCTGATGATGTCCTCCTCGCCTCCATCTACCCCTCCTATCAACTTTGATCCACCCCCCCCCTACTTCCTGTGTCCTTTCCTTTAGGCACCCACCCTCCCTTCTCTTTCCTTTTCCTCTGTCCCCTCCCTTCACCCCTCTTACCCCGGGCTTCCCCTCCCCCTTCCTCCCTTCCCCCTATCTCCCCTGCCCATGGCATCTGCTCTCCCTTCTCTCTCTCCCACCCCCCTCCTTCTCTCTTGGCAGGTCCCCGGACTCGTACACAGTTAGTGAACATTCGCGCGCCAGAGATCAACGCCTCGTGTTCTGTGTGTGCCGTCGTTTTGTGCTTAAGTGGTTCAGTGTTATTTGTGCACCTACATTCACGCAAGACAATTTTCGTCTATATATGTGTCGAAGTGTCTCAACAAATTTTGTCTTGGACTCTACGCCCGTGAACGGTTCCATGTATTTTAAAAAGTGTTTGTCTCCGTTTATATGTCCACCGTATTTTTTCTCTAAATGTCTTCATTTGTATCTTTTGTGTTTCTCTGAGGCCCAAGAGCGGCATAGTTTGCTGCTGCTGGCCTGCCTGTACACAGGTTTCAAAATAACAATAAGGAAAAAAAAAAGAAAACACAAAATGTTGGTTAAGAGTTTCTTTATTCAGGTAATATTTGGAATTGCACGGAGCAACAGTTCCATGCCGGTGAAGTAGATGCCAACAATGGGTTGTAGTAATATCTGTAATACATAATTCTGACCACGTATGATTAATCTTCTGCTTGCATAGTCGCATCCCATCTCCGTTACGGCCGTAATTATGTCTGCTAGTCTGCTCTGGAGTCTGGCGCATTTGTGTATATCCCTGTCTCCTCCTGAAATTCCCAACAAGCATCTCCACAAGAACGGTATTTGAAGACCACCAGCATATCTCGTCGATATAAGTCAAAACTGGTAATATTTGCAATATTCGCCTTTCAAACAAATCGGAAACTTAGTTTTGGAAAGCCTATATCGAGTTTAGAGTAAAGCATGCCAGGTTACTTTTACTTTTCTGTTTATTTTTCTTCTCTGTACAACTTGCAACTTTATCCATTTGCTCCTTGCGTGATAGTTTAGCTTTTTGTATCGAGTTTCAAGCATACTTTCAAACTTTCTGTTTTAGGTTCTTACCTTGACTGCCCTCCACGTGCATGTGGATTAGATGTAAACACATTGCTGTCAGCCAAAGCAGGGTGCTTCACGTAAAAATACTTCCCGCGTTTCGTCTCACCCTGTGGAACTCGCAGATTAAGACGAAAAGTGTTGGTTAAATGCCATGAATATATGCTTTCATACCAACTGGTTTGGGATTAGTCTTCCCTCGCTCCAGTATTGAAATCGCAAGTTTTTCCCTGTCAGTTGTGCTCAGTTTTGGAAATCCAGGCAAGCAGAACACAGCAGGTGGTGTAATGGCGGAGATTCTAACCCAGCCAGCTGCACGTAGTGTAGAGGAGTAACGCGAGAGTGCAGTACCTGCCCGCATTGCAGAGTACCCGGACTCGCGTAGTACGCACTGCCACCAACAGATGGCATGCGCGAGCTGCAAAGCGTACAGCTTCGTATAGGGAATGTACGGCCAACTTGCAAGTGGAACTGAACTTCTGGGGATATATTGACTTCTGCAGCATGATTAGCCGTGTACATTTAAGAAGCACACTCTGCCGTCTAATGCACTGCTAAAACTGATCTGTGGCATGTTGGATATTTAGCAATAAACTTTAGCGAAATGAGTCGAAAAGCATTTGTTGTGGCGAGCATGAAACTTATTTTCCTTGCTATTCTTTATTAATAGCGAAACCAAATTTCGCAGTTCTTGTTGCGGTATCGAGTTTAAAAGCCTGTAGCGTTAATTTAGTCCTATCCCATAGTCAGCAGGAGACAAGGGAACCAATATTATTCCACAGGTGCAAGGAAAATGCTATCGTTAATTTTAAGCTCTATATCGACTTCTTGTTCCTGCTACTTGGTACTACGAAAATACGAATACTGTATCTTCTTCTTTAATACGAAGTGAAGCGTTGGATTCAAATATATATGCAAGGTTCCTTAGTAAATAGAACTGATAAACGTTCCTATACGATTACGCATGCCTTTTATTTTTGTCAGATCTATCCCGTAAAATGTTGCCTGCAAATTGTTCTATGACATTAGAAGAATGATTATGAAAAGAAAAGAAAAAAACTGTGTTCAAACAAAACTAGGCCTACGATCAGAAGGAGCATGTAGGAAACAGTAACAATTGTACTAGCCTTAATACAATTCATTTTAGCTACCAGGTTGCAATTGTAATAATAGTCTCCTGGTAACAATGATTACCGAATAGCAGGTCATAGGTTCGATATTTGCACAGCGCATAATTTTTTTTTACTTTTTGTACATTATATTGTGTGGAACAAACTACAATTTATTATTATGAACATCCTAAATATAAGTTTAAACCATACTGTACAGTCAATGAGGTCAAATTTTTTACCTGTCATGATGACTATTTCTCATTTAGTATGCTAACAGTGGAAGCTTTATCTCTTTAAGATTTCTATTTTGTAGTTAAATTACCATAGAACCAAACTGTTAGCTCTTCTGACTTTTTTGCTATTCGAATGGATTGGAAACTAAGTAACAGAAATGCAGAAAGACAAAAGGCCAGCAATGAATAAATTTAACTGAATGGTTAAGTCAAGTTCCTGCAACCTTTCCCATTGTGACTAAAATCAACCCCAAAACAAGAAAATGGTGAGATATTGAGATTAAAATAACAGGCCTGGAGGTGCTCCTGATAGTAGGAGCATGAAATTAGCTGAATTAGCAGAAACATGCTCACAACCACAGGAAACTTACAACCAATAACAGAACATGGTTCTGGGTTTGCTGATGGATTTGCTCACCAAATTTAAATTAATTTTTGAATATGGCTTTCAAATAAATGATTGACATTACACTGTATGAAGGTTTATTAACAGAAAAGATAAATCTCGCCCAATATCCGTAAACAAAAAGGGGATTGGTGCATTATAGCAGTGAACATCTACACTAACTATCTGAAAATATTTGAGGGAATGTATTTACTATATAGTATTACTGAAAGTGTTGTTCAACTTGTAAGACAATATGTGCACTATCATTTGAAATGTGTTATTAAAAATATCCTGAAGAAATCTTATTTTTACATTTATATCCACCTAACTTAAAAACTGTTAATAACAGGTCTATATAAATTTCTTTGAATTTCAAACTAATCCTGCATTACTGACCTAGAACAATTTCTTTATGTTTCTTATTAACCACTAACTTACTTTTGAAATTGCTAATATGTTACTCACAGTATTCCATTTAGGTAAAATAAGTGTTGTCTAAGACTAACCTAAACTTAGCCAGAATGGCAGTGTAACTTTTTCAGTATAAATATATAATATTACAGCAATGGGTTAACTTGTCTATATTTTTACTATCAGAAGCATTCGGTAACTTTAACTACAGCATGTACCACAGATGACTGCATTTCCGCTCACACATTCGTGATTTCAACATAAATTGTCAGATTATGAAGAGAAATAAAAATAGCAGTTACAATACAAAATGTGCATGACATTTACATGAAATAACCTTCAAATTTCACCATGTTTTGAAACAAGTATTCTTCAAAAAGTGTGGCCTACCTGTGAACCATCACCAGATTTTGTACGTGCTATTTCATTCTGGGCTAGGAAAGAGTATGGAGTACAAGCTAATTTCTTCCTCGAAGTATTTATACTTTTTCCCTCTCTACAATATTACATAAAATGTAGATACACCGTATGTATAAAAGCCTATTAAAACTCAGAGAAACAAATTAACGAAAGCAAATGAAGCACAAGGAAGAAACAAAGGTGATGGTAAAGCACAAATGTCAAATATGTACACAGGTTGAGGGATGAAGATTTTATTTATCTATGTATCATTCTGAACCCTTGACAGGGACAGAGTCTGCTTGCAAAATGTAACAAATATTACATGAGATAATAATAACATTCCACACTCAGAAAGAAACATGGAACAAAAATTTTGTAAAAATCACTGTAAGTCAAACAAAAATGAGATTATTTGAAGAGAAAATGTTACCACAGATTTTGTACCTCAATATGTTAACGATAACCTTAAGAAGTTTCAATGTCAATTTTCCAAATTATTTAGTAAAAAGTGATTCTGGAAGTCGCAGATTCTGCAATAATTTTCTCATGGCCAAGCGTCTACTGCCCTGTGTCACTACACCCTGGTATCTTTTATTTGCCTCATTTAGAAGCATATGTACTCTTGTTGCCAACAAAGTGAATTATTTTCTTCTGTATAAAGTGGCTGGCTGGGAAAACTACTTTCTCCTCCACTGATGCAAACACAGAAGTGGCTATATCAGAGACCAAAACTTCATTTGTGAGTAATTTCTTCTTGTTGCTTCTCAAATGAACCTTTGCCATTTGCAATACACTGAAAACCTCACTTGGTGGTTGAATAAGTGAGGTATCTTTAAAGGACTTGAGATGTAAAAGCATGTTCACAGACGTACAGGGATTTTCTTTAGATGCGATTAGGCTCTCCTCGCAAAATTTCCAAAGTGCAAGGCGCTTCATAGCTTGCCTAACATTGTGACAACATAAATAGTAGAGAGACTGGTGCTCATCATCACACACCATGTTGCAAGTGGCTCGTCAACTTCCTCAGCACACTTATCCTCATCTTCACTTACAAATTACCCCACTAATTCTGCCAGGAATCTACTGTCTTAATTTTCATTATCAGTGGTAGAAATAAAGAATTAAGAAAGAGTAATAATCATCAGTGCTGTTTTCAGTTCTGATGGTGCTGATACTGGATTTTTGAAGAAGACCATTGAAAACAGATTTCCTAAAGCATCTTGTGCAAATCTACTTGTCAGCAGAAATTTAAAATTCTTCTCATTCATGAATGTGTCCTGCAATTCCAAAATACCTACAGTTGACAAAACTACAAAGACTGAACTGGTTTCCAGGCACCCTCCAGGCCAATTTTCAACTCTTCAAATAAACACAGAGTGTCCTCCAGATGACAGAGAGCCTCACTGTATGTTTGTTTATCAGAACGACTCAGAGCCATAACTGGAGCTCTACATGTCATGAGGCGAAACCACTTATGAACGTGCTTTAGAAACTGTGCTGTGATTAAAGCATTTTTCTGCAGTTTCTCTGTCCTGACACCATACTCAATGGCTGCTGCAGTCTGGCTGTTAATTAGGGTAGTAGCCAAGCCAACTTTCATTTTATCATAAAGGTTTGGCATCAAACACCTCTCATGCAGTTGTGGTGCCAGTTTAAGACTTAAACCATTGTCTATCTCAAGCAACTGTTTTACACGATTTATATGTACCTCATTACAAGGTAGATATCATTCCTCAACAAAGTTTTGTGAAAGGAAGACTTATTGCCCAGTGACTAAGTGGTTCCTCATATTTTCAAAATGTGTGGTGTATCTCTGAGGAAAATTAGCTTCCTGTTATCACAAGGATACTGGCAAAAATTGACTAATTTTGAAAACCTGCCAACAACAATTCCAAATTCTCACCATACAGCTCGATTTTGCCCTGCCGTATCTGACACGACGTAGTGAACATTGATACCGAGTGCCTCAGATTCACTAAATGCTTATAGTGATGTTTTTGACATGAGAACTGGAAAATGATGGCCTGTGTAATGGTAACCTATTGTATGTTTCCATTTTCAGGTAATACCACCCAGCATAACAACTAATGCTCCAATCAATGATGGAATGATATGACCCTCATCCATGAGGAGAGGAGCACATTTTTCATCTGGCAGCATGAGGTCAAACTTAACTTTCAGGAAACTCATTAGCTCCCTCAGCACACCAGGTCTAAATTACATCTCAGGGTTCTGTTTGAAGGAAACGGAAATTTATTTTCTACCATGTACACCCACAAGCTAGTCTTAATTTTCAGCCCTTTCTGGAGTGATTCCACTGACCATTTGCTACCTTTACATGTCCCCTTTGTTAATACTGCAAACATATCTGCATCAAATAAACCATGCAGGCTGGCAAGAAAGTTGTCTTATTCTAAACACACTCTTGTCTCCCCCCTTTCTGAGAGAAGTTGAGTTTTCTCTTCAAAGCTAAAATTTCAGCCCAAAGCTGTTGTACTAGGTTCTTCAGAGTGGTGACTTCATCTCCTGTTGCGTCCAGATTCTCTGGAGGACTGATGTCACTGGTCACATTTGAAGGCTCTCCAACCTCTGGAACACAAATTTGCAATATTACAATCTTCAAAAATGAAAAAGTATTTAATAATATAATATGCTTTCAAGCAGCCAGAAATTGTTTCTCAGTAGGATGTGGTATGTGATTTAAAGATTCATCATCATCATCATTTAAGACTTATTGTGCCTTTCAGCGTTCAGTCTGGAGCATAGGCCCCCTTATAAAATTCCTCCATGATCCCCTATTCAGTGCTAACATTGGTGCCTCTTCTGATGTTAAACCTATTACTTCGAAATCATTCTTAAGCGAATCCAGGTACCTTCTCCTTGGTCTGCCCCGACTCCATACCCTCTACTGCTGAACCCATGAGTCTCTTGGGTAACCTTCCTTCTCCCATGCGTGTAACATGACCCCACCATCTAAGCCTGTTCGCCCTGACTGCTACATCTATAGAGTTCATTCCCAGTTTTTCTTTGATTTCCTCATTGTGGACACCCTCCTGCCATTGTTCCCATCTACTAGTACCTGCAATCATCCTAGCTACTTTCATATCCGTAACCTCAACCTTGTTGATAAGGTAACCTGAATCCACCCAGCTTTCGCTCCCATACAACAAAGTTGGTCGAAAGATTGAACGGTACACAGATAACTTAGTCTTGGTACTGACTTCCTTCTTGCAGAAGAGAGTAGATCGTAGCTGAGCGCACACTGCATTAGCTTTGCTACATCTCGCTTCTAGTTCTTTCACTATGTTGCCATCCTGTGAGAATATGCATCCTAAGTACTTGAAACCGCCCACCTGTTCTAACTTTGTTCCTCCTATTTGGAACTCAATCCGTTTATATTTCTTTCCCACTGACATTACTTTCGTTTTGGAGATGCTAATCTTCATACCATAGTCCTTACATTTCTGATCTAGCTCTGAAATATTACTCCGCAAACTTTCAATCTAATCTGCCATCACAACTAAGTCATCCGTATATGCAAGACTGCTTATTTTGTGTCCACATATCTTAATCTCACCCAGCCAGTCTATTGTTTTCAACATATGATCCATAAATAATATGAACAACAGTGGAGACAGGTTGCAGCCTTGTCTTACCCCTGAAACTACTCTGAACCATGAACTCAGTTTACCATCAACTCTAACTGCTGCCTGACTATCCATGTAAAGACCTTTAATTGGTTGCAAAAGTTTGCCTCCTATTCCATAATCTCGTAGAACAGACAATAACTTCCTCCTAGGAACCCGGTCATATGCCTTTTCTAGATCTATAAAGCATAGATACAATTCCCTGTTCCACTCATAACACTTATCCATTATTTGCCGTAAGCTAAAGATCTGGTCCTGACAACCTCTAAGAGGCCTAAACCCACACTGATTTTCATCCAATTGGTCCTCAACTAATACACGCACTTTCCTTTCAACAATACCTGAGAAGATTTTACCCACAACGCTGATTAAAGAGATACCTCTGTAGTTGTTACAATCTCTTCTGTTTCCATGTTTAAAGATTGGTGTGATTACTGCTTTTGTCCAGTCTGATCGAACCTGTCCCGACTCCCAGGCCATTTCAATTATTCTGTGTAGCCATTTAAGACCTGACATTCCACTGTATTTGATGAGTTCCGACTTAATTTCATCCACCCCAGCTGCTTTATTGCACTGCAATCTATTGACCATTTTCTCCACTTCCTCAAACGTGATCCTACTTCCATGATCATTCCTGTTCCATTCTACCTCGAAATCTGAAACATTACTGATCGTATTTTCACCTACATTGAGCAACTCTTCAAAATATTCCCTCCATCTGCCCAAGGCGTCCACAGGATTCACCAGCAGTTTTCCCGACCTGTCCAAAATACTTGTCATTTCCTTCTTACCTCCCTTTCGAAGACTGCTAATTACATTCCAGAATGGTTTTCCAGCAGCTTGACCCAATGTCTCCAACCTGTTTCCAAAGTCTTCCCAAAATTTCTTCTTGGATGGTGCAATTTACACACTACTGTTCCAAGACATTCTTTAGCCACTTCTAGTACTGTGTCCCTGTACCTTGTCCATTCCTTTTCCAATGACTGTAATTGACTGCATTCAACTAACTGGTACCTTTCTGAGATCGCTGTTATGTACTTGTGCCTGATTTCCTTATCCTGAAGTTTCTCCACTCTTATCCTCCTACATATGGACCTGACCTCCTGCACTTTCGGCCTCACAATCCCAATTTCACTGCAGATTAAATAATGATCAGTGTCATCAAAGAATCCCCTGAATACACGTGTGTCCCTCACAGCCTTCCTGAATTCCTGATCTGTTATTATATAGTCAATGACAGATCTGGTTCCCCTGCTTTCCCACATATACCGGTGAATGTTCTTATGTTTAAAAAAGGAGTTTGTGATTACTAAGCCCATACTGGCACAGAAATCCAAGAGTTGTTTCCCGCTCCTGTTGGCCTCCATATCCTCTCCAAATTTACCCATAACCTTTTCATACCCTTCTGTTCGATTTCCAATCCTGGCGTTAAAATCACCCATGAGCAGAACACTGTCCTTGTCCTTTACTCTAATAACTACATCACTGAGTGCCTCATAAAAACTATCCATCTTATCTTGATCAGTCCCTTCACAATGCGAATATACTGACACAATCCTAATTTTCTTGCTAGACACTGTCAAATCTATCCACATCAGTCATTCGTTTACATACCATATTGCAACTACGCTGGGTTCCATTTCTTTCCTGATGTAAAGCCCTACACCCCATTGTGCTATTCCTGCTTTGACTCCTGACAAGTAGACCTTGTATTCTCCCACTTCCTCTTCTTTCTCACCCGTTACCCGAATGTCACTAACAGCTAAAACGTCCAGCCCCATCTTACTTGCAGCCTCTGCCAGCTCTACCTTCTTCCCAGAGTAGCCCCCATTGATATTAATAGCTCCCCATCTCATTACCATTTGTTTGCCAAGTCGTATCTTAGGAGTCCCTGGTTTGTCAGTTAGAGGTGGGACTCCATCACCTCCAAAGGTCCGAGGCATTTTGCTCTGATTGTTGCCAGCATCATATTTAAAGTACCAGGGAAGCAGGTTGCTAGCCTTACTTGCCCCGAGTCCCATTGGGTTTTACCCCTAACGGCTGAGGGACTAACTGGTGGATTTGGTAGTCTTTGCTGCATGAGCACAAAGGTGACCACGACTCAGAATATGTCCGAGATGCCCAGCCTTATTCCAAAGTAACTGGTATCCCAACTGTCGGGACCACTTACTTGGCCACTCATACGTTGCCCATGGTTCATGAACTAGGACATGACTACAGGAACCCACACCATGAACCATTAAAGATTCATAAGATGCCAAAATCTTAGTTTCAAGGGACAGAGGCAACTCTGTGACAATATGAGTTGTAAAATTCCAGGTGGGCTCTTTTTGTTGTTGTTGTGGTCTTCAGTCCTGAGACTGGTTTGATGTAGCTCTCCATGCTACCCTATCCTGTGCAAGCTTCTTCATCTCCTGGTACATACTGCAACCTAGATCCTTCTGAATCTGTTTAGTGTATTCATTCTTGGTCTCCCTCTACGATTTTTACTCTCCACGCTGCCCTCCAATACTAAATTGGTGATCCCTTAGATTAGATTAGATTAGATTATTACTAGTTCCATGGATCACGAATACGATATTTTGTAATGATGTGGAACGAGTCAAATTTTCTAATACATGACATAATTAAGTTAATTTAACAAGATAATTAAGTTAATATAACAACTTTTTTGGTTGTTTTTTTTTCTTTTTTTTCTTAATTTATATCTAAAAATTCTTCTATGGAGTAGAAGGAGTTGTCATTCAGAAATTCTTTTAATTTCTTCTTAAATACTTGTTGGTTATCTGTCAGACTTTTGATACTATTTGGTAAGTGACCAAAGACTTTAGTGGCAGTATAATTCACCTCTTTCTGAGCCAAAGTTAGATTTAATCTTGAATAGTGAAGATCATCCTTTCTCCTAGTATTGTAGTTATGCACACTGCTATTGCTTTTGAATTGGGTTTGGTTGTTAATAACAAATTTCATAAGAGAGTACATATACTGAGAAGCTACTGTGAATATCCCTAGATCCTTAAATAAATGTCTGCAGGATGATCTTGGGTGGACTCCAGCTATTATTCTGATTACACGCTTTTGTGCAATAAATACTTTATTCCTCAGTGATGAATTACCCCAAAATATGATGCCATATGCAAGCAATGAGTGAAAATAGGCATAGGAAGCTAATTTACTAAGATGTTTATCACCAAAATTTGCAATGACCCTTATTGCATAAGTAGCTGAACTCAAACGTTTCAGCAGATCATCAATGTGTTTCTTCCAATTTAATCTCTCATCAATGGACACACCTAAAAATTTTGAATATTCTACCTTAGCTATATGCTTCTGATTAAGGTCTATATTTATTAATGGTGTCATACCATTTACTGTACAGAACTGTATGTACTGTGTCTTATCAAAATTCAGTCCATTTACAAGAAACCACTCAGTAATTTTCTGAAAGACATTATTGACAATTTCATCAGTTAATTCTTGTTTGTCAGGTGTGGTTACTATACTTGTATCATCAGCAAAGAGAACTAACTTTGCTTCTTCATGAATGTAGAATGGCAAGTCATTAATATACAGTATATTAAGAACAACAAAGGACCCAAGACCGACCCTTGTGGAACCGCATTCTTGATAGTTCCCCAGTTTGAGGAATGTGCTGCTCTTTGCATATTATGAGAACTGCTTATTTCAACTTTCTGCAATCTTCTGGCTAGGTACGAATTAAACCATTTGTGCACTGTCCCACTCATGCCACAATACTTCAGCTTGTCTAGCAGAATTTCATGATTTACACAATCAAAAGCCTTTGAGAGATCACAAAAAATCCCAATGGGTGGTGTTTGGATATTCAGATCATTCAAAATTTGATTGGTGAAAGCATATATGGCGTTTTCTGTTGAAAAACCTTTCTGGAAACCAAACTGACATTTTGTTAGCACTTCATTTTTACAGATATGTGAAGCTACTCTTGAATACATTACTTTCTCAAAAATTTTTGATAAAGCTGTTAGAAGGGAGATTGGACGGTAATTGTTGACATCAGATCTATCCCCTTTTTTATGTAAAGGTATAACAATAGCATATTTCAGTCTATCAGGGAAAATGCTCTGTTCCAGACCGCTATTACACAGGTGGCTGAGAATCTTACTTATCTGTCGAGAACAAGCTTTTAGTATTTTGCTGGAAATGCTATCAATTCCATGTGAGATTTTGCTTTTAAGCAAGTTTACTATTTTCCTAATTTCAGAGGGAGAAGTGGGTGAGATTTCAATTGTATCAAATTGCATAGGTATAGCCTCTTCCATTAACAGCCTAGCATCTTCTAATAAAGATGCCTCAGAACATGTCCTACCAACTGATCCCTTCTTCTAGTCAAGTTGTGCCACAAACTTCTCTTCTCCCCAATCCTATTCAATACCTTCTCATTAGTTATGTGATCTACCCATCTAATCTTCAGCATTTTTCTGTAGCACCACATTTTGAAAGCTTCTATTCTCTTCTTGTCTAAACTATTTATCGTCCATGTTTCACTTCCATACATGGCTACACTCCATACAAATACTTTCAGAAACGACTTCCTGACACTTAAATCTATACTCGATGTTAACAAATTTCTCTTCTTCAGAGACGCTTTCCTTGCCATTCCCAGTCTACATTTTATACCCTCTCTACTTCGAACAACATGAGTTATTTTGCTCCCCAAACAGCAAAACTCGTTTACTACTTTAAGTGTCTCGTTTGCTAATCTAATACCCTCAGCGTCACCCTACTTAATTCAACTACATTCCATTATCCTCGTTTTGATTTTGTTGATGTTCATCTTATATCCTCCTTTCAAGACACTATCCATTCCATTCAACTGCTGTTCCAAGTCCTTCGCTGTCTCTGACAGAATTACAATGTCATCAGCAAACCTCAAAGTTTTTATTTCTTCTCCATGTCATTACTTTTCCATTTCATAGTATTAAGAGCCCAAAATATTCTGGAGGTGGGCTCTTAATACTATGGAATGGAAAAGTAATGCCATATACTAAAGTGAAATTGTAGGCGACCAATAATATTTAATTCCCAATAAACACTACCACAGTGTTTACAAAAATCCTTAGCTCTTTGCTAAGGCACCAAAGAAATCTGACAGCACTGTAATTTAACAGACCTTCACTATACAACAGTTCGATAATAACAGAGCTTGTGTGGCCTGAATACTTAAATTACAAGAGCTGTGAAGCCAGTCGTACTTCCTGATGTGGGTTGTAGCGCGGAGTGCAGTTAAGTGCAAGTAAATATTCTTTACAATAAAAGATTAAATAATGACCAAACTCAACCACAACATTAGACATCTTAACACCTGTTGTGCCACGTATTGCCAACAAATGTAAAGCTCTGTATACAGAGTTAAAAAATGGTACAGAAAAGCCACATGCTAAAATGTAGGAGAAAAGACATATTTCATCAGATACCAATAGAAGTGGACTGTGTATGTAAGAGATGTGGCCGTGCTTGCTAAATTAACTTGTGACAAAGTATTTTGTTCCCACCACTAACAGACCCTGGACGTGCCAGTTTGAAAAATATACGGTTGTTGTAAATGAAATGTTTGAGTCTGTTTCTGTACACAACTGAGTGTTTAAATGAGAGTATTAAATATAACTTCAAAAGAAGAAACTGTATTATATTATTTTGAGCTTTTCCTCATTACAGAGGCTTATCTCCAACATAATAATTTACTTGGAAATTACAATACAAACAATCAATGTTCTTAAACTATATTCTCAAAATATTCCTCCAGGTGTTTCGATCTTGTGTGTCTTCTTCCTCTGCGCCCATTCTCCTCATTGTGTGCTGTACATTTTGGAGCCAGGTGGTCATAGGTCGTCGTCTTCTTCTTCTCCCCTCCGGTTCCCACTCCATTATCAATTTTGGTATTCTGGTTTTCTTCATTCGTCATACATGCCCGTACCACTGTAATTTCTTCGTGTCCATTACGTCACATATTCTTTCTTTTATTTCCATTCTCCTTATTACTTCGGTGTTCCTTATCTTTTCTTTCCTGGAGATTCTTGCTGATCTTCTCCAAAAGTCCATCTCTGGAGCTTGTAATTTTTTAATGTGCTTCATGTTAATTGTCCAGGTCTCCGTTCCTTACAGAACCACACTCTCCAATATGGATTTGTATATTAATTTTTTAGTTCTGCTCATTACATTCCTGCTCCATAAGACTGAGTTAAGCATCCCAATGACCCTCCATCCGCTACTAATTCTTTTATTGATTTCTGACCCTGATTTTCCCTCCATTTCTAAAATGGATCCCAAATAACAGAAAGTGTTTATCTTTTTGATTTTCTTTCCTTCAATGTATAGCTCATCTGAATCATTAGTCAAGTATTCTGTTTTTTGGTAATTAATCTTCAAACCCCAAGTTTTGTATGCTACTGTTAGTTGATTGCACATATAGTTAGCATCCTCCCCATCTTGTGCTATGACTACTTGATCATCAGCAAATAATAAATGATGTAGATAAACTCCTTCTCTTATTTCTAAAGAAGAAACTCTAAGCTACGTATTTACAACAACAATTAAAAAGTAAATGCTTATTGTACTCAATTGACAAAGTATTTACTACGACAACTTCTACGATACAAGTAAGCCCACTGTTTGCAAGCATAATGCTGTGAAGGGAAATTCTGTGTGTCCTACTGATAAAAACAACAAATGTGAACCGTTAGCAGTTACACAAGATATTCACAGTACTGCAATTCAGCAGCGTGTGACAGCATGACATATATAAAAAGCTATTGAAGTAGTGAATGTTATTTTCCAGTTACCAGTATCCTCAGTTTGTTTCTCTAGTGGGCCAACAGGTTTCTCTCAGAAGGAGCTTTACATCCCACTGGTGGCTTATGATGACAAGAAATGGTTGTCACAGCATTTGGTTTAAGTTTTACCACTCCACAAGCTCTGTTGGTTTCAAATTGGTCTGGAGTGAAGTGATTCTGGTGAACAGAAACAGTACTATCAGCCAATTTAATTACCAACTTCATTATTTAAGCGATATAAAAATTTCAAAACTGTACATTATAACTATATTTTATAATGTAAAATATATAAATCTGCAATATCAATAGAACTGAGCACACATTACTAAAACTACATGCAATGCAAGTTGGTCAGAGGCCTGTGAATTAGGTACAGTAGCTATACACAAACACTGTCGTTCTAATCAATCTCTCAGCTTCTACCTGCAAAATAATTGAAAAATTTTTTATTTTACATGAGATAACTAACATCTTTTAGGTAATGTATCTTTGTTTAAGTTTAATTTTCATGAGATTTAGGTTTCCTGTGTAACAACATATATTGTAGGATGCACATAGTCTAAGTCTACCTATAGTCTATTCAAAATTACTTTTGTATATACAGCTGCGACAGAAGGGGGGGGGGAGGGGGGAGAGAGGGATGATGATGATGATGATGATGATGATGATGATGATGATGATGATGATGATGATTGGTTTGTGGGGCACTTAACTGCTCGGTTATCAGCACCTGTACACATCGCCAACTTTTGCTCACTCCAAACTCTCCACTTTCATGAATGATGATGAAATGTTCAGGACAACACAAACACCCAGTCATCTCGAGACAGGTGAAAATCCTTGACCCCACCGGGAATCGAACCTGGGACCCCACGCTTGGGAAGCAAGAACACGACCGTAAGACCACGAGCTGTGGATATGGGGAGGGAACGAGGTCAGGTTACAGTTGGAAGGAAGGGTAGATGTCAGGGCGAAGTTCAACATCCGAAAGGGGGCGGTGCTGGAAATTGCCTTGATGAAGGAGATGGAGGGTGTGGAGGTGCAGAGAAAGAGGTTTTTTTTTTTTTGTGGTTTTAGGGCGCACAACTACAGTGGTCATTAGCACCCAGACTAAATTATGAATGTACTGCGAGGCACAAGGTTAAAACAGCAACTAAAAAGGACAACACTATAAAAGTCACATTAACAGGCAAGGGATGAAAAGAAAACAGCATGATCAAATGTCCTCAGACAAGTTTGTCAAGTGGATAAAACGAAGAACGTGAGCACCTGCTCCTGGGTCATCCGCTAATATTTCACCCAGAGTACATGGCAGGCCGAGATCAATGCGCAGTGTATTAAAATTCGGACAGGATGCTAAAATGTGGCGCACCGTCAGCAATTGCCCACATGGCAGAACAGCACTGACACAGCCGTCAGCAGATGGCAGTGGCTGAACCGGCAGTGTCCAATCCGTAACCGGACCAAAACGACCTCCTCCCACTGAGAAGGGCGTGAAGGGGTCGTCCGAGCTGCGGGGAGAGGTTTCGAGGCCCGAAGCTTGTTTCCAGTAAGTGGAGCCTAATCGGCACGCCACAGTGATAAAATGTGCTGAGAAATGACCCTGCTACAATCGGATGAAGGCTCACAACGAGAAGCTGTCCGAGGCTGGAGGTCCGCAGCCTCGTCCGCAGAATCTGCAGCTTCGTTCCCAGGGATACCGGCACGGCCAGGAACCCACATACAGGTAACCAGAGAACCGTCGTCTGCCAGCTGCCAAAGAGAGCGTCGGATCCGGTGCACGAAAGGGTGAACCGGATACAGATCACTGAGGCTCTGGATGGCACTCAGGGAATCGGAGCAGATGACATAAGCAGAATGTCGGTGGCGGCGGATGTAAAGAACGGCCTGGTAGAGGGCAAATAGCTCAGCTGTGAAGGCCGAACAATGACCACGGAGCCAGTATTTGAAACTGTGCGTCCCGACAATAAAAGAACACTCGACACCATCATTGGTCTTAGAGCCATCTGTATAAATAGAGATCGTATTAATGAACTTCGGATGAAGTACGACAAACTGCGAGCGGTATTCCGAAGCTGGGGTAACCTCGTTTGGGAGCGAGTTGAGGTCGAGGTGAACGCGAACCTGAGCCTGGAGCCAAGGTGGCGTTTGGCTCTCGTCCACTCTGAAGGTTGCAGGGAGTGGAAAATCAAGTTGCTGAAGGAGGCAACGAAAGCGAACTCCAGGGGGTAGCAGGGCAGATACATACAACCCGTATTGACGGTCGAGAGAGTCGTCAAAAAAGGAACGATAAGACGGGTGGTCGGGCATTGACAGTAGCCAACAGGCCTACCGACAAAGCAGTATAACGTGCCGGTAGCATGAAGACTCTCGACAGGACTAGTATAGAACGCTCCGATCGCAAGACGTAACCCCCGATGTTGTATAGAGTTGAGGCGGCGAAATATGGACGGACGTGCAGAGGACTACACAAAGCTCCCATAATCCAGATTTGAGCGGACGATCGACCAATATAGGTGCAGTAGGATGGTTCGATCCGCTCCCCACGACGTACCGCTGAGAGCACGGAGGACATTTAGGGAACGGGTACACCGGGCAGCCAAATATGACACATGTGGAGACCAGCTAAGTTTCCTGTCAAATGTAAGACCTAAAAATTTTGTTGTCTCCACGAATGGAGCACAACAGGACCGACTTGTAAGGACGTTGGGAGAAACTATTTGTAGTGCCAGAAGTTAATACAGATTGTCTTCTCGGCAGAAAAACAGAAGCTGCTGGCGACACTCCTGGAGTAAAGACGGTCAAGATAAGGCTGAGGACAGCGCTCCAGGAAACATGTATGTTGCGCACTGCAGTAGATGGTAAAATCGTCCACAAAAAGGGAGCCTGATACATCAGCTGGGAGGCAATCCATTATTGGATCGATCGCTATGGCGAAGAGAGCGACGCTCAAAACGGAGCCCTGTGGCACCCCATTCTCCTGGCGAAAGGTGTCTGACAGGACAGAACCCACACATGCTGTAGTATACAGAGAAGCTGCAGCATTTGAAAATTGCAGCGAAATGCAGGAAGATCTGCAGCGGATAGGCTCTTGGTGCAGGGAGTGGCAACTGACCCTTAACATAGACACATGTAATGTATTGCGAACACATAGAAAGAAGGATCCTTTATTGTATGATTATATGGTAGCGGAACAAACACCGGTAGCAGTTACTTCTGTAAAATATCTGGGAGTATACGTGCAGAACGATTTGAAGTGGAATGATCATATAAAACTAATTGTTTGTAAGGCGGGTGCCACGTTGAGATTCATTGGGAGAGTCCTTAGAAAATGTAGTCCATCAACAAAGGAGGTGGCTTACAAAACATTCGTTCGACCTATACTAGAGTATTGCTCATCAGTGTGGAATCTGTACCAGATTGGGTTGACAGAGGAGATAGAGATGATCCAAAGAGGAGCGGCGCATTTCATCACATGGTTATTTGGTAACCGTGACAGCGTTACGGAGATGTTTAGCAAACTCGAGTGGCAGACTCTGCAAGAGAGGCACTCTGCATCGTGGTGTAGCTCGCTGTCCAGGTTTCGAGAGGGTGCGTTTCTGGATGAGGTATCGAATATATTGCTTCCCCCTACTTATACCTGCCGAGGAGATCACGAACGTAAAATTAGAGAGATTAGAGCGCGCACGGAGGCTTTCTGGCAGTCGTTCTTCCCGCAAACCGTACACGACTGGAACAGGAAAGGGAGGTAATGACAGTGGCACGTCAAGTGCCCTCCACCACACACCGTTGCGTGGCTTGCGGAGTATAAATGTAGATGTAGATTACTCATAAGTCTGGTTTCGGTCATTGGAAATCATTCATAGTGAAATCAAACTAGCCTATACTATTTGACACGAAAAAAGAAAACAGCTTATAGATATTGTAGCATCGTTTGTATGAAGCATTACACATTCACCCACCATGTTCCCCCCCATGAACCGTGGACCTTGCCATTGGTTGGGAGGCTTGCGTGACTCAGCGATACAGATGGCTGTGCTGTAGGTGCAACCACAACGGAGGTGTGTCTGTTGAGACGCCAGACAAACGTGTGGTTCCTGAAGAGGGGCAGCATCCTTTTCAGTAGGCCTTGCTGTGCTGGTACTGCGAACGGCTGAAAGCAAGGGGAAACTACAACCGTAATTTTTCCCGAGGGCATGCAGCTTTACTGTATGGCATGGAGAGCTGCATCAAACCAGTCTCAGGACTGAAGACCACAACAACAACAAAAACAACAACAACACCGTGTTCTAGTAAGAGTGAGAGGAAAACTATGATCTGCGATGTAAAACGCAAAACTTTCAAATGAGAGTTTAGAAGTGCAAACTTTTTGTCAAATGTTGCATGCCCCGTGCTCATGAAGATGATACACCAACTTTGTATATTATTTATTAATTGAGTAGAACCTGCCAGTCAAGAGGACACTAGCGACATAGATTTTGTTATTTTTAATTTTTTTCTTTTTTATATAAAGCTAAGACAACTCTAGGTTTTGAACTGTAACCTCCAAATTTGCTGCAAACAGTTGTCATTCTTTATGATATGTTTGTGATTCAGATATATTAGCATGTGATATCTGTAGTTATAGGTACAATGATAAATTTATGGTTAATATAAATAGCAATTTCGAAAGATTTCATGTATCATCATCTATTTCATTGTATACGTGATTGATGAGTTGTCACGTGTGATGTGAAGTGTGGAGACACAGAAAGACCAAGTTTACAATTTGTAGCTACAAATATTTATAACAATATAAACATTTCAGTGAATCATTTATAAGTTATGGTCATGTTAAACAAAATTTCTTCCCACACAGTTAAAGAAACGAATTTTTGCCTCTACTGATATATTTGTACAGATAAGTAAGGTCTTTCTTTATACTAGCTGTAAGCATCCTATGGTTGAGCAGATGCAGTTTTGAGCAGCGTGAGAAGAATCTAACTTAAATAATAGTGAAACGAGCATTGTGTGTGTGTTGCTAATTAACATGTCATTCAGTTCTGTAGGCACTTCATATAAACGTCATTTCTTCCTAATTCTTTCAACTTAAGTGAGCATAAAAGATATGTCCTATCTCTGATATGGAGAGCTTTTGTGTGTATTTTTTCTGGACTACTGGACTTAAAGACTACAGCCTAATTATATAGAAGAGTAAAAATGTGTTAGGGAGCAGACTGGCGGGGTGGACATAATTATGGCTGTAATGCGAATGTGTTGCAAGTGGACAGGACAGGTAGCCAAGTGAATTAATGGTTGGTTGAACAAGGAAGGTTTCCTCGCATTCAAAGACACACGGTGAAAATATGGACATGAGGACTTCCTGTGGGATTTCAATTGAGAAACAAATACCTCTTCACAGGTTGTCCAATCTACACATCTAATTCAGCACCCTTCTGTAGCACCACATTTACACAACTACTGTTTTCATCCTATGTACGCTATTTGTTGTCCATGGTTCACTTCCACATCCTCTTACATTCCAGACAAATACTTTCAAAAAAAGACTTTCCAGTAGTCAAAATTATAATTATGTGATGTAAATATATCTCATTCTCATTTCAGAGAAGCATTTTTATATACTGCCGCACTCCATTTTAATCCTCTCTAGTTTGGCCGGTGTCAGGTATGTTGCTGCCAAAACAGCAAAATTTGTCTAATACTAGTAGTGTGTCATTTCCCCCTCTTAATTCCTTGTGCATTACCTGCTGTAATACGACTACATCCCTTTACCTTGTTTTACATTTTCCAGTGGTTTCTGTTTACTTGCATCCAGACTCATGCAGGGCATGCTAAGTGATTTGGCTAAGCCCTTAACCTCAGTACTTCTGAAGCCACTATACAGAAGTATATTCATTCACATGGAACAATGTGTTTACAGTTACCAGTCACTGTTTAATTTATTTCCTCAATGTGCTTCAAAGATTTAAACCTCAATATCAGGTGGATTATTTGTATTAATATGATGTGTGTATTGTGTTATGATTTCTTGCTAACCTGAGACACTGCCTGTAGGGAAACAAATCACTATTTGGAACGCGGCTCTGTGGGGATCTTTGACTAAAACCTAAACGTAAATCTAAATGTACACACAAAACTGTTGTTTTAGAACACCCCTGTTTACCACAGGCTAGTTTCTGTGTCACTATACATCACAATAAACTGACACACTTCGTTGACGAAGATGATGTTTAGAAACTGATAGACACAAAGGCTGTACAGCAAAAACACTATTTCAAAATACTAAGAGCATACAGTGAAAACGCCCAGAATTTCTGAGTATGCGTTAAAGTATTGTGCATATCTGTGGTTGAGTACATTAATAGATATTTTAGATTTAGTATTTAACATGGTACATGAATCTTTTCTTTTAAATTTACATAACTTAAACTTTGTACTCATTTGTGTGTTCAGGTGACCTGTTAAAAACATGAAATGTGATAATTATAGTGCTAAAAATGGTATAATTATACATAAATAACAATTTGGTTTGGAAGTCAGAGACAGAGGACAAAAGGGGTGGCAGAAGAAGAGAGAAATACTGGTTATTCTAGAGTTATGGGTTTGCTAGGATTCCATCTGTTGCATGCTATAACCAACTAGGATGACAAGGGATCCAAACAGTTTTGTCATTTTAAGTAGATCTAGTGAGTACTGGAAGTACGCTAGTGAAATGCTCATATAGAAAATATTAATGAAATATGAAAATTACGAAATTCATGGTAAATATGAAGTGGAAGATAAAGGCAGTGTATATGTGTATGAGAGAGACAGAGAGAGAGAGAGAGAGAGAGAGAGAGAGAGAGAGAACAAACTTGAGCAAGTGCATCACAAATCTAATGGCGTAGGGTGCTGTTAAAATCTGAGATGACAGACACTGTTGTATATGTTGGCAATTAGGACGGACTCAGTCTGTTTTCTTTGATACACTACTGGCCATTAAAATTGCTACACCAAGAAGAAATGCAGATGATAAACAGGTATTCATTGGGCAAATATATTATACTAGAACTGACATGTGATTACATTTTCACACAATTTGGGATCATAGATCCTGAGAAATCAGTACCCAGAACAACCACCTCTGGCTGTAATAACGGTCTCGATACGCCTAGGCATTGAGTCAAATAGAACTCAAATGGCGTGTACAGCTACAGCTGCCCATGCAGTTTCAACACGATACCACAGTTCATCAAGAGTAGTGACTGGCGTATTGTGACGAACCAGTTGCTTGGCCACCATTGACCAGACGTTTTCAGTTGGTGAGAGATCTGGTGAATGTGCTGGCCAGGGCAGCAGTGGAACATTTTCTGTATCCAGGACCTGCAACATGCGGCCGTGCATTATCCTGCTGAAATTTAGGGTTTCGCAGGGATCGAATGAAGGGTAGAGCCACAGGTCATAACACATCTGAAATGTAACATCCACTGTTCAAAGTGCCCTCAATGTGAACTAGAGGTGACCGAGACGTGTAACCAATGGCACTCCATACCATCACGCCGGGTGATACGCCAGTATGGTGATGACAAATACATGCTTCCAATGTGCGTTCACCGCGATGTCACCAAACACGGATGTGACCATCGTGATGCTGTAAACAGAACCTGGATTCATCTGAAATAATGACGTTTTGCCGTTCGTGCACCCAGGTTCATCGTCAAGTACACCATTGCAGGCACTCCTGTCTGTGATGCAGCGTCAAGCGTAACCGCAGCCATGGTCCCCAAGCTGATAGTCCATGCTGCTGCAAATGTCGTCGAAGTGTTCGTGCAGATGGTTGTTGTCTTACAAACGTCCTCATCTGTTGACTCGGGGATCGAGACATGGCTGCACGATTTGTTACAGCCGTGTGGATAAGATGCCTGTCGTCTCGACTGCTAGTGATACGAGGCCATTGGGATCCAGCACGGCATTCCGTATTACCCTCCTGAACCCACCGATTCCATATTCTGCTAACAGTCAGTCATTTGATCTCGACCAACGCTAGCAGCAATGTCGTGATACGATAAACCGCAATTGCGATAGGCTACAATTCGACCTTTTTCAAAGTCGGGAATGTGATGGTATGCATTTCTCCTCCTTACATGAGGCATCACAACAATGTTTCACCAGGCAACGCCGGTCAACTGCTGTTTTGTATGAGAAATCGGTTGGAAATGTTCCTCATGTCAGCACGTTGTAGGTGCCGCCACTGGCGCCAATCTTGTGTGAATGCTCTGAATAGCTAATCATTTGCTTATCACAGCATCTTCTTCCTGTCGGTAAAATTTCGCGTCTGTAACACGTCATCTTCGTGGTGTAGCAATTTTAATGGCCAGTAGTGTATTTGTATATCTGCAGTGTTTCAAGGATGCGTAATTATCTGCCCAATCATGTTGCGCATGACGAAAGATATGTTTATGCCTTTACATATATAAATAATCAAACATGAAATACTAACCACAAATGGTACTGTGTGGAAGATCTCATTTTATGTTTGTTTTCTGTGCTGCGATTCTTCTGCAGTTATTTGAGTTTTTCAGGGAGTATACTATGGAGGTGGTGTTTTATCATTTCAATTTATTGTTTACATTTATCTTCAGAGTATTGTAGTTGAGCTGCTGTTCCTATTGACAACACACCCGAATGCTAGCATTTTGTGGCTGTGGGGTGACAGGAGGAATTGTGGTTGGCGGAGCATTGTTGAAGATTTCCAGTAAATTTCAATTTGATGTCTATTATTCATTATTATAATGGTCCTGTCTAATATGTTTACAGTGTCTCTTACTTGGTTCTCAACTGCGATCTTCATACCTTCTTCGGAGGTGCTGGAGGATTAGTTAGCTCATTGCTAGTTTATTGTGATGCATATGACCCAGAAAGGAGCCTGTGGCCACTGGAGGTATTACATTTTAGTTATTTCATTTACATATTTAGATTTATGTTCAGGTTTTAGTCAGTGACCTTCACACAGCCATGTTCTAAAATAGGGATCTGTTTCTTTACACACAGTGCCTTAGGTTGCCCTAAAATCCTAACACAATACACACCTTGCATTAACACAAATAAGTCCACGTGTTGACTGAAATATTTGTCTGGACCGTAGCCTTATATGGAAGTGAAACTTGGACAATAAACAGTATAGACAAGAGGAGATTAGAAGCCGTTTCAATGTAGTGCTGCAGAAGAATGCTAAAGATGTGGTGGGTAGTCTGAATCACCAATGAAGAGGTATTTGTTTTTGAACAACTCCATCGCTTTATTTTACCAATTTCATGTTTGAGACTAGTTTTGACCACTGCGACCACCAATGATGCCTCATTTGAGATCGACATGAGGCAGATCCCAAAATGAATCACAAAGACTGGAATATAAACACACAAAATAAAAACAATATAGTATGGCCACGGCACTTCTATACTATCACAAACAGTTTATCAGTTGCCGACCCACAAATAATATTTTCCAATGAAAATAATGGAGAAGATCATGATCGATAAAGAGGTATATTATCTGAGAGGACACAAATTTATGGCACCACCTGCCTAAATGTACAGTCACTTTAACAGGAAACATCAAGAAGTAAAAAGTAACAGTTAATTGGGTACTTGAGGAATGTGTTGGCAGTAGAGATTTTAGATAGAGTCAAACCCTTGAATACTGTAGGTAGGTTCAAATGGATGTAGGTTGCAGTAGTTATTCATAGATGAAGAGGATTGCACATGACAGACTAGATTGGAGATATGTACGAAATCCGTCTTAGGAGTGATGACCACAACAATATCCAAGCAGCAGTAATTTAGGTACGAAAAGCCATCAGACTGACCAAAGGCAAGAATACCCGCATGCTGGCTGACCCTCATTGAATTCCAAGCTGGTGCTTGTTCCTCTCCTGTTTATCTCTTACTTTCCATTTCTCATCGTAAGTGAAGAATCCAACTACATCCTTTGGGTCCACCAAATTTGTATGTGTCTATTCTGCCTGAAAATTTAAATAACTGTTACATTCCTTCAAATAACGAAACTTATACAGAAGTCACAAATGCACAAAGTGTAAAGGAGTTTTGGACTTGTGTCACTTAAATAGTTCTGTCAACTTAGAGCAGAGTATGGAAGCCAGTCTGGAGAAAATACAAGAAGTAACAGCACACATGTTTAAGTATTGCAGCACCACAACCAGCCGTGATTTAAGTGAGTAGAGAGAATAAGGTGGGAGGAGGAGTTGCCATATATGTCAAAAGTTGTCACGATGTAGAAAGCTTAGATACTAAAAAGTTTTGTCTAGAGCAATGTATAGAAGCATGTGCCTGTCAACTTAAACTGAAGGAGAGCTCTTTTATAATTGTAACAGTATATAGGTCCCCTTCAGGAAACTTTCATTTATTCCTGGAAAACTTGGATGCCTTGTTGTGCTATCTGTCAGATAGGGAAAAGCAAATTATTATTTGTGGGGACTTCACTGTTGATTCGCTACTCAGGTAGTAAAGGACAGCAGCACATTGATAGATAACATTTTTATAGACCAAGATAGGTTTAATAACATAAATTCTTGTCCTGTTGAGAATGGCCTTTCTGATCATGGTGCTCAGCTAGTTACAGTATATGACATAGCTCCATTCAGTAATTCAAAACTACCCTCCAAAGTTGTGCGTCCAATTAATGACTCAACAATCAGCAGTTAGACTGGGATGAGGTGTACAAGGAACCCGATGCTAATTTAAAATATAACTTATTTCATGATACACTTGTAAGAGAATTTGAAAACTGTCTCCCCAATAAAGTAGTTAAATCTAATTGTAAGAAACCATGCAAAAAACCTAGGCTTATTAAAGGAATACAAATATCTTGTAACCACAAAAGGGAACTGTATCTAACAACAAGAAAGAGTAATGACCCAGAAACAGCCAAATATTATAAAAACTACTGTGCTACATTAAGAAAGGTTATTAAAAAGTCCAGAAGCATGTGCATCATGTCTGAGATTAATACCTCTGATAACAAAATCAAAACAATTTGGAATATTATTACAAGGGAGACAGGACAACCAAGAGTACAGGACGATGGCATCACCATCGAAGTGAATGGAAACTTGATAAACAACAAGCCTAAAGTCAAAAACATTTTGAATAATCATTTTTTAAATGTTGTAGAGAAAATAGGATCTAAATGTTCACTAGAAGAAGCAAGGCAGTTAATGGAAGAGGCCTTACCCACACCATTTGACACAACTGAAATTCCACCCACCTCTTCTTCTGAAATTAGGAAGATAATAAACTCTCTCAAGAATAAAAGCTCACATGGAATTGATGGCATTTCCAGCAGGATAATAAAAGCTTGTTCCCAAGAAATAAGTGGGATTCTTGGCCACATATGTAATAGCTCTCTGAAGCAGGGTATTTTCCCAGATAGACTGAAGTTTGCCACTGTTAAACCACTGCATAAAAAAGGGGATATGTCTGATGTCAACAACTACCACCCAATCTCTCTTCTGACTGCTTTATCCAAAATTCTTGAAAAAGTAATGTATTGAAGAGTAGCTTCACACCTTTGTAAAAATAAAGTTCTAACAAAATGTCAGTTTGGTTTCCAGAAGGTATTTTGAACGGAAAATGCTATATATACTTTCACTAATGAAATATTAAATGCTCTGAGTAACCGGAAGTCACCCGCTGGGATTTTTTGTGATCTAGCAAAGGCTTTTGATTTTGTAAATCATGGAATACTTCTAGATAAGCTCAAGTACTGTGGTATGAATGGGAGAGTGCTCAAATGGTTTAAATCATACCTAACAGGAAGAGTGCAGAAAGTTGAAATAAGCAGTTCACATAATATGCAAAAAACTGGTGATTTTTCAAACTGGGGAAAATCAAGAATGGGGTGCCGCATGGTTCGGTCTTGGGTCCTCTGCTGTTCTTAATATATATTAATGACTCACCATTCTACATTTACAAAGATGTAAAGCTGGTACTTTCTGCCTATAATACAAGCATAGCTATCACACCCGACAGACAAGAATTAACTGGTGAAATTGTAAACGATGTTTGTCAGAAAATCATTAAGTGGTTCTCTGCAAATGGGCTCTCATTAAACTTTGACAAAACACAGTATATACAGTTTCACACAGTAAATGGAATGACACCATTAATAAATATAGACTTTGATCAGAAATCGGTAGCTAAGGTAGAATATTCAAAATTTCTAGGTGTATGCATTAATGAGGCGCTGAACTGGTAAAAACACACTGAGGATCTGCTGAAACGTTTTGAGTTCAGCTACTTATGCTATTAGGGTCATTGCAAATTTTGGCAATATACATCTGAGTAAATTAGCTTACCATGCCTATTTTCATTCTCTGCTTTTGTACGGCATCATATTCTGGGGTAACTCATCATTGAGTAAAAGAGTGTTCGTTGCACAAAAGTGTGTAATCAGAATAATTGCTGGAGCTCATCCAAGATCATCCTGCGGACATTTATTTAAAGAGCTACAAATCTTCAATGTAGCTTCACAATATATATATTCACTTATGAAATTTGTTATTAACAATCCGAACGAATTCAAAACTAATAGCAGTGTACATGGCTACAACACTAGGAGAAAGGATGATCTTCGCTACTCAAGGTTAAATCTAACTTTGGCTGAGAAGGGGGTAAATTATGCTGCCACAAATGTCTTTGGTCACTTACCTAATAGCATCAGAAGTGTGACAGATATCCATATGGCATATAAAAGGAAATTAAAAGAATTTCTTAATGGCGACTCCTTCTGCTCAATAGATGAATTATTGGATATAGTAAGTGGGTAATTCCCCACACACTCACAAAAAAAATAAAAATTAAATATATATATATATATATATATATATATATATATATATATATATATATTAATGCTCAATAGATGAATTATTGGATATAGTAAGTGGGTAATTCCCCACACACTCACAAAAAAAATAAAAATTATATATATATATATATATATTTAATTTTTATTTTTTTTTGTGAGTGTGTGGGGAATTACACACTTACTATATCCAATAATTCATCTATTGAGCATTAATATATATATATATATATATATATATTTAATTTTTATTTTTTTTGTGAGTGTGTGGGGAATTACCCACTTACTATATCCAATAATTCATCTATTGAGCAGAAGGAGTCGCCATTAAGAAATTCTTTTAATTTCCTTTTATATGCTATATGGATATCTGTCACACTTCTGATGCTATTAGGTAAGTGACCAAAGACATTTGTGGCAGCATAATTTACCCCCTTCTCAGCCAAAGTTAGATTTAACCTTGAGTAGCGAAGATCATCCTTTCTCCTAGTGTTGTAGCCATGTACACTGCTATTAGTTTTGAATTCGTTCGGATTGTTAATAACAAATTTCATAAGTGAATATATATATTGTGAGGCTACATTGAAGATTTGTAGCTCTTTAAATAAATGTCTGCAGGATGATCTTGGATGAGCTCCAGCAATTATTCTGATTACACACTTTTGTGCAACGAACACTCTTTTACTCAATGATGAGTTACCCCAGAATATGATGCCGTACAAAATATATATATATATATATATATATATATATATATTTTCAAAGGCAACTCTTTGCCTTTGAATATGTCTGCTTGTGTCTGCATATGTGTGGATGGATATGTGTGTGTGTGCGCGAGTGTATACCCGTCCTTTTTTCCCCCTAAGGTAAGTCTTTCCGCTCCCAGGATTGGAATGACTCCTTACCCTCTTCCTTAAAACCCACATCCTTTCGTCTTTCCCTCTCCTTCCCTCTTTCCTGACGAAGCAACCATTGGTTGCTAAAGCTTGAATTTCGTGTGTATGTTAGTGTGTCTATCAACTGCCAGCGCTTTCGTTTGGTAAGTCACATCATCTTTGTTTTTACATATATATATATATAATATATTGAGTGTTTCTTGTTGGGTAAGTGTGTGCTTGTGATGTGTTTGTAAGTGCCATACGGTTGCGGTTGGTGGTGCTCTCTGCTGGTGTTTGTGCGTTGTGTGTCGAACTGGGTTCATTTGAGTTGTTGACGTTGTCTGGTGTTGTTCTGATGATTAGTGAATTTCTGGTGGAATATTCTGCAGTGAGCTGACGGTTTGGTTTTTGGTTATTTCTAAGTTAATGTAGTGCTGTGTGTGGTTTGTCGTGACTGAATTTTTTGGATTACTATTGTTATGTCACCGATAAAATCAACAGTTTTCGGTTGTGGGGCATATTGCGTGACAGTTCAATGTCGCTCAACAAATTCCTGCAGCAGTTTGGTCTTCTGGCCGAGCTGGTGAAGTGCACTGCATGTGGTGAATATATGAAGTTAACGAAAGTTCCAGCGTCTCGGACGAGTGATGTGCCAGCGTGATAACGTTTGGCGCTCCATTTGCTGGGGTACCTGGTTCGAGAAGTCTAGGTCGGGCATGCGTGAAATTGTCTTGACGAGTTATCTTTTTTGTTATCAGTCCTCTTTCAGTTTTTGCGCACAAGAGGTGGGTGTGAGTGAGCGAACAGTCCTTGATTGGTATTCTTTTTGTCGTGAGGTTTGATCAGAATACATTAAATAAAGGGGTAAGTTGGGTGGGCCTGAAGTAGTGATAGAGACTGATGAGTCGCAGTTTGGTAGGAGGAAGTATGGGAGGGGTAAGCCTGTTTATAGGTGTGGGGGGGGGGGTTGTATTATCGGGGTCTGGGTCTCCTGAATGTGTGTTTAGGGAAATTCAACATCGTACAAAGAGGGAATTGGTGGGGTTGATTCAGGAGTATGTAGAACAGGGGAGTACTGTAGTTTCTGATGGGTTTGCTTCTTATAGTGGATTTGGTCAGGAGGGTTACAATCGCAATGTTGAGCTTAAGAATTATGTGAGTGGGGCCTGTACAAATACTGTAGAGGGGTTTTGGGGTTGCTGTTAAATCTGTTATTGGGAGGGGGAAGAGGCGCTCTTCCAACCTTCAGGCTCATTTACGTGAGTAATGTTGGTGGAAGAGTATCCCTGAGGGGTATTGTATTTTTAGGGTTTTCTTAAGGGCTGTTAGTAAGATCTACAGGCCAAAGGTTAGTTAGGGTTTTTCTTTTTTTGGGGGAGGGGTGGGGGAGGTTGGTGAGGTAGTTGGTAGTTGGGTGGGGGTCGTTGTAGATTTTGGTATTTATTTTGTTGTGTTTTTTTTTTAGTTCTAGGGTGTGTATGGCTTTTTTTTGTTTTAGGTTAGCATTTGTTTCTTTGGTTTTGATTTTTTGGGGGGGGGGGAATTTATTTGGTTGTGGTTTATTATGTTTATGAGGTTGTGTGTATAGTTTTGTGTGTGCGTGTGTATGTATGTGTGTGTGTGTGTGTGTGTGTGTGTGTGTGTGTGTGTGTGTGTGTGTGTGTGTGTGTGGTGAGTTGTCTGTTCATGTTTTTATCTTGCTAGATAATTTGTGGATCATGTGTGGGGGTGGTGGTGCTGCTGGTATTGGTGAGTAGGTTTTGTGTGTTTTTGATGACCTGTAAGGTTGGTTGGTTTGAGGATTAAAGGGACCAAACTGCAGAGGTCATCGGTCCCTTGTTTCATAAACACATAGAGCACAGGGAAACCATCCATTAGTCATTCGAAGCACAAGATAAAAATTCCAGGGGAAGAAAATCCCCAAGGTCAATAATAAAGAAACATGGAAAACGGAGCACAGCAACAAAAACAACATAGAGAAAAAAGGCAGAAAGAGTTAAAACTGTACAGCAGGGGATCGTGGCTGGCTGATCACGAAAATAATAGGATGTGCCAGCCACTCTGCAACACGTTAAAACCTCCAGCCTAAAAGATTATGGTGGAGTCGAATGTCAACACAAAACAAAGTAAAAGATACAGCACAAAAGAGGGTGATGCAATAAAATTAGAAGGACCTATAAAAGCCACTTGCTCGAATAAAACTTAAAACACGATCTGCCATAGAGACATTGTGACCTAAAACAGATGATAAATCACCCAGGAGATTAAAAGTGGGCGGTTAAAAGAGGACATTCCAACAATATATGGGCCACCGTCATGGTTGCACCACAGCGACAATGAGGGGGGTCCTCTCGACGCAGCAGATGACCATGCGTCATCCAAGAGTGACCAATGCGGAGCCTACAGAGAACGACAGAATCCCTGCGAGAGGCCCGCATGGAGGAACCACACACGGTCATGGTCTCCTTTACATGCCGCAGCTTGTTGGGTACAGACAGAGTGCGCCATTCGTCTGCCCACATCCCAAAGACCCGACGGCGTAACACCGATCGGAGATCAGTTGCCGGGAGGCCGAGCTCTATCGGCAGTTTGCGGGTGGCTTCTTTAGCTACCTTGTCGGCGTGTTCGTTTCCCGCTATCCCAACGTGTCCTGGGGTCCATATGAACACCACTGAACGTCCACGCTGTTCAAGAGCATGAACGGACTCCTGGATGGCAACAACAAGGGGATGGCGTGGGTAGCACTGGTCAAGAGCCTGTAGACTACTGAGAGAGTCACTGCAAATGACAAAAGACTCTCCAGTGCTGGTACGAATACGCTCAAGGGCACGAAAAATTGCTGTTAGCTCTGCGGTGTAACCACTGCAGCCGTCCAGCAAGGAGCGCTGGTCTACATAGTCCGCATGAGGATAAGCGTACCCCACACGGCCATCAACCGTTGAGCCATCTGCATAGATAGCCTCCGAGTCGCGGGATGCGTGGAGGAGAGCAAGAAATTGGCGGCGCAAGACTGCAGGAGGAAGTGAATCCTTTTGCCACTGTGAGAGGTCCAGCCGAAGCTGCGGCCAACGTATACACCAAGGTGGTGTATGTGGGTGGACCTGGGAAGCAGATGGAAGAGGCAAACAGTCGAGTTCATTACGGAGGAGGAGGAGGATATTAGTGATTAACGTCCCGTCGACAACGAGGTCATTAGAGACAGAGCGCAAGCTCGGCTGAGGGAAGGATGGGGAAGGAAATCGGCCGTGCCCTTTCAAAGGAACCATCCCGGCATTTGCCTGAAGCGATTTAGGGAAATCACGGAAAACCTAAATCAGGATGGCCGGAGACGGGATTGAACCGTCGTCCTCCCGAATGCGAGTCCAGTGTGCTAACCACTGCGACACCTCGCTCGGTGAGTTCATTAAGGAGAGACCAAACATGGATCCCAATTGTGTGGCCCGATCGCGGCCGCCGGTGTGGGATATGGACTGCCGCATTCGTGAAAAGGAGACGATAGTTAGGGTGACGGGGTGAACAACGGACGAGGACAGCATAGTTGGCTAACAGATGTTGACGCCGAATACGAAGTGGAGGAACCCCAGCCTCAGCAAGGAGGCTATTAACAGGGCTGGTGCGGAATGCTCCTGTCGCCTGTCGAATCCCACAGTGGTGAACGTGATCCAGCAGTTGCAACGCTGAGGGCGACGCTGAGCCATACGCCACACTCCCATAATCCAGGCAGGACAGCACGAGGGCTTTGTTTACGATCTGCACCCCAAGTGGTGTTGCTGAGGCAGCGGGGGGCATTCAGATGCTGCCAGCACTGACGCTTGAGCTGACGAATATGTGGAAGCCAAGTAAGCCGGGCATCGAACAGCAATCCCAGAAAACGGTAAGTGTCAACAACCCTGAGCGTGGCATCCTGAAGATAGAGCTCAGGGTGGGGATGGACAGTTCGACGCCGACAAAAGTGCGTAACACAGGAGAAAATTGAAACCCATGGGCTAGGGCCCACACCTGCGCCTTGCGTATGGCTACCTGCAATCTACGTTCTGCAACACTAATGGTGGAGGAGCTTAAAAAGATGCAGAAATCGTCAGCATATAACGTGGGTGAGACAGACGAACCTACTGCTGCTTCAAGGCCATTAATGGCCACAAGGAAAAGAGGCACGCTCAATACAGAGCCCTGTGGAACGCCGTTCTCCTGGATATGAAGTGAACTATGGGATGTGCCAACTAAAACACGGAATGTCCGAGCAGATAAAAAATTCTGAATAAAAATGGGGAGAGAGCCTCGGAGACCCCACCTGTGCAACGTGGCGAGAATATGGTGCCGCCACGTCGTGTCATATGCTCTGGAGAGGTCGAAAAAGACGGAGACGAGGTATTGGCGCCTGGAAAAAGCAGAGCGGATTGCAGACTCAAGAGAGACCAAAGTATCGGCGGTGGAACGGCCCTGACGGAAGCCACTCTGGCACGGAGCCATAAGACCCCGAGACTCGAGCAGCCAACACAGCCGTGACTCACCATACGTTCCAGTAGCTTGCACAGAGTATTTGTGAAGCTGATGGGCCGATAGCTATCCACATTAAGCGGGTCCTTACCAAGCTTCAGCACTGGAATGATGGTACTCTCCCGCCACTGCAACGGAAAGACACCATCGCCCCATATGCGGTTGAAGATGGCAAGAACACATCGCTGACAGTCTGGGGACAGGTGTTTGAGCATCTGATTGTGGACGCCATATGGCCCAGAGGCTGTATCGGGGCACTGTGCCAGGGCACTCTGGAGTTCCCACAAACTAAATGGGGCGTTATACGCCTCAGGGTGGCGAGAAGCAAAATAAAGCCGTTTGCCTTCCTCCTGGCGTTTGAGCGCGAGAAACGCAGGTGGGTAATTCCCCGACACAGAGGCCCGAACATAGTGCCGTGCGAAATGCTCGGCGATGGCATCGGCATTGGTGGATACCGCCTCATTGATGGTAAGACCTGGGACACCTGTAGAGTACTGCAATCCAAAGATGCGCCGAATCTTCATCCACACCTGGGAGGGTGAAGTACGGGAACCAATGGTGGAAACGTACCTCTCCCAGAACTCCTGTTTCCGCCGGTTGATAAGCCTCCAGACCTGAGCACGGAGACGTTTGAATAAAATGAGGTTCTCCGGAGACGGGTGCCGCTTATGTCGCTGAAGAGCCCGGCGACGTTCTTTAATGGCGTTAGCGACCTCTGGAGACCACCAAGGCACCGACTTTCGCCGGGGCACCCTAACGAACGAGGAATGGTACGTTCCGCAGCGGAAACAATCGCTGCAGTCAGTGTCTCAACCGCCACATCGATGGAACCGTGGGGGAGAGATTCAACAGTGGCAGCAGAGGAGAACGTGTCCCAGTTTGCCTTGCTAAATGCCCATATAGGCGAACGTTCAAGGGAGCGACGCTGTGGTAGTGAAAGGAAGATGGGAAAATTGTCACTACCACACAAGTCCTCGTGGACTCTCCAGTGGACAGATGGTACAAGCCCTGGGCTGCACAACAACAGATCTATGGCCGAGAACGTGCCATGCGCCACACTGAAATGTGTGGCAGCGCCAGTGTTTAAGAGGCAGAGGTCGAGGTAGGAGATGAGATTCTCGACCTCTCTGCCTCGGCCAGTAACCTTCGTTCCACCCCACAGGGGATTGTGGGCGTTAAAATCCCCCAGGAGAAGAAAAGGCGTGGGGAGTTGGGCGACAAGTGCAGTCAGTTCGGTCAGGGAGACTGTACCACCTGGAGGGAGATAGACACTGCAGACGGTTATGTTCTGGGTAATCCTTACGCGGACAGCCAGCCACAGCTTCCAATGATGTTTGAAGGGGCACAGGAGCACTATATACAGAGGTAAGGACATACACGCAGGCTCCACCTGACACACTATTGTAAGTGCTACGGTTGCAGTAATAACCCCTGTATCCACGAAGGACAGGGGTCCGCATTGCCGGAACCAGGTTTCCTGGAGGGCAATGCAGAAAGCAGGTGTCATGCTTAGAAGCTGTCGTAGCTCAGGGAGATGGCTAAAATAACCGCCACAATTCCACTGGAGGATTGTACAAAGCATGTCCTGTAAGGTTATTAAGATACTGAAAAAGCAAATTACTTCACAGAGTCACATGCTGCCACCGACTGAGTGACTGACATCGCAACTGCTATCGTTTCTGAGACGGCGAGATCGAGGTCATCAGGGGACGCAAAGAGCTCGACCTCATCCTCAGAGGCTGAGCTGACAGGAAGTGTTGGCGCGGGAACCACTGGGTCCTTAGGCTTCTTAGAGAGCTTCCTCTTCTCTCTCTTGTCTTTGGGAGGAGGGTTTGCATGCTGGGAGGGCTTTCATGATGCATTGTCAGGAACAGAGGAAGAGCGTGAAGCCCTTCGACCAGCAGCTTGTGGCTTCCTCAGCCACTGGCTAGCGTCTTTCGAGACACTGGTAAAATCCTCGGAAGGGACTCCCCCAAGGGACCCCTTCCGAACGAGTGAGGCCTGAGGAGGCTCTTGCCTCTCCGGCTGAGCCGCTGGAGGAGGCTGGTGCCTCTCCGGCTGAGAGGTGGGGATGGATGTCCCCAGTTGTTCGGTGTCCACTACTCCCAAACCGGGTGTTTTGTGAGCAGTGGAAGAGAGTGTGGCCCCTACCAGCGGTGGGGCAGGCGTAACGTTACTGTTCTGTGGGCCAACTGAGCAGGGAGTCTCTGGAGGAACTGGCGGCGGCAGAGTTGCAGCAGCATAACTCCTCAACATAGATGTGGGGTTGAGCAGTTCTAGCTTCTTCCTTGCCTCTTGGTATGTTAAATGATCCAGGGTCTTAATTTCTTGTATCTTCCGCTCTCTTTGGTAGACTGCACAGTCTGGCAAGCAGGGAGAATGATGCTCCCCACAGTTAACGCAGGTGGAAGGCGGAGCACATGGAACATTAGGATGTGAAGGTCATCCACAATCACGACCCGTGGGGCTGGCAGTGCATCTGGAGGACATATGTCCGAACTGCCAGCACTGGAAGCATCGCATAGGGGGCGGGACATAGGGCTTGACATCGCACTGGTAGATCATGACCTTGACCTTCTCAGGCAAGGAGTCACCCTCAAAGGCCAGGATGAAGGCACCGGTAGCGACCCTATTATCCTTGGGCCCCCTAAAGACACGACGGACAAAGTGCACACCTCGTTGTGCCAGGTTCTCCCGTAGCTCGTCATCAGACTGTAGCAGAAGATCTTTATGAAAGATAATCCCCTGGACCAAATTTAAGGAGTTATGGGGAGAGACGCAAACGGGGATGTCACCGAGCTTCTCACAGGCGAGTAACGCCCGTGACTGTGCAGATGAAACCGCTTGTATCAAAATAGCCCCACCCCTCATTTTGGAAACAGATGCCACTTCCCCAAACTTATCTTCAAGATGGTGCACAAAGAAGAGAGGCTTAGTCCCCAAAAACGAATCCCCATCGGTTCTGCTGCACACAAGGTATCGCGGTGAATATGGCTCCTGTATGTCCGCAGCCCTATGTTCCTCCCATGCCATGGCTAGGGAAGGGAACGATTTGGGGTTATATGTTACAGCATGAAATTCTGTCTTACCGCGCTTAGAGATGTTGGCGGTCGTGCGACCACTGGATTGAGACTTCACCCGCTTCATTTCGGGACATCTTCCCCGATGCCACCCACTCCGACCCAGGGGTTTCCCCACGGCCGCCACCCAGCCACAGCAAAGGCCACCTGGCAGGATGGCCGTTGCTGGGAGTCCTGATGCCCCGGAGAGATGAGCATCGACTTCTTTGCTTACGTGGGGAGGTGTCAGCTCAGGCATCAGCAGTACGATCCCTGTGGTTTCAGGGGGCTACAACCTAGAGGGTACATGACGACCCCACCACAACGGGCTGGCTACCGTGCTGGATTTTGGGTGCCATGGGTAGTCCACAGTGATCGTGGGTGCAGATGGTGACGGACTAAGGGCGTAACTTACACAATCAATCAGCTGCGTAAGCCCAAAATGAGGGATGGAGGGTGCAGTGACGACACCAAGGCGATCAAGAGTGCCAAGGCCTTAGGGCACAGAGGACTGATGGTGCACCACGTAAAGTGTCCTTCCCCAAAAGGCTCGTACTTCTGTTGAATTTGGAAAAATGGAGGTCAAACCCCAATGGGGACCATCATATTAAAGGCCCAAACAGTTGAGACTCCTATTAGTCCCCTCTTACGACAGGCAGGAATACCGCGGGCCTATTCTAACCCCCGATCCCGCAGGGGGGGATGACCTGTAGTCAAGGGAAGTTTTTAGTTCCAAATTTGGTGTTTTCTTGTGGTTTTTGAGGCAGTGATGATTGTTGAGGCGGTTGTAGGTTTGGGTTGTATGAATTGGTATCGGTAGTTTCTGTTGAGCTATATAGGTCAAGGGAAATGTTCGATTCCAGTGAATATTGTTTTTAGTTGATTTTGGGAAGGTTGTGGTCATTTTATTTTATCGTTTGGTTTAGTGGCTTGTGTTTATTTTTAGTTTGTCCCTACCCAAAAAACACCCATCCCCCCCCCCTTGTCCCGTTAGTTTCATTCTATTATCGGAGAAATATGTGTTTGATGGTTTTTCGACCTATTTTCGTGTTTGTTGTCATGTTTACGTAATGACGTTTTAGTAGTGATATGGGAGTTGCTGTGAATGGTCATTTCCGCCATATTGATGATGGCATTCGTCAAAGCACACAGGTGGAATCGGACGTTTCCGTTAACCCGAGAAACTAGTTGAGCATCTTGCAGGAAGTGTAAGGCAACACATCTTTTGGTTAGAGTCAGATTACAGACAGACAGCTTTGAGAGAAATTAGAACTGCATAGCATTGTAAAATATGGAATAGTTTCCAGGAAAGTTAAATGTTTGGTCCGTCAAAACTTTAGGATGCTGAATAGAGAGTTACATGAGCTTCTTTTATGTTAGAAAGGTGTGTGAAATTTGGATGTGTGTTTTGTGCCACTCTCAACACCATGTACTCACGGTGATGGAGAAATAAGATATAAGGGATTACAGGCTAGCATCATGTATGTGTACACTTAACCTGGAAAAATGAGGAGTTTTAACACAAAAGCAAAAATATGGAAACAAGGAGTTTCTTTGTAGATCGCAATGTAAAATAGTGTGCTTGTCAGTTGTTACTAGAGAATAATACACTTCTAATTATAACACTCCTCAGAGGTCTATGAGACTTTCAGTGATTTAAGAGAAATCTACATGAATTACTGAGCTATCTGTGAAACAAGCTGAACCAGTCATTAGTTTGTGATGATTTTAATGCACTTCTTGAAGGATTCCGAGAGGTAAAAAGTACTATAACCATTATTTGGGTGTTTGAATCTGATTTTCGTAGCTAATTTTCCAACTTGTGAGCAGGACGATAGTAGGATCCCGAATCAAAGCACATTTATTGACACAGCTCAGGCTGAAACAACTGATGTGCAACAAATTGTTAATTGAAGAGGGAAATTTATTTAAAGTCCATAATAGTTTAAGGTCATATTCAACAAAACTACTACATTTTAATGGCAGTCTAAAATATTTCCAGGAACACGCATTTTCCGATTAATAATGCAGACATCTTTAGTGCATTTCTGTACCGTAATGTATTATGGAATAATTGCATGCCTAAGTTAATAGCAAAGAGGTGAACTATTAATTCATCGATTATCCACTGAATATACACCACATTTCTCATTTTAAGTCTTCAAAGCATTTATATACCTACTACAGTTTTACAATCACTTATTTTCATGGCTATCTGTATGGGAATGGATGAAATTATTTTTACTTTTTGTCCCATTTAAAAAATACAGTAGCTACAATAAAAATTAATTTTTATTTTAATAGTTACTGAACCTAGTTTTCCTTTCACAGCATACACCAGGTAATTACATTCATTTCTTTTATTGGAATACTTAAGTATCTTGTAGTGGTAAATTTATGATCACCAAGCTGGTGAGTCAGAATGTTTAACATCGTATTAATTAAACCATAAAATTATAAGTATTCCTATAGTATTTCAGGCTGTATGATTCAGCAGCAAACGATAGTATGAATACGATATGCAAGTTACTGAAGCTATAAAATTAATTTTTCCCTTTTCCTGTCTCCTAAGGGCATATTTCAAAAACATCTTTCTCTCAGCAACGGCCTTGCGTACAAGTATTGGTTTACAATAACAAAAGCTGGTTTAAGTATCACAAACGCATTAGTTCCTTTGGTTTAGAATGGCTCTAGAATAAAATGATTCGATTAATCAGTGAAACTATAATTGGCTGAACTCATTTTGTCTGCCGTGTATTAAAGGTGAATAATTTTCGTAACTGTCAATTACAGTTACATTTGGAAATGAAAATGATGTTCATTTGCAAAACAACACAACTTTAGAAATATTACTGTTAATCGCAACACACAAAGTGCACATGCTGGAGTAGAGTAATACTCACGACACCTCCTCATCTGTGGCATTCCACTCTTTGAATTGCTCGAAAGCAATTTTATTTTTATTTTAAAAACTTAACATCTCCTCTTATGTGACGTTCATTACTTGGCATGTGTTCCGGTACCGCAATATATTACACATGTTGTAGGTCTATTTGCCCTTGAGATAGTTTACTGCAACAGTCTCTTACACAAGAACTGTAAAATAACGAGAAATCAACTATACTGTTCTCATTATATTTGTTTTCCTTTCACGTTTGTCTCGTTTCGTTTTAATTCGTCCCTTCCCCTGATGTTACACTGAACAGAAATAAACAAATAAGAAAAGCATGCTTCAGGAACTGCACGCTACAAGTTGAAACGAGATTTTGTTTTGCTGGCTCAGTTACTGGTGACATAATTTTGTGTTTTACCAACACGTGTTCACCAGTAAAAGCACCAATACTGTACCTTACGAATTTAACCTCAACATTCTGCAGCAAGTTACGTCACGAGCTGTACAAGTAAAATACTGCACGTCTTTGCTACGTGACATACTAGGCGTGGAATCTTACATTTTCCAATCGACGTTAATGCGTGAAAATTGCTCTTACTCCACATAATGCAGTTGCTTTTGTGTTCTGCCAGTTTGCTCTGCAGAAGTTCATCAGCCATATTCTTCTTCTTGCTGCTTCCCTCTCTTCTTGGCTTCGAAAGTTCAGCTAAAAGCACGGCATTGTTTGACTTATTCAAGACAAAAATACACAGTACTTGCTATTTTAAACGAACAACGTACACGACCAACGTGGCTACAAATGCCACGAAGTGCAGTCAGCTGTACGCCGTTTTTTTTTTTTTTTTACTTTATTGTTATTTTGATACCTGATCAACCAGGTAGGCTGGCAGCAGCACAATACGCCGCTCTTCAGCCGAAGAGAGTACATGGAGATAAACAGAGAAGAGACATCACTTAGTAAAACGGCGGGAAAAAACAGGAGACACAAGAACATAAAAGCACAAGAAGCCGTTCACACTTGATGACAATCCACACTACGAACTGGAGACCCGACGCACAAACACTGAAGAAGACGATGGCACTGGTGAACAATGGAGCGTGACGGCGAAACTGAACACTAAACATGACGGCACACACGATACACTGATGGCGGTGATCTCCGGCGCGCGAATGTCCACTGAGCGTGTGCGAGTCCGGGGACCTGCCAAGAGGGGAACAGGGGTGAGGAGGGGGAGAGGGGAGGAAAAGAGGATGCCACAGCTTAGGAGACGGGGACAGGAGGATAGGGACAGGGGAGGGGAGGCCCAGGGGAAGAGGGGGGAGAAAAGGAGGAGGGAGGGAAAAGGGAGAGAAGGGAGGGAGGGTGCCCAGAGGAGTAAGTACAGGAGGAGGGTGGGAGGATCAACGTTGGTAGGAGGGGTAGATGGAGGGGAGGAGGGCATCATCAGGGAGAGGGAGCTGGCGGAAGCCACCTTGGGAGAGGGTAAGGAGGGTGGAGAGATGGAGACCGGGCGGGACGTGGGAATACAGGCGCGGGAGCGGGCGGGGGTGGGAGAGGAGCGGGGAGACGAGTGGGTGAGGAGGATCAAGTTTACGGGAGGTGTACAGGATCCGTATCCTTTCAAGGAAAAGGAGGAGGTGGGGGAAGGGGATGAGATCATACAGGATCCGTGTGGGGGAGGGGAGACGGATGCGATAGGCGAGGCGGAGAGCATGGCGTTCAAGGATTTGGAGGGATTTATAAAAGGTAATGGGAGCGGAGATCCATGCTGGATGGGCATAACAAAGGATAGGGTGGATGAGGGATTTATAGGTGTGGAGGATGGTGGAGGGGTCCAGACCCCATGTGCGGCCGGAAAGGAGCTTGAGGAGACGGAGGCGGGAACGTGACTTGGCTTGGATTGTCTGGAGATGGGGAGTCCAGGAGAGGCGACGGTCGAGGGTGACGCCAAGGTACTTAAGGGTGAAAGTGAGGGCGATAGGACGGCCATAGTTGGTGTTGTAGAAATCAAGGAGGTGGAAGGAAGGGGTGGTTTTGCCTACAATGATCGCCTGGGTTTTGGAAGGATTGACCTTGAGCAACCACTGGTTGCACCAAGCGGTGAACTGGTCAAGATGGGATTGGAGAAGGCGTTGAGAGCGTTGCAGGGTGGGGGCAAGGGCAAGGAAGGCGGTGTCATCGGCAAACTGGAGAAGGTGGATGAGGGGTGACGGTGGTGGCATGTCTGCCGTGTACAACAGGTACAGAAGGGGGGAGAGGACGGAGCCTTGGGGCACACCGACAGAGGGGAAAAAGGTGTAGGAATCGGTGTTATGGATGGTGACATAGGAAGGACGGCGGGAGAGAAAGGAACCGATCAGACGGACGTAGTTAATGGGAAGGGCGAAGGTTTGGAGCTTGAAGAGGAGACCGGACTGCCATACGCGGTCATAAGTGCGTTCGAGGTCAAGAGAGAGGAAGATTGCGGAGCGACGGGAATTGAGCTGTTCGGAAAGGAGATGAGTGAGGTGAAGGAGAAGATCGTCGGAAGAGAAGGACGGCCCAAAGCCACACTGGGTAACGGGAAGGAGGCGGTGCTGGCGGAAATGCTGGTGGATGCGTTGGGTGAGGATAGATTCCAGGACCTTCCAGAAGACCGAGGTAAGGCTGATGGGACGGTAGGAGGAGACGGCAGACGGCAGACGGCGGTTTGCCAGGTTTAAGGAACATGAGGATACGAGAGGTTTTTCACAGGTCGGGGTAGTAACCGGTGGACAGGACTACATTGTAGAGCCTGGCCAGGGTGGAGAGAAAAGAGACAGGAGCTTCACGAAGGTGATGGTAGGTGACACGATCGTGACCAGGAGCGGTGTTGCGTTTTGTGCGGAGTGTAGCAATGAGATCCTGTGTAGTGATAGGAGTATTGAGGTCCGTGTGCGCAATGTTGTCCAAGTACTGGAAACCAGGAGCGAGGGGAGGGACAGAGGTGTCAGTTCGATCGCGGATATCCGGGAAGAGGGAGTAGTCGAACTGGGGATCATCGGGGATGGAAAACACATCGGAGAGGTAGGAGGCAAAGTGGTTAGCCTTACTAAGGGCGTCAGGGAAGGGGTGATCATCATGGAGAAGAGGATAGTAGGGGGAGGGCTTAGTGCCGGTAAGGCGACGGAAGGCGGACCAGAACTTGGACGAGTTTATAGGGAGGGTAGCATTTAAACGGGTGCATGTCTGTCGCCAGTCCCGGCGTTTCTTAGCCGCGAGCAAATTACGAATGTGTTGCTGGAGTTGCCGGTGGCGTCATAGTGTGTCCGGGTCACGCGTGCGGAGGAAGGCACGGTAGAGACGACGGGATTCACGGAGGAGGAGGATGGCCTGTAGCGGTAAGGTAGGATGGTGGGGCTGGATGGCAACAGTAGGGACGTGGGCCTCCACGGCCTCAGACAAGGTCTGCTGGAGAAAGGAGGCGGCACGGGTGACATCATCGGGAAGGCGATAGGTGAGAGGGTGGCTATCGACCTGGGTGGAGAGGGTATCCCGGTAGGCATTCCAGTTGGCACGGGAATAGTCATGGATGTACTTAGGGGGAGGGTCATTTCGAGGGTCAGGGCGGGGGCGACGACTGTCTGAAATGGTGAGGAGGACAGGGAGATGGTCGCTACCAATAGGCTCCAGGACATCCACCATAATGCGACCAAGGAGTTTGGGGGAGGAGAGAAGAACATCGGGAGTGGAGTTGGATTCGGGACGGGTGTGCTGGCGGATGGGGATGAGGTCGCCGTGAAGGGACGAGATGAACCGATGCCACCGCCGTAACTGGGCAGCGGCGATCACGTAGGAGGAGAAGGTACGGTCGATGTGGGAGAGGAAGTCGAAAGGAAGAGGGGCGTTGGGGCGGACATAGATGGTGGGGTCGGGAAGGAGAGGTTGGAGCCGAACGGGGATCTGGCGGTGGTGACCAATGGCCACTCCGCCACGCGCAACTGGGAGGGGATTATCGGAGTGGTGGAGGAGATAGGGGGAGGTGTGGATGGAGTGGTGGGGTTGGAGGAAGGTTTCATTGAGGAGGAAGGCATCCACATGGTGGGTAGCAAGGGTGTGCAGGAAGAGGTTCTTGTTGGCGGGAAGGGAGCGGATGTTGTTGAAAAGGATACGGTGCTGTCGTGCCATGACAGGGATTTAGACGAGGGTGTCAAGACGGGAGAAGGTGAAATGGGCCTGGTTGTTGGAATAGGTGGCGTACATTTTAAGGTGAAAAATGGAACGGGCAGCGAGGGAGATCTGTTGGAGGGTGTGGGGGCGCTGAAAGGGATGAACATTCTTTAGGACGATGGTGAGGAACCTGATGATGTCCTCAGCGGTGGGTGGGGGACGAAGGGAATTGACAGGAGTGGTTGGGGGCGTCCAGAGGACGGACAGGTACGGTGAGTTCAGGAGTGGTTGGAGGGGGTCGGGCTTTACACTTTTGGGAGTAGGTGGGATGAGGGAGATTGCAGGTATTACAGGAGGGAGGGGATTGGAGGTTAGGGCACTGCCAGAGGAAGTGCGCTTGCCGACAATGCGGGCAGGTGGGGGCCTCACGGCACTCAGCTGTGGGGTGCGCATTATAGTGCAGACACCTCTGGCAGCGCAGGGATTGAGGAGGGGAATGGGAGGGGTCGACCTTGTACCGCTGGTGGAAGAGGAGGGCACCCTCCTTCAGGAGACGGTCAATGGAGGGGGCGTCCTCAGAGAAAACCCGCATAAGGTGGGTGGGGCCGGCCGAGGTGAAAATGCGGCGGACCGCCCGCACCTCCAGCGTGGGATGGGCCTTGAGCTCCGCCAACACCTCCTCCTCCGTGATCGACGGACTGAGCCGCGTGATCACGGCGGTGAGGGTTTGCGGGCGACATGGGGTTTGGGGTTGGTGGGTAGGAGATGGAGAAGGAGCAGGGGTAAGGAAGGCATTGGGACCAAAACGGGTGATGGGGAGACGGGAGAGAATGTCAGTATGGAGGGTTGGGCTGGGGGAGGAGATGAGAACAGAATCCCGTCTGGGAGTAAGGAGAGAGATGGGGGCACCAGGGAAATGTTGGTGGAGGAGGAGGGAGAGGTTCCGGGCCTCGAGAAATGAAGGATTGGGATGGGACAGGAGATATTTGTATAAACTGGGGGGGGAGGAGGAGGAGGTGGAAGCAGGGCCAGGCGGGGAGACATCCATGGCACCCTAGGGGGGGGATGGAGGTCGGGGCGGGGCCTTTTTGGGAGCGGAGGAGGTGAGGGTGCCACTAGGGCGTTTGACGGCGGCAGAAGGGCGGGTGGTGACATGAGGGACGGGAGCGAGGGGTAGGTGGTGGGAAGGGACAGGTCCCGGCGTGGACGCAGCAGTTGGCGCCGGAGATGGTGACGGTGAAGGCGAAGGCGAAGGCGATGGTGACAGCGACGATGATGACGGTGGTGGCGGTGATGGCGAAGGCGACGGGGAGAGCTGCAGTGACAGGCTGGGGGAGTGGGGGGAAAGGATCAGAACGAGAGGAGCGAGAGGAAGAAGGGTGAGAGGGGGCGACAAACAGCGAGGGCGAAGGGAGAGTGAGGAGAGGTGGGATGGAAGGAGGGGGGTGTGACTGGGCACACCAAGTTATAGTAGTGGAGGCAGCGGAAGGTGAGGTATAGACGATGGCGGTGGTGGTAGTGGTGGCGGTGGTGGTGGGGGCGGACATGACGACGGAGAAAAAACGCACAGCATGAAAAGGAAAGGACACAAACTGGGAACAGACGAAGACGAAGACGCAGACGAACGAAGACCAGGGTCGGACGACCAGGGTCGGACGGCGACGGCGACGGCGACGGCGGGCGGCAGGAACGCCGCAGCTGCTGCTGCCGCGGACGGGGCCGGGGCTGCTGCTGCTGCTGGCTGGACCGCTGCTACTGCTGCTGCTGCTGCTGCTGCTGCCACAGGAGGAGGACTGGCTGGCTGGCTGGCTGGCTGGCTGGCTGCCGGTGGGACCGCTGCTGCAGGCCGGGACCGGGACCGGGACCACCGCTGCTGCTGCTGCTGCTGCTGCAGCTGCTGCTGCTGCAGCTGCAATGACGGTCATACTTTCGCGGGCAGTGACACTTTGTGCTGCCGCCCGCAGCTGCTGCCCTCTCGCGCCGCTCCCTTACACTACGTGCAGCCGGCCAGGTGTGGATTGTCCGTCATTAAACGCCGTGCACTATTCTCCATTGGTCCACCATAGCAGTAACGCAAAAGCAACAAACAGATAAAAGCTAAGGATGAGTTTTTACATTAACGGAAATTGAAGATAGTGATTGTCGACTGGACTGGATGGGCAGGCAAGGACATAATTAGGAGAGAAAGAATGACGTGGGGTAGTCGGTAGTGTTTCCAACACTATACGATCGTACCAAACCTCTGCTTTGTCCGAAAGGGAAGCACTACGATTGTGTGTTCAGACTTGCAGCAGTGCAAGAACTGTTCAGAAGCTGTGTCCACGTGCACACTATGAGTTGCTGTGGTGAGACAGGCATATGCACGAATGAGTCTGAGAACTAAACCCCATTACCACTAGGCCCATCGCTTGCATCTGTAATTCAATCAATACAGCATCACCGGTCTATTGCGGTCTAACTGTGTTGGTGAGGCAGTAAATTTCCACAGAGCAGTTCACTTTGGAGGTGTGGCGGTGGGACTTGTAGTCCTGTACCACCCTCTGACAATGATATTGTTCGCTTTTTTTTTTCCTTTATTGTATTTCAATTCCCCAACGGGGCGGGCTGGCAGCAGCATATGCGCTGCTCTTCAGCCGAAAGACATAGAACAAAACAATAGAAGACATTTAAAAACAGCAAAGGAGAGAAGAAGGTGAACATAGATATAAAAAGGGAGAACATCATGGAAGGCAATAGACAAAGAAAAAAACGGGGTGACTGTAAAATGGAGATAAAAACTGTTTAAAAGTAGCACACACAAAAGGCCACACACTGCGACGATTAAAAGAACACAGGGCACAGTATGACTGGAGCATAAAGGTGTTGACGGATGGCATAGCACACAACGTAACACTGACGGCGAACCTCAAGGCAGTACACAATTAAAATCACACCTCTTGACGCACACGAGAAACAGCACTAAACACAACACTGATGTGGCACACTGATGAGGATCAATATAGAGGATCTGCCAGGTTCAAGGAGATGAGGGAGACCTGAAGAAGGGAGGGTGGGGAAGAGATTGGGGAGGGGAATGGGGGGCGCGCGGAAGAGGGCCAGGTAGGGAGGGATGTGGGAAGGAGAGAGGCAAGTATGGGGTGCAGGGTCTCAGGGGAGGGGGGGATGGAGGAAAATACGCTATGGGAGAAGGAGGAAAGAGGAGAAGGGGGCCCTGGGGAGGGGGGGGGGAACAAGGCCGGGTTATAGTTGGAAGGAAGGGTATATGTCACGGCAAAGTTCGTCATCTGGGAGGGGGAGGCGTTGGAAATTGCCCTGATGAAGGAGATGGAGGGTGTGGAGGTGGAAAGAGGGAGGGATACAGCGATAGAGGCGCGGCAACGGGCGGGGGGTGGAGAGGAAGGAGGAAACCAGAGGGTGGGGGGGATCAACCCTGCGAACAATGTAAAGGATGCGAAGATGTTGGAGGAACAAGAGGAGGTGGGGGAAGGGGATCAGTTCATACAGGAGCCGTGTGGGGGAAGGAAGGCGGATACGGAAGGCAAGGCGGAGCGCATGGCGTTCAAGGATTTGGAGGGCCTTGTAAAAGCGGGTGGGGGCGGAGATCCAGGCGACGCTGGCATAACAGAGGATAGGACGGATGAGGGATTTGTAGGTGTGGAGGATGGTAGAAGGATGCAATCCCCATGTCCGGCCGGACAGGAGTTTCAGCAGGCGGAGGCGGGAATGGGCTTTCTGCTGGATGGTCAGGAGATGAGGGGTTCAGGTGAGGTGTCGGTCAAGGGTGAGGCCAAGGTATTTCAGGGTGGGGGTGAGTTGGATAGGACGACCATAAAGGGTGAGGTAGAAATCATGGAGGCAAAAGGAGCGAGTGGTGCGGCCTATGATGATTGCCTGGGTTTTGGAGGGGTTGAGACGGAGGAGCCACTGGTTACACCAAGTGGTGAACTGGTTAAGGTGGGTTTGGAGGGTACGTTGAGACCGTTGAAGGGTAGGATAGAGAGCCAGGAAGGCGGTGTCATCAGCATATTGGAGAAGGTGGACTGGTGGGGGTGGCTTGGGCATATCAGCTGTATACAAGAGATAAAGGAGAGGGGAGAGGACAGAACCCTGGGGGACGCCAGCCGTGGGATAAAAGATACGGGAGTTGGCTTTGTGGAGGGTGACATAGGAAGGATGGTGCGAGAGGAAGGAAGCGACCAGATGGACAAAATTGATAGGCAGGGCGTAGGTTTGGAGTTTAAAGAGGAGACCGGAATCCCATACACGGTCATAGGCATTTTGGAGGTCAATGGAAACAAAAATGGCGGAGCGACGGGAGTTGAGCTGGAGGGACAGAAGGTGAACAAGGTTGAGGAGTTGGTTGTCAGCAGAGAAGGAGGGTCAGAAGCCACACTGGGTAAGGGGGAGGAGGTGGTGTTGAGCAAGGTGCCGATGGATACGGTGGGAGAGGATGGATTCAAAGACCTTACTGAAGACGGAGGTGAGGCAGATGGGACGATAGGAAGAGGCAGCAGAAGGAGGTTTGTTGGGTTTGAGGAATAGGAGGACGCGGGAGGTCTTCCACAGGTCAGGGTAGAAGCCAGTAGAGAGGATGACATTATAGAGATGGGCGAGGACAGTTAGGAAGAAATAGGGGCTTTCTCGAAGGTGACGGTAGGTGACACAGTCGTGACCAGGGGCCGTGTTGCGTTTGGACTGGAGGAGAAGTTTAATGTCTTGTGCTGTGATGGGAGTGTTGACGTCGGAGGGGGGCAACTGCCCCAAGTACTGGAGACTAGGAGCAAGTGGAGCGACTGAGGTATCAGCACGTTCCATGACGGTGGGGAAAAGAGAATAATCAAAGTGGGGATCATCGGGGATGGAGAAGACCTCGGAAAGGTGGGAAGCGAAGTGGTTGGCCTTACTTAGGTTGTCTGGAAGGGGGCGATCGTTATGGAGAAGGGGGTAGTGGGGAGCGGAAAGGGAACCAGTAAGACGATGGAAGGCGGACCAGTACTTGGAGGAGTTGATAGGGAGGGTGGCATTGAGTTGTGTGCAGGTCTGGCGCCAGTCCCGGCGTTTCGTTGCTGTAATAAGGTTCCGTACGTGTCGCTGTATTTGCCGGTGGCGTTGGAGTGTATCCCTGTCACGAGTGCGGAGGAAGGAGCGATAGAGGCGGCGGGATTCATGGAGGAGGAGGACAGCCCACGGAGGGAGAGTGGGACGGTGTGGGTGGATGGTTTTAGTAGGAACATGGGCCTCCACGGCGGCAGTAATTACCGTCTGAAGGAAGGACGAGGCGCGGATGATGTCATCAGGATGGCGATAGGTAAGAGGGTGGCTTTCGACCTGGGTGGAGATGGAGTCCCGGTAGGCATCCCAGTTGGCACGGCGATAGTCATGGACGACCTTGGGAGGGGGTGCAGGTTGCGGAGCCGTAGGGGGGCGGTTTGCAGACGTTATGGTGAGAAGGACAGGGAGGTGATCGCCACCTGTGGGGTCAAGGACGGCGACAGTGATACGCCCAAGGAGGTTGGCGGAGGCAATGACAACATCGGGGGTGGTGTTACTTTCGGGTCGGGTGTGCTGCGGAATGGGAACAAGGTCACCCTGGATTGTGGAGAGGAACTGATGCCACCGCCGAAGGGTAGCAGGAGTGCGGCTATGGATGTTGAGGTCGGCGGCAATCACATAGGTGGAGAAGGTGTGGTCAATGTGTGAGATGAAGTCATAAGGAAGAGGAGCAGTGGAGCGGACATAGATGGTGGCACAGGTAATGGTGAGGGAGGGGAAGAAGACGCTAAGGATAAGGTGTTCAGTGGGGTCATTGAGGAGAGGTTGTGGCCGGACGGGGATATGCTTAAGGTGGCCAATCGCGACTCCACCCTGCGCACGAGGACCAGGAGCATCGGTGCGGTGGAGGATATAGGGGGAGGTGCGGATAGAATGGTGGGGCTGGAGAAAGGTTTCGTTCAAGAGGAAGGTGTCGACCTGGTGGTGGGAGAGGGTGTGCATGAGGAGGTATTTGTTGGAGCGGAAGGAGCGAATGTTCTCTAAGAGGATGCGAGACTCGTGCCGCGCCATGACGGGAAGGAGGGGGGGAAGAGAGGGAAGGGAAGAGACTTAAACTAGGGTGTCGAGGCGGGTGAAGGTGAAGTGGGCTTGGTTGTGGGAGTAAGTGGCGAAGGTGTTCAGGTGGAAAACAGAGCGAGCAGCAAGGGATATTTGTTGGAAGGTGTGCGGGCGCTGAAAAGGGTGAATGTTTTGGAGTACAACGGTAATGAACCGGATGATGTCCTTGGCCGTGGGGGGTGGACGGAGGGAATTGTTAGGATGGACAGGAGGATCGACGGGACGAACTGGGACTGTAAGTTCAGGGGTGGCTGGAGGGGGTTTAGCTTTACACTTGTGGGAGTATGTGGGATGGGGGCCATTGCAGGTATTACAGGAAGGAGGAGCAGCGAGGTTGGGGCAGTTCTTGAGAAAGTGGGAGGCCTTGCAATGGGGACAGGCGGGGGGGTTTTTGCAGTTGGGAGTCAGGTGGTCATTGTACATCAGGCACCGCTGGCAACGGTAGGATTGGGGAGGGGATTTGGAGGATTCAACAGGGTGGCGACGGTGGTATATCAGGGCACCCTGGGTGAGGAGATGGTCTATGGATGGGGCGGACTCTGAGAATACCCGCATGAGGTACGTGGGACCAGAGGCATTGTGGATACGGCGGGCAGAGCGGATTTCCAAGTCTGGGTGGGAGTTCAGTTCTACCAACACTTCATCCTCTGTGATCACCGGGCTGAGCTTGGTGATCACAGCGGTGTAGGCGGGGGGGCGACGGAGAGGCTGGGGCTGACGAGGAATGGAAGCGGAAAGAAAGGGTGTCAGAGAGGCGTGGGGGCCAAACTTAACTCGTGGGAGTTTTCGCAGGAGGTCTGTGTGAAAGGATGGGGATGGGGACTTGATAAGGACTGAGTCCCTGCGGGGAATGAGTTGGGAGATGGGAGCACCAGGTAAGTACTTTCGTATTTCCTTGGTGAGGGTACGAGCGTCGAGGAACTTAGGATCGGGAGTTGACAGGACAAAGATGTGGAGGGTGGGGGCCAAGGTAGGGGTGGCAGGAGGAGGGGTGGTGTCCATGGTGACGGCAGGGGGAGGGGGAGGGGGAGGTGGTGTTGATTTTTTGTGGGAAGTGGCGGGAGCAGAGTCGGTAAGGACGCGCTTTTGGGGTTTTTTGGAGACTGGGGGATGGGAGGAGGGGAGAGGGACGGGGAGGAGAGGGAGGTGGCGGGTGGCAGATCCCTGTGGCGTAGTGGAGGCACCGGGAGAAGCAGCTGGTTCAGTGGTGGCGATGGTGGCTCGGCGCGACGTGATGCGTGCGGGAGATGCAGAAGACGAAGCGACGGGGTCGGTGAGAGAGGGGAAGCCAACCACCTGAGGGGCGGCAGCAGAGGCGGCAACAGGGGCGTACGTGAGGGCGGGGGTAGTAGTGGGAGCTGTTGAGGGTGTGGAGGCTGGAGGAAGGGTGTAGAGGTGTGGGTATACGGCAGGGGAGGAGATAGGGGGGTGGGTAAGTGGGGGAAGGGAGGGGGAGGTGGAAGGAGGGAGGCCAGAGGCGGCACTCCAGGAAGTGACTGGTGACTGTGGGAGAGGGGGGGGGGGAGTTGTAGATGACGGTGGAGGTGGGAGTACTCATTGCAGACGAACGGCGACGGACAGACGGACGTGCAGCAGGCGGCGTCGGCATCGGGCAGCGGCGAACAGACGGACGAACAGCAGGCGGCGTCGGCGTCGGCGATGGTCGGCGGCGAACAGACGGACGAACAGCAGGCGGCGGCGGCGGCGACGACGGCGATGGACAGCCAGCAGACAGGAGGACGGACGGACGGACGAACAGCGACAGCAGCAAGCGGCGGGCAGACAGGCAGGCAGGCAGACAGACACACACACACAAAATCTTCGAGGACGAAGATTCCACCCTTAGAGTAGCACAGGCTTTGCAATCTGACGCAATCGAAGTAGGGGATCCAACCCTGTAGATTGATATTTGCAGCAGTTGGTAAATATGTAGAATGTGTTACCGCAAACGTTGGTGAGTATGAAATATTTTCTCCCGATATAATGAGGAGGTATTGGCGCTTCTAGCAATCCCATTAATAAAATGTGTTTAAATAGTTGATATCGCGTAGGAGTTGTTTGTTATTTCTGAGATGTTCTTGTGAAACTTCCAAATGCGAAATTGGTCAAGTAATATGCGATAGGCTCTCGATCGCACTTGTTGATTGGCGTTGCCGACAGATGGCAGACCAACACGTTGGCTTCGTACGCAAAAACTCCAGAGCGCAAAGCAGAATGCATCTCAACTCACCATGCTGCCAACTTCTGACTTTCCAGCAAAACGGCTTATGTGTCTGCATTTATGCAACATGTTAGACCGGCAAAGTTTCACAAATGGGCAGACAGAAAGAAAAGTGTAGGCGGGACAGATTCTATAAGGATGAGGCGTACATAGAGTATGTACCCAAATTACAGAATATTTAATTGCAACAATTCTGTACTATTGGTCCATCGTTTTATAGATACAGTATAATAGTCACACGGTACAGACATATTCTAGATCCCGTTTTGTTTACAATTATAAAAAAAATTAACAGCAATAATACCGTAGAAAACAAAATCATTAGATAAAACAATGCTGTTAAGAAGTTTACATATTTTACCTTCTCCTTTTCTCTATACCTGTGTACATTTTCTTTTAGTTTACTGTGCCTGTTTGCTTCAGTTATTTTCGTTTGAAAGAAATTCTCTGAATGCATATATAGGGGTTTCTGATAGCAATTGTTTTATTGCTGTTTAAACGTATCCTTCGATTAGGCATTAGTGATGTGTGGTGGTAAAGAGTTGTACAAATTTACTGCCATGTAACCACTGCTTCTCTCATATTGAGTTGTGTTGCGCTGCGGAATTCTTAATTTCTTTCTGTTTCTGGTGTGGTGGTGGTGGTGTACATCTTCATTTTTGTTCAATTTATCTTTATGGTCCCGAGCAAGGAGCAGAATTTTATATATGTACAAACTGTAGAAGGTTACAACGTTATATTTTTTGAAAAGGGGTTTACAGCAACGGTAGAAGTTAAGTGCAAGAACTGTTCAGAAGCTTATGTCCAGATGCTCACTGTCAGTTGCTGTGGTGAGACAGGCAAATGCAGGAATGAGTCTGAAATAGACTTGGCCACTGTTTCTATGTTTCGATACAGTGTATCGATACGTGGAACTGTTTCAGTGTTTCGGAATGGCTGTGGTTCACTGTTTCGAAACGGTGGTGTTTCATTCCGCCCCTGTCTCGGATAACCGGACCAGATTCGATCTCGAGCCAGACACAGAAGCTGTATCGTTGTTTCAAAATAAGGCTGTTTCAGTCCACCTGTGCCTGGAACGGAGTAATTGTATCGAAACAGTGATGTTTCATTCCGCTCTGTGTCGGACGAGATTCGGGCTCGGCACAGGTACTGAAACACAACATACCACTTCACGAAACACTTTCAAGAGTGTCTACAGGTCGAAAGCCACCCCCTCACTTTCCACCACCCTGATGACATCACCCATGCCTCTTCCTTCCTTCAGAAGACCATCACTGACGCTGTGGAGGCTCATGTCCCTACCAAACTCATCCACCCTCACCGCCCTACGCTTCCTCCACAGGCCGTCCTTCTTCTGCGTGAATCCCGCAGGCTCTACCGCTCCTTCCTCCGCACTCGTGACCGAGATACTCTCACCTGCCACCGGCAATTACAGCGACATATCCGGAACCTCCTTACAGTGAAGAAACGCCGGGACTGGCGTCAGACATGCACGCGCCTCAACTCCACCCTCCCTGTCAACTCCTCCAATTACTGGTCAGCCTTCCACCGCCTTACTGGTAGCCATCCCACCCCACATTAACCCATCCTCCGTGACGATCGACCCTTTCCTGACAACCTCAGTAAGGCTAACCATTTTGCTTCCCACCTGTCCGAGGTGTTCTCCATTCCTGACGATCCCCATTTTGATTAATCCCTCTTCCCCACTGTCCTTGACCGCACTGACACCTCTGTCCCCCCGCTCGCCCCTAGCTTCCAGTACTTGGATCGGCTACCCCCCTCCGACATCAACACTCCCATCACCATGCAAGACATCACACTCGTCCTCCGCTCCAAACGAAACACCGCCCCTGGTCATGATGGCGTCACCTACCGTCACCTCAAGGAATCCCCTCCATCCTTCTTGTCTGTCCTTGCTACCCTGTACAATGTCCTCCTCTCCACTGGATTTTACCCTGACCTGTGGAAGACTTCCCGTGTCCTGCTGTTCCCTAAGCCTAACAAACCCCCCTCTGCTACCTCTTCCTATCGTCCCATCTGCCTCACCTCCGTGTTCAGTAAAGTCTTTGAGGCCATCCTCTCTCGCTGTATCCACCGCCACCTTAACCAGCACCGCCTCCTTCCTCTTACCCAATGTGGCTTCCGGCCTTCCTTCTCTGCTGACGACCAGCTCCTTAACCTTACCCATCTTCTTTCCCTCCAACTTAACTCCCGTCGCTCTGCTATCTTTGTTTCCCTTGATCTCCAGAACGCCTATGACCGTGTCTGGCATCCCGGGCTCCTTTTCAAACTCCGGACCTATGCTCTCCCCATCAACTTTGTCCGTCTCGTTGCTTCCTTCCTCTCCCATCGTCCCTCCTATGTGACTATCCACAATTTCAACTCCCGTACTTTCTACCCCTCTGCCGGCGTGCCCCAAGGTTCTGTCCTTTCCCCTCTCCTCTATCTTCTGTACACTGCTGATATGACCAAACCTCTCCCTCCTGTTCATCTTCTCCAGTTCGCTGATGACACCGCATTCCTAGCCCTTTATCCTACCCTTCAACGGTCCCAACGTACCCTCCAAACCCACCTTGACCAATTCACCGCTTGGTGCAACCAGTGGTTCCTCCATGTTAATCCCTCCAAGACCCAGGCGATCATCATAGGCCGCACCACCCGCTCCTTCCGCCTCCATGATTTCTACCTCACCATTTACGGCCGTCCTATCCACCTCACTCCTACCCTCAAATACCTTGGCCTCACACTCGACCGCCACCTCACCTGGACTCCCCATCTCCTTACCATCCAAAACAAAGCTCACAACCGCCTCCGCCTCCTGAAACGCCTGTCCGGCCGGACGTGGGGTCTGCATCCTTCCATCATCCTTCACACCTACAAATCCATGATCCACCCCATCCTTTGTTATGCCAGCATCGCTTGGATTTCCGCCCCTCCCCGGTTCTATAAAGCCCTCCAAATCCTCGAACGCCATGCACTCCACCTCGCCTTCCGCATCCGCCTTTCGTCCCCTACACGCATCCTCTATGACCTCATCCCCTTCCCCCACCTTCTCCTTTTCCTTGAACACATCCGCACACTATATATTGTCCGCCGCCTTGATCCCCCTCACCCCCTGGTGTCTCCCTTCCTCTCCACTCCCAACCAGTTGCCGCGCCTTCACCGTTGTGTCCCTCCCTCTCTCCATCTCCACACCCTCCATCTCCTTTCCCAACACAACTTCCACCATCTACCACTCCCGGATGATGAGCTTCGCCCTGACATCTACCCTTCCTACCAACTCTAACCCCCTCTTCCTGCCCCCTCCTCAGGGCTCCCTCTCCTCCCCCTCCCCCCTTCTGAGCGGATTTCCCCTCCTACTCCCCGTCCATCTCTTGTGTCTCTGTGCTCCCTCCTGCCCTGTCTTCCCTATTTCTCTCCCGCCCCATGTGTCTCCTGCCTCTTCGTGAACCCACGGTTGCCCCTCCTCTCTTCCTCCCGCCGCTTCCCCAGCTGCCCCATGCTCTCCCCTCCTTTTCCATCCTCTCTGACCTTTCCCTCGGCAGGTCCTGCCTGGTAGTTTTACTCTTCGTCGTGTGTGCTCCAAGTGGGTTTTAAGTGTGTTGTTTTCGGAGTGTTTTTAATACTGTGGCCAACTTTTTAACTGTGCATGCGCATCCAGTGTCTTCTCTGTGTTTTAAGAATTGCAAACTGTGTTTTTTTTAACTTTCTGGTGACTATTTTTAACTGTCCCCAATGAACTTCTACATGTCAGTGATTTTTACCTCCATTTTCTCCCCTTACACTGTTTTATGTTCCCCTTTTTTACCTCCTTATGTATGTATTATTTTATTCTTGTTTTAGTTGTCACGTCACTCGGCTGAAGAGCGGCGGATTGTGCTGCTGACGGCCCTCCCCTGCCCATATGGGGCAGGGGCATGAAATCACAATAAAGAAAAAAAAAAATCAAGAGTGTCGAAATCTTTTTGACAGGCAATAGCATGAAGCTTAGGATATCCGAAAATAAAGCTTCGTTTCTAGCTGACTGTCCTGTTCCGAAATGGCGTAACATCTGCTTTATAAACACTAACCAAACAATAAAACAACACATACTATTTACATTCAAAATAATAAATATGTTAAAATCATTCAGTTAAATTACACTTTTTTATAACATACGCTTCTCTGTTCATGTACAGTAATCATATTAAGAAACACAAGTAAACCTACAACATTTTGAATAAAGAAGGCGTAGAGTGACAGTTATTAGACATATAGATAAATTTGATGTAGGTATAATTCAAGCAATCTGTTTGACATATCACTTAAAGTGTAATGCTGAACGGGAAGGGCTGGGGAGCATGGCGAATTTATAGTAACGGTTCGAAACACCTTGAAAGACAACATTTTTTCTATTATATTTTGTTATTTATTCGAATTATCTGTGAGTCTATAGTCAATGTGCCTATTATCCACAATGATTCCCTTTGTGTGCATGGAAATTAAAAGGATGGGTATATTAGCCATACTAATGCAATGTGGGAATCCCAGTAGCACGTCCGTAGTTTCTGCAGTTTGCTCCCACCTCCAGTTCCGTTTGTGGTGGTTCTTCTGTCTTCAGCTATGGCTGTCCTCAGCCAATTGAAAAGTATGGAAGTCACACGACACGAAAGCAGCGCATTTGCTGCAGGAAATACGAAACTGCCAAGACCCCTAAGTGATAGTTTCATACTTTCTGCGATATGATTAGCGCTCTCGCTCCTCATTTGTGTTTATATGGACATACTTATACAGTAGACATTCAAGATGATAAAGGCAAGCGCACTTCCTCCGGCAGTGCCCTAACCTCCAGTCCCCTCCCTCCTGCAATACCTGCAATCTCCCTCATCCCACCTACTCCCAAAAGTGTAAAGCCCGACCCCCTCCAGCCACTCCTGAACTCACCGTACCTGTCCGTCCTCTGGACGCCCCCACTCCTCCTGGCAATTCCCATCGTCCCCCCCCCCCCACCGCTGAGGACATCATCAGGTTCCTCACAATCGTCCTTCAAAATGTTCATCCCTTTCAGCGCCCCCACACCCTCCAGCAGATCTCCCTCGCTGCCCGTTCCATATTCCAACTCAAGATGTACGCCACCTACTCCAACAACCAGGCCCATTTCACCTTCTCCCGCCTTGACACCCTCGTCTAAATCCCTGTCATGGCGCGACAGCAACGTATCCTTTTCAACAACATCCGCTCCCTTACCGCCAACAAGAACCTCTTCCTGCACACCCTTGCCACCCACCGCGTGGATGCCTTCCTCCTTAATGAAACATTCCTCCAACCCCACCACACCATCCACACTTCGCCCTATCTCCTCCACCGCTCCTATAATCCCCTCCCAATTGCACGTGGCGGAGTTGCTATTGGTCACCGCCGCCAGATCCCCGTTCGGCTCCAACCTCTCCTTCCCGACCCCACCGAACACCTGATCCTTAGTCTCTTCTTCTCCGGCCTTACTGTTACCTGCGCCACCATCTATGTCCGCCCCAACGCCCCTCTTCCCTTCGACTTCCTCTCCCATGTCGACCGTACCTTCACCTCCTACGTGATCGCTGCCGACCTCAACATCCATAGTCGTTCCGCCGCCCAGTTACGGCGGTGGCATTGGTTCCTCTCCACCCTTCAAGGCGATCTCATCCCCATCCCCCTGCACACCCGTCCCGAATCCAACTCCACTCCCGATGTTATTCTATCCTCCCCCAACCTCCTTGGTCGCATAACAGTGGATGTCCTGGAGCCTATTGGTAGTGACCATCTCCCAGTCCTCATCACCGTTTCAGACGGACGTCGCCCCCGACCCAACCCTCGTACTGACCCTCCCCCTAAGTTTGTCCATGACTATTCCCGTGCCGACTGGAATGCCTACCGGGATACCTTCTCTACCCAGGTCGATAGCCACCCCATCACCTACCGCCACCCTGACGATGTCACCCATGCCGCCTCCTTTCTCCAGCAGACCTTGTCTGAGGCCGTGGAGGCCCACGTCCCTACTGTCGCCATCCACCCCCACCGTCCTACCTTACCCCCGCAGGCCGTTCTCCTCCTCCATGAATCCCGTCGTCTCTACCGTGCCTTCCTCCGCACGCGTGACCCGGACACACTACGACGCCACCGGCAACTCCAGCGACACACTCGTAATTTGCTCGTGGCTAAGAAACGCCGGGACTGGCGACAGACATGCACCCGTTTAAATGCTACCCTACCAATCAACTCGTCCAAGTTCTGGTCAGCCTTCCGTCGCCTTACCGGAAATAAACCCTCCCCCTATTATCCTCTTCTCCATGATGATCACCCTTTCCCTGACACCCTTAGTAAGGCCAATCACTTTGCCTCCTACCTCTCCGATGTGTTCTCCATCCCTGATGATTCCCAGTTCGATTACTCCCTCTTCCCGGATATCCGCGATTGAACTGACACCTCCGTACCTCCCCTTGCTCCTGGTTTCCAGTACTTGGGCAACATTGCACACATGGAACTCAATGCCCCTATCACTACAAAGGATCTCATTGCTACACTCCGCACCAAACGCAACACCGCTCCTGGTCACGATTGTGTCACCTACTGTCACCTTCGTGAAGCTCCTGTCTCTTTCTTCTCCACCCTGGCCAGGCTCTACAATGTAGTCCTGTCCACTGGTTACTACCCCGACCTGTGGAAAACCTCCCGTATCCTCATGTTCCTTAAACCCGGCAAACCACCATCCGCCGTCTCCTCCTACCGCCCCATCAGCCTTACCTCGGTCTTCAGCAAGGTCCTGGAATCTCTCCTCACCCGCCGCATCCACCAGCATCTCCGCCAGCACCGCCTCCTTCCCGTCACCCAGTGTGGCTTTTGGCCGTCCTTCTCTTCCGACGACCTTCTCCTTCACCTCACTCATCTCCTTTCCGAACAGCTTAATTCCCGTCGCTCCGCAATCTTCCTCTTCCTGGACCTGGAACGTGCCTATGACCGCGTATGGCGTTCCGGTCTCCTCTTCAAGCTCCAAACCTTCGCGTTTCCCATTAACTACGTCCGTCTGATCGGCTCCTTTCTCTCCCGCCGTCCTTCCTATGTCACCGTCCATACCTCAGATTCCTACACCTTTTTCCCCTCTGCCGGTGTGCCCCAAGGCTCCGTCCTCTCCCCCCTTCTGTACTTTTTGTACACAGCGGACATGCCGCCGCCGTCAGCCCCGTCCACCTTCTCCAGTTTGCCGATGACACCGCCTTCCTTGCCCTTGCCCCCACCCTACAGCGCTCCCAACACCTCTTCCAATCCCATCTTGATCGATTCACCGCTTGGTGCAACCAGTGGTTGCTCAAGGTCAATCCCTCCAAAACCCAGGCGATCATTGTAGGCAAAACCACCCCTTCCTTCCACCTCCTTGATTTCTACATCACCATCTATGGCTGTCCTATCGCCCTCACTCCCACCCTTAAGTACCTTGGCGTCACCCTCGACCGTCGCCTCTCCTGGACTCCTCACCTCCGGACAATCCAAGCCAAGGCACCCTCCTGACTCAGTCTCCTTAAGCTCCTTTCCGGCCGTACGTGGGGTCTGGACCCCTCCACCATCCTCCACACCTATAAATCCCTCATCCGCCCTATCCTTTGTTATGCCCATCCGGCTTGGATCTCCGCCCCCCCCAACTTTTCTAAATCCCTCCAAATCCTTGAACGCCATGCTCTCCACCTCGCCTATCGCATCCGTCTCACCTCCCCTACGCGGATCCTGTACGATCTCATCCCCTTCCCCCACCTCCTCCCTTTCCTTGAAAGGATACGGATCCTGTACACCTCCCGTAAACTCGATCCTCCTCATCCGCTCATCTCCCTGATCCTCTCTCACCCCCGCCCGCTGCCGCGCCCTTATTCGCACGTCCCACCCGGTCTCCATCTCTCCACCCTCCTTACCCTCTCCCAAGGTGGCTTCTGCCAGCTCCCCCTCCCTGATGATGTGCTCCTCCCCTCCATCTACGCCTCCTATCAACTTTGACCCTGCCCCATCCCCCACTTCCGGTGTCCTTTCCTTTAGGCACCCTCCCTCCCTTCTCTTCCCTTCCCTTCTCTTTCCTTTTCCCCCATCCCCTCCCTCCACCCTTCTTCCCCCGGGCTTCCCCTCCCCCTTCCTCCCTCCCCCTTCCTATCTCCCCTGCCCGTGGTATCTCTGCTCTCCCCTCTCGCTCTCCCACTCCCCTTCCTACTCCTCCTTCTCTCGTGGCAGGTCCCCGGACTCGCACACGCATAGTGAACATTCGCGCGCCGGAGGTCATCGCCATTAGTGTCTCGTGTGTGTGCCTTCGTTTGTGTTTAGTGTTTGTTCGCCGAAACGCCGCCACTGTTCATGTGTACCATCGCCATCATCCCTGTTTTGTGCGCCGTGTCGACTAGTGTCAGTGTTGTTTTCTCGTCAGGTGTGAACGGCTCCGTGTTTTTTGTTTTTTGGTGTCCACATTGTTTTGCCCGCCATTTTTGATTGTATTCTCTGTGTCCCCTCTATTTATTGCTTATTGTAAATCTCAAGGCTGAAGAGCGGCGTACTCAGCTGCTGACAGCCCGCCTTGTGTAAGGTGATAAAAATTACAATAAAGAAAAAAAAAAAGATGATAAAATGTGTAGGTTTATTAGATTACTAAACTGTGGTGTCACCGCCAGACACCACACTTGCTAGGTGGTAGCTTAAATCGGCCGCGGTCCATTTAGTACATGTCGGACCCGCGTGTCGCCACTGTGTGATCGCAGACCTAGCGCCACCACAAGGCAGGTCTCGAGTTACGATATAGCACTCGCCCCAGTTGTACGACGACATTGCTAGCGACAATACGGACGAAGCCTTCCTCTCATTTGCCAAGAGACAGTTAGAATAGCCTTCTGCTAAGTCCATGGCTACGACCTAGCAAGGCGCCATTAGCCTTACATAGTTAGAGAGTTATAGTACAAGTGTCTCATGAAGAACGCTGTAGTCATCAACTAATACAGTTAAGTATAAAGCAGCTACGTACTTTTCTTGCTACCATTCAATAGTTATCCTGTTCCAGAATTCACGCCCGTCGGCGTGTGTGTACGCGTGCCTTTCTTTCGGCTACTTCAGTGTGGCGTAACAGTCTTGTTACGTCACAACAGATTGGCAACGAGGCTTACAGGATCGTATTCTTCTCCTTGCTTTGCTCTGATTTATTAGTGTCATGGCTTCGCCACATTCTCCAGATGTACTGTCCGAATTTTATCGCTTACAGAATCAGCAGACGCAGGCGTTATTGGATGCCCTTGGACAGCTCGTCCAGGGTCAACGTGCCATTCAAACCGATGCGGCAGCCGCCGCTTCACCGCTACCGCAGCCTCAACATGCCATAACACCACCGTTTCGCAGTTTTAATGAGGCGCACGAGTCGTGGCCAGAATGGTCCCGACAGTTCGCCTTCCATCTCGCCGCCTACAGAATTCAAGGTAATGAGCGGCAGCCGTTTTTGCTTTCTTGTGTCGGTGTGTCCACCTACCGTGTGATAGTGAACTTGTTTCCCCGACGCGACGTAGCAACTCTATCCTACGACGAAATTTTGTCTGCTTTAGATGCCTATTTCAAAGAATCAGTTAATGTGGTTGCAAAACGGTATACGTTTTTTCGTACAAAACGTACGGCCGGTCAAACTAATAGGGAGTGGGTAGCAACATTGCAAGGACTTACTAGGGACTGTGCCTTTGACTGTGCCTGTGGCCTTTCTTATTCAGATACAATGGTACGTGATGCAATTGCACAGAACGTTTCTAATGTTCTCATACGGGAGCAAATATTGAAACTAGTTAATCCCTCCCTTCAACAAGTGATAGACATATTGGATAGACAAGACACACTTGACTGTGCTCAGGAATCTTTTGAAACTTCGCCAGCAGTGTGTAACATTAACCGGCCTGCCGGGCGAGCTGCGCGGCCCGGTCAACTGCCCTCGCGCAAACGAACGCAGCTGCCGCCGCGCTCTAAGCCAGGTGTGCCACGCCAGCCCACAAATGCAGTGAAATCATGCCCGCGGTGTGCTACTAGACATTCGCGTGAACATTGCCCGTCACGCCAAGCTATTTGCTTTTTCTGTAATAGGAAAGGACATGTTCAAAGTGTTTGCCAGAAAAAGCTCCGATCAGACAATCACAATCATTCCAGGCCCTCTGCTTCGCGCCGGAATCGAACCAAGGACACGCAGGATCGTGGAACTTCGCCCATGGACATTCGTGTAGTTAATTCCGATTCGTCCAGTGCCACTTTCTCTAACAGTGACTGTGTTCGTCCCACACAAACTGTGCGTCGACGTCGCCGGAAATCACGTCAATTAGCAAGTGATTCTGTACAAGTGTCTGTTCAAATTGCACAAAACAGTCGCTCTTGTCGTCAGCAGGACGATAAACTTTTTGTGGACTTAGACTTTGAAGGCAAAGTGATACCATTCCAGCTCGATACCGGAGCTGCAGTTTCATTGCTCAATCACGACACGTACAAACAACTGGGCGCACCTCCGTTGCGTGCCGCAAATGTTCAGTTAAACAGTTATTCAGGACAGAATATACCTGTGTTAGGACAGTGCAGCCTTCTTGCCACATACAAGGGACATACAAAACTTGTGTCATTTTACGTTCTTCGTTCTTCTTCTGAAGTGAACTTGTTTGGTTTAGATTTATTTCAGTTGTTTAACATGTCTATTGTAAATCAGGTGCTATCAGTGAATCAAAGTGTGCCTACAGACAGTGTTTCTAGTGTATGTGACGAATTTGCAGACATTTTTGCACCGGGCTTAGGTTGCGCTAAAAACTATGACGCACATTTGGAACTGAAAGTAAACGCGCAACCGAAATTTTTCAGAGCGCGCAATGTTCCCCACGCATTGCGTGATGAGGTCGCAAGAACATTAAACGATCTAGAATCACAGGGTGTAATTGAATGTGTGCAAGCTTCTCTCTGGGCCTCACCCTTAGTAATTTTGCCAAAACCTTCTGGAAAATTGAGACTTTGTGTGGACTTCAAGGCCACAGTGAATCCACAACTAGTGACTGCTACTTTTCCTTTGCCCCGCCCGGAAGATCTTTTTGCTAAACTGTGCCCGGGAAAATATTTTTCGAAGTTGGATCTAGCCGATGCGTACTTGCAAATACCTGTGGACGACGAATCCCAGCGCGTATTGGTGGTTAACACGCATCTTGGATTGTACAGGTTCAAAAGACTGCCTTTCAGGTGTGCATCCGCCCCTGCATTGTTTCAGCAATATTAACAAACTATTTGTGCGTCGGTCCCTACTGCAGCAAACTATCTGGACGATATAGTGATCTCCGAACAGACAGAAGAAGATCATCTTGCGAACCTACGAACATTATTGCAGGTCTTGCGACAAAATGGTGTTCGCTTGAGGAAGGACAAATGTGTGTTTTTTGCTCGTGACTTACCATACCTGGGCCATGTCATCAATGCCCAAGGCATACATCCAAGTCCAGAGCACCTCCGTGCCATACAAGATTTACCTTCCCCTCAAAATGTGAAACAGCTACAGAGTGTGTTGGGTAAAATTAACTATTATCATAAATATGTGCGCAATGCCTCTTCCATTTCAGCTCCGCTTCATCGCTTACGCCGTAAGGGTGTTCCGTTCGTCTGGACGACGGAATGCGAACGCGCCTTTCGCCAGTTGAAATCGGCGTTGCTTTCTAATACCCGCCTCACGCCTTTCGATCCCCAGAAACCCCTTTTGTTGATGGTAGATGCATCGGATTTCGGGATCGGTGCTGTGCTTGCGCACAAAGTTGGCTCCTATGATCGCCCTATTGCCTTTGCGTCCAAATTGCTCTCGTCTGCGCAAAGAAATTACTCGCAGATAGAGAAAGAAGTTTTGGCTCTCGTGTTTGGTGTTACTAAGTTCCATGATTTCTTGTATGGTCGTCACTTTACCATCATCACAGACCACAAACCTTTGACATCGCTTTTTCATCCGAACAAGCCTGTACCTCCGCGTACAGCGCAGAAATTCATTCGCTGGTCTATTTTTCTCTCGCAGTACCGCTACGATATCTTGTATCGGTCCACTGCTAAGCACGGGAACGCCGATGCGTTGTCCCGTTTGCCTGTTGCTGAGGATCAAGCATTCGATTCTTCCGAACTTGCTTGCATGTTCATTGATTCGGAAACGGATGAAGTGGTCGAATCGTTTCCGATTGATTTTCGTCGTGTAGCTACAGCCACGGCTGCTGACCCGGTCCTTGCTACTGTTTTGCGTTTTGTTGCTACGCAATGGCCTTTGTCAAAGTCTCGGATCGACGATCCGTTGGTTCGCCGATTTTTTGCTCACAAGGAGAGACTTTTTGTTCGACGTGGTGTTTTGTTGTTGCGTTCTGATAATGCTCAGTCCAGAGTAGTGGTCCCACGTTCGTTACAGTCCTCTGTTTTACGGCTTCTTTACCAAGGACATTGGGGTATAGTGCGAACGAAACAACTTGCTCGTCAGCACTGCACTTGGTTTGGAATCGATGCTGCGATTACGAATATGTGTTCTTCTTGCATGGCGTGTGCCGAACAACAATCCGCACCGCCGCGGACAGTCTTTGCATGGCCAAAAGCCACTTCCCCTTGGCAACGCTAGCACATTAATTTTGCTGGTGCATTCTGGAATGCTCGATGGTTGGTTCTGGTCGACGCCTTCAGTAATTTTCCTTTTGTTGTCCGGATGTCTTCCACGACGTCCTCCGCCACCATCCAAGCGTTGTCTGCTATCTTTTGCATTGAAGGTCTTCCGCAGACTATTGTTTCCGACAATGGCCCACAATTCATGTCCGCAGAATTTCAGTCATTCTGCCAGGCCAATGGTATTCAACATCTGACATCCGCGCCGGTTTCGCCTCAGTCAAACGGTGCCGCTGAACGATTGGTCTGGACTTTCAAGTCACAGATGTTGAAATTGAAAGAGTCGCATTCTCGGGAGGACGCATTGTTGCTCTTTTTGTCTTCGTATCGCTCTCAGCCCCGAGATGGTCGCTCGCCGGCTGAGTTGCTCCATGGTCGTCCTCATCGCACCTTGATGTCTTTGCTGCATCCGCCGCATCAGGTTCCTGTGCAGCGGCAGCCTCCTACTTTTGCTCCAGGCGACGTTGTATTTTATCGCAACTATCGAGGTTCACGGCGTTGGCTCGCAGGGCTCATTCTTCGTTGCCTCGGCCGCGCGATGTATTTGGTTTTGGGGGCCTCTGGTGAGGTGCGTCGGCATCTCAATCAGCTGCGTCTCTGTCGTCGCACGGGATCTGCCGCTCCCCGTCTGCTTTCAGCGATGGTGCCGTCCGGTCAGCGCCCTGGGGACCCATCTACTGGCTCGCCTCATCCCCAGGTGTTACCGACGATGCCTTCCATTTTGCCCCATGGCGACGCGCCGCCGCAGCAGCCGCCGTCGCCGCCGCCGGTACTCCCGCTGGCGCCGCCCGCATTCGATGCTTCGCTGCAGCCGCCAAGCGCCTCCCAGGGTCACGCGCCGCCGATCGCTTCCCGTGACCAGCTGTCCTCCGCCATGGAACTCCCGCCCGCTCCGGACCACATGACGTCATCGCGCGTCGGTTACCCCGACGCAATGGAGGTCGACCCTTCGGCCCCTCCTGTTTCTTTACGGGCGCATACACCGCATGTTGACGTGCACCCTGGACTAGGTTTTCAGGCGTTTCCTAGCTCCCCTCGGACCGAATGGCCGGATGCGGGTGGCACAGCCTCGCCTGTTGTTAGGCTCCCCACGTCATCGCATACGTCAACATGGGGCCCTCCCCACGGCGGGCGGAAGCCTTATCTCACGACCGTTCGCCGATTTGCGGGGGAGGAATGTGGTGTCACCGCCAGACACCACACTTGCTAGGTGGTAGCTTAAATCGGCCGCGGTCCATTTAGTACATGTCGGACCCGCGTGTCGCCACTGTGTGATCGCAGACCTAGCGCCACCACAAGGCAGGTCTTGAGATACGATATAGCACTCGCCCCAGTTGTACGACGACATTGCTAGCGACAATACGGACGAAGCCTTCCTCTCATTTGCCGAGAGACAGTTAGAGTAGCCTTCTGCTAAGTCCATGGCTACGACCTAGCAAGGCGCCATTAGCCTTACATAGTTAGAGAGTTATAGTACAAATGTCTCATGAAGAACACTGTAGTCATCAACTAATAAAGTTAAGTATAAAGCAGCTACGTACTTTTCTTGCTACCATTCAATAGTTATCCTGTTCCAGAATTCACGCCCGTCGGCATGTGTGTACGCGTGCCTTTCTTTCGGCTACTTCAGTGTGGCGTAACAGTCTTGTTACGTCACAACATAAACGCAAACTGTTTCACTGTTTCGAAACAGTGTATCGTAGTGTTGGGCTAAACTGCGATTTTCCGATATCAGTGATATCTGTGAATGCTACTTTTCAGTATCTGTTATTCTTAACTGTGATTTGTCGCAGTTAAGAGTCGCAGTTAAGGAACCTAAGTCTCGTATCCCTCCGCCACTGCTATTTCTGCGATTTCTGCTACTTCCGCGATTTCTGCGACTTCTGCGATTTCTGTGACTTCTGCTACTTCTGCGATTTCTGTGACTTCTGCTACTTCTGCGATTTCTGTGACTTCTGCGATTTCTGCGACTTACCACCGTATGAAAAAGCTACATCTGTCCACACAGAAAATTGCATCTCAACAAACCTGTCATTGGTAAGTATGTTTTACGTTTGTTCTTCCGTTGGCTTTAATCTTGTATTAAAGAAACAACTGTGAAAATATTAATAGTGTAATTAATATGTAAGTAGCCATACAGTACCGTAATAGTTCGTGTTTAGAAAATGAATTCTAACATATTGTTATGTTCTCAGCTACCTGAACTACATTTCAGTCACTCAGTAAAGTGATAACTCAAAATATCATTGTCAGCAGATCTGGAGAAATTGCCACTGTGTCTTTAGACTCAGGCAAGAGGTTAGTTTCTAAGTGTTTGGATGAACTTAATTACTTAAGTGAGATCGTTGTTGCAGATGTGAAATATACCCCATTAAGTGGCTTTCATTACAGCAAATATTAGCAATCTACTCTGTCAATTATATTGCTTGTAATTAGTGACAGCAAAAATTGTTTAATAATTCTTGTGATTTTGCAGACACAGTTCTGGTTGCTGTACGTATCTATCCACATCAAGGCTGTTGGGAGGGACTTGTGAAGATTCAAGAGAGCTCTTAGAGGATTTGCAGTTTAAAAGTTACATTATTGCGAAATAAGATGAGTGATTAAACTGTGTTTTATTGAAGTTGTTGTGCGATTTTAAAGGAATAATAAATGTTAAATACAGTGAGCGAATAATGAAAATCTCATTTTCCACATGTTAAGCCGTCCTATACCCGTAATTTTCCGCCCTATATTTATCGGTAAACACTTGTTGGAGAGTGACATGCCGCCCCCCCCTTCCTCCAGCTCTTTCTCCACAATCTTGGTGTGACACTGACCTGTAACATATCCCGAAGTCTACAATATGCATTTTGAGGCTGTTGATACGAAAGTGGGAAGTACAGATCTTACAGTTAAATCAGGACTAGCTTAAGTGAATTACTTGAACGTAACACAGGAAAAGCTTACTTATGTAGGTGGTAGTAGTGTCGGCAAAAAGTTCTTGTGTGTGAAGTTGCCATGTAGAACACCAGGTGTAAAACTTTTCTCCCGAGTCTTAAACTGTGTCGGAACAAAAGTGAGGCATTCATATGACACAATAATACTGTTTTTATTTCACTACACTTATACAAGTGTCTGAGTTCTGCTGTGTTAATATTGCAAAGTCCTGTAAGCATGTGGAGTATTAACCAAAACTGTCATATTGGAAGCAGAATCAAACACATTTGTTACGTTACTTGATATTTTCAGGAGAAAAAGGCAATGTTGCTTCTTATTAATATAATACATTCAAGGTCACAGCTGTGTTTGACCAACCATAACTGATGCTGAATGTGCATGTCGTCATATAATATGAAGGGCTTATTTCAATAGTGGTACAAGTCCATTACCTCCACTTTTTTGTCTATAATGCTTCTGAAATTAATGATCCAAACAAACATAAATAAAGGTTCATCTCTAGCAAGAAGCCATATGCTTGAATATTTCTGGTATCTCAACTGCAGATTTTTCAGCACTCATTTAACTTTACGATTTTTTTTTTTACTTTATTGTTATTTTAAAACCTGTACAACAGGCAGGCTGTCAGCAGCACACTACGCTGCTCTTCATCCATAGAAGACACAAGCAGCAAAAACAGTGAGAAGACACATAAGTCACAGAGCGGTGGGCAATAAAACAGGAGACACATAGAGACAATCACGGAGCCATTCACACTCGTCGATAATCCACACTGCTAGCTGATGAGACGACGCACAACCACTGAAGATGATGATGGCACTGGTGAACGATGGAGGGGACGGTGAAGACTAAGCACTAAACACTAAACACACAAAACACTGATGGCGGCGACCTCCGGCGCGCGAATGTCCACGTAACGTGTGCGAGTCCGGGGACCCGCCAAGAGGGGTAGAAGGGGGACGTGGGGGAGAGAGGAGAAAAAGGATGCCAATGGCTGAGGAGTCGGGGGCAGGAGGAGAGGAAGAGGGGAGGGGAGGCCCGGGGGAGGAGGGGGGGAGAAAAGGAGGAGGGAGGGAAAAGGGAGAGTAGGGAGGGAGGGTGCACGGAGGAATAAGTACAGGAGGAGGGCGGGAGGATCAAAGTTGGTAGGAGGGGTAGATGGAAGGGAGGAGGGCATCATCAGGGAGGGGGAGCTGGCGGAAGCCACCTTGGGAGAGGGTAAGGAGGGTGGAGAGGTGGAGACCGGGTGGGACGTGCGAATACAGGCGCGGCAGCGGGCGGGGGTGGGAGAGGATCGGGGAGACGAGCGGGTGAGGAGGATCGAGTTTGCAGGAGGTGTACAGGATCCGTATCCTTTCAAGGAAAAGGAGGAGGTGGGGGAAGGGGATGAGATCGTAGAGGATCCGCGTGGGGGAGGGGAGACGGATGCGATAGGCGAGGCGGAGAGCATGGCGTTCAAGGATTTGGAGGGATTTATAAAAGGTAGGGGGAGCGGAGATCCATGCTGGATGGGCATAACAAAGGATAGGGCTGATGAGGGATTTATAGGTGTGGAGGATGGTGGAGGGGTCCAGACCCCACGTACGGCCGGAAAGGAGCTTGAGGAGACGGAGGCGGGAACGTGCCTTGGCTTGGATTGTCTGGAGATGGGGAGTCCAGGAGAGGCGACGATCGAGGGTGACGCCAAGGTACTTAAAGGTGGGAGTGAGGGCGATGGGACGGCCATAGACGGTGAGATAGAAATCAAGGAGGCGGAAGGAAGGGGTGGTTTTGCCTACAATGATCGCCTGGGTTTTGGGAGGATTGACCTTGAGCAACCGCTGGTTGCACCAAGCGGTGAACCGGTCAAGATGGGATTGGAGAAGGCGTTGGGAGCGCTGTAGGGTGGGGGCAAGGGCAAGGAAGGCGGTGTCATCGGCAAACTGGAGAAGGTGGACGGGGGGTGACGGCGGCGGCATGTCCGCCAACTTTACGAGTCTGTATCTCAAAACGAACGAAAGTGGACTTGTACCACTATTTTTTTTTTTTTTTTTTTTTTTTTTTTTTTTTTTTTTCTTTATTGTATTTCAATTCCCCATCGGGGCGGGCTGGCAGCAGCATATGCGCTGCTCTTCAGCCGAAAGACATAGAACAAAACAAGAGAAGACATTTAAAAACAGCAAAGGAGAGAAGAAGGCGAACATAGATATAAAAAGGGAGAACATCATGGAAGGCAATATACAAAAAACGGGGTGACTGTAAAATGGAGATAAAAAACTGTTTAAAAGTAGCACACACAAAAAGCCACACACTGCGACGATTAAAAGAACACAAGGCACAGTATGACTGGAGCATAAAGGTGTTGACGGATGGCATAGCACACGGCGTAACACTGACGGCGAACCTCAAGGCAGTACACAATTAAAATCACACCTCTTGACGCACACGGGAAACAGCACGAAACACAACACTGACGTGGCACACTGATGATGAGCAATACAGAGGATCTGCCAGGTTCAAGGAGATGAGGGAGACCTGAAGAAGGGAGGGAGGGGAAGAGATGGGGGAGGGGAATGGGGGGCGCTCGGAAGAGGGCCAGGTAGGGAGGGATGTGGGAAGGAGAGAGGCAAGTATGGGGGGCAGGGTCTCAGGGGAGGGGGGGGATGGAGGAAAATCCGCTCTGGGAGAAGGAAGAAAGAGGAGAAGGGGGCCCTGGGGAGGGGGGGGGGGGGAACAAGGCCGGGTTATAGTTGGAAGGAAGGGTATATGTCACGGCGAAGTTCGTCATCTGGGAGGGGAAGGCGTTGGAAATTGCCCTGATGAAGGAGATGGAGGGTGTGGAGGTGGAGAGAGGGAGGGATACAGCGATAGAGGCGCGGCAACGGGCGGGGGGTGGAGAGGAAGGAGGAAACCAGAGGGTGGGGGGGATCAAGCCTGCGAACAATGTAAAGGATGCGGAGATGTTGGAGGAACAAGAGGAGGTGGGGGAAGGGGATCAGTTCATACAGGAGCCGTGTGGGGGAAGGAAGGCGGATACGGAAGGCAAGGCGGAGCGCATGGCGTTCAAGGATTTGGAGAGCCTTGTAAAAGCGGGTGGGGGCGGAGATCCAGGCGACGCTGGCATAACAGAGGATAGGACGGATGAGGGATTTGTAGGTGTGGAGGATGGTAGAAGGATGCAATCCCCATGTCCGGCCGGACAGGAGTTTCAGCAGGCGGAGGCGGGAATGGGCTTTCTGCTGGATGGTCAGGAGATGAGGGGTCCAGGTGAGGTGTCGGTCAAGGGTGAGGCCAAGGTATTTCAGGGTGGGGGTGAGTTGGATAGGACGACCATAAAGGGTGAGGTAGAAATCTTGGAGGCGAAAGGAGCGAGTGGTACGGCCTATGATGATTGCCTGGGTTTTGGAGGGGTTGAGACGGAGGAGCCACTGATTACACCAAGTGGTGAACTGGTTAAGGTGGGTTTGGAGGGTACGTTGAGACCGTTGAAGGGTAGGATAGAGAGCCAGGAAGGCGGTGTCATCAGCATATTGGAGAAGGTGAACTGGTGGGGGTGGCTTGGGCATATCAGCTGTATACAAGAGATAAAGGAGAGGGGAGAGGACAGAACCCTGGGGGACGCCAGCCGTGGGATAAAAGATACGGGAGTTGGTGTTGTGGAGGGTGACATAGGAAGGACGGTGCGAGAGGAAGGAAGCGACCAGACGGACAAAATTGATAGGCAGGGCGTAGGTTTGGAGTTTAAAGAGGAGACCGGGATGCCATACACGGTCATAGGCATTTTGGAGGTCAAGGGAAACAAAAATGGCGGAGCGACGTGAGTTGAGCTGGAGGGACAGAAGGTGAACAAGGTTGAGGAGTTGGTCGTCAGCAGAGAAGGAGGGTCGGAAGCCACACTGGGTAAGGGGGAGGAGGTGGTGTTGAGCAAGGTGCCGATGGATACGGTGGGAGAGGATGGATTCAAGGACCTTACTGAAGACGGAGGTGAGGCAGATGGGACGATAGGAAGAGGCGGCAGAAGGGGGTTTGTTGAGTTTGAGGAAGAGGAGGACGCGGGAGGTCTTCCACAGGTCAGGGTAGAAGCCAGTAGAGAGGATGACATTATAGAGATGGGCGAGGACAGTTAGGAAGGAATAGGGGCTTTCTCGAAGGTGACGGTAGGTGACACAGTCGTGACCAGGGGCCGTGTTGCGTTTGGACTGGAGGAGAAGTTTAATGTCTTGTGCTGTGATGGGAGTGTTGACGTCGGAGGGGGGCAACTGCCCCAAGTACTGGAGACTAGGAGCAAGTGGAGCGACTGAGGTATCAGCACGTGCCATGACGGTGGGGAAAAGAGAATAATCAAAGTGGGGATCATCGGGGATGGAGAAGACCTCAGAAAGGTGGGAAGCGAAGTGGTTGGCCTTACTGAGGTTGTCTGGAAGGGGGCGATCGTTATGGAGAAGGGGGTAGTGGGGAGCGGAAAGGGAACCAGTAAGACGATGGAAGGCAGACCAGTACTTGGAGGAGTTGATAGGGAGGGTGGCATTGAGTCGTGTGCAGGTCTGGCGCCAGTCCCGGCGTTTCGTTGCTGTAATAAGGTTCCATACGTGTCGCTGTATTTGCCGGTGGCGTTGGAGTGTATCCCTGTCACGAGTGCGGAGGAAGGAGCGATAGAGGCGGCGGGATTCACGGAGGAGGAGGACAGCCTGCGGAGGGAGAGTGGGACGGTGTGGGTGGATGGTTTTAGTAGGAACATGGGCCTCCACGGCGTCAGTAATTACCGTCTGAAGGAAGGACGAGGCGCGGATGATGTCGTCAGGATGGCGATAGGTAAGAGGGTGGCTTTCGACCTGGGTGGAGATGGAGTCCCGGTAGGCATCCCAGTTGGCACGGCGATAGTCATGGACGACCTTGGGAGGGGGTGCAGGTTGCGGGGCCGGAGGGGGGCGGTTGGCAGACGTTATGGTGAGAAGGACAGGGAGGTGATCGCTACCTGTGGGGTCAAGGACGGCAACAGTGATACGCCCAAGGAGGTTGGCGGAGGCAATGACAACATCGGGGGTGGTGTTACTTTCGGGTCGGGTGTGCTGGGGAATGGGAACAAGGTCACCCTGGATTGTGGAGAGGAACTGATGCCACCGCCGAAGGGCAGCAGGAGTGCGGCTATGGACGTTGAGGTCGGCGGCAATCACATAGGTGGAGAAGGTGCGGTCAATGTGTGAGATGAAGTCATAAGGAAGAGGAGCAGTGGAGCGGACATAGATGGTGGCACAGGTAATGGTGATGGAGGGGAAGAAGACGCTAAGGATAAGGTGTTCAGTGGGGCCATTGAGGAGAGGTTGTGGCCGGACGGGGATATGCTTAAGGTGGCCAATCGCGACTCCACCCTGCGCACGAGGACCAGGAGCATCAGTGCGGTGGAGGATATAGGGGGAGGTGCGGATAGAATGGTGGGGCTGGAGAAAGGTTTCGTTCAAGAGGAAGGTGTCGACCTGGTGGTGGGAGAGGGTGTGCATGAGGAGGTATTTGTTGGAGCGGAAGGAGCGAATGTTCTGGAAGAGGATGCGAGACTCGTGCCGCGCCATGACGGGAAGGAGGGGGGGGAAGAGAGGGAAGGGAAGAGACTTAAACTAGGGTGTCAAGGCGGGTGAAGGTGAAGTGGGCTTGGTTGTGGGAGTAAGTGGCGAAAGTGTTCAGGTGGAAAACAGAGCGAGCAGCAAGGGATATTTGTTGGAAGGTGTGCGGGCGCTGAAAAGGGTGAATGTTTTGGAGTACAACGGTAATGAACCGGATGATGTCCTCGGCCGTGGGGGGTGGACGGAGGGAATTGTTAGGATGGACAGGAGGATCGACGGGACGAACTGGGACTGTAAGTTCAGGGGTGGCTGGAGGGGGTTTAGCTTTACACTTGTGGGAGTATGTGGGATGGGGGCCATTGCAGGTATTACAGGAAGGAGGAGCAGCGAGGTTGGGGCAGTTCTTGAGAAAGTGGGAGGCCTTGCAATGGGGACAGGTGGGGGGGTTTTTGCAGTTGGGAGTCAGGTGGTCATTGTACATCAGGTACCGTTGGCAACGGTAGGATTGGGGAGGGGATTTGGAGGATTCAACAGGGTGGCGACGGTGGTAGATCAGGGCACCCTGGGTGAGGAGACGGTCTATGGACGGGGCTGACTCGGAGAATACCCGCATGAGGTAGGTGGGACCAGAGGCATTGTGGATACGGCGGGCAGAGCGGATTTCCAAGTCCGGGTGGGAGTTCAGTTCTACCAACACTTCATCCTCTGTGATCACCGGGCTGAGCTTGGTGATCACAGCAGTGTAGGTGGGGGGGCGACGGGGAGGCTGGGGCTGACGAGGAGTGGAAGCGGAGAGGAAGGGTGTCAGAGAGGCGTGGGGGCCAAACATAACTCGTGGGAGTTTTCGCAGGAGGTCTGTGTGAAATGATGGGGACTTGATAAGGACTGAGTCCCTGCGGGGAATGAGTTGGGAGATGGGAGCACCAGGTAAGTACTTTCGTATTTCCTTGGTGAGGGTACGAGCGTCAAGGAACTTAGGATCGGGAGTGGACAGGACAAGGTGTGGAGGGTGGGGGCCAAGGTAGGGGTGGCAGGAGGAGGGGTGGTGTCCATGGTGACGGCAGGGGGAGGGGGAGGTGGCGTTGATTTCTTGTGGGAAGTGGCGGGAGCAGAGTCGGTGAGGACGCGCTTTTGGGGTTTTTGGAGACTGGAGGCTGGGAGGAGGGGAGAGGGACGGGGAGGAGAGGGAGGTGGCGGGTGGCAGATCCCTGTGGCGGAGTGGAGGCACCGGGAGAAGCAGCTGGTTCAGTGGTGGTGATGGTGGCTCGGCGCAACGTGATGCGTGCGGGAGATGCAGAAGACGAAGCGACGGGGTCGGCGAGAGAGGGGAAGCCAACCACCTGAGGGGCGGCAGCAGAGGCGGCAACAGATGCGTACGTGAGGGCGGGGGTAGGAGTGGGAGCTGGTGAGGGTGCGGAGGCTGGGGGAAGGGAGTAGAGGTGTGGGTATACAGCAGGGGAGGAGATAGGGGGGTGTGTAAGTGGGGGAAGGGAGGGGGAGGTGGAAGGAGGGAGGCCAGAGGCGGCAATCCAGGAAGTGACTGTGGGAGAGGGGGAGGGGGAGGTGTAGATGACGGTGGAGGTGGGAGTACTCATTGCAGACGAACGGCGACGGACAGACGGACGTGCAGCAGGCGGCGTCGGCGTCGGCGATGGGCAGCGTCGGACGAACAGCAGGCAGCGTCGGACGAACAGCAGGCGGCGTCGGCGTCGGCGGCGAACAGACTGACGAACAGCAGGCGGCGGCGGCGGCGGCGGCGGCGGCGGCAATGGTTACGACGACGGCGATGGACAGCCAGCAGGCGGACGGACGGACGGAACGAACGAACGAACGAACAGCGACAGCAGCGGGCAGACACACAGACAGACAGACAAACAAACAAACACACACAATCTTCGAAGACGGAGATTCCACCCTGAGAGTAGCCCAGGCTTTGCAATCTGACGCTTTCGAAGGAGGGGATCCAACCCTCTAGATGTGTACCACTATTGAAATAAGCCCTTCATATTCAGTATTATACACACAGCACGTCGATCTCGTGAGGCACAAGGCTCTCGTAACGAAGTACGTACGTCGGTCAACAGATGGCACTAGGAAAAGAATGTTAACTGCGCTTTTTAGTTGCTACTTGCGACTCTTACTTGCAATTTGTCACAGAAATCGCAGTTTGACTCGGTAGCGAATAGCATAGTATGAACTGTGCTCAACAGATGGCACTGCTAACTGCGCTTTTTAGTTGCTACTTGCGACTCTTACAAGGGGAGGCCGCCAATTGTGAAATTCAGATTCGATTCATACTGCGCATAATAAAAGCTCATGGCCAGAGGTGTAATGTGGCAAAGCACCAAGATGCACTTCTCAGCCGTTGTCGAGAAAATCGACAGTTAAAATAAACCGTTGCGGTGAAATGCCCTCTACGGTTAATAGTATCATACAGCGTCGTGGCGCAGCGGTAAGTGCCCGGGTTCGTAATCGGAAGGTCACCGGATCGAATCTCGCGCCATGCAAGTTTTTTTTATTATTAGGTTTTTGTAATTCAAATATATATATATAAACTATTAATGAATTGCTTAGTCATTTTGGTGAAGGCGGATCGCTCTCCAATTGTACCGCCTCCATTTTTCCGTTTGTTTAACAGGGTGTAACAAAGCTCTCACGTCCGCACTGATTTTCGACAATGTTATAAGTTGCGCTAGGGACCGCATCTACCTTCTTTCGAAGTTAGCAGGCAACTACGCTGTTACGCGGAGGCTCGTTTTGGCCCATTCAACATCTGTCCTTCAAGTGTAACGAGCGAGTAACGGAGTTTATATTTCATACCTGCCACAGAAAATTCTATTCTAATTCGAGCGTTTGACTTAACGCTGTGCGTATTCGTTTCGGAATATCGTTTCTACGTCTTCCGTTAACTATACGTGGTTAACATTATGAAGACAATTAATAACATTTGTGAAATACAACTTTGTTTGCGGAAAACATAATGATGTTCGAAGTCGCCAGTTTTTCCACGACAAACGACCTTCAACTTATATGCATAATTGTTGCAACTGATTGTCGGGAATTATATATATATGTGTGTGTGTGTATGTGTGTGTGTGTGTGTATAGACACATTTGAATAACAAAAAAAAAAAAAAAAAAAAAAAAAAAAAAAAAAAAAAAAAAAAAAAAATTGCATGGCGCGAGATTCGATCCGGCGACCTTCGGATTACGAACCCGAGCGCTTACCACTGCGCCACGACGCTGTCGGTAACTATGAATCGTTGAGAGCATTTCACCACAACGGTTTATCTTGACTGTCGATTTTCTCGACAACGGCTGAGAAGTGCATCTTGGTGCTTTGCCACATTACACCTCTGGCCATGAGCTTTTATCATGCGCAGTATGAATCGAATCTGAATTTCACAATTGGCGGCCTCCCCTTGTTAGTTGCGACTTGTCACGGAAATCGCAGTTAGACTCGATAGCGTGTCGCAGAGATGAGCGTAGTACGAACTTTGCTCAACAGATGGCACTGCTAACTGCGCTTTTTAGTTGCTACTTGCGACTTGTCACGGAAATCGCAGTTAGACTCGATAGCGTGTCGCGGAGATGAGCGTAGTACGAACTTTGGCCAACAGATGGCACTGTTAACTGCGCTTTTTAGTTTCTACTTGCGACTTCTAGCCGCGATTTGTCACTGAAATCGCAGAAAGCAGTACGGAATTCGGCCAACAGAAGGTTCACGGCGTTGAATGTGAAATGCTACTTGCGACTGCTAACTGTGACTGAAATCGCAGTTATATTTTGTAAAGTTGTTATTGTGATATCTGTGACTTCTCAATCGCTGTGATTTCTAACAGATACGCGATTTTCTGCCCACCACTAGTGTATCGAAACATTACATTGTACTGTTTCATTTGTTTCGAAACAGTTACGTGTTTCAGTTTGCCCATCTCTAGTCTAAAAACTTCATCACGTGACCTTATTACACCTACAACTCATCGCTTACGTTGGTAATTCATCCATCATTCAAATACAATAATAGACACGTACATCAAAGCACGTGTCTTTCAAAAATTGGCAACAATAAGAGCAGAAATGCGACAACCGCAGAATGCTGCGGTTGGTAGATATGTAGAATAGGTTACCACAAACATTTGTGAAGATGAAATATTTGCAACCGAAATAATGTAGAGCTATTGGCGCTTATAGCAATCCCATTAATAAAATGCGTTCAAACAGTTCATATCGCGCAGGAGATGTTAGTTATTTCTGATTTTTTTCTTGTGAAACTTCCAAATTCGGAATGGGTGCAGTAGTAATCGAGAGGCTCTCAATCACACCTGTATCTTGGCGTTGCCGACAGATGGCAGACAGACTGACACATCGCCTTCGTACTCACGCAAAAACTCCAGAGCGCAAAGCAGAATTCATCTCAACTCATCATACTGCAAACTTCTGACTTTCCAGGGAAACAGCTTCCTCGCGGAAGAGCGAACATACGTGTTTTAAACCTACATTTATGCAACAGGTTAGATCGCTAAAGTTTCACAAATGGGCAAATAGTAAGAGAAGTGTAGGCGGGACAGAATCTGTAAGGATTCAACGTCCACCTTTTGCATTATAAACAACACACATACAGTACTTGATAGTACATCCCGCAGCAGTCTAGAATTTTTTTAATTTATTTAGCAGCTTATGATGTACATGTATGGAGTAAGTCCAAGTACATATTTGCGTTGTCAGCTTTCCAGTAAACTACATTACTCTTACTGATTCTAACTATAGTTTTGTTAAGATAACTAATAAATTTTAGTCACAACATTTCTGGAAACCGCCAGCTCCCCCTCCCTGATGATGTCCTCCTCCCCTCCATCTACCCCTCCTATCAACTTTGACCCTGCCCCACCTCCCACTTCCGGTGTCCTTTCCTTTCGGCACCCTCCCTCCCTCCCTTCTCTTCCCTTCCCACCCCTTCTCTTTCCTTTTCCGCCGTCCCCTCCCTATACCACTCTTCCCCCCCCCCGGGCTTCCCCTCCCCCTTCCTCCCTCCCCCCCTTTCTCCCCTGCCCTTGGCATCTCTGCTCTCCCCTCTCCCACTCCCCTTCCTCCTCCTTCTCTCTTGGCAGGTCCCCGGACTCGCACACACACAGTGAACATTCGCGCGCCGGAGGTCATCACCGTCAGTGTCTAGTGTGTGTGCTTCGTTTTGTGTTTCGTGCCGTTACAACTCAACTGTTCACATGTGCCGTCGCAGTTCTCCGTGTTTTGTGCGTTTTGTGCGCCGTGTCAACAAGTGTTAGTGTTTTTTTCGTCCAAGGTGAACGGCTTCATGTTTATTGTATCTTTTGTATCTCCATTTTTTTGCCCGCCGTTTTTTGTATTGTCTGTATCACCTCTATGTCATGTTATTGTTCCACTTAAGGCCGAAGAGCAGCGTAATGTGCTGCTGCCAGCCCACCTGTATAGGTGATTAAAATTACAATAAAGGAAAAAAAAAAAAAAAAATTCTGGAAATTAACATCATAGTTACAAAATTTTAGATACTGTAAACTGAACGGATTTTATGAGGCATACGTGATTTATGTACCTAAATTACAGAACATTTGATTGCAATAATTCTGTACTATTGGTCCATTATTTTGTATATACGGTATAATCCAGCCGCACAGCACATACACAGCCTAGATTCTGTTTTGTTTACAATTATAAAAAAATTTAACAGCAATAATACTGTAGAAAAATGAAGTCTTTAGATAAATAAATGCTTTTGAGAAGTTAAGACATATTACTTTCTCTTTTTCTCTATACTTGTGTACATTCTTTTTTTAGTGTACTATGCCTGTTTGCTCCAGTTATTTTCGTTTGAAATAAATTCTGTGATTGAATATAAAGGGGTTCGTGATAGTAGTTGTTTGATTGACTGTTTAAACTTATCCTTCGATTTGGTATTAGTGATGTGTGCCATGTAACCACTGCTTCTCTCGTATTGAGCTGTGTTATGCTGCGGAATTCTTAATTTCTTGCTGTTTCTGTTTTGTAAACATAACTAACTTAGGTACAAGATTCCACACTGCTCATGGTCTTCATCTGAATCAACTCAGAAAGAAGCATGTGAGTAATGAAAGCATATAAGTAGCCAATGAGTTAGGCATAGCAAAAATCGATAGCTCTGAGTCAATACCACTTAGATTTAGGGAAAACTCTTTTTTAGAGGTAGCAAAGAAGGGCCGAGAGTAACAGGTTTGCCCAGATTCACACTGGACGACCAGATTAAAGATACGAGTAATATAATCAATGTCAGTAACACTAGAAAGAAATATAGCAGTAATGACGATTGCCCCCATAAAAAAAATTACTCACCAGCTTTGTCTCTCAAGGTAGATTATCTCAATATTGAAGGTATATGAGGAAAACAAGTAATTTTAAACGAATTTGCAAATGAGAACTTATTTGATGCGTTATGCCAAAGTGAGCACTGGTGTAAAGGAAATGAAATATCTTTTCATGTACTAGATGATTTCCTCTTAGCAAATAGCTTTAGCACAGAGCAGCATATTCATGGAGGTGTATCAATTTACATTAAGAAAGAATTAATAAATGGTACTAATGAACTAGATCTATGATTTCTGTGCAGTGAGATACATTTTGAAGCCACAGGTGTTTATCTGGATCATTTAAAAATTGCTGTTGTATCTCTTTATAGATCACCAGGCAGGAGTCTACTAATATTTTTAGCAAAACTTGAGATTTTACTAAATTTCTTTCGTAGTCCTCACTGGAAGAAATATAGTATAGTGATTGATGGTGACATCAATGCTGCATTTGATGTAAACAAACACGTGCACACTGTAAATGAATTTAAAAACCTGTTAGGACAATTCAACTTCATTTTTACGAACTGCAAACCCACAAGACAGTCTGCTTGTCTCGACAACATACTTACAAATGTCAATAGAGAGTTATTATCTTCAGATGTAGCTGTCTTCGATTTCTCGGACCATGACTCAGTTTGGGTAAAAATAGGTACAGATATGCGTAATATGAACTATAAGGAGTTTAAAGAGCCTAAAATAGTCATCACAAGACCGATAACGCAAAAAAACATTGTCTAATTTCATGGTCTCACTCAGTAATTGTGACTGGTCACATATGTTTAACAATAATGCCCAGGGCTCTGCCAATACATTGTTCGACAGAGTTTTTCATTCTTTCTTAAATATATTCAAGACCAACTGCCCTCAATATAAATGTAAAGTTAACACTAAAAGTAACAGTAATAGACATAGGGATAAGAATCCATGGTATACCGCTCAACTAGTCAATATGAAAAGGAGGTTGTTGTTGTTGTATAGAGATTCTTACAGACTTCAGAAAACTGATATGGCTAAACAAAGGTAATCAAGAGCACAAAAGGAATATAAGTATGCTTTAAATGAGGCCAAAAAACAAGAAATCTTGTCAGCATTGAGTCATCAAAAAATAAATGCAAAAAAAGCATGGACTATAATAAACTCAGTGGCCAAAAGCAAGCAGAAAGCTGTGGTAGAAATTTCAGCAGATCAATTTAATAACTACTGTATTAAATCTGTTTACCAAATGAGGGAAAGCGTTGGGAGGCCACAAGAAACTGTAGCTGATCTCATTAAGTATCATAATGTAGACTACACCCCGAAAGACAGATTCCTTTTAACAGAGGTCACACCAGATGTGGTTTTAACTATTGTAAATAATTTTAGGCCCTCTGGTAGTGATGATATATATGGTCTTTCTTGTAACATGTTAAAAAAGATAATTGGGCACATAGTATATCCTCTTACTAAATGTATAAACAGATGTCTAATTGAAGGAGTATTTCCAGATGTATTAAAATTATCCAGGGTAGTGCCCATTTACAAGAAAGGAGACAAAAATTGCCCCTCTAGCTATCGTAAACCGGCATAGTATGCACTATTGGGGAACGGAAAATCCAAGATGGCTGCGACAAGTGGAACATCAGCGACATTGCCAGGTTAATGTATGGTGTGGCATTATGGGAGGAAGGATAATTGGCCGCCATTTTATCGATGGCAATCTAAATGGTGCAATGTATGCTAATTTCCTACATAATGTTGTACCGATGTTACTACAAGATGTTTCCCTACATGACAGAATGGCGATGTACTTCCAACATGATGGATGTCCGGCACATAGCACGCGTGTGGTTGAAGCGGTACTGAATACCATTTTTCGTGACAGGTGGATTGGTCGTCGAAGCACCATTCTGTGTCCCGCACGTTCACCGGATCTGACGTCCCCAGATTTCTTTCTGTGGGGAAGGTTGAAGGATATTTGCTATCGTGATCCACCGACAATGCCTGCCAAGATGCGTCAGTGCATTGTCAATGCATGTCCGAACATTACGGAAGGCGAACTACTCGCAGTTGAGAGGAATGTCGTTAGATGTATTGCCAAATGCATTGAGGTTGATGGACATCATTTTGAGCATTTGTTGCATTAATGTGGTATTTACAGGTAATCACGCTGTAACAGCATGCGTTGTCAGAAATAATAAGTTCAGAAAGGTACATGTACGACATTGGAACAACCGAAATAAAATGTTCAAAAGTACCTACATTCCGTATTTTAATTTAAAGACCCTACCTGTTACGAACTGTTTGTCTAAAATTGTGAGCTATATGTTTGTGACTATTACAGCGCTATCTATCACAAAGCGAAAAAAGTGGTCCAACTAAAACATTCATATTTCTTTACGTACTACACGAATATGTAATAAAAATGGGGGTTCCTTTTTAAAAAAACTCAGTTGATATCCATTTGACCTATGGCAGCGCCATCTAGCGGGCCAACCATAGCGCCATCTGGTTTTCCCTTTCAAGCCAGACGAGTTTCGTTCTTTGTAGTTTTTTCGATTGACACTTATTTCGTGAGATATTTGGCCCGGTCTCTATCAATAGTCCCACCTGTATAATTACACTATAGCTTGCAGTGTATTGAGGTCGTTGCTAGGGTGCTGTTCGCGGTCAAATAGAAGTACGCAATCTGCAGGCTTCGGCAGCCAGCACCTGTATTTATGCTGAACCGTGCGTTTTTTGCAGCTACCCCTGAGGACATCATCAGATTCCTCACCATCGTCCTTCAGAATGTTCATCCTTTTCAGTGCCCCAACACCCTCCAATAGATCTCCCTCACCGCCCGTTTCGTTTTCCACCTAAAAATGTACGCCACCTACTCCAACAACCAGGCCCATTTCACCTCCTCCCATCTTGACACCCTCGTCTAAATCCCTGTCATGGCGCGACAGCACCATATCCTTTTCAACAACATCCACTCCCTTCCCGCCAACAAGACCCTCTTCCTGCACACCCTTGCCACCCACCACGTGGATGCCTTCCTCCTCAATGAAACCTTCCTCCAACCCCACCACACCGTCCACACTTCACCCTACCTCCTCCACTGCTCCAATAATCCCCTCCCGATTGCGCGTGGCGTAGTTGCCATCGGTCACCACCGCCAGATCCCAGTTCGGCTCCAAACTCTCTTTCCCGACCCCACCGAACACCTGATCCTCAGTTTATTTTTCCCCGCCTTACCTTTACCTGCGCCACCATCTATGTACACCCTCACACCCCTATTCCCTTCGACTTCCTCTCCCACATTGACCGTATCTTCTCCTCCTACGTGATCACCGCCGACCTCAACGTTCATAGTCGTTCCGCAGCCCAGTTACGGCGGTGGCATCGGTTCCTCTCCTCACTTCAAATGACCTCATCCCCATGCCCCAGCACACCCGTCCCAAATCCAACTACACTCCCGATGTTATCCTCTCCTCCCCCAACCTCCTTGGCTGCATAACGGTGGATGTCCTGGAGCCTATTGATACCGACCATCTCCCCGTCCTCCTCACTGTTTCAGATGGTCGTTGCCACCGCCCCGACCCTCATATTGACCCTACCCCTAAGTACGAGGCCTGTTCAGAAAGTAAGCTCCGATTGATTGCCAAATTGAAACCACAGTGAACATCAGAAATGTTTTACTTGTAACAATTAGCTACACCTTTCAGCTACTTCTCTACGTAGTCGCCGTTCTGGCTTAGACTTTTGTCATAGCGTTGTACCAACTTTTCAATAGCCTCATCATAGAAGGCAGCCGCCAGCGCTTTTCGCCAATTCTCCACGCTGGCCTACACCTCGTTGTCTGTGTCAAAATGTTGTCTTCAAAGACAGCGGTTCATGTGACCAGAGATGAAACTCAGGGGGAGACAATTGCGGACTGTATTGTGGGTAATCTCACATTTCCATTTGAAAACGATGCAGGAGCATCTTCATTGCCCCTGCAGAATGCGGCTGAGAATTGTCTTGAAGAAGAAACAGCACGACAGTTATGTAATGTTAGCTGCATAGCTTCAGGGGAAATTTCTCACAAGGCCCTCGTACTTGGCGGCAGACACTATTTTCTAGACATCTTTACGCACTCACTGCGAGCTCAGAAATGAGAAAAGCGACGTGATGCTAACTGGGGTTATACTAGAGACACTACCCAACACATCTGTGCAAAGCTTTATCACATTTTCATAGTCGTTTCCATTTCGCGACCGATCGGAGCTTACTTTCTGAACGCCCCTCGTACATCCGTGACTATTCCTGTGCCAACTGGAATGCCTACCGGGATACCCTCTCCACCCAGGTCGATAGCCACCCCTTCACCTACCACCACCCTGACGATGTCACCCATGCCGCCTCCTTCCTCCAGCAGACCTTGTCTGAGGCAGTGGAGGCCCACGTCCCTACTGTCGCCATCCACCCCCACTGTCCTACCTTACCTCCACAGGCCGTCCTCCACCTTTGTGAATCCTGCCGTCTCTACCGTACCTTCCTCCGCACGTGTGACCTGGACACACTATGACGCCACCAGCAACTCCAGTGACACACCCTTAGTAAGGCCAATCACTTTGCCTCCTACCTCTCCGATGTATTTTCCATCCCTGATGATCCCCAGTTCGATTACTCCTTATTCCCCGATGTCCGAGATCGAACTGACACCTCTGTCCCTCCCCTCACATCTGGTTCCCAGTACTCGGACAACATTGCACACACGGAACTCAATGCCCCTATCACTACACAGGATCTCATTGCTACACTCCGCACAAAATGCAACACCGCTCCTGGTCATGATCGTGTCACCTACCGTCACGTTCGTGAAGCTCCTGTCTCTTTCTCTCCACCCTGGTCTGGCTCTATAATGTAGTCCTGTCCACCGGTTACTACCCCGACCTGTGGAAAACCTCCCGTATCCTGATGTTCCTTAAACCTGACAAACCGCCATCCGCCGTCTCCTCCTACCGTCCTATCAGCCTTACCTCCGTCTTCAGCAAGGTCCTGGAATATATCCTCACCCGTCGCATCCACCAGCACCTCTGCCAGCACCGCCTCCTTCTCGTTACCCAGTGTGGCTTTGGGCCGTCCTTCTCTTCCGACGACCTTCTCCTTCACCTCACAAATCTCCTTTCCGACCAGCTTAATTCTCGTCACTCCCCAATCTTCCTCTCCCTGGACCTCGAACGAGCTTATGACCGCGTATGGCATTCCGGTCTCCTCTTCAAGCTCCAAACCTTCGCCCTTCCCATTAACTATGTCCGTCTGATCGGCTACTTTCTCTCCTACCATCCTTCCTACGTCACCATCCATAACACAGATTCCTACACCTTTTTCCCCTCCGCCGGTGTGCCCCAAGGCTCCGTCCTCTCCCCCCTTCTATACCTTTTGTACACGGCGGACATGCCGCCGCCGTCACCCCCCATCCACCTTCTCCAGTTTGCCAATGACACCACCTTCCTTGCCCTTGCCCCCACCCTGCAGCGCTCCCAACACCTTCTCCAATCCCATCTTGACCGGTTCACCACTTGGTGCAACCAGTGGCTGCTCAAGGTTAATCCCTCAAAAACACAGGCAATCACTGTAGGCAAAACCACCCCTTCCTTCCGCCTCCTTGATTTCTATCTCACCAGCTATGGCCGTCCTATTGCCCCCACTCCCACCCTTAAGTACCTTGGCGTCATCCTCGACCTTCGCCTCTCCTGGACTCCCCATCTCCGGACAATCCAAGCCAAGGCACGCTCCCGACTCAGTCTCCTCAAGTTCCTTTCCGGCCGTACGTGGGGTCTGGACCCCTCCACCATCCTCCACACCTATAAATCCCTCATCCGCCCTATCCTTTGTTACACCCATCCAGCCTGGATCCGCGCCCCCCTACCTTTTATAAATCCCTCCAAATCCTTGAATGCCATGCTCTCTGCCTTGCCTATCTCATCCATCTCCCCTCCCCCACGTGGATCCTGTACGTCTCATCCCCTTCCCCCACCTCCTCCTTTTCCTTGAAAGGATGCAGATCCTGTACACCTCGCGCAAACTTGATCCTCCTCATCCGCTTATCTCCCCGATCCTCTCCCACCCCCGCCAGCTGCCGCACCTGTATTCCCACGTCCCACCCGGTCTCCATCACTCCACCCTCCTTACCCTTTCCCAAGGTGGCTTCCGCCAGCTCCCCCTCCCTGATGATGTCCTCCTCCCCTCCATCTACCCCTCCTATCAACTTTGATCCACCCCCCCTCTACTTCCTGTGTCCTTTCCTTTAGGCACCCTCCCTCCCTTCTCTTTCCTTTTCCTCTGTCCCCTCCCTTCACCCCTCTTACAGCGGGCTTCCCCTCCCCCTTCCTCCCTTCCCCCTATCTCCCCTGCCCATGGCATCTGCTCTCCCTTCTCCCTCTCCCACCCCCCCTTCCCTCTCTCTTGGCAGGTCCCGGGACTCGTACACTGTTAGTGAACATTCACACGCCAGAGATCAACGCCTCGTGTTCTGTGTGTGCCGTCGTTTTGTGCTTAAGTGGTTCAGTGTTATTCGTTTTGTGCACCTACATTCACGTGAGACAATTTTCGTCTATATATGTGTCGAAGTGTCTGAACAAATTTTGTCTTGGACTCTACGCCCGTGAACGGTTCCATGTATTTTAAAAAGTGTTTGTCTCCGTTTATATGTCCACCGTATTTTTTTCTCTAAATGTCTTCATTTGTATCTTTTGTGTTTCTCTGAGGCCCAAGAGCAGCATAGTATGCTGCTGCTGGCCTGCCTGTACACAGGTTTCAAAATAACAATAAGGAAAAAATAAAAGAAAACACAAAATGTTGGTTAAGAGTTTCTTTATTCAGGTAATATTTGGAATTTCACGGAGCAACAGTTCCATGCCGGTGAAGTAGATGCCAACAATGGGTTGTAGTAATATCTGTAATACATAATTCTGACCACGTATGAGTAATCTTCTGCTTGCATAGTCGCATCCCATCTCCGTTACGGCAGTAATTATGTCTGCTAGTCTGCTCTGGAGTCTGGTGCATTTGTGTATATCCCTGTCTCCTCCTGTAATTCGCAACAAGCATCTCCGAAAGAACGGTATTTGAAGTCCACCGGCATATCTCGTCGCTATAAGTCAAAACTGGTAATATTTGCAATATTCGCCTTTGGAACAAATCGGAAACTTAGTTATGGAAAGCCTATATCGAGTTTAGAGTAAAGCAGGCCAGGTTACTTTTACTTTTCTGTTTATTTTTCTTCTCTGTACAACTTGCAACTTTATCCATTTGCTCCTTGCGTGATAGTTTAGCTTTTTGTATCGAGTTTCAAGCATACTTTCAAACTTTCTGTTTTAGGTTCTTACCTCGACTGCCCTCCACGTGCATGTGGATTAGATGTAAACTCATTGCTGTCAGCCAAAGCAGGGTGCTTCACGTAAAAATACTTCCCACGTTTCGTCTCACCCTGTGGAACTCGCGGATTAAGACGAAAAGTATTGGTTAAATGCCATGAATATATGCTTTCATATCAACTGGTTCGGGATTAGTCTTCCCTCGCTCCAGTATTGAAATCGCAAATTTTTCCCTGTCAGTTGTGCTCAGTTTTGGAAATCCAGGCAAGCAGAACACGGCAGGTGGTGTAATGGCGGAGATTCTAACCCAGCCAGCTGCACGTAGTGTAGAGGACTTACGCGAGAGTGCAGTACCTGCCCGCATTGCAGAGTACCCGGAGTCGCGTAGTACGCACTGTCACCAACAGATGGCATGCGCGAGCTGCAAAGCGTACAGCTTTGTATAGGGAATGTACGGCCAACTTGCAAGTGGCACTGAACTCCTGGGGATATATTGACTGCTGCAGCATGATTAGCCGTGTACATTTAAGAAGCACACTCTGCCGTCTAATGCACTGCTAAAACTGATTTGTGGCATGTTAGATATTTAGCAATAAACTTTAGCGAAATGAGTCGAAAAGCATTTGTTGTGGCGAGCATGAAACAGATTTTCCTTGCTATTCTTTATTAATAGCGAAACCAGATTTCGCAGTTCTTGTTGCGGTATCGAGTTTAAAAGCCTGTAGCGTAATTAGCGTTAATTTAGTCCTGTCCAATAGTCAGCAGGAGACAAGGGAACCAATATTATTCCACAGGTGCAAGGAAAATGCTATCGTTAATTTTAAGCTCTATATCGACTTCTTGTTCCTGCTACTTGGTACTACGAAAATACAAACACTGTATCTTCTTCTTTAATACGAAGTGAAGCATTGGATTCAAATATATATGCAAGGTTCCTTAGTAAATAGAACTGATAAACGTTCCTATACGATTACGCATGCCTTTTATTTTTGTCAGATCTATCCCGTAAAATGTTGCCTGCAAATTGTTCTATGACATTAGAAGAATGATTATGAAAAGTAAAGAAAAAAAACTGTGTTCAAACAAAACTAGGCCTACGATCAGAAGGAGCATGGAGGAAACAGTAACAATTGTACTAGCCTTAATACAATTCATTTTAGCAACCAGGTTGCAATTGTGATAATAGTCTCCTGGTAACAATGGTTACTGAATAGTAGGTCATAGGTTCGATATTTGCACAGCGCATAATTTTTTTTTTACTTTTTGTACATTATATTGTGTGGAACAAACTACAATTTATTATTATGAACATCCTACATATAAGTTTAAACCATACTGTACAGTCAATGAGGTCAAATTTTTTACCAGTCATGATGACTATTTCTCATTTAGTATGCTAACAGTGGAAGCTTTATCTCTTTAAGATTTCTATTTTGTAGTTAAATTACCATAGACCAAACTGTTAGCTCTTCTGACTTTTTTGCTATTCGAATGGATTGGAAACTAAGTAACAGAAATGTGGAAAGACAAAAGGCCAGAAATGAATAAATTTAACTGAATGGTTAAGTCGAGTTCCTGCAACCTTTCCCATTGTGACTAAAATCAGCCCCAAAACAAGAAAATGTATAAGGACTTATGCTGCAGTGGTGAGATATTGAGATTAAAATAATAGGCCTGGAGGTGCTCCTGATAGTAGGAGCATGAAATTAGCTGAATTAGCAGAAACGTGCTCACAATCACAGGAAACTTACAACCAATAACAGAACATGGTTCTGGGTTTGCTGATGGATTTGCTCACCAAATTTAAATTAATTTTTGAATATGGCTTTCAAATAAATGATTGACATTACACTGTATGATGGTAAACCATATGCTGGAAAAGTCACTGCAGCAGATATATAAGGCAAGTTTTTTAAATAAATTGCATTTCTAGGACCAAGAAACGAATAAAGAAATAGGTTTTGGCCAGAAAGCTAAAATGGAGTTTTGTACTGTAAAGAAAGTGTATTAACAGAAAAGATAAATCTCACCCAATATCTGTAAACAGAAAGGGGATTGGTGCATTATAGCAGTGAACATCTACACTAAGTATCTGAAAATATTTGAGGGAATGTATTTACTATATAGTATTACTGAAAGTGTTGTTCAACTTGTAAGACAATATGTGCACTATCATTTGTAATGTGTGTTATTAAAAATATCCTGAAGAAATCTTATTTTTACATTTATGTCCACTTAACTTAAAAACTGTTAATAACAGGTGTACATAAATATCTTTGAATTTCAAACTAATCTTGCATTACTGACCTAGAACAATTTCTTTATGTTTCTTATTAACCACTAACTTACTTTTGAAATTGCTAATATGTTACTCACAGTATTCCATTTAGGTAAAATAAGTGTTGTCTAAGACTAACCTAAACTTAGCCAGAATGGCGGTGTAACTTTTTCAGTATAAATATATAATATTACAGCAATGGGTTAACTTGTCTATATTTTTACTATCAGAAGCATTCGGTAACTTTAACTACAGCATGTACCACAGATGACTGCATTTCCGCTCACACATTCGTGATTTCAACATAAATTGTCAGATTATGAAGAGAAATAAAAATAGCAGTTACAATACAAAATGTGCATGACATTTACATGAAATAACCTTCAAATTTCACCATGTTTTGAAACAAGTATTCTTCAAAAAGTGTGGCCTACCTGTGAACCATCACCAGATTTTGTACGTGCTATTTCATTCTGGGCTAGGAAAGAGTATGGAGTACAAGCTAATTTCTTCCTCGAAGTATTTATACTTTTTCCCTCTCTACAATATTACATAAAATGTAGATACACCGTATGTATAAAAGCCTATTAAAACTCAGAGAAACAAATTAACGAAAGCAAATGAAGCACAAGGAAGAAACAAAGGTGATGGTAAAGCACAAATGTCAAATATGTACACAGGTTGAAGGATGAAGTTTTTATTTATCTATGTATCATTCTGAACCCTTGACAGGGACAGAGTCTGCTTGCAAAATGTAACAAATATTACATGAGATAATAATAACATTCCACACTCAGAAAGAAACATGGAACAAAAATTTTGTAAAAATCACTGTAAGTCAAACAAAAATGAGATTATTTGAAGAGAAAATCTTACCACAGATTTTGTACCTCAATACGTTAACGACAACCTTAAGAAGTTTCAATGTCAATTTTCCAAATTATTTAGTAAAAAGTGAATCTGGAAGTCGCAGATTCTGCAATAATTTTCTCATGGCCAAGCTTCTACTGCCCTGTGTCACTACACTCTGGTATCTTTTATTTGCCTCATTTAGAAGCATATGTACTCTTGTTGCCAACAAAGTGTATTATTTTCTTCTGTATAAAGTGGCTGGCTGGGAAAACTACTTTCTCCTCCACTGATGCAAACACAGAAGTGGCTATATCAGAGACCAAAAATTCACTTGTGAGTAACTTCTTCTTGTTGCTTCTCAAATGAACTTTTGCCATTTGCAATACACTGAAAACCTCACTTGGTGGCTGAATAAGTGAGGTATCTTTAAAGGACTTGAGATGTAAAAGCATGTTCACAGACGTACAGGGATTTTCTTTAGATGCGATTAGGCTCTCCTCGCAAAATTTCCAAAGTGCAAGGCGCTTCATAGCTTGCCTAACATTGTGACAACATAAATAGTAGAGAGACTGGTGCTCATCATCACACACCATGTTGCAAGTGGCTCGTCAACTTCCTCAGCACACTTATCCTCATCTTCACTTACAAATTACCCCACTAATTCTGCCAGGAATCTACTGTCTTAATTTTCATTATCAGTGGTAGAAATAAAGAATTAAGAAAGAGTAACAATCATCAGTGCTGTTTTCAGTTCTGATGGTGCTGATACTGGATTTTTGAAGAAGACCATTGAAAACAGATTTCCTAAAGCATCTTGTGCAAATCTACTTGTCAGCAGAAATTTAAAATTCTTCTCATTCATGAATGTGTCCTGCAATTCCAAAATACCTACAGTTGACAAAACTACAAAGACTGAACTGGTTTCCAGGCACCCTCCAGGCCAATTTTCAACTCTTCAAATAAACACAGAGTGTCCTCCAGATGACAGAGAGCCTCACTGTATGTTTGTTTATCAGAACGACTCAGAGCCATAACTGGAGCTCTACATGTCATGAGGCGAAACCACTTATGAACGTGCTTTAGAAACTGTGCTGTGATTAAAGCATTTTTCTGCAGTTTCTCTGTCCTGAACCATACTCAATGGCTGCTGCAGTCTGGCTGTTAATTAGGGCAGTAGCCAAGCCAACTTTCATTTTATCATAAAGGTTTGGCATCAAACACCTCTCATGCAGTTATGGTGCCAGTTTAAGACTTAAACCATTGTCTATCTCAAACAACTGTTTTACACGATTTATATGTACCTCATTACAAGGTAGATATCGTTCCTCAACAACATTTTGTGAAAGGAAGACTTATTGCCCGGTGACTAAGTGGTTCCTCATATTTTCAAAATGTGTGGTGTATCTCTGAGGAAAATTAGCTTTCTGTTATCACAAGGATACTGGCAAAAATTGACTAATTTTGAAAACCTGCCAACAACAATTCCAAATTCTCACCATACAGCTCGATTTTGCCCTGCCGTATCTGACACGACGTAGTGAACATTGATACCGAGTGCCTCAGATTCACTAAATGCTTACAGTGATGTTTTTGACATGAGAACTGGAAAATGAAGGCCTGTGTAATGGTAACCTATTGTATGTTTCCATTTTCAGGTAATACCACCCAGCATAACAACTAATGCTCCAATCATGTTCCAATGATGGAATGATACGACCCTCATCCATGAGGGGAGGAGCACATTTTTCATCTGGCAGCATGAGGTCAAACTTAACTTTCAGGAAACTCATTAGCTCCCTCAGCACACCAGGTCTAAATTACATCTCAGGGTTCTGTCTGAAGGAAACGGAAATTTATTTTCTACCATGTACAACCACAAGCTAGTCTTAATTCTCAGCCCTTTCTGGAGTGATTCCACTGACCATTTGCTACCTTTACATGTCCCCTTTGTTAATACTGCAAACAGATCTGCACCAAATAAACCATGCAGGCTGGCAAGAAAGTTGTCTTATTCTAAACACACTCTTGTCTCCCCCCTTTCTGAGAGAAGTTGAGTTTTCTCTTCAAAGCTAAAATTTCAGCCCAAAGCTGTTGTACTAGGTTCTTCAGAGTGGTGACTTCATCTCCTGTTGCGTCCAGATTCTCTGGAGGACTGATGTCACTGGTCACATTTGAAGGCTCTCCAACCTCTGGAACACAAATTTGCAATATTACAATCTTCAAAAATGAAAAAGTATTTAATACTATAATATGCTTTCAAGCAGCCAGAAATTGTTTCTCAGTAGGATGTGGTATGTGATTTAAAGATTCATCATCATCATCATCATTTAAGACTGATTTTGCCTTTCAGCGTTCAGTCTGGAGCATAGCCCCCCTTATAAAATTCCTCCACGATCCCCTATTCAGTGCTAACATTGGTGCCTCTTCTGATGTTAAACCTATTACTTCGAAATCATTCTTAACCGAATGCAGGTACCTTCTCCTTGGTCTGCCCCGACTCCTCCTACCCTCTACCGCTGAACCCATGAGTCTCTTGGGTAACCTTCCTTCTCCCATGCGTGTAACATGACCCCACCATATAAGCCTGTTCGCCCTGACTGCTACATCTATAGAGTTCATTCCCAGTTTTTCTTTGATTTCCTCATTGTGGACACCCTCCTGCCATTGTTCCCATCTACTAGTACCTGCAATCATCCTAGCTACTTTCATATCCGTAACCTCAACCTTGTTGATAAGGTAACCTGAATCCACCCAGATTTCGCTCCCATACAACAAAGTTGGTCGAAAGATTGAACAGTGCACAGATAACTTAGTCTTGGTACTGACTTCCTTCTTGCAGAAGATAGTAGATCGTAGCTGAGCGCTCACTGCATTAGCTTTGCTACACCTCGCTTCCAGTTCTTTCACTATGTTGCCGTCCTGTGAGAATATGCATCCTAAGTACTTGAAACCGTCCACCTGTTCTAACTTTGTTCCTCCTATTTGGCACTCAATCCGTTTATATTTCTTTCCCACTGACATTACTTTAGTTTTGGAGATGCTAATCTTCATACCATAGTCCTTACATTTCTGATCTAGCTCTGAAATATTACTCCGCAAACTTTCAATCTAATCTGCCATCACAACTAAGTCATCCGTATATGCAAGACTGCTTATTTTGTGTCCACATATCTTAATCTCACCCAGCCAGTCTATTGTTTTCAACATATGATCCATAAATAATATGAACAACAGTGGAGACAGGTTGCAGCCTTGTCTTACCCCTGAAACTACTCTGAACCATGAACTCAGTTTACCGTCAACTCTAACTGCTGCCTGACTATCCATGTAAAGACCTTTAATTGCTTGTAATAAGTTTGCCTCCTATTCCATAATCTCGTAGAACAGACAATAACTTCCTCCTAGGAACCCGGTCATATGCCTTTTCTAGATCTATAAAGCATAGATACAATTCCCTGTTCCACCCATAACACTTCATTATTTGCCATAAGCTAAACATCTGGTCCTGACAACCTCTAAGAGGCCTAAACCCACACTGATTTTCATCCAATTGGTCCTCAACTAATACTCGCACTTTCCTTTCAACAATACCTGAGAAGATTTTACCCACAACGCTGATTAAAGAGATACCTCTGTAGTTGTTACAATCTTTTCTGTTTCCATGTTTAAAGATTGGTGTGATTACTGCTTTTGTGCAGTCTGATGGAACCTGTCCCGACTCCCAGGCCATTTCAATTATCCTGTGTAGCCATTTAAGACCTGACATTCCACTGTATTTGATGAGTTCCGACTTAATTTCATCCACCCCAGCTGCTTTATTGCACTGCAATCTATTGACCATTTTCTCCACTTCCTCAAACGTGATCCTATTTCCATCATCATTCCTATCCCATTCTACCTCGAAATCTGAAACATTACTGATCGTATTTTCACCTACATTGAGCAACTCTTCAAAATATTCCCTCCATCTGCCGAAGGCATCCACAGGATTCACCAGCAGTTTTCCCGACCTGTCCAAAATACTTGTCATTTCCTTCTTACCTCCCTATCGAAGACTGCTAATTACACTCCAGAATGGTTTTCCAGCAGCTTGATCCAATGTCTCCAACCTGTTTCCAAAGTCTTCCCAAGATTTCTTCTTGGATGGTGCAATTATCTGTTTGGCTTTGTTTCTTTCTACAACATAACTTTCTCTGTCTACCTGAGTTCTAGTATGTAGCCATTTTTTATACGCCTTCTTTTTCCTTTTACAGGCTGCCTTGACTGTGTCATTCCACCAAGCTGTTTGCTTCCCCCTACTTTTACACACTACTGTTCCAAGACATTCTTTAGCCACTTCTAGTACTGTGTCCCTGTACCTTGTCCATTCCTTTTCCAATGACTGTAATTGACTACATTCAACTAACTGGTGCCTTTCTGAGATCGCTGTTATGTACTTGTGCCTGATTTCCTTATCCTGAAGTTTCTCCACTCTTATCCTCCTACATATGGACCTGACCTCCTGCACTTTCGGCCTCGCAATCCCAATTTCACTGCAGATTAAATAATGATCAGTGTCATCAAAGAATCCCCTAAATACACGTGTGTCCCTCACAGCCTTCCTGAATTCCTGATCTGTTAGTATATAGTCAATGACAGATCTGGTTCCCCTGCTTTCCCACGTATACCGGTGAATGTTCTTATGTTTAAAAAAGGAGTTTGTGATTACTAAGCCCATACTGGCACAGAAATCCAAGAGTTGCTTCCCGTTCCTGTTGGCCTCCATATCCTCTCCAAATTTACCCATAACCTTTTCATACCCTTCTGTTCGATTTCCAATCCTGGCGTTAAAATCACCCATGAGCAGAACACTGTCCTTGTCCTTTACTCTAACAACTACATCACTGAGTGCCTCATAAAAACTGTCCATCTTATCTTGATCAGTCCCTTCACAATGCGAATATACTGACACAATCCTAATTTTCTTGCTAGACACTGTCAAATCTATCCACATCAGTCGTTCGTTTACATACCTTATTGCAACTACGCTGGGTTCCATTTCTTTCCTGATGTAAAGCCCTACACCCCATTGTGCAATTTCTGCTTTGACTCCTGACAAGTAGACCTTGTATTCTCCCACTTCCTCTTCTTTCTCACCCGTTACCCGAATGTCACTAACAGCTAAAACGTCCAGTCCCGTCTTACTTGCAGCCTCTGCCAGCTCTACCTTCTTCCCAGAGTAGCCCCCATTGATATTAATAGCTCCCCATCTCATTACCATTTGTTTGCCAAGTCGTATCTTAGGAGTCCCTGGTTTGTCAGTTAGAGGTGGGACTCCATCACCTCCAAAGGTCCGAGGCATTTTGCTCTGATTGTTGCCAGCATCATATTTAAAGTACCAGGGAAGCAGGTTGCTAGCCTTACTTGCCCCGAGTCCCATTGGGTTTTACCCCTAACGGCTGAGGGACTAACCGGTGGATTTGGTAGTCTTTGCCGTATGAGCACAAAGGTGTCCACGACTCAGAATATGTCCGAGATGCCCAGCCTTATTCCAAAGTAACTGGTATCCTGACTGTCGGGACCACTTACTTGGCCACTCATACGTTGCCCATGGTTCATGAACTAGGACATGACTACAGGAACCCACACCATGAACCATTAAAGATTCATAAGATGCCAAAATTTTAGTTTCAAGGGACAGAGGCAACTCTGTGACAATATGAGTTGTAAAATTCCAGGTGGGCTCTTTTTGTTGTTGTTGTTGTGGTCTTCAGTCCTGAGACTGGTTTGGTGCAGCTCTCCACGCTACTCTATCCTGTGCAAGCTTCTTCATCTCCCAGTACCTACTGCAACCTAGATCCTTCTGAATCTGTTTAGTGTATTCATTCTTGGTCTCTCTCTGCGATTTTTACTCTCCATGCTGCCCCCCAATACTAAATTGGTGATCCCTTAGATTAGATTAGATAAGATTAATACTAGTTCCATGGATCACGAATACGATATTTCGTAATGATGTGGAAGGACTCAAATTTTCTAATATATGACATAATTAAGTTAATTTAACAAGATAATTAAGTTAATATAACAACTTTTTTGGTTGTTTTTTTTTCTTTTTTTTTCTTAATTTATATCTAAAAATTCTTCTATGGAGTAGAAGGAGTTGTCATTCAGAAATTCTTTTAATTTCTTCTTAAATACTTGTTGGTTATCTGTCAGACTTTTGATACTATTTGGTAAGTGACCAAAGACTTTAGTGGCAGTATAATTCACCCCTTTCTGAGCCAAAGTTAGATTTAATCTTGAATAGTGAAGATCATCCTTTCTCCTAGTATTGTAGTTATGCACACTGCTATTGCTTTTGAATTGGGTTTGGTTGTTAATAACAAATTTCATAAGAGAGTACATATACTGAGAAGCTACTGTGAATATCCCTAGATCCTTAAATAAATGTCTGAAGGATGATCTTGGGTGGACTCCAGCTATTATTCTGATTACATGCTTTTGTGCAATAAATACTTTATTCCTCAGTGATGAATTACCCCAAAATATGATGCCATATGCAAGCAATGAGTGAAAATAGGCATAGGAAGCTAATTTACTAAGATGTTTATCACCAAAATTTGCAATGACCCTTATTGCATAAGTAGCTGAACTCAAACGTTTCAGCAGATCATCAATGTGTTTCTTCCAATTTAATCTCTCATCAATGGACACACCTAAAAATTTTGAATATTCTACCTTAGCTATATGCTTCTGATTAAGGTCTATATTTATTAATGGTGTCATACCATTTACTGTACAGAACTGTATGTACTGTGTCTTATCAAAATTCAGTCCGTTTACAAGAAACCACTTAGTAATTTTCTGAAAGACATTATTGACAATTTCATCAGTTAATTCTTGTTTGTCAGGTGTGGTTACTATACTTGTATCATCAGCAAAGAGAACTAACTTTGCTTCTACATGAATATAGAATGGCAAGTCATTAATATACAGTATATTAAGAACAACAAAGGACCCAAGACCGACTGTTGTGGAACCCCATTCTTGATAGTTCCCCAGTTTGAGGAATGTGCTGACCTTTGCATATTATGAGAACTGCTTATTTCAACTTTCTGTACTCTTCTGGTTAGGTACGAATTAAATCATTTGTGCACTGTCCCACTCATGCCACAATACTTGAGCTTGTCTAGCAGAATTTCATGATTTACACAATCAAAAGCCTTTGAGAGATCACAAAAAATCCCAATGGGTGTTGTTCGGTTATTCAGATCATTCAAAATTTGATTGGTGAAAGCATATATGGCGTTTTCTGTTGAAAAACCTTTCTGGAAACCAAACTGACATTTTGTTAGTACTTCATTTTTACAGATATGTGAAGCTACTCTTGAATACCTTACTTTCTCAAAAATTTTGGATAAAGCTGTTAGAAGGGAGATTGGACGGTAATTGTTGACATCAGATCTATCCCCTTTTTTATACAAAGGTATAACAATAGCATATTTCAGTCTATCAGGGAAAATGCCCTGTTCCAGACCGCTATTACACAGGTGGCTGAGAATCTTACTTAGCTGTCGAGAACAAGCTTTTAGTATTTTGCTGGAAATGCTATCAATTCCATGTGAGATTTTGCTTTTAAGCAAGTGTACTATTTTCATAATTTCAGAGGGAGAAGTGGGTGAGATTTCAATTGTATCAAATTGCATAGGTATGGCCTCTTCCATTAACAGCCTAGCATCTTCTAATAAAGATGCCTCAGAACATGTCCTACCAACTGATCCCTTCTTCTAGTCAAGTTGTGCCACAAACTTCTCTTCTCCCCAGTCCTATTCAATACCTTCTCATTAGTTATGTGATCTACCCATCTAATCTTCAGCATTCTTCTGTAGCACCACATTTCGAAAGCTTCTATTCTCTTCTTGTCTAAACTATTTATCGTCCATGTTTCACTTCCATACATGGCTACACTCCATACAAATACTTTCAGGAACGACTTCCTGACACTTAAATCTATACTCGATGTTAACAAATTTCTCTTCTTCAGAAACGCTTTCCTTGCCGTTCCCAGTCTACATTTTATATCCTCTCTACTTCGAACAACATGAGTTATTTTGCTCCCCAAACAGCAAAACTCGTTTACTACTTTAAGTGTCTCGTTTGCTAATCTAATACCCTCAGCATCACCCTACTTAATTCAACTACAGTCCATTATCCTCGTTTTGCTTTTGTTGATGTTCATCTTATATCCTCCTTTCAAGACACTATCCATTCCATTCAACTGCTCTTCCAAGTCCTTCACTGTCTCTAACAGAATTACAATGTCATCGGCAAACCTCAAAGTTTTTATTTCTTCTCCATGTCATTACTTTTCCATTTCATAGTATTAAGAGCCCAAAATATTCCGGAGGTGGGCTCTTAATACTATGTAATGGAAAAGTAATGCCATATACTAAAGTGAAATTGTAGGCGACCAATTATATTTAATTCCCAATAAACACTACCACAGTGTTTACAAAAATCCTTAGCTCTTTGCTAAGGCACCAAAGAAATCTGACAGCACTGTAATTTAACAGACCTTCACTACACAACAGTTCAATAATAACAGAGCTTGTGTGGCCTGAATTAACTTGTGACAAAGTATTTTGTTCCCACCACTAACAGACCCTGCTCGTGCCAGTTTGAAAAATACACAGTTGTTGTAAATGAAATGTTTGAGTCTGTTTCTGTACACAACTGAGAGTTTAAATGAGACTATTAAATATAACTTCAAAAGAAGAAACTCTATTATATTATTTTGAGCTTTTCCTCATTACAGAGGCTTATCTCCAACATAATAATTTACTTGGAAATTACAATACAAACAATCAATGTTCTTAAACTATATTCTCAAAATATTCATCCAGGTGTTTCGATCTTGTGTGTCTTCTTCCTCTGCGCCCATTCTCCTCATTGTGTGCTGTACATTTTGGAGCCAGGTGGTCATAGGTCGTCGTCTTCTTCTTCTCCCCTCCGGTTCCCACTCCATTATCAACTTTGGTATTCTGGTTTTCTCCATTCGTCATACATGCCCGTACCACTGTCATTTCTTCGTTTCCATTACGTCACATATTCTTTCTTTTATTTCCATTCTCCTTATTACTTCGGTGTTCCTTATCTTTTCTTTCCTGGAGATTCTTGCTGATCTTCTCCAAAAGTCCATCTCTGGAGCTTGTAATTTTTTAATGTGCTTCAATGTTAATTGTCCAGGTCTCCGTTCCATACAGAACCACACTCTCCAATATGGATTTGTATATTAATTTTTTAGTTCTGCTCATTACATTCCTGCTCCATAAGACTGAGTTAAGCATCCCAATGACCCTCCATCCGCTACTAATTCTTTTATTGATTTCTGACCCTGATTTTCCCTCCATTTCTAAAATGGATCCCAAATAACAGAAAGTGTTTATCTTTTTTAATTTTCTTTCCTTCAATGTATAGCTCATCTGAATCATTAGTCAAGTATTCTGTTTTTTGGTAATTAATCTTCAAACCCCAAGTTTTGTATGCTACTGTTAGTTGATTGCACATATAGTTAGCATCCTCCCCATCTTGTGCTATGACTACTTGATCATCAGCAAAGAATAAATGATGTAGATAAACTCCTTCTCTTATTTCTAAAGAAGAAACTCTAAGCTATGTATTTACAACAACTATTAAAAAGTAAATGCATATTGTACTCAATTGACAAAGTATTTACTACAACAACTTCTACGATACAAGTAAGCCCACTGTTTGCAAGCATAATGCTGTGAAGGGAAATTCTGTGTGTCCTACTGATCAAAACAACAAATGTGAACCGTTAGCAGTTACACAAGATAATCACAGTACTGCAATTCAGCAGCGTGTGACAGCATGACATATATAAAAAGCTACTGAAGTAGTGAATGTTATTTTCCAGTTACCAGTATCCTCAGTTTGTTTCTCTAGTGGGCCAACAGGTTTCTCTCAGAAGGAGCTTTACATCCCACTGGTGGCTTATGATGACAAAGAATGTTTGTCACAGCATTTGGTTTAAGTTTTACCACTCCACAAGCTCTGTTGGTTTCAAACTGGTCTGGAGTGAAGTGATTCTGGTAAACAGAAACAGTACTATCAGGCAGTTTAATTACCAACTTCATTATTTAAGCGATATAAAAATTTCAAAACTGTACATTATAACTATATTTTATAATATAAAATATATGAATCTGCAATATCAATAGAACTGAGCACACATGACTAAAACTACATGCAGTGCAAGGTGGTCAGAGGCCTGTGAATTAGGTACAGTAGCTATACACAAACACTGTTGTTCTAATCAATCTCTCAGCTTCTACCTGCAAAATAATTGAAAAAATTTTTATTTTACATGAGATAACTAACATCTTTTAGGTAATGTATCTTTGTTTAAGTTTAATTTTCATGAGATTAAGGTTTCCTGTGTAACAACATATATTGTACGATGCACATAGTCTAAGTCTACCTATAGTCTATTCAAAATTACTTTTGTATATACAGCTGCGACAGAAAGGGGGGGGGAGGGGGGGGGGGGAGAGAGGGATGATGATTATGATTGGTTTGTGGGGCACTTAACTGCTCGGTTATCAGCACCCGTACAAATCCCCAACTTTTGCTCACTCCAAACTCTCCAATTTTATGAATGATGATGAAATGTGCAGGACAACACAAACACCCAGTCATCTCGAGACAGGTGAAAATCCTTGACACCGCCGGGAATCGAACCTGGGACCCCACACTCAGGAAGCGAGAACACGACCGCAAGACCACGAGCTGTGGATAGGGGGAGGGAACAAGGTCAGGTTACAGTTGGAAGGAAGGGTAGATGTCAGGGCGAAGTTCAACATCCGAAAGGGGGCGGTGCTGGAAATTGCCTTGATGAAGGAGATGGAGGGTGTGGAGGTGCAGAGAGAGAGGGTTTTTTTTTTTTGTGGTTTTAGGGCGCACAACTACAGTGGTCATTAGCGCCCAGACTAAATTATGAATGCACTGCGAGGCACAAGGTTAAAACAGCAACTAAAAAGGACAACACTATAAAAGGCACATTAACAGGCAAGGGATGAAAAGAAAACAGCATGATCAAATGTCCTCAGACAAGTTTGTCAAGTGGATAAAACGAAGAACGTGAGCACCTGCTCCTGGGTCATCCGCTAAAATTTCACCCAGAGTACATGGCAGGCCGAGATCAATGCGCAGTGTATTAAAATTCGGACAGGACGCTAAAATGTGGCGCACCGTCAGCAATTGCCCACACGGGCAGAACAGCACTGACGCAGCCGTCAGCAGATGGCAGTGGCTGAACCGGCAGTGTCCAATCCGTAACCGGACCAAAACGACCTCATGCCACCGAGAAGGGCGTGAAGAGGCCGTCTGAGCCGTGGGGAGAGGTTTCGAGGGCCAAAGCTTGTTTCCAGTAAGTGGAGCCTAATCGGCACGCCACAGTGATAAAATGTGCTGAGAAATGACCCTGCTACAATCGGATGAAGGCTCACAACGAGAAGCTGTACGAGGCTGGAGGACCGCAGCCTCGGCCGCAGCATCTGCAGCTTCATTCCCAGGGTTACCGGCGCGGCCAGGAACCCACATAGAGGTAACCGGAGAACCGTCGTCTGCCAGCTGCCGAAGAGAGCGTCGGATCCGGTGCACGAAAGGGTGAACCGGATACAGATCAATGAGGCTCTGGATGGCACTCAGGGAATCGGAGCAGATGACATAAGCAGAATGTCGGTGGCGGCGGATGTAAAGAACGGCCTGGTAGAGGGCAAATAGCTCAGCTGTGAAGGCCGAAGAATGGCCACAGAGCCGTTATTTGAAACTGTGCGTCCCGACAATAAAAGAACACTCGACACCGTCATTGGTCTTAGAGCCATCTGTATAAATGGAGATCGTATTAATGTACTTCGGACGAAGTTCGACAAACTGCGAGCGGTATTCTGAAGCTGGGGTAACCTCCTTTGGGAGCGAGTCGAGGTCGATGTGAACGCGAACCTGAGCCTGGAGCCAAGGTGGCGTTTGGCTCTCGCCCACTCTGAAGGTTGCAGGGAGTGGAAAATCAAGTTGCTGAAGGAGGGAATGAAAGCGAACTCCAGGGGGTAGCAGGGCAGATACATACAACCCGTATTGACGGTCGAGAGAGTCGTCAAAAAAGGAACGATAAGACGGGTGGTCGGGCATTGACAGTAGGCGACAGGCCTACCAACAAAGCAGTATAACGTGCCGGTAGCATGAAGACTCTCAACAGGACTAGTATAGAACGCTCCGATCGCAAGGCGTAACCCCCGATGTTGTATAGAGTTGAGGCGGCGTAAGATGGACGTGCAGAGGACTACACAAAGCTCCCATAATCCAGCTTTGAGTGGACGATCGACCAATATAGGTGAAGTAGGACGGTTCGATCCGCTCCCCACGACGTACCACTGAGAACATGGAGGACATTTAGGGAACGGGTACACCGGGCAGCCAAATATAACACATGTGGAGACCAGCTAAGTTTCCTGTCAAATGTAAGACCTAAAAATTTTGTTGTCTCCACGAATGGAGCACAACAGGACCGAGATGTAAGGACGGTGGGAGAAACTCTTTGTAGTGCCAGAAGTTAATACAGACCGTCTTCTCGGCAGAAAAACTGAAGCCGCTGGCGACACTCCTGGAGTAAAGACGGTCAAGACAACGCTGAAGACAGCGCTCCAGGAAACATGTAGGCTGTGCACTGTAGTAGATGTTAAAATCGTCCATGAAAAGGGAGCCTGATACATCAGCTGGGAGGCAATCCATTATTGGATCGATTGCTATGGCGAAGAGAGCGACGCTCAAAACGGAGCCCTGTGGCACCCCATTCTCCTGGCGAAAGGTGTCTGACAGGACAGAACCCACACGTACCCTGAACTGTCGATCCAGTATAAAGGCACGAATAAAAAGAGGGAGGCAACCGCGACATGGCACAGGTTGTAGGTGTTGGTTTGTTGTTGCTGGAGTAGGTGGGGATGCTGGGACGCTGCTTCTGGACCCACATGTAGTGATGGTGATGTGGAAATGGAGCAAGAGTGAGGGTGAAGGCACAGCTGACTGGTGCAAGTGTCACAGCTGGCACAGTTGGCAGTGTTGGCAATGGAGCTGTAGTCCATGCTGGACAGATGTCATATGCAAATGAGCAGACGGTTACATGTGGGAAGGCAGAGAGATAGAGATAGAGTGAACATACGCATGCGCATTTGCATTTGTGGGAAGACGGATGGAGTCATCTGAGTAGTACGATAGGAGAGAAGATCAGTTCACGGCCGAAACATGTTTTGGAATAAATAACAATAACAAATTTCACTTTTATCTCAATTGAGTTCCATGGCAGTATTGGAATTTGGAATGGCCTCCTGTCTTGTTCACAGCACTAACGTATGTTACAAAGGTACTTCTCACTGTCTTTCCTTCTTTTGAGTTCAACTCGAAGTCTGTACCATCGTATGTTACGGGACCACTGCTTTTCACAATATATATAAATGACCTAGTAGATAATGTTGCAAGTTCCGTGCGGCTTTTCGCGGATGATGCTGTAGTATACAGAGAAGCTGCAGCACTAGAAAATTGCAGCGAAATGCAGGAAGATCTGCAGCGGATAGGCACTTGGTGCAGGGAGTGGCAACTGACCCTTAACATAGACAAATGTAATGTATTGCGAATACATAGAAAGAAGGATCCTTTATTGTATGATTATATGGTAGCGGAACAAACACTGGTAGCAGTTACTTCTGTAAAATATCTGGGAGTATACGTGCAGAACGATTTGAAGTGGAATGATCATATAAAACTAATTGTTTGTAAGGCGGGTGCCAGGTTGAGATTCATTGGGAGAGTCCTTAGAAAATGTAGTCCATCAACAAAGGAGGTGGCTTACAAAACACTCGTTCGACCTATACTAGAGTATTGCTCATCAGTGTGGAATCTGTACCAGATTGGGTTGACTGAGGAGATAGAGATGATCCAAAGAGGAGCGGCGCATTTCATCACAGGGTTATTTGGTAAGCGTGATAGCGTTACGGAGATGTTTAGCAAACTCGAGTGGCAGACTCTGCAAGAGAGGCACTCTGCATCGTGGTGTAGCTCGCTGTCCAGGTTTCGAGAGGGTGCGTTTCTGGATGAGGTATCTAATATATTGCTTCCCCCTACTTATACCTCCAGAGGAGATCATGAATGTAAAATCAGAGAGATTCGAGTGCGCACAGATTCTTTCTGGCAGTCATTCTTCCCGCGAACAGTACACGACTGGAACAGGAAAGGGAGGTAATGACAGTGGCACGTAAAGTGCCCTCCGCCATACACCGTTGCGTGGCTTGCGGAGTATAAATGTAGATGTAGATTACTCATAAGTCTGGTTTCTGTCACTGGAAATCATTCATAGTGAAGTCAAACTTGCCTATACTATTTGACACGAAAAAAGAAAACAGCTTATAGATATTGTAGCATCGTTTGTATGAAGCATTACACATTCGCCCGCCATGTTCCCCCCCATGAACCATGGACCTTGCCACTGGTGGGGAGGCTTGCGTGCCTCAGCGATACAGATGGCCATACCGTAGGTGCAACCACAATGGAGGGGTGTCTGTTGAGAGGCCAGACAAACGTGTCGTTCCTGAAGAGGGGCAGCAGCCTTTTCAGTAGTTGCAAGGGCAACAGTCTGGATGATTGACTGATCTGGCCTTGTAACATTAACCAAAACGGCCTTGCTGTGCTGGTGCTGCGAACGGCTGAAAGCAAGGGGAAACTACGGCCGTGATTTTTCCCGAGGGCATGCAGCTTTACTGTATGGCACGGAGAGCTGCATCAAACCAGTTTCAGGACTGAAGACCACAACAACAACAAAAACAACAACAACACTATGTTCTAGTAAGAGTGAGAGGAAAACTGTGATCTGCGATGTAAAACGCAAAACTTTCAAATGAGAGTTTAGAAGTGCAAACTTTTTCTCGCACTGGTGTCAAATGTTGCATGCCCCGTGCTCATGAAGATGATACACCAACTTTGTATATTATTTATTAATTGAGTAGAACCTGCCAGTCAAGAGGACACTAGCAACATAGATTTTGTTATTTTTAATTTTTTTCTTTTTTATATAAAGCTAAGACAACTCTAGGTTTTGAACTGTAACCTCCAAATTTGCTGCAAACAGTTGGCATTCTTAATGATATGTTTGTGATTCAGATATATTAGCATGTGATATCTGTAGTTATAGGTACAATGATAAATTTATGGTTAATATAAATAGCAATTTCGAAAGATTTCATGTATCATCATCTATTTCATTGTATACGTGATTGACGAGTTGTCACGTGTGATGTAAAGTGTGGAGACACAGAAAGACCAAGTTTACAATTTGTAGCTACAAATATTTATAACAATATAAACATTTCAGTGAATCATTTATAAGTTACAGTCATATTAAACAAAATTTCTTCCCACACAGTTAAAGAAACAAATTTTTGCCTCTCCTGATATATTTTTACAGATAAGTAAGGTCTTTATACTAGCTGTAAGCATCCTATGGTTGAGCAGATGCAGTTTTGAGCAGCATGAGAAGAATCTAACTTAAATAATAGTGAAACGAGCATTGTGTGTGTGTGTTGCTAATTAACATGTAATTCAGTTCTGTAGGCACTTCATATAAACGTCATTTCTTCTGAATTCTTTCAAGTTAAGTGACCATGAAAGATATGTCCTATCTCTGATATGGAGAGCTTTTGTGTGTATTTTTTCTGGACTACTGGACTTAAAGACTACAGCCTAATTATATAGAAGAGTAAAAATGTGTTAGGGAGCAGACTGGCGGGGTGGATGTAATTATGGCTGTAATGCAAATGTATTGCAAGTGGACAGGACAGGTAGCCAAGTGAATTAATGGCTGGTTGAACAAGGAAGGTTTCCTCGCATTCAAAGACACATGGTGAAAATATGGACATGAGGACTTCCTGTGGGATTTCAATTGAGAAACAAATACCTCTTCATAGGTTGTCCAATCTACACATCTAATTCAGCACCCTTCTGTAGCACCACATTTACACAACTAGTTTTCATCCTATGTACGCTATTTGTTGTCCATGGTTCACTTCCACATCCTGTTACACTCCAGACAAATACTTTCAAACAAAGACTTTCCAGTAGTCAAAATTATAATTACGTGATGTAAATATACCTCATTCTTTTTCAAAGAAGCTTTTTTATATATTGCCGCACTCCATTTTAGTCCTAGTCTCTAGTTTGGCCGGTGTCAGGTATGTTGCTGCCAAAACAGCAAAATTTGTCCAATACTAGTAGTGTGTCATTTCCCCCTCTTAATTCCTTGTACATTACCTGCTGTAATTCGACTACATCCCTTTACCTTGCTTTAAATTTTCCAGTGGTTTCTGTTTACTTGCATCCAGACTCGTGCAGGGCATGCCAAGTGATTTGGCTAAGCCCTTAACCTCAGTACTTCTGAAGCCACTATACGGAAGTATATTCATTCACATGAAACAATGTGTTTACAGTTACCAGTCACTGTTTAATTTATTTCCTCAATGTGCTTCAAAGATTTAAACCTCAATATCAGGTGGATTATTTGTATTAATATGATGTGTGTATTGTGTTATGATTTTTTGCTAACCTGAGGCACTGCCTGTAGGGAAACAAATCACTATTTGGAACATGACACTGTGGGGATCTTTGACTAAAACCTAAACGTAAATCTAAATGTACACACAAAACTGTTGTTTTAGAATACCCCTGTTTACCACAGGCTAGTTTCTGTGTCGCTATACATCACAATAAACTGACACACTTCGTTGACAAAGATGATGTTTAAAAACTGATAGACACAAAGACTGTACAGCAGAAACACTATTTCAAAATACTAAGAGCATACAGTAAAAACGCCCAGAATTTCTGAGTATGCGTTAAAGTATTGTGCATATCTGTGGTTGAGTACATTAATAGATATTTTAGATTTTGTATTTAAAATGGTACATGAATATTTTCTTTTAAATTTACATAACTTAAACTTTGTACTCATTTGTGTGTTCAGGTGACCTGTTAAAAACATGAAATGTGATAATTATAGTGCTAAAAATGGTATAATTACACATAAATAACAATTTGGTTTGGGATTCAGAGACAGAGGACAAAAGGGGTGGCAGAAGAAGAGAGAAATACTGGTTATCCTAGAGCTATGGGTTTGCTAGGATTCCATCTGTTGCATGCTATAACCAACTAGGATGACAAGGGATCCAAACTGTTTTGTCATTTTAAGTAGATCTAGTGAGTACTGGAAGTATGCTAGTCAAATGTTCATATAGAAAATATTAATGAAACATGAAAATTACGAAATTCATGGTAAATATGAAGTGGAAGATAAAGGTAGTGTATATGTGTAAGAGAGAGAGAGAGAGAGAGAGAGAGAGAGAGAGAGAGAGAGATAGAGAGAGAGAGAGAGAGAGAGAGAGAGAGAGAGATAGAGAGAGAGAGAGAGAGAGAGCTTGTGCAAGTGCATCGCAAATCTAATGGTGTAGGGTGCTGTTAAAACCAGAGATGACAGACACTGTCGTATATGTTGGCAATTAGGATGGACTCAGTCTGTTTTCTTAGATACACTACTGGCCATTAAAATTGCTACACCAAGAAGAAATGCAGATGATAAACAGGTATTCATTGGACAAATATATTATACTAGAACTGACATGTGATTACATTCTCATGCAATTTGGGAGCATAGATCCTGAGAAATCAGTACCCAGAACAACCACCTCTGGCCGTAATAACGGACTCGATACGCCTGGGCATTGAGTCAAACAGAGCTCAGATGGCGTGTACAGGTACAGCTGCCCATGCAGTTTCAACACGATACCACAGTTCATCGAGAGTAGTGACTGGCGTATTGTGACGAACTAGTTGCTTGGCCACCATTGACAAGACGTTTTCAGTTGGTGAGAGATCTGGTGAATGTGCTGGCCAGGGTAGCAGTCTAACATTTTCTGTATCCAGAAAGATCCGTACAGGACCAGCAACATGCGGTCGTGCATTATCCTCCTGAAATTTGGGGTTTTGCAGGGATTGAATGAAGGATAGTGCCACGGGTCGTAACACATCTGAAATGTAATGTCCACTGTTCAAAGTGCCCTCAATGCGAACAAGAGGTGACTGAGACGTGTAACCAATGGCACTCCATACCATCACGCCGGGTGATACGCCAGTATGGTGATGACAAATACATGCTACCAATGTGCGTTCACCGTGATGTCACCAAACACGGATGCGACCATCGTGATGCTGTAAACAGAACCTGGATTCATTCAAAAAAATGACGTTTTGCCATTCGTGCATCCAGGTTCATCGTCAACTACACCATTGCAGGCGCTCCTGTCTGTGATGCAGCGTCAAGGGTAACTGCAGCCATGGTCCCCAAGCTGATAGTCCATGCTGCTGCAAACGTCGTCGAAGTGTTCGTGCAGATGGTTGTCGTCTTGCGAACGTCCTCATCTGTTGACTCGGGGATCGAGACATGGCTGCACAATCTGTTACAGCCGTGTGGATAAGATGCCTGTCGTCTCAACTGCTAGTGATACAAGGCCATTGGGATCCAGCACGGCATTCCGTATTACCCTCCTGAACCCACCGATTCCATATTCTGCTAACAGCCATTGGAACTCGACCAACGCTTGCAGCAATATCGCGATACGAGAAACCGCAACCGCGATAGGCTACAATCCGACCATTATCAAAGTTGGGAATGTGACGGTACGCATTTCTCCTCCTTACACGTGGCATCACAACAACGTTTCACCAGGCAACGCCGGTCAACTGCTGTTTTGTATGAGAAATCAGTTGGAAACGTTCCTCATGTCAGCACGTTGTAGGTGTCGCCACCGGCGCCAATCTTGTGTGAATGCTCTGAATAGCTAATCATTTGCATACCACAGCATCTTCTTCCTGTCGGTAAAATTTCACGTCTGTAGCATGTCATCTTCGTGGTGTAGCAATTTTAATGGCCAGTAGTGTATTTGTATATCTGCAGTGTTTCAAGGATGCCTAATTATCTGCCCAATCATGTTGCACATGACGAAAGATGTGTTTATGCCTTTACATATCGAGATAATCAAATATGAAATACTAACCACAAATGGTAGTGTGTGGAAGATCTCATTTTATGTTTGTTTTCTGTGCTGTGATTCTTCTGAAGTTATTTGAGTTTTTCAGGGAGTATACTATGGAGGTGGTGTTTTATCATTTCAATTTATTGTTTACATTTATCTTCAGAGTGTTGTAGTTGGGTTGCTGTTCCTGTTGACAACACACCAGAATGCTACCATTTTGTGGCTGTGGGATGACAGGAGGAATTGTGGGTGGCAGAGCATTGTTGAAGATTTCCAATAAATTGCAATTTGATGTCTATTATTCATTATTCTAATGGTCCCGTCTAATAAGTTTACAGTGTCACTTACATGGTTCTCAACTGTGATCTTCATACCCTCTTCGGAGGTGCTGGAGGATTAGTTAACTCATTGCTAGTTTATTGTGATGCATATGACCCAGAAAGGAGCCTGTGGCCACTGTAGGTATTACATTTTAGTTATTTCATTTACATATTTAGATTTATGTTCAGGTTTTAGTCAGTGACCTTCACACAGCCATGTTCTAAAATAGGGATCTGTTTCTTTACACACAGTGCCTCAGGTTGCCCTAAAATCCTAACACAATACACACCTTGCATTAACACAAATAAATCCACCTGTTGACTCAAATATTTGTCTGGACCGTAGCCTTATATGGAAGTGAAACTTGGACAATAAACAGTATAGACAAGAGGAGATTAGAAGCCGTTTCAGTGTAGTGCTGCAGAAGAATGCTAAAGATGTGGTGGGTAGTCTGAATCACCAATGAAGAGGTATTTGTTTTTGAACAACTCCATCGCTTTATTTTACCAATTTCATGTTTGAGACTAGTTTTGACCACTGCGACCAGCAATGATGCCTCATTCCAGATCGACATGAGGCAGATCCCAAAATGAATCGCAAAGACTGGAATATAAACACACAAAATAAAAACAATATAGTATGGCCACGGCACTTCTATACTACCACAAACAGTTTATCACTTGCCGACCCACAAATAAAATTCTCCAATGAAAATAATGGAGAAGATCATGATCGATAAAGAGGTATATTATCTGAGAGGACAGAAATTTATGGCACCACCTGCCTAAATGTACAGTCACTTTAACAGGAAACATCAAGAAGTAAAAAGTAACAGTTAATTGGGTACTTGAGGAATGTGTTGGCAGTAGAGATTTTAGATAGAGCCAAACCCTTGAATACTGTAGGTAGGTTCAAATGGATGTAGGTTGCAGTAGTTATTCAGAGATGAAGAGGACTGCACACGACAGACTAGATTGGAAATATGTACGAAATCCGTCTTGGGAGTGATGACCACAACAATATCCAAGCAGCTGTAATTTAGGTACGAAAAGCCATCAGACTGACCAAAGGCAAGAATACCTGCATGCTGGCTGACCCTCTTTGTATTCCAAGCAGGTGCTTGTTCCTCTCCTGTTTATCTCTTACTTTCCGTTTCTCATCGTAAGTGAAGAATCCAACTACAATCTTTGGGTCCACCAAATTTGTATGTGTCTATTCTGCCTGAAAATTTCAATAACTGTTACATTCATTCAAATTACGAAACTTATACAGAAGTCACAAATGCACAAAGCCACAGAGAAAGGAACACAAAGTCTTAAGGAGTTTTGGACTTGTTTCACTTAAATAGTTCTGTCAACTTAGAGCAGAGTATGTAAGCCAGTCTGGAGAAAATACAAGAAGTAACAGTACACATGTTTAAGTATTGCAGCACCACAACCAGCCGTGATTTAAGTGAGTAGAGAGAATAAGGTGGGAGAAGGAGTTGCCATATATGTCAAAAGTTATCACTGTGTAGAAAGCTTAGATACTAAAACGTTTTGTCTAGAGCATTGTATAGTAGCATGTGCCTGTCAACTTAAACTGAAGGAGGGCTCTTGTAACAGTATATAGGTCCCCTTCAGGAAACTTTCATTTATTCCTGGAAAACTTGGATGCCTTGTTGTGCTATCTGTCAGATAGGGGAAAGCAAATTATTATTTGTGGGGACTTCACTGTTGATTCACTACTCGGGTAGTCAAGGACAGCAGCACATTGATAGATAACACTTTTATAGATCAAGATAGGTTTAGTAACATAAATTCTTGTCCTGTCGAGAATGGCCTTTCTGATCATGGTGCTCAGCTAGTTACAGTATATGACATAGCTCCATTCAGTAATTCAAAACTAACCTCCAAAGTTGTGTGTTCAACTAATGACTCAACAATTAGAAATTTCAGAGAAAATCTTCAACAGTTAGACTGGGATGAGGTGTACAAGGAACCCGATGCTAATTTAAAATATAACTTATTTCATGATACACTTGTAAGAGAATTTGAAAACTGTTTCCCCAATAAAGTAGTTAAATCTAATTGTAAGAAACCATGCAAAAAACCTAGGCTTATTAAAGGAATACAAATATCTTGTAACCACAAAAGGTAACTGTATCTAACAACAAGAAAGAGTAATGACCCAGAAACAGCCAAATATTATAAAAACTACTGTGCTACATTAAGAAAGGTTATTAAAAAGTCCAGAAGCATGTGCATCATGTCTGAGATTAATACCTCTGATAACAAAATCAAAACAATTTGGAATATTATTACAAGGGAGACAGGACAACCAAGAGTACAGGACGATGACATCATCATCGAAGTGAGTGGAAACTTGATAAACAACAAGCCGGAAGCCAAAAACATTTTGAATAATCATTTTTTAAATGTTGTAGAGAAAATAGGATCTAAATGTTCATTAGAAGAAGCAAGGCAGTTAATGGAAGAGGCCTTACCCACACCATTTGACACAACTGAAATTCCACCCACCTCTCTTTCTGAAATTAGGAAGATAATAAACTCTCTCAAGAATAAAAGCTCACATAGAATTGATGGCATTTCCAGCAGGATAATAAAAGCTCGTTCCCAAGAAATAAGTGGGATTCTTGGCCACATATGTAATACTCTCTGAAGCAGGGTATTTTCCCAGATAGACTGAAGTATGCCACTGTTAAACCACTGCATAAAAAAGGGGATACGTCTGATGTCAACAACTACTGCCCAATCTCTCTTCTGACTGCCTTATCCAAAATTCTTGAAAAAGTAATGTATTGTAGAGTAGCTTCACACCTTTGTAAAAATAAAGTTTTAACAAAATGTCAGTTTGGTTTCCAGAAGGGATTTCCACGGAAATTGCTATATATACTTTCACTAATGAAATATTAAATGCTCTGAGTAACCGGAAGTCACCCGTTGGGATTTTTTGTGATGTATCAAAGGCTTTTGACAATGTAAATCATGGAATACTTCTAGATAAGCTCAAGTACTGTGGTGTGAATGGGACAGTGCTCAAATGGTTTAATCATACCTAACTGGAAGAGTGCAGAAAGTTGAAATAAACAGGTCACATAATATGCAAAAAACTGGTGATTTGTCAAACTGGGGAAAATCAAGAATGGGGTGTCGGATGGTTCGGTCTTGGGTCCTCTGCTGTTCTTAATATATATTAATGACTTGCCATTCTACATTTACAAAGATGTAAAGCTGGTACTTTCTGCCTATAATACAAGTATAGCTATCACACCCGACAGACAAGAATTAACTGGTGAAATTGTAAACGATGTTTGTCAGAAAATCATTAAGTGGTTCTCTGCAAATGGGCTCTCATTAATTTTGACAAAACGCAGTATATACAGTTTCACACAGTAAATGGAATGACACCATTAATAAATATAGACTTTGATCAGAAATCGGTAGCTAAGGTAGAATATTCAAAATTTCTAGGTGTATGCATTAATGAGGGGCTGAACTGGTAAAAACACACTGAGGATCTGCTGAAACGTTTGAGTTCAGCTACTTATGCTATTAGGGTCATTGCAAATTTTGGCAATATACATCTGAGTAAATTAGCTTACCTTGCCTATTTTCATTCTCTGCTTTTGTACGGCATCATATTCTGGGGTAACTCATCATTGAGTAAAAGAGTGTTCGTTGCACAAAAGTATGTAATCAGAATAATTGCTGGAGCTCATCCAAGATAATCCTGCAGACATTTATTTAAAGAGCTAGAAATCTTCAGTGTAGCCTCACAATATATATATTCACTTATGAAATTTGTTATTAACAATCTGAACGAATTCAAAACTAATAGCAGTGTACATGGCTACAACACTAGGAGAAAGGATGATCTTCGCTACTCAAGGTTAAATCTAACTTTGGCTCAGAGGGGGGTAAATTATGCTGCCACAAAAGTCTTTGGTCACTTACCTAATAGCATCAAAGATGATGTGACTTACCAAATGAAAGTGCTGGTAGGTCGACAGACACACAAACAAACACAAACATACACACAAAATTCAAGCCCTCGCAACAAACCGCCGCCCCATCAGGAAAGAGGGAAGGAGAGGGAAAGACGAAAGGATGCGGGCTTTAAGGGAGAGGGCAAGGAGTCATTCCAATCCCGGGAGCGGAAAGACCCACCCTAGGGGGAAAAAAGGACGGGTATACACTCGCACACACACACATATCCATCCACACATATACAGACACAAGCAAACATATTTAAAGACAAAGAGTTTGGGCAGAGATGTCAGTCGAGGCAGAAGTGCAGAGGCAAAGATGTTGTTGAATGACAGGTGAGGTATGAGTGGCAGCAACTTGAAATTAGCGGAGATTGAGGCCTGGTGGATAACGGGAAGAGAGGATATATTGAAGAGCAAGTTCCCATCTCCGGAGTTCGGATAGGTTGGTGTTAGTGGGAAGTATCCAGATAACCCGGACGGTGTAACACTGTGCCAAGATGTGCTGGCCATGCACCAAGGCATGTTTAGCCACAGGGTGATCCTCATTACCAACAAACACTGTCTGCCTGTGTCCATTCATGCGAATGGACAGTTTGTTACTGGTCATTCCTACATAGAATGCGTCACAGTGTAGGCAGGTCAGTTGGTAGATCACGTGGGTGCTCTCACACGTGGCTGCCTTTGATCGTGTACACCTTCCGGGTTACAGGACTGGAGTAGGTGGTGGTGGGAGGGTGCATGGGACAGGTTTTACACCGGGGGCGGTTACGAGGATAGGAGCCAGAGGGTAGGGAAGGTGGTTTGGGGATTTCATAGGGATGAACTAACAGGTTACGAAGGTTAGGTGGACGGCGGAAAGACACTCTTGGTGGAGTAGGGAGGATTTCATGAAGGATGGATCTCATTTCAGGGCAGGATTTGAGGAAGTCGTATCCCTGCAGGAGAGCCACATTCAGAGTCTGGTCCAGTCCTGGAAAGTATCCTGTCACAAGTGGGGCACTTTTGTGGTTCTTCTGTGGGGGATTCTGGGTTTGAGGGGATGAGGAAGTGGCTCTGGTTATTTGCTTCTGTACCAGGTCGGGACGGTAGCTGCGAGATGCGAAAGCTGTTGTCAGGTTGTTGGTGTAATGGTTCAGGGATTCCGGACGAGAGCAGATTCATTTGCCACGAAGACCTAGGCTGTAGGGAAGGGACCGTTTGATGTGGAATGGGTGGCAGCTGTCATAATGGAGGTACTGTTGCTTGTTGGTGGGTTTGATGTGGACGGACATGTGAAGCTGGCCATTGGACAGGTGGAGGTCAATGTCAAGGAAAGTGGCATGGGATTTGGAGTAGGACCAGGTGAATCTGATGGAACCAAAGGAGTTGAGGTTGGAGAGGAAATTCTGAAGTTCTTCTTCACTGTGAGTCCAGATCATGAAGATGTCATCAATAAATCTGTACCAAACTTTGGGTTGGCAGGCCTGGGTAACCAAGAAGGCTTCCTCTAAGCGACCCATGAATAGGTTGGCGTACGAGGGGGCCATCCTGGTACCCATGGCTGTTCCCTTTAATTGTTGGTATGTCTGGCCTTCAAAAGTGAAGAAGTTGTGGGTCAGGATGAAGCTGGCTAAGGTGATGAGGAAAGAGGTTTTAGGTAGGGTGGCAGGTGATCGGCGTGAAAGGAAATGCTCCATCGTAGCGAGGCCCTGGACGTGTGGAGTATTTGTGTATAAGGAAGTGGCATCAATGGTTACAAGGATGGTTTCCGGGGGTAACACATTGGGTAAGGATTCCAGGCGTTCGAGAAAGTGGTTGGTGTCTTTGATGAAGGATGGGAGTCTGCATGTAATGGGTTGAAGGTGTTGATCTACGTAGGCAGAGATACGTTCTGTGGGGGCTTGGTAACCAGCTACAATGGGGCGGCCGGGATGATTGGGTTTGTGAATCTTAAGAAGAAGGTAGAAGGTAGGGGTGCGGGTTGTCGGTGGGGTCAGGAGGTTGATGGAGTCAGGTGAAAGGTTTTGCAGGGGGCCTAAGGTTCTGAGGATTCCTTGAAGCTCCGCCTGGACATCGGGAATGGGGTTACCTTGGCAAACTTTGTATGTGGTTTTGTCTGAAAGCTGACGCAGTCCCTCAGCCACATACTCCCGACGATCAAGTACCACGGTCGTGGAACCCTTGTCCGCTGGAAGAATGACGATGGATCGGTCAGCCTTCAGATCACGGATAGCCTGGGCTTCAGCAGTGGTGATGTTGGGAGTAGGATTAAGGTTTTTTAAGAAGGATTGAGAGGCAAGGCTGGAAGTGAGAAATTCCTGGAAGGTTTGGAGAGGGTGATTTTGAGGAAGAGGAGGTGGGTCCCGCTGTGACGGAGGACGGAACTGTTCCAGGCAGGGTTCAATTTGGATGGTGTCTTGGGGAGTTGGATCATTAGGAGTAGGATTAGGATCATTTTTCTTCGTGGCAAAGTGATATTTCCAGCAGAGAGTACGGGTGTAGGACAGTAAATCTTTGACGAGGGCTGTTTGGTTGAATCTGGGAGTGGGGTTGAAGGTGAGGCCTTTGGATAGGACAGAGGTTTCGGATTGGGAGAGAGGTTTGGAGGAAAGGTTAACTACTGAATTAGGGTGTTGTGGTTCCAGGTTGTGTTGATTGGAATTTTGAGGTTTTGGAGGAAGTGGAGCTGGAAGTGGGAGATTGAGTAGATGGGAGAGACTGGGTTGGTGTGCAATGAGAGGAGGTTGAGGTTTGTTGGAAAGGTTGTGAAGGGTGAGTGAGTTGCCTTTCCAGAGGTGGGAAACCAGGAGATTGGATAGTTTTTTGAGGTGGAGGGTGGCATGCTGTTCTAATTTACGGTTGGCCTGTAGGAGGATGCTCTGAACAGCCGGTGTGGACGTGGGAGAGGAAAGATTAAGGACTTTTATTAAGGGTAGGAGTTGACGGGTGTGTTCATTGGCTGAGTTGATGTGTAGGTGAAGGATTAGGTGGGTGAGGGCAATGGATTGTTCAGTTTGGAACTGGTATAGGGACTGATGGAAAGAAGGATTGCAGCCAGAGATGGGAACTTTAAGTGTGAGGCCTTTGGGGGTAATGCCAAATGTCAGACAGGCCTGAGAAAATAGAATATGGGAGCGTAATCTGGCTAGGGCGAAGGCATGTTTGTGGAGGGAATGTAAATAAAACTTAATGGGGTCGTTGTGAGGGTGACATGGTATTAGAAGGTGGAAAGTGTAACATGAGGCTGAAATGAAAATAAAAATATATGGGGTGAGATAAAGGTGAACTAGAAAGCAACTGGAGATCTGGTATGAAAAAAGGCGAATAAGTGTTGGTTAAGTTGATCCTGTGATGAACTTGGGTTGGTAGATAGCAATGTGCATAAAGGTTAGGTGGTTGTGTTGCCGCTAAAACACGTTAAAGTACGGAGAAATTCGGGAAAATTTCGAAAAAACGTGTAAATGTATTAAAAGGAGTGGTGTTGTGGTGAAAGATTACGAAAATGGGGCTAACACTTGTCTGACGACCGTTGGATGCGAAAGCTTGAATTTTGTGTGTATGTTTGTGTATCTATCGACCTGCCAGCACTTTCGTTTGGTAAGTCTCATCATCTTTGTTTTTAGATATATTTTTCCTACATGGAATGTTTCCCTCTATTATAACCATATATATATATATATATATATATATATATATATATATATATATATATAAAATATTGAGTGTCATGTAATATTTTGTCTAATGTAATATCTTGTATAGACACATTTTATTAACCTGACAGATGCCACATCATTACAAATTATTGTATTCATGACCTATGGAACAAGTACTAATCTAATCTAAACACAGCTATCGGCCATGTAATCTGGGTGCTGAGTGAACTGATTTCAATTGAATCAATCTCTCGTGTGTGTGCTGTTACTGTCGCTCCAGTTGGCAGATGTGGATACACTAATTATGGCCTGCATCCGAATAGGGTGGGTAGTGAGAGAAACTGGGTCACCAGAAGGGTCCGATACCACCCATCGGCTTCGACCCGTGACCTAAGTCTGTTGTGGTGTGTGACGTCACGATGGTGTGAAGTTTAGTTTGTGAGTGTTTGTAGATGTCTTCTTGTTCTGTCAGTGGTGCTCTCTGGTGGCGTGTTTGTGGGTTGTGGGTATGGTTTTGTTGTTGGGTTAGTGTGTGTTTGTGATGTGTTTGTAAGTGCCATACGGCTGCAGTTGGTGGTGCTCTCTGCTGGTGTTTGTGGGTTGTGTGTTGAACTGGGTTCATTTGAGTTGTTGACGTTGTCGGGTGTTGTTCTGGTTATTAGTGAATTTCTAGTGGAATATTCTGCAGTGAGCTGACGGTTTGGTTTTTGGTTATTTCTAAGTTAATGTAGTGTTATGTGTCGTTTGTCGTGTCTGAATTCTTTGGATTACTATTGTTCTTAAGGGCTGTTAGTAAGATCTACAGGCCGAAGGTTAGTTAGGGTTTTTTTTTTTTTTTTTTTTTTTTTTTTTTTTTGTGTGGGGTGTCAGCTCTGGCTCTTGGGCGGGGGGGAGTTTGGTGAGGTAGTTGGGTGGGGGTGGTTGTAGATTTTGGTATTTGTTTTGTTGTGTTTTTTTTTACTTCTAGGATGTGTACGGCTTTTTTTTGTTTTTGATTAGTATTTGTTTCTTTGGTTTTGATTTTCGGGGGTGGGGGGGGGGGAATTTTATTTGGTTGTGGTTTATTATGTTTATGAGGTTGTGTGTATAGTTTTGCGTGTGTGTGTGCGTGTGTGGTGAGTTGTCTGTTCATGTTTTTATCTGGTTAGATAATTTCTGGATCATGTGTGTGGGTGGTGGTGCTGCTGATATTGGTGATTAGGTTTTGTGTGTTTTTGATGACCTGTAAGGTCAAGGGAAGTGTTTAGTTCCAAATTTGGTGTTTTCTTGTGGTTTTTGAGGCAGTGATGATTGTTGAGGCGGTTGTAGGTTTGGGTTGTATGAATTGGTATCGGTAGTATCTGTCGAGCTATATAGGTCAAGGGAAATGTTCGATTCCAGTGGATTTTGTTTCTAGTTGATTTTGGAAAGGTTGTGGTCATTATATTTTATCGTTTGTTTTAGTGGCTTGTGTTTAGTTCTAGTTTGTCCCTACCCAAAAAACACACATTCCCCCCCCCCCTTGTCCTGTTAGTTTCATTATATTATCGGAGAAATATGTATTTGATGGTTTTTCGATCTATTTTCGTGTTTGTTGTCATGTTTACGTAATGACATTTTAGTAGCGATATGGGAGTTGCTGTGAATGGTCATTTCCGCCATATTGGTGATGGCATTGGTCAAAGCACACAGGTGGAATCGGACATTTCCGTTAACCCGAGAAACTAGTTGAGCATCTTGCAGGAAGCGTAAGGCAACACATCTTTTGGTTAGAGTCAGATTACAGACAGACAGCTTTGAGAGAAATTAGAACTGCATAGCATTGTAAAATATGGAATAGTTTCCAGGAAAGTTAAATGTTTGGTCCGTCAAAACATTAGGATGCTGAATAAAGAGTTACATGAGCTTCTTTTATGTTAGAAAGGTGTGAAATTTGGATGTGTGTTTTGTGCCACTCTCAACACCATGTACTCACAGTGATGCAGAAATAAGATATTACAGGCTAGCATCATGTATGTGTACAGTTTACCTGGAAAAAGGAGGAGTTTTAACACAAAAGCAAAAATATGGAAACAAGGAGTTTCTTTGTAAATCACAATGTAAAAGCGTGTGCTTGTCGGTTGTTACTAGAGAATAATACACTTCTAATTATAACACTCCTCAGAGGTCTATGAGACTTTCAGTGATTTAAGAGAAATCTACATGAATTACTGAGCTATCTGTGAAACAAGCTGAACCAGTCATTAGTTTGTGATGATTTTATACACTTCTTGAAGGATTCAGAGAGGTATAAAGTACTATAACCATTATTTGGGTGTTTGAATCTGATTTTCGTAGTTAATTTTGCAACTTGTGAGCAGGAAGATAGTAGGATCCCGAATCAAAGCACATTTATTGACAACTCAGGCTGAAACAACTGATGTGCAACAAATCGTTAATTGAAGAGGGAAATTTGTTTAAAGTCCATAATAGTTTAAGGTCATATTCAACAAAACTACTACATTTTAATGGCAGTGTAAAATATTTCCAGGAACACGCATGTTCCGACTAATAATGCAGACATCTTTAGCGCATTTCTGCACAGTAATGTATTATGGAATAATTGCATGCCTAAGTTAATAGCAAAGAAGTGAACTATTCATGCATCGATTATCTACTGAATGTACACCACATTTCTCATTTTAAGTCTTCAAAGCATTTATATACCTACTACAGTTGTACAATCACTCATTTTCACAGCTATCTGTATGGGGATGGATGAAATTATTTTTACTTTTTGTCCCATTTAAAAAATACAGTAGCTACAATAAAAATTAATTTTTATTTTAATAGTTACTGAACCTAGCTTTCCTTTCACAGCATACACCAGGTAATTCCATTCATTTCTTTTATTGGAATACTTAAGTATCTTGCAGTGGTAAATTTATGATCACCAAGCTGGTGAGTCAGAATGTTTAACATCGTATTAATTAAACCATAAAATTATAAGTATTCCTATAGTATTTCAGGCTGTTGTGATTCAGCAGCAAACGATAGTATGAATACGATATGCAAGTTACTGAAGCTATAAAATTAATTTTTCCCTTTTCCTGTCTCCTAGGGGCATATTTCAAAAACATCTTCCTCTCAGCAACGGCCTTGCGTACAAGTATTGGTTTACAATGACAAAAGCGCTGCGCTGGTTTAAGTATCACAAATTCATTAGTTCCTTTGGTTTCAAATGGCTCTAGAATAAAATGATTCGATTAATCAGTGAAACTATAATTGGCTGAACTCATTTCGTCTGCCGTGTATTAAAGGTGAATAAATTTCGTAACTGTCCATTACAATTACATTTGGAAATGAAAATGATGTTCATTTGCAAAACAACCCAACTTTAGAAATATTGCTGCTAATCACAACACACAAAGTTCACATGCTGGAGTAGAGTAATACACACGACACCTTCTCATCTGTGACATTCCACTTCTTGAATTGCTCGAAAGCAATTTTATTTTTAATTTAAAAACTTAACATTTCCTCTTATATGACGTTCATTACTTGGCATGTGTTCCGGTACCGGAATATATTACACATGTTGAAGGTCTATTTGCACTTGAGATAGTTTACTGCAACAGCCTCTTACACACCAACTGTAAAATAACGAGAAATCAACTATACTGTTCTCATTATATTTGCTTTCCTTTCACGTTTGTCTCGTTTCGTTTTAATTCGTCACTTCCCGTGATGTTACACTGAACAGAAATAAACAAATGAGAAAAGCATGCTTCAGGAACTGCACGTTACAAGTTGAAACGAGATTTTGTTTTGCTGGCTCAGTTACTGGTGACATTGTTTTGTGTTTTTCCAACAAGTGTGCACCAGTAAAAGCACCAGTACTGTACCTTACGAATTTAACCTCAACATTCTGCAGCTAGTTACGTCACGAGCTGTACAAGTAAAATACTGCACGTCTTTGCTACGTGACATACTAGGCGGGGAATCTTACATTTTCCAATCTACGTTAATGCGTGAAAATTGCTCTTACTCCACATAATGCAGTTGCTTTTGTGTTCTGCCAGTTTGCTCTGCAGAAGTTCATCAGCCATATTCTTCTTCTTGCTGCTTCCCTCTCTTCTTGGCTTCGAAAGTTCAGCTAAAAGCACAGCATTGTTGACTTATTCAAGACAAAAATACACAGTACTTGCTATTTTAAACGAACAACGTGGCTACAAATGCCACGAAGTGCAGTCAGCTGTACGCTGTGCGTATCCAATGACGGCCATACTTTCGCAGGCAGTGACACTTCGTGCTGCCGTCCGCAGCTGCTGCCCTCTCGCGCCGCTTTGCTACACTACGTGCAGCCGGCCAGGTGCGGATTCTCCGTCATTAAACGTCGCGCACTTTTCTCCATTGGTCCACCGTAGCAGCGACACTACAGTAACGCAAAAGCAACAAACAGATAAAAGCTAAGGATGAGTTTTTACATTAACGGAAATTGAAGATGATGATTGTCGACTGGATGGGCAGGCAAGGACATAATTAGGGGAGTAAGAATGACGTGGGCTAATCGGTAGTGTTTCCAACACTATACGATCTATCATTTCATTTCATTTTATTTTATTATCGTCCTGTATATCATTTACATGATGTAGGAATTGTCACAGCTAATTTGTCATACTAGTACAAGTACTGCAGACATAATAATGGAATATCACTTTCAAGGCAATTTTTAAAAGTACAAATTAGACACATAAATTAAAATTTTTGGCAATAAATTTACACACAATCTAAGTACTCATCTACGTCATAGAAAGGTTTGCTTAAAAGGTAATTTTTAAGCTCAGTCTTAAATTTTACTTCATCTATTATTGCCTTCATGTACACTGGCAGAGCATTGTAGAGTTTTATTCCAAAATAACTTACATGCTTTTGGGTTTGTGTTGTCCTTACCCTTTCTACATACAAATTCTTACGAGTTCTAGTATTAAAATTATGGCAGTCCTCATTTGTACGTAGATTTTTCATATGTGCTCTTGTACACATAATGCTTTTAAAAATATACAGTGATGGTATTGTGAGTATTTGCAGTTCTTTGAAAAGTGGCCTACAATGAGTTCTTGGAGAGTTATGTATTATGATTCGTATAGCTCTTTTCTGAAATTTGAAGATATCTGCTAAGCTTGATTTACTTTTACCCCACAACACTATGCCGTAAGACACAATGGACTGAAAGTAAGCAAAATACACAAGTCTAGTACAGTCTGTGCTGCATACTCTAAATAATATCCTCAATGCAAAACATGCCGAATTGAGCCTTTGGGATAAGTACTTGAGATGGTCTTTCCAGCTTAAGTTTTGGTCAATGTGCATGCCCAAAAACTTTGTGGATTATACACTCACTATCTTCTTGTCCATTAGTTTTAACTGGAGGTTCATATCTTGAGTTGCTTTGCCGTACTGTATATAATCGTACCAAACCTCCGCTTTGTCCGAAAGGGAAGCACTACGATTGTCTGTTCAGACTTGCAGCAGTGCAAGAACTGTTCAGAATCTGTGTCCACGTGCACACTATGAGTTGCTGTGGTGAGACAGGCATATGCACGAATGAGTCTGAGAACTTAGTTCAGTGGTGGTCTTCTTACACCATTACCACTAGGCCCATCTGTAATCCACTCAATCCATAGACATGAATACACGTTACCGTGCCCCTCAAAGATTGGTATACTGTTAATATTCCGTACTTCACAAATGCTTCCATCCTCTTCGATAATACGTTTCTACTAAATCTCTGTAGTTCAATCAGATTCATAGACACAGACCTAAATTTCCGTGTCTTGCAAAAATTGCAAATCATTTAACACATGAACAGTATGACAATTGCAGGCACCACTTGGTGAATATGAAATATGTAGAATGTGTTACCACAAACATTGGTGAGTATGAAATATTTTCGCCCGAAATAATGAGGAGGTATTGGCGCTTCTAGCAATCCCATTAATAAAATATGTTCAAATAGTTGATATCGCGCAGGAGATGTTTGTTATTTCTGAGATGTTATTGTGAATCTTCCAAATGCGAAATGGGTGAAGTAATATGCGAGAGGCTCTCGATCGCACTTGTTGGTTGGCGTTGCCGACAGATGGCAGGCCAACACGTTGGCTTCGCACTCACGCAAAAACTCCAGAGCGCAAAGCAGAATGCATCTCAACTCACCATGATGCCAACTTCTGACTTTCCAGCAAAACGGCTTATGTGAATTTAAACCCTCATTTATGCAGCATGTTAGATCGGCAACGTTTCACGAATGGGCAGACAGAAAGAGAAGTGTAGGCGGGACAGAGTCTGTAAGGATTCAACGTTCACCTTTTGCATTATAAACAACACACACACAGTACTTGATAGTACATCCCGCAGCAGTCTAGAATTTTTTACATTTATTTAGCAGCTTATGATGTACATCTATGGAGTAAGTCCAAGACATATTTGCTTTGTCAGCTTTCCAATAAACTACATTACTCTTACTGGTTCTAACTATAGTTTTGCTAAGATAACTAATAAATTTTAGTCACAACATTCCTGGAAATTAACATCATAGTTACAAAATTTTAGCCACTGTAAACTGAACGGATTTTATGAGGCATACGTAATTTATGTACCTAAATTACAGAACATTTAATTGCAATAATTCTGTACTATTGGTCCATTATTTTGTATATACGGTATAATCCAGCCACACAGCACATACATATTCTAGATTCTCTTTTGTTTACAGTTATAAAAAAATTTAACAGCAATAATACTGTGGAAAAACGAAATCTTTAGATAAATAAATGCTGTTAAGAAGTTAAGACATTTTACTTTCTCTTTTTGTCTACACTTGTGTACATTTTTTTTTTTTAATGTACTATGCCTGTTTGCTCCAGTTATTTTCGTTTGAAATAAGTTCTGTGATTGAATATAAAGGGGTTCGTGATAGTAGTTATTTGATTGACTGTTTAAACTTATCCTTCGATTTGGCATTAATGATGTGTGCCATGTAACCACTGCTTCTCTCATATTGAGTTGTGTTATGCTGCGGAATTCTTAATTTCTTTCCGTTTCTGTTCTGTAAACATAACTAACTTAGGTACAAGATTCCACACTGCTCACGGTCTTCATCTGAATCAACTCGGAAAGAAGCATGTGAGTAATGAAATCATATAAGTAGCCAATGAGTTAGGCATAGCAAAAATCGAAAGCTCTAAGTCAATACCACTTAGATTTAGGAAAAACTCTTTTTTTAGAGGTGGCAAGGAAGGGCCGAGAGTAACAGGTTTGCCCAGATTCACACTGGACGACCAGATTAAAGATACGAGTAATATAATAAATGTCGGTAACACTAGAAAGAAGAATAGCAGTAATGACGATTGCCCCCATAAAAAAAAAAATTACTCACCAGCTTTGTCTCTCAAGGTAGGTTATCTCAATATTGAAAGTATAAGAGGAAAACAAGTAATTTTAAACGAATTTGCAAATGAGAAATTATTTGATGCGTTATGCTGAAGTGAGCACTGGTGTAAAGGAAATGAAATATCTTTTCATGTACTAGATGATTTCCTCTTAGCAAATAGCTTTAGCACAGAGCATCATATTCATGGGGGTGTATCAATTTACATTAAGAAAGAATTAATAAATGGTGCTAATGAACTAGATCTATGATTTCTGTGCAGTGAGATACATTTTGAAGCCATAGGTGTTTATCAGGATAATTTAAAAATTGCTGTTGTATCTCTTTATAGATCACCAGACGGAAGTCTACTAATATTTTTAGAAAAACTTGAGATTTTACTACATTTCTTTCGTAGTCCTCACTGGAAGAAATATAGTATAGTTATTGATGGTGACATCAATGCTGCATTTGATGTAAACAAAGACGTGCACACCGTAAATGAATTAAAAAACCTGTTAGGACTATTCAACTTCATTTTTACAAACTGCAAACCCACAAGACAGTCTGCTTGTCTCGACAACATACTTACAAATGTCAATAGAGAGTTACTATCTTCAGATGTAGCTGTCTTCGATTTCTCGGACCATGACTCAGTTTGGGTAAAAATAGGTACAGATAGGTGCAATATGGACTATAAGGAGTTTAAAGAGCCTGAAATGGTCATCACAAGACCGATAACACAAGAAAAATTGTCTAATCTCATGGTCTCACTCAGTAATTGTGACTGGTCACAAATGTTTAACAATAATGCCCAGGGCTCTGCCAATACATTGTTTGATAGATTTTTTCATTCTTTCTTAAATATATTCGAGACCAACTGCCCTCAATATAAATGTAAAGTTAACACTAAAAATAACAGTAATAGACATAGGGATAAGAATCCATGGTATACCGCTCAACTAGCCAATATGAAAAGGAGGTTGTTGCTGTATAGAGATTCTTACAGACTTCAGAAAACTGATATGACTAAACAAAGGTACTCAAGAGCACAAGAGGAATATAAGTATGCTTTAAATGAGGCCAAAAAACAACATAATCTAGTCAGCATTGAGTCATCAAAAAATAAATGCAAAAAAAGCATGGACTATAATAAACTCAGTGGCCAAAAGCAAGCAGAAAGCTGTGGTAGAAATTTCAGCAGATCAATTTAATAACTACTGTATAAAATCTGTTTACCAAATGAGGGAAAGCGTTGGGAGGCCGCAAGAAACTATAGCTGATCTCATTAAATATCATAAAGTACACTACACCCTGAAAGACAGATTCCTTTTAACAGATGTCTCACCAGATGTTGTTTGAACTATTGTAAATAATTTAGGCCCTGTGGAAGTGAAGATATATATGGTATTTCTTGTAATATGTTAAAAAAAGATAATTGGACACATAGTATACCCTCTTACTAAATGTATAAACAGATGTTTAATTGAAGGAGTATTCCCAGATGTATTGAAATTATCCAGGGTAATGCCCATTTCCAAGAAAGGAGGGAAAAACTGCCCATCTAGCTATCGCCCAATATCTCTGACACCTATTTTATCTAAAGTTTGGAATCCATCATCAACTCCCAGTTGTGTGATTATCTGACATGTAATAACATTATTACTGTGGTACAATTTGGCTTTAGGAAGGGCAAATCCACAGTCCATGCCATTTACTCCCTAACTTAAAAGGTGCTTAATCCTTATGAAGGAAAAAAACTTTGCTCAGGATAACTTTTGTGATCTTAGCAAAGCCTTCGATTGTGTGGAGCGTATTTCACTCCTCAGCAAACTAGTTTATTATGGAATCACAAACAGTGAAGTTGGCAACATCTTCCAATCCTTTCTCATCAACCATAAACAAATTGTTTGTATTGGTAAACAGAGATCACAGCTAGCTGAAGTTAAGTGCAGTGTGCCACAAGGCTCAGTGTTAGGATCTCTGCTATTTATCCTAAGGACAAATAATCTACCATTTTACATAAATACTTACTGCATTCTCTATGCAGATGATACCACTTTTTTTCAATATCAGCTCAGACATGGATATGCTCCAAACTGTGGCAAATGACGCAATATCGCAGGCATCAGTCTGGTTTTGAGCTAATGGGTTCCTGCTTAATGAGACTAAAACTAAAAAGATTGTATTTAGTTTAAGAGATCTGCCAGTAGCAGATGTCATGGATAGTGTTAAGTTCTTAGGTATTGTTATAGATAATAAATTGACTTGCGAGCCACATATTAAATACATTATACGACTGTCTAGATTAGTGTATTTGTTAAGAAATTTAAAAAAAACTGTGTACCTATAAACCTGTATATTTGCACTGCCCTACTGCATACAAAGAGCAACTTATCAGAATACCAGCGTAGAAGAGATGTACACTCTCATGGAACCAGAAATAGTAGCCATCTTGACATACCTTACTACAGATTATCCGTCACTGAACAGCTACGAGGTGGTGGGTATGAAGATGTTTAACAAACTGCCACTAGGATGGGTAGAAGCTCCATTTGATTTATTTAAAGACAAATTATTCGGTTGGTTAGCTGCAAATCCTTGCTACTCACTTCAGGAATTTTATGACTGTAAAAATCATACTGGTGCCAGTTTGAAGAGTACAGCATAATTTCTTTAACTGAGTAATTTATGTTGCAATGTTATTGTATTTTATGGAAAATCAATAGTGACATATTGATCTTCATGTATATATGCTGCATAACTTGTATATATGTAACTTGACTTTGTCAATTGCTGTAATAGCTAAACGACAATAAAATTTCATTCATTCATTCATACATCTTCATTTTGAATGGATTTATCTTTATGATCCCGAGCAAGGAGCAGAATTTTATATATGTACAAGCTGTAGAAGGTTAGAACGTTATATTTTTTGAAAAGAGGCTTGCAACTATCTCTTGTTCTGTTGTTTCCTATTATTCTAATCGCTCTCTCTTGTAATTTGAATATTTTACTTGCCTCAGTCGAGTGGCCCCAGATTTCTATACCATAGCTCTTTACGGCATCAAAGTTCGAAAAATACACCATGCACACATCATCTTCAGTTATTAGTGGCTTAATTTGTCTTAGAGCAAAAGCGGCACTGCTAAGTTTATTGCTTATATTGGAAATATGATCTTTCCACCCTAAATTGCGCCAAAATGTAATCACATATCAGTTCCAGTATAATATATTTGTCCAATGAATATCCGTTTATCATCTGCATTTCTTCTTGGTGTAGCAATTTTAATGGCGAGTAGTGTACGTTTCAATTCCACAGAGCGAAATACAGTAAAGTGTGATAGAAGAATGGTGTTTGAAGAGGCATCGCACTGCACTTTGACACACACTTAACAGCAAAAGATATGTCTTACATTTCCTCGAATATTTTTGTTTTATATATGAAACCCTTCAGAAAGATTTGCGCTACAAAATGAACATATTTGTGAAAAATTGACTTTTTTTAATATTCGACGTGCTGTCCCCAACGCTGGAGGGGTAGGGGGGAGATGGCGCCACTATAAAGTTTTTGCCACGGCTGGGAAATATCGCAGATCCGGGGCTGCCACAGAGGACAACCAGCCAAGTCTTGTCGTCTCCTCTGTCACCAGACTTTACTTCTGGGCACTGTTAAAGCGGAGAGTAGGTGTCTATACGGAACAAACCCACACACAACTGAAGAACTCGAGACCAGGATCCAGGATGATATCAGTAGCATCACAAAACAAGAACTGACAGGGGTATGTATGAATCTCCTCAAGAATGCCCACAGATGTACTGATATGGGTGGAGGACACTTTCAGCACCTACTGTCAGGTGAGTAATCATATTCAGTACATTACGTCTCATTTTATGTTCATGCATTGACCTTACATGCCAGCTTCAGGTGTCACGCCCTGTACATTAATCGAATTTTTCTGCTGACCTCCGATGAACGAAAATCTGGTATCTGCTTTACTTGCGGCACAACGCAAGTGTTGATTCCATACTACACAGAAGAGACAAAGAAACTGGCGCAGTACACGTGCATAACATTGCATAACAGAGCACGCAGTAGTCCCGCAGTAAGACGTGCCATAGACTCGACTGATGCCTAAACTAGTGCTGGAGAGACTTGACGCCATGAATACTGCAGGGCTGTCCATAAATCAGTAGGAGTACAAGGGGGTGGAGATCTCTTCTCGACACCGCATTGAAAGGCATCCCAGATGTGCTCCATAATGCTCATGTCTGGGGAGTTTGGCGGCCAGCGGAAGTGTTTAAATTCAGAAGACTGTTCCTGGAGCCACTCTGCAGCAATGCTGGGCGTTTGGGGTGTCGCATTGTCCTGTTGGAATTGGCTATGTCCGTTGGAATGCACAATAGACACGAATGGATGAAGGTTATCAGACAGGATGCTTAGGTATGTGCCACCTGCTAGAGTCGAATCTAGACGTATCAGGGGTCCCAACTTCACACGCCCAACGCCATTACAGAGCTTCTACCAGCTTGAACAGTCCCACGCAGACATGCAGGATCCATGGATTCCTGAGGTTGTCTCCATACCTGTACACGTCTATCTGCTCGATACAATTTGAAAAGAGACTCGTCTGACCAGGCAACTTGTTTCCGGTCATCAACAGTCCAATGTCGGTGTTGACCGGCCCAGGTGAGGCATAGAGCTTTGTGTCGTGCAGTCACCAACCATACGCGAGTGCGCCTTTGGTTCTGAAAGCCCATATCAATGATGTTTCGTTGAATGGTTCGCACGCTGACACTTGTTGATGGCCCAGCATCAAAATCTGCAGCAATTTGCGAAAGGGTTGAAATTCTGTCACTTTGAGCGCTCCTCTTCTGACATCATTTGTCCTATTCTCGCAAGATCTTTTTCCGGCAGCAACGATGTCGGAGATTTGATGTTTTACTGGATTTCTGTAATTCCTGGTACACTCGTAAAATAGTCGTAGGCGTACAAAGGGGCCGTAAGAGTACAAAGGGGTGGAGATATCTTCTCGACACCGCATTGAAAGGCATCCCAGATGTGCTCCATAATGTTCATGTCTGGGGAGTTTGGCGGCCAGCGGAAGTGTTTAAATTCAGAAGACTGTTCCTGGAGCCACTCTGCAGCAATGCTGGGCGTTTGGGGTGTCGCATTGTCCTGTTGGAATTGCCCAAGTCCGACGGAATGCGGAATGGACACGGATGGATGCAGGTGATCAGACAGGATGCTAATGTGTGTGCCACCTGTCAGAGTCGTATCTAGACGTATCAGGGGTCCCGTATCACTGCAACTACACACCTTCCACACCATCACAGAGCCTCCACCAGCTTGAACAGTCCCATGCTGACATGCAGGGTCCATGGAGTCGTGAGGTTGTCTCCATACCCGTAGACGTCCATCAGCTCGATTCAATTTGAAACGAGACTCGTCCGACCAGGCACCATGTTTTCAGCCATCAACAGTCCGATGTCGGTGTTGACAGGCCCAGGCTATGCGTAAGACTTTGTGTCGTGCAGTCATCGAGGGTACACGAGTGGTTCTTCGGCTCCGAAAGTCCATATCGATGATGTTTCATTGAATGGTTCGCACGCTGACACTTGATGGCAGGGCCGGCCGGGTGGACGAGCGGTTCTAGGCGCTACAGTCTGGATCCGCGCGACCGCTACGGTCGCAGGTTCGAATCCTGCCTCGGGCATGGATGTGTGTGATGTCCTTAGGTTAGTTAGGTTTAAGTAGTTCTAAGTTCTAGGGGACTGATGACCTCAGAAGTTGAGTCCCATAGTGCTCAGAACCATTTTTGAACTTGATGGCACAGCACTGTAATCTGCAGCAATTTGCGGAAGGGTTTCACTCCTCTCTCGTTGAACGATTCTCTTCAGTCGTCATTGGTCCAGTTCTTGCAGGATCTTTTTCCGACCGGAGCGATGTCGGAGATTTGATGTTTTAACGGATTCCTGTAATTCACGGTACACTCGTAAAATCGTCATACGGGAAAATCTCCGCTTCATCCCTACCTCGGAGATGCTGTGTCCAATCGCTCGTACACTACGTTCAGACTCACTTAAATCTTGATAACCTGCCATTGTAGCAGCAGCAACCGATCTAACAACTTCGCCAGACACTTGTTGTCTTATACAGGCGTTGTCGACCGCAGAGACGCATTCTGCCTGTTTACATATCTCTGTATTTGAATACACATGCCTATTCCAGTTTCTCTGACGCTTCAGTCTATGTTCATGTGTTGACTTTATGGGCCGGTTTTACGTGCCGCGCCGGCCGCTGTGGCCGAGTAGTTCTCGGCGCTTCAGTCCGGAACCGCACTGCTGCTATGGTCGCAGGTTCGAATTCTGCCTCGGGCATGGGTGTGTGTGATGTCCTTAGGTTAGCTAGGTTTAAGTAGTTCTAAGTCTAGGAGACTGATGACCTCAGATGTTAAGTCCCATAGTTCTTGGAGCCGTTTGAACCTTTTTCTATTTTTTTTTTACAGGCCGCGCCCTGTACATTAATCGCATTTTTCTGGTATAATATCTGCTGCGCCTGCGACAGAACGCATGTATTGATTCCATTTTATATCCCAGCAATTTGTTAATCATTCGGTAGGTGATCAATATGTCAAATTTCCCCCTGCCTGTCAAATTATTTGGCAGTGTGCTACCTCGTTTCAGATCTCTGTTAACGTGTTTGAGAAAAATTTGGACTGAAAGGCTGCTTGACCAACAAGTTCGTCCATTTACACATGCGTTTGTCGAATAGCCAGTTGCTTGCCAGACTATTACCAATAAAGAGTTCTATTTATGCATCAGCTGCAACTGTAGAAGTCCATTTTTTAAATGGTTCAAATGGCTCTGAGCACTATGGGACTTAACATCTGAGGTCATCAGTCCCCTAGAACTTAGAACTACTTAAAGCTAACTAACCTAAGGACATCACATACATGCTCGAGGCAGGATTCGAACCTGCGACCGTAGCAGTTGCGCGGTTCCGGACTGAAGCGCCTAGAACCGCTCGGCCACCGCGGTCGGCCTCCATTTTTTAAGATGAAGAAGCTGTGCAACAGTTGCTTAATCCACAAACTTTTATTGTGTGCACGATCGTTTTCGAAACAGTTGTAGTTCCGTCATCTGGTGTAACAAAAAAACATCGCTTAACACTCCAGAGGTCATCGTCACATCAATGGTATCGTGGAAATACAGGTCAAAAAGATAAAAGTCTCATAAATTAGATAAAAACTGTTCCTCAATGTTGCGCGATGGGAAGACCAGATGATAAGGAACTTGTAAGTGTTCCCAAACCGGCCTTGTACGCAATAAGATATTGTCGATTAAGCAACTGATGTGCAGTTTCCTCAATTTACGAAATATTATCTATAACTCTGAGATATGTGGCAACTGGAGCAGATACTGATCGTTTAGAGTTTCACTGGTACCAAGTAACTTCTCGACACGATACGCACAATATTGCAGCTGCTTGAGAAGTGGGGTTAAGTTTGACAAACACGGCTGGTGCATATACGCGCTCTTTTGACAAAACCTTCGATAGCTAACGCCGAATTTGACAAACAAGTTTGATCATTTACAGGGACCTTTACAGTCACGTGCACTGTTACCTTAGAAAAATACATTTTTTGATTTCATTAAGTACAAATGAACGTATCCGTTAGGACAGTGCTGCGAAATAGGACGTTAGTGGTGCTATGGCAGCAGACGACCGACGCGAGTCCCTTTGCTAACGTCACGACATCGCCTGCAGCGCATCTCCTGGGCTCGAGACCATACCGGTTGAACGCTAGACCACTGTAAAACTGTGGTCTCGTCAGATGACTCCCGATTTCAGTTGGCAAGTGCTGATGGGAGGGTTTAGGAAAAGCAAAGGGACGAGAGAGGCAATTCTGACGTTACGGCTAGTAATGGAAGCAAGGCTAAAGAAAAATCAAGACACTTTCATAGGATTTGTCGACCTGGAAAAAGCGTTCGACAATATAAAATGGTGCAAGCTGTTCGAGATTCTGAAAAAAGTAGGGGTAAGCTATAGGGAGAGACGGGTCATATACAATATGTACAACAACCAAGAGGGAATAATAAGAGTGGACGATCAAGAACGAAGTGCTCGTATTAAGAAGGGTGTAAGACAAGGCTGTAGCCTTTCGCCCCTACTCTTCAATCTGTACATCGAGGAAGCAGTGATGGAAATAAAAGAAAGGTTCAGGAGTGGAATTAAAATACAAGGTGAAAGGATATCAATGATACGATTCGCTGATGACATTGCTATCCTGAGTGAAAGTGAAGAATTAAATGATCTGCTGAACGGAATGAACAGTCTAATGAGTACACAGTATGGTTTGAGAGTAAATCGGAGAAAGACGAAGGTAATGAGAAGTAGTAGAAATGGGAACAGCGAGGAAGTTAACATCAGGATTGATGTCACGAAGTCAATGAAGTTAAGGAATTCTTCTACCTAGGCAGTAAAATAACCAATGACGGACGGAGCAAGGAGGACATCAAAAGCAGACTCGCTATGGCAAAAAAGGCATTTCTGGCCAGGATAAGTCTACCAATATCAAATACCGGCCTTAATTTGAGGAAGAAATTTCTGAGGATGTATGCCTGGAGTACAGCATTGTATGGTAGTGAAACATGGACTGTGGGAAAACCGGAACAGAGGAGAATCGAAGCATTTGAGATGTGGTGCTATAGACGAATATTGAAAATTAGGTGGATTGATAAAGTAAGGAATGAGGAGGTTCTACGCAGAATCGGAGAGGAAAGGAATATGTAGAAAACACTGATAAGGAGAAGGGATAGGATGATAGGACATCTGCTAAGGCGTGAGGGAATGACTTTCATGGTACTAGAGGGAGCTGTAGACGGCAAAAAATGTAGAGGAAAACAGAGATTGGTATACGTCAAGCAAATAATTGAGGACGTAGGTTGCAAGTGTTACTCTGAGATGAAGAGGTTACCACAGGAAAGGAATTCGTGGCGGGCCGCATCAAACCAGTCAGTAGACTGATGACCAAAAAAAGATGGGAGGGTTCGAGTGTGGCGCAGAATCCACGAAGCCGTGTACCCAAGTGGTCAACAACGCACTGAGCAAGCTGGTGGAGGCTCCATAACGCCGGCCGGGGTGGCCGAGCGGTTCTAGGCGCTACAGTCTGGAACAACGCGACCGCTACGGTCGCAGGTTCGAATCCTGCCTCGGGCACGGGTGTGTGTGATGTCCTTAGGTTAGTTAGGTTTAAGTAGTTCTAGGTTCTAGAGGACGATGAGCTCAGAAGTTAAGTCCCATAGTGCTCACAGCGATTTGAGCCCTTTTTGAACCAAGCTCCATAACGGTGTGGGCTGTGTTTCCATCGAACGGACTGCTTCTTTCGTTCCAACTGAACCGATCATTGAGTGGAAGTGGGTATGTCCGGCTACATCCAGACCTTCTGCAGCCGTTCATATTCCCAAACAAGGATGGGGAGATCTGGGTGAAGATCTTAATTTGCCGGATATAGACTGGAAGGCTCAAACGTTTATAACTGGTGGTAGGGACAAAGAATCCAGTGAAATTTTTTTAAGTGCTTTATCTGAAAACTACCTTGACCATATTAGAACAAATAAACCCGTGGTCACAAATATTAAGTCAAAATTGACCAGGTTTCGACGCTACTATGAGCGTCGTCTTCAGAATTAAACTAACTGTTCTAAAACATATTAGGTATGTAATACATTAATAAAAGTAAAGTTTGTATTGACCGGAAAAAGATGCAGTACTTACAAGTCACATTTAAAAAAAATCTAAGCCGGAAAGGCGACGTCATTAAAAGTTGTAAATAAGATGGCGAGCCGCTAAGGGCTGCTCCTACTTTAGTGAACAAGGGTTGCAACAAGAGTCGTTCCCGTACGCAGTTGATGGCCGTTGGTAATCGCAACAGCGAATACGTTTCATGTACACTACTGGCCATTAAAATTGCTAATCCACGAAGAACACGTGCTACAGACGCGAAATTTAACCGACAGGAAGAAGATGCTGGCGACACCTACAACGTGCTGACATGAGGAAAGTTTCCATCCGATTTCTCATACACAAACAGCAGTTGACCGGCGTTTCCTGGTGAAACGTTGTTGTGATGCCTCGTGTAAGGAGGAGAAATGCGTACCATCACGTATCCGACTTTGATAAAGGTCGGATTGTAGCCTATTGCGATTGTGGTTTATCGTATCGCGACATTGCTGCTCGCGTTGGTCGAGATCCAATGACTGTTAACAGAATATGTAATCGGTGGGTTCAGGAGGGTAATACGGAACGCCGTGCTGGATCCCAACAGCCTCTTATCACTAAGTTCGACGACGTCTGCAGTAGCACGGACTATCAGCTCGGAGACCGTGGCTGCGGTTACCCTTGACGCTGCATCACAGATAGGAGCGCCTGCGATGGTGTACTCAACGACGAAATGGGAGCACGAATGGCAAAACGTCATTTTTTCGGATGAATCCAGGTTCTGTTTACAGCATCACGATGGTCGCATCCGTGATTGGCGACATCGCGGTGAACGCACATTGGAAGCGTGTATTCGTCATCGCCATACTGGCATATCACCCGGCGTGATGTTATGGGGTGCCATCGGTTACACGTCTCAGTCAGCTCTTGTTCGCATTGCCGGCACTTTGAACAGTGGACGTTACATTCCAGATGTGGTACGACCTGTCGCTCTACCCTTCATTCGATCCCTGCAAAACGCTACATTTCAGCAGGATAATGCACGACCGTATGTAGCAGGTCCTGTACGGGCCTTTCTGGATACAGAAAATGTTCGACTGCTGCCCTGGCCAGCACATTCTCCAGATCTCTCACCAATTGTAAACACCTGGTCAATGGTGGCCGAGCAACTGGCTCGTCACAATACGCCAGTCACTACTCTTGATGAACTGTGGTATCGTGTTGAAGCTGCATGGGCAGCTGTACCTGTACATGCCATGCAAGCTCTGTTTGACTCAATGCCCAGGCGTGTCAAGGCCGTTATTACGGCCAGAGGTGGTTGTTCTGGGTAGTGATTTCTCAGGATCTATGCACCCAAATTGCGTGAAAATGTAATCACATGTCAGTTCTAGTATAATATATTTGTCCAACGAATACCCGTTTATCATCTCCATTTCTTCTTGGTGTAGCAATTTTAGTGGCCAGTAGTGTAGTTTTCACTTAATATATGACTACAGTTTTTTGTTTTGTTTATTCTTTTGTCAAGAACAATGCCCAGTTCAGTAACCTGTTAGCCATTAGCCTCCGGGATTATATCTTCTGCCTGCACAGTGTTTTCAGATCGTGAGAAGGACAGACGATTCACCGTGAGGATAGTGACTAAGGAAGTACGGAATATTATAAAATCATGTGATCTAGAAGCAAGACAGGAAAAGTGTGGTGTCACCGCCAGACACCACACTTGCTAGGTGGTAGCCTTTAAATCGGCCGCGGTCCATTAGTATACGATGGACCCGCGTGTCGCCACTATCAGTGATTGCAGACCGAGCGCCGCCACACGGCAGGTCTAGAGAGACTTACTAACACTCGCCACAGTTGTACAGCCGACGTTGCTAGCCATGGTTCACTGAGAATTACGCTCTCATTTGCCGAGACGATAGTTAGCATAGCCTTCAGCTAAGTCAATTGCTACGACCTAGCAAGGCGCCATTTATCTTTTGCTATGTATCTAATGAAGCATGTACAGTAACAAGACCAATGTTCACCAATTGTGGATTAAAGTTAAGTATTCCAGAAGCTACGTACTTTTCTTTATAGCATTCATTACGTATCCTGTTTCAGACCTCACGCCAGCCTGCGTGAGTTTAAGCGCGTGCCTTTCGGTTACCCGTCACTGTGGGCTGGCTGTCTTGTCAGTCGACAACAAAACGTATAACAAGGTCATGTACTTCCTGCCTGTTATCTTCCGGTCTGTTGGAAAATGTCGAAGAGGCGCACTTTCCACAGATTCGACCCCTCCGTGCTCCTGGTAAAAAGCATCCATGATATGAAGTACATAAGTTTCAGTATCATTACTTGGATATAAATGTAATAAGAGACATTATACGAGGCGTGTTTTTTAGGGAAGTGCCGTTTTGAAATTAAAATAAAAAGACGTGCAAAGATATCTCACTAATTATATTTTTACATCAAAGCCTGTACCTTAATCTACGCACTGACGCCAATACAGTCTGATTCTTCCTTGTTTACGCTGTGTACTGAGTGTTTAAGATGCCTCCGATAATCGTGAGTCCCGCCAACTGTGAAGTACGGGCTCTTATAAGATTTCTTAGAGCTAAAGGCCTAAAAACAATCGATAGTCATCGTGAGATCTGTGCAGTTTACGGAGAAAACATTACGAGTGATGGAATGGTAAGAAAGTGGGTGAGAGCATTTAAAGATGGCCGCACAAATGTGCACGATGAACAACGGAGTGGGCGTCCTTCGGTTGTTAGTGTGTTTGGTGCAGGAAGTGGACAGTAAGGTGAGAGAAAACAGGCGTTTTACGATTTCCTCCTTGCGGGATGACTTTCCTAATGTTTCTCGTAGTGTTTTGTATGGCATTGTGACCGAGCACTTGAATTACCGAAAATTGTGCGCACGTTGGGTACCTAGAATGTTGACGGATGTGCGCAAAACCAACGTTTAGACAGTGCATTGACTTTCCTTGAGCGGTACCACAACGACGGCGATGATTTCTTAAGCCAAATTGTTACGGGCGATGAAACGTGGGTGGGCTACGTCACACCAGAATCAAAGCAACAGTCCGTGGCGTCAATCAACTAATTACAGAACAGCGTACAAAAATGAAGAAATCTACATCTACATCCATACTCCGCAAGCCACCTGACGGTGTGTGGGGGAGGGTACCTTGAGTACCTCTATCGGTTCTCCCTTCTATTCCAGTCTCGTATTGTTCGTGGAAAGAAGGATTGTCGGTATGCCTTTGTGTGGCCTCTAATCTCTTTGATTTTATCCTCACGGTCTCTTCGCGAGATATACGTAGGAGGGAGCAATATACTGCTTGACTCCTCGGTGAAGGTATGTTCTCGAAACTTTAACAAAAGCCCGTACCGAGCTACTGAGCGTCTCTAAATGGTTCAAATGGCTCTGAGCACTATGGGACTCAACTGCTGAGGTCATTAGTCCCCTAGAACTTAGAACTAGTTAAACCTAACTAACCTAAGGACATCACAAACATCCATGCCCGAGGCAGGATTCGAACCTGCGACCGTAGCGGTCTTGCGGTTCCAGACTGCAGCGCCTTTAACCGCACGGCCACTTCGGCCGGCTGAGCGTCTCTCCTGCAGAGTCTTCCACTGGAGTTTATCTATCATCTCCGTAACGCTTTCGCGATTACTAAATGATCCTGTAACGAAGCGCGCTGCTCTCCGTTGGATCTTCTCTATCTCTTCTATCTACCCTATCTGGTATGGATCCCACACTGCTGAGCAGTATTCAAGCAGTGGGCGAACAAGCGTACTGTAACCGACTTCCTTTGTTTTCGGATTACATTTCCTTAGGATTCTTCCAATGAATCTCAGTCTGGCATCCGCTTTACCGACGATCAACTTTATATGATCATTCCATCTTCCAGTTGCTGACCTGCTATTTTGTAGCTAAATGATAAGGGAACTATCTTTCTATGTATTCGCAGCACATTACACTTGTCTACATTGAGATTCAATTGCCAATCCCTGCACCATGCGTCAATTCGCTGCAGATCCTCCTGCATTTCAGTACAATTTTCCATTGTTACAACATCTCGATACACCACAGCATCATCCGCAAAAAGCCTCAGTGAACTTCCAATGTCATCCAAGGGTCATTTATGTATATTGTGAATAGCAACAGTCCTATGACACTCCCCTGTGGCACACCTGAAATCACTCTTACTTCGGAAGACTTCTCTTCATTGAGAATGACATGCTGTGTTCTGTTATCTAGGAGCTCTTCAATCCAATCACACAATTGGTCTGATAGTCCATATGCTCTTACTTTGTTCATTAAACGACTGTGGGGAACTGTATTATTCCGGAAGAGCGGTATTATTCCTGAAAAGGCGTGTTGATTCGATAAATTTAATTTGTTGAAACGTATTGCTGACAAAGGCTGATCTACTTACATGACAACGTTTTGCAAACAATGTGAAGTCCCGCTCACAATGCTTGTCCGTTCTCTTTTGGAATTCTGCTGCACTGCGTGGGATCGTTACCAGATAGGATTAATGGAGTAAATCGAAAAAGTTCAAAGAAGGGCAGCACGTTTTGTATTATCACGAAATATGGGAGAGAGTGTCACTGAAATGATACAAGATATGGTCTGGACATCATTAAAAGAAAGGCGTTTTTCGTTGCTACGGAATCTTCTCACGGAATTCCAATCACCAACTTTCTCCTCCGAATGCGAAAATATTTTGTATACACCGACCTACATAGGGAGAAACCATCACCACGATAAAATAAGGGAAATCAGAGCTCGTACGGTTCTTTCCGGGTGCTATACGAGATTAGAATAATAGAGAATTGTGAAGGTGGTTCGATGAATCCTCGGCCAGGCATTTAGATGTCATTTGCAGAGTATCCACTAGATGTAGATATCTACGAGAAAATTCGCGGCCATTCTAGTGATCTCGGTACGTCGTTATTCTGTCTCTATTTGTTCGAGAAAAGTTGTGTATATTCTACTGTTTTGTGATTAAAAAGAGACTAATGGGAGAGATTCTTGAGCACAAGCAAACGAGCATAAACGTCCTTAATGCTCTAGATTCTGTTATGCAACCGTTGTCTGTTTGTCCCAGATATGGCTATCCTACTTTGCACACGCTGTACAAAATATTTGCTTGTCTACATTAGGATGTCCATTTCATTTTCATTGAAAAAGGGGACATTTAAAATAAATTTGAGAAAAACCTGGGACAATGAAGAAAAAAAAGCGGGACATAAATATTGCATTGACTAAATTTAATACACATACAAGTTTACCTTTACAACGTGCACTCAGATGACCCCAAATCACTTTTTACAATTATTCTGCCACACTATCACCGTGCTTCTCACTTTTATGTACTTTATCAAGAAGTGCAATTTCGTTGAAATTGTCTCATACAAGTCAGTACACGATACACCATTAAAGTGTGTTTTGACAAGGACCAAGGCCCTCACTGTTTCAACTTTCATTCTGTTTTTTTTTTTTTTCATCTGACCACAAAGAGTTCACTAACGAAAACACGCGTTCCACGGCAGCATTTGACCCAGGAATTGCCAGACAAAACTCCACCAAATGAATCATGTTTTCATGTTAATGATTGTACTTTTGAACTAAGCAAATATTTTACACCACGTTGCACTAACACTTTCTTTGTCTACTTCTTCACTTTTTATGAAGTTCTGTACACATGAAAATTCATCAAACAGTTCGTCTTTATCAACAAGAAAATTTGGTACAATACTTTTAACAAAAACACAACAGTCCTGAATATCCTTACATTGTAGCTGTTCCTTTTCATTATTAACCCAGTCAAATGCTTTAAAAGGTATGAGAAAAGGTAAACATCATTCTTTAATATACTCAGTGCAAGAGTCATAGCCAGCCGGTGTGGCCGTGCGGTCTAGGCGCTTCAGTCTGGAACCGCGTGACCGCTCTGGTCGCAGGTTTGAGTCCTGCCTCGGGCATGGATGTGTGTGATGTCCTTAGGTTAGTTAGGTTTAAGTAGCACTAAGTTCTAGGGGACTGATGACCACAGATGTTTAGTCCCATAGTGCTCAGAGCCATTTGAACCATTTTTTTGCAAGAGTCATAGAAGATGTCAGCACAAATATGAAATTATTCTGCAGTAATTTCACCCTCTTCTTCCAGCTTTCTTACAGTCTCATGTACAAAGGACGTGAGAAATCTTTCAGATTTTCTACATTGTAATTTGCCCAATAATGTGTTTATTTCTTGATAAACTTCCACTATTGTGATTTCTTGTTTCTCAATACATTTAATTGTTGTGGAGATTGGTTTTAGTTGGCTAACAAGAAAATGTAGAAGATCAATAGACACAAGGTTATCAACAAATTATTTAAGGATAACAGGACACTTTTCAAGGGAAATGGAATATGATTTCAAAGCAGGAAACATCTCTACAATTCATTCCAATGCTGGTAGCAGAGATAGCCAAATTGTCTTGCTGTGCCCAAGTACAGTTTTGTATTCAGTTTCAGTAAACTTACAGAATTACTTCAGAGATTCAACCCTTACTGTATATATGTGGAAATGCTGGTAGATTTTGTTTAGAATTAATTGACAGTCGATGGGTAGGCAATCTGAGCCAATTGGTAAGGAATTGTGCACCACATGTGCTGGACAGCCAACAGCTACTATATTATTCACTGTGTTCTGTTGCAGTTTATAGAACAAATTGTTTTTTGCTTTCCTCTGCTCACCACCAAAATTGGTGTTAGTGATGTCTGCAGAAACTGCAATCACATTTCCCTCAAGATCATATTTCTTTTAAACCTCCAGCACATAATTCTGAAGTAAATCTGAAGTTTACCCAGCTAAATTAACCAATTCGAGCACTTTCACCGTGATGCCACTTTCAGGGTGAAAATACCTTATAAGGAGAGGAACCAACTTCAAACCCAGATGATTCGATGTATCAATCATTACAGAAATGAATCGAGCACTTTTCAGTTCATTTAAAACCTGCTGAGCTGCATATGGTGCAAAAACATTTGAAATTATTGCATTACATTTTGTGTGTCCACATGTGAATTTAGGATTGAAAATTTTTTTAACAACTGCTGTAGTACAGTCCATTGACTTGAAGCTATGGTTACGCATTGGACTGCGGTATGCAAACGTAGCGTCTTGTGCTGCCAACTGCCTATCCATTTCTGTTACTGATTTTAAGTTTACATAGCAGTCACTCACGCATTTATTTGCTCTTTTCGTTTGATCACCCATGCGATGTTTCTTAGTCTTAATGTGATTCGCAATGTCAGACCTTCCACCATGACCAATAGCAAATTTTGATCTGCACAACGTACATTCTACAGTTTCTCCACTACCACTGATAAAAGGAAACTTGGTTTTTATACTGCTGTTAAAATTAGACTTTCGTTTTGGCATAATGAAACAGTGATTGCACAGTGAAAAACGTTAATAGTGTGGTGACGAAAGCCAGAGAGCAAGTATCAGTGGTGTAGAGTATCTCTGGACGGATTCAGTGGATCGATTTAGAAGAGAAGAATCTTCGTTGTTATTCGTAACCTATAGTGCGTTTAAAATTACTTGCGAATTTTGACAGTTCGGTACATGTTTGGGGTATGCTGAAAGTCATCACACGCTTCCTGGCGTAAATAATTGAGCAGTTAATAGCAAGTCAAACAACCAGTAGAGTAAAATACTCTAGCCAAGCGGAATCATAAAAAAAACGGGACATATGAGCGTCCCCCAAAAAAACTTTCGGGACAGCGGGACATTTTGGTAAAAAACGGGACTATCCCGGGAAAAACGGGACAAATGGACAGCCTAGTCTACATGCGTCTGTTGCTACAGTAGAAAGAAGTTTTTTCAACATTGCGGCGTGCAGAGACATGGCTGAGGTCGACAATGAAGGGGGATCGACTTAATAGCTTAGCTCTGTTCAACACTCAGCCTGTCACTGATTGTTCTATTGACGATGTAATAAACCAGTTCGACAGGAAGGATAGGCGCATAGAATTCATCATTTAAGGAAGAGAATCAAAACTGCAACTTTTTTATATCATAAGATAGCATTGTCTTGTATATGTGTATAATCAGTTTAAATAAAACTTTCCTAAACTTTGCATTTGACTTGATTTTTTATTACGGTAAAAGTAAAGGTAGCTCAAGATACCTTTAGCGCCCCCTCGATGTTTTTCTGTATCCGCCATTGCAGTCATGCGGCCATATGGCTATCAACGTTAGATGACAAAGGCATAGGATTCACACCTCAGCCAATTAGCACCAGATATCCGTAAATTAAACATACGAACCTACCTCGTGAATCACGTCACCTATTACAGAAAAACCGATCAAAATCCCTACCACAGTTACTGATATTTTTGACAGATTGCAAGTGTGATGTAAGTTTGTAATGGCAAAAAATGTTTTTTTACATGATATAATTATAGTTTAACAATTTTCGAATTTTTCCCTTTACTTGTACAGCTAAACCTTGCTTCTTCCCAAAACTAATGATTCCAGATCAAGCGGAAGTGCCCTATAGGTTTTGATGGTGAGTTTGACAAATATCAAAATATGTGACATTGCTGTTGTTGTGGTCTTCATTCCAGAGACTGGTTTGATGCAGCTCTCTATGATACTCTATCCTGTGCAAGCTTCTTCATCTCCCAGTACCCACTGCAACCTACATCCTTCTGAATCTGCTTAGTGTATTCATCTCTTGGTCTCCCTCTAAGGTTTTTACCCTTCACGCTGCCCTCCAGTGCTAAATTTGTGATCCCTTGATGTCTCAGAATATGCCCTACCAACCGATCCCTTTTCCTAGTCAAATTGTGCCACAAATTTCTCTTCTCTCCAATTCCATTCAATACCTCTTCATTAGTTATGTGATCTACCCATCTAATCTTCAGTATTCTTCTGTAGCACCACATTTCGAAAGCTTCTATTCTCTTCTTGTCTAAACTGTTTATCGTCCACGTTTCACTTCCATACATGGCTACACTCCATACAAATACTTTCAGAAACGACTTCCTGACACTTAAACCTATATTCGATGTTAGCAAATTTCTCTTCTTCAGAAACGCTTTCCTTGCTATTGCCAGTCTACATTTTATATCCTCTCTAATTCGCCATCATCAGTTATTTTGCTCCCCAAATAGCAAAACTCCTTTACTGCTTTAAGTGTCTCATTTCCTAATCTAATTCCCTTAGCATCACCCGATTTAATTCGACTACATTCCATTATCCTCGTTTTGCTTTTGCTGTCTCTGACAGAACTACAATGTCATCGGCGAACCTCAAAGTTTTTATTTCTTCTACACGAATTTTAATTCCTACTCCAAATTTTTCTTTTGTTTCCTTTACTGCTTCGTCAATATTTGGATTGAATAACATCGGGAATAGGCTACAACCCTGTCTCACTCCCTTCCCAACTACTGCTTCCCTTTCATGTCCCACGACTCTCATAACTGCCATTTAGTTTCTGTACAATAAATGGCAGTATCTTTTGATTAAACGGTGTTAGGAGCTTAAAATTTTAACACTGCCAATGGACCGTAGACCGTAGTGTGTCATACGAATTTCAACCTGATACGTCTGTCCATTTCTCAGAAAAAGAGGTCTTAACAGTCAGATAGACAAACGGATAGCACAATGATAAGAGTTCTCACTTTACCGATTGGCTTAACGAACCTTAAAAACTCTCTCTCTCTCTCTCTCTCTCTCTCTCTCTATCTCTCTCTCTCACGCACACATACACACAAACCTAATCTATTGTTTTCCCTCTATATTTCCACACCATCCCCACCCTTCACCCAATCGAGATAGCTCGGTCAGCGTACTGCGTAGTACCTTAAAATGCATCTCTCAGATAACAAGACGTGCGGAATTCACTGATAAAGAGATAAGACCATTTCAAGTACCTTTTCAGACTTAATAACGTGGAAAAAGAGTCCACTTCCTTATGATGGACGGCGAATTGTCAACACCACGATAGCTAACATCCAGGGTTTCACAACGCTCCGTCTAGTCGATGGTCACAAAGTGTCCGCACAATCAGTGTCTGATGATCAGACTGTTCTTTAGAGGAAAGGTGTTGTTTTTGATTAGTCGTAGGAAATTTCAGAACTACATCTGCATCTACATCAACATACATACTCCGCAATCCAGCATACGGTGCGTGACGGAGGGTACCTCATACCACAACTAGCATCTTCTCTACCTGTTCCACTCCCAAACAGAACGAGGGAAAAATGACTGCCTATATGCCTCTGTACGAGCCCTAATCTCTCTTATCTTATCTTTGTGGTATTTCCGCGAAATGTAAGTTGGCGGCAGTGAAATTGTACTGCAGTCAGTCTCAAATGCTGATTCTCTAAATTTCCTCACTAGCGATTCACGAAAAGAACGCCTCCTTTTTCCTCTAGAGACTCCCACCCGAGTTCCTGAAGCATTTCCATAACACTCGCGTGATGATCAAACCTACCAGTAACAAATCTAGCAGCCCGCCTCTGAATTGCTTCTATGTCCTCCCTCAATCCGACCTGACAGGGATCTCAAACGCTAGAGCAGCACTCAAGAATAGGTCGTATTAGTGTTTTATAAGCGGTCTCCTTTACAGATGAACCACATCTTCCCAAAATTCTACCAACGAACCAAAGACGTCTATCCGCCTTCCCCCACAACTGCCATTACATGCTTGTCCCACTTCATATCGCTCTGCAATGTTACGCCCAAATATTTAATCGACGTGACTGTGTCAAGCGCTGCACTACTAATGGGGTATTCAAACATTACAGGATTCTTTTTCCTATTCATCTGCATTAATTTACATTTATCTATATTTAGAGTTAGCTGCCATTCTTTACACCAATCACAAATCCTGTCCAAGTCATCTCGTATCCTCCTACAGTCACTCAACGACGACACCTTCCCGTACACCACAGCATCGTCAGCAAACAGGAGCACATTGCTATCCACCCTATCCAAAAGATCATTTATGTAGACAGAAAACAACAGCGGACCTACCACACTTCCCTGGGGCACTCCAGATGATACCCTCACCTCCGATGAACACTCACGATCGAGGACAGCGTAGTATTTGGAGAGAGTAGAGCGAAAGCACCTCATTACCCCGCACCAGGATTTCAAGTACCTCTTATCTACAAAAACAATTGAAACGCGACGTCTCACATCGCAGCAGTCCTGGCTGTGCCCGTCCACAAAACACTCTCATCTGCATCTACGTCTGCACTTACTGGCGACCCTCCAGTTCTCAACCAAGTGCGTGGCTGAGTGTTCATGGAAGCACCTTCTAGCTGTTTCTCCACTGTCCCACTCTCCAACAGCGTGCTGGAAAAACGAACACTTAAATCTTTCTCTTATTTTATTATGATAGCTTTTTTCTCTGCGTAGCTGGGTGCCAACTTTCGGAGGAGCAAGTTGGTGATCGAAATATCGTGGGAAGATACGCCGCAACCATAAACACCTTCGTTTTAATGAAGTCCACCCCGAAATAACGTATCATGTCAGTAACACTCTCCCGCCTGTTTCGCGACAATACAAAACGTGCTGCTCTTCTGTGAACTTTCTCGATTTACTCCATTAATACTATCTGGTAACGATCCCACACAGCGCAGCAGTTTTCCAAAAGAGGAGTAAGCAGTCCCTTTCCTAAGCGCATTCTTTCGTTTGCCTTCCCCACAAGATTTTCTGTGTGTTGTTTCTAGTTTAAATTGTTCGTAATTGTAAATGCTAAGCTTCTGACAATGTTGACTGGAATACTCTCTTTCAAATTCTGAAGATGGCAGGGGCAAAATACAGGGAGCGAAAGGCTATTTACAATTTGTACAGAAACCAGATTGCAGTTATAGGAGTCGAGGGACATGAAAGGGAAGCAGTGGTTGGGAAGGAAGTGAGACAGGGTTGTAGCCTCTGCCCGATGCTATTCAATTTGTATATTGAGCATGCAGTAAAGGAAACAAAAGAAAAGTTCGGAGTAGGCGTTAAAATCCATGGAGAATAAAGAAAAACTTTGACGTTCGCCAATGACATTGTAATTCTGTCAGAGACAGCAAAGGACTGGCAAGAGCAGTTGAACGGAATGGACAGTGTCTTGAAAGGAAGGTACAAGATGAACATGAACATCAACAAAAGCAAAACGAGGATAATGGAATGTAGTCGGATTAAGTTGGGCGATGCTGAGGGAATTAAATTAGGAAATAAGACACTTAATGTAGTAAAGGAGTTTTGATATTTGGGGAGCAAAATAACTGATGATGGTCGAAGTAGAGAGGATATAAAACGTAGACTGGCAATGGCAAGGAAAGCGTTTCTGAAGATGAGAAATTAGTTACTATCGAGTATTGATTTAAGTGTTAGGAAGTCGTTTCTGAAAGTATTTGTATGGAGAGTAGCCATGTATGGAAGTGCATACATACTGCAGCCTACATCCTTCTGAATCTGCTTTGTGTATTCATCTCTTGGTCTCCCTCTACGATTTTTACCCTCCACGCTGTCCTCCAGTACCAAATTGTTGATCCCTTGATGCCTCAGAACATGTGCTACCAACCTGTCCCTTCATCTTGTCAAGTTGTGCCACAAACTTCTCTTCTCCCCAATCCTATTCAACACCTCATTAGTCATGTGATCTACCCATCTACTCATCAGCATTCTTCTGTAGCACCACATTTCGAAAGCTTCTGTTCTCTTCTTGTCCAAACTATTTATCGCCCATGTTTCACTTCCATACATGGCTACACTCCATACAAATACTTTCAGAAACGACTTCCTGACAATTAAATCACTACTCTATGTTAACAAAATTTCTCTTCTTTAGAGACGCTTTCCCTGCCATTGCCAGTCTACACTTTATATCCTCCCTACTTCGACCGTCATCAGTTATTTTGCTCCCCAAATAGCAAAACTCCTTTACTACTTTAAGTGTCTCATTTCCTAATCTAAGAGACGCCCATGATAGGAGACCAATATCCTTAACATCAGTTCGCTGCAGATTTCTTTGACACTTTCTGACTTCGAATATAAAAAAGTTTTTCAGACCGAAAAATGTTTGTCCACAAATCAGAAAAAAATTAGTAAGCATCACTGATGCGAAACTCAACTTTCCCTTTTCTCACATAATGTCCAACAATACGTGGATAGAGCGCAACAGGCTGATTCCATATTTCTAGGTTTCCGAAAAGCAATTGGGGCCGTGTCCCGTTGCAGGCTGTTGGCGAAGGTTCTAGCATACGGTTCAAAATGGTTCAAATGGCTCTGAGCACTATGGGACTTAACATCTGAGGTCATCAGTCCCCTAGAACTTAGAACTACTTAAACCTAACTAACCTAAGGACATCACAGACATCCATGCCCGAGGCAGGATTCGAACCTGCGACCGTAGCGGTCGCGCGGTTCCAGACCGAAGCGCCTAGAACCGCTCGGTCACAGCGGTCGGCCTCCTAGCATTCGGAATGCGTTTCCAGATGTGTGAGTGGCTCGAAGATCTCACGTAACAGATCCCAGTATGTTGTCCTCGACAGCGCGTGTTCATCAGAGACAAGGAGTGCCCCAGGAAAGCGTTATAGGATCGCTGTTATTTCCTACGTACATTAAGTAGGTTAGCGCCCACTGCTTCGCTCCGATACACTGTATGGCCGGCAGAGAATTTTTTTGTTTTGTTTTTATTTAATCGAATTTTCATGTTGTTCGCAAATTGCAACACCTTGAAAGCCTTTAACGCTAATTATGATCTTTTAACCATGGTATTTTCAGAATATACTTCTGAGCAAAAAGCAATTTTCGTTAATCATGCCTTATGCTTTCTTGTGGACATATTTACATAAGAACTTCCATTCCTTACACACACAGTGGTTACGGTTACTACAAGCCACACCAGAAGTTGGGAAACGGGGCCAAATTTCTAGTAGTTTACTGTCGAGTTGAGATTTTCACATATGTTTTATTCGTATCTTACAGAAACTAGCAGTACGGCAATAAACAGCCTTTTAAACACGTCGCTAACGGCAACCAAGTAATTTATAGCAATACAACAGTTTATAAAATTTCTTTTAAAAAAACGGCAATCAAGTCATTTATAGCAATACAACAGATTAAAATTAAAAAAGAAAACACAGAAGCTAGCAGTACGGAAATAACAGCCTTCCAAAACACGGCGCTAACGGCAATCAAGTAATTTATAGCAATACAACAGTTTATAAAATCTAAAGAACATTAGTAAACAGGCTACTAAAGTAAATACAGGACTTTGTTAATAAGGTACGGTGAGGTAGTAAAGCTACCAACACGGCCATTTAAAAAAAAAAAAAAAAATCAAAGTTCTCAGCAAACACACGATTAATAGCAATAAAGGAATGGAGGAATTTTAAAAAAGTTTTTAAACAAAACAGTCCTGGAATATCATTAGAACATAACAGACATGACGGACCCGTGTAAGGCAGCCACAAATCACCCACTCAGGGACGCTCAGGCTAGACAGAATACTGACCAATTTAAATACGCCCGTAAACACAATGGCCACTCTCAGGCTGGTCACTGCACAGACTTTTAGCCAGCGACAACTTGTTGTAACATGGCTTAACTTGCTGACAGAATTAGAGCTAACCTCGTGCAAGGAAACATTACACCACACAGTCCTGAATGAGCGTCCACATGATCGACCAACAAGAAGCACGGATTTACTCATAACCCACGACAGAACAGCGAAACAATTAAACTGCTCAAAACTACACCTCCCATCGGACAGTAACGAGAAGAGGAGGAAAGGTCACTGTCTTCAATTACACCGGTGCCGGGGACAGGAAATCCGATCACCGGAGGCCACGAGGCAGAAGAGAAGCTGGTTACGCAAAATTATTACTTAATGATTAAACCTTCCACGAACTTAACTTGCAATTATGCTCGAACAGGCAGCACACGACCTCTGATGGCGAGCATCCACACATCCGACCTCGCACACGTCGCCAGCGCACCCGACCAACACCGACTCAAAGGAAGGCCTCGGCGCTTGTTGGTGACGTCACGTCAGCTAGGCACGGCGAACGCCACGTCTGTTGCAGGCAGAAACGCCCGGGCGCGCTTATCACTATAAATCTCTTATTTTTGGACAAAATGTTTGGTATTGTTTTGGGTTCTGCCGTTTTATTTAGATGAAAGATTTTCTTACTATCGTAAAGCTACAAATGGAGATCATAGTTCTGTATTACTGAATCCCGTCGAAACAAACGTAGATCAATATGAGAAGACGCTTTGCCACATTGCAAGCTTCGGAAATTTTACATTCAATAAACTATATTTACTTGATCCATTTTGTTATCGAAACTTACCCCAACCCCCTTACAATTAACTCGTTTCTTTTGTTTATTTATTTATTTTCGTTTGACATCGTCACTGGAAATGTGAACTAATTTACACGTGTAAATGTCCAACTGTTGTCAGTCATTAGATTACAGTCGATTTCAACGAAGTTCTAAACAGGAAACAAAATAGCTTCATACATCGAAAATACTGCTGAGCTTAAACTTTTTTAAACATGCACATTAGAAAAGATAAATATTCCCCTCTTGCAATTGAAAGAAGAAACTTCATAACACAAAAAAATTTTATTTGATAAAACGAGTATCTCTCTTTTGTCTCTTCTTCTGTCCCGCACCCCCTCTCACAACGTGTACAATCGCAAGATATTTCACTAACATTCAGTGGTCCTCACCCCATAGTCAACCAAAATACCTAAAGAAGAGCACCAATATGTTCAGTTTCTTGTAAAAGCAACCCAGTACAAATGTAACTTCCTCAGATTTACAAATAAGGTAAAGAAGCACGAATTCTGTTGCTGCTGGACCATGAAGTTGTTTTTGTGTGTCAATACTTAAAACAGGTGGAAATGTAAGTTCAGGAGTACACTATTTGTTAAGAAGTGTAATGTATTGCACAATTAATTGATTGCAGAAATCTCGCAGAACAATGTGTGTTGGTGTGTCAGGGAGGGAGACAGCACCATTATGAGTACGCCTGCAACAGACCTGGCGTTCGCCGTGCCTAGCTGACGTGACGTCACCAACAAGCGCCGAGCCCTTCCTTTGAGTCGGTGTTGACCCGACACGCCACGGTCGCGCGACAACACGCTCTGTCACCGCAGTTCACGTCTTCTCTGCAACGTTGACGGGTAGTGACCACTCCTTCATGTTAGCTGTCTCCTTTTTAAACTCCAGTGTCGAAACGGTGGACTTAAAGAAGCTCGTTAACGTCCCACCGAGGCGAAACGAACAGCAACTACTCGTGGGGCGATTCTGTATACAACCAACCCGCGGGGAGCTCTTCCGCCAACTCGACCCGCTCGTTACACGCAGCCGACATACATCACGTGGCGACTCGGTACAGCCGACCACGCCTGCTTCTCGCTGGAGAGCCACACAGCCCTCCCGTGTCCACCACACTCTCTCTGCGCGCAACGCCCCTACTTCCGCGCCACCACACGAAGTTACGACCGGTCAAAGATCTCACTTCCTCCATAGCAGTTTCCCGGAAGCAAACGCAGATATCGATAGCAGAGGGAAAAGACGACCAGGAAGCCACTTAATGACAGACCACGTATCAAACAAACATGTCAGGGGAAGGAAAGGAAAACCAGTGCAATCTAATTACAAGGTGTAGCACGAGTCGACACACAGCTCAGTTACGGTTGGTTGGGGACAATATTTAAGAGTTAGGCAGGTGCTTCGGGAACTCGAAAGAGAATCCTCAAAGGGAAGGCGACATCCTTTTCACGAAGCACTGTTGGGAATATCTAGAAAACCGGCATTTGAAGTTGACTGCAGAACGAGTCTGCTGACGCCAACATGCATTTTGCGTAACAGCCACCAAGATAAGACGAGAGAAATTAGAGTCGTTATGCAGGCTTACAGACAGTCTATTTCCTCTCGTTCTGTTTGCAAGTGGAAGCGGACAGCAAATAAGTAGTAGTCGTACGTGATACGAACATCGTGAGAGAGCAGAATGGCGCGTTCCGCGGAACTCACGGACTTCGGACGTGGTCAGGTGATTGGGTGGGTGTCACTTGTGTCATACGTCTGTACGCGAGATTTCCACACCCGTAAACATCCCTAGGTCCACTGTTTCCGATGTGATAGTGAAATGGAAAAGTGAAGGGACGCGTACAGCACAAAAGCGTACAGGCCGACCTCGTCTGTTGACTGACAAAGACCGCCGACAGTTGAAGAGATTCGTAATGTGTAATAGTCGGACATCTATCCAGACCATCACACAGCAATTCCAAACTGCATCAGGATCCATTGCAAGTACTATGACAGGCGGGAGGTGAGAAAACTTGTTCGAGCCGCTGCTCATAAGCCACACATCACGCCGGTAAATGCCAAACGACGCCTCGCTCGGTGTATGTAGCCTAAACGTTGGACGATTGAACACTGGAAAAACGTTGTGTGGAGTGACGAATCACGGTACAGTGTGGCGATCCGATGGCAGGGTGTGGGTATGGCGAATGTCCGGTGAACGTCATCTTCCAGCGTGTGTAGTGCCAATAGTATAATTCGGAGAAGATGGTGCTATGGTGTGGGATGGAGGGAGCTTGCACCCCTTGTTTTGCGTGGCACTATCACAGCACAGGCCTACATTGATGTTTTAAGTACCTTCTTGCTTCCAACTCTTTGAAGAGCAATTCGAGGATGGCTATTCCATCTTTCAACTTGATCCAGCACCCTGTTCATAATGCACGGCCTTTGGCGGAGTGGTTACACGACAATAACATCCCTGTAATGGACTGTCCTCAACAGAGACCTGACCTGAATCCTACAGAACACCTTTGGGATGTTTTGGAAGGTCGACTTCGTGCCAGGCCTCGCTGACCGACATCGATACTTCTCCTCAGTGCAGCACTGCGTGGAGAATGGGCTGTCATTCCCCGGGAAACCTTCCAGCACCTGATAGAACGTATGCCAGCGAGAGTGGAGGCTGTCACCAAGACTAAGGGTGGGTCAACACCATATCGAATTCCGGCATTACCGATGGAGGGCGCCACAAACTTGTAAGTCATTTATTGCTGGGTGTCCGGATACTTTTGTCCAGATAGTGTATGTAGATGCAGATGTGAGTTACAACATTTTAAACAGAACGTTGTTTATTCTGTTTCGTAGCTGTTAAGATGGTTATCCTAAACTTAAGGGCGAAAATAACTTTCGCATGATTCGTCGTTGGCAAGCACAAGCTTGATCAAACGTGGACTGCAGATAGAGAGAACTGCTGTAGTATAGTACAGAATAGTACATTCGAAGAAATATGGCATGGGTCGAAGAGAAATGACACTTTTATTCAAAGACAATAACTACACTGAAGTCATTGCAATTTCTGATGCTGTCACTGCTGACTGGGGTTTTTCCAGACATGTCTTCGGCCGGAGTCTGATTGAATGGGGTAGAACTGTTTTCAGTGATGGGCACTGTTGACCAGCGAAGAAGTGTGTGGATACGCCCAGGACAGTGATGGGGTGCCAATTACACTGCTGCCCGCCATATGGCCCGAGAAACAGGAATGATGGTCTGAAGTGGCGCTTCCTTTCGTCGTGGGACCCCTTTGTTGACCATCCGCTGCACGCATACAAAACAGTCGTATGTCCACGGTATTCTACGTCTCGTTTTGTTTGCCCCTGATGGCAAGCCATTCTGGGCTTACATTTAACAAAGTAATACCTGCCCACCGGCTCTGTCCCCAGTTGACAACGTCAAGAGCATTATGGGCAGGGCTCAATAACTAGCTCGAGATTTTTACGTTCTAACGTACCAGTTGCACGCAATTTGGTATGATATCCCTCAGAAGGCCTTCAACAACTTTATCAATCAATAAAAAACTAACCTCTATCTAATCAGGACTTGAAGACCCAACGGTACCGACCGGCCGCCGTGTCATCCTCTTCCCACAGGCGTCACTGGATGCAATATGGAGGGGCATATGGTCAGCATACAGCTCTTCTGGCCATTCTCAGTTTTCGTGACCGGAGTCGTTATTTACCAAGGCCTTGAAGGCTCAACGGAACCGACCGACCACCGTGTCACCCTAATCCCAAAGGCATAACTGGATGCAATATGGAGGGGCATATGGTCAGCACACAGCTGTCCCAGCCATTGCTAGTTTTCGCGACCGTAATTGCTATTTAGAAAGGCCTTGAAGGCTCAACGGGACCGACTGACCGCCGTGTCATCCTCATCCTACAAGGTGTCACTGGATGTAATATGGAGGGTCATATCGTCAGCACACAGCTCTTCCCGCGATTCTCAGTTTTTGTGACCGGAGTCGTTATGTACCAAGGCCTTGAAGGATCAACGGAACCGACCGACCACCGTGTCACCCTCATCCCACAGGCATCACTGGATACAATATGGAGTGGCATACGGTCAGCACACAGCTCTCTCGGCCGTTCACAGTTTTTGTGACCGGAGTCGTTATTTACCAAGGCCTTGAAGGCTCAACGGAATCGACCGACCGCCGTCTCATCCTCATACTTCAAGCATCACTGAATGCAATATGGAGGGGCATATGGTCAACACACAGCTCTCCCAGCCATTATCAGTTTTCGTGACCGGAGTCGCTATTTAGAAAGGCCTTGCAGGCTCAACGTGACCGACTGACCGCCATGTCATCCTCATCCTACAAGGTGTCAGTGGATGCAATATGGAGGGGAATGTGATCAGCACACAGCTCTCCCAGCCATTCTCAGTTATTGTGACCGGTGTCGTTATTTACCAAGGCCTTGAAGTCTCAACGGTATCGATCGACCGCCGTGTCATCCTCAGCCTACAGGCATCACTGGATGCAAAAAAATGGTTCAAATGGCTCTGAGCACTATGGGACTTAACTACTGAGGTCATCAGTCCCCTAGAACTTAGAACTACTTAAACCTAACTAACTAATGACATCACACACATCCATGCCCGAGGCACGATTCGAACCTGCGACCGTAGCGGTCACGCGGTTCCAAACTGACGCGCTTAGAACTGCACGGCCGTACCGGCCGGCACTGGATACAATATGGAGGGGCATATGATCAGCACACAGCTCTCCCCGCCATTCTCAATTTTCGTGACTGGAGTCGCTATTTACCAGGGGCTTGAAGGCTCAACGGAACCGACCGACCACCATGTCATCCTCATACCACCGGCATTACTGGATGCAATATGGAGGGGCATATGGTCAGCACACTGATCAACCAGCCATTCTCAGTTTTCGTGACCGGAGCCTTTTTTTACCGAGGCCTTGAAGGCTCAACGGGACCGACCGACCACCTTGTCATCATCATCTCACAGGTGCCACTGGATGCAATATGGAAGAGCATATGGTCAGCACACTGCTCTCCCAGCCATTCTCAGTTTTTGGGACCGGTGTCGTTATTTACCGAGGCCTTGAAGTCTCAACGGTATCGATCGACCGCCGTGTCATCCTCATCCTACAGGCATCACTGGATGCAATATGGAGGGAAATGTGGTCAGCATAGCACTCTCCCGGCGATTCTCAGTTTGCGTGGCCGTAGTCGTTATTTACCAAGGCCTTGAAGGCCAAACGGTAACGACCGACCAGCGTGTCATCCTCATCCCACAGGCATCACTGGATGCAATATGGAGGGGCATATGGTCAGCATACAGCTCTTCTGGCCATTCTCAGTTTTCGTGACCGTAGTCGTTATTTGCCGAGGCCTTGCAGGCCAAACGGTACCGACCGACCACCATGTCATCCTTATCCCACAGGCATCACTGGATGCAATATGGAGGGACATATGGTCAGCACACAGCTCTCCCATACATTCTCAGTTTTCGTGACCGGAGTCGTTATTTACCAAGGCCTTGAAGGCTCAAGGGTGCCGGACCGCCGTGTCATTCTCGTCCTACAGGCGTCACTGGATGCAATATGGAGGGGCATATGGTCAGCACACAGCTCTCCCGGTGATTCTCAGTTTTCGTGACCGGAGCCTTTTTTTACCAAGGCCGTGAAGGCTCAACTGGACCAACCGACCACCGTATCATCCTCATCCGACAGGCGTCACTGGATGCAATATGGAAGAGCATATGGTCAGCACACTGCTCTCCCAGCCATTCTCAGTTTTTGTGACTGGAGTCGCTATTTACCAAGGCCTTGAAGTCTCAATGGTCCCGACCGAACACCGTCTCATGCTCATCCCACAAGCGTCACTGGATGCAATATGGAGGGGCATATGGTCAGCACACAGCTCTCTTGGCCATTCTCAGTTTTCGTAACCGTAGTCGTTATTTACCAAGGCCTTGAAGACTAAACGGTATCGATCGACCGCCGTGTCATCCTCATCCTACAGGCGTCACTGGATGCAATATGGAGGGGCATATGGTCAGCACACTGCTCTCCCGGCTATTCTCCATTTTCGTGACCAGAAACGCCACTCACCAATCGAGTAGCTTCTCAATTGGCCTCACGAGGGATGTGCATGCCCTGCTTGCCGACGGCACTTGGCAGACCCAGACAGTCAGCCATCCTAATACTAGCCAAGATCGACAGCACTCAACTTCGGTGATCTACATCTACATCTACATCTACATTGATACTCCGCAAGCCACCCAACGGTGTGTGGCGGAGGGCACTTTACGTGCCACTGTCATTACCTCCCTTGTCTGTTCCAGTCGCGTATGGTTCGCGGGAAGAACGACTGTCTGAAAGACTCCGTGCGCGCTCTAATCTCTCTAATTTTACATTCGTGATCTCCTCGGGAAGTATAAGTAGGGGGAAGCAATATATTCGATACCTCATCCAGAAACGCACCCTCTCGAAACCTGGCGAGCAAGCTACACCGCGATGCAGAGCGCCTCTCTTGCAGAGTCTGCCACTTGAGTTTATTAAACATCTCCGTAACGCTATCACGGTTACCAAATAACCTAGTGACGAAACGCGCCGCTCTTCTTTGGATCTTCTCTATCTCCTCCGTCAACCCGACCTGGTACGGATCCCACACTGATGAGCAATACTCAAGTATAGGTCGAACGAGTGTTTTGTAAGCAACCTCCTTTGTTGATGGACTACATTTTCTAAGCACTCTCCCAATGAATCTCAACCTGGTACCCGCCTTACCAACAATTAGTTTTATATGATCATTCCACTTCAAATCGTTCCGTACGCATACTCCCAGATATTTTACAGAAGTAACTGCTACCAGTGTTTGTTCCGCTATCATATAATCATACAATAAAGGATCCTTCTTTCTATGTATTCGCAATACATTACATTTGTCTATGTTAAGGGTCAGTTGCCACTCCCTGCACCAAGTGCCTATCCGCTGCAGATCTTCCTGTATTTCGCTACAATTTTCTAATGCAGCAACTTCTCTGTATACTACAGCATCATCCGCGAAAAGCCGCATGGAACTTCCGACACTATCTACTAAGTCATTTATATATATTGTGAAAAGCAATGGTCCCATAACACTCCCCTGTGGCACGCCAGAGGTTACTTTAACGTCTGTAGACGTCATTCCATTGATAACAACATGCTGTGTTCTGTTTGCTAAAAACTCTTCAATCCAGCCACACAGCTGGTCTGATATTCCGTAGGCTCTTACTTTGTTTATCAGGCGACAGTGCGGAACTGTATCGAACGCCTTCCGGAAGTCAAGAAAAATAGCATCTACCTGGGAGCCTGTATCTAATATTTTCTGGGTCTCATGAACAAATAAGGCGAGTTGGGTCTCACACGATCGCTGTTTCCGGAATCCATGTTGATTCCTACATAGTAGATTCTGGGTTTCCAGAAATGACATGATACGCGAGCAAAAAACATGTTCTAAAATTCTACAAGAGATCGACGTAAGAGATATAGGTCTATAGTTTTGCGCATCTGCTCGACGACCCTTCTTGAAGACTGGGACTATCTGTGCTCTTTTCCAATCATTTGGAACCCTCCGTTCCTCTAGAGACTTGCGGTACACGGCTGTTAGAAGGGGGGCAAGTTCTTTCGCGTACTCTGTGTAGAATCGAATTGGTATCCCGTCAGGTCCAGTGGACTTTCCTCTATTGAGTGATTCCAGTTGCTTTTCTATTCCTTGGACACTTATTTCTATGTCAGCCATTTTTTCGTTTGTGCGAGGATTTAGAGAAGGATCTGACGAGATCGGGTGTTATCACTGCGGGCAGCCCGTTGGCTCTGGCAGGCATAACAACCAGAGATGGACCAAACCCTTTCTGACTTGCTCCGTTTGTGAAGCTCTCTCTCTCTCTCTCTCTCCCTCTCTCTCTCTCTCGAATAAAACATTAAGCTTTTCTGTGATTTTAATTAAACTGGAGCATCCAACAGACCGGAAGAGGCATGTGTATCCAAATACAATGTAAATAGGCAGAATACGGCGCTGCGGCCGGCAACGCCTATATAAGACGGCAAGTGTCTGGCGCAGTTGTTAGATCGATCACTGCTGCTACAACGTCAGGTTGTCACGATTTAAGTGAGTTTGAACGTGGTGTTATAGTCGACGCACGAGCGAAGGAACACAGCATCGCTGAGGTAGCGGAGAAATGGGGAGTTTTCCGTGCGACCATTTCACGAATATATCGTGAATATCAGGAATTCGGTAAAATATCAAATATCCGACATGACTGTGGCCAGAGAAAGATCCTGTAAGAACGGGACCGACGACGAGAGAATCGTTCAACGTGACAGAAGTGCAACGCTTCCGCAAATTGCTGTATATTTCAATGTTGGGCCATCAACAAGTGCCAGCGTGCGAGCCACTCAACGAAACATCATTGAAATGAGCTCTCGCAACCGAAGACCTACTAGTGTACCCTTGATGACAGCATGACACAAAGCTTTATGCCTCACCTTGGCTTGTCAACACAAACGTTAGATTTTGATGATTGGAAAAGTGTGCCCTGGTCAGACAAGTCTCGTTTAAAATTGTATAGAGCAGATCGACATGTATGGATATGGAGACAACCTGCTGAATACGTGGATCCTGCATGTAAGCAGGGGAGTGTTCACGCTGGTGGAGGCTCTGTTACGGTGATATGGCACCCCTGATACGTCTAGATACGACTCTGACAGGTGACACGTACGTAAGCAAACTGCCTGATCACCTGCATCCATTCACATCTACATCTTCATCTACATGGTTACTCTGCAATTCACATTCACCAGGTGTACCGGTATGAAATGAGTGTTTTTTTTATGAAAATGAAACACTAATTTTGAATTGAAAAGTAAAAAACATTTTATTCGAAGTACTGACCATTGCTTTCTATACATTTTGACCACCTTTCTGGTAATTTGTGGACACCACGCCAATAGAAATGTTCGTCTTTTGAATCAAACCAATCAGACACCCAATTTTCGACTTCTTCGTAGGAATCGAAGTGTTCCTCAGCCAATGCGTGTCCCATTGATGAAGACAAATAGTAGTCGGAAGGGGCCAAGTCTGGTGAATACAGCGGGTGAGATAGCAGCTCCCAGCCAAGTGTTTGTATACTGAACCAGTTTCACTTTGTGTGCAGGTGCATTGTCGTGTAAAAAAGTTACTTTGCCATGTCTTCTGGCCCATTCCGGTCTTTTTTCGACCAATGCACTACCGCAGACATTAGTGTAGTCCATGCGGCACTTCTACATGCTTGCGGGATCCCTACACGATATTAGGCAGGTGTACCATTTCCTTTGACTCTTCATTGTAATTGTTTGTCTGTAGACGTGTATGAAACTATACCGATTTGTGTCCCATTCGGATAGTCCCTTTTTTAATCACCGTGAAAATGACCATGGAAATGGAAATGGTCGTTTGGGGTCAGTGGGCGGGAGTTCCCAGTCGGGAAGTTTTGTCGCCAGTTGCAAGTCTTATTGAGTACGACGCCACATTGGGCGACTTGCGCGTCGGCAATGGGGATGAAATGATGAGGAGGACAGCACAACACCGAGTCTGTGAGGGGAGAAAATCTCCCGCCCGAGCCGGGAATCGAACCCGGGCCCCCGTGCGTGGCATTCCAACGCGTTGACCATTCAGCTAATGGGGCGGACGACTACAGTGTATCAGCAACAGCAGGCGGTCCTGCTGATGACCACTCGTGAGCAACAGGTGGTGTCACTAGTCGGGTCCCCGGACCGTGCGTCTGTTGTTTCTACGCACGCGTGTGGCCGGCGACATTACGGAGACAAGAGACGCGGACCGCCGTGTGACGTCAGACGGCGCGTGTGGGGCCAGATAACAGCGGGCCGGCTGCCGTCGTCCTGGATTAGTGTCAGACGGCGGCGGCAGCTGATCCGTGCTGCTCTGCATCTGGTGATAAGGCACAGGCGGTCTGCCAAGTCGCGAGGTCTGGAGACGGCGGCAGCGAATACAACCAGCCGCGTCTGCATCTACAGGTTCTCAGGAGCGCCGGCAACGGTGAGTAGGCCCTGCCCGACAGCTGCATCCAGTCAACACCGACTCAAAGGTAGGGCTTCGGCGCTTGTTGGTGACGTCAAGTCAGCTAGGCACGGCGAACGCCAGGTCTGTTGCAGGCATACTCGTAACGGTGGTGTCTCCCTCTCTGACACAGGAAAATGTGAAACTCTTGGCGGTAGTTGACCAACACACATTGTTCTGAGAGATTTCTGCAATCAATTAATTGTGCAATACATTACACTTCTTAACAAATAGTGTACTCCTGAACTTAAATTTCCATCTGTTTTAACGATTGAGGTACAAAAACAACTTCATGGTCCGGCAGCAACAGAATTCGTGCTTCTTTACCTTATTTGTAAATCTGAGGAAGTTACATTTGTACTGGGTTGCTTTTACAAGAAACTGAACATATTGGTGCTCTTCTTTAGGTATTTTGGTTGACTATGGGGTGAGGACCACTGAATGTTGGTGAAATATCTTGCGATTGTACACGTTGTGGGACGGGGTGCGGGACAGAAGAAGAGACAAAAGAGAGATACTCGTTTTATCAAATAAAATTTTTTTGTGTTATGAAGTTTCTTCTTTCAATTGCAAGAGGGGAATATTTATCTTTTCTAATGTGCATGTTTAAAAAAGTTTAAGCTCGGCAGTATTTTCGATGTATGAAGCTATTTTGTTTCCTGTTTAGAACTTCGTTGAAATCGACTGTAATCTAATGACTGACAACAGTTGGACATTTACACGTGTAAATTAGTTCACATTCCCAGTGACGATGTCTAACGAAAATAAATAAATAAAAGAAACGAGTTAATTGTAAGGGAGTTGGGGTAAGTTTCGATAACAAAATGGATCAAGTAAATATAGTTACTTGAATGTAAAATTTCCGAAGCTTGCAATGGGGCAAAGCATCTTCTCATATTGATCTACGGTTGTTTCGACAGGATTCAGTAATACAGAACTATGATCTTCATTTGTAGCTTTACGACAGTAATAAAATCTTTCATCAAAATAAAACTGCGGAATTCAAAACAATACCAAACCAAACGCTCAGGCGTTTCTGCCTGCAACAGACGTGGCGTTCGCCGTGCCTAGCTGACGTGACGTCACCAACAAGCCCCGAGGCCTTCCTTTGAGTCGGTGTTGGTCCACTGCCGCGTAGCCGGCCGAAGTGGCCGTGCGGTTAAAGGCGCTGCAGTCTGGAACCGCAAGACCGCTACGGTCGCAGGTTCGAATCCTGCCTCGGGCATGGATGTTTGTGATGTCCTTAGGTTAGTTAGGTTTAACTAGTTCTAAGTTCTAGGGGACTAATGACCTCAGCAGTTGAGTCCCATAGTGCTCAGAGCCATTTGAACCATTTTTAGCCACTGCCGCGTAGGCTGACCACATTAGGACCACCTGCTAGAAGTACGCTAGCGGCAAGTTACAATCGATGCCTTCACTGCGCGATAGCGATGGAAATACTATCGATGACAGTGCTGCCAAAGCAGAGTTACTAACCACAGTCTCCCGAAATTCCTTCACCAGAGAAGACGAAGTAAATATTGCAGAATTCGAATCGAGAACAGCTGCAAACGTGATTAACTTTCAAGTACCAGTCGTGTTTTTTTAAGTAAGTACTGTTTTGAAATTAAAAAAAGACGTGCAAAGATATCTCAATAATTTTATTTTCACATGAAAGGCCGTACCTTAATCTACGCGCTGACGCCATTACAGTCTGGTCCTTCCTTGTTTACGCTGTGTACTGAGTGTTTGAGATGCCTCCGATAATCGCGAGTCACGCCGACTGTGAAGTACGGGCTGTTGTAAGATTTCTTAGCGCTAAAGGCCTAAAAGCGATCGATATTCATCGTTGAGATCTGTGCAGTTTACGGAGAAAACATTATGAGTGACGGAATGGTAAGAGAGTGGGTGAGAGCATTTAAAGATGGCCGCACAAATGTGCACGATGAACGATGGAGTGGGCGTCCTTCGGTTGTTAATGAAACTTTGGTGCGGGAAGTGGACAGTAAGATGAGAGAAAACAGACGCTTTACGATTTCCTCCTTGCAGGATGACTTTCCTAGTGTTTCTCGTAGTGTTTCGTATGGTATTGTGACCGAGCACTAGAATTTCCGAATATTGTGCTCACGTTGAGTACCGAAAATGTTGACTTCTTAAGTAATAGAATCCAGTACGTTGTCCTCGATGGTGAGTGTTCATCGGAGGTGAGGGTATCATCTGGAGTGCCCCAAGGAAGTGTGGTAGGTCCGCTGTTGTTTTCTCTCTACATAAATGGTCTTTTGGATAGGGTGGATAGCAATGTGCGGCTGTTTGCTGATGATGCTGTGGTGTACGGGAAGGTGTCGTCGTTGAGTGACTGTAGGAGGATACGAGATGACTTGGACTGGATTTGTGATTGGTGTAAAGAATGGCAGCTAACTCTAAATATAGATAAACGTAAATTAATGCAGATGAATAGGAAAAAGAATCCTGTAATGTTTGAATACTCCATTAGTAGTGCAGGGCTTGACACAGTCACGTCGATTAAATATTTGGGCGTAACATTGCAGAGCGATATGAAGTGGGACAAGCATATAATGACAGTTGTGGGGAAGGCGGATAGTCGTCTTCGGTTCATTGGCAGAATTTTGGGAAGATGTGGTTCATCTGTAAAGGAGACCGCTTATAAAACACTAATACGACCTATTCTTGATTATCGCTCGAGTGTTTGGGATCCCTATCAGGTCGGATTGAGCGCGGACACAGAAGCAATTCAGAGGCAGGCTGCTAGATTTGTTGCTGGTAGGTTTGATCATCACGCGAGTGTTACGAAAATGCTTCAGGAACTCGAGTGGGAGTCTCTAGAGGAAAGGAGGCGTTCTTTTCGTGAATCGCTACTGAGGAAATTTAGAGAACCAGTATTTGAGGCTGACTGCAGTACAATTTTACTGCCTCCAACTTACATTTCGCGGAAAGACCACAAAGATAAGAGAAGAGAGATTAGGGCTCGTACAGAGGCATGAGGCATATAGGGAGTCATTTTTCCCTCGCTCTGTTTGGGAGTGGAACAGGGAGAGAAGACGCTAGTTGTGGTACGAGGTACCCTCCGCCACGCACCGTATGGTGGATTGCACAGTATGTATGTAGATGTCGAAGACGGATGCGCACAAAACCAAACGTTTAGACAGTGCATTGACTTTCGTTGAGCGGTACCACAACGACGGTGATGGTTTCTTAAGCCAGACTGTTACGGGCGATGAAACATGGGTGGCCTACGTAGCACCAGAATCAAAGCAACAGTCCCTGGAAGTTGAGCAAGGGCATCAGTTTGCTGCAAGACAATGCATGTCCGCATGTGGCGAATCACATCTTTTCGATGGGAAACTCTAGATCATCCTCCGTACAGCCCCGATCTTGCGCCCAGTGACTACCATCTGTTCCTGCACTTGAAGAAACACCTGGGCGGTCAGCGTCTTCGAGACGATGACGAAGTCAAAACTGTGGCGATGCAGTGGTTAACAAGTCAGCCGTCAGACTTCTATGAGGAGGGTATTTAAAAACTGGTACCACGTTATCACAAGTGCCTCAATATTGACGGAAATTATGTAGAAATGTAGATTCAGGTACAGGCTTTTCTGCAAAAATAAAATTATTGAGATATCGCAGCACGTCTTTTTTTTACTTTCAAAACGGTACTTACTTTAAAAAACACGCCTCGCAGATATCGTCGGAATGGTGAAGCAGCGTAAATCACTCAATGAAAGCAAGTCTCCCGGTCCAGACTGTTAGATTCCTTTCAGAGCACGCTGATGCAATAGCTCCGTACTTAACAATCATACACAACCGCTCGCTCGGCGAAAGGTCGGTACCCAAATGCTGGGAAGTAAATATTCCAGAATTCAAATCAACAAAACCTGCCGATACGAGCAACTTAGAAGTAGAATACCTTGGAGTAAGGAAGCAACGGAAATCACCTAATAACAGAAGATCTTCCGGTCCAGACTGTATATCAGCTAGCTTCCTTTCAGCATACGCTGATGCTCCGTTGTTAAGAATCGTATACAACCGATAGTTCGACGGAAGATCAGTACCCAAAGACTGGAAAGTTGCGCAGGTCACACCAATATTCAACAAATTTAGAAGGAGTAATCCACTTAAATACAGGCCCACATCGTTAACGTCCATATGAAGCAGGACTTTCGAACATACACACGGTGGGCCACTGATAGTGACCGGGCCAAATATCTCACGAAATAAGCGTCAAACGAAAAAACTACAAAGAACGAAACTCGTCTAGCTTGAAGGGGGAAACCAGATGGTGCTATGGTTGGGCCGCTAGATGGCGCTGCCATAGGTCAAACGGATATCAACAGCGTTTATTTTTTTAAATAGGAACCCCCATTTTTATCACATATTCGTGTAGTACGTAAACAAATGTGAAAGTTTTAGTTGGACCACTTTTTTCGCTTTGTGATAGATGGCGCTGTAATAGTCACAAACGTATAAGTACGTGGTTATCATGTAACATTCCGCCAGTGCGGACGGTATTTGCTTCGTGATACATTACACGTGTTAAAATGGACCGTTTACCAATTGCGGAAAAGGTCGACATCGTGTTGCTGTATGGCTATTGTGATCAAAATGCCCAACGGGCGTGTGCTATGTATGCTGCTCGGTATCCTGGACGACATCATCCAAGTGTCCGGACCGTTCGCCGGATAGTTACGTCATTTAAGGAAACAGGAAGTGTTCAGCCACATGTGAAACGTCAACCGCGACCTGCAACAAATGATGATGCCCAAGTAGGTGTTTTAGCTGCTGTCGCGGCTAATCCGCACATCAGTAGCAGACAAATTGCGCGAGAATCGGGAACCTCAAAACCGACAGTGTTGAGAATACTACATCAACATCGATTGCACCCGTACCGTATTTCTATGCACCAGGAATTGCGTAGCGACGACTTTGAACGTCGTGTACAGTTCTGCCACTGGGCACAAGAGAAATTACAGGACGATGACAGATTTTTTTGCACGCGTTCTATTTAGCGACGAAGCGTCATTCGCCAACAGCGGTAACGTAAACCGGCATAATATGCACTATTGGGCAGCGGAAAATCCACGTTGGCAATCTAAATGGTGCAATGTGTACTGATTTCCTACGTAATGTTGTACCGATGTTACTACAAGATGTTTCACTGCATGACTTGGCGATGTACTTCCAACATGATGGATGTCCGGCACGTAGCTCGCGTGCCGTTGAAGCGGTATTGAATAGCATCTTTCATGACAGGTGGATTGGTCGTCGAAGCACCATACCGTGGCCCGCACGTTCACCGGATCTGACGTCCCCAGATTTCTTTCTGTGGGGAATGTTGAAGGATATTTGCTATCGCGATCCACCGACAACGCCTGACAACATGTGTCAGCGCATTGTCAATGCATGTGCGAACATTACGGAAGGCGAACTACTCGCTGTTGAGAGGAATGTCGTTACACGTATTGCCAAATGCACTGAGGTTGACGGACATCATTTTGAGCATTTATTGCATTAATGTGGTATTTACAGGTAATCACGCTTTAACAGCATGCGTTCTCAGAAATGATAAGTTCACAAAGGTACATGTATCACATTGGAACAACCGAAATAAAATGTTCAAAAGTACCTACGTTCTGTATTTTAAATTAAAGAACCTACCTGTTATCAACTGTTCGTCTAAAATAGTGCGCCATATGTTTGTGACTATTAGAGCGCCATCTATCACAAAGCGAAAAAAGTGGTCCAACTAGAACATACACATTTCTTTACGTAATACACGGACATGTGATAAAAATGGGGGTTCCTATTTAAAAAACGCAGTTGATATCCGTTTGACCAACGGCAGCGCCATCCAGCGGGCCAGTCATAGCGCCATCTGGTTTCCCTCTTCAAGCTAGACAAGTTTCGTTCTTTGTAGTTTTTTCGTTTGACGCTTATTTCGTGAGATATTTGGCCCGGTCACGATCAATGGACCACCCTGTATTGTGATCGAATATTATGAATTACCTCGACACCTAGTCAACACAGATTTAGAAGACAGCGTTCTCATGAGATACAACTAGCACGAAGTGTTGAGTGCTATTGACCTTGAATTTCAAATTGATTCCGTATTTCCAGATGTCCAGAATGCTTACACTGTACCTCACAAGCGGCTTCTAGTGAAACTGCGTGATTATGGAACATCGTCTCAGTTATGTGATTGTGTGACGTTCGCCTGCTTTATTTCTTCGTTGATAGTCCACGGCGTCGACGTACTGCATTGTTATACTCGCTGAAAATTGGGTGGGGGAGGGGGGGCGGTAGAAGTTCAACACTGACTACTGCAACTATTGTAGCTGACAATTTCACAATTGCGTTTCACAGTACTTAGGTTCAAATGCCTCTAAGCACTATGTGACTTAACAACAGTCCGCTAGACTTAAAAGTATTTAAACCTAACTAACCTAAGGACATCAGACACACGCATGCCCGAGGCAGGATTCGAACCTGCGACTGTGGCAGCCACGTGGTTCTTGACTGAAGCTCCTAGAACCGCTCGGCCACAGCGGCCGGCTCATAGTACTTTAATTTCACTGTTCACAACTTCCCCCTCCCCCCCCCCTCCCAGTATTGCACAGTTACATGGCCAGCTCACTACTCCTGAGTGTTGATAAGCCTCATTAACAGGTCGCAGGCAACATCAGCATACTGCTACATAGTCTGCTGTTGAACATCTATGAGCAGGAAAAACCTAAGCACACAGTTCACAGTACTTCCAGAATTATACGGTACTTGTGGCACTATTTTTCGAATAAATTAAACAGATAGCGTCATTAATTGTTCTAACACACGGCCTATTTGTTTACCTTATTCCAGTGTTGAGTTGATACATTGTTCTTAATGTAACCAATACAATTTACTTTTCTGAAAATCGGCCGTGTACTGAGTGACTGTCTCGGGACCAAAAATTGGTCCTTTATACACCCCCACAATAATAGGCCCTGAAACTATATATCGTGCGATGTTTAAGTTACAGAAATTACAATTAACCCTTGAATGCATAGTGTAGCTGGTCACCTACAGACATTTCTTCGATGTATCGTATACTGAGCAACATTTTGTATCAAATTCGTTATACAGTTACGTGTATAGCCTACACTCTACTGCAGCTGCTAGTAATTCTTCACACCGATCGTAAATGGCAGGATGAACTGTCCCTGTTCGACAATCAGCTGTGTGACTGTACTGCCGTGCTTGCGTTTTCTGGCGGAAAGTAGAGACGTTTTTTTTGGTGTTTGTGCACTGATTTGTGGGTTTGAAAATTACTTTTTTTATTTTGAAAACGTAAGTAGATATGGTGTAGACAGCTAATTCAAGAGTCTTTACGATAGATTTGAGATCAGACCTGTTTTTGTGTTTGTAGCGATTGTCAACAATAATGCTTTGTTAATTTAGTTAAAAAATTTTATCAATATTTTTTCGTAATGCAGGCAATATAACTAAACGTGGTAATTTTTATAGCTTGAAATAAGAAATCATGCATTTAAGGGTTAAAACATAACTCATTCATCTTCAACTTTTGTGGTCCTTTCTTCCTCAGTTGCATGTAATATCACGGTATATTGATAATTTTTGCTTATGGACCGTCTGACACCCCAAAATACACACACACACACACACACACACACACACACACACACACACACACAAAAGCACACACACACACACACACACACACACACACACACACACACACACACACACAAATGCATACAGGAACAGATCACAGATACTTCAATAATTACACTCGAAAGTTTGGCAATAACATTAGATCTTTGACAAAACATTTGATAGTCGGCAACAGAAACCAAAACATTGCATTGAAACAAGCGTTCAGTTCATAGTGCTGTGGCATGTGGGAAAAAAACCGCAAATTGGCATTCATAAGAAGAAGAACAACACCAAAAATGCAACAGGAGCGTAATATGTAAGAAATTGTCCGTGCAACCTGTAAGTACAGTTCAAAACATTACTACTTAATAGGAAATACCAACCACCAGAACTGTTTATAACCTATAGGCACAGTGACAAAAATGTAAATTAAATAGCTAACATACGTACGTATTCCAGGCCACTGATGATGCCTTGCAGAAAATAAAGGCGAAACGCGTATGGCACTAAAATTGTGTTTTATTCAGTTGCTGTCAGATGGTCCATAAGTAAAAATTATCAATATACCGTGATATAACTCATTCAATTAACTGAATACATCGAGAAATTCCTTCGTTTCAACAGTTCCTTCTACCACAAAGGCTAGGCCGAATTATTTGTTTAAATAACGAAATTAACACATCTAGTTATACAAACAAAGCTTTTGACAAACGTGGTAATTATTTTGGAATTAATTAAGGACTGGCTTTGCTAATATGGTTTCAAATAGGGCCAAATAAATACTTTCAGAATCCTAGTAGTTCTTCTTCCAAATGTTTATAATTAGTAGGGAATTTATATTTGTTTGTAAGACAAAAATAGAATCTATGTATCCGCCTGCTTAGCTGGGTGGTAACGTGCTCGGCTCCCATGCAAGTGGGCCCGGGTTCGATTTCCGGCCGGGTTGGAGGTTTTCTCCGCTCGGGAACTGGGCGTTGTGTAGTCCTCATCATCATTTCATCCCCATCTTCGACGTACGTTCATTTCCATTAGAATCTAAGTCATGAAACAATTACTGATTTTAGCCCAGTGTTCGTTTTGTGCTTTTACCAGTGAGGGGGGGGGGGGGGAGGGGCATGTCTTAGGAGGCTAGTATAAATAATTAGTATAATTACATATGTTACTAGCTTGGACCGTGGCGTTAGCTATGGTTAAACAGTTATTTATAAATAGATGTTAATGCCGAAACTCACTATTCACGCGTAAGCACTACCAGAAAAGCCATCCCTTGTTATATCTTTAAAAGTACATTATAGGTAAAGCTTATTTACAAAATCATCTACATACAGGTATATGAGGGCAATTCAAAAAGTAAAGGCACATTTGTGAAAAGCTGTACTTATTCTGATGATAGAAAACTGAAACATGCGTTATTTTTCTACGTAACCTCCCTGGACTTCAATGCACTTTTCCCGACGTTTTACGAGTTTTTTTTATTTCATCAGAAAATACCTTTATCGGTTGCATCTGTAACCAATTTTGCACCGCAGCAATGGCGTCTTCATCACTTTCAAATCTTCTTCCCTGTAGTGCTTCCGTTAAGGGCTCAAACATGTGAAAATCGCTTGGAGCCAGGCCTGTACTGTATGGTGGATGTTCCAGCACCTCGAATCTCAATTCCTTTATTGCGTCGGCTGTCCGTTTGGCAGAATGTGGGCGAGCGTTATCTTGCTGCATGACGACACCTCTTCACAGTTTTCCACGTCGTTTGGATGTGATCGCAGGTTTTAGTTTCGTGCGCAACACATCATATCCACCATACAATACAGAGCTCGCTCTAAAGCCTCGTTTACACTGGGGCGACGTCTGGCAACATTGTGGCATGCTACGGAAATGTGGCGTGCGTAGTCTTGTCGTTTAGTTCTAAATGTTTTGAAATGCTTACCTACTACATAACACTTTTTCAAAATTAATAAGCAAACATATTAATAGTAAAACTGTATTAAAAAATTTCAGTGTTAGGCTCCACAAATTTAAATTATGTGTGAAGTTTTACTCCAGTGCGTGGGAAATAAAAATCCCAAGTTGGGATGCATAAACTAAAACCAGATGAGGGGATGGTCTGATGCAGAGGGAGGGATATCCCCGCCATCCTCCTCTGCAAATCTCACACTTTTTACCCTATCTGTAGCATAAGATATTAACTAGGAATGGTCAAAATAAATTAGGAAATCAATTACATTGAAAAAACTAAGCACAGAATTAGACCTGGTGCTATATTCCTTAAGACTGAGGACCAACCTTACACGTTTGTGGAAATGCAGATTATACTCATGCATGTTAATGGTAATGACCCAAAAATGAAAACAAAATGAATTTAAGGAGGCAGATGGCGAAACAACAAAGCAAAGAGATGCCAACCTGCTTCGTCACAGCTGATTTCCTGTCAGAGAGGTCACAGTTCGTAGTAACTGGCGAGACGTTGTCGAGTAAAATAGAGATGATTTCTGGCGTTATCCAAGGTAGTGTTATAGGTCCTCTGCTGTTCCTTATCCGCACAGACGATTTAGGAGACAATCTGAGCAGCCATCTGAAGTTGTTTGCAGATGACGGTGTAGTTTATCGTCTAGTAAAGTCATCAGAAGATCAAAACAAATTGCAAAATGATTTAGAAAAGATATCTGTATGGTCAGAGGATTCGTTTTTGACCCAAAATAACGAAACGTTTGGGGTCATCCACATGATTGCTAAAAGGAATCCGTTGAACTTCACTTACTTGGTAAATCGGTCGAATCTGTTGTTGTTGTTGTTGTGGTCCTCAGTCCTGAGACTGGTTTGATGCAGCTCTCCATGCTACTCTACCCTGTGCAAGCTTCTTCATCTCCCAGTACTTACTGCAACCTACATCCTTATGAATCGGCTTAGTGTATTCATCTCTTGGACTCCCTCTACGATTTTTACCCTCCACGCTGCCCTCCAATACTAAATTGGTGATCCCTTGATGCGTCAGAACATGTCCTACCAGCCGATACCTTCTTCTAGTCAAGTTGTGCCACAAATTTCTCTTCTCCTGATTCTATTCAATACCTCCTCATTAGTTATGTCATCTACCCATCTAATCTTCAGCATTCTTCTGTAGCACCACATTTCGAAAGCTTCTATTCTCTTCTTGTCCAAACTATTTATCATCCACGTTTCACTTCCATACATGGCTACACTCCATACAAATACGTTTAGACATGACTTCCTGACACTTAAATGTATACTCGATGTTAACAAATTTCTCTCCTTCAGAAACGCTTTCCTTGCCGTTGCCAGTCTACATTTTATATGCTCTCTACTTCGACCATCATCAATAATATTGCTCCCCAAATAGCAGAACTCCTTCACTACTTTAAGTGTCTCATTACCTTATCTAATTCCCTCAGCATCACCCCACTTAGATCCTCCTTTCAAGACACTGTCCATTCCTTCCAACTGCTCTTCCAAGTCGTATGCTGTCGAATCTAAGGGCCGTAAATTTAGCTACAATACGAACAACTTAAACTAGAAGAACATACAGAAAATGTTGTGGGGGAGACGAAGCAGAGAATGGGTTTTATTGACAGAGCACTCAGGAAATGTAACATATCTACTAAGGAGACTGCCTACACTGCGCTTGTCCGCCCGGCTTAGAAATATTGCCGCGCGGTGTGGGATGCTTACCATATAGGATTGACGGAGTACATCGACAAAGTTCAAAGAAGGGCAGCTCGTTTCGTATTATCCAGAAATAAGTGAGAGAGTGTCACCGACAGGATATATGATTTGGGGTTGACATCATTAAAATAAAGGCGTTACTCGTTGCGGTGGTATCTTCTCACGAAATTTCGGTATCCCACTTTGTTCTCCGAATACGAAAATACACTACTGGCCATTAAAATTGCTACACCACGAAGATGACGTGCTACAGACGCGAAATTTAACCGACAGGAAGAAGATGCTGTGATATGCAAATGATTAGCTTTTCAGAGCATTCACACAACGTGCTGACATGAGGAAAGTTTCCAACCGATTTCTCACACACAAACAGCAGTTGACCGGCGTTGCCTGGTGAAACGTTGTTGTGATGCTTCGTGTAAGGAGGAGAAATGCGTGCCATCACGTTCCCGACTATCATAAAGGTCGGATTGTAGCTATCGTGATTGCGGTTTATCGTATCGCGACATTGCTGCTCACGTTGGTCGATATCCGATGACTGTTAGCAGAATATGGAATCGATGAGTTCAGGAGGGTAATACGGAACGCCGTACTGGATCGCAACGGCCTCGTATCACTAGCAGCCGAGGTGACAGGCATCTTATCCGCATGGCTGTAACGGATTGTGCAGCCACGTCTCGATCCCTGAGTCAACAGATGTGGACGTTTGCAAGACAACAACCATCTCCACGAACAGTTCGACGACGTTTGCAGCAACACGGACTATCAGTTCGGAGACCGTGGCTGCGGTTACCCTTGACGCTGCATCACAGACAGGAGCGCCTGCGATGGTGTACCCAACGACGAACCTGGGTGCGCGAATGGCAAAACGTCGTTTTTTCGGACGAATCCAGGTTCTGTTTACAGCATCATGATGGTGGCATCCGTGTTTGGCGACATCGCGATGAACGCACATTGGAAGCGTGTATTCGTCATCACCATACTGGCGTATCACCCGGCGTGATGGTATGGGGTGCCATTGGTTACATGTCTCGGTCACCTCTCGTTCGCACTGACGGCACTTTGAACAGTGGACGTTACATTTCAGATGTATTACGACCCGTGGCTCTACCCTTCATTCGGTGCCTGTGAAATCCTACATTTCGGCAGGATAATGCACGACCGAATGTTGCAGGTCCTGTACCGGCCGTTCTGGATACAGAAAATGTTCGACTGCTGCCCTGGCCAGCACATTCTACAGATCTCTCACCAACTGAAAGCGTCTGGTCAATGGTGGTTGAGCAACTGGCTCGTCACAATACGCCAGTCATTACTCTTGATGAACTATGGTATCATGTTGAAACTGGTTGAAGCTTCATTGGCAGCTGTACCTGTACACGCCATCCAAGCTCTCTTTGACTCAATGGCGAAGCGTATCAAGGCCGTTTTTACGGCCAGAGGTGGTTGTTCTGGGTACTGATTTCTCAGGATCTATACACCCAAATTGCATGAAAATGTAACCACATGTCAGTTCTAGTATAATATATTTGTGCAATGAATACCCGTTTATCATCTGCATTTCTTCTTGGTGTAGCAATTTTAATGGCCAGTAGTGTATTTTGCTGACACCGATCTATATAAGAGAAATCAGAGATCGCACGGAAACATATAGGTGTTCGTTTTTACCGCCCGCTGTTCGAAATTGGAATAATTGGGAATTATTTTGAAGGTTGTTCGACGAACCCTCTGCCAGGCACTTAAGTGTGATTTTCAGATATCCATGTAGATGTAGATGTTAATAGCGATCTGGTCTGCGTGTCCAAAACAGAACAGCAGCCAATCTGCGTGGCTATCTATTCCGCAAGACGTCTCGTTACCTTTTGGAAGATATGTGCTACCACATGCCTATGTACAGGGCACGCTATCCCTGGAAGATACCATACTCTGTCAATCCTATGTGGTAAGGATCCCAGACCGCGCAGCAGTACTCCAAATGAGGACAGACAAGTGTAGTGTAGGCGGTCTCTGTAGCAGATCTGTTGCATCCTCTAAGTGTTCTGCCAATAAAAAGGTCTTTGGTATGCCTTCTGCATACCATTTTCTGTGTTTTCTTTCCAATTTAATTGTTTGTAATTGTAATTACTAGCTATTTAGTTGAATTTACCACGTATAGATTGGTGTCGTTTATAGTGTAACCGAAGTTTAACGGATTCGTGTGGATGACTTCACACTTTTCATTATTTAGGGTCAACTGCAATTAACACACCTTACATACCATCAGAATCGTATTTGATCAATGTAACTCCATCTTCTGGTGGAGTATGGGACTACGGCTGTTCAGTGTTTAATAAAAACAATACCACTCGCCGTTGTATAGGTTTATTTCTAGGCTACCAGTTCCGACGTTACACTACGTCATCTTCAGGCCTAAACTGTGGAAGATATAACAGATAAATAATCACATATTGAAATACAGACCATATTGACTAAAAGAATCAAGTGCTGCACATTACTTTACGTAATTAGAATTATACAGCGATGTTTTATCAGAGCAATAAATCATATTGAAATACAGTGTGTTACATGTAAATTTCCGTAATTACAAGATCTCGGTCTTAATAAAACTCCATAATACACCGTAATATACACTATCAGATTTAATTAGTTTTCATACATATTGTAAAATCTTCAGTATCGTCATGTATTGATAAAACAGAAGTGTAGCCATCAGTACAGCATATTTATTGTCTTCAAAACGTATGACTCTACGTGGCAGACGCCTTGTTTAGTCAAAAGGCGAAAGACGGGTAAGAGGGACCAACAAATCACACGTAAAACAGACTGATGGTTACATTACATGGTTACATTTTGAGCATTTATTGAATTAATGTGGCATTTGCAGGTAATCACGCTGTAACAGCATGCGTTCTCAGAAATAATAAGTTCACAAAGGTATACGTATCACATTGGAACAATGGAAATAAAATGTTCAAATGTACCTACGTTCTGTATTTTAATTTATAAAACCTACATGTTACCAACTGTTCATCTAAAATTGTGAGCCATACGTTTGTGATTATTAGAGCGCCATCTATCACAAAGCGAAAAAAGTGGTCCAACTAGAACAGGGCTTCACAACATACGTGCTCGCGGAGCAAGCTGTGAGCAGCAGGGCGCGAGCACGCTACCCCCACTACCGGACCAGAGCGGAGAGTGGGGAGGGTCACGTGGGGCACACAACAGCTGCCGCCAGTCAATGTAAATCCGCAGCCACCTGCAGGGATATCACTCACGAATTATTACTGCGACAAATGAAACAAATAAAGGAGAATGTACATGTGCCAAATAATTTTATTAACTTGGTGTATGCCTCTAAATTCGCATTAATTTGTGAACTGTTACACAATAAAAGATGTCACTGAAGTGTGGGATTATCGGTTATCTTGTACTTTTTGCCCTTTACAATTGCGTCTAAGTTCGGAGTAATTGTTCTTGTGCACTGTAGGCGCAGCGTGCAGTTTAAATTTCGATCAGACAATGCGTTTCTCAGGCGCGTCTTGTTACATTTCATTGCAGAGAACAGTTGTTCGCAGACATACGTGGAACCGAACATTGATATTATTGTAGTCGCCAATTTGTGTAAACGAGGAAATCTATTATGAGGGAAGTGTCTGTAGAATTCCAAAATGTTTTTCTTGTGCCGAAATTTGTCTCTGTATTCTCTGTCACACTGGAGGTCAATAATTTCTAGTTGCAGCTCACGACGAATCTCTTCAATATACGCTGAATACGGAGAGGAGAACAGATCAAAATCACTGTCTAGTGCTGTCAGATCTTGAAAGCGTTGATCAAATTCTTCCTTAAGGGCAACGAAACTATGTGAATAACGTTCACAGTCTTTGTGAACATCTTGCACGGATGATAATTTAGGAAAATGAGCTAGATTTCTTGTTCCCAGTTGACTCACCCAAAGCATCAATTTCATTTTAAAAGTTCGTGTTCGATCTATGAAATGAGTAATTAGCAGATCTTTAATCTTGTAGTGAAATGTTCAAAGCATTCAGATGGCTAGTTAAATCTGCTAAGAACGCTAGATCACATTTCCATGAAGGCTCTTTCAATTCAGGAACACACGTTATGAGGGCAGTTCTATAAGTGATGCAACACTTTTTTTTTCTCGGCCAATTTTGGTTGAAAAAACCGGAAATTTCTTGTGGAATATTTTCAAACATTCCCGCTTCGTCTCGTACAGTTTCATTGACTTCCGACCGGTGGCAGCGCTGTACGGAGCTGTTAAAATGGCGTCTGTAACGGATGTGCGTTGCAAACAACGGGCAGTGATCGAGTTTCTTTTGGCGGAAAACCAGGGCATCTCAGATATTCATAGGCGCGTGCAGAATGTCTACGGTGATCTGGCAGTGGACAAAAGCACGGTGAGTCGTTGGGCAAAGCGTGTGTCATCATCGCCGCAAGGTCAAGCAAGACTGTCTGATCTCCCGCGTGCGGGCGGGCCGTGCACAGCTGTGACTCCTGCAATGGCGGAGCGTGCGAACACACTCGTTCGAGATGATCGACGGATCACCATCAAACAACTCAGTGCTCAACTTGACATCTCTGTTGGTAGTGCTGTCACAATTGTTCACCATTTGGGATATTCAAAGGTTTGTTCCCGCTGGGTCCCTCGTTGTCTAACCGAACACCATAAAGAGCAAAGGAGAACCATCTGTGCGGAATTGCTTGCTCGTCATGTGGCTGAGGGTGACAATTTCCTGTCAAAGATTGTTACAGGGGATGAAACATGGGTTCATCACTTTGAACCTGAAACAAAACGGCAATCAATGGAGTGGCGCCACACCCACTCCCCTACCAAGAAAAAGTTTAAAGCCATACCCTCAGCCGGTAAAGTCGTGGTTACAGTCTTCTGGGACGCTGAAGGGGTTATTCTGTTCGATGCCCTTCCCCATGGTCAAACGATCAACTCTGAAGTGTATTGTGCTACTCTTTAGAAATTGAAGAAATGACTTCAGCGTGTTCGTAGGCACAAAAATCTGAACGAACTTCTCCTTCTTCATGACAATGCAAGACCTCACACAAGTCTTCGCACCCGAGAGGAGCTCACAAAACTTCAGTGGACTGTTCTTCCTCATGCACCCTACAGCCCCGAGCTCGCACCGTCGAATTTCCATATGTTTGGCCCAATGAAGGACGCAATCCGTGGGAGGCACTACGCGGATGATGAAGAAGTTATTGATGCAGTACGACGTTGGCTCCGACATCGACCAGTGGAATGGTACCGTTCAGGCATACAGGCCCTCATTTCATGGTGGCATAAGGCCGTAGCATTGAATGGAGATTACGTTGAAAAATAGTGTTGTGTAGCTAAAAGATTGGGGAATAATCTTGTGTATTTCAATGCTGAATAAAACAACCCCTGTTTCAGAAAAAAAAATGTGTTGCATTACTTATTGAACTGCCCTCATATTTATTTCCATGAATATATTTATCCCATCTAATAGGCAAAAAAATCGATTTAATAATTCGCCACGACTAAGCCAGCGGACCTCGCTGTAATAAGGCAGCCTACCATACTGGCTTTCATGCTCAAGAAAGCTTTTAAATAGCCTGTGTTGTAGCCCATGCTTCCTTATATAATTGGTTGTACGAACAACCACACTCATCACATTTTTTAGAGTGATACTGTTTGCACATAAGTTTTTCTGGTGGATCACAAAGGTATCGTCGTTATATTTTAATTGTATTCAAATGCATGTTATTATTATTATGACCGACCAAATCGTAACAAATCGCGCGGCGTGCGTTTTTAACGATAGCTTTACACTCGCCCAGCCTTTATTCGTGCGATATTATATATAAATATACAGACAGGACCGAAAGATCGATCTCTCTACCGTAACCAATAGAAGCAAATACGCTTTTCAAGTTCCGTTACCTCTGTCTTGACTCGTATTGTTACATTAGGTTTAAATAGTTCTCAGTTCTTGGGGACTGATGACCTCAGATGTTAAGTCCCATAGTGCTCAGAGCCTTTTTTTTTTTTTTTTAGGTGTTCCAGGGTGGTCAGCTATCCACGAAACGACGTTCTGTTTTTTGAGTGGCGTAGCGCACAACGCGTTACGCACTACACGCCGTAAACACGTTCAGCCGTGTACAAGTAAATAGGAAGCTAAACTGAAACAATGGACGTGCGACTAAAAGCTTGCGCGGTTTTATTTAATTGTTGCCGACGCGTTCAGTGTGACAGCGGAAGGGAGAAACCGTGGGCGAGGGAGCAGGAGCATTAACTCTCTCTGCTTGTTCCTCTTCTGTAACGATTTCGCTACGCAGTTGCTTCACGGTTATCGATTACACGCAGTTGTGCGGTCAATCAGTGAGACATCATAACTAGATAGAGCTAGAGACCCCAGTCTAAATTTTTAAAATATTGTAAACATAAAGCGAAAATACGTATCGTCACTAGTTTTTAGTTAAAATACGCAATAACCGTTGAAAAGGAGCCAAATATGCAGATGCATATGCAACATGCAAATGCATATAATCTGGTCTCTAATTATAACACTTAAGCTCATGAAATCATCGACGATGACTGCAATGTAGGAACCAAAATTACTAATGTTGTGTAGGTCGACATCGCACGATTTTTAAACTACGGAAACTTGTCGTCACGTTTGGCAGTTAACAGTACACCTTGAGGAAGCCGTCTTGCAATAGTCGCCGAAACGTCGGAATTTTATAGTTGACGCTGCGGCCTCAAACCCAGAAGAATTTTATTGACTGTGACAACGAAGATTAGATGGGTAGATCACATAACTAATGAGGAGATACTGAATAGAATTGGGGAGGAGTTTGTGGCACAACTTGACGAGAAGGAGGGACCGGTTAGTAGGACATGTTCTGAGGCATCAAGGTATCACAAATTCAGCATTGGAGGGCAGCGTGGAGGGTAAAAATCGTGGAGACCAAGAGATGAATACACTAAGCAGATTCAGAAGGATGTAGGTTGCAGTAGGTACTGGGAGATGAAGAAGCTTGCACAGGATAGAGTAGCATGGGGAGCTGCATCAAACCAGTCTCAGGACTGAAGACCACAACAACAATGTGACAACGGCCGCGGAAGCCTACATTTACAAATGTAGTGTTGATTTCACAGTTTCAGAACGATCGCGGGAAGGAATTACTTGCATAAAATATCAGGAAGTGTGGGTAGGGAGCGGTTTAAAGTGGAACGACCACATAAAATTCACCATGGGTGAAGCAGATACAAGATTCATATTGACTGGAAGAGTCCTCAGGAAGTGCAGTAGACATACGAGGGTCACTGCAAAAGAAACGCACACTATTTTTTCTACATTTTTTATTCTACATGTCTGAAAGTTTTAGAGTCTGTAGATACACCCTTTAGGAACAATATTTTCATTTCTCCACATAATTTCCATCCCTCTTAACTGCCTTACGCCATCTTGGAACCAGCGCCTGTATACCCGCACGGTAAAATTCTGGCCCAACCTTCTGGAGCCACTGTTTGGCAGCGTGCACAAGGGAGTCACCATCGTCAAACCTTGTTCCACGAAGAGAGTCTTTCAGTTTCCCAAAGAGATGATAGTCACATGGAGCCAGGTCAGGACTGTAAGGCGGGTGTTTCAGTGTTGTCAATCCGAGTTTTGTGATCGCTTCCACGGTTTTTCGACTGACATGTGGCCGTGCATTGTCGTGCAACAGCAAAACGTCCTGCTTTTGCCGATGTGGTCGAACACGATTCAGTCGAGCTCGAAGTTTCTTCAGTGTCATCACATATGCATCAGAATTTATGGTGGTTCCACTTGGCACGATGTCCACAAGCAAGAGTCCTTTGGAATCTAAAAACACCGTAGCCATATTTTTTCCAGCAGAAGGTGTGGTTTTGAATTTTTTTTCTTGGGTGAATTTGCATGATGCCACTCCACTGATTGCCTCTTCGTCTCTGGTGAAAAATGATGGAGCCATGTTTCATTACCTGTCAGAATTCTTCCAAGAAATTCATCTCCAACATTCTCGTACTGTTCCAAAAGTTCGCTGCATACCGTTTTTCTTGTTTTTTTGTGAGCCACTGTCAACATCCTGGTAACCCACCAGGCACAAACCTTTTTTAACGCCAACACTTTCAGTATTCTGCAAACACTTCCTTCCCCTATCACAACGTAGTGTGACAATTCGTTCACTGTGATGCGTCTGTCAGCAGTCACCATTTCGTTAACTCTCTGCACAGTGTCTGGAGTGTGTGCAGTACGAGGCCTGCCGCTGCGAGGACAATCCTCAATATTGCCGTGCCTGGTTTCATCGCGTAACCTGCTCGCCCACCGACTAACTGTACTGCCATCGACAGCAGCCTCTCCGTACACCTTTTTGAACCGCTTGTGGATGTTTCCTACTGTCTCCTTTTCACAGCACAGGAATTCTATGACAGCACGTTGCTTCTGACGAACTTCAAGTGTAGCATCCATCTTGAAGACATGCTGTGACAGCGCCACTCACGGGAACAGGTTGAACTAAGTTTGAAAACAAGCGGGAAAGATGTATCTGCACACTGTACACTTTCACACATGCAGAATGAAAACTGTATTTTTACAAAAATAGTGTGCATCTCTTTTAGATTGGATTGGATTGTTTGGAGGAAGAGACCAAACAGCGAGGTATCGGTCTCATCGGATTAGGGAAGGAAGGGGAAGGAAGTCGGCTGTGCCCTTTCAAAGGAACCATCCCGGCATTTGCTTGGAGCGATTTTGGGAAATCACGGAAAACCCAAATCAGGATGGCCGGACGCGGGATTGAACCGTCATCCTCCCGAATGCGAGTCCAGTGTGCTAACCACCGCATTTTTTTGGAGTGACCCTCGTATGAAGGAGGTAGCTTATAAAAGCCTCGTTCAACCAAAGCCTGAATATTGCTCGTCAGTCTCGGTTCCATACCAGACAGGACAAACAGAGAAGATCCAAAGAAGAGCAGTGCGTTTCTCTACAAGCTCATTTACTGAGCGCGAAAGTGCCACAGAGAGGCTCAGTGAACTCCTGTGGCAGACTCTGCAAGAGAGGCATTCTGCATCACGGTGTGCTCTACTGCTAAAGTTTCGAGTCCTTACAAGAGTTAATCAATATATTGCTTACTCCTACACTCATGTTCATAAATTAAGAATAATTGCAGAATGTGGTGCCACACAACGTGGCACTACGCAAAACTGGCGCTAATAGCATAGGCGCGGTATTGGTGATAAGTTGAGAAAACCGTCCCAAAACACATGTGCTACAAAACGCCACTGTTTCCTGCGCATGTACCACGACATGAATGTGGGATATGATCACCATGCATACGTACACTGACCACACAATGGGTTGGCATACTCTGGATCAGGTGGTCGAGCAGATGCTGGGGTATAGGTTCCCATTCTTGCACCAGTGCCTGTCAGAAATCCTGAAGTGTCGCGGGGGTTTGAAGACGTGCAGCGATACGTTGACCGAGAGCATCCCAGATGTGCTCAATGGGGTTTAGGTCTGGAGAAGAGGCAGGCCACTCCATTTGTCTGTTTCGCCTATTTCAAGATACTCTTCCACAAAGACAGCTCGGTGGGGCTGTGCATTATCATCCATCAGGAGGAAGGTGGGACCCACTGCACCCCTGAAAAGGTGGACATGTGCAAAATGACATCCTGATACACCTGACCTGTTACAGTTCCTCTGTCAAAGACATGCAGGGGTGTACGTGCACCAATCATAATCCCATCCCACATCATCAAACCACGATCTCCATGCAGGTGCCTTTCAAGGACATTAAGGGGTTGGTATCTGATTCCTGGTGCACACCAGATGAAAACCCGGCCACAATCACTGTTCAGACTATACACGGACTCATCCGTGAACATAACCAGGGGACCACTGTTCCAATGTCCACGTACTTTACGGGCTCTCCTGTGACCATGGGTCAGTGGACTGCGTCTTGCAGGTCTCCAGGTGAATAAACCGTCTCTGTTCAGCCATCTGTAGACTGTGTGTCTGGAGACAACTATTCCAGTGGCTGCGGTAAGGACCCGAGTGAGGCTACCTGCAGTACTCTGTGGCCGTCTGTGGGCACTGATGGTCATATATCGGTCTTCTTGTGGTGTTGTACACTGTGGACGTCCCGTACTGTAGCGCCTGGACACGTTTCGTGTCTGCTGGACTCGTTGCCATAATCTTGAGATCACACTTTGTGGCACATGGAGAGCCCGTGCTATGACCTGCTGTGTTTGACCAGCCTCCAGTTGCCCTAGTATTCTACCCCTCATAATGTCATCAATATGTGTTCTTTGAGCCATTTTCAACACACATTCACCATTAGCACGTCTGAAAAGGCCTGTACACTTACTCGCTTCACCGTGCTCTGACATGGACTGACACACCTCTGCATACGTGGACTGCTGCCAGCGTCACCATGTGAAGACCGCAGGTCAAATGCACTGCATGGCCGTACCGCAAGGTAATTTAAACCCACAAACCGTCCACCAGAGCGCTGTTTCACCATGTATGAGCATTATCCTTAATTTATGAGCATGAGTGTACATACAGGGTAGAAAAAAAATTGTGTTATAAAATTTTTACCCTGGATGGCTGATGCCAGTAGGGACCAAAATTACTAATGTTGTGTAGGTCGACAAGCGCCGTTTTTAAACTGCGGAAACTTGGCGCCATGCACTCCGATTGGCTGTGGGATTGCCCTGTTGAAGTTCATCGGTTGACGGGCAGCGCTATGGTTCTCAGTCCACACACACACAAATTTGCCTCACCCCGTCACTGCCCTATCGTGATACGCACACGTGTCCAATAGACCTTGCCATTTGTCTCCACCTCATGTCAGAGGCATTCACACGCAAGCTTTGCCTCAGAGCACACACACGTCACCTGCAATCTAGTCACACAGTAAGCACGGTGGCACAGTATTCATTTGAAGAACACTGAGATGTGGTATTTGTTTTTGGACTAGCCGACGGTAATGAACATGAAGCTGGACGGTTGTATGAGGAACGGTACCCAGCAGGACGCCACCCACACTCGCAAACGTTTACAGCAGTTCACCGGTGACTTGGCGAAACAGGCTCGTTAGCAGGATATCACGGTGATGCTGGAAGACCTTGAACATGACGGGATGTTGCATTTGAAGCGACAGTTCTGGAGCGCATCGAGGAAGCGTCTACAAGTACTCGAGTGGTTGGACACGATGTGGGGGTCACTCATCGGTTTGAGGGATGACGGCCAGCATCCATTTAGTTTCCGCCCTGTCCAAGACATAAAACCTGTGGCGGACTATGAACATGGGCTAGGGTTTTGCCAGTGGTTTCTGCAAAGTGTTGCACGAGATCCCGACTTCCTCCCCATTGCATTGTTTACTGACGAGAGCACCTTCCATCGGGATAGCCTTTACAACACTCGAAACATTTATTACTGGGCAAGGGGAAATCCTCATGTCACGTACGTCCACGGACACCAGGAACAATTTTCGCTCAACGTTTGGGCAGGCATTTTGGCTGACAATCTGATTGGGTCGGTCCATATACCTCCTCGACTTACCGGGGCACATTACTTTCACTTTTTGCAAGAAACTCTACCCAGCCTGCTGGAAGATGTTCCCCTGGACATACGGCTACGCATGTGGCTGTAGTACGATGGGGTGCCCACACATAACATTTGTGCTGTGTGTGGATACTTAAATGGACTCTTCGACGGCCAGATAATTGGGCAGAGGTGCTCGTAGGCCCCCGCGATCACCAGACTTTTACCTGTGGGGATTTTTCGAGGTTCTAGTTCACCCACCCGGACTCTAAATACTTAGGAACATTGTGTAATTAATGGATCGCATTCAGCATGCCACCAATCTTTGAAAGAATTCGACAAAACACCGTTCGACATTACCAAGCTTGTGTCGCATCAGTGGGTCGCCAGTTCGGGCAACTGCTTTAAGTAAACATGTCCTGCTACAAAAAAAGGCCCTTTTCAGGGCCGACACAATTTGTAAAAGACTTTCTGTATGCAAACTAACAGCTATTAATGGGTTTGTTTACAGTACATCTTATCATGAAACTATAATGGATGTGTCGGGACCCTGGTGGATTCGCCCCCAGGCCCCCTGAGTGGAAGGCTGGAGTGGTACCACCGAACATGCCGGCTATCTCGGATACATTGCAATCTCTGGCAGGCAAAGCATTCGAGGTCATGCCTTGTCCAGAGCATCTGGCAGCAGGGCAATCCAGCAGCCAATTGGAGAGTGTGGTGCCAAGTTTCTGTAGTTTAGAAATTTTCCACTGACGACCTACACAACATTAGTAATTTTGGTTCATACTGGCATCAGGTATCTAGGATTAAAATTTCGTAACATAATTTTTCTCGCTGGCTGGAGTGGCTTTGCGGTTCTAGGCGCTACAGTCTGGAACCGAACGACCGCTACAGATGCAAGTTCGAATCCTGCCTCGGGCATGGATGTGTGTGATGTCCTTAGGTTAGTTAGCTTTAATTAGTTCTAAGTTCTAGGCGACTGATGACCTCAGAAGTTAAGTCACATAGTGCTCAGAGCCATTTGAACCATAATTTTTCTCCATCCTGTATATCTCGCGAGAAGGACAGGAGGGTAAGATTTGAGAGACCCAAACTCACATGGAGGCTTACCAGCAACCGTTCATCGCATGAACTGTTCGCGAATGGAACTGGAAAATGGGAAAGTGACACTGCTGCACAAAGTACCCTTCGCTACACACTGCAACGTAGCTTCCTAAGTACAGATGGAGCTGATGATGTAGATCCAGATGTATATGTCATTTCCAAAGGAACCATACCTGCATTTGCCTTGTTGATGATGAATATTACTCCCGAATGGAATAAAAGTTTAGTCAGATAATTACTGTAATGTGATTAACAACTTTTCCTATTTTGAAGGATCACTGTGCAACATGTCCCTTTCACATTAGTATACTAATACACATTGCTTTTACTATTGACACATGCATGTTAGCAATGAATCGTTTTGTTTTTACAGCAGGCAGTACATCATGACCATTTCTGTCGAACTGGAGATGAAGCCGCCTCCTGAACATGCAGCTGAAGGAAGCCGAAGAGCCAGCAGACTGAAGCAGCACCTGGCCGCCATTGCTAGTGAGTACAAGTCTGACAACTGCCTTACACACGGCTGGTCCAATGTGATTGCTCAACACCATATCCCTAAAAATAGTTACACCTAGCAGTAGTGGAGCTGTACTGGCACAAAGACAGTCTGCATTGTTGCCAGATCCTCCAAAATTCAGGGGTCAAGCTTACACTGTTGCCAGATCTCCCAAAAGGGTCAATGTCCTAAGGCCATTATCCTCTGTATCTTCAAGGTCGTGGGCCAATGTCCTACTTTGTCAGAGTCCTCTAAGACTGGTTGGTCACAGAAGACTTGTATGCAGTCCACTTTGTGCAATTACTGTGTTTTCCCAATGTTCTACCAATGAATCACAGTCAGTGATCTGACTTACCTATAAATAGGCCAACTGGTCACAACATTCCACATCCTTAGAAACTGCTACTCCCAGGTATTTCTATGAGCTGACCTGTACCAATTGTGACTCATTGATATAGTAGTCAGAGAACTCTACGTTTACGTGTCTTTCGCAAAATAAAACAAAAATTTCACTCTGCTCAGCAGTGATAATTTTTGCACGAATCTGGAATCTCAGAAAGCTCCCATGGGACACCTGTCCAGGTTTGGATTTCAGCTAGCTGCCATGAAAGACCTTGTACACTTCAAAAGTGAGGAGAAAAATGTGCAGTACACATGATGATGAACTCGCACCATATGCAATAGCATCTAAATTAATTTATTTAATAATCATCAGTACACCTCTACATTTGAACCATTTGAAACAGAAAGGACATCGAGACTGTTTTCAATTTCTTGCCATGTTCTTTGTAACACATGCTCTGGCACTGTTGCAATCCCATCAGATGTCTCAACATAGTCATGTTATCCGCTATGATTGCATCCACACAGTCCTCTACGAGTCTCAACAAACGAAAATATGGCTGACATCGAAATAAGTGTGCAAGGAATAGAAAAGCCACTGAAATCACTCAACAGAGGAAAGTCCACTGGACCTGACGGGATACCAGTTCGATTCTACACAGAGTACGCGAAAGAACTTGCCCCCCTTCTAAAAGCCGTGTACCGCAAGTCTCTAGAGGAACAGAAGGTTCCAAATGATTGGAAAAGAGCACAGGTAGTCCCATTCTTCTAGAAGGGTCGTCGAGCAGATGCACAGGACTATAGACCTCTATATCTCTGACACCGATCTGTTGTAGAATTTTTGAACATGTTTTTTGCTCGCATATCATGTCGTTTCTGGAAACCCAGAATCTACTCTGTAGGAATCAACATGGATTACGGAAACAGCGATCGTGTGAGGCCCAACTCGCTTTATTTGTTCATGAGACCCAGAAAATATTAGATACAGGCTCCCAGGTAGATGCCACTTTCCTTGACTTCCGGAAGGCGTTCGATACAGTTCTACAGTGTCGCCTGATAGACAAAGTAAGAGCCTACGGAATATCAGACTAGCTGTGTGGCTGGATTGAAGAGTTTTTAGCAAACAGAACACAACATGTTGTTCTCGATGGAGAGACGTCTACAGATGTTAAAGTAACCTCTGATGTGCCACAGGGGAGTGTTATGGGACCTTTCTTTTCACAATATATATAAATGACCTAGTAGATAGTGTCGGAAGTTCCATGCGGCTTTTTGCGGATCATGCCCCAGTATACAGAGAAGTTGCAGCATTAGAAAATTGCAGCTAAATGCAGGAAGATGTGCAGCGGATAGGCACTTGGTGCAGGGAGTGGCAACTCACCCTTAACATAGACAAATGTAATGTATTGCGAATACATAGAAAGAAGGATCCTTTATTGTATGATTATATGATAGCGGAACAAACACTGGTAGCAATTACTTCTGTAAAATATCTGGGAGTATGCGTGCGTAACGATTTGAAGTGGAATGATCATATAAAATTAATTGTTGGTAAGGTGGGTACCAGGTTGAGATTCATTGGGAGAGTCCTTAGAAAATGTAGTCCGTCAACAAAGGAGGTGGCGTACAAAACACTCGTTCGACCTATACTTGAGTACTGCTCATCAGTGTGGGATCCGTACCACAGGAGATAGAGAAGATCCAAAGAAGAGCGGCACGTTTCGTCACAGGGTTATTTGGTAAGCGTGATAGGGTTACGGAGATGTTTAGCAAACTCGAGTGGCAGACTCTGCAAAAGAGAGGCGCTCTGCATCGTGGAGTAGCTTGCTGTCCAGGTTTCGACAGGGTGCGTTTCTGGATGAGGTATCGAATATATTGCTTCCCCCTACTTATACCTCCCGAGGAGATCACGAATGTAAAATCAGAGAGATTCGAGCGCGCACGGAGGCTTTCTGGCAGTCGTTCTTCCCGCGAACCATACGCGACTGGAACAGGAAAGGGAGGTAATGACAGTGGCACGTAAAGTGCCCTCGGCCACACACAGTTGGGTGGCTTGCGGAGTATAAATGTAGATGTAGATGTAGATGTAGAAACTGAGCGTAGTAAAGTCAGGGGAACATGACCAGGCATTGGGTCCTCTGCATCTGATCCAGCGAGTAGGAAATTTCTTAGCCATTAACTTGTGAACAGGTATTGACCAATGCAGAGGAACTTAGTCCTGTAGGATGATAGTTTTGCGTTGCCAGCCTCGTATCTGACAGTATGCAAACTGCTCCAACATGTCCAGACACACTGACCCGTTCAGTGTGTTCTCTGCAAAGAAGAACAGTCCAGCAATGCAAGACGTTCAGTTTAGCGCCATTATGAACATGTTCAGTGATAGTGTGCAGATTTTGCAAGTCCCAGATCTGAATGTTATACCGATTAATTGTTCCTGATACATGAAAGGTTGCCTCATCTGAGAACAGCCATCTTTCCAGGAACTGGTTGTTCGTGGCAGTATGCTGCAGCATATCCGTAGAAAACTGTTGTCTTGGTTTCTCATTCGCCATCAAGTGTTACAGACCGTGCACTTCGTAAGCATACAAACAAAGATGTTGTTGTACTACAGGATGTAATGTCGCCTGGAGCACATTAACTTGCCTAGGTGCCTGCGGAATTCATACAGGGTGTAACACCTCGGTTCAGATTACAGTGATAAAAGCTATAGAAAGAATAATTTAAAATTAAGAATAGAATTTTTAGAGAGGAAAATAGTGTAGAATCAGAGTTCGGTAATTGCAGATCAAAATTATAGTATATCAGCAACTAGTTTAACGTCTAAGTACAGCAAAGCCACGGAAGCTCCGTCATGGAGAAGGCGGTAACGTTAAACTCTTGTGATGAAAAACCTATAAAAAGGCCTGATCGTCATTATTGCCTCCTTTTTTCCTTGATCGTTTCGTTAAAGGGAGGGAACCCGTGTCAGTCAGCGAGACAATAATGAGATTGGTCTTCATCGTGTTGAGATTCACGATAAACTGTTCGAATATTACGGAGATTAAAAGTGATGTAGTGTACGATCTCTGTTGGTAGCAACGGAATATTAAGGGGATTTTAGGACTTTAGTGCTAGATTGGAACTTTACGGACATATAGGTGACAGAAACTCAAATTATCTGCTGATACGAGTGAATTCAGAGGTACCGGTATTCAGATATTAGCGCGGGGACTTTTGAAAGTGTCGTGTGTCGTTAGTTGCGAATCTGGACGTAGAGCGTGTGCATATCGGCATTTGCGGACTATTTAGATTCCTCCAGGCTAGGAACCTTTTAAATAGGCCATGCTCCATTACCATCTTAATCCTCGAATATAGAGTGAAAGTGAAATACAAGAGTGTTGTACTTATTTCATCTACCTAGTAATAATCAGTGGAGGTTTTACGGAACCAAAGCTATTCAGCAAGAAGTCAGCACCATCTAGCGGAAAGCGTAGGCATTAACTGACACGCTAACTGAAGTGAACGTTTACGTGTTTTACGGACTGCTTAATATGAACTTTTGTGATTCTTTGACATCCCCACTCCCTCCGAAAGGTGGCGCAGGCTGTCTTAATCATAAAAGGGGAGAGTTTTACCCGGGCAAATTACTAAATAAAAGCGATATTTACAAGACTCGTAGTAATAGCGAAACACAAGGCCCGCACCCTATCGGAGAGTCGTCGCTGTCGGGAAGTAAAGCCGAAAAACCTACCGACGATACGTTCCTCTCCACCCTTCAAGGCGACCTCGTCCCCATCCTCCAGCATACCCGTCCCGAATCCAACTCCACTCCTGATGTTATCCTCTCCTCCCCCAACCTCCTTGGCCGCATAACGGTGGATGTCCTGGAACCTATTGGTAGCGACCATCTCCCTGTCCTCCTCACCATTTCAGACGGTCGTCGCCCTCGCCCCGATCCTCGTACTGACCCTCCCCCTAAGTATGTCCACGACTATTCCCGAGCCGACTGGAATGCCTACCGGGATACCCTTTCCACCCAGGTCGATAGCCACCCTCTCACCTACCGCCACCCTGACGATGTCACCCATGCCGCCTCCTTTCTCCAGCAGACCTTGTCTGAGGCCGTGGAGGCCCACGTCCCTACTGTCGCCATCCACCCCCACCGTCGTACCTTACCCCCGCAGGCCGTTCTCCTCCTCCGTGAATCCCGTCGTCTCTACCGTGCCTTCCTCCGCACGCGTGACCCGGACACACTACGACGCCACCGGCAACTCCAGCGACACGTTCGTAATTTGCTCGCGGCTAAGAAACGCCGGGACTGGCGACAGACATGCACTCGTTTAAATGCAACCCTACCAATCAACTCGTCCAAGTTCTGGTCGGCCTTCCGTCGCCTTACCGGAACTAAACCCTCCCCCTACTATCCTCTTCTCCACGATGATCACCCCTTCCCTGACACCCTTAGTAAGGCCAACCATTTTGCCTCCTACCTCTCCGATGTTTTCTCCATCCCCGACGATCCCCAGTTCGATTACTCCCTCTTCCCAGATATCCGCGATCGACTGACACCTCTGTCCCTCCCCTCGCTCCTGGTTTCCAGTACTTGGACAACATTACACACACGGAACTCAATGCCCCTATCACTACCCAGGATCTCATTGATACACTCCGCACCAAACGCAACACCGCTCCTGGTCACGATCGTGCCACCTACCGTCACCTTCGTGAAGCTCCTGTCTCTTTCCTCTCCACCCTGGCCAGGCTCTACAATGTAGTCCTGTCCACCGGTTACTACCCCGACCTGTGGAAAACCTCCCATATCCTCATGTTCCTTAAACCTGGCAAACCGCCGTCCGCCGTCTCCTCCTACCGTCCCATCAGCCTTACCTCGGTCTTCAGCAAGGTCCTGGAATCTATCCTCACGCGCCTCGTCCACCAGCATCTCCGCCAGCACCGCCTCCTTCCCGTCACCCAGTGTGGCTTTCGGCCATCCTTCTCTTCCGATGATCTTCTCCTTCACCTCACTCATCTCCTTTCCGAACAGCTTAATTCCCGTCGCTCCGCAATCTTCCTCTCCCTTGACCTCGAACGCGCTTATGACCGCGTCTGGCATTCCGGTCTCCTCTTCAAGCTCCAAACCTTTGCCCTTCCCATTAACTACGTCCATCTGATCGGTTCCTTTCTCTCCTGCCGTCCTTCCTATGTCACCATCCATAACACCGATTCCTACACCTTTTTCCCCTCCGCCGGTGTGCCCCAAGGCTCCGTCCTCCCCCCCCTTCTGTACCTTTTGTACACGGCGGACATGCCGCCGCTGTCGCCCCCCGTCCACCTCCTCCAGTTTGCCGATGACACCGCGTTCCTCGCCCTTGCCCCCACCCTGCAACGCTCCCAACGCCTTCTCCAATCCCATCTTGACCAGTTCACCGCTTGGTGCAACCAGTGGTTGCTCAAGGTCAATCCCTCCAAAACCCAGGCGATCATTGTAGGCAAAACCACCCCTTCCTTCCGCCTCCTTGATTTCTATCTCACCGTCTATGGCCGTCCTATCGCCCTCACTCCCACCCTTAAGTACCTTGGCGTCACCCTCGACCGTCGCCTCTCCTGGACTCCCCATCTCCAGACGATCCAAGCCAAGGCACATTCCCGACTCCGTCTCCTCAAGCTCCTTTCCGGCCGCACGTGGGGTCTGGACCCCTCCACAATCCTCCACACCTATAAATCCCTCATCCGCCCTATCCTTTGTTACGCCCATCCAGCCTGGATCTCCGCCCCCCCTACCTTCTATAAATCCCTCCAAATCCTTGAACGCCATGCTCTCCGCCTTGCCTATCGCATCCATCTCCCCTCCCCCACGCGGATCCTGTATGATCTCATCCCCTTCCCCCACCTCCTCCTTTTCCTTGAAAGGATACGGATCCTGTACACCTCCTGTAAACTTGATCCTCCTCACCCACTCGTGTCCCCGATCCTCTCCCACCCCCGCCCGCTGCCGCGCCTGTATTCCCACGTCCCACCCGGTCTCCATCTCTCCACCCTCCTTACCCTCTCCCAAGGTGGCTTCCGCCAGCTCCCCCTCCCTGATGATGTCCTCGTCCCCTCCATCTACCCCTCTTATCAACTTTGATCCTCCCCCCCACCTCCTGTGTCCTCTCCTTTAGGCACCCTCCTTCCCTCCCTTCCCTTCCCTCCTCTTTCCTTTCCCCCCCCCTCCTCCCCTCTCCACCGGGCTTCCCCTCCCCCTTCCTCCCTACCCCTCTCTCCTTTGCCCATGGCATCTCTGCTCCCCCCTCTGCCATTCCCCTTCCCATTCCTCCTCCTCCACCTCCTCTCTCGGCAGGTCCCCGGACTCGTACACGCTCAGTGAACATTCGCGCGCCGGAGATCATCGCCGTCAGTGTTTCGTGTGTGTGCCTTCGTTTGTGTGTAGTGTTGTTCGCCGTCACGCCCCCACCGTTCACGTGCCGTCGCCACCATCCATGTTCTGTGCATCGTGTCGCCCAGTGTTAGTGATGTTTCTCGTCCAGCGTGAACGGCTACATGTTTTTTCGATTTTTAGTGTCTACATTTTTTTGCCCACCGTTTTTACTGTCTACTCTGTGCCACCTTTATGTTCTACTTGTTGTAACACTCAAGGCTGAAGAGCGGCGTATTGTGCTGCTGCCAGCCCGCCTTTGTATAAGGTGTTAAAATCACAATAAAGGAAAAAAAAACCGACGATACGTATCTACGAGCAGACGTCTACGTGGAGTACCTAGAAAGGGGACCACAAGAGAGCTGGGGATGCTTCAAGGGGCTTTTGAGAAATGCTTTTCTCGTGTCCTCCGCTGTCTCTTATGAAACATTACGATGTGCACCACCCAAATGATTCAGAACACTTCCAGTTGCCAGAAACCTATATAATACTAGTCTTTAATTGTTTTCACAGCAGCTGCCTCACATCCATACTGCCGGGCTGGGGTGGCTGAGCAGTTCTAGGCGCTACAGTCGCGCAGGTTCGAATCCTGCTTCGGGCATGGATGTGTGTTATGTCCTTAGGTTAGTTAGGTTTAAGTAGTTCCAAGTTCTAGGAGACTGATGACCTCAGAAGATAAGTCCCATAGTGCTCAGAGCCATTTGAACCATTTGAACATCCATACCACGATAATTTATTTGCTTAGTAATCGGGGATTATCTTTCTGAAAATCACACTACTCCTTGTGCGCATTGCTACACTCTGGCGGCAGTTGTTGGCAGAACTGATGTGGGGTTAGAAATTCTTTGAGATTGTCTAGCCTGCGGAGAAATTTCACTATCATATCTATTGTAGTTTGGTCTTTGAAATGTCAAAGGACTGAGAGAGACAAACCGTAGACTGCCTGGCAGAAAAAGTGGAGCACCCAGAAAGGGGACAGGGAACGAAATGAAAATTAACGAATTGAGAGTGCATGTGAAGTTACTTCAGTGATTACAAAATGGAGTCAAATTACGTGTAAATTTAAGAGTGCAGGAAATCTGTGGCCCACTGTTGTGCCATCAGGATTCACTCAGTCCCCAACAGCTGTGACCTGAAGCCATAATCGATGGCTTCGCGCACTTCTTCACCAGGAGTAACACTAATGTGGCTCTCCAAAACATTTTAAGGATGGGAACTCTCCCTAAAAATGGTTCAAATGGCTCTGAGCACTATGGGACTTAACATCTGAGGTCATCAGTCCCCTAGAACTTAGAACTACTTAAACCTAACTAACCTAAGGACATCACACACATCCATGCCCGAGGCAGGATTCGAACCTGCGACCGTACCGGTCACGCAGTTCCGGACTGAAGCGCCTAGAACCGCTCGGCCACCGGGCCGGCTGGACCTCTCCCTGTGTCGCCACAATACTCACTGCAATGGTCATCTGTGGTAGTGCCGAACCATGATTCATTCCGAATACAATGAAACGCTTTCATCAGCACACCATCATTCCCAGGCACAGCATTATATTTCAACAAGTTACATAAATGGGTAACTGATGGAGACTTTTGAAACAGTGCAGAGGCACAGTCAAAATAGAAAATGTCCATTCCTCTTGGAGTGCTAGTCTTGCAAATTTCACACGAAAACGTCTTTGAAGTTTGGATGGTAGCAGCTGTATTCACGGAAGTAGAGCTGTGGGGAAGAGTCGCGGGTCGTGCTTGAGTAGATCAACCAGTAGAGCACTTTCCAACGAAAGGCAAAGGTCCCGAGTTCGAGTCTCTTATCAGCACACAGTTTTAATGTGCCAGCAACGTTGAAAAAGTATACTTCAGTAAAACAAAAAAACAAAAAATATCTCCATGCATAGCCTGGGTATTACAGCATGTATACCTTCCTCACTGGATAACGTGTCCTCGATGTCAGCATTTGTTCTTGTGGTGGGCACTGATCATAATGTTTTGGTTAGTCAACGTATACCTATGGGAGATATGAATTTGATAACCTATAAGGAGGGACTTGACTACAAGCCAAGAAGTAAACACACTATATGAGGAAAATTATCCAGACACCTGGCTGATTACCTACAAGTTCATGGCGCCCTCCATCGGTAATGCTGGAATTCAGTATGCTGTTGGTCCACCGTTAGCCTTGATGACAACTTCCACTCTCGCAGGCACACTTTTAATCAGGTGCTGCAAGGTTTCTTGGCGAATGGCAGCCCATTCTTCATGGAGTGCTGCGCTGAGGACAGGTATTGATGTCATTCAGTGAGGCCCGTCACGAACTCGGCGATACAAAACATTCCAAAGGTATCCAGAATGAGATTTTCACTCTGCAGCGGAGTGTGCGCTGATATGAAACTTCGTGGCAGATTAAAACTGTGTGCCAGACCGAGAGAGTTTCATATCAGCACACACTCCGCTGCAGAGTGAAAATCTCCTTCTGGATATTCTACTGTTTCTGTGAGAGCCACCAGCAGACACCCAGCGTCCCAGACTGACCTCGGCCTCGCCCGGACCTGTCCGCAGTGAGCATCGGGGCGCTGGGCACGGGCACGACACTGGGCTGGACCAGCGTGGCCATCCCGGAGCTGCAGTGCGGCTACGTGTCTGCGGCCGGAGCGCAGTGCTACCAGTCATGGCAGCTGGCCTGGGTCTCGGGCTGCATGTCGCTCGGGGCGCTGGCGTTCTCGCTGCCTGTGGGGCGGCTGGCCGACGTGCTGGGCCGCAAGCGGGCCGGGCTCTGCCTGGGCCCCCTCTTCCTGGCTGGCTGGGCCTTCCTCATCTGGGGAGACTCGGTGAGTCCTGCTGTACTCCTCTGCACCACCACACCACACACCGTTCTTATTGAACTACACTACTGGCCATTAAAATTGCTATACCACGAACATTACGTGCTACAGACGCGAAATTTAACCGACAGGAAGAAGATGCTGTTATATGCAAATGATTAGCGTTTCAGAGCATTCACACAAGGCTGGCGCCGGTGGCGACACATGCAGTGTGCTAACATAAGGAAAGTTCCCAACCGATTGCTCATACACAAACAGCAGTTGACCGGCGTCGCCTGGTGAAACGCTCTTGTGATGCCTCGTGTAAGGAGGAGAAATGCGTACCTTCACGTTTCCGACTTTGATAAAGGTCGGATTGTAGCCTATCGCGACATTGGTGCTCGCGTTGGACGAGATCCGATGACTGTTAGCAGAATATGGAATCGGTGGGTTCAGTAGGGTGATACGGAACGCCGTGATGGATACAAATGGCCTCGTATCGAAATGACAGGCATCTTATCTGCATGGCTGTAACGGATCGTGCAGCCACGTCTCGATCCCTGAGTCAACAGATGGGGACGTTTGCAAGACAACAACCATCTGCACCAACAGTTGGACGACGTTTGCAGCAGCACGGACTGTCAGCTCGGAGACCGTGTCTGCGGTTACCCTTGACGCTGCATCACAGACAGGAGCGCCTGCGATGGTGTACTCGACGACGAACCTGGGTGCACGAATGGCAACACGTTATTTTTTCGGATGAATCCAGGTTCTATTTACAGTATCATAATGTTTGCATCCATGTTTGGCGACATCGCGGTCAACGCACATTGGAAGCGTGTATTCATCATCGCCATACTGGTGTATCACCTGGCATGATGGTATGGGGTGCCATAGGTTACACATCTCGGCCTCTTCTTGTTCGCTTTGACAGCACTTTGAACAGTGGACGTTCCATTTCAGATGTGTTACGATCCGTGGCTCTACCCTTCATTCGATCCCTGCGAAACCCTACATTTCAGCAGGATAATGCACGACTGCACGTTGCAGGTCATGTATGGGTCTTTCTGGATACAGAAAATGTTCGACTGCTGCGCTGGCCAGCACATTCTCCAGATCTCTCACCAATTGAAACGTCTGGTCAATGGTGGCCGAGCAACTGGCTCGTCACAATACGCCAGTCACTACTCTTGATGAACTATGCTTTCCTGTTGAAGCTGCATGGGCAGCTGTACCTGTACACACCATCCAAGCTCTTACTCAATGCCCAGGCGTATCAAGGTCGTTATTACTGCCACAGGTGGTTGTTCTGGGTACTGATTTCTCAGGATCTATGCACGCAAATTGCGTGAAAATGTAATCATATGTCAGTTCTAGTATAATATATTTGTCCAATGAATACCTGTTTATCATCAGCATTTCTTCTTGGTGTAGCAATTTAAATGGCCAGTAGTGTATATCAAATAACGGTTTGCATTATGACATTCAAACTGCACAGTTGGCCTCAGGGCACCGTGGAAATTAGTATCTGCATGGTTTTCTTTAATTCGTTTGGTTTAGCAATGAAGCCCTCTTTCATTTGGACGGGTTTGTCAATAAGCAGAACTGGCGCATTTGGGGAACTGAGAATTCGCATTTCACAATCGCGAAGTCTCTTCACCCTAAACATGGGATTGTGTGGTGCACAGAGTCCAGTCACGGAATAATCGGTGCGATATTCCTCAGTACCATGGTAACTACCAAACTCTATGTGAAGGTTTTGGAAGATGATTTCATCCCTGTTTTCCAAAGTGCCTCTGATTTCGACGAGATGTGATGCATGCGAGACGGAGCTCGACACCATCAAAGCTGGACAGTGTTTGATGTCCTGGAGGAGCACTTTGGGGACCGTATTCTCATTCTGGGCTACTCAGAGGCTACTGGCGTGGGTCTCCATTGTCTGCCATATCCTCTGGATCTGAACACGTGCGACTCATTTTGTGGGTCTGTACTAAAGGCAGGATGTACAACAACAATCCCAATACCATTTCTTAGCTGAAAACAGGTATTCGGGAGGTCACCGACAGTATCAACATTCTGACACTTCAGCCGTCACGTAGAATTTCGCTATTTGTCTGCGCCACATCATCGCTAATGAGGGTGGGCATACCGAATATGTCATAACCTAAATCCGAACATCTGTAGTGACGTTTACATGTTGAATAAAATGTGTGCACGCCGTAGTTTCTAACTAATTTACGTTTTTCTTCATACAGTTCAATAAGTGTCACCGTGTAGCATCATGTCTAGGCACGGCGAGGTCCAAAGCGATTTTGCGATGGTGTAAGCTGAGGGTATCATTCGGAGTGCTATACTGTTTTATGGTAGCGTGTGCAGACTGCATAACCTGTGGAATTGACTGGACTGAGACGTGCTTTGTGAACTTCCAGCACCACTGTTCACAGCCTATACTACCACTTCTGCGCCCTGTCGCACAATGAATACACTCTGATGTCCTTAAAACGTCCTTATGTTTTAGGGACATGTGTTCATCTTTTATTTACCAACGTAAGCCTGCTTTTAGTAAATACGACGGGATCCTATGATTATTTAACGATCTGTTACCATTTTAAATCTGACATTTCGTGGGGAACCAATATTTGCTGAGTGCCTTGCAATGTATGTTAAAGGCATAAAATCAAATACCTCAAAATAACATGAAAGACCGAAACCTGGGTTGTACTTAAACGAACAGCACAAGACACAAGTGGTGGTGTATTGCTCCAAAACGAAATTGCCTTAAGGGGACATTGTACCGGGTGATCAAAAAGTCAGTATAAATTTGAAAACTTAATAAACCACGGAATAATGTAGATATAAAGGTAAAAATTGACACACATGCTTTGAATGACATGGGGTTTTATTAGAACAAAAAAAAAAAAAAGTTCACAAAATGTCCGACAGATGGCGCTGGACAGCAAAACGTCAGTGACTGCACATGACAATCGTGTATAAAAGGAGCTGCAATGAGAGAGAGAATCAGATGCGCCAGCAGTCGCAGCATGTTGACGTTACCTGAAAAGGCGCTTTTAGTGAAGCTGTATTATCAGAATGGGGAATGTGCTAGTTCAGCGTTACGATCCTATCGCCATAGGAAGGGGATTCGAACGGGTAAAGGTCCGCTGACAAATGCAGCTGTGGCGAGAATGATTTCGAAGTTTGAAGCCATGGGTTGTTTAGACGATAGACCCCGTAGTGGCTGACCGAGTACAAGGCGTAATGCTGTTGAGACAGTTCAGGAAGAAATGGAGACGGTAGCGGGTTCGTCTGTGCACGGAGAAGTCAGCGCTCATGCAGTCGCACGTCGCACCAGCTTTCCATACACTACTGTTTGGTTGGCACTTAGGCGTACCCTCCGATGCTATCCGTACAAAATCCATCGGCATCGTGAACTGTTACCTGGCGATTTAGTGAAGCGGAGGGCATTTGCGGTGTGGGCGTTTCAAAACATGGCGGAAGATGACGATTGGTTGAGTAACGTGTTGTGGACTGACGAAGCTCATTTCACGCTCCGAGGGTCTGTCAACGCCCACAACTGCAGAGTTTGGGCTACCTAAAATCCTAAAACTGTCGTGGAAACTCCATTGCACGACGAAAAAGTCACGGTATGGGTTGGATTTACCACATCTACCGTTATCGGGCCTTTTTTCTTCGAGGAAATGCCTGATTCTGGTTTTGTAACTGCTACAGTGAAGGGTGAGAGGTACGCCAATATGTTACACAACCGCATCATCCCCAGCGTGGCTGATAAACACCTGCTGGAACGTACGATGTTTATGCAGGATGGCGCTCCATCCCATACTGCTAGACGCGTGAAAGATCTCTTGCGCGTGACGTTTGGTGATGCTCGTGTGCTCAGCTGCTACTATCGTCATCCTTGGCCTCCCAGGTCCCCAGACCTCAGTCCGTGCGATTATTGGCTTTGGGGTTACCTGAAGTCGCAAGTGTATCGTGATCGACCGACATCTCTAGGGATGCTGAAAGACAACATCCGACGCCAATGCCTCGCCGTAACTCCGGACATGCTTTTCAGTGCTGTTCACAACATTATTCCTCGACTAGAGCTATTGTTGAGGAATGATGGTGGACATATTGAGCATTTGCTGTAAAGAACATAATCGTTGCTTTGTCTTACTTTGTTATGTTAATCATTGCTATTCTGACAAGATGAAGCGCCATCTGTCGGACATTTTTTGAACTTTTGTATTTTTTTGGCTCTAATAAAACCCATGTCATTCCAGGCATGTGTGCCAATTTGTACTTCTCCATCTACATTATTCCGTGATTTATTCAGTTTTCAAATTTATATTGACTTTTTGATCACCCAGTTTCTCCTTTGCTGCCAATGTTAAATTTTATCTAATTTTGTGACCCATTATCGTGGAAACTCTTTAAGAGACAAACTTACAGTTTTCCATAATTATTGAATGCACTTTTCTAGATATACTGGACTAGAATTATTACTAAAATTGTATTGTGGGGCATGTCCTCTTTTTTTTCAAACGCTCATTTTTTGACAGATTTTGTAAATAAATGAACAAAAACAAAACGACTTAGGATATTTTAATCATTCTAGTTCCATATGTGTTGAATATCACTCTTGGCATGCTGTGAGAATTTCATGCCTCTACCATGAGTACTTTTTTAGAAAATGGGTAATTTATTGCAAAAGAATGTAGTTCAGAGATATTGAGGTTTAAAACTTTTTTATTACAAATTCTTATACTGACTTACATTTCTGCGTCTTTTATGCTCTAGAATTGCCCTGGCCCATAGCCTGTGTCTTCTTCAGTGTCACAACAGCCCAGTGCTTGCCTCCTCCTCTTGTTTCTGGTTTCTTTTGTCATTTGCTGAGCAGCTAACTCTGCTTCACGTACATGAAGCTCATCCACTTCCTGCAGTCCTTTAGCTGTGTTCTGTCCCAATCTTACCCCTAACTTCTCCAGAACCTTAATTCTTTCATATTTCCCACCATTAAAAGTTATTTCAGCTTGAGGCACTGCTAACTTTAGAGTCACAAAGCCAACAAATACACTTTTACGCTCATGCCACCACACAACATAATTGAAAGACTCATTTACATTCTGGGTCTTCCTATGTAAAGATTTGTTTAGTAGCTCAGGATTTGCCAAATCTCTGTAAATATCTTTGATTGCCTCCATTATTGCAGAAGGAAGAGAATTTTTATGTGTAAATTCATGCAGGATGTCAGAAAATTCAGCTTGCCTATATTTACACCAAGTGTTTTGTGGAGGTGGACACAAAGCATGACATGGCTTTTCATCGGTTGATATTCGATGAAAGAAAGTGCTCCACACAGCTCTTTTCATCTTCTCTAAATTGTTATAGTTATCTCTAATGGCCTTCGCATAATATTGCTGTAATTCATCAATTACTTTGTCTGCTACTTTTCCAGCACATTTTATTGTCTTGCAATCAGACACGACACTACTTTGAACGAAAATTAGTATCAGAAACAAAGGACTGATTTGTTTATTATTAATGCGAACGTCTGAGACGTAGCAGTAGGCACAGAACAAAGCAATTCACAGCCTTCTAGACGGTGTAGTTCCCAAGATATGACTGCTCAACTGTGCCAGTATATGCGTAGCCGCGAAATTTGACAGTCACACGTCAACATTCAAAATACTATTTGAAGGTTCCACAATTGTCTGATTTTAATGTATTATGTACCGAAATGTTCAGGAAACTCCAAAGTACATTATGGAGTAGAAAACAGAAAATGTCAAATTTCAACAAATTTCACGTACAATGTCCCCTTAAAGATACTGTCGTAAAAACGGGACAGTGTCGTCCTTATACAATCATCATCTCCCAAATGTTCCTCTACTGTATGCAGTGAAAAATCCTGTAAAACATGTTTGTATGCCTCTGCAAGTACAATAAGGAAACCACGCCCTAGACACGAAAGATTCCGTAACACCGTCTTCTCCATACTTCACTGCTGGTATTACACTTTATGGCGGGCAACATTCTCAAGGCATTCGAGAGACACAAATCCTTCCACCAGATTGCTACACGGTACAGCCTTCCTCGTCACTCCAAACCACGTGTATACAGTCATACACTGTGCAGTGCCATCGCTTTTTACACCATCTCGAGCGCCGCTTACTAAGTGAAGACCGGCTCGACTATTGTACCACATGATTCTTAACGCCTTTTTGCACAATCACTGTGCAAGCCGAACTGCTGGTAGAACTTTGGTACTCACTGGAGATTCCGTTCTCTCTTAACAATCGATCTTCACAATGCACGACGGTTTCTCTCCTTCAGCACACGAGGTCTGTACTGGTCTCGGTTTAGTCGTGGCTGTCCCTTCACATTTCCACTTCACAACAACGTCACCAACAGTCGACTTGGGTAGCTTTAGAGGGCCTGGAACGTTCCTGATGATTGTCACTCAGGGGATATCCAATGAGTAGTCCACATTTGAAGTCACTGATTTCTGATGTAATCTGTGAGACCTGATTTTCTCCTGACCTATACAATTTTCAAACTACTTATGGCAATTCAGCCAGGTAATATTTACAGCGACCGCCGATATCTCAGCAGGGGTACTCCCCGCCATTTTCAAGGCACAAACTGCAACGGACAGGCGATGTACAGGCAAATTTAAAGCCTCGTTTCCTGGAGCAATTCAGGAAAGATTACACACACACACACACACACACACACACACACACACACACAACGCTGAACACTAGTGCCACAAGGATGACCAAAGCCAGAGGTATCGATAGTGAAAGACTACGAACTAGCAGGTGAGGTAACATTGACTTTGTCCCTCTGTTTTTTGACTTGGGAGAGGGCAGGATTCATAGCAAAGTTCAAACAAAAGCCTCCATCCCTGTTTACAAGGTTGCTCGCTAATTTAATCTCAACAGCTTCCTTAATAACACTGTCCCAATAGCTGGACTTGCATGCCAATATCTCGGTATTGTTACATAACATAAACAAAAATCTCCATCCCTGTTTACAAGTATCAGGAACTCAGATGATTTCTTATGTCGTTTGGAGCGAATGCACTTCAATGACTGATATTCTAGTAAGTTTTCATGTGGTCTCTCTGTTCACTCGTGTTCCTCTGTCTGATTCGTTGCAGTTAATTGAGTTTAGGTTTGGTGTTGAATTAACTAATGTCTTTCGACATTTGTTGACATCCGCTTACGGTACTTTTTATTCAGTGACCAGCATTACGAGCAGACAGATGGAGGTGCTATGGGTAGCCCGTTGTCTCCTGTGATTGCAAATTTGTTTATGGGAGACCTCGAGCAACGTGTATTGGAGTCAGCACCTTTGAAACCTGCCTGTTTCTTCATATATGTTGATGATACTTTTGTTGTTTGCTCTCATGGTACGGAGAATTTGAAAACCTTTTTAGAACATCTGAACTCGATCCACTGGAACACTCGTTTTATGATGGAGGTGGGAGAGGATGGTTGCCTTCCCTTTCTTCACGTTTTGATTAGGAGTAAGATTAATAGATCACTGACTTCTATTCACAGGCTGATATTTGTCACAATCCAACTCAATGTGAAGGGGTACTCCGTATCTTGGTACACAGGGCACATGTCATTTCCGGCACTGACACTTTGCCAGCTGAGCTGGCCCATCTTCAAACTACATTCCGTCAGAATGGTTATAGTGATAGATTGAACGTGCGTTGCGCTATCGACCAACAGTGCATCGGGTGACTGATGATAATACTGAGTCTACTGCCTTTTTGCCTTACGCAAGAAGAATTTCCAACAAGATCGGTCGTATTTTACGGAAATACGATGTGAAATGTGTTTTCAGACCTCCATCTCAAATTAGAGTGTTTTTGGGTTCTGTTAAGGATGATCTTGGTCTGCCTAAGACGGTTGTATATAGCATTCCTTGTAACTGCAGCTTGGCATATATTGGTCAAACTATCAGGACCGTGGAGAACCGATGGACTCAGTGTAGAAGGCAGACACGATTACAGCAGCCAACTAGATCTGCTACTGAAACTTCCTGGCAGATTAAAACTGTGTGTCGGACAGAGACTCGAACTCGGGACCTTTGCCTTTCGCAGGCAAGTGCTCTACCAACTGAGCTACCCAAACGCGACTCACGCCCCGTCCTCACAGCTTTACTTCTGCCAGTACCTCGTCTCCTACCTTCCAAACTTTACAGAAGCTCTCCTGCGAACCTTACAGAACTAGCACTCCTGAAAGAAAGGATATTGCAGAGACATGGTTTAGCCACAGCCTGGGGGATGTTTCAAGAATGAGATTTTCACTCTGCAGCGGAGTGTGTGCTGATATGAAACTTGCTGGCAGATTAAAACTGTGTGCCGGACCGAGATTCGAACTCGGGTCCCGAGTTCGAGTGTTGGTCCGGCACACAGTTTTAATCTGCCAGGAAGTTTCATATCAGCGCACCCTCCGCTGCAGAGTGAAAATCTCATTCTACATCTGCTACTGCTGAACATTGTTTGGATACTGGTCACCCTATGTTACATAACAATACCGAGATAATAGCATGCACGTTCAGATAACGGGACAGTGTTATTATGGGAGCTGTTGAGATTAATGTAACGAGCAGCGTTGTAAACAGGGATGCAGGTTTTTGTTTAAAATCTGCTTGCAATCCTGCTCTTTCCCGTGTCAGAAAACAGAAGGACAATGTTACCTCACCGAGCGAGGTGGCGCAGTGGTTAGCACACTGGACTCGCATTCGGGAGGACGATGGTTCAATCCCGTCTCCAGCCATCCTGATTTAGGTTTTCCGTGATTTCCCTAAATCGATTCAGGCAAATGCCGGGATGGTTCCTTTGAAAGGGCACGGCCGATTTCCTTCCCCATCCTTCCCTAACCCGAGCTTGCGCTCCGTCTCTAATGACCTCGTTGTCGACGGGACGTTAAACACCACTAACCTAAGACAATGTTACCTCACTTGCTAGTTCTTAGTCTTTTACTGTCGATGCCTCTCACTTTGGTCATCCTTGGTGGCACTGGTGGACAGTGTGTGTGTGTGTGTGTGTGTGTGTGTGTGTGTGTGTGTGCGTGTGTGTGTTATCATTCCAGAACTACTCCGAGAACTGAGCTTTTAAATTTGCTTGCACATCGCCTGTCTGTTGCAGTTTGTGCCTTGAAAATGACGGGGTGTACTCCAGCCGAAATACACTATCAAAAGCATCTGACCAACCCAGAAACATACGTTTTTCATATTAGTTGCATTGTGCTGCCACCTACTGCCAGGTACTCCGTATCAGCGACCTCAGTTTCTCGTTAGACATCGTGAGAGAGCAGAATGGGGCGCTTCACGGAACTCATGGACTTCGAATGTGGTCAGGTGACTGGGTATCACTTGGGTCAAACGTCTGTACGCAAGACTTCCACACTCCTAAACGTCCGATGTGACAGTGAGGTGGAAACTTAAAGGGACACGTACAGCACAAAGCATACAGGCCGACCTCATCTGTTGACTGACAGAGTCCGCCGGCAGTTGAAGAGGGTCGTAATGTGTAATAGGCAGACATCAATCCAGACCATCACACAGGAATTCCAAACTGCATCAGGATCCATCCAAAGTACAATGACAGTTAGGTGGGGGTTTACAAAACTTGGATTTCATGGTCGAGCAGCTACTCATAAGCCACACATCACACTGATAAATGCCAAACAATGCCTCGCTTGGTGTAAAGAGCATAAACATTGGACGGTTGAACAGTGGAAAAACGTCGTGTGGAGTGATGAATCACGGTGCACAATGTGGCGATCCGATGGGAGGTTTGTGAGTTTGGCGAATGCCCAATGAACATCATCTGCCAGCAATAAAATTCGGAGGCGGTGGTGTTATGGTGTGGTCTTGTTTTTCATGGAGGGGGCTTGCACTCCTTGTTGTTTTGCCTGGCACTATCACAGCACAGGCCTACACTGATGTTTTAAGCGCCTTCTTGCTTCCCACTGTTGAAGAGCAATTCGGGGATGGCGATTACATCTTTCAACACCATCGACCACACATTCATGATTCACGGCCTGTGGCGGAGTGGTCACACGATGATAACATCCCTGTAATGGACTGGCCTGCACAGAATCCTGACCTGAATCCTACAGGACACCCTTAGGATGTTTTCGAACGCCGATTTTGTGCCAGGCCTCACCAACTGACATCAATACTTCTCCTCGATGCAGCACTCCGTGAAGACTCAGCTACCATTCCCCATGAAACCTTCGAGCACCTGATTGACCATAGACCTGCGGGAGTGGAAGCTGTCATCAAGGCTAAGGGTGGGCCAACACCATATTGAATTCCAGCATTACTGATGGAGGGGCCGGCCATTGTGGTCGAGCGGTTCTACGCACTTCAGTCCAGAACCACGTGACTGCTGCGGTCGCAAGTTCGAAACCTGCTTTGGGCATGGATGTATGTGATGTCTTTAAGATAGTTAGGTTTAAGTAGTTCTAAGTTCTAGGTGACTGATGACCTCAGAGCTTAAAGTCCCACAGTGCTCAGAGCCATTTGAACCGATGGAGGGCACCCTGAACTTGTAAGTAATTTTCAGTCAGGTGTCCGGATATTTTTGATCACATAATTATAGGTGGTCGCTGTAAATATTATCTGGCTTGATTCCCTGAAGTGGTTTGAAAAATCACGTGAAAATTACTGCTTCTCTGCTGACAACACAATAGTCCTCACCCCGTTTTATACCGTAGGGGGCCACCTCTGTTGATATCTAGTGGTGAATTCCGCATTACATAGGACTGACTCGGTTCTTATGATCAGAGAGTATAAATTGGAGACCAACAAGAACAACAAAGTGGCTGCTGATGTCTTTTAAATCATCTATATTGTTCCGCTCAATTATTGTTCTCATTTGAAGGGGTGACCAATTGTGAGTCCATACATACATGTAAGATTACATGGGGAACCTCTATCCGCAGCTGGCGTTGCTGTGCGTGGGCCGCCTGCTGACCGGAGCTGCGGGCGGAGCCTTCAACGTGCTGGCGCCGGTGTACATCGCCGAGGTGGCCCAGAAGGAAGTCCGGGGAGCACTGTGCGGCTACTTCCAGCTGCTGCTCACCGTCGGCACCCTCTACGTCTACGTGCTGGGTGCGGTGACCGGCCTGTTCTGGACCTCCGTGGGCTGCGCCGTGGTGCCCGCGGTCTTCCTGGTGGCACTCTCGCTGGTGCCCGAGACTCCCCCCTACCTGCTGCAGGGTGGCCGGGAGGACGAGGCCCGGGCGGCCCTCCGCTGGCTGAGGGGACCGCGCTGGGACATGGAGGCGGAGCTGGCCGAGGCGAGGGCGGCTCTGGAAGAGGACTCCGGGAACGGGAGGTCCGGGTCCCTCCGGGAGGGGCTGAGCACCCCTGCTGCCGGTCGGGGAATCGTCGCGGGGCTGGGGCTCGTCACGTGCTTCCAGCTCTGTGGCATCAATGCTGTGCTTTTCTACGCGTCCGATATCTTCCTGGTGAGCAAAATCTGCCAGCGACTCTTGTGACGATTCACAGTGAGGGACGTTTGGCCAAGAGAATGCGCCATCTAAGATAGTCCTCACTAGTACAAATCTAGCTTAGTTGGTTTGTGGAATTAAAGGGACCAGACTGCTACGGTCATTGGTCCCTTGGTCCAAAACTGAAAACACCCACAGAGAATAAAAACGACTATGGAAAAGACGACAGAAGACACAAGACAAGAAAGACATACACAGAGACCAGACAAAACGAAATAAAATCACACAGAGTGTGACAGTGGTTGGCTGACCATAGAGATAATAAAGGAAAAGCCAAACACCGAGAAACACTCGAAAACCCAGTCTATAATCGTAGGCCAAAGGCCAGACTCAAAACAAAAAAGACATAACTAACACTCAGATTACGTGATAAAAACCCCCTGCCTGAATAAAACGCAGAACTAAGCCTGCCATGACAGTGTCATTTGTTAAAAGGGCAGGGAGCGTGTCAGGTAGCGCTAACGTCTGCCTGAGCACAGTTAAAAGGGGACACTCCAACAAAATGTGGACCACCGTCAAAGCGGATCCGCACCGACATAGAGGTGGGTCCTCACGGCGCAATAAGTGGTCGTGCGTCACCCGTGTGTGCCCAATGCGCAGCTGGCACAGGACAACGGGCTCCTTGCGAGAGACCCGCATGGATGACCGCCACACACTCGTCGTCTCCTTGATAGGACGGAGTTTGTTTGGCGTGGTCAGGTTGCGCCATTCAGTGTCCCAAAGTTGGAAAACTTTGCGGCATAACATCGCTCGCAAATCAGTCTCCGGGAGGCCAATGTCCAGAGATAGTTTACTGGTGGCCTGTTTGGCCAGGCTGTCAACATGTTCATTGCCGGGTATCCCAGCATAGTCTGGGGTCCACACAAAGACCACAGAGCGGCCATAATGGGCAAGAGTACAAATCTAGTTTTAATGTTATTTTTACAATCTAGTGCCCCTTCTTATTGGGTTAAAATTTCATCTGTGGCACCTTGAGAAGCTGTGGTCATGAACATTGCTTGTATTGTTATCTATCCCTTCATATTCACCCATGAATGTGACACATTTTTCCCAACAGTGCATCACTTAGTTGTACAAGACTGAATTTTGGCTGTTGAAGAAACATTCCACCTTGAAAATCACTGTGACCTGGTTCTGGATACGCAAGGAGGTCATGGGTGCCGTATCAGGAGAATAAGGGAGATGAGGAAAAATTTTGCACGGAAAAGAGACACACTGTGTGACTGTGACCTGTCCAGGGCAATCTGGGGCACTGAAGTTAAAATGTTCTGGGTTGTTTGATCATGTCAAAAAATGGTTCAAATGGCTCTGAGCACTATGGGACTCAACCTATGAGATTATCAGTCCCCTAGAACGTAGAACTACTTAAACCTAACTAACCTAAGGACAGCACACACACATCCATGCCTGAGGCAGGATTCGAACCTGCGACCGTAGCGGTCTCGCGGTTCCAGACTGTAGCGCCTAGAACCACACGGCCACTCCAGCCGGCCTGATCGTGTCATATTTCTTGGAGTGATCGACATTTCAACCCCTCTGCTGGGATCTACTTCAGGATCTTTTACTGTCCGTTGTAGACTGAGCACAATCTGCGGCATAAGATCTTGAGGAAGATCCAAGCAACGGGGTCGAAACGGCGATCATGCGAAGAAAAATGATGTGGCCTAACAAATCAGCAGATTTCAACTTCAGTGACAACGGTCACAGAATTCTACAGACTGTGCATTTTCATCGACCAGTGGCACCAAGTTGGACAGCTTCTCGCTACACTTCATCATCACAACCTCCCATAACCTTGCAAGAGATTTCAGTTGTATGCTCCTGTGACTGATTTACACTTACGAGTGTAATTGCTAGTAGACCAACCACACTGTAGCAGTCATCAGCTTCTCCGATGTTGGTTGAGTTTTCGAGTTTTCTGATAGTGATGAATGCACATGTTCTTGCTTTGCTCTTTTGTCTCAGTGTCCCTGTAATACACCCAGTACTTCGGCCATGACAATCAGGCAGCTAAAGAAGTCCTCTGGACTGGTCTGAGAGAGTTGCTGCATCTTCACAGCTGCATCGATTTGGTGGGCTTTACAATGGGCATAAGCAGTCAGGAAGCCATTGGGTGGCGGCCTTTGCCGTGCCCAATGTGCCATCCAAGATACTGAAAACTGATCTGTGACTAATTCTGACATTTCTCACTATCAGATTGACAGTGATACCCCTGGTCTCCGAACATTGGTGCCTCCACCACTCTTCCACTTTCTTCTCCATCACACAGATATAGTTCTTTCTCATTCAGCCTTTTTTTTTTTTTTTGCAGCACTAAAAGCATTCCTGCCAGCTAACCACATGTCATATGGTGGTTTACTGTTGGTGTACGCTTCTACCAATTCACCATCGATTGTTGTCACATTGTTAACCTACTAATGCAGGAAAGTAATGAACCCCACCAATCTCAAATCTGGCAATCGGCAGCGCCATTTTATTTTGGCTCATCTAACAGCATGCTGTGGTACTGTGGTGGAGGCATTTCAATCAGAACAAGACATATGTAACTATGAACAAACGAAAAATTAATTATGTAACTTTGTTGCTGTGCAGCTTCGAATTTGGGGGAGAATAGTGTGAAAGACTGCAACAACAGATCCACAGTTCAGTTCTGGTGTTGGTTTCTCACCATATCCCCCCCCCCCACCACTCCTCCCCAATATCACATATTGCGAAACTCACATTTAATACCGAGTGATGTGGCGCAGTGGTTAGCACACTGGATTCGCATTTGGGAGGATGATGGTTCAAACCCACTTCTGGCCATCCTGATTTACGTTTTCTGTGATTTCCCTAAATTTCTTTGGGAAATGCTGGGATGGTTCCCCATCCTTCCATAATCCAATGGGACTGGTGACCTTCCTGTTTTGTTCCTTCCCCTCAAGTCAACCAACCAACCAACTACTCTAGAATTTAAGTAATAGTAACAATACACTGCCTGACAAAAAGCCGAACGCCCAGGGGAAGGAAAAAACGAAGAAACTTGACGGGGTGGAAGGATGTGTGACGTTACTTCAGTTATTTCAAATTCAATTCAAATTGAAAAAGAAATTGACAGTATGAGCCCACTTACTAGTACGGCGCTACCCTACCTGTGGCCTGGATGTACATGCTGATTTGGTTGAGAAGAAGCCATGAAACAGTTATACCGTATCCTGAGGCAAGCTGGCCCACAAGTGTTTCACCTGAGCCTTAATATCTGGATGCTGACACTAAGACAGTTGACATTTAACGTGGTTCGACACATCTTCTGTTGGGAATAGATCCGGGGATCGTGCTGGCCATGTGATTACCTCAACATGGTGCACAAATTTCATAAAGAAATTTGGCACGTGTGAACGACCAGTGTCCTGTTGACAAATGGCACATGAGACTGTCACATGAGAGGGAAGAGATGAGGACGTCCTTGAAGTGCTGTTGTACCACCAGGACTCACTCAATCCCCACCAGCTATGACATTAGGTGATATCCAAACACTGATCATATCATGACTCCAGGAGTGTCTGTCTCTTCAAAACAATGGAAATTGGGACTTTGATAACAATGATCAAACAGTGTAATGCAGTGTGAGACCCAGGCCTAGTGCCATGCGATTATCATGTGTTCAGCAAGATGAAAGACAATCTCGGTGGACGACGATTCCGAAACAATGACGAAGTGAAAGCAGCTATATCCAGGTGGTCACATTGCGCTGGGGGTGATTTCTCCGCATCTGGAATCAAAAACTTGGTTGCTCATTCCGAGGAATGTTTACAGTCTGTTGGAGACTATATGGGGAACTGAACTTACATTGTATATTGCCGTAGCCGTGTTCCCTATGTGTATGTGGTTTAATAAATGGCCAGAACTTGAAAGTGTAACATATTGTTTGATTTGCCCTTGTATCAATATTTCTCCATCACCTTCACTTTCACCATCATCATCATCATTCTGAGACACCATCCGCGTGAGTGGGCACGTGTGGTGCTCGCACAGTGAACTGTGTCCTAGACACAGCACGGCCCACGTAGAAGTGGGCACATGCTGCCCTGCCCTACCTTTTTTGATTGCATCCCAGTGTACAACCCGCCTTACTGTATCTGTCATCTACGTTGCCTTCCAAAAGCAGGGACCTGAGACGTTTCGAAATGTCGGTGTTGCAGAGAGCGTCGGGCGGAGCCCTGGAGGCGGATACGTCTGCCGTGGTGGTGGGCGCCATGCAGGTGGTGGCGACGCTGGTGGCGTCACTGGTGGTGGACCGCGCGGGCCGCAGGCCGCTGCTCGTGGCGTCCGCCGCAGTGGTGGGGCTGTGCGCTCTGCTCCTGGGAGCCTACTTCCAGCTGGACTCCAGTGGTGAGGCCGAGGGCCTGGACTGGCTGCCCCTCGCCAGCCTCTGCCTGTTCGTGGTGGCCTTCTCGCTGGGGCTCGGGCCCGTCACCTGGGTGCTGCTCGGAGAGCTGTATGCCCCCGAGGTGCGCGCCTTTGCGGGCTCCCTCTGCTGCCTCGTCAGCTGGACCTTCTCCTTCCTGGTCACCACCTTCTTCAGCGAGCTCAGCTCCGCCGTCGGCGTCCAGGGAACCTTCTGGATCTTCGGCTCCGTGGCAGTCGCCGGCGCCCTGTTCGTGTTCTTCGTGGTTCCCGAGACGAAGGACCGGTCGCTGGAGGAGGTGCAGAGGCAGCTGTCTGGCGGGGCCCGAGTGTGGAGTTTGTCCTGCACCTGCAGATGAACCTCGTCACCTAAACAAATCTGGATGTTACAGTGATCACCATTCCTCTGGATGAACCCACATTCGTACACGAATCAGCGAATGGTAGTAACACGGTCTCACTTTTTCTAACATCAGACATTCACTTGATCACTTGGAACAATCTACTGGACCACAACAGGAACCCAGGCCCTCATCTGCCACCAGTAATGCTCTTCCAACTGAGCCACTACCTTTTTTCCTTAAAATGATACAAGTTTCCAGCTCATGGACTTTATCACATTCATTAGCTGATTTAAATAGTGCTCCAGATCACGATTCATGACTTTTCTCAAGTACAGCAGTTACCATATACGTACCATACACTTACATACCATCCTGTATGTCTTATTGGACCCGCTACAGTTGCAGGTTCGAATCCTGCCTTGGGCATGGATGTGTGTGATGTCCTTAGGTTAGTTAGGTTTAAGTAATTCTATGTTCTAGGGGACTGATCACCTCATATGGTGAGTCCCATACTGCTCAGAGCCATTTTGAACCTTATTGGACCAACACTTCTGGAACAACCGAATTAGCATAAAATGCCTTGACCATTGTATAATGACTGTCGCCATAGTCGAATTGAGAATACATAACTAAACTGTTCCGTTATAACTCATCCCCTCTCCCCTTTCTTCCCCTCTCCAAACCTATACAATTCCCTCCCACACCTGAAGATGTAAAATGCCTGACCACTATCCAACTAATTTGATGGACTTCCCTCTAGTTTACCTTGTCGGCCGGCCAGTGTGGCCAAGCGGTTCTACGCGCTTCAGTCTGGGGGTGTGTGTCATGTCCTTAGGTTAGTTAGGCTTAAGTAGCTCTAATTTCTAGGGGACTGATGACCTCAAATGTTAAGTCCCATAGTGCTCAGAGCCATTTGACCATTTTTTACCTTATCGCCTGTTCCATATACCACCTTGATCTCTTAGCCACCTGCTGTTCCAACCCAGTACGCTTCTGTGTGAATAAAATGGTCCCTGGTGTAAGCTACTAATGAAATATTGTTTCCAGCTGAATGGTATTGTCGAGATAATATGACACGCCACACTCATAACTTTCTGATATAGTGACTTTGCCTGAAAATGGTTTGGGCGAGTCTGGGGGATGTCTCATAGTATCTCAACACTGCCATCCAACTGGATACCTGAGAGCCATTCATCAAGTACACGTCGTTTACAACCATCTCAGTTCCCTTCCGTAAGCCTTATCACACTCCCCTTAACCTGAATACTACTCTCTAACGTTAAGTAAACTACGACACTGCTGAAACCTCCTTTCCCACAAGATCTCGTGCTTCTGCAAACCACGATTCTGTTCATGAGGACACTCAGTGAACACAAACTTCAAACCCTTGTCCTCAATGTGACCTTCTTACAAGCTTACAAAGTGAAGACACAGTCCACAATCTGTGTGTTGAGATGAAGTTCTCAGTGCTCGACTTAGGTACACCACTGTTCATCAACAATCCCTAAAGCATTCACCATCTTACCCAATCACTTTCCTGTAAGCTGTGAAACCTTTTTCCCGTCATTCTAATCCTCTTGACTTTCTCACAGGCACAGCTAAGACCTTCCCTATCTCTAGCACTACCATCACTCTCAATGCCCACAGTAACTTCCCCGTGTCAGAATCAAGTGCTGGTGTCTAATGACTCTTTCCATGGTCACACAATCACTATCCCACTTTTAACCTATCATTCCAGCTAAATCACTGCAGAAAACATCATCACTGGAATCAAGTATCAATCGGTCTATCCGATTGTCGCTCTATAGACCCTACCTGGATGCCTTAATCCCAATAGCCTACCTGTTCACATCCTGTACTACCTCCACATATGATTGTAAACCTATTGGGAAGCCTTAGGTATAAAACTTTGAAGCCAATCAGTACTATCGTAACAGTCTAATAGCGTGCCTTTCTTTCTTCAGAAGACTTTCCCCATTTGTCATATCGAGCCACAATGCAGCAAACCCTATCTGTTCCCAATGCTATCTGCTATCTGCTACTCCCTCTACCGAACAACGTCTCCAAAATTAACCACTTTGCAATCCATCCTAATGACATCACCCACAATGATGCGAACTTTGATCAGTCCCTACTCCAAAAAGTTTAAAACTACCCAATCTCTCCCACCCCAGACTCTTGGCTCGCTGCACACGTAAAAGAATTAGCCAGCTACACTTCAGGAATGAAGTTTCCCCACCATTATTTACATCTTCAAACCTTGGTGTATAAAGTGCATACCTTTTTAAATGTGACTTAGCCACCTGAACCCCAAAATTGTACAAGTATTTTAAGTCTTCAAACAGCATTCACTTCTCGTTCTCTGTCCCTTTCTTGTCCCGCAGGTGAGTCAATTAGCCACTCATCAAATTATGTCCTCTCTTCACTGTGAATGAACACATAAGAATATCCTACAGCTCCAAAATACCTGATACCATCCAAAGTATCTTTTCTTGTCTAACCTCCTGTCTTTACACACTGCCGCATCTGTAACAGCTCATACCTCTACCTTATACCTACATAATTTTCACATCATCTCCTAGAACATTTTCATTGAACCCCTTTTGACTCTGGCTTATACCTGTACCATCAGCTGTCACGGGCCCTTTCTTTCTTTCTCCATATCCATACTCGCCTCTTTCTCTTCTCTGTCCTAATCTTTCATTTATTACCCATTATCCCTATTTTTATTATCCCTCCAATCAGCTCTCCAGAAAAACCTTCACAACTTCACGCCCAATATCCATTCCACACCTAATCCACTACCTGTTTACTAAAGTACTTAACTTCCATATTCATTTGTTCCAGACTCCAAAAATCTTTAAGCAAAGGCCCACCACATAGAATTGACAGTTTGTGTGTTTTTATTCCTTCACTTCATATTGGTCTCTTTGCATTGCTCACGTTACGTAATTACAATGAATCGTTTCATTCAGTTTATAGATTGTGAAATAACTATCATGTTGTACCTAAAATCATGTATTTTAAGGACTCTGTCGATATATTAAGATAAATTTTTGTATACTTCTAAAATTTTTTATAGTATAAACGTTATAATTTTGTACCACTATTATCCCTCACTAACCGTATTGAGTGAAGGGTAAGAAAAGATAATAAAAGAAAAATAACCATCGCTTCTGTATGTCATAGATGATGGAAATCCCATTGATGAGATGTATTCAAAGAATGCCGATATTTTCATGAGTGTCAATAAGTTTCTGCATTGTTTAACTCAAGTAAAAATGTTTCGAAAAAGGTTTTTCTGCTACACAGACAATATCAACACGAAAATGCAATTTCACTCGTAGGTTCCTTTCTCTCAGTGTGTAACATCGACTTCTTTGGCCAAATGAGCAAACTGCTTCCAGAAGACTTTTAAAAAAGAATTTTATTTATATTTCATGTCCGTGGTACCATGCTATCCTAAGCTACTTGGTCATGGAATGAGTCTATATACACAGTAATTATAAAGTCTGTGAAACATTTCAGAAATTTGGTAGAGATAAACAGCCAAGAATAACGTAATAAATGATACAGTATATGAAAGACGGACCTCACAGTATTTTTTACAATGTTTATAAATGTTCTATGTGTCCATCCTTCCTCATACTGTACACATAATCGGCAGTCCAACTCTGCTCATACCCAACATATCTGAGTAGACAGTAAGAACAGCTGCTCCACTGTGGTGTCGCAAGTATTGGAGGTTCTGCCGTAGATCTGGGACAGAAGTGCAAACCTCGATGTTACCCCACAGGAAAAAAATCTGAAGGTGTCAAGTCCGGCAACCTCTGTGGACACTCGAGTAGCACCTGGAGAGTGCCCGCATCACGGCCTATCCTGGGATGTGGCAACATCCCAACATCCCGTTCCGGTTATCTCATATACACAGTTGTGGAGGTGTGCCGGGGGGGGGGGGGGGGGGGGGGGAGGGGAGGGGCGCCGTAGTGTTAAAAGACGAAAACCCTGCTTTCAGTTTCAAGATGTGGCACGATTGACAATTTATGCACTTCGAGATAGGTGGTACTATTGGCAGTTCTCTCGGCAAAGAAGCGGTCCGTAGACTGTCTTGTTGGAAACGGCACAGGTGGTATCACGTCAAAGGCCTTTGAATAGTCACTGACGATTGGCAGCGGGCAAATTCCAGCACACAAAATGCCTTAGCTGCCTTGTAAGCCGACATTTTCAGCAACTACACTCTGTGGCGCCCCTGTCGACAGTTTTCAAAACTAACTGGCAGGTACCTCATTCACAATTTGAGAGATTGCCTTTCACTTTTTTTTTCCTTTATTGGATTTCGATTCCCCCCATAGGAGGCGGGATGGCAGCAGCTTAGTACGCCGCTCTTCAGCCTACAGAGTTTGTTTTGAAAAGGTGAAGATAATAAAGAATAAAAAACAGGCGATAAAAACGGAGACTGAAAGGGTAACATGGCGAAAAAATCGTGGAACTTAGAACATATAATAAAGGGATGATCATGCTAATAAAATACATCTGAAGCAGACAGGTAAAATAATAGACAATTAAAAAAAACACCGCAACAGTCTGGTTTCTGTTCGCAAAAGACATAAAATTCACACCCAGCAACGGCATGGTTTCTGTTCACAACACTTGTAAAGACGAAACAACACTGAACATTCACTGGAACACTGCACTAAAATATGAGATACCACAGCCGAGAGCTGGTGGGGGGAAACTGGGCAGATGACGGGAATATAAAAAAGGGGGGAAGGTGAGGAAAAGCGAAGGGGGGGAAGGGAGAAAGGAGCCAATGGAGGATTAGGACCCACAAACAGGGTCGGGGATGTTGGGCAGATGCAACAGTGGGTGGGGAAGGCAGAGGATGGGAATACAAAAGGACTTGGGGGGGGGGGCGGGGGGGGGAGAAGGGACGTCGGGAGAGGTTAGGTAGGGAGAAACACAGGATGGAATGGGGCAAGAGGGAGCCCAGGGAAAGGACGGAGGAAAGGAGGGGGGGTGGGGTGGTACTGTATCGTTTTTTACGTTGTCTTCAGCATTTGTGCATACTGTTAATCGTATTTTAAATGTTTAATTAATTTTACAATTAACACACACACAGACACGACCAGACCAAACATTTCACGAAATAAGCGTCAAACGAGAAAACTACAAAGAACGAAACTCGTCTAGCTTGAAGGGGGGAAATCAGATGGCGCTATGGTTGGACCACTAGATGGCGCTGCCATAGGTCAAACGGATATCAACAGCGTTTATTTTTTTAAATAGGAACCCCCATTTTTATTACATATTCGTGTAGTACATAAAGAAATATGAATGTTTTATTGGACCACTTTTTTCGCTTTGTGATAGATGGCGCTGTAATAGTCACAAACGTATAAGTATGTGGTATCATGTAACATTCCGTCAGTGCGGACGGTATTTGATTCATGATACATTACCCGTGTTAAAATGGACAGTTTACCAATTGCGGAAAAGGTCGATATCGTGTCGATGTATGGCTACTGTGATCAAAATGCCCAACGGTGGTGTGCTATGTCTGCTGCTCGGTATCCTGGACGACATCATCCCAGTGTCCGGACCGTTCGCCCGATAGTTAGGTTATTTAAGGAAACAGGAAGTGTTCACCCACGTGTGAAACGTCAAACCACGACCTGCAACAAATGATGACGGCCAAGTAGGTGTTTTAGCTGCTGTCGCGGCTAATCCGCACATCAGTAGCAGACAAAATCGGGAATCTCGAAAACGTCGGTGTTGAGAATGCTACATCAACATCGATTGCACCCGTACCATATTTCTATCCACCAGGAATTGCATGGCGACGACTTTGAACGTCGTGTACAGTTCTGCCACTGGGCACAAGAGAAATTACAGGACGATAACAGATTTTACGCACGCGTTCTTTTTTTGCGACGAAGCGTCATTCACCAACAGCGGTAACGTAGACCGGCATAATATGCACTACTCGGCAACGGAAAATTCACGATGGCTGCGACAAGTGGAACATCAGCTACCTTGGTGGATTAATGTACGGTGCGGCATTACGGGCGGAAGGATAATAGGACGCCATTTTATCGGTGACAATCGAAATTGTGCAATGTGTGCTGATTTCCTATGTAATGTTGTACAGATGTTACTACAAGATGTTTCACTGCATGACAGAATGACGATGTACGTCCAACATGATGGATGTCCGGCACATAGCTCACATGCGGTTGAAGTGGCATTGAATAGCATATTTCATGACAGGTGGATTGATTGTCGAAGCACCATACTGTGGCCCGCACGTTCACCGGATCTGACGTCCTCAGATTTCTATCTGTGGAAAAAGTTGAAGGATATTTGCTATCGTGATCCACCGAGAAGGCCTGACAGCATGCGTCAGCGCATTGTCAATGCATGTGCGAACATTACGGAAGGCGAACTACTTGCTGTTGAGAGGAATGTCGTTACACGTATTGCCAAATGCATTGTGGTTAACGGACATCATTTTGAGCATTTATTGCATTAATGCGGTAATTACAGTTAATCACGCAGTAACAGTATGTGTTCTCAGAAATGATAAGTTCACAAAGGTACATGTATCACATTGGAACAACCGAATTAAAATGCTCAAACGTACCTACGTTCTGTATTTTAATTTTAAAAACCTGGCTGTTACCAACTGTTCGTCTAAAATTGTGAGCCATACGTTTGTGACGGTTACAGCGCCATCTATCACAAAGCGAAAAAAAGTGGTCAGACTAGAACATTCATATTTGTTTACGTACTACACGAATATGTAATAAAAAATGGGGATTCCCATTCTTAAAAAACGCTGTTGATATCCGTTTGACCTATGGCAGCGCCATCTAGCGACCCAACAATAGCGCCATCTGGTTTCCCCCTTCAAGCTAGACGAGTTTTGTTCTTTATAGTTTTTTCGTTTGATGGACCACCCAGTACCTGTGTGTGTGTGTGTGTGTGTGTGCGTGCTACCCAAAAATGGGCCTAATTCTTTTCCATATAAATCGATTCCGCATCAACGCATTAGCATACCTACCAGGTTTCGCTAGCATACGATAATTACAGCCCACACTGGACCTGTGCGATTCTGTGTGGGCTGTAACTATTTTCTCTCGTGTTGCAGTTTCGTTTTTGCAGTGAGTAGCTGTCAGCCAAAACAAATACTGGGCATCAAATGTGTCTTGTGACGCGCCATAACAGACAAAATGACTCTTAAAGTGAATTTTACGAGTTCATTCGATAGAGCTGACGCAAATTAGTCTAGTACAGCATCTGTTCTCTAGGTATGTATTAAAAGTTACAGTGATAGATGAAGAATAACAGACTGCATTCTAACTGCCAGAATGAGGCAGCTCGTACTCCACTTTTCAGAGTCTCTTAAATAAAGAGCACCATATTCGCCTTCTTCCGATAGGAGCATTTTTCCGCCGGTTCCCTTCTTTTCCCTGCTACAGGAAGACATATGAGGGTGGTGTGAAAAGTTCTCAGAACAGAATAGAAAAAACTACTTATGTCACTGAAACTTTTTTTATTCTTCAATGTAGTCTTCTTATAGATTAATGTACTTGGTCCAACGATGTTCCAGTGCCTTGAGCCCATCTCGAAAATGAGTTTCCTCTAGGCCAGCAAAATAGTAGTTAACTCTGGCTATTAATTCTTCGTTTGAAGTGAATCTACGTCCACCAAGAAAAATTTTTAGTTTTGGGAAGAGGTGGAAGTCTGAAGGAGCCATATCAGGTAAATAAGGCGGGGGTGGCAACAGTTCATACCTTAGTCTGTGTAATTTTGCCATAGTGATGGCACATGTGTGCGGGTGCACATTGTCTTGATGGAATATGACTTTCTTCCTTGGTAAACCGGGCCTTCTCCCGCGTATCTCTAGCTTCAATTTCTGCAGGAGGTTAGCATAGTATTCTCCAGTAATTGTTTGCCCAGCGGAGAGACAATCTACAAACAGAACACTGATACCGTGGCCTTTCCCACTGTAGGAATTGTCTCGGCTTTCTTTGGTGGCAGAGAATCAGCATGTTTCCACTGTTTTGACTGTTGTTTTGTCTCTGGACTATAGTATCTCACACAAGTTTCATCTGTGGTCACAAATGGGAGCAAAAAAGCTTGCTCATTTCTCCTAAGACGGGCCAAACATTGTTCCAATATGTCCATTCTCATGCGTTTTTGATCCATCATGAAGCGTCACGGCACCCCGCATACAGATAATTTTTCATTTCTAATTCTTCAGTTAAAAAGTGATGATATACTCTTTCAGATGACATCTGGCAAGCGTGAGCACTTTCACGCACTTTCAGTCGGCGATCCTCCGTGCTCTTTTGCAGTGATTTCTGGAGTAATGACACTTGTTGGCCGACCACTCAGCAGATCATCGTCTACGCTCTCCCGACCAAATTTAAATTCATTTGTCCACTTGGCAACAGTGGAATATGAAGCAGTAGAGTCCCCCAGTGTACTCTGCAAACCGGCATGAATGTCCTTAGCTTTCATACGTTTCTTTACGAAGTACTTACTGCTCGAATCTCGATTTTTTTCCATCTTCGCAAATCACTACGTGGGAACAACAACAGAGCCACGTCACAGCCACAGCTCTCTGACGTGGCACGTGTTTACAGGCAACAGTCCAGTGAATATCACGTGACGAACTCGTTGCGCTAGCACTGACCTCCCGTGGTGCTTCCGAGAACTTTTTAAACCACCCTCATATGCCACCATGTACCTTGTATAACTACGTGTCTGAATCCTAATGTACCTTACGTGTGGCTGTAATACCCAAATCTCGTACTTGTAAACTGTTCTCCAGTCTAGACGGTGCTGATAGACAAAAACGAATATTCAATTCTCTGGCTGCAGCTTTTGAAAACAGTTCTTGTGTAACATACAAAAGAACATTTTATTGCTAGTTTAGATACATAGTCATTAATATGGATTGAATTGGGAATGTCCCAATTGTGTACGAACACCGATTTATCACGTCTTATTGTATTTATATGAGCAGCCATCTTAAGTTATTTGCAGATGATGCTGTCGTTTTTAGTCTAGTAAAGTCATCAGAAGATCAAAACAAATTGCAAAACGATTTAGGAACGATATCTGTATGGTGGGGAAATTGGCAATTTACTCTAAATAATGAAAAGTGTGAGGTCATCCACATGAGTGCTAAAAGGAATCCATTAAACTTCGGTTACACGATAAATCAGTCAAATCAAAAAACCTTAAATTCAAGTAACTACCTAGGAATTATAATTACAGACAACTTAAACTGGAAAGAACACATACAAAATGGTATGGGGAAGCTAACCAAAGACTGCATTTTATTGGCAAATAGAAAATGCAACAGATCTACTAAAGTGCTGCCTACACTACGCTTGTCCGTCCTCTTTTAGAATACTGCTGCGTGGTGAGGGATCCTTACCAGATGGGACTGACGGAGTACATCGAGAAAGTTCAAAGAAGAGCAGCAAGTTTTGTGTCATCGACAAATAGGGGAGAGAGCGTCACTGGCATGATACAGAATTTGGGTTGGACATCTTTAAAAAAAAGGCGTATTTCTCAGGAAATTTCGATCACCAACTTTCCCCTCCGAATGCGAAAATATTTTGCTGACGGCGACCAGACATGGGGAGGAAGTATAACCATGATAAAATAAGGGAAATCAGAGCTCGCACACAAAGACATTGGCGCTCTGTTTTTTCCGCCCGCTGTTCGGGATTGGAATGACAGAGAATTATTGTGAAGGGAGTTCGATAAACCCTCTGCCAGACACTTATGTGTGATATGCAGGGTATCCATCTAACTGTGGATGTAGGCGTAGGCTGTGTTACCAGTAGCATACAATACTACCCCTGTGTTTCCTGCGCTACATTTCGTCCTGTTAAATGGTTCCAGTATACTGAGGAAGTAGAATCTGTTTTATCTCGGTATTTGTCCTATCTTGAGCTTATGTAACATCGTAACAGCGTACGACTTAAAACAACGTATACTCTGAGCTGTCTCAACAAATTATGCTACAATGCTTCCAGTTTTGAGATGGCTGTGTGGGCAATTTCCGAAACCCAATAAATGAAAAAAAGGTCTTCACTCACATATTTGACAACCTAGTCTGTACGCTCGGACTTTTGATAGCAGTCTGCAGTGGGCACCGTGTCAAACACTTTCTGGTAACCTACACTGTGTGATCAAAAGTATCCGGACACCCTCGAAAACATACGTTTTTCATATTAGGGGCATTGTGCGGCCACCTACTGCCAGGTACTCCATATCAGCCACCTCGGTAGTCATTAGACACCGTGAGAGACCAGAATGGGGTGCTCTGCAGAACTCACAGACTTCGTACGTGGTCAGGTGATTGCGTGTCACTTGTGTCAAATGTCTGTACGCGAGATTTCCACACTCCTAAACATCCCTAGGTCTACTGATTCCGATATGATGGTGAAGTGGAAATATGAAGGGACACGTACAGCACAAAAGCGTACAGGCCGACCTTGTCTGTTGACTGACAGAGAGTGAAAACAGTTGAAGAGGGTCGTAATGTGTAATAGGCAGACATCTTTCCAGGCCATCAAACTGCATCAGGATTGATGACATGACAGTTAGGCGGGAGGTGAGAAAACTTGGATTTCGTGCTCAAGCCACTGTTGATAAGCAACACATCGCGCCGGTAAATGCCAAACGACGCCTCGCTTGTTGTAAGAAGCGTAAACATTGGACGACTGAACAGTGGAAAAACGTTGTGTGGAGTGACGAGTCACGGAACACAATGTGGCGATCTGATGGCAGGATGGGGATATGGCTAACACCCGGTGAAAGTCATCTTCAAGCGTGTGTAGTGACGACAGTAAAATTCGGAGGCGGTGGTGTTATGGTGTGGTCGTGTTTTTCATGGAGGGGGCTTGCTCCATGTACAGATTGAATGACATTGGGGATAGGCTACAGTCCTGCCTCACTCCCTTCTCAGCTACTGTTGCCCTTTCATGCCCCTCGACTCTTTTAACTGCCATCTGGTTTCTGTACAAATTGTAAATAGCCTTTCGCTCCTTGTATTTTATGCCTGCCACCTTGAAAATTTGAATGAGCTTGTTCCAGTCAACACTGAAAAATGCTCTCTATGCCTACAAATGCTATAAACGTAAGTTTGTCTTTCCTTAACTTAGCTTCTAAGTACTAGGGTTAGTATTGGCTTGCGTTTTCCTATATTTGTGCAGAATGGAAATGTCTCTACCCTGGGTTCATCGTCCACCAGATTTTTCCTTGCGTATGTTTTGCAATGGTAACTCATTAAACTTTCAGCATGGTACTTTTCACATCTGTAGCAGCAGCTTTATGTGGAACTGGAATTATAATACTCTTCTTGATGTCTGAGGGTATTTCGAATGTGTCACCCATCTTTCTCACCAGGTGTAAGAGTTCTATCATGGCTTGCTTACCCAAGGATATCAGTAGTTCTAACAGAACACTCAGGTCCTTGTTTCAACTTTGGTGTTTCAGTGCACTGTCGAATTCTTCATGCAGTATCATACCTCCCACCTCATCTTCATCTATGTCCTCTTCCATTTCCATAACACTGCCATCAAGTACATCACCACTGTGCGGAAACTCTACATACTCCTTCCACCTTCTTGTTTCCCCTTCATTGCTTAGGACTGGTTTTCCATCTGAGCTCTTGATAATCATACAGGCGGATCTCTTTCCTCCAAAGGTCTCCGTAATTTTTCTGTAGGCGGCACTTATCTTTCCCCTAATGATTTATGCTTCTATGTCCTTACATATGTCCTCTAACTATTCACACTTAGACATTTTGCAGTTCCTGTTGATTTCATGTTTGAGATGTTTGTATTTCATTTTGCCTGCTTGATTTGCTGCATTTTTTATATTTTCTCCTTTCATCAATTAAATTCAATATCTCTTTTGTTACCCAAGGATTTCTACTAGATCTCGTCTTTTTACCCACTTTATCCTCTGCTGTCTACACTATTTCATCTCTCAAAGCTACCCATACTACTTCTACTGTTTTCCTTTCCCCTGTCCTTGTCAACTGTTCTCTAATGCTCTCTCTGAAACTCTGTACAATGTCTGGTTCTTTCAGTTTATCTGGGTCCCATCTCTTTAAATTGCTACCTTTTTGCAGTTTCTTCAGTTTTAATCTATCGTCTGTAATCAATAAATTGTGGTCAGAGTCTACATCTACCTCTGGAAATATCATACAATTTAAAAACTGGTTCCCAACCCTCTGTCTTACCGTTATATAATCAATCTGAAATCTTTCAGTGGCTCCAGGTATTTTTCACATATACAGCCTTCTTTCATGATTCTTAAACATCCATATTCACCTACTACTTTCATCCTCTTCCTTTTCCTACTACCGAATTCCAGTCCCCAGCAACTATTAAATTTTAGTCTCCCTTAACTATCTGAATAATTTCTTTTTTCTCACCATACATTTCTTCAACCTCTTCACCATCTGCAGAGCTTGTTGGCATATACACTTGTACTACTGTGGTAGGCACTCACTATGACGTTCATAGTAGCTTATCTGCATTCCTAATTTTTATTCATCATTAAACCTATTCCTGCATTACGCCTATCTGATTTTGTATTTATAGCCCATAAGTCCAATTTGTCCTGCCACTGAACTAATTAACTCTCATTATACCTAACATTAACCTATCCATTTCCCTTTTTAAATTTTCTAAGCTACCTGCCCAATTAAGGGACCTGACATTCAACGCCCTGATTCATAAACGCCAGTTTTGTTTCTCCTGATAAAGCTGCTCTCCTGATTAGTACCTGAACGGAGATCGAAATGAAGAAATATTATACTTCAGTAATATTTTGCCCAAGAGGTTGTCATCATTTAACCACACATCAAAACTGGATGCTCTCAGGAAATCTTACAGGTGTACTTTCCCCTTGCTTTCAGTGGTTTGCAGTATGAGCACAGCAAGGCCATTTGGCTGACGTTGAAAGGCCAGTTCAGTCAGTCATCCAGACTGTTGCCCCTGCAACTACTGAAAAGGCTGCTGCCCTTCTTCAGGAACCACCCATTTGCCTGACATTTTAAAAGATGCCCCTCCATTGCAGTTGCAAGTACGGTACAGCTACCTGTATCGCTGAGGCACGCAAGCCTTCCCATAAGGATTTAATTCATTTCCAAGACAGAAATCTAATTTCATTTAAATAGTGTGCACACATGTAACATACACAAAATTTATTGATGTGCTACTGTGGTCTTGGTCTATGTCTGTTAATAGTTTTCATAAACTGTTGCCAGATATTTTATGAAACTGTCCACATTACCATTATCATTTTATTTCAGGGTATCTGCAAGTAGTTGCACTGCATGACAATAGCCATCTTCAGTCTCCTTAGATTTTGTTGGTGTTGAAGATCTGGGTGTAGCAGATCCTCCTGATTCCATATTGCTTGTGGTGGCAGTTGCTGTTCCAGTATTTATTTGTTTATTCTCCATGGACAAATACAAGGTTCCGTTTTGGATAGTTTACATATTGATTATTTCCCCTTATAATACTGTGAGAAACAGTTATATACAAAAGACCTACAGATAAAAAATTATGTTGCTTTTTTTGTACATGTAAACACTATTTATACAAATGAAAGTATTCTGCTCATCTGAGAGGAATTCCTTAATGCTATAAAAACAATTATTGCTGAGGAACTCCTTCAAGGCAATTTCAAAGCAGCTTCCACTTAAGCTTTTTAACTTTTTTTGGAAGTTTGTTATGAAATTTGATCCCCATGTAATAGGGGCTCTTGTCTGCAATTTCTGTATTATTTCTTTCCAGGTGATAATCATTAGCCCTCCTAGTATTGTAAATGTGCACTTCTCTATTTAGATGATTGTACTGCTTGTATTTTAGCATCAGCTGAATAGTTTTATAAATATATGGTAATGGGAGTGTTAGTAGTTTCTTAGTTTTGAAAGTTTCTTTTCAGGACTCATTATATCTAAGCTTACACATGATCCTAACTGTCTTTTTTTGAAGGAGGAATACCCTATTTACATGTTTGGCAGCAGCACATCCCCATGCTTTAATTCCATATGTGAGGTATGGCGACACTAAAGCACAGTAGATTATACTCATTTGCTCATATTTAAGAACTTGTGACATTGTCCACATTCCATAAATTGATTGGCTTAGTTTTTAGCATAATAAATCGATATGATGCTCCCAAGAGAGATGCTGATCTAACATTACACCAAGGAAGGAAGTTTTATCATTCAATTTCATATCTGAACCATCATCAGACACAGCACTCCATTGTATTTCACCTTCTTTGTGGTGTATTTGAAATTCCATTAGATTTGTTTTATTGATGTCTAAGCTTAAGTGATTGTTCTGGAAGTAATTCTTCAATCCAAATAAGACACCAGAACAATTTTGGCCAAAACATTCTTGTTGGTTCCCCAGTTAACAACGGTTATGTCATCCGTTTAATTAAGTATCTTGTTGTTGTGTTCTGTGGGCACATCATTAACATATAGTATGAACAATAAAGGTCCCAGAACTGACCCTTGGGGTACACAATACTTTACTATAGCTGGACTAGAGCCGTACTTATTAATAACGCTGCCCACTTTGTGTGTGACTTGTGTGACCTGATTTCTGTCTTGTAGGTATGACTGTATGAGACTTTTGGCTATTCCTCTGATACCATAAGTTTCCAGTTTCTCAAGTAGCAGTTCATGAGGTACTGTGCCGAATGCCTGGGATAAATCCAGGAACAAACATGCCACCAGAACAAATGTGCCACCCTTTCTTTTTCATCTAATTTCATAAGTATCGTATGTACTATATCACATATCGCAGATGGTGTTGAATAGCCTTCCCTAAAACCATGTCGGGTTCCTAGTTGCACTTTTTCTTTGACAAGAAAGTTTCCTAACTATAATAGTTAGGATTGCTTAGGCTTGGAATTAAGCTAATGGGTCGGAAGTTTTTGACTTTGTTGATACTACGTTTTTGTGCAATGGCTTGACTATTGTATATTTTAATTTGGACGGAAACACACCTTTATTCAAACGTTCATTGAAGAGGTGGACCAGAACAGGTATGAGTGAATGTTTGCATTGTTTTAATATAATGGTGGAGTTTTCATCCCATCCCATAGAGAATTTGTTTTGCATTTTATTTATGATTCCCTCCACTTCAGTTGTATCTGTTTCACACATAAACACTGATTTTTGTACCTGGTAAAGAGTTCTGTAATCATCAGTGTCAGAGGTAACACGCATGTTACCTGAATTTATAAAGTGGGTATTAAAAACATTGCTGATCGTATATGGATCTGAAATATTTACATTATCAGTCGTTAGTTGGATATTGTTGACACTAGGCTTTGGTTTTATGCTGATTATCTCATTTACACAGTTCCATACTGATTTGCTTATGTTATCTGAGATAGCAAATTTTTGCTGCATAATTTCCTTTGTGAATACATGTAGTGCTTGTTTATAGGCTTTTCGACTTGTTTGGTAGTTGTCCCTAGTTGTGTCCGGGAACTCTTTATAGATTTTCCAAGTAATAAACTTTTTCTTCTTCAGCTGTTTTACTTCTGAAGGAAGTCTTATGTGGTTTCGAGTATATTTCTTTTTGAAAGTAACTGGACATGTTTCATTGAAATGGGCAAATAGAGTGTTATAAAAGTTATTCCATTTGTCTGCAATATTTTCTGCACAATACATGTCATTCCATGTCTCAGACTGCAGTGCTGACTCCAATTTCTCTAAACGTTTTTCATTTGTACATCTTATTTCCATCATGTCATATGTACTTCGTGAATCTTACATTTTCAGTATTTTCATTATCTGGCAAAGATGATCACAGAGGTGAAGATTTGTTATGTCAACTCTGCAGTTATCTAAGTTGGTGTAAAAGTCATCTATACAGCTAGAGAAGTCTTTAGTTAGTCTGGTTGACCCATTAACTCTGTCTCACAAATTATAGCTACACAGAATTACATTTACATTTTCATAATCTTTAGTATACTTCAAGGAATCTATATTAAAATCACCAGCTATAACAATACGTATGTTCTTATACTTATTACATACATTTTCTATCTTTTCTCCATGTTTTGTAAGAAACTGCCCACAATACTACTAGGAGATCAGTACAGACCTACAACAATCAGGGGCACTTTGTTTACCAACAGCTGTATTGCTGAAATTTCAAATGTCATTTCCCCACTAAGTTCTGTGATAAAATCCAGTTTTGTGACATGTAGATGGTCTTTACAATATATGGTAATTTTCCCCCCCCCCCCCCCACTTATTCATGCAGCAACTCCACGTCATTTCCTTCTGTAGGCTCTGCAGCACTATTGGTGGAAACTGCTACAGCATCACTTTCATGTCATGAGCTTTCGCCTCTCTGAAATGCACAAAATAATGATTTAGATGTAGGAGGAAGAGATCAATGTATAACGTCTCTACAAAAATGAGGTCATTACAGATGGGCCACAAGCTCAGATTAGCAAAGTATGGCGAAGGAAATAAGGTCGTGCACTTTGAAAGGAACATTCCTGGCATTTCGCTGAAGTGATCTAGAGAAATGACCGAACATCTAAACTAGGATGCTTGGACGCAGGTTTGATCCACTATCTTTCTGAATACAATCGAATTGTGCTATCCACTGCTCCACCTCGTTCAGTATGATTTAGATATAGTAGTCTGTTTGGTGTTCTGGGTAGTGTAGACAAAAAATTAATTATTTAGTATCTGCACGTCACAATAAATGCACACAAAAAGTTCTAATATCTTTGGTTCTATAACTTGTAGCTGCAGCAGAAAAATTAGTGGTAGTACTAGCAGAGGCAAAAATTGCATTTCTATAAATTATATTTAGCGTGAAATATCCAAACAGTAATAAACTAAGATATGGAGAAGTTAAGTTGAATCGAATAATCTGTACATTCCTGCTGTTAGTAATTATTAAAATCATTGCACAAACATACTGCCATCTATTAAAGGTTGTTTCTGTTAATAGGTCACAAAGAGACCTACGCAAATATGAAAACTTATCAGAGAAATACAGATACTGTGACAGCAGAAGTGAAGAGACATATGAAGTTTTCACTTTGACACAGTAAGTGCTGTTTCAGGTAGCAAGGTTGGATGAGATATCTGGATGAAGTAGGGGAAGAGTGGAAACAGTGAGGTACAAAATTTGAAATCCAAATTACACTTTTAAAAAATCTTTATTGGTTTAATATCTTATGGCAACCATGTATACTGTGCTTAAGAATGTTCTAAGTGGTACAATAATATTTTAATGTATTCTCTTTCCTTTTTAAAAAATTAATCATGAAAGTGTCTCACTGTACCCATGAATTTTTAATGGTGGGTACAGTGAGACAGTGCCTCAAATTCTAACGAACATCATAAGGAGCAAAGTTGATCTCAAATGAAACAGCAGATTGTTGTATTTTTGTCTTGCTATGTGTTGTAGTAGGGTTAGGCAATAACAATTTTATGCATTTTGTGTCAATGAACGAAATATTTGGAATTACAGGCATCACAAATTTGTTATCTAGTTTCAAACTTTTCCTAAGAAATGTAACTTCACATTTGCGTGACTCCCCCTACAATTGAAAGAATTTTTCCTAAATAATATATTTCCTTTATTGCCTCAAATTCTACTAAAACAAAGTCACCCACTTTGGGTGAGCGCTGTAAGTTTTCAAAGCTTACCATTTCCGGTTCTGGAATCAGTTGTATCTGATCAAAGGTCTCATCATCTCAAGAATCGTACAAAATTAGTTCACTTTCGTCAGCATCAGTTTCATCAACTAGGAATAAAGCTCTCTTTGCTTTAGGTCCCTTAATGTCTTTTCGTTTCTTTTTCATTTGTAGTTCATTCCTTTCTGGTGTGTCGGTCGCAATCATCCTCCTTCCTTTAGGCCGTCGGCGACTGCAACTTTTTCTTGGTTTTGCCTTTGGGAAACCTCATATGTCTTCTGGAGAGAGATAAGACATCGTTGCAGATCTTCCATGTGACTGCGAAGAACTGGATTCTATAGACTGTGGTTCACTTTCATCATGTGGTGGCTGTCCCACATCAGTTTCAGGTTTAAGGTCTTTTTCGGGCGATATGTGTGTTTCCAGGCTTTCATTTAGAGGTCTGTCGGTATCAGAGGATGGAAGAAAATCATCCTCATTGAACGCATGGCGATCTAAAGGAAATATTCCTGTCTTGTTATATCTGGCAATGATACTGAGAGGAGTCATTCCTTGGGGATATGCTATCCCCGCACAGTGAGCGACATTGTAAATTGAAAATGTTTCACCCGGATGTGACATCATCCATGTAGCTACAGCGGCATCATAAAATGTATGGAAAGATTTCATGACGCTGACATCAAGAGGCTGCAGTTTATTGGCGCAATGAGGTGGAATTGTCAGAATCGTTATCCCATTTTCATTGCACAGATCTATTGCCTCTATTGAGTAGTGGCTCACATCATTATTCATCAGTATCAAAGGTGGATTTGACTTTGAGCTGGCAGAGAACTTGATGAAGTGATGAATGACTTTCACAAAACATTCTGAGTTCATCCAGCCTCCTTTAACGGCAAGACCCAATGTGCCAGCAGGTGCTCCTAATATCATATGCTTTTTAAAATTCACACATGGAATTATGACAGGGGGTAGGCTGTTACCGAGAGCATTTACACTACTGGCCATTAAAATTGCTACACCAAGAAGAAATGCAGATGATAAAAGGGTATTCATTGGACAAATATATTATACTAGAACTGACATGTGATTACATTTTCACGCAATTTGGGTGCATAGATCCTGAGAAATCAGTACCCAGAACAACCACTTCTGGCCGTAATAACGGCCTCGATACGCCTGGGCATTGAGTCAAACAGAGCTCAGACGGCGTGTACAGGTACAGCTGCCCATGCAGCTTCAACACGATACCACAGTTCATCAAGAGTAGTGACTGGCGTATTGTGACGAGCCAGTTGCTCGGCCACAATTGACCAGATGCTTTCAGTTGGTGAGAGATCTGGAGAATGTGCTGGCCAGGGCAGCAGTCGAACATTTTCTGTATCCAGAAAGACCCATACATGACCTGCAACGTGCGGTCGTGCATTATCCTGCTGAAATGTAGGGTTTCACAGGGATCGAATGAAGGGTATAGCCACGGATCGTAACACATCTGAAATGGAACGTCCACTGTTCAAAGTGCCGTCAAAGCGAACAAGAAGAGACCGAGACGTGTAACCTATGGCACCCCATACCATCATGCCAGGTGATACACCAGTATGGCGATGATGAATACACGCTTCCAATGTGCGTTGACCGCGATGTCGCCAAACATGGATGCAAACATTATGATACTGTAAATAGAACCTGGATTCATCCGAAAAAATAACGTGTTGCCATTTGTGCACCCAGGTTCAACGTCGGGTACACCATCGCAGGCGCTCCTGTCTGTGATGCAGTGTCAAGGGTAACCACAGCCGTGGTCTCCGAGCTGATAGTCCGTGCTGCTGCAAACGTCGTCGAACTGTTCGTGCAGATGATTGTTGTCTTGCAAACGTCCCCGTCTGTTGACTCAGGGATCGAGATGTTGCTGCACGATCCGTTACAGCCGTGTGGATAAGATGCTTGTCATCTAGACTGCCAGTGATACGAGGCTGTTGGGATCCAGCACGGCATTCCGTATTACCCTCCTGAACCCACCGATTCCATATTCTGCTAACAGTCATCGGATCTCGACCGATGCGAGCAGCAATGTCACGATACGATAAACCACAATCGCGATAGGCTACAATCCGACCTTAATCAAAGTCGGAAACGTTACGGTACGCATTTCTCCTCCTTACACGAGGCATCAAAACAACGTTTCACCAGGCAACGCCGGTCAACTGTTGTTTGTGCATGAGAAATCGGTTGGAAACTTTCCTCGTGTCAGCACGTTGTAGGTGTCGCCACCGGCGCCAACCTTGTGTGAATGCTCTGAAAAGCTGACCATTTGCATATCACAGCATCTTCTTCCTTTCAGTTAAATTTTGCGTCTGTAGCACGTCATCTTCGTCGTGTAGCAATTTTAATGGCCAGTAGTGTATGATACAACATGTCCTAACCAGTGTTCCATGTTCTGCACTGGTTGCCTTGTTAACTTGTTTCACACCCTTCAAGGCCAAAACATTCTGTGACTTCTGAACCATTATTCTTCCAGTTTCATCAAGACTGAAAATACGTGATCCATCAGCAAAATTTGGATGACGTTTGATTATTTCTTCCAGTTTATCAAAGAAATTTGAGACATTAAATTTATTAAAGCCTTTATTTCTAGATAAGCTGTGTCCTTCTGGGGTTCGAAGAGACAGTTGAGGGAACCTCTGTCGAAAGCCTTTCATCCAGTCGATGGATGCTTTCTCACTTTCAGTTCAGGTTTTGTTAAAACAGTGTTATTTTTAATACCTAATTCATAAGCTAAAGTGGGCAGTTGTTCGTAGTAAGTCCATAGAACACACAACTAGATATTTACACAAACTAAGCTCCAATTCTGGGGGGAAAATGCGGTTCACTGAACAGTTGGGACACATGTTTGAAGTGTTATCCTCACGATATTTCTTAACGTATCAACTAACTGTTTCAAAGGATAAGCCTTTCAGCTTAGATGCACTCCTGATGCTCATTTTATTTTCGATCACCAGCATGACAGCTTTCGTCATTGAAGATTCTGAAAACCCTCCTGTTTCCTTACCAGTCTTCTTTCTCGTGTCCATTTTATAACCTAAAAGAAAGGTTTGCACACTTAAATCTATAGAAACTACTGTTTTATACAGCAAGCACGCATTGTCAGGCACCATCAACAAGCACTGGGAACTGTGAGCCACGTCTCACTGTTCCCAGTTGCAAACTTTTTTCAAAATGGTTCCAAACACATTCAGCTTAAAGCAACATTTCAATGAAGGGGATTTTTTATGTCTTGGAAAAACTATAGTTTTGAGTGACTAATGAAATGATTTGAAAATACCAATGGTCTACTCAGAAACCAGCTACGTAAATTTAGTATAAATATACTTTTCTTACCTCTGAGCATTCATATACCAACAACGAAATCACAACAAAAATGTCAAGTACGAAACATGGAAATCCATAGACTAAATAATAGTGGTTACCACATTCACAGTAGGTAGCAACAACTGAAACCAGAATTCCAGAGATAAAACTAATGTCTCACTGTTCCCACTCTTCCCCTACTGTTCCCATCCTCATTACTTTTATGTAAAGACACACAAAATATCTCATTTACGTGTTACATACAAGCCTGCTGTATAAATCCACTCAGTACTTGTGGTGCGCCAGAATGCATATCGACATATGCTACATGTAAGACACTTATTTCTAAAAGCTGCAAACAATCCGCAACCTAAATGTAACAAAAATAACCAAAGGATACATGCATGTAATCAACTGATACCAAACGGAAGGACAAAAACCGTTTTATGTAGGTAACTGGAATTACATTCAATAGGTGTTGATGAAATTGCCTTGCTCTTTTAGAAATTCAAGTTCTGATGATGGTGTACAGCTTGTGCAAACAGTAGAAAATCATTAGCACCTAGCGGCAGCAAGGGCGAGAATTTATTTCGATACTGGTGCGGGGTTTACCATCAAGTTCTGTGCGTGTGTTGTTTATAATGCAAAAGGTGACGTTGAATCCTTACAGAACCTTCTCCACCTACACGTCTCATACTGTCTGCCCATTTATAATAATAATAATAATAATAAAGATTTTATTGTCTTTAGGCCATTACAGCAATTGACAACGTCAAATGAAGTTACAATTTATAATACAGTGTGATAAGGTATTGACTACTGAAATATTTTAGCTTATATTACAATAAATGTACAGTGGGTCATCTGTTGGATTACTGCATTTTACAGTTGAAGAATTCATTGATATCATAGAACGGGTGGGCAATAAACCATTCATGCCGTCTTTCTTTCAATGTATGTTCAGGAAGATCCTGTATGGCATGTGGCAGCTTATTAAATAGCTTGTGCCCTGTGACTTCATAGCTATTTATTGATTTTGGTAGTCTGTGGTAAGGCGTGTATATGTGTTTGATGCTTCTTGTGTTGTAACAATGTACATTTTCTCTACGTTTCACATCTTGTAGGTTCTTCTTCGTAAAGATTAAGACATTGTATATATAGAGGTTTATTACAGTCATAATTTTTTGTTTAGTAAATAAGGGTTTGCAGTGAGCCTTATGTGAAGAATTTGTAATTATCCTAATGGCTTTCTTCTGCAATAATAGGATGTCATGTATATGACCACAGTTACCCCACAAGATAATGCCATAGGATATTATACTCTGGAAAAATGCGAAATAAGATGATCTGATGTATGTTTCAGGTACACAATTTCTGAGTTGTCTTAATAAATAAATTACTCTAGATAGTTTACTACTAATATAGTTTACATGTTGGCCCCAGGATAACTTTTCGTCTAAATAAACTCCCAGGAATTTAACGGAACTAGGGTCATCAGATAGTGGCTTGTCTCTTAGGGTGAAGATTATCTGCTGCATTTTATTTTCATTTAGCAGGAAACCATTTGCTCTGAACCAATATGCTCCATGAGTGAGTGTATTTTTAGCACAGGTTTTAAGAGCATTAAGACTGTTACTGCTATGGAGAAAAGTCGTATCATCTGCATACAATACAGTGGTGGATCTAATAAACGAGGGGAGGTCATTGATCATTATCAGAAACAGGACGGGCCCCAGTACAGATCCCTGAGGCACACCTACTTTAACATTTTCTATGTTTGACATTTCCTTACCAACACAAACTACCTGTTTACGGTTGTTGAGATAAGCTTTTAATAGTCTGAGACTGTTTTCTTTGATGCCATAGAATTCTAGTTTCTCTAGTAGTGGCATGTGCTCAACACAGTCGAAGGCCTTGCTTAGGTCACAGAATGAGACCTGAGCAAAGCCTTTGTTCTCAAAAACTTTGAGGATGTAACTGACTACCGTGTTGATTGCATCAATGGTCGACAGATTCTTCCTAAACCCGTATTGTGTAGCATTAATTATTCCTAGATTCTCAAAGTGAGATGATAATTGTTGGTACATGATGCATTCTATTACCTTGGAGAATGCGGGTACTATTGAAATAGGCCTGTAGCTAGATGGAAAGGCCTTTATCTCCCTTTTTGCATACTGGGACGATCCTAGACAGTTTTAACTCATCAGGAAAATATCCCTCAAGTGAGCACTTGTTTATGCAATGGGTTAAGGGGTAGAGAATGCGGTCACACACTTTCTTTAGCAGGTTGCATGATATGCCATATATATCTAAGCTATCAGATGATTTCAGTTGTTTTATGACCCCTTGTACATATCTAGGCGATACTTCGGAGAAGGTTACCATGCTTGTATTTAGTGACTGTCTACCCCAATTTTGGGAGAGTAACTCTGATGGACTAATGTCTGGTTTGATAATTGTGTCTCCTGTTTCTTTCACTGAATTAATAAAAAACTCATTGAGTGTTTGTGGTGGGATATTAATTTTGTCTTTTTTAGTATCTCTGGCAGCACTGTTAATTACTTTCCAAGTGGTTTTGCATTTATTGGTGGAATTATGTATGCTGTTGGCATTGTAGGTTTTTTTGGCTTGCAGGATGGCTTTTTTGTATTCGTTCCTGCATTCCACATAGGCTGATTTGGCACAGTCAGACTTCATACTATTGTATATGTTGTACAGTAACAAAACTTGTTTCTTTAGATCTGTCAGCTGTTTAGTGTACCATATATTTTGTCTGTTTTGAGATCTGGATTTGTGGCTGCTGTCCATTATTTTGATTTTCTTTATGGGAATACTATGGTTAAATAGGGTCAAGAATGCATTAAAAGATCTATCAAATATTATTTTGGCTGGCAGGTCATTACTTGATGTGTAATGTCCATCGACACTACAATGGCCAAACCAGTCTCTGTCAGCAAGGGAATTACGAAATGTGTTAATTTTATCCTCAGTTATGGGTCTGGTAATCACAACTGTTGGGACAGGTCTGTTTGCATTGCTCCTATTGAGGGGAATTTTACTTGCATAATTTAGAGATACGGAGTCATGGTCAGAGAATGGGAACACTACAACTTCGCATGTGTTTTCAGTGGTCTTGAAGTTTACAAAGATGTTATCTAAACATGCTTTGTTTCTTGTGGGCCTGTTATTAACATGATGTAAATTGTATTGTCTTCGTAAGTTTTCCAGATCTGCAACACTATCCTTACGTTTTAGTAACATCAAAATCAGCATTCAAATCACCTCCTATTGCAATATCATAATGTAGCCATTTAATATTACTTAATTTACTCAATAGCATGTCCATTTTTTGTAAAAATATGTTAATGCTTCCCTTTGGTGATCTGTACATGAATACTACTATTAGCTTATGACTATTAATGATTATACCCGTAACTTCAAAGTGCTGTTCATCACACAAGGAATTTAGGTCTAGTTTGGTTATTGTACAATTGAGTGACTGGTTGGAATAAATTGCCACACCACCTCTAATGTGCTTTTTCCTACAGTAGCTATTTACTACACTAAAATTGTCAAATTTGGCAACTGCAAGTTCATTCTCATTATCCCAGTGTTCACTCAGACAAAAAATATCAAACTGGTTATCAAGACCAAACTCATTTATGATAAGTTCTTTATCTGTCAGTCCTTGAACGTTAAGGTAACATATTTTAAGATCCATGCTCTTATCGCTTACACACTGAACACTATGGTGATTGGTTTTCAAACGTTTTTCAGGGCTTATCTTTTGGATTTCTGCCTCTTGTTGCCTTTTACTAAAAAATTGTTCACTTGGAGTGGTAGCACATCTACTGATGTATACCTACTCTTCCCTCCTTGTGATGATATTGTAGATGAAGCTGCTACTACAGGAATTGATGTAACTGCTGTTATGGTGTCTGGAGGCACTGTTGTGGCATCTGGTGACTGAGGAGATAAGGTGGTTGCTTCTTCTTCTGCTGCTGTTGAATCTTGCTGGTGAAGTGTGATAGGTACTGCTGCTGCTGCTGCTGTAGGCATTGTTGTGGCAACTGGTGACAGTGGAGATTTGGATGTTGCTTCATCTTCTGCTGCTGTTGAATCCTGTATATGAAGTGTGGTAGGTACTGCTGCTGCAGCATTTGTTATGTGTGTAGGTACAATTGCTGCTTCCACCTCTACTTCTACTGCTGCAATAGAAGTAACCATTTCTTCAGGCTCTGCTCGCGTCAAGCAAGGAACTGAAAGAGCAGCAATTACTTCTTGGTTATCAGATGCTTTCAGTATAATGCTGATGTTTTGGCACAGAATCTTCTTGCCTCTGTTATTAAGGTGCATGCCATGTCTCGTGTAACAGTCTCTTTGCAAGGAGTCCATACTTATAAAATATGCATGTTGGTAGGCCCTGCAAATCTTTGAGTATTGGCTGTTTGCTTTTACGAAACTTTGCCGCTCTATCCGGCTGCATAATTGATGGTTTAAAACACTGTTGTTCATTCTTCCACGAGGAAACCCTTTTGATAGGAAGTCCGAAGTTGACAGCATAGTGAGATGAGATGCATTTCGCTCCGCTGTGCTTGAGTTTTGTCGTGTTTACGAACGTGTCGGTCTGCCATCTGTCGGCAACACCAAGCAACAAGTGTGATCGGGAGTTTCTCGCATATTACTTGCCCCCATTTCGCATTTGGAAGCTTCACAAGAAAATCCTACAAATAACAAACATCCCCTGCACCAAATCAACTATTTCTACATATTTTATTAATAGGATTGCTGTAAGCTGCAATGCCTGTACACTATTTCGGGTGAAAATATTTCACATTCAGCAACGTTTGTGGTAACTCGTTGTATATATTTATCAACCGCATTGCGAGAAAATCTCCGGCGGTACACCGAAAGGTTACCGCCCTTCGATAGTGCATTTTCGCGCTCATCGAAGCACTAGGGGTTCCAGGTGCCAGCCAGCCAGCAGCAGCAGCAGCAGCAGCAGCAGCAGTTCCCGGTCCCGGCCTGCAGCAGTGGTTCCGCAGCCAGCCAGCCAGCCAGCCAGCCAGCCAGCCCTCCGGTGGCAGCAGCCGTCCAGCCAGCAGCAGTCCAGCCAGCAGCAGCAGCAGCAGCAGCAGCTGCCGCCGCCCCGTCCGCGGCAGCAGCGTCCCTGCCTCTCGCCGTCGCCGTCGCCGTCGCCGTCGCCGTCGCCGTTCGTCGTCTCCCAGTGTGTGTCCTGTCCTTTTAGTGCTGTGTTTTTTCTTTCTTCTTCTTATCGTCATGTCCGCCCCCACCACCACCGTCACTACTACCACCACCGCCATCGTGTATACGTCCCCTTCCGCCGCCTCCACCACTATCACTTGGTGTGCCCAGTCCCACCCCCCTCCTTCCGTCCCTCCCCTCCTCTCTATCCCTTCGCCTTCGCTCTTTGTCGCCCCCTCTCCCGCCTCTTCCTCTCGTTCTGATCCTTTCCCCCCACTCCCCCAGCCTGTCACTGCAGCTCCGGCTAGGGTGGTGGCCCGTCGGGCCACTGCCCACGCCCAGCTCTCCCCGTCGCCATCGCCATCACCGCCACCACCGTCATCATCGTCGCCATCACCATCACTGCCACATTCGCCTGCACCGTCACAGTCACTATCTCCGGCGCCGACTGCTGCGTCCGTGCCGGGACCTGTCCCTTCCCGCCACCTCCCCATCGTTCCCGTCCCTCTTGTCACCACCCGCCCATCTGCCGCTGTCAAACGCCCTAGTGGCGCCTCCACTTCCTCTGCTCCTAAAAAGGCTCCACCCCGCCCCCCATCCCCACCCCAAAATGCCATGGACGTCTCCCCACCAGGCCCTGCTCCCTCCTCCTCCTCCTCCCCACCCGGTCTCTACAAATATCTCCTGTCCCGTCCTGATCCTTCCTTCCTCGAGGCCCGGAATCTCTCCCTCCTCCTCCGCCAACATTTCCCTGGCGCCCCCATCTCTCTCCTTACTCCCAGACGGGATTCTGTTCTTATCTCCTCCCCCAGCCCAACCCTCCATACTGACATCCTCTCCCGCCTCCCCATCACCCGTTTTGGTCCTCACGCCTCCCTCACCCCTGCTCCATCCCCATCTCCTACCCGCCAACCCCAACCCCCGCGTCGCCCACCAACCCTCACCGCCGTGATCACTCGGCTTAGCCCGTCGATCACGGAGGAGGAGGTGCTGGCGGAGCTGAAGGCCCATCCCACCCTGGAGGTGCGGGCAGTCCGCCGCATTTTCAACGCGACCGGCCCCACCCGCCTTATGCGGGTTTTCTCTGAGGACGCCCCCTCCATTGACCGTCTCCTGAAGGAGGGTGCCCTCCTCTTCCATCAGCGGTACAAGGTCGACCCCTCCCGTTCCCCCCCTCAATCCCTGCGCTGCCAGAGATGTCTGCGCTACAATGCACATCCAACAGCAGAGTGCCGCGAGGCCCCCACCTGCCCGCATTGTCGGCAAGCGTACTTCCTCCGGCAGTGCCCCAACCTCCAATCCCCTCCCTCCTGTAATACCTGCAGCCTCCCCCACCCCACCTACTCCCAAAAGTGTAAAGCCCGACCCCCTCCCACCACTCCTGAACTCACCGTACCTGTCCGTCCCCTGGACGCCCCCACCCCTCCTGGCAATTCCCTTCGTCCCCCCCCCCCACTGCTGAGGACATCATCAGGTTCCTCACCATTGTCCTCCAAAACGTCCATCCCTTTCAGCGCCCCCACACCTTACAACAGATCTCCCTCGCCGCCCGTTCCATATTCCACCTTAAAATGTACGCCACCTTTTCCAATAACCAGGCCCATTTCACCTTCTCCCGCCTTGACACCCTCGTATAAGTCCTTATCATGGCGCGACAGCATCGTATCCTTTTCAACAATATCCGCTCCCTTCCCGCCAACAAGAACCTCTTCCTGCACACCCTTCTTACCCACCGTGTGGATGCCTTCCTCCTCAATGAAACCTTCCTCCAACCCCACCACTCCATCCACACCTCCCCCTATCTCCTCCACCACTCCGATAATCCCCTCCCAGTTGCGCGTGGCGGAGTTGCCATTGGCCACCACCGCCAGATCCCCGTTCGGCTCCAACCTCTCCTTCCCGACCCCACCGAACACCTGATCCTTAGTCTCTTCTTCCCCGGCCTTACCATTACCTGTGCCACCATCTATGTCCGCCCCAACGCCCCTCTTCCTTTCGACTTCCTCTCCCACATCGACCGTACCTTCTCCTCCTATGTGATCGCCGCCGACCTCAACATCCATAGTCGCTCCGCTGCCCAGTTACGGCGGTGGCATCGGTTCCTCTCCTCCCTTCAAGGCGACCTCATCCCCATCCCCCAGCACACCCGTCCCGAATCCAACTCCACTCCTGATGTTATCCTCTCCTCCCCCAACCTCCTTGGTCGCATTACGGTGGATGTCCTGGAGCCTATTGGTAGCGACCATCTCCCTGTCCTCCTCACCGTTTCAGACGGCCGTCGCCCCGCCCCGACCCTCGTCATGACCCTCCCCCTAAGTACATTCATGACTACTCCCGTGCCAACTGGAATGCCTACCGGGATACCCTCTCCACTCAGGTTGATAGCCACCCTCTCGCCTACCGCCGTCCCGATGATGTCACCCATGCCACCTCCTTTCTCCAGCAGACCTTGTCTGAGGCCGTGGAGGCCCACGCCCCTACTGTTGCCATCCACCCCCACCGTCCTACCTTACCACCACAGGCCGTCCTCCTCCTCCGTGAATCCCGTCGTCTCTACCGTGCCTTCCTCCGCACGCGTGACCCGGACACACTACGACGCCACCGGCAACTACAGCGACACATTCGAAATTTGCTCGCGGCCAAGAAACGCCGGGACTGGCGACAGACATGCACCCGTTTAAATGCTACCCTCCCTATAAACTCGTCCAGGTTCTGGACCGCCTTCCGTCGCCTTACCGGAACTAAACCCTCCCCCTACTATCCTCTTCTCCACGATGATCACCCCTTCCCTGACGCCCTTAGTAAGGCCAATCACTTTGCCTCCTACCTGTCCGATGTGTTTTCCATCCCTGATGATCCCCAGTTCGATTACTCCCTCTTCCCAGATATCCGCGATCAAACTGACACCTCTGTCCCTCCCCTCGCTCCTGGTTTCCAGTACTTGGACAACATTCCACACACGGACCTTAATGCCCCCATCACCACACAGGATCTCATCACTACACTCCGCACCAAACGCAACACCGCTCCTGGTCACGATCGTGTCACCTACTGTCACCTTCGTGAAGCTCCTGTCTCTTTTCTCTCCACCCTGGCCAGGCTCTACAATGTAGTCCTGTCCACCGGTTACTACCCCGACCTGTGGAAAACCTCCCGTATCCTCATGTTCCTCAAACCTGGCAAACCGCCGTCCGCCGTCTCCTCCTACCGTCCCATCAGCCTTACCTCGGTCTTCAGCAAGGTCCTGGAATCTATCCTCACCCGCCGCATCCACCAGCATCTCCGCCAGCACCGCCTCCTCCCCGTTACCCAGTGTGGCTTTCGGCCGTCCTTCTCTTCCGACGATCTTCTCCTTCACCTCACTCATCTCCTTTCCGAACAGCTCAATTCCCGTCGCTCCACAATCTTCCTCTCTCTTGACCTCGAACGCGCATATGACCGCGTATAGCATTCCGGTCTCCTCTTCAAGCTCCAAACCTTCGCCCTTCCCATTAACTACGTTCGTCTGATCGGTTCCTTTCTCTCCCGCCGTCCTTCCCATGTCACCATCCATAACACCGATTCCTACACCTTTTTCCCCTCCGCCGGTGTGCCCCAAGGCTCCGTCCTCTCCCCCCTTCTGTACTTGTTGTACACGGCGGACATGCCGCCGCCGTCACCCCCCCGTCCACCTTCTCCAGTTTGCCGATGACACTGCCTTCCTTGCCCTTGCCCCCACCCTGCGACGCTCCCAACACCTTCTCCAATCCCATCTTGACCGGTTCACCGCTTGGTGCAACCAGTGGTTGCTCAAGGTCAATCCTTCCAAAACCCAGGCGATCATTGTAGGCAAAACCACTCCCTCCTTCCGCCTCCTTGATTTCTATCTCACCGTTTATGGCCGTCCCATTGCTCTCACCCCCACCCTTAAGTACCTTGGCGTCACCCTCGACCGTCGCCTCTCCTGGACTCCCCATCTCCAGACAATCCAAGCCAAGGCACGTTCCCGACTCCGTCTCCTCAAGCTCCTTTCCGGCCGAACGTGGGGTCTGGACCCCTCCACCATCCTCCACACCTATAAGTCCCTCATCCGCCCTATCCTCTGTTACGCCCATCCAGCCTGGATCTCCGCCCCCCCTTCCTTTTATAAATCCCTCCAAATCCTTGAACGCCATGCTGTCCGCCTTGCCTATCGCATCCGTCTCCCTTCCCCGACGCGGATCCTGTATGACCTTATCCCCTTCCCCCACCTCCTCCTCTTCCTCGAAAGGATACGAATCCTATACACCTCCCGTAAACTCGATCCTCCTCACCCGCTCGTCTCCCCGATCCTCTCCCACCCCCGCCCGCTGCCGCGCCTGTACTCCCATGTCCCACCCGGTCTCCATCTCTCCACCCTCCTTACCCTCTCCCAAGGTGGTTTCCGCCAGCTCCCTCTCCCTGATGATGTCCTCGTCCCCTCCATCTACCCCTCCTATCAACTTTGACCCTGCCCCCCCTCCCTCCTGGTGTCCTTTCCCTTCGGCACCCTCCCTCCTTTCTCTTCCCTTCCCTTCTCTCTCCTTTTCCCCCATCCCCTCCCTCCACCCCTCTTCTTCCGGGCTTCCCCTCCCCCTTCCTCTCTCCCCCCTCTTTCCCCTGCCCGTGGCGTCCCTGCTCTCCCCTCTCGCTTTCCCTCTCCCCCTCCTCCTCCTCCTCCTCCTCCTCCTCCTTCTGTCTTGGCAGGTCCCCGGACTCGCACACGCATCGTGAACTTTCGCGCGCTGGAGATCATCACCCTCGGTTTAGTGTCTGTGCCGTCGTGTCTGTGCCTCAGTGTTTTTCGCCGTCCACGCTCCTTCGTTCACGTGTGTCATCTACCTCGTCAGTGTTTGTGCCCAGTGCCGACGGTTTTTCTTGTTTGTTTTGTCAAGTGTGAACGGCTTCATGTTTTTTAACTATTGTATCTCCTGTTTTTTAAACCGCCATTCTGTTACTTGTCTGTCTCCCTTTCTTTTTTCTTGTACTGCTTATGGCTGAAGAGCGGAGTACACTGTTCCGCTGCCAGCCCACCTTGTATGGGGTGTCCAAATTACAATAAAGAAAAAAAAAAAAAAAAAAAATTGCGAGAAAGGAGTAGAATACTTGGGCTAATTATTATGATCAATTTTTTGACGATCATGGAGTCTTGTAGTTGTAACCGTGTCTGTGGTATGAAACGAAATGCGGGTGCGAGCGATGTGCATTATAGTATAGGGAAATTATATGTTGCACGCAAGTCGTCGCAGCAATTCGTATAGTGCACCTGCACATTGCTGTCAGACGAACTTTCCTCTTATGAACAGTTCTTGCATTTAACTTCCACCATTGCTGGAAGTCAAAACTGATGATCGAAGTGTTTCCTAATTTCCCCTTTCGGACAAATCGGAGGTTTGGTACGCTCGTTTAGTGTTAGAAACACTACCGATTAGCCCATGTCATTTTTACTCTCCTAATTATGTCCTTGCCTGCCCATCACTATCTTCAATTTCCGTAAATGTAAACGCTCAGCCTTATTTTCTATGATTTTTACCTGTTTGTTGCTTGTGCGTTACTGCTGTGTTGCTGGTACGTTGCGTTCACGGCGGTGGTCCAGGGGTGGAGAAGGCAAGATGGCGGAGAACCCACACCTGGCCGGCTGCACCTAGTCTAGAGGAGCGGCGCGAGAGGGCAGCAGCTGCCGGCGGCAGCACAAACTGCCGCTGCCTGTGAAAGTATGGCCGTCATTGTGTACGTACGGCTTATAGCTGATTGCACTTTGTGGTATTTGTAGCCACGTTGGTCATGGACGTTGTTCGTTTAAAATAGCAAGTATTGTGTATTTTTGTCTTGAATAAATCAAACAAAGCTGTGCTTTTAGCTGCACTTTCGATGCCAAGAAGAGAGGGAAGCAGCAAGAAGAAGAATATGGCTGATGAACATCTGCAGAGCAAGTTGGCAGAACACAAAAGCAACTGCATTGTGTGGAGTAAGTGCAATTTTCACGCATTAACGTAGATTAGAAAATGTAAGATTCCCCGCCTAGTATATCACGTAGCAAAGACGTGCAGTATTTTTACTTGTACAGCTCGTGACGTAACTAGCTGCAGAATGTTGAGGTTAAATTCGTAACGTACATTATAGGTACACACTGGTGAACACTTGTTGGAAAACACAAAATAATGTCACTAGTAACTGAGCCAGCAAAACAAAATCTCGTTTCAACTTGTAGCGTGCAGTTCCTGGAGCATGCTTTTCTCATTTGTTTATTTCTGTTCAGTATAACATCACGGGAAGTGACGAATTAAAACGAAACGAGACAAACGTAAAAGGAAAACAAATATATGCAGTAAACGATCTCTAAGTGCAAATAGAGCTTCAACATGTGTGTAAAATATTGCGGTACTGGAACACATACCAAGTAATGAACGTTACGTAAGAGGAGATGTTAAGTTTTTCAATTAAAAATTAAATTTCTTTCGAGCAATTCAGTAAGTGGAATGCCACAGATGAGAAGATATCATGTGTATTACTCCAGCACGTGCACTTTGTGTGTTGTCAGTAACAGTAATATTTCTAGAGTTTTTTGTTTTGTAGATGAATATGTTTATTTCCAAATATAATTGTAATGGTTAGCTACGAAATTTCGTCACCTTTAATACACAGCAGACGTAATGAGATCAGCCAATTATAGTTTCACTGATTAATCGAATCATTATGTTCCAGAGCTATTTTAAACCAAAGGAACAAATGGATTTGTGATAGGCCTACTTAAACCAGCGCCCCCACCAGGGTCGACAGAAGCGTCCGATCCCACGCGTCGGCTTTGACCCGTGACGTAAGGGTGTTGTGTGTGACGTCATGATGGCGCGGAGTTTGGTTTGTGAGTGTGGCGTGTTCGTAGATGTAGTCGTATTGTGGTTTGTTGTGCTCTCTGGTGGTATGTTCAGGGTTTTCGTTTGTGTGGCGGTAATGGGCTCGGTTTGCTTTTACTCATTATCAAGAATTGTTCGAGTGTTGGCTGTGTTTGTAGGGGAATTCGTTTCAGTGAGTTAACGATTTTGTGTGAAGGTTAATTTAGTGTTGTTCGTTGTACGTCGTGTGGTAATTGTAGTAAAATTAATCGGTTGTTGTTTTTGTTCAGGAATGTATATGACGGATAAAATTAACACTGCGCAGGTCAAGGGAAGTGTCCGATCCCAATGTCTGGCTATGTATGTTGGTAATGGTATCGGGAGATGTTTTTGAGCTATATAGGCCAAGGGAAATGTTTGACCCTAATTTATGGGATCGGAAGCTGCTGTTTAACTGTATAGGTCAAGGGAAGTGTCCAAGTCCAGATGATATTGTGTTTAGTGGTATTTGTGGAGTTTTGTGATGTCAGTTTTTTCGTCGTTTTGTGTGGTGTTGTATGGGGGTGGGTGTCTAAATTTGTTTATATTTAGTTTGCCCCCCACCCAAAAACACCCCATTTCCCGCGCTTCTCCCGTTAGTGTCATTAGGCTTTTTTGGACATTGTGGGTGTTTGTTTTTCGATGTATTTTCGTCCTCATAATGTGTACGTAACGACTTTATACGTGCCATATTGGAATCTTGGTTTGTGGTCGTTTCTGCCATATTTGTGACGTCATGGGGTCAAAGCCCACGGCCGGGATCGGACACTTCCGTATTTCCCTGCACCAGACTCTTTTTGTCATTGTAAACCAATACTTGTACCCAAGACCGTTGCTGAGAGGAAGATATTTTTGAAATATGCCCCTGGGAGATAGGTTGCATGCAAAAATCAGTTTTATAGCTTCAGTAACGTGCACCTTGTATTCATACTATCGTTTGCTGCCGAATCACACTGCCTGAAATACAATAGGAATACCTACTTCCGATTTCATGGTTTAATTAACAGGATGTTAAACATTCTGACCCACCAGCCTGGTGATTGTAAACTGACCACTACAAGATACTTAAGTATTCCAGGGAAGGAAGTGAGCGTAATTACCAGGTGTATGCCGTGGAAGAAAAACTAGGTTCAGTAACTACTTAAAGAAAAATGCCCTTTTTTTGTACTGTATTTTTTAAATTTGACAATAAGTATAAAATAATTTAATCCAACCCCATACAGATAGCCATGAAAATGAGTGATTGTGAAACGGTAATAGCTATATAAATGCTTGTAAGACTTATAATGAGAAGTGTGGTGTGCATTCAGTAGATAGTCGATGCATGAATAGTTCACCTCTTTGGTATCACCTTAAGCATGCAATTATTCCATAATACATTACTGTGCAGAAATATGCTAAAGACATCTGCATTATTAATTTGTCATCTTCTACCAGTTTTTCCATTCATCTGTTTGGCAACAGTGATTTATTAAACGCATAATTCGGTAATTTCCACCCCTGTCGCCAACTGCTTTCTGTGGAACTGGAATTATTATATTCTTCTCAAAGTCTGAGGGTATTTCGCCTGTCTCATACATCTTGCTCACCAGATGGTAGAGTTTTGTCATGGCTGGCTCACCCAAGGGTATCAGTAGTTCTACTGGAATGTTGTATACACTCAGGGCCTCGTTTCAACTTTAGTGTTTCAGTGCACTGTCGAATTCTTCATGCAGTATCGTATCTCCCATCTCTTCTTCATCTATGTCCTCTTCCATTTCATAATACTGCCATCGAGTACATCACCATTGTGCGGAGCCTCTATATACGCCTTCCACCATCGTGCTTTCCCTTCTTTGCTTAGGGCTGGTTTTCCACCTGAGCCTTCATATGGTTCTCTTTTCTCCAAAGGTCCTTTAATTTTTCTTTAGGTGGAACCTATCTTTCCCCTAGTGATTTATGCTTCTACATCCTTACAATATGCCCTCGAGTCACACACACTTAGCCATTTTCCACTTCCTGTTAATCTCAATTTTGAGACGTTTGTATTCCTTTTTGCCTGCTTCATTTCCTGCATTTTTATATTTTCTCCTTTCATCAATTAAATTCAATCTCTCTCTTGTTACCCAAGGATTTCTAGTATTCCTTTCCCCTGTTCTTGTCAATTGTTTTCTAATGCTCTCTCTGAAACTCTGTACAATGTCTGGTTCTTTCAGTTTATCTGGGTCCCATCTCCTTAAATTCCTACCTTTTTGCAGTTTCTTCAGTTTTAATCTATAGTCCATAACCAATAAATTGTGGTCAGAGTCCACATCTGCCCCTGGAAATATCATACAATTTAAAACCCGGTTCCGAAATCTGTTTTACCATTATATAATCACTCTGAAATCGTTTGGTGTCTCCAGATTTTCCACATATACAACCTTCTTTCATGATTCTTAAACATCCATATTCACCTACTACTTTCTTTCTCTTCCCTTGCCAACTACCAAATTCCAGTCCCCAATTACTATTAAATTTTAGTCCCCATTAACTAGCTGAATAATTTCTTTCATGTTATCTACAGTTGGCATATAAACGTGTATTACTGTGGTAGGCGTTCACTGTGCTGTTCATAGTAGCTTATCCGCATTCCCAATTTTTATTCATTATTAAACCTACTCCCGCATTACCCCTATCTGATTTTGTGTTTTTAACCCTGTATTCACTTGACCAGAAGTCCAGTTTGTCCTGCCACTGACCCAATTAATTATCACTATATCTAATGTTAACCTATCCATATCCCTTTTTAAATTTTTTAGTCTATCTGCCCAATTAAGGGATCTGACATTCAATGCTCCAATCTGTAAACCCCAGTTTTCTTTCTCCTGATAATGACATCCTCCTGAGTAGTTCCTGAATGGAGATCGAAATGAGGGAATATTATACCTAAGCAATATTTTACCCAAGAGGATGCCATCATTTAACCGTACAGTAAAGCTACATGTCCTCAGGAAAACTTACGGCCTGTAGTTTCCTCTTGCTTTCAGTCGTTTGCAGTGTGAGCACAGCAAGGCCGTTTTGGTTAAAAGCCCAGACCGTTGCCCCTGCAACTACTGAAAAGGCTGCTGCCCCTCTTCAGGAACCACATGTTTGTCTGGCCTCTCAACAGACACCCCTCCGTTGTGGTTGCGCCTACAGTACAGTTACCTGTATCGCTGAGGCACGCAAGCCTCCCCACCAATGGCAAGGTCCATGGTTCATGGTGGGGGAGGGGCAGTAGAGAGCTACATAATTACAATCACTGACAGTAGTCATTTAAAACAGAGCCAAGTGTCATGTGAAAGCGCACACATTCAGTTTTCTCAGTAAGTAATGAGGGTTTAGTTCATTTCCAAGATAGAAATCAAATTTGATTTAAATAGTGTGCACACATGTAACATACACAGAATTTATTGATGTACTACAGCAATCTTGCTCTATAATTGTTTTCACAAACTGTTGCCATATATTTTATGAAAGTGCCCACATTCCCATAATAATTTATTTCAGGGTATCTGCAAGTAGTTGTGCTGCATGAAAATAGCCATCTTCAGTCTCCTTAGATTTTTTTGGTGTGGAAGATCTGGGTATAGTACATCCTCCTGATTCCACATTGTTTTTGGTGGTGGTAGCTGTTCCATTGTTCAGTCTGATGCGCGCAGAAACTCCATGCCATTTCCTTCTGTAGGCTCTGCAGCACTATTTCACTATTGGTGGAGGCTGCTACAGCATCACTTTCATGTCATGAGCTGCTATCTTTCTGAAATGTACAAAACAAGGATTTAGACATGGAAGGAGGAGATAACTTAAAGTCTTGTCAAAAACAAGGTAATTAGAGATAGACCACAAGCTCAGATTAGCAAAGGATGGTGAAGGAAATACGGACATGCACTTTGAAAGGAACCATTCTGGCATTTCATTGAAGTGATTTAGGTCAATGACAGAATACCTAAATGAGGGTGCCTCAACATATGTTTGTATCACTGTCTTTCTGAATAGAATCGTATTGTGCTATCCACTGCTCCACCTCGTCCAGTATGATTTAGAATTAGTAGCCTGTTTGGTGTTCTGGGTAGTGTAGACAAAAATTAATTACTTGGTATCTGCATGTCAATAAATACCCACAGAAAGTTCTGATATCTGTGGCTCTATAACTGCAGCAGTAGATTTAGCAGTAGTACTAGCAGATGCAAAAATTGAATTTCTATAAATTATATTTAGGCCTAACCTAAAGTATCCAAACAGGAATGAACTAAGATATGGCGAAGTTAATTTGAATCGGGTAATCTGTACATTCTTGAAGCTGGAAATTATTGAAATCTTTGCTCAAACATACTGCCATCAATTAAAGGTTGTTTCACATAATAAGTCACAAAGTGACCTATGCAAATATGAAAACTTATCTGAGAAATACAGATAATGTGGCAGAAGAAGTGAAGAGTCATACGAAGTTTCGACTTTGACACAATAACTGCTGATTCACATAGCAAGGTTGGCTGAGGTTTCTGGATGAAGTACTGTTGCCATCCTCACTATTTTTATGTAATGACACTTCCATCTTGAATTAAGATCACAAAATATCTCATTTATGTGTTACATACAAGCGTGCTGTATAAACACACTCACTAATGGCAGGGGATCAGAATGCAAATTGACATATACTACACGCAGAACACTTATTTCCAAAAGCTGCAAAGAATCCACAACCTGAATAGTACAAATATAACTGAAGAGTACATGCATGCTATTAACTTACAACAAATGCAAGGGCAAAAACTGTTTTAGTAAGTTAAACGTAGCAACTTGTAAACTGGAATTACGTTCAATAGCTGTTAATGAAGTTGCCATGCTATTTAGATATAAGTATTGCTCTTTTTAAAATTCAAGGTCTGATGTTAGCATACAGCCGGCGCAAACAGCTGAACATGATTAGCAGCTAATTGTGCAAGTGCGAGAATTTATTTGGAGACTGCTGTAGGATATACTATCAAGAACTGTACGTGGGTTGTTCGTAATGCAACAGGTGAATGCTGAATCCTCACAGAATCTGTTCCACCTACACGTCTCGTACTATCATCCCATTTGTGAAACTTTGCCGATTTATTCGGTAGCATAATTGAGGGTTTAAAACACACCTGTTTGTCCTTCCATGAGGAAGCCATTTTTCTAGGAAGTCCAAAGTTGGCAGTTTCGTAAGTTGAGATGCACTTCACTTTGCGGCGCTGGAGTTGTGGTGTATTTACCAAGGTAGTAAAGCTCTGTGTAAAGGGAAGTATGGCTGTGCTATTCCCCTGTGTTTGCCGCCATCTGCAGTTCAGGATTGGCTGAAACCGCATCACGTTTCATTAGCACCCCTTGTGGATCCCAAGTCTTACGTGGGAAGTTTGTATTTCGAAGTTTTAGGTAGAATAATACCTCAGTGCTGTGCTTCTGGCTTTTTGTTTCGAGGCAAAAAGGGAGGAAAACTGTACAGAATTACTTATGAAGGGAGAGATGAAACAAGAAGGTGAATATGGCTGATGAAAATCAGCAGAGCCAACTGGCAGCCCACGAGGAACTCTAGTCTGTGTCCGTAAAGTACAGTTTTTATTCATTAGTGCAAATCATCTCAAGGTTTAAGATTACCTGTGTAACAAACTTGCTGTACCTTGACTCACTTCGTGATCAGATTTGGTGCATCATTATACGCAGTTAGCCTCAAACTTGTCAACTTTGTTTTTAAAAGGTACGTCATTTGCAAGCCTATTTTTTTGGACAAACCGTAGTGAAATCTACATATTTCTAGTAAATCTGTAATGTACCGACTGCTACAAAGGCATATTTTTTGTTGCACGAAAGATGTAATAAGTAAACGTTGTTTCTCATTTTGTAGTTAGTGTGTAGGCCCAACTGTTAAAGCTGGAAATTGCAGTTTTTGCATGGTTTAGTGTATGTTATTGCGTACTCCAAAAAATATGCCATTATGGCTATCTGTACTTCAATGCTACATTTTCTGTAAGTTTTGTGAAAATAATTGACTTGTTAAGGACGTGCTTCTTTAAAGTACCTATTACTTGCATTTAGTTGTGTAGGCTAACCGTTTCTACAACAATTGAAATAAATGACAAGAATAGCATAGTTGGATTGCAACGTGAGTCATAACAGTACAGTATATTATTCTTTTAATACAGCTTCTTGTGTACTCAGCAGTCTGATGCAAATACTAGGTAGGCCTACAATATGTGCATCATACAATATTTGTTGTTACACAGGAAACCTAAATGTAATGAAAATTAAACTTGAATGAAGATACATTACCTAAAAGATGATAGTTATCTCATATAAAATGAAATTTTTCAATTAGTTTGCATTCAGAAGCTGAGAGATTGATACGTGTTAAAATGTTTGTCTATAGCTACTGTACCTAATTCATAGGCACTGAGCTTCATGTACTGTATGTAGTTACAAGTAGCATGTGCTCTGTTCTATTTATATCACAGATTTACATATGTTATATTACAAAATATAGTTATCATGTATAGTTTTGAAATTTTTATATTGCTTAAATAACAAAGTTGGTAATTAATTTGGCTGATGGTACTGTTTCTGTTTACCAGAATCACTTCACTCCAGACCAGTTTCAAACAATTTGAGCTGGTGGAGTGATAAAACTTAAACCAGATGCTGTGCCAACCAGTTTTGGTGATCGTAAGCTACCAGAGGGATGTAAAGCTCCTGCTGAGAGGAAACCTGTCGGCCTACTAGAGAAACGAACTGAGGATACTGGTAACTGGATAATAACGTTCACAGCTTCAAAAGCTTTTTACATACGTAAAGCAGTCACTTGCTGCTGAATTATGACGCTCTGAAATTCTTGTGTGACAGCTAACAGATGACATTTGTTGTTTTGATCAGTAGGACGCACAGAATTCCCCTTTACTGCATTATGCTTGCAAACAGTATGCTCACTTCTGTCATAGAAGTTGTTGTAGGAAATCCTTTGTCAATTAAGTACAATAAGCATATACTTTTTAAAGGTTGTTGTAAATACGTAGCTTAGAGTTTATTCTTTTGAAGTTATTTTTCATACTATCATTTTAACCCTCAGTTGTGTACAGAAGTAGACTCAAACATTTCATTTATAACAGCTGCATATTTTTCAAACTGGCATATCCAGGGTCTGTTGAGGTTGAGAATAAAATACTTTGTCACAAATTAATTTAGCAAACAGGACCACATCTCTTACATACACACTCCACTTCTATTGCTATCTGGTGAAATAAACAGTGATGTCTTTTCTCATACCTTTCAGCTATATTGTTTCTACTGCTAGTCATTGGATACTGTATATACGGTATTCTAATTTACAGTTAAACATTATGCCTAAGTGAGAAAATTGATGCTTTGATTTGTTACCACAGCTGTTTAAATTTTACGTCAAAGTGTATGGCTTTTCCTTACCATTTATGTTTTTTAAACACTGTATACAGAGCTTTGCATTTGTTACCAATACGTGGCACAACAGGTACTATGATGTGTAATGTTGTGGTTAGGTTTGTTCCTGATTAAATAATCTTTTATTGTAAATAATATTCACTTGCACTTAACTGTAATCCACATTAAAACCCACATCAGAAGTACCCCTGGCCTCACAGCTCTTATAATTTTAAGTATTCAGGCCTCACATGCTCTGTTATTATTGAACTTGGTATAGTGAAGGTCTGTTGAATTCCATTGCTGTCGGATTTCTGTGTTGCTAAGCAAACAGCTAAGGATTTTTGTAAACACTGTGGTAGTGTTTGTTGGGAATTAAACATAATTGGTCACCTATAATTTCACTTCATATATGGGATTACTTTCCCATTTCATAGTATCACTCATATTGTTGTAGATTTGCCTCTGTCCCTTGAAACTAAGATTTTTGCATCTTACGAATCTTTAAATCACATACCACAGCCTATTGAGAAACAATTTCTGGCCGCTTGACAACATATTATAGTATTAAATGCTTTTTATTTTTGACGATTGTAATATTGCAAATTTGTGTTCCAGAGGTTGGAGAGCCTTCAAATGTGACCAATGACATCAGTCCTGCGGAGAACTTGGACACTACAGAAGATGATGTCCCCACCCTGAAGAACCTAGTACAACAGCTTCAGGCTGGAATTGAAGCTTTAGAGGGAAAACTCAACCTCTCTCAGAAAGAGAAATGAGAGTGTGTTTAGAAAAAGACAACCTCCTTGCCAGTCTGCATGGTTTATTTGGTACAGATTGGTTTGCAGTATTAACAAAAGGGACATGTAGAGGTAGCAAATGGTCAGTGGAAACACTGCAGAAGTGGCTAAAAATTAGACTAGCTTGTGGTGGTATGGGGAACAAACCCCTGTCTTGTGTTACGCGAATGCACGTCGGAGCACTTAGTTGCATTATTTTTATGGCCCACAAAGAATGTTAGTAATTTGTACAGATAAAAGGAATATACTGTTAGATAATTATGTTGTACAAAGGTTTCCCTACATGAATTGTGAGGCAATACTGACCTTACTACTTATCTTAGAAGAAAGATTAAGGAAAGGTAAACCTACATTTCTAGCATTTGTAGACTTAGAGAAAGCTTTGGACTATGTTGACTGAAATACTCTCTTTCAAATTCTAAAGGTGGCGGGGGTAAAAGACAGGGAGTGAAAGGCTATTTACAATTTGTACAGAAACCAGATGGCAGTTATGAGTCGAGGGGTGTGAAAGGAAAGCAGTGGTTGGGAAGGGAGTGAGACAGGGTTGTAGCCTCTCCCCGATGTTATTGAATCTGTATATTGAGCAAGCAGTAAAGGAAACAAAAGGAAAATGCGGAGTAGGTATTACAATTCATGGAGGTTCGCCGATGACATTGTAATTCTGTCAGAGACAGCAAAGGCCTTGGAAGAGAAGATGAGCGGAATGGACAGTGTCTTGAAAGGAGGATGTAAGATGAACATGAACAAAAGCAAAACGAGGATAATGGAATGTAGTCGAATTTAGTCAGGTGATGCTGAGGGTATTAGATTACAAAAAGAAACACTTAAAGTAGTAAAGGAGTTTTGCTATTTGGGGAACAAAATAACTGATGATCGTCGAAGTAGAGAGGATATAAAATGTAGACTAGCAATGGCAAGGAAAACGTTTCTGAAGAAGAGAAATTTGTTAATATCGAGTATAGATTTAAGTGTCAGGAAATCGTTTCTGAAAGTATTTGTATGGAGTGTAGCCATGTATGGAAGTGAAACATGGACGCTAAATAGTTTGGACAAGAAGAGAATAGAAGCTTTCGAAATGTGGTGCTACAGAAGAATGCTGAAGATTAGATGGGTAGATCATGTAACTAATGAGGAGGTATTGTATAGAATTGGGGAGAAGAGGCGTTTATGCCACAACTTGACAAGAAGAAGGGACCAGTTGGTAGGACATGTTCTGAGGCATCAAGGGATCACAAGTTTAGTATTGGAGGGCAGCGTGGAGGGTAAAAATCATAGAGGGAGACCAAGAGATGAATACACTAATCAGATTCAGAGGGATGTAGGTTGCAGTAGTTACTGGGAGATGAAGAAGCTTGCACAGGATAGAGTAGCATGGAGAGCTGCATCAAACCAGTCTCAGGACTGAAGACCACAACAACAACAACAACAACAACAACAACAACATGAATCTCTGTATCCCCAGCGATGCATGGTCCTGATTGCTCTTTTATTCAGTGTTAGGATTCTGTTCATGTGTCTATCAGCAGCACATCCCCATACCTCAATTCCGTAATTAATATATACAAATATTGTCCCATAATAAGCAGTATTTAATGTTTGTTCAGAGCCTAATCTTAATAGTTTGCTAATTAAGTGCAGTGAACTGCTGATTTTATTGCATACAATATTGATATGGTCTACCCATCTAAGATTTACGTCTAGGTATATCCCCAAAAATTTACATTTGTCAGTGTCTACTTTTTTGATGCCACTTATATTATCAATACAGATTTGGTATGAATTACCAAGTTCAAATGGTAATAGCTGGGATTTGCTAATATTGACTTTTAGACCTTGATCGTGGAAGTAAGTAGTTATTTGACTTAAGCCGTCAGTTGCAGCCAATGTCAAGTCATTAGTTTGTTTGCAAGAGAACAAAAGTGAGGTATCATCTGCATAACTTAGTAATTGGGAGTACAGAGGTGCCTCTAAATCACTAATGTACACCAGGAAAAGGAAAGGGCCCAATACGTAGCCCTGAGATAACACTTTGTTTTGCTGTTTCATAGCTGGATTGGAAATGTTTAATCTGATCATTAATTTCATAACACAGTTTTGTACACAGCTTACGATTGGTTAGATATGTGATCAGTAGTTGTATGGATGTGGTATTTATATTGTAAGTTTCCAGTTTGCTTAGTAGTAGCTCATGGTTCACTGAGTGAAATGCTTTCATAAGGTCTAGAAATATCCCTGCTGTCCGCATTCCCTCATTCTGGGCATCATACACCTTGTGGAGAAATTTGGTAATTGCTGTAATGCTTCCTGAAGTCATGCTGTGTTTCTGCTAGTAGATTATTCTTTGTGAAATAATCAATAAGTCGTGCCAACAAAACAATTTCAAATATTTTACCAAAAATTGGTATTAGTGATATGGGCCTGAAGTTTGATAGCTCTTCTTTCGATCCTTTTTTATGCACGGGTTTAACTGTACTTTTCTTCAATAAATTTGGAAATGTGTGCTCCCTGATACTACTGTTGATGATATGGGTTATTATTCCAACTTTATTCTACACTCACTAACTTGAAAAGCAGTTTCCAGCCTAGGGTAAGGCTTTGCCATTGGAATCAAACCTTTGTTATTAAATGGATTTACAGCTGTAGATATACAATATACATTAATTGCAGATTTTATCTGGATCATTAATATAGTTTCCTTCATGTAGGATTCTGTCAATTTGAGCATCTAACTTGGGGGCAGCTTTGCGATATCTATTTATTAAATTTCATGAAGTCTTCCCTATATTTGTGGACTGAGCTATTTCCTTATCTGGGATATGTTTTCCTACATTTGAGAGCTGTTCCCATAATTGTTTTTTAGCTTGATTGTACTTATCCTTAAATATTTGCAATTTAGTTGACTTATGTAGCCTGAGGTTAATCATGTAAGCTGGAAGAGTCAATCTGCTGTTTTTTACATTTTGGTTGTGAGTTACTACTTTCTTAATTTCTTACACTGGGCAGCAAAAATTAAGATGCTGAAAACATCATCATAAAATTTGTCCCATTTGTGTTCGGACCCTTTTTGCCGAGGAACTAGTTGCCATTCCTCAGATGCTAGTTTACTTTTAAGAACATTAATGTTTTTCTCTTTAAGCATTCTTTTATGTCCTGAGTCTTTTCTTGGATGCTTTGTTCATAGGTTACAAATTAACATCTGAGTAGTGGAAGTCCACATTCCAGCATCTAATACTATCTTTTACCTCTTTGCTAAGTATTATGTAGTCTATTCTTCTAGAAGGAGACTGAGTTACTCTTGTATCCGAGATTACTGCATTCATAAGATTATAGGAGTTAAGGGTATCTGTTAGCCTCCTGTTATGGTTATTGCAAGATGTTGCCTCTGTATTAAAGTCACCAAGTATTGTTACCTTGTTTGGGTCAGTGTCCCACTATTCTACTAAAAATATATATGAAACGCCCTACCTCTGATTTTGGTGGACGATAAATCTCAATAATTTGCTGTTTCACTGTGCCCTTTCCGCAACCTTTGATATGTAGTTCAACGCTGGCCGAAGTGGCTGTGCGGTTAAAGGCGCTGCAGTCTGGAACCGCAAGACCGCTACGGTCGCAGGTTCGAATCCTGCCTCGGGCATGGATGTTTGTGATGTCCTTAGGTTAGTTAGGTTTAACTAGTTCTAAGTTCTAGGGGACTAATGATCTCAGCAGTTGAGTCCCATAGTGCTCAGAGCCATTTGAACCATTTTTTTTGTAGTTCAACGACTGTCACTTCAGTCAAGCCTTCATTATTAATTTATTTACTTTGAGCTGCTCTCTAACAAATACTGCTACACCTCCACCTTTATGATGCTGTCTACAGTAGCTATTTCCTAGGAAATAGCCATCTAGTTTAAAGTAAATAATTTCCTCAGATTTCAGACCATGCTCGGTTAACACAATTACATGAGGTGAATGATCATTTACAAAAGTCTGCAAAACATTGAGCTTATTTCTAAGATATTGTATATTTAAGTGCATGAGCCTTAATGGTACTTTCAGTTTGTCACTCTGAATTTCCCCCTGTTCTGGATAGTTTATATTGGGCCAAATCCAGTTGGAGTTGGTCCTTTCCACTAGATTCACTGCGTGTTGGGATGTAGGGCGATAGTCCGTCTGTTTTCACAGCTGTTTTAATGAATTATTACGTCAACAGCTTTGTTTATGTCTGATTCAAGTCTCTTTTTACCAGTTAGATTTAAATGTTGACCATGTGTTGTGAAACTAGTGTTTTTGTATCTGTTGACATCAAGAAGTCTTACATTTTTAAACTTGGAGTAGAGATGTCATAATTTTTGATTTGTTCGTCAAATTTCATTATGTACACAGCACCAGTCCGCCAGATCAAATCTCAGAGTTAAATTTCATACTATCACATTTGTAGTCGACAGCAACTGAAGGATAATGATCAGATTTCTTATAAATGCACTGGCCTCATAGCAGTAACATTGTTTGATCCTGCTATGAGAACAACACAGTCACTTTTAGTGGAACTGGCAGATTCTTTTTGTATATATTGCTCATTACATTTCTGAATTTTGCTCCAGGCCTAACAACAGCTGACGCAGAGTTTGATACAAAGTTTGAAACGTTGCATGCATGGCTGTCTTCAAATATTTTTAATTTGAATCCATGATGTATTTGTTTTTACGTGGCTGAAAAATTGTTCTTTGGAGATTTCGTGTTTGTTTTTGTGATTTTTAACACTGCAAAGCTGTCTTCAACATTGCCAGACACAAGCTTTTTTTTTGTTCTGGTTTTGAATATTTATGAAATGTTGGTGCTCGTCTGCTATTCTTACACTATTTTTACGTGAATTATCCTGTTCTATTTTTTTTGGCTGCAGCACATTTCTTGGGTACACATGATTTAACAGTTACAGTACATTTGTTTTCATTTACTTTTAAATTATTGCTGCTCCCCAGGATTTTGCATTTGTGTTCTAAAGCAGCACACTTTATTTGTAGGGCTTCAATATCACATTGCAACATTTCAATTATTGAATCTTTGTCTCTGATAATGTTTGTATACTTCTTTTCACACGTTTCTGTTACACGCACATCACACGACCACAAGTAGTCCACAGTTATTAATTTTACGCTTATTTTGCAACAGCTTTCATGAAACTACCCCGAAAGTCAAGCTTGATCTCCTGCTACCAGATGACGGATGAGGGTCGTATCATTCCATCATTGGAATATGATTGAAGCATTGGTTGTTAGGCTGGGTGGTATTACCTGAAAATGGAAACAAACAATAGGTTACCATTACACAGGCAATCATCTTCCAGTTCTCATGTCAAAAGCATCACTATAAGCATTTAGTGAATCTGAGGCACTCGGCATCAATGTTCGCTACGTCATGTCAGATACAGGAGGGCAAAATCAAGCTGTATGGTGAGAATTTGGAATTGTTATGATGATGGCATTGAAATAGAGGATGACATGTGTAAAGCTGAAATGCTAAACACCTTTTTCCAAAGCTGTTTCACAGAGGAAGACCGCACTGTAGTTCCTTCTCTAAATCCTCGCACAAACGAAAAAATGGCTGACATCGAAATAAGTGTCCAAGGAATAGAAAAGCAACTGGAATCACTCAATAGAGGAAAGTCCACTGGACCTGACGGGATACCAATTCGATTCTACACAGAGTACGCGAAAGAACTTGCCCCCCTTCTAACAGCCGTGTACCGCAAGTCTCTAGAGGAACGGAGGGTTTCAAATGATTGGAAAAGAGCACAGATAGTCCCAGTCTTCAAGAAGGGTCGTCGAGCAGATGCGCAAAACTATAGACCTATATCTCTTACGTCGATCTCTTGTAGAATTTTAGAACATGTTTTTTGCTCGCGTATCATGTCATTTCTGGAAACCCAGAATCTACTATGTAGGAATCAACATGGATTCCGGAAACAGCGATCGTGTGAGACCCAACTCGCTTTATTTGTTCATGAGACCCAGAAAATATTAGATACAGGCTCCCAGGTAGATGCTATTTTTCTTGACTTCCGGAAGGCGTTCGATACAGTTCCGCACTGTCGCCTGATAAACAAAGTAAGAGCCTATGGAATATCAGACCAGCTGTGTGGCTGGATTGAAGAGTTTTTAGCAAACAGAACACAGCATGTTGTTATCAATGGAGAGACGTCTACAGACGTTAAAGTAACCTCTGGCGTGCCACAGGGGAGTGTTATGGGACCATTGCTTTTCACAATATATATAAATGACTTAGTAGATAGTGTCGGAAGTTCCATGCGGCTTTTCGCGGATGATGCTGTAGTATACAGAGAAGTTGCAGCATTAGAAAATTGTAGCGAAATGCAGGAAGATCTGCAGCGGATAGGCACTTGGTGCAGGGAGTGTCAACTGACCCTTAACATAGACAAATGTAATGTATTGCGAATACATAGAAAGAAGGATCCTTTATTGTATAATTATATGATAGCGGAACAAACACTGGTAGCTGTTACTTCTGTAAAATATCTCGGAGTGTGCATGTGGAACGATTTGAAGTGGAATGATCATATAAAATTAATTGTTGGTAAGGCGGGTACCAGGTTGAGATTCATTGGGAGAGTGCTTAGAAAATGTAGTCCATCAACAAAGGAGGTGGCTTACAAAACACTCGTTCGACCTATACTTGAGTATTGCTCATCAGTGTGGGAACCGTACCAGGTCGGGTTGACGGAGGAGATAGAGAAGATCCAAAGAAGAGCGGCGCGTTTCGTCACCGGGTTATTTGGTAACTGTGATAGCGTTACGGAGATGTTTAATAAACTCAAGTGGCAGACTCTGCAAGAGAGGCGCTTTGCATCGCGGTGTAGCTTGCTCGCCAGGTTTCGAGAGGGTGCGTTTCTGGATGAGGTATTGAATATATTGCTTCCCCCTACTTATACCTCCCGAGGAGATCACGAATGTAAAATTAGAGAGATTAGAGCGCACACGGAGGCTTTCAGACAGTCGTTCTTCCCGCGAACCATACGCGACTGGAACAGGAAAGGGAGGTAATGACAGTGGCACGTAAAGTGCCCTCCGCCACACACCGTTGGGTGGCTTGCGGAGTATCGATGTAGATGTAGATGTAGATGTAGGTTTTGAAAATTAGTCAAATTTTGCCAGTGTCCTTGTGGTGATAACAGGAAGCTAGTTTTCGCCACAGATACACCACACATTTTGAAAATATGAGGAACCACTTAGTCAGTGAGCAGTCAGTCTTCCTTTCACAAAATGTTGTCAGGGAACAATATCTACCTTGTAATGAGGTACATATAAATCATGTAAAGCAGTCGCTTGAGATAGACAATGGTTGAAGTCTTAAACTGGCTCCAAAACTGCGTGAGAGGTGTTTGATGCCAAACCTTTATGATAAAATGAAAGTTGGCTTGGCTACTGCCCTAATTATCAGCCAGACTGCAGCAGCCATTGAGTATGGTGTCAGGACAGAGAAACTGCAGAAAAATGCTTTAACCACAGCATGGTTTCTAAAGCACGTTCATAAGTAGTTTCGCCTCATGACATGTAGAGCTCCAGTTATGGCTCTGAGTCGTTCTGATGAACAAACATACAGTGAGGCTTTCTGTCATCTTAAGGAGACCCTGTGTTTATTTTGGAATTGCAGGACAAATTCCTGAATGAGAAGAATTTGAAATTTGCTCTAACAATTAGGTTTGCACAAGATGCCTTAGAAAATCTGTTTTCAATGGTCCGTTTCAAAAATCCAGAATTAGCGCGGTGAGAACTGAAAACAGCACTGATGGTTATTACTCTTTCTTAATTCTTTACTTCTACCACTGATAATGAAAATTAAGACAGTAGTTTCCTGGCAGAATTAGTGGGGTAATCTGTAAGTGAAGATGGGGGTAAGTGTGCCGAGGAAGTTGACGAGCCACTTGTAACATGGTGTGTGATGATGAGTACCAGTCTCTCTACTATTTATGTTGTCACAATGTTAGGCAAGCTATGAAGCGCCTTGCACTTTGGAAATTTTGCGAGGAGAGCCTAATCGCATCTAAAGAAAATTGCTGTACGTGTGTGAACATGCTTTTACATCTGAAGTCCTTTACAGATACCTCACTTATTCAGCCATCAAGTGTGAAATTACTCACAGGTGAAATTTTGCTCTCTGATATAGCCACTTCTGTGTTTGCATCAGTGGAGGAGAAAGTAGTTTTCGTAGCCTGCCACAGTGTACAGAAAAAAATATTTCACAGTTTGTTGGCAACAAGATAACATATGCTTCTAAATGAGGCAAATAAAAGATACCAGGGTGTAGTAATACAGGGCAGTAGAAGCATGGCCATGAGAAAATTATTGCAGAATCTGTGACTTCCAAAATCACTTTTTACTAAATAATTTCGAAAATTGACATTGAAACTTCTTTAGGTTATCATTAACATCTTGAGGCACAAAATCTGTGGTAACATTTTCTCTTCAAATAATCTCATTTTTGTTTGACTTAGAGATTTTTATAAAATTTTTGTTCCATGTTTCTTTCTGAGTGTGTAATGTTATTATTATCTCACGTAACATTTGTTACATTTTGCAAGCAGACTCTGTCCCTGTCAAGGGTTAAGAATGATACATATATAAATAAAAACTTCATCCTTCAACCTGTGTACATATTTGGCATTTGTGCTTTACCATCACCTTTGTTTCTTCCTTATGCTTCATTTGCTTTCTTTAATTTCTTTCTCTTGATTTTAATAGTCTTTTATACATACAGTGTATCTACATTTTATGTAATATTGTAGAGGGGGAAAAAGTATAAATACTTCCAGGAAGAAATTAGCTTGTACTCCATACTCTTTCCTAGCCCAGAATGAAATAGCACATACAAAATCTGGTGATGGTTCACAGGTAGGCCACCCTTTTTGAAGAATACTTGTTTCGAAACATGGTGAAATTTGAAGGTTATTTCATGTAAATGTCATGCACATTTTGTATTGTAACTGCTATTTTTATTTCTCTTCATAATCTGACAATTTATGTTGAAATCACGAATGTGTGAGTGGAAATGCAGTCAACTGTGGTACATGCTGTAGTTAAAGTTACTGAATGCTTCTGATAGTGAAAATAGACAAGTTAACCAATTGCTGTAATATTTTTTTATATTTATACTGATAAAGTTGCACCGCCATTCTGGTTAAGTTTAGTTTAGTCTTAGACAACACTTATTTTATCTACATGGAATCCCGTGGGTAACTTTTTAGCCATCAAAAAAGTAAATCAGTGGTTAGTAAGTAGTTTAAACAAATTGTTCTAGTTCAGTAATGCAGGTTTCCTTTGAAATTTAAAGATATTTGTATAGACCTGTTATTAACAGTTTTAATTTAAGTGAATATAAATGTAAAAATAAGATTTCTTCAGGATATTTTTAACAACACGTATTACAAATAATAGTGCAGAGATTGTCTTCAGAGTAGAACAACATTATTCAGCAATACTATATAGTAAATACATTCCCTCAAACATTTTCAGATACTTAGTGTAGATGTTCACTTCTGTTATGGACCATTCCCCTTTCTGTTACAGTTATTGGGTGAGATTTATCTTTTCTATTGATAAACTGTCTTTACACTACAAAACTCCATCTTAGCCTTCAGGTCCAAAACCTGTTTCTTTTTTCCTTTCTTGGTCCTGGAAATGCAACTTATTTAAAAAAACTTGTTTTATATATCTGCTGCAGTGACTTTTCCAGCATATGATTTACCCTCATATAGTGTAATGACAACCATTTATTTGAAAACCATATTCAAAAACTAATTTAAATTTGGTGACAAAGTCCCCCAGCAAACTTGTTCCCATGTTCATTATTGGTAGTGTAGAAATGATGTTCACACGTTCCCATGATCGTGAGCATGCAACTGCTGTTTACACCTAATTCAGCTAATTTCAGTCTACTATCAGGAGCATTATTTTAATTTCAGTGTCTGACCACTGCAGCAAAAGTCCTTATACATTTGCTTGTTTTTGGGTTTATCTTTGTCACAATGGGAAAGGTTGCAGGAACTTGACTTAATGATTCAGTTAAATTTATTTATTTATTGCCTTTTGTCTTTCTACATTTCTGTTACTTAGTTTCCAGTCCATTCGAACAGCAAAAAAAAGTCAGAAGAGCTAATAGGATGGTTTGATTGTAATTTAATTACAAAATAGAAATTTTAGAGATAAAACTGACACTGTTAAAGCATAAAACGAGAAATAGTGAGTGGTGCCATAGAAAGTTATCATGACTGGTAAAAAAAAAAAAAGACCCTATTGACCATAAAGTAGGGTTTAAACTCATATTTAGGATGCTCGTAATAATAAATTGTACTTTGTTCAAGACAATATAATATAAAAAAAGTAAATTTATGAACTACACAAGTATTGAATCTATGACCTTTTATTTAGCAACCATTGTTACCAGGAGACTATTATTACAATTACCACCTGGTTGCTAAAAAGAATTTATTAAGACAAATACAGTTATTACTGTTTCCTACATACTCATTTTGATCGTAGACCTAGTTTTGTTTGAACACATTTCAACAATATTGTATTCTTAATCATTTTTCTAATGTCATAGGACAATTGCACACACAATTTTATAGCATACATCTGACAAAAATAAAAGGAATGTGTAATCATATAGGCACGTTTATCAGTTCTATTTACTAACGTACCATACATAAATATTTGAATCCAATGCTTTATTTTGTATTAAAAAAAGACATTGGTCGTATTTTCGTAGTACCAAGGAGCAGGAACAAGAAGTCGATATAGAGCTTTACATTAGCGATAGATTTTTCCTTGCGCTTGGAAAATATTGGTTCCCCTGACACCTATGAGTATTTGATAATAATAATAATAATGATTTTACTGTCTTTAGGTCATTACAGCAATTGACAATGCCAAATGAAGATACAATTTATAATACAGTGTGATAAGGTATTGACTATTGAAATATTTTAGCTTATATTACAATAAATGTACAGTGGGTCATCTGTTAGATTACTGCAGTTTACAGTTGAAAAATTCATTGATATCATAGAACGGGTGGGCAATAAACCATTCATGCAGTCTTTCTTTCAATGTATGTTCAGCAAGATCCTGTCTAGTATGTGGCTGCTTATTAAATAGTTTGTGCCCTGTGACTTCATAGCTATTTATTGATATTGATAATCTGTGGTAAGCCGTGTATATGTGCTTGATGCTTATTGTGTTGTAGCAATATACATTTTCTCTACGTTCCACATCTTGTAGGTTCTTCTTTGTAAAGATTATATATATATATATATATATATATATATATATATATATATATATATATAATATATATATAGAGAGAGAGAGAGAGAGAGAGAGAGAGAGAGAGAGAGGTAGGTTTATTACTGTCATAATTTCTGGTTAGTAAATAAGGGTTTGCAGTGAGCCCTACGTGAAGAATTTGTAATTATCCTAATGGCTTTCTTCTGCAATAATAGGCTGTCATGTATATGACTACAGTTGCCATAGGATATTATACTTTGGGAAAATGCAAATTAAGATAATCTGATGTATGTTTCAGGTACACAATTTCTGAATTGTCTTAATAAATAAATGACTTTAGATAGCTTACTACTAATATAGTTTACATGTTGGCCCCAGGATAACTTTTTGTCTAAATAAACTCCCAGGAATTTAACAGAACTAGGGTCATCAGATAGTGGCTCGTCTCTTAGAGTGAAGATTATCTGCTGCATTTTATTTTCATTTAGCAGGAAACCATTTGCTGTGAACCAATATGCTGCGTGAGTGAGTGTATTTTCAATGCAGGTTTTAAGATTGTTACTGATATGAAGAAAAGTCATATCATTTGCATACAATACAGTGGTGGATCTAATAAACGAGGGGAGGTCATTGATCATTATCAGAAACAGGAAGGGGCCCAGTACAGATCCCTGGGGCACACCTACTTTAACATATTCTATGTTTGACATTGCCTTACCAACCCAAACTACCTGTTTACAGTTGTTGAGATAAGCTTTTAATAGTCTGAGGCTGTTTCCTTTGATGCCGTAGAATTCTAGTTTCTGTAGTAGGGGCGTGTGCTCGACACAGTCGAAGGCCTCGCTTAGGTCACAGAATGAGACCTGAGCAAAGCCTTTGTTCTCAAAAACTTTGAGAATGTAACTGACTACCGTGTCGATTGCGTCGATGGTCGACAGATTCTTCCTAAACCCGTATTGTGTAGCATTAATTATTCCCAGATTCTCAAAGTGAGATGATAATTGTTGGTACATCATGCATTCTATTACCTTGGAGAATGCGGGTACTCTTGAAATAGGCCTGTAACTAGATGGAGAGTCTTTATCTACCTTTTTGTATACTGGGACGATCCTAGACAGTTTTAACTCATCAGGAAATATCCCTCAAGTAAGCACTTGTTTATGCAATGGTTAAAGGGTACAGAATGCAATCACACACTTTTTTTAGCAGGTTGCAAATGCCATATATATATCTAAGCCATCAGATGATTTCAGTTGTTTTATGACCCCTTGTCAAATCTCGGCGATACTTCAGAGTAGGTTAGTGTGCTTGTATTTAGTGACTGTCCACCCCAATTTTGAGAGAGTAACTCTGATGGACTAGTGTCTGGTTTGATAATTGTGTCTCCTATTTCTTTCACTGAATTAATGAGAAACTCATTGAGTGTTTGAGGTGGAATTTTGTCTTTTTTAGTATATGTGGCAGCACTGTTAATTACTTTCCAAGTGGTTTTGCATTTATTGGTGGAATTATGCATGCTGTTGGCATTGTAGGTTTTTTTGGCTTGCAGGATGGCTTTTTTGTATTCGTTCCTACATTCCACATAGGCTGATTTGGCATAGCGAGACTTCATACTACTGAATATGTTGCACAGTAACAAAACTTGTTTCTTTAGATCTGTCAACTGTTTAGTGTACCATATAATTTGTCTGTTTTGAGATCTGGATTTGTGGCTGCTGTCCATTTTCTTTATGGGAATACTATGGTTAATTAGCGTCAAGAATGCATTAAAAAGATCTAGCAAATATTATTTTGGCTGGCAGTTCATTACTTGATGTGAAATGTCCATTGACACTACAATGGCCAAACCAGTCTCTGTCAGCAAGGGAATTACGAAATGTGTTAATTTTATCCTCAGTTACGGGTCTGGTATTCACAACTGTTGGGACAGGTCTGTTTGCATTGCTCCTATTGAGGGGAATTTTACTTGCATAATTTAGAGATACGGAGTCATGGTCAGAGAATGGGAACACTACAACTTCGCATGTGTTTTCAGTGATCTTGAAGTTTACAAAGGTGTTTAAACATGCTTTGTTTCTTGTGGGCCTGTTACTGATGTGATGTAAATTGTATTGTCTTCGTAAGTTTTCCAGATCTGCAACACTACCCTTACATTTAGTAACATCAAAATCAGCATTCAAATCGCCTCCTATCGCAATATCATAGTGTAGCCATTTAATATTACTTAATTCACTCAGTAGCATGTCCATTTTTTCTAAAAAATATGTTAATGCTTCCCTTTGGTGATATGTGCATGGATACTACTATTAGCTTATGACTATTAATGATTATACCCGTAACTTCAAAGTGCTGTTCATCACACAAGGAATTTAGGTCTTGTTTGGTTATTGTACAATTGAGTGACTGGTTGGAATAAATTGCCACACCACCTCTAAAGTGCTCTATCCTACAGTAGCTATTTACTATACTAAAATTGTCAAATTTGGTAACTGCAAGTTCATTCTCATTAGTCCAGTGTTCACTCAGACAAAAAATATCAAACTGGTTATTAAGACCAAACTCATTTATGATAAGTTCTTTATCTTTCAGTCCTTGAATGTTAAGATAACCTATTTTAAGATCCACACTCCTATTGCTTACACACTGAACACTACGGTGATTGGTTTCCAAACCTTTTACAAGGCTTATCTTTTGGATTTCTGCCTCTTGTTGCCTTTTACAAAAAAATTTTGTTCGCTTGGAGTGGTAGCACATCTACTGTTGTATGCCTACCTCGTCCCTCCTTGTGGTGATATTGTAGATGAGGCTGCTACTATAGGAATGGATTTAACTGCTGTTATGGTGTGTGGAGGAACTGTTGTGGAATCTGGTGACTGAGGAGATAAGGTTGTTGCTTCTTCTTCTGCTGCTGCTGTTGAATCTTGCAGATGAAGTGTAGTAGGTACTGTTTGATTGATTGATTTTTATTGTTGTAGAGACCTCAGAGATCAACTGAGGCATTGCAAAATCAATATTACACAGTCTAAATGTTACACAAATAATTACAAAAACAAGAAAAATATTACACAATATAAACATTACACAAATAATTTTGGTACCTTCACACAAATACAAAACAGAGAAACTTCTGGAACAAATCTATATTGCATAATAAATTTAGCCAATTACAGACTTACTCATATATAGAAGCATATAAAAACTGATCACAAAGTGTAGTCATACCATATTCTTTGCCTCCCTTAAATATTCATCAGTTTCATAAATGCTGAGCTCAAGAGGAAATTCTTTTACTTTTTTTTGAATTGTTGAATTGGAAGATCACCGATATGTTGGGGTATGGCATTAAAAAATTTTATGGACTTTTATAAGAAGCACTTTTGTGTTTTTTTATAGTTACATCAGTAAGAAACTAGGTCCTGCTTGTTTCTTGTGTTATAATTGGTCGCATGTCATACTGTTGATAACTCGGATAGTTTTCCTTAATATGCATTACACACTGTAGTACAAATATTGACGGCAGGGTCATAATCAGTAATTTTTTAAAGCTTGGCCTACAGTGAACTCTGGGTGCCAAGCTACATATCAGTCTTATTGCCTTCTTTTGTAGTTTGAAGACGTTAGCTGCCATGCTGTGATGTCCCCACAGTATTGTACCATAGGAAATGTGACTGTGTATTAAAGCAAAATAAACCACTTTAAGTACTGACACGTTTATACAAAGACGCAGCTTTCTTAGAGGAAATATTCCTTTGCAAATGCTGCTTCTCACATTTTCTATATGGCTACCCCAGGATAATTTTGATTCAATTGAGATTCCAAGGAAATTAACAGCATTTGAGCTCTGCTCAAGTTCAGTGTTGTTATTCCACGATACATACAGGTATTGTATTTGTATTTTTTTTTTTTTTTTTTTTTTTTTTTTGGTTGAGACAAAGGGGATTAGCTTTACACCAATTTTCAACTTTGACAGTGCACTGGTCTGCTTCATATTTCACCTTCTGGGCTGTTTCTGCAGTTACCTGCTGCAGCGTTTGTTATGTGTGTAGGCACAATTGCTGCTTCCGCCTCTACTGCTGCTATAGAAGTAACCATTTCTTCAGGCTCTGCTTGCGTCAAGCAAGGAACTGGAAGAGTAGCAATTACTTCTTGGTTGCAAAAATGCAAGCCTTTGAGTGTTGCCTGTTTGCTTTTATGATTTCCACGTTCACACAGGACCATTCCGAAAGGTCATGCCTATGTGGAATTCCGACTACAAAAACTGATTTCTCTTCTGTTGAATTTAGTATTGCCTTAAGGTTTCGTGTTGCACTGTGGAGATCGTTTTATATACATTATTGGCTCCAGCTATGACGACAATATGACGATCATTTTCAGTTTCTATTGAGTTCTTGGACGGGTGCACCTGGTTTGACATGACTAGTTGTTTGTATACAAAGACTGTAACGTATTTTTGCAATTTCAAGTCCATAGCTATCAGAGAATATTTTCACTTTGAGTTTGTCTTCACGTTTATTGCGGAAGTTTCTGCTCAGGTGCTTGTCACTATATAGATTCGGCGAGTTGTCGTCGTCGCCACAGTTTTCGGTGGCCTAATTTAATGTTAATTACGAAAAGAGGTGTTGAAACTCGATACCACAACAAGAACTGCGAACTCTGTTTTCGATATTAATAAAGGAGCAGGGGGAAAACTGTTTCATGCTCGCCACAACAAACACTTACCGACTCATTTACCTTGAATTAGTCGCTAAATATCTTCCTCTGTTATGCCAGTCCTGCCTGGATATCTGCCACCCCCCCCCCCCCAAATTCTATCAATCCCTCCAGATCCCTGAGCGTCATGCACTCCGCCTCGCCTTCCGTATCCACCTCCCATCCCCAACGCGGATCCTCTATGATCTCATTCCTTTCCCCCATCTGCTCCTATTCCTCGAACATATCCGCATCCTCTACACCTCCCGCCGTCTTGAACCCCCTCACCCCCTGGTTGCTCCTCTCCTCTCCCATCCCCGCCCCCTGCCACGTCTTCACCGTTGTGTCCCCCTACCCTCCATCTCTACACCCTCCATCTCCTTTCCCAAGGTGGCTTCCGTCAACTCCCCCTCCCGGATGATGCCCTCTCTCCCTCCATTTACCCCTCCTATCAACTCTGATCCTCACTCCCCCTCCTTTCCTCTGTCCTTTCCCTGGGCTCCCTCTTCCCCCCTCCTTCCGTCCTGTTTTTCTCCCCACTAAACCTCTCCCTACCTCCCTTCCTCCCCTCCCAGTCCTTTTGTATTCCCCTCCTCTGCCTACCCCACTCCCTGTCGCGTCTGCCCCCCACCCCTCTTATGGGTCCTCATCCTCCTTCAGCTCCTTTCCCGGCTCCCCCCTTCGCTTTTACTCTCCTTTCCCCCCTTTTTTGTTTTCCCATCTTCTGTCCAGTTTCCCCCCACCTGCTCTCGACTGTGGTGTCACATTTGCCAACTTTTTAGTGCAGTGTTCCAGTGACAATTCAGTGTTGTTTGTCTTTCTCGTGTTGCGAACAGAAACCATGCTGTCGCTAGGTGTGAATTTTATGTCCTTTGCGAACAGAATCCAGACTGTCGCCGTGGTTTTTTTTTTTTAATTGTCTATTGTTTTCCCTGACTGCTTCGTATGTATTTTTATTAGCGTCATCATCCCTGTGTTGTTGTTTTAAGTTCCATGATTTCTTTTCGCCTTGTTACTCTCTAAGTCTCCGATTTTTATCGCCTGTTTTTTTATTATTTGTTCTCTTGATCTTTGTCACAAAATCTGTCGGCTGAAGAGCGGCATACTAAGCTGCTGCCAGCCCGCCCCCTTCGGGGGGAATTGAAATTCAATAAAGAAAAAAAAAACAAAAAAAACCTAAATATCTGACATGCATCATTTGAAGCTACTAACCAGTTTTAGCACTACATTAGACGGCTGAGTACACTTGTTTAATATACACGGCTAAATGTGCTGCAAAAGTCACTGTATCACCAGGGCCATACTTCCACTATACAAAGCCTTATGCTTTGCAGCGCTCGCCATGCCATCTGTCGGCAGCAGTCCGTACTATGTGAGGCCGGCTACTCTGACACGCAGGCTGGTGCATCGGTGCATCACTGTTAGCATTCAACTGCGATTCTTATACATATGTTTTAACAACGCGTTTCAAGAGACAATGCTCTCATCATCAGGTTGTAAAATCTATGTCATGAAATTTAACGGACTAAAAAGACAAAATACCATCACAAATAGTTGGAAAGTCCATAGAGTAAAACAGAATTAAAAGTATATTGGGCTGTGGGTCCTCGTCTTCCATTTAAGTTGTTGACACAAGTCAATGGCCGTCCCATAGCGACCAGATATGCTGTCGCACTGCGCCGGCTCGGGAGTTGTTGTGGGCCGACGTGTCCCTCCCACCCTCCCTCTCTCTCTCTCTCTCTCTCTCTCTCTCTCTCTCTCTCTCTCTCTACAATACGAGCAGGTGGAGGAGTTAGAATCGCCTCCATTACACCACCTGCCGTCTTCTGCTAGCCTGGATTTCCAAAACTGAGAGCAATGGACAGGTTGACGCCGTACACAAAGAAAAAAATTGTCATAGCGCTACTGGGAGTGAGGGAAGACTAATCCCGAACCAGTTGGTACGAAAGCATATATTCGTGTCATTTAACTAGCACTTTTCGTCATAATTCACAAGGTCCACTGGGTGAGACGAAACGCGGGAAGTATTTTGACGTGAAGCACCCTGCTTTGGATGGCAGCATTGTGTTACTTACACTTGATCCACATAAAGCTGCAAAGATTGAAGGATGCTTGTAACTCGACACAAAAAGCTAAACTAACATGCAAAGAGCAAGTGGATTAAGTTGCAAGTTGGACAGAGAAGAAAAATAAACAGGAAAGTAAAAGTAACCTGGGTTGCACTACAGTAGTGGTGGGCAGGAAATCGCGTATCTGTTAGAAATCACAGTGACTGAGAAGTCACAGATATCACAGTAGCAACTTTACAGATTCTAACTGCGATTTCAGTCACAGTTAGCAGTCGCAAGTAGTATTTCACATTCAAAGACGTGAGCCATCTATTGGTCGAATTTAGCACTGCTTTTTGCGATTTCAGTGACAAGTCGCAACTAAGAGTCGCAAGTAGCAACTAAAAAGCGCGGTTAACAGTGGCATCTGTTGGCCGAAGTTCGTACTACGTCCATCTCTGCGGTACGCTACGGAGTCCAACTGCGATTTCCGTGACAAGTCGCAACTAAGAGTCGCAAGTAGCAACTAAAAAGCGCGGTTAACAGTGGCATCTGTTGGCCAAAGTTCGTATTACGTCCATCTCTGCGGTACGCTATGGAGTCTAACTGCGATTTCCGTGACAAGTCGCAACTAAGAGTCGCAAGTAGCAACTAGAAAGCGCGGTCAACAGTGCCATCTGTGGGTCAAAGTTCGTACTACGCCCATCTCTGCGGTACGCTATGGAGTCTAACTGCGATTTCCGTGACAAGTCGCAACTAAGAGTCGCAAGTAGCAACTAAAAAGCGCAGTTAGCACTGCCATCTGTTGAGCAAAGTTCATACTACGCTATTCGCTACCGAGTCAAACTGCGATTTCTGTGACAAATCGCAACTAAGAGTCGCAAGTAGCAACTAAAAAGCGCAGTTAACATACTTTTCCTAGTGTCATCTGTTGACCGACGTACGTACTTCGTTATGAGAGCCTTGTGCCTCACGAGATCGATGTGCTGTGTGTGCATATGAAGGGCTTATTTCAATAGTGGTACAAGTCCATTTTTGTTAATTTTGAGATATAGAGTCGTAAAGTTAAATGAGCGCTGAAAAATCTGCAGTTGAGATACCAGAAATATTCAAGCATATGGCTTCTTGCTAGAGATGAACCTTTATTTATGTTTGTTTGGATCACTAATTTCAGAAGCATTATAGACAGAAAAGTGTAGGTAATGGACTTGTACCACTATTGAAATAAGCCCTTCATATTATATGACGACATGCACATTCAGCATCAGTTATGGTTGGTCAAATACTGCTGTGACTCTGAATGCATTATATTAATAAGAAGCAACATTGCCTTTTTCTCCTGAAAATATCAAGTAACGGAACAAATATGTTTGATTCTGCTTCCAATATGACAGTTTTGGTTAATGCCTACAGGACTTCGCAATGTTAACACAGCAGAACTCAGACATCTGTATAAGTGTAGAGAAATGAAAACAGTCATATGAATGCCTCACTTTTGTTCCGACACAGTTCAAGACTCGGGAGAAAAGTTTTACACCTGGTGTTCTACATGGCAACTTCACACACAAGAACTTTTTGCCGACACTACTACCACCTACATAAGTAAGCTTTTCCTGTGTCACTTTCAAGTAATGCACTTAAGCTATTCCTGGTTTAACTGGAAGATCTGTACTTCCCACTTTCATAACAACAGCCTCAAAATGCATATTGTAGACTTCGGGATATGTTACAGGTCAGTGTCACACCAAGATTGTGGAGAAAGGGGGGGGGGGGGGCGGCGGCACGTCTGTATCCAACAAGTGTTTACCAATAAATAAGTGGCGGAAAATCATGGGTATAGGACGGCTTAACATGTGGAAAATGAGATTTTTATTATTCATTCAATGTATTTAACATTTATTATTCCTTTAAAATCGCACAACAACTTCAATAAAACACTTTAATCAGTCGCACACTTATTTCATAATTATTTCACTTTTAAACTGCAAATCCTCTAAGAGCTGTCTTGAATCTTCACGAGTCTCTCTCAACAGCCTTGATGTGGATAGATATGTACAGCAACCAGTAATCAGTCAGAACTGCGTCTGCAAAAACACAAGGATTATTAAACAATTTTTGCTGTCACTAATTACTAGCAATATAATTGATAGAGTAGATTGCTAATATTTGCTATATCACATTTGCTAATATTTGCTATATCACATTCGCAAGAACGATCTCACTGAAGTAATTAAGTCCATCAAAACGCTTAGAAACTAACATCTCGTCTGACGAAAACGGTCTAAAGACTGGCAATTTCTTCAGATCTGTTGACAATGATATTTTGAATTACCTCTTTACTGAGTGACTGAAATGTAGTTCAGGTACCTATGAACATAACAATATGTTAGAATTCATTTTCTAAACACGAACTATTACGGTACTGTGCGGCTACTTACATATTAATTACACTATTAATATTTTCACAGTTGTTTCTCTAATACAAAATTAAAACCAACGGAAGAATAAACGTAAAACATACTTACCAATGACAGGTTTGTTGAGATGCAATTTTCTGTGTGGACAGATGTAACTTTTTCATACGGTGGTACGTCGCAGAAATCGCAGGAGTCACAGAAATCGCAGAAGTAGCAGAAGTAGCAGAAATCGCAGAAGTAGCAGAAGTCGCAGAAATCGCGGAAGTAGCAGAAATAGCAGTGGCGGAGGGATACGCGACTTAGGTTCCTTAACTGCGACTCTTAACTGCGACAAATCACAGTTAAGAATAACAGATACTGAAAAGTAGCATTCACAGAAATCACTGATATCGGAAAATCGCAGTTTAGCCCATCACTACACTACAGTAAACTCGATACAGGCTTTCCAAAATTGTTTGACTTGTTCGAAAGGCAAGGACTAGAAATACAACCAGATTTGACTTTAAGCAACGACATATGCCGGTGATCTTAAAAATGCAGCCCCACAGAGTGCCGGCACGCGTAAATTCCAGCTGTGATGCACATGGATTATAAACAGAAGACAACCATATGCTATACCATCACATCGTCTCTTTGCAACCAGTTTTCAGGCACGGATCATTTAATCCGTACCCTTCAAAAATTGAAGGTAAAAACTACCGTTCTTTTATTATTTGCATGTCACTTTATAATGGCAGGTACAAATCTAAATAAAACTTTGCCAGAAAAGCTTACGGGTACGACTTCAATTCTTCACAGATAATCAAAAGAGATGGGTACATATTGCTATTTTATTAGCATACTAGAAATAAATTATTGATGTAGCTGCGGAGATGTTTGTTACATGCAATATTATGGTGCTAAAATTGCCAATGCGAACTGAAATAAAAAAAACATTGGAGTATTGCGGTGTTCCTCGGTGTTGCCAACAGATGGCAGCTCGAGACGCTGCCTGAGAACGTATGGCGATCATTTAATCCCCGTCACTTATCGCCGTCCTCAGTTCGTGATTGGCCGAAAACGAGTCGTTTTGGCGGTTGTTTGTATTTCGTCATTATTGGAAGTGGCAAGTCCTAATTATTTGAGTCGCACTATTAACCTTTTTGTCTATGACGCGAAAAAGTGTTCTGCTAGCAATACATTGTAGATTCGTTCGCCGCGGAACTATTGTGTGTTTACGACAGTGTAAATGCCCTAAGTGTAAGAGAATGATGTTAGCTGTAATGCGTTTGCATTAAGGCATTTCTTTCATATGTAATATGTAATGGACCCCCTTGCGTTTTTCGTAGTTAGTGCAATTTACGTACATTATATGGGTAGAAATAGTCATTGAGGTCACGTCCTGTATTTAATGTCAGTTTTCCGATTTTACCACATATGTTTTTTGATAAAAATGTTTTAAATGCGGTGCGTAGCACAACATTAGGCTACAGCTCAGAATAGTCTACTACTCCTACTACTACTATTGTATATATTTCGTTTTGGTGAGAGGGGCGGGAGTAACATCACTGTAGCTCACATGCTGAAAGTGCTGCCTCGTTACTTGCAGACTGTATTGGAGCCCACTAGTGATACAGTATATCATGCACACTATTAGCAGCTATGGTTCTGTATTCTTTTGTAATTCAGAAGTAATTTAACGAATCATCCGTGTGTGCTAATATAGCTATCGAAAGGGGTTGTGTTTCACTATCGCTTATAGTGAGATCTTTGTTGAACTTTGTGGTTATTCAGGTAGTACGAAAAATGGTAAATTTTGTGCAGGTAGGCTATAGTCTACAAAGATCCTTTTCCATGTCGTATAATCTCAACCCCCCCCCCCCCCCCCCCCCCCCCCCCCCCCGCCCCCCGAAATTAATGAGAGGTGTGAGAACTAGCGTTACTGCTATGGATACAAAATATACAAGGTAACATTGGAAATCCCAATGTGAGTACTCGAAGATCCGTAGGGATAAAAATACGCCAAGAATTCAGGGAGTTAATGAAAAATATATTCCGCAATACAGCCTATACGCCTATATTTATTTGACGAAAATGCGGCTCGGAACAAGAGTAATAAAGTTTAACATTTTTTTGTCATTGTTTGCTATGTATGCGTAGACTGCCATTGTCCGGATACTAAACAGAGTTGTTAATTTCCCATTGTAGACCCCGGCATTATGATGTTGGTAGAAATACTGATTGAAAGTGGTTGTTAAATGGCTCGTGTGAGGTAGAGGCGTCAAGAGTTTGCACGTGAAACCTTTACTGAAACTGCCAGCACTATGTTGCTGGTATAAGGGGCTGTTAAATGCTAGTTTGCAGTCAGTTTGTTGTTATCTTGTGTGTGTGTGTGTGTGGGGGGGGGGGGGGTGCAGTATGCAGTATAAGGTATTGCATTTGTCGTCAACTGTTATCTCTGTTTGTTGGTTAATTAAAGTATTCAATGGTTGTAGTACATTGTTCTGATAGAGATGGCAGGGAGGGGGGGGGGGGGGGTGGTTGGATTTATGGTGATTGTACGTAAATGCCCCAAAAATGTTGCCGGGTTATTGATTCAGGAATATTGATCAAATAGATAATGCGTGTCACTTCAGCAAGTATTGTCACCATAGCTGTGGCATGCACTGACCGTGTGAATTGTGCTGCATTAGTGCTAGAGCAAGAAGTCTGTGTTATGAACTGAAGGCTGGTTGCATACAGCTCTCCATGCTAATCTCTCTATTCATCATATATAACTATTAAGAGAGAGAGAGAGAGAGAGAGAGAGAGAGAGAGAGAGAGAGAGAGAGAGAGAGAGTAGTCTGTGTTATGATCTGAAGGCTGGTTGCATACAGCTCTCCATGCTAATCTCTCTATTCATCATATATAACTATTAAAAGAGAGAGAGAGAGAGAGAGAGAGAGAGAGAGAGAGAGAGAGAGTGAGAGAGTGTGTGTGTGTGTGTGTGTGTGTGTGTGTGTGTGTGTGTGTGTGTGTGTGTGTTACATCTTTAAATGGTTCCACCCCATCATTTAGAATCTAAATAACTAGACCTACTTGTAGTATCATGTGATTCATTTTCTCTTGGTGTGTTTGTTGATTGAATAGCCCCCCATGTATACTGCTGGTTCACAGTGACTTTAGTGCTTCTGGGACAGTCAGTAACCCATAGACTGTTCAGTCATACTTGTAGTTTCAGTATTTCCAATATTATGTAAAAAAGTCCTTGGGGTTTGGTATATTAATAATTTACACTTAGTGTTTTTCACTACTATTTCAGTAAATATTTTTGCTGTATAACCGTACCAACATGAAGTTAAATGAATAATGATATAACTAAATATTGCAGGTACTTGTCTTTTAGGCTCCTTATGTTTCATAATAGTTTTACTCTCTCTAGGGGCAGATCAGTGGTCCCGGTTTTTAAAAAACCAAGTGACACTGCATCTTCGCACAGTCACTGCATAAGGTATATTACACATGTAAAAAACCTTCTTCCTTCCAGGAGCATTTGGAAACTTCTCAAGCAATTTCTGCTTTTAAGGATACAAATTGAATTGGAATTCGTTTTGTGATTACAAACTAATCAGAGATATAATATAAACAAGTTATTTATACAGTTATGAAAATAAATTTAATAATTTTTAGATATGCTACTTTCTACAAAATATAACTATATTTATGAAAAAGTTAAGCATGTTTTTGAAACACAACAATAGCATTCTATCTGTTTCATAGAAAATTAAGTAAATTAAATTTAGGAAAATATTTTAATAAGTGCCTTGTACCTTGTATTAAGTGAACTCCACAGGATAATTTACATGGCAAAAAAGTTTTTCTATTATGGAGTTTTTTGTGGGAGTATGACACTTTCATAAACATTTTTATTTATTGTATTAATCTTTAGACATGCCTATTGTATTTTATATCCACAATTGCAGTGAACATACCTTTATTACATCAGAACATTCCGGGACTTAGAAATAAAGTTGACAAACTACTCATTTGTATCGATGAAATGAATTCATCTAACCAAATTGACATAATCTGCCTCTCTGATCATCAAGTGACCACTGATATAGATACGTTAGACATTTCAGGATTTAAGCTAGCTTTCTACTTCTGCAGAGTAGATATGGATGGAGGAGGAGTTGCAACATTTATCAAAAACTGCCATAAATTCAAGAACATTGACATTAATAAATTCTGTTTAGAGCAGCATCTAGAAGCATGTGCAACAGAAGTAGAGTTCCATAACAGATCCTATATAATAATAACTATTTACTGAGCAGCTGCAGGAAATTATAATCAATTCTTAGATCATCTAGAAGCTCTTTTGGGTTATTTAACAGGAAGAAACAAAGAAATTTTGATTGCTGGTGACTTTAATACATATTTTCTAATGCAATCTTCCAGTAAACATTCACTGCAGTTAGTAATGTTGTCTTTCAATTTAACTCACACTGTAAACTTTCCAACTAGGATCACTAAATCCTCAAGGACAGCCATTGATAACATTTTTATAGACAAATCAAAGGAATAAAATCATATCATAAAACCTGTTATAAATGGACTATCAGATCATGACATGCAGCTCCTTGTTTTAGATGTAAATTCTAAGCAGATTATCAAGACTGCTAAATCTGGGTACAGGAGAGTAGTCAATCAACCAAAAATTGAGTGTTTTAGAAAACTGCTCAAAGATATGAACTGAAAAGATGTTTATAGTGCTCATGACATGAATGAAAAATATAACACTTTCATGAACAATGTCAGTACCATGTTTGAAAACTGTTTTCCTCTAAAAGTTACTCAAATTAAACAGAAGTCTATAATAAAACCATGGATTACCCAAGGAATAAAGATTTCCTGTAAGACAAAAAGGAAAATGTATCTGTCAACCAACAATAGCTCCGATGCTGATGATTTAGCTAAATACAAGGAATACTGTAAAACATTAAAAAAAGTAATTCCGATGTCTAAACAAATGCACTACGAGAAGAAGATAGCAATGTCAGGGAACAAAATAAAAACAATATGGGATATAGTTAAAGAGCAGACTGGTAGAACCAGAAAGGATCAGGAGCAAATAGCACTAAGGGTAGATGACACATTAGTAAATGATGGGCATAGTGTGGCAAATCTATTTAACAAGTACTTTATTATATCTGTTACTGATAGAATGGGACTTTCAGGATCAGTAAATAATGCCCTTGAATATCTGAAACTAGCCTTCACAAATAGCTTCAAGTACATGAATATATCACTCACTTCACCAAAAGAAATAACTTCCATAATAAAATCTTTAAAAACAAAACATTCTAGTGGGTACGATGAAATATCAACAAAGTTAATTAAGGCATGTTCTTGTGAGTTTAGTACAATTCTAAGTTACTTGTATAACCAGTCAGTTATAACTGGGACATTTCCTGACTGGCTAAAATATGCAGATGTTAAGCCTCTGTTCAAGAGAGGGGATAAAGAGATACCATCAAACTACAGACCGATTTCACTTTTGCCAGCATTCTCAAAAAATTTAGAAAAAATAATGTACAGGCAGCTGCTCAACCATCTGACCACAAGTAACATATTACCAAAACACAGTTTGGATTTCGGAAGGGTTCTGATATCGAGTAGGCTATTTACACCTATAGTGAAAATGTACTTAATTCATTAAATAACAAATTACAAGCAGCAGGTATTTTCTGTGATTTGTCCAAGGCATTTGATTGTGTGAACCACAACATCCTTTCAAGTAAATTAGAATTCTATGGTGTCACGGGCAGTGCTGCAAAATGGTTCAAGTCATACCTCACTAACAGGAAACAAAGGGTGTCAGTGCAAGGGACAAGTGAATTAAGTCATCATCAGAATGGGAAGAAATTACATGTGGTATCCCATAAGGATCCGTCTTAGGGCCATTGCTTTTTCTTGTGTACATTAATGATCTCTCATCAGTTACACTGCCAGAAGCAGAGTTCATTTTGTTTGCAGATGACACAAGTATTGCAATAAATAGTATGTCAAGTGTAGTTCTAGAAAGATCTGCTAATGACATTTTCATGGATATTAATAAATGGTTTAAAGCCAACTCACTGACATTAAACTTCGATAAGACTCACTATATGCAATTCAGAACCTGTAAGAGGTTTCCACCCAGCATATGCATAAAATACGAAGAAGAGCAGATAGAAGAGGTTCACAGTCTTAAATTCCTGGGATTACAACTTGATAATAAATTCAGTTGGGAAGAGCACACCACGGAACTGCAGAAACGCCTTAGCAAATCTGTATTTGCAATTCGAGTGTTAGCAGACATAGGCGACATAAAAGTGAAAAAGCTTGCATACTTTGCCTACTTCCATTCCATAATGTCATATGGTATAATATTTTGGGGTAACTCTTCAAGTCAAACAAAAGTTTTCAGAGTCCAAAAGCATGTAATACGTATTATTTGTGGAGTAAATTCACGGACGTCCTGTAGAAACCTCTTCAAAGAACTGGGTATACTAACTACTGCCTTTCAGTATATTTACTCCTTAATGAAATTTGTCCTAAATAATATATCTCTTTTTCCAACAAACAGCTCAGTTCATACATACAATACCAGGAACAAAAATGATCTGCACAAGGACTTAAAAGCACTTACTTTAGTTCAAAAAGGGGTCCACTACTCAGGAACACTCATCTTCAGTAATTTGCCAGTAAGCATGAAAAATTTAGTTACAAATAAAGATCAGTTTAAAAGGAGCCTGAAAGACTTACTAGTGGCCAACACCTACCCCTATTGTGAATTTTTTAATAGAGACAAATGATGTATATATTCATACTATTAGTATCGTTATTTCTGCTTAAAAAAAAAAAAACAAAAAACAAAAAAAAACAAAACACACAAAAAACCAACTTGATGCCACAGGATGGATCCTTTTTTTCTCCCGAGTACAATTCAGTGCCTCATTACTTATTCTTCTACTTGTCTAAACTTCAGCATACTTCAACAACACCACAAATTCAAAATCTAATGTTTCTGGTCTGAACTAATAATTGTCTTCACCTTACATCTGTGAAAGGCTATGCTACTGTCAAAAAATCTCCAGAAAGCATTTGTTAACCCATACATTTATATTCAATGTTAAGTTGTCTCTCTTATCAAGGAACAATCCATCCTTCAGCTGTTCTTGCGAGCCCTTACTTGTTCCTGACAAAATTAAAATATCATTAGCAAACTTCAAAATTTTTATTTTTTCTGCCTGAACTTCTGAATTGTTGCCCCCTGTTCATGTCCTTTGATTCTTACATCTGCGATCTGGGTTCAGTACCCTTAGCTCCCTGTATTTTAGTAATTTTTAGAACATTTATTTTGGAGAACAACAGTTTTTCGTTACTTTAAAGTTAACAGTAACTCCAGACTGCAACAAACCTTTATTTTTGTTTTGATGTTACCGGTTTTGGTCTGTTGGACCATCTTCAGACCCCATATTGAATTATGCAAACAGAATTATAGGGATATACTAATATATAAAATATATTACAATTAATATACAAATTATACCTATGATGATGGTAGGTGGTAGCAGTGGACAGACCAGGCGTTAAGACTCTATGAACGTTAACTGCTAAGGAGAGGAATGCAGGTGTTGCTTAAATACCCAATGCATTGCCCACTGCATTCTGATTTACATCAGTGATAGCAAACGTCAAACATTTGTTACAGTAGTGTGTACAGAATGGTTACACAAAAGCTAATAACAAATGAAGAAATTAGTTCTTGTATAATATAAAGAAACTGCTATACACACTATTTTGTCAATCTGAGATAAAAATCTATACAAAAGAGATAATCAGTCATTGGTCGTGAGAATACTGATAGCCCTATGTGGAGATTTATTGCAAACTAGTTGATTGTAGGGTAGCAGAGATGGTGGGTAAATGACAGTAATGGTTCCCATGGAGATGGCATGGTCATATCAATATGTTTCACACAGTAGTAGTGAATGTCAGGGCTGCTGTTTGCTTCAGTTCGTATGTATTCCTCTGTTATTTCTCCAAATGATGATTGTAGCTTTGTGCTTATTATTGTTTGATGGGCATTTTGTGACTAATCTAGAATCACAGTACCTCTTAACTTGGCTGCTTATGCATTTGTTTTATGTTTGTCACTACTGAAATTATATATATATATATATATATATATATATATATATATATATATATATATATATATTATATATAAAAACAAAGATGAGGTGACTTACCGAACAAAAGCGCTGGCAGGTCGATAGACACACAAACAAACACAAACATACACACAAAATTCAAGCTTTCGCAACAAACTGTTGCCTCATCAGGAAAGAGGGAAGGAGAGGGGAAGACGAAAGGAAGTGGGTTTTAAGGGAGAGGGTAAGGAGTCATTCCAATCCCGGGAGCTTGTGTCTGTATGTGTGGATGGATATGTGCGTGTGTGCGAGTGTATACCTGTCCTTTTTTCCCCCTAAGGTAAGTCTTTCCGCTCCCGGGATTGGAATGACTCCTTACCCTCTCCCTTAAAACCCACTTCCTTTCGTCTTCCCCTCTCCTTCCCTCTTTCCTGATGAGGCAACAGTTTGTTGCGAAAGCTTGAATTTTGTGTGTATGTTTGTGTTTGTTTGTGTGTCTATCGACCTGCCAGCGCTTTTGTTCGGTAAGTCACCTCATCTTTGTTTTTATATATAATTTTTTCCCACGTGGAATGTTTCCTTCCATTATATATATATATATATATATATATATATATATATATATATATATATATAAAAAGAAAGATGATGAAACTTACCAAACAAAAGCGCTGGCAGGTCGATAGACACACAAACATACACACAAAATTCTAGCTTTCGCAACCAATGGTTGCCTCGTCAGGAAAGAGGGAAGAAATTAGTGCTTGTATAATATAAAGAAACTGCTTTACACACAATTTTGTCAATCTGAGATAAAAATCTATACAAAAGAGATAATCAGTCATTGGTCGTGAGAATACTGATAGCCCTATGTGGAGATTTATTGCAAACTAGTTGATTGTAGGGTAGCAGAGATGGTGGGTAGTTCATCCCTATGAAATCCCCAAACCACCTTCCCTACCCTCTGGCTCCTACCCCTGTAACCGCCCCCGGTGTAAAACCTGTCCCATGCACCCTCCCACCACCACCTATTCCAGTCCTGTAACCCGGAAGGTGTACACGATCAAAGGCAGAGCCACGTGTGAAAGCACCCACGTGATTTACCAACTGACCTGCCTACACTGTGAAGCGTTCTATGTGGGAATGACCAGCAACAAACTGTCCATTCGCATGAATGGACACAGGCAGACAGTGTTTGTTGGTAATGAGGATCACCCTGTGGCTAAACATGCCTTGGTGCACGGCCAGCACATCTTGGCACAGTGTTACACCATCCGGGTTATCTGGATACTTCCCACTAACACCAACCTGTCAGAACTCCGGAGATGGGAACTTGCCCTTCAGCATATCCTTTCTTCTCGCTATCCGCCAGGCCTCAATCTCCGCTAATTTCTAATTTCAATTTGCCGCCGCTCATACCTCACCTGTCTTTCAACTTCATCTTTGCCTCTGTACATCCGCCCCGACTGACATCTCTGCCCAAAAAATGCCCAAACTCTTTGCCTTTACAAATGTCTGCTTGTGTCTGTGTATGTGTGGATGGATATGTGTGTGTGTGCGAGTGTATACCTGTCCTTTTTTCCCCCTAAGGTAAGTCTTTCCGCTCCCGGGATTGGAATGACTCCTTACCCTCTCCCTTAAAACCCATATCCTTTTGTCTTTCCTTCTCCTTCCCTCTTTCCTGACGAGGCAACCATTGGTTGCGAAAGCTAGAATTTTGTGTGTATGTTTGTGTTTGTTTGTGTGTCTATCGACCTGCCAGCGCTTTTGTTTGATAAGTTTCATCATCTTTCTTTTTAGATATATTTTTCCCACGTGGAATGTTTCCCTCTATTATATTCATATATATATATATATATAAACAAAAATGAGGTGACTTACCGAACAAAAGCGCTGGCAGGTCGATAGACACACAAACATACACACAAAATTCAAGCTTTCACAACAAACTGTTGCTTCATCAGGAAAGAGGGAAGGAGAGGGGAAGACGAAAGGAAGTGGGTTTTAAGGGAGAGGGTAAGGAGTCATTCCAATCCCGGGAGCGGAAAGACTTACCTTAGGGGGAAAAAAGGACAGGTATACACTCGCACATATCCATCCACACATACAGACACAAGCATATATATATATTTTTAACACTATCATATATTATATTGTAGCATTGTAACCGATATTTTTGTACACCTGACATTTTGTATGCTTGTTTTGTGGAATGATGGTAATCAAATAAGTTCATTTTTTTACACTTCAGTTTTCTTATGCTTGTTTTATGTATTTGACTGCCTCGATGGCTCACTGAGAGTTTGATGTAACTTCATTTAATGTCTCTTTCACGCTTTTGATATTTTTACCCTGCATCAGTGTCACTGTTAGTTACACGGTTAGTTAGTTAGTTGCGTGTTCCATTGATCAATCGCATGGTACATTAGCCGTTACGATGTGAATATTTTACCGCTTTCTGTGCCAAAGATAGGTTGAGCAAAGAATAGTGTAGGTCTTTCTTTTTTCTGGTATTATAATCATGAATATCACTGTTGTTTTTAAACTGGTTCATGTTGTTGAGAACAAATTTCATTAGTGAGGTGATGTATTTTGAGGCTGTTGTGAGAATTCCCAATCTTTTAAAAAGATGCCTACAAGATGTGAGACTATCAACCCTACACATTATCCTAACCACTTTCTTTTGAGCAGTGAATACTTTTTGTCTAAATGTTGAGTTACCCCAAAATATTATTCTGTAAGACAGCAGAGTGAAAGTATGCAAAGTATGTTAGCTTACTAATGTCTATATCCTCAGAATTGGCAATTATTCTGATGGCAAAAGTTGCTGAACCTGGTCGCTTTGGGAGATCTAAAATATGAATTTTCCAATTAAGATTCTCATCCATATTTACACCCAAACCCTGTCTATTGTCTACTTTCTTCTGTTGATGTGTTATATTTATTGAAGGAACTGTACTTTTTGCAGTAGAAAATGGGATGTACTGTGTTTTTTCAAAATTTAGAGCAAGTCCATTTGCTGAAAACCAATTAATGACTTTTCCAAAGACCTTATTTGTATCATTTTCAATTGGAGTTTCTTTTACTGGATTAATAATTATGCTTGTATCATCAGCAAACAGTGTCAGTTCAGCTGCCTGTTTCAGATAGGGAGGGAGGTCGTTCACATATATGAACAACAGGAGGCGACCCATGACCGAACCCTGTGGAGCACCTAATGTAATTTCACCTCAGTCAGATGAAGTGGCAAACTTATTTAAATCACTTGACCCATATAAGGAAACTTTTTGCTTTCTGTTCTGTGGGTAGACTTAAGCCACTCATACGCTATTCCATTTATACCGTAGAATTGTTATTTCTGTAACATAATGTCTTGGTTCACACAATCAAATACTTTGGACAAGTCACAGAAAATTCCTATTGGTGACATTTTAGTATTTAAAGACTCTGTTATGTGGACAGTGAAATTGTATATTGCTGTCTCATTGGAACAGCATTTTTGAAATCCGAACTGTGATTTACTAAGTATCCCATTACTGTTGAGATGGCTAACCACTCTTGAGTACATTACTTTCTCGAAGATTTTTGAGAATGCTGTAAGCAAGGATGCTGGGCGATAATTATTGACATCTGTGGAGTCCCGCTTCCTGTAGAGAGGCCTGACAATGGCATATTTTAACCTGTCTTGGAAAATACCCTGAGTCAGTGATGCATTACATATGTGACTCAAAACATCAGCTGTAATTGCTCCACATTGTTTTAATATCTTATTAGAGATGTCATCTACTCCAACAGAGCATTTATTTTTCAGAGATTTAATCATCTTAATTATTTCACAAGACATTGTTAGGTGAATCTTCTTCTTCTTTTTCTTCTTCTTCTTCTTCAGTAGCTCTACAGCCCTTGGTGAGCCTTGGCTTCTTCAACAATCTTCCTCCACACTTCTTGGTTATTTGCTGCTCTTTTCCACCCCCAGACTCCCATATTGCTGATATCCATTATTACCTCATCGATCCATCTTCTTCTAGGTCTCCCTTTTCACCTGACTGAATGGATCATACCTTTCATCATTTTCTTTGGAATTCTATCCTCTGCCATTCTCTCCAAGTGTCCTAGCCATCGTATTCGCTGTGATTCCACAAATTTTACTATGTCCCTGCCTTGTATTAACTCTTGTAATTCGGCATTGTAGTGTATTCTCCAGCCTCCTTCCTCCCTTATTGGCCCATAGATTTTGCATAGTATTTTCCGCTCAATGCTTCTTAGAGCATTTTTATCGTGTTCTGTCAACGTCCATACCTCTGAGCCGTATGTGATAACTGGGCGGACTAGGGAGTTATATATTAGCAGTTTAGTTTTTCTTGTAACAAGGCTATTTTTGAAAAGCTGCATATTTGCAAAGTAAGCTCTGTTTCCTGCTTGTATTCTTTCCCTTATAGCCTTTCCAATACTGTTATCATTTGTTATTAGGGCTCCCAAGTAGTTAAAAGAGGACACTCCATTGAAGCATTTCCCATTGATGTTTAGGTTTTTAGGGGTTCTTCTGGCCTCATATTGTGACATTACCATATATTTTGTTTTGTTTTCGTTTACTATGAGGCCAATTTTTAAGGCTTCTGTTTCCATCGCCCGGTATGTTTCTAGGAGTGTATTGGTATTTCTTCCTACTACAGCAATGTCATCAGCGTATGCACATATCTGGCTAGTTTTCATGAATATGGTACCCCTTTTGTTGATTTTATTTACTGCACTATGCAGGGCTATGTTGAATAGGACAGTGGAGAGACTATCCCTTTGCTTCACACCTTTATTAAAGTCAAAACTTTCACTTGTTCTGCTAAGGACCTTTACTTTTGCTCTTGTCTCTGTCATTGTCATTCTGATTAGTCTTATTAATTTAGCACATATACCAACTTCTTTCAGTACTCTGTTTAGTTCTTGCCGATTTATGCTGTCAAAGGCTTGTTTGAAATCGATGAATAGGAAATGCAGATCTATATCATATTCATAGAACTTTTCCATCATTTGCCTTATCACAAATATTTGATCAGTTGTTCCTCTGTCTGGTCGAAAGCCACACCGATATTCCCCTAGTATGCCTTCTGCACACTTCCGTATCCTTTCGATTAATATACTTGTGAAGATCTTATAAGCTGTACTTAGGAGTGTTATACCTCTATAGTTTTCACATGCTGTTCTGTCCCCTTTCTTACGAATGGGGACTATTATTCCAATTTTCCAATTATCTGGCATAGTTTCTGTTTCCCATGTATCTGATATTAATGTGTGCAGTTCCTTTATTACAGCCTCACCACCAGTTTTTATTAATTCAGCAATTATGCTGTCTTCCCCAGGGGCTCGATTGTTTTTTGACTTGTGCACAGCCTGGGAGACCTCTTGTAGTGTTGGTTTTCTTGCCTCATTGGTTTCATTGTCTACTTCCAGCTCCACTCTTCCCTCCTGTGCAGCTGTCTCTTCATCTTCTAGGCTGGTGCTTAGTGTATCTTTGAAATACTCTGCCCATCTTCCCACTATCTGTTCTTCCTCCCTTATCATTTTCCCATCTTTACTGGAACAGGCCGTTGTTTTTGGTTGGAATCTATTCTTCATTTTGCCTATGGCATGATAGAACTTTCTTATTTCACTCTGTTCCTTTAGTTCTTCTAGTTCTTGAAATTTCTTCTTATTCCACTCTCTTTTCTTTCTCTTGCGCAGTCTGTTAGCTCTTCTCCTTAATTCTCTATATTGTTCCACATTATTTCTGGTTTCTCTCTGTAGCACTTTTGTTCTTGCCCTGTTCTTTTCCTCTATTGCTGACCTGCAGTCTTCATCAAGCCACTCCTGGGTTCTTTTGTTCCTTCTTATGCCTATTATTTCCTCTGCAGCATCCTTAATGGCTTTTTGAAACCTGTACCACCTTTCATCTACTCCTACTGTGGTCTCTTCATTGCTCAGCTTTCTGCTTAGTGTTACTTGGTATTTTTTTTTACTTCATCAGTGATGTTCAGTTTGTCTGTATTCCATTTCGTCATCTTTCCCATTCTGTTGCCATTTGTTAGTGACAGTTTCTCTCTCAAGACTGATTTTATCAAAAAGTGGTCTGAATCACAGTTTGGTCCTCCGCACATCCGTAACTGATGTGGAGTGGCGTGCAATCACTAAAATATGGACAATCTGATTGACTACTCCATTGGCTGCAGACTTCCAAGTACCCAGATGGATCCTTTTATGTGGAAAGCAGGTACTTTTAATAATCATATTATTCCTTGCTGCGAATTGGCATAGTAAGTCTCTATTCTCATTGTTTTCTTCATGTAGTGAATATTTTCCAGAAGCTCCATACGGATGTTCATTCCTCCCTATTTTTGCATTAAAATCTCCTATTACTAGCATCAGGTCATATTTAGGTACTGCACAGTATACTTTTTCCAAGTCTTCGTAGAACTGTTCTTTAATTATATCCTCTTTTTCCTCTGTTGGTGCATGTGCATTAACTATTGATATATTCCTAAATTTACCTTTTAGTCTGAGTCTGCACATCCTTTCATTTATGGGTTCAAATTGTAGAAGGCTTTTCCTAACTTCCCTAGTTATTATAAACCCTGTTCCAAGTTAGCCTCTTCTTTCTTCTGGTCCACTATATACCACTGAGTACTCAGGTTTATCTATCTCCCCATTCCTCTGCCATCTTGTTTCCTGTAGCCCTACAATATCATATGTGAATTTTAAAATTTCATTGGCTATTTCTTTAATTTTTCCAGGCTGAAGCATTGTCCTCACATTCCACGATGCTACTGTTAGATCCTTTATCCATTTCCTTTGCCGGTGTCGTGATACATGCTTTTTTTTTTTTTTTTTTTTTTTTTTTTTTTTGGCAGTATGGGATTATTAGCCCCACGCCCAACCCCCAACCTGGAGGACCAGGATTTGTACGAGGTTTACTCCTCTAAGGAAGCTGGCTTCACTACGCCTCTAGAGCCCTGCCTGCCCTATGTTGTGGGAGACACTTTGTCTGGCTGCTCTGTCGAGACCAATTCGGCTTGGGTGACCCTGCCAGTAGCTATGCTACCGCCAGCATAGCTCTCGACTTCACCGAAGCACGCAAACCCTACTGCCCGGCACTGAAGGTGCCTACTATAAGGAGGTGTCACCTGGGAGGGTAGGTGAAACTTAATGTGAATAAATTTTTTCAAAACAGTCTCTTCCGTGTACTGCCTAGCTTTTTCTTTTGAACTGTTCTCACCAATTTTTTCTCCTACACTTAAGAAATGATTGTTAAATACATGTTCTGCTTGTGTACTGTTGGTTAGGCTGGTTTCGCTCTCTTTAACAATAATACTGCCTACCCCAGTAGTTACTTTTCCTGTCTCCCTTCTAACAGTGGACATCGATTTCAACGACAAAAGAACTACTGTTCCTCATCATCCAAATATTATTTTAGTTGAAAATAAGAAAAACGAGCAGGCTCCAAGTTCACAAGGAAACACAGCATTAGCGGCAGAACCAATATTTGAAGCGTCAGAAACAGCATCACCATCGACAACAACAAATAGAAGGCTGTTGGACAGAAGAAATGCTGAGTCTCCTTCTCATCTCAGCGATTTTTTATGTGTGAGCCTGAAGAAAAAGAAGGGACAATGGTAGGTAGTGTCAAGTGTCTCCTCTCTCCTGTCTCAAGACAGACTCCAATGGATTCTCAGTCAGGTAACAGCACTAATAGAATGAAAAAGCAAGAGGAACGCATCTCTTTCTTTCATCAAAATATAAGGGTCCTCTTAAACAAAATGGATCAACTCCTTATTAACATTTGTGAAAAGGACAGCATAAATAATGCTCAGATTTTGTGCTTAACTGAGCACCATGTTACTGATAAATGTGCCTTGCCATCTATAGTAAGTTATAGTTTAGTAACATACTACTGTAGGGAAAGTGAAGATAAAGGTGGAGTAGCAATTTATGTTAAGGACAGCTACAGATATTAAGAAATATTGTGTGGAACAACAATTTGAGGCATGTGCCACAGAAATAATAACTAAATTCCACCCAATAATAGTGTTGGCTGTCTACAGGTCTCCTTCAGGTGATATAAAAACTTTTCTGCATTCAATGGAACTCCTTCTGTCAGGTTACTTTTAAAAGCGAAGGATATTGTAGTTGTAGGTGATTTTAATATAAACTTTGACTGAAAATAAGAATAAAGTAGACTTTGAGTTTGTGATGACCTTACATAATCTGACATCAGTAATAAACTTCCCAACAAGAATTACATCAGAGTGCCAAACTATGATAGACAACATTTTTTTAGATGTAGGTAGACATCAGAATTATATTGTCAGGCAGGTTATAAGTGGGCTTTCAGATCATGATGGACAAATTCTCACTCTTTATGATGTTAATGTGTTCAAAAAAGAACAGAAATTCATAACAGTGATGAATGAAGAGGCAAAAGGAACTTTCAACCACAGGTTGCAGCAAATGGATTGGTCTTTAGTATATAGACATGATGATGTTGATACTAAATTTAACTGTTTTATAAATGAATTCTGTGCTCTTTTTGAAGAAATATTTCCAAAGAAATTGGTCAGAAACAGTACTTCTAATTCTGTAAGTAAGCCTTGGATTACAAAAGGTATAAAACAGTCATGTAAAACCAAAAGGGAAACTTATGCTGCAATAAGATTCTGTAAAGATGTAGAAAAATGGGAACACTATAGATTGTACTGAAAAATTTTGAAGCAACTAATACAGAAATCAAAAGCCCTTTATTATGAGAAGAAAATAGATAATTCTAATAATAAAATAAAAACAGTTTGGAGCATTGTTAAAGAAGAAACAGGAAGAGATACAACAAGCAAATAATATGTAAATAAAATCAGATATGAAGGTACCCTAGTAGATAACCCCAAAACGGTGTCTGAGATTTTTAATAAACACTTTATATCAGTAGCTCAACAGATTGGTTGCAAGCCCAATGTTGATGAAGCTGTAACTCTTTGTCAAGCAGTATATTCAAACACAATTTCAGAAATGCACCTTAATCCTGTCACTGTAGAAGAAATTCAAAAACTCATCACGTCTCAGAAAAGTATGAACTCTGCAGGGGTTGATAATATATCTAGTAATTTATTGAAATATTCTTGTGTGTGGATAAGGGACATTCTCTGTCATATTTTCAATGCTTCCCTTCAGAAAGGTGTTGTTCCCATTAGACTTAAGTATGCCATTGTGAAGCCCCTGTACAAAAAGTGCGATAAAACTTAACTAACTAACTGTCGACCTATCTCTTTGCTGACAGATTTCTCGAAAATTCTAGAAAAGCTAATACATGTAAGAATTACTGATCATCTCATGAAGCATGGAGTTCTCAGCAAAAGCCAATTTTGCTTTCAAAAGGGCCGCTCAACAGAAGACGCAGTCTATGCATTTGCAAATGAAGTCCTAGAAACCCCTAATGAAAAAATGCTGGCACTTGGTGTCTTCTGTGATTTATCCAAAGCGTTTGACTGTGTTAATCACCAGATTCTCTTGCAAAAAGCTAAATTGATAGGAATAAGTGGTGTTGCAGGCAACTGGCTACAGTCGTACCTCCAAGACAGAAAACAAAAAGTTGTCTTGAATAGCTCAGATGGAGTATGTGATGCTTCCTCAGATTCTGAATGGAGTTCCATTACATGTGGAGTGCCTCAGGGCTCAATTCTTGGGCCACTATTATTCCGGATTTTTATAAATGATCTACCATCATGTACAAGCATGCCACGTAAATTTACATTATTTGTTGATGATAATTTTTATGAGTAGTAGAACAGACAACAATCTTGAGGAACTCATTAATCACATACTCTCAGATGTGGTTAATTGGTTCAAGGTGAATGGTCTCTCATTAAATTCCAGTAAGACCAGCTTTATTCAATTCTGTACAAAAACAGAAAAAGAGAGAGAGTTAAGTGTGACATGTAATCAACCAATAGTAAGAATAGAAACAACAAAATTTCTGCGAGTGCATATTGACAAAAAAATGAACTGGTCTCCACATATTATTGACCTCTGTAAGAGGTTTAGCTCTGCTACCTATGCTTTACAGGTTGTCACTACATGTGTTGAACCTAACACTGCAAAAGTGGCATATCTTGGCTATTTTCATTCTCTCATTGAGTACAGAATTATTTTTTGGGGCAACCAGCCATTAGCAAGGAAAGTGTTCATTGCACAGAAGTGAGCTTTAAGAATTATATGTGGATTGCACCCAAGAGACTCGTGTAGAAATAGTTTTCGTAAACTTAAAATATACACAACTACATGCCAATATATTTTTTCTCTCATGTGTTTTGTTTGTAGAAATATAGAGATATTTCAACCAAACAGTAATTATCATGAGCATAACACACGGAGGATGAATGACATACACAGCAAGCTCAGAAATTTGAGCTTGGCGCAAAAGGGTGTCCACTACACTGGAGCAAAACTCTTCAATGCTCTTCCTCCCGAAATAAAGACAGAGATTCATAACAAGAGTAAGTTTAAGAAAGCGCTAGAAAAAGCTTTTTACAGTCTAGATAAATTTTTAACTAAATAAATTGTAATATTTTAATATTATATAATACAAGTTGACATAATGCCACTAAGAATGTTATTTAACCTGAGCTCTGTGTATCTGTTTTCTTTAGTGTTTTAATGATTCTAAGAAAATATGTATTTTCTTTTTCTGTATTGCTGCCCAAAGAATTTATTGTATAAATTTTTATATAATTATGTACTCAAATTTCTGTATATGCTATCAGATTGTATTTGTAAAAAACTGACTCATTCCATGTCCTTGTGTATCCAACACAGCTGGACCTATGGAACACGAAATAAATCAAATCAAATCAAATCAAAATCAACAACATTCCATACTGATCTGATTTTATTGCTGGAGTTGTTAATTTCTTCTCTAACATAGGTTTCCTTGAAAAGTGTGTGGTGTTACACGTAGTAATTTTCTTTGGGAAACAATGTTTAAAGAGGGATATAAATTTATCAAGAAATATGTTGCATTTGGCTCATTATATACATCTCCCCAATTAGCAGTTCTTAAGCTTTCTCTGAAGTGCTGTATAGATACCGGGTTGAGCGACCTCAAACTTTTACTTAATGGTTTCTGAACTATACACCGTGTTAGGTTTTGTAAGTTAATCAGTTGTGCATCATGGTCTGACAATCCATTTACCACAGGGAAAGCATGTGTTTGTTTTGCTTCATCTTTCTTTACAGATACATTATCTATTATTGTGCTACTGTCCTGAGCTATATGTGTAGGGAAATTGATCATTGATTCTAAGTTATATGTTGTTAATAACACTTCTAGTTCACTTTCCCTATCAGAATTACTTAGAAATCTTACATTGAAATCACCACAGTTTAATATTTTTTTCTTTTTGTCTGACATACAGCATAATAGGGAGTCATACTTTTTTATGAACTGCTCCCAGTCTCCTAATGGGAACCTGTACACTATTGCTAATATCAATACTACATTATCTAGCTAAAGTTCACGTGCACAAACCTCAAAGTGCTGATCAACACAAAATTTGCTTATATCTACAGTTTTGCATTTATACCCTTGTTTTATGAAAATGACAACTCCTCCTTTATCCATCCTAGATGTACAAGTGTAAGATGCTAAATTACACCCACTTACACTGACACTATCCATGCCCACAGTTACATGGTGTTCAGTCAGACAGATCATATACATCTCATTCTTATTTTTGAGATCATCTAAACACACTGATAGTTCGTCTACTTTATTCCCCCCCCCCCCCAATATTTTAATTAAGTATGCTGATACTGCCCTTAGCTTTATCCCAATTAACTGTACGTGCAGTTTCTTTTATTCTGTTTATCTTGATTGTCATCTATCTGGATTTTGGCTTCAACCTAAAAAACCTGTCTGCCTGGACCCATTAACCACAGGGATCACCCCTTGTGTGACTGTGGACCCCCTTCCAGTTTCTGCTAATAGAGAAGCTAACTTACTTTTCCCCATCCTATTCAGGTGCAGGCCATGTGTAGTGTATCCCCACCTACCAATTGCATTTACTGGAACAACACTTATGTGAGATTTTGCCGGTGTCTGGAGCATCCAGTTCAGCTCATTTATTTATTTATTTATTTTTATTTATTTATTTATTTATTTATCCATCTTTAAGCATCTACATGCAATCGATGTTGTCATGAGTAATGTACAATTTACATATTAAGAAATATAACTATTGTGAGGTATCACACAAAGCTCAAGTATACATTTTAAAAGAACATACGTAGTAAAGGAATACATTGGATATATAAAGGTATCCCACATAATTAAAGTGTGCATTTTAAAGAATGTGCATAATAAAAAAATACATTTCATACATAAGGATTTCTCCATATGTTTAACAATTAAATGTGGAACTCCAGAGGCAAAAAAAGCTTAGAAAGAGGTTCAAACAGAGTTGCAAGTTATGGCATCACATTTTGGGGTAATTCATCACTGAGGAATAAAGTATTTATTGCACAAAAGTGTGTAATCAGAATAATAGCTGGAGTCCACCCAAGATCATCCTGCAGACATTTATTTAAGGATCTAGGGATATTCACAGTAGCTTCTCAGTATATATACTCTCTTATGAAATTTGTTATTAACAACCAAACCCAATTCAAAAGTAATAGCAGTGTGCATAATTACAATACTAGGAGAAAGGATGATCTTCACTATTCAAGATTAAATCTAACTTTGGCACAGAAAGGGGTGAATTATACTGGCACTAAAGTCTTTGGTCACTTACCAAATAGTATCAAAAGTCTGACAGATAACCAACAAGTATTTAAGAAGAAATTAAAAGAATTTCTGAATGACAACTCCTTCTACTCCATAGAGGAATTTTTAGATATAAATTAAGGAAAAAAGAAAAAAATATATATAAAAAAATAAAGTTGTTATATTAACTTAAGTATGTTGTTAAATTAAGCTAATTATGTCATGTATTGGAAAATTCTACTCGTTCCACATCATTACGAAATATCGTATTCATGATCCATGGAACTAATATTAATCTAATCTAATCTAATCTAATCTTTCGTAAGTCAGGTCTATTTTTGAACAGTTTTCAAATTCTTTAACACTGAAAAAAACTTTGTCTTTCAGCCATTTTTTAGTCTTACTTTTAAATATATTAAGAGAGGCACAATGTGCCTGCACAGGTAATGTATTGAAAAGCCTTATTCCCATGTATTCATAACTGTCTTGTGTTTTCTTGAGTCGAGTTGTTGGTATGTCTATCTTAAATGTTTGACGAGTGTTATGATTATGAACGGACTGCCTAAGGTTGTAACTGTTAAAGTTTTCTTTTATGTAAAAAAGGCAGCTGTATATAAAAAGAAAAGGGACTGTCATTATCTGTAATTCTTTGAAGTATGACCTACATGATACGTTATTGTTGGTAATCCCAGAGATGCTCCTGATGGCTTTCTTCTGCCAAATAAAAATTTTCCTTGACCATGGAGAATTACCCCATAGAAGAATACAATAGCTAATATAACAATGAAAGAATGCATAATAGGAATTAATCAATAGGCTTTCAGAAACACAGGTGCATAATTTTTTCAGTAGATAGATAACTCGCGAACACTTTCGAGATATGTTGTCTATGTGACTCTGCCAGGTTAATTTCATATCTAAGTATATGCCAAGAAGTTTGGTAGAAGTGTACTCAACATCAGCATTGGATAAGCTGAAGGATATATTTACAGTCTTTTCATAGTTAATAGCTAACTCATTTGCTTCGAACCACATATTGGATAATCTGAGAAAATCTTTACTTTGCTCCTTCAGTTTATTTATGTCCTTCCCTGAATTGATGAAAGTTGTATCATCTGCGTAAAGCACAGATTTGTGTGGCATATTGCTGGGCAGGTCATTTATAAATATTATAAACAGTAATGGCCCAAGCACTGATCCTTGGGGTACACCTCTAGTGACATTCAGTAGCTGTGACTTTTGACCGTTGTAGCTTACAGTTTGCTTTCTATTACTGATATATTATTTAATGGGGGAGAGTTCCAGATCCCTAATGCCATAACACCATAGTTTTTCCAGCAGTATTGTGTGGTTTACAGAATCAAATGCTTTGCTTAAGTCCACTAGTGTGGCTTCAGCAGATAATTTGGATTCAAAAGAAGATTGCACAATAGAAATAACATTTTCAACAGCATTAATTGTTGATAACTGGGCCCTAAAACCATATTGAGACTTAGTCAGTACATTGTTTTATGACAAATGCATGTTAATTTTCTTTTGTATACAATATTCTATTATTTTTGAAAAATAGGTATCAGAGAAATTGGACAATAATTATTAGTGCAGTGTTTACCCAGGGCTGATCATGGCAAACCTCACATTTGTGTGCTCAGGTACTGCTCCAATTTTATACAGATCACTCCTCATACTGTATCTTGGATTCATAGCAAGGCTGTTTCCTGCTCCCCTAACTATAATTACCTGATCTTCCTTGGTTAATGCCATGGGGTGGATCTGACACATATTAAGACATTTGTCTTACTTGCATGCCAGTATCTTGTAAGAGCTAGTTGCTGTCGCTACTTTGAAATTGGCTGTGGTGAAACGTGCATGTACATCTCCACACCGCTTTGACAGGAAATAATGGCAACAGTCAAGCAGTATTTTCCTTGGCACTACGATCTAAGAGAAATACATGTTAACTTGAATGCATTTCTACATGTTGACCTGCATGCCAGTAGATATTTGACATCTAGCCGGTGACACAGTTCTGAAACCCTCCTCTGCTAGATGGTGCATATCAAAATGTCCACACCATCTCCTCGGGAACCATTAGTGTCATATAACCACCATCTTTGCTGCCATACAGTCTAAGAGTTCGCACAGACGGCTATCTGTATTCTCATAACCGATTGTGATTGGTTCTCTCTTATACATATTATTATCAAAAACTGACGAAGTGCTGTTAGTAGCGGTTACTTTATGTAATATAAGAGTCCTGTTTCTTCATTTATTAGCTTTCTCATAACCATTGTGCATATACTTTATAGCAACAACCGTTTTACGTCCTGTACGCGTGATCTGCAATTACAGATGTAATTCAGGGTGCAATGGGCAGAGCATTGTGTATTTGAGCAACAGCTGCCTTGCTGTCTTTAGCAGTTAGTGTTGGAGTCGTAATGACGGCTCCGTTCACCAGCACTGCATACCGTCATGCGTGGAAGTTCTTCTTCTATTGTGTGTTCTGTAAGATGTGTTTCATATATTACTACATCTGTCTAATGCTATTATATGTTCAAATATTTCAACATCAGGTTTGAAGATGACGTAAAACATACAAAAACAGGTAACCTCCAAAAAAAATCTTGTGGTCAAGAGTGTTCCCGTTCAGTCCCCATATTTTATCCCTACAATGTTCAGTATTTCAAACATTCTGAAAGAAAAGCTTTTTCTAAATCTGAATGTTGTACAAAGAGTAGTTTGCCTTTCTTCAGCTTAGGTGTTCCCACATTGCTACAAAACCAAAACTCATTTCCCTTGAAGTTGGTGTCTTCCAGGTTTTTCATTCTTCTCAAAGTAGTTTGTCAGTATTTTGCAGTTGTCGTTTAGGTAATTTGGATAGGAATTACTACATTCTTCTTGAAGCCAGAGGGTATTCGTCTATTCGTCTGGTCTCTTACATCTTGTATGAAGGGGGGGGGGGGGGGGGGAGGAATGTGCCCATTGTTATCTGGATTGTAGCGGGGGTATCCTCCACATAACCAGCTTTTTACTTTCTGTCATTTTGCTGTTTGTGGTTATTATTTCATGCACAGCTCACTTCAAATGAAAACATTTTCATGTGACTGGGAGTGATGAATTTAAACTAAATTTAGCAATTGTGGATGACTGACCTAATGTTACTAGTTTCAGTTTTTTATTTCCATGTTATTGACAAGAAGAAGAAAATACAGTAATGGACTCAAACATCCCAGAGCAAACAAACAAAGAACAACACGTATCAATTAAACAATCAGAGGAAAACGAAATCTTAAGACAGCCACCAGAATAAGCACAAATAGAACACAAAGTGACACACATGTTAGATATAGAAGAAAAATTTCAGCGGACATATATAGAATACAAAGACACAAATACAGACATTAGACCATTCTTGCAAAGACCGCCAAATAACCGACAAGTCGAAACAACAATAACAACTATCAACACAATCATACACAACAAAATAAATGAAAACACAACTATGGAAGAGTTACAACTACTGGCTTATATAGGAGCAGTCACTACACTAAATATACACACTAGGCAGAGATCAGAACCAACCAACACACAGAAGAAACCCACAAAACGAGCATGGCAACACAGGCTACAGATCAGAATACAAAAACTGAGAAAGTACATCGGACAGCTAACACAATTTATAAGAAATGAAATATCAGAAAAAATATGAAAAAGGTTAGGTAAAATCTCACAACAAGAAGCGATAGAGTAATTAGATGAAAAGAAACAGAAATTACAAGCATTGGCCAAACGACTTAGAAGATACAAAAAAAGTGAAAATAGAAGGAAACAAAACCAAACATTCAACACAAACCAAAAGAAATTTTACCAGACAATAGATAACACACACATTAAAATAGACAATCCACCAAACATAACAGACATGGAACACTTCTGGAGCAACATGTGGTCAAACCCGGGACAGCATAACAGGCATGCATGGTGGATACAAGCAGAAACAGACACATACAAGATGATACCACAAATGCCTGAAGTGATAATTTTGCAACATGAAGTCACCCAAGCAATTAATTCTACTCACAATTGGAAAGCCCCTGGAAAAGATAACATGGTAAATTTCTGGCTAAAGAAGTTCACCTCAACACATTCACATCTAACTAAATTATTTAACAATATAATGGAAGGAAACATTCCACGTGGGAAAAATTATATATAAAAACAAAGATGAGGTGACTTACCGAACAAAAGTGCTGGCAGGTCGATAGATACACAAACAAACACAAACATACACACAAAATTCAAGCTTTCGCAACAAACTGTTGCCTCATCAGGAAAGAGGGAAGGAGAGGGGAAGACGAAAGGAAGTGGGTTTTAAGGGAGAGGGTAAGGAGTCATTCCAATCCCGGGAGCGGAAAGACTTACCTTAGGGGGAAAAAAGGACAGGTATACACTAGCACACACGCACATATCCATCCACACATACAGACACAAGCAGACATCTCCACTTTCAAGGCAGCTCTTCGATGGCACGACTCTCTATAGACTGAGGCCCTTCCTCTTGTGCTACTCGGCATTCGTGCTATTTATAATGAAGACCTCAAAGGCACAATAGCTGAGTTTGTATGCAGCTAGAACATTGTTCTCCCTGGCGAACTTGTGAGCCCTTCCACTTCTCTCCCTCAGTCTGACTTACCTTCCTTCGTGCACCATGTCAGATGCCACTTCATCAACCTCCGTATCCCTTCACCTGCCAGCCATTCCCGCCCTAAAGTTCACGTTCCAAAATCTCTGAACAATTGCGAGTACGTCATGCTCCGAGATGACACTGTCCGTGCTCCCCTCCAGCCCCTATATACCGGCCAGTACCGAGCTCTCCGGCACTCAGCCAACACCTATGACATCCAGATGAAAGATTCAGCTGTTACAGTCTCTCTCAACAGACTTAAGCCTGCTCATGTCGAGCCTTCTTCTACCCCCCTTCAGGCCACGACCACGCCACTCACTGTTGTTGCTCACGACACCCCGGCCACTCCCTCCACGTTGGACTTACACACTGGATCGAGTGACTTCCAGTTCCAATTGTCGAGCTCTCCTCCAACCTCGCCCTCTACTCCGGCCTCACGCACTCCATCGAGTGACCGCATGTTCCCCACTTCCAGTTTACCTATGATCACACTCTCGCCGCCAGGCCCTCGCCTGTCCCTTCGACCTCTCCACTGTCGCCTGCCTCGCCCTGTCGAGGTTTCTCATGCCACCCCATCTTGAACGTGCCCTCGCTTGAGGTGTTTGTTCCTGTCCCCCTGGACATAATCCATGACATCTCAATAATACCGCATGATTATACACTGTTCATCATGTGTTTTTCTTCATCCAGTGCTCGTGACACAACTTCCGCTATTCCCTGCTACCTTGGGAAATGTGTTCCCCTCCCACCTGTCACCCTGGACATGCTTCGTGTGTTCGCCACGCCCATCAGAGACATCGTCGTCATCGTTCCGTTCCACCCGTGAACTGCCGGCCGACCTGTCGCCGCGCTATGTGGCACCGATGAAATCGACACCAACATCGATTGGCTGTTCCGCCATGTTCAGTTCAGTTCTTTGTGATCATTGTATGTGTTAAGGTTAATAAATGAACTATCGCTAAATGGGTGTGATTACTGGTGCAACCAACCTGGTAATCCTCCTCAATCAATATCATGTCATTAGTGGTGCTGGATACGCTTGTAATTCTAGTAGGGGAATTTTAATTGGGAGCAGGTTGTATGTTGCACAAATAGCCATAAGATCATGTGTATCTTTTGAAACTTTGTTAAAGTCAATGTTAAAGTCTCCACATCTTATAACTGTTTTGTTTAGGTCCCTGATACTGTCAAGACTACCTTCAAGTTGGTGAAAGAATATTTTTATGTTTGAGTTTGGACTTCTGTACAGGCAAATGATGATTATTTTTATTGAGGTTAGTTCGACAGCAGAAATTTCAAAATCTCCTTCTTTTCCTAGCTTTCCGAGAGATTTTAGGCAGCAATAGCTGATACTGTCTTTCACAAATATACGTGTTCCTCCATGTGTAGATTTTTTTCTACAGAAATGAGATGTCATAACATAACCATTTATACATGTGATTGCTAACATCTCATCAGTTAGCCAATGTTCACTAAAACACATTACAGATCCTTCTTTTAATTGATCTGACAGTAATACTTATAGCTCATTAATTTTGTTTCGCACATTTTGATGGACTATTATAAACTTGGGGTTTCTGCCTGGCATATCTGATTCATAACTTACCTCTATTTGTCACTGCCTTACCTTCATTTTAATCTGACAAACACTTTTGTGATGAGCTATGGAGGTGCTGTCTTCATCTGTGGACAGTAAAAATCCTCACTTCTTGATAGTGGTTGTCTTGCTCTTGCAGGTTGTGTCCTTGTGGATATTTTTACTGTTGTATCTGATGATGTAGTTGTTTCTGTAGCTGAATATGTTGTCACTCTTGCTGTTTATTTGTTCTCTGGTCCTGACTGTGTTGTTTTACCTGCTACCACTGTTATAACTTCTTTCTCAACACTTTGCACTACAATCGATTGTTTTTGTTCTAGTACCGCTGTAGCAGGATTTATTTGTAGGAAAGATATTTTGCACATCTCCTTTACAGTTGGCAGTGAAATTTTGTCACATTTCTGACTGTCATAAAAAACACTTTTCACTAAGGCCTTGATTTTTTGGCAAATTTGTGATTTGCCCCATTTATTTAGATGCATTCCATGTGTTGTGAAATGCTGTCTTTCTAAATAATCAACAAGGAGAAAAAAAGCATTTGAATTGGTCTTGCAGATCTTTCTGTAACCCCTGTTTGCTTTTTGAATCTCTTTATTTACACAAGAAGATTCTATAAGGTCATGCCTGTGAGGTATACCAATCGCAATCAATTTCTGGTCACCTAATGTACATAGTGCATCTCTTAAGATTCTGTTTGCTACTTTTAGTTCATTGTTATATACGTCATTAGAGCCACCTAAAAATTACAATACACTGATTCTGCGACACACAACTACTGATTTTATAGGCTTTTAGAACATCTTGCAAACCTGCTCCAGGTTTCACAACACTTGTAACATATAAATCTTGCTGATAATGAAGAATTTGTGCAAGTCTTCTTCCATGGCTGTCAGCAAGCAAAACTGCACCAATACCGGTATTTTCTCACTTCCAGATACTTCTTGGAGACATGAAATCATTTTTCTTATTTCCCTGGTTGACTGTATCTTCATTTTTATCTAGCAGATCATATTTGTTTGTTGTTTTCAGTTCGGAATGTTCTTCATTGTGTATTGGGAATTAGTATGGCTGAGACTTTTCCTATACAATTTTGTGGAGATTTACTCATTCGTTGCTGTGTAGTTCAGCTTACCTAAATATGTTAATGGAATGTAACTATACCAGATTGAGTGCTTCCTTTTTCCTGGCCCTATTTATTTTTCGTATCGGTGTGCGAATTAGGTTAAGAATGTCATTTGTTTTGTTTCTCCCCGCCCAAAACACCACCTATTTCTGCTGCTATACCGTTAGTTTCATATTCTTCTTCAGATTGTTGTAAATTACTTTTGGATTTGTTTTTGTTTTGTTAGTTGTATGCTGGTCACGAAATGAGTTAGAGGCAATATCGCTGTGTCCACCATTCTGAGCACGAGAGAGAGAGAGAGAGAGAGAGAGAGAGAGAGAGAGAGAGAGAGAGAGAGAGAGAGAAATTTGTATCTGATGTGGCTACATTACTCTGTTTGGCTTTCAGGTTTCAGGAATCTACAGGTGTGGCAGCCATGGAATATGAAAGAAGTCTGTGGGTGAAGAAAGAAGAAGAAACTGAGATGAAAGTGGAACAAAACCACTTGGTAAGGGATTTTCATGAGCTTACTCTCTAATTTTACAAGCAGTATTCTGTGTTACTTAACTCAGTGCAGACCATGGTGTTGGATACATGAGACATGAGTAGGGCCAACTTAGCTTGGCCTATGCAGTGCTTCATAACTGCTACAAGATTTGTGTCCTGTCACTCACAATGTTCATTCATGAGTACCTTGGTATTACAAAAAGAGCTTCTTCCATTGGCTGCACTAAAACTTAATCAGCAAAAATCTTATGTAACGAAAATACTTAGAAATTTATTTGCCATCATACAGCATTTTGCATGCTATTGATGTTGTCATAATTTGCACAGAATAAATAATACACAGCAATATGTAATATAATAATGCAACACTGCTGTGAGGATGACAATGAAGAATACGGATATCTGTATAAACATCCAAAGATATAAGTTACATGTTTATATTCCTTTTGCACAATCAGTGACCTTCTGTATAGTATAAAAAGCCAGTTTTGCATTTCATTATAAAAAGATTTTTAATGAGGTAGTGTATGATTCTAATACAGTACCTATATTGAATGATTTAACTTCCAAGTATGCATAGCTACTATAAGCCTTGCTTAGTCTAATATGGTTTTTTTTTCAGCCTTCTGACTGGTTTAATCCAACCCACCATGATTTCTACTCCTACGCCAGCCCTTCTTTTCAGGGTGGTACTTGCATGTGATGTATTCCAGTCTCTGTCTGTCTCTACGCTCTACAGCTTTCTCCAGTACCATGGAAGTTGTCCCCAGATATCTTAACACATGTCCTGTCCCTTCATGTTTTCTCAATGTTTTCCACATTTTTAGCCATTTACACCATCGTTCGTTAAGATGTGCAACTCACTGATTATATCAATTTCCGATTTTCCCACATTTGTGATGCAATTCCAAACAATACTGTGTTCCAAACCTAATTCTCAGAAATTACTTCCTCAAATTAAAGGCAAAATTTGACACTAGTATGCTTCTTTTTTTTTCTTTTTTTTTTGGCAGTAATGCCCCAGTTGGTTGTGCTAGTCTGTTTCTTGCTTCATCTGTTCCAAGCTAGCAGAACTTCTGGAGTTCACGTGCTTCATGTTCCCCAAACTTGATGCTATGTTTATTGCTGATCTCATTTCTGCTACTCCACTTTACTTCCACCTTTCTTTAGTTTCCTCTGATTCCATGAAGTGTGCTCATTAGACTGTTCATTCCATTCAAGAGGTGCTGTAATTCTTCCTCACTTTCACATTGAGGATATCAGTGTAATCAGTGAATCTTATCATTAATATCCTTTCAACTTGAATTTTAATTCCATGCTTGAAGCTTTCGTTTATTTCTCTCATTGCTTCTTCAAAGCATAAATTGAACAGTAGGGGCAAAAGCCCACACCATTTTTAAATTGAATGTTTCATTCTTGGTCTTCCACTCTTATTGTTCTCTCTTGTTTCTTGTATATACTCTATATTACCCATCTTTCCACATAGTTTACCACTATTTTTCTCAGTATTTTGAACATCTTGCGCCATTTTATATTTCCAAACACATTTTCCACGTCGACAAACTGTATGACTGTGTCTTCATTTTTCTTAAGTCCTGCTTATCAAGTGCTATTCAGAACCTCCTCTCTGCTGCCTTCACCTGTCTGAAAGCCAACCTGATCGTCATCAAACAGATCCTCAGTTTCTTTGTCATTCTTCTGTTTATTATTCTTGTTAGCAGCTTGGTTGCTTGAGCCTTTAAGCTGATTGTTCAGTAGTTTTCATATTTACCCACTCTTGCTATCTTCGGCATGCTGTGTATGATATTTGTCTGCAAGTCTAATGGTATGTCTTCAGACATATGATTTCTGCACACCAGTTTGAATTAGTAATTTGATTGCAATGTCCCCCCAGTGATTTTAAAAATTTTAACTCCTCTGTTTCATCTCTGTGCTTTCAATACCCACTCATATTCCTTCTTCTGTCATGTCAGCAGGAAGTCCCTCTGCCTGACTGTACTCTTTCCATATTTTGCTCCCTCCTTTCCTAAGACACTGGCTTCTTAGTTGCATGTTATGTTCCAATTCACTTAGCATCCTCCAGAGCATCTGTGTACTATACACATACCATCCCTTAATACAACGAATCCAAGAACGCCTCTACTCACTCACTGATGATGGAGCTGATGTGATGTTCAGGAGTCCTTGGTCACGTCAGAATGTCATGGAATGAAGCTGCTGATGAGGCTGCAGTCCAACTACCCAGGCCTTCTTAGCTGTTCTGTCCCTTCAGATGATCTGTGTGTTGCCACACACAGGAACTTTGTGCCGTCTGACAAGAACACTGGTCTTCTCCATAAGGGAACAAACTCTAGAAAGTTAAACACCTTGCAATGGCTCGTATGACTTCCTGTTGCCCCTCTCATCATGGGGAGATACCTTTAGCTCACTTGCATATTGGCCACTGATATCTCAGTCACCATCATTTCTTAATTGGAGACCCCACACCTCTCTTTGCTTACGGCAACTGACTATTGACAGTGCTCCATTTTCTGACACAATGCCGATTTTATAACTGTTTATGTTTTAATGTATGTTTGCCATCTGAATTATCAGATATTTTAGCAGACATGGCATGAGCTGTAGATCACATTTTACATTTTATTTGTCACAGTAATATGGTGAAGGAAATTTAATGTTCAACTGCTTGAGCATCCTCCTCAAAGGGTGGGCCTTTTTAGCTATCCCTCTACTCCAGTCGATCACGCTGCGAGTATTATGTTTCAAATTCATTTGGTAATTGACCTATTTAAGGTATGACATGGGTGCTTATGAGCTCAGCTATTTAGGACCCTAAAGCCACAACAAAGAAACTTTTTCCTCTCCTTCTAACAGTGGAAAAAATGCAAAAATGTTATCTGACGCGTGCGTAATAAGAGTTTGATTCTATACGTCTCGCGCATGCGCACCACCCTCTGTGAGGCAGACCGCGAAGCCCTGGCAGTCCGCAGTCTCTAGTCACACGACGAGGCCCAAAGTGAATTTGCTACAGCTTGTTTAATAGAAGTGACAAAACCTTATGGTTACGCATCAAGTTTTATAAAGTTGACTTAGGACATGGCTTGTTTTAGGCAAACATTTAAATAATATTTTATGTAAGTACTACACGTTGCATCCTGTAGGATGACCATATCTAATATAATTTACTAGCACGTTATAATATTAACTTTTTGCAGGTTCTGAAAAAGATGTTATTAGTAATGTTGAAACCTAGGTAAACGATAAAGTTAACCTGCAACTGTAGGCTGTATATTCTTATATGAATAAATGGTCTCTAGCTTGGAAACCATGGATTACCAGACATAAGTTCATTACAACTTTTTTGTTCCGTGTCCTCTCATCGATTGATCCCTAGAGTTTTTACATGATGGAAAAAATCAGCCTGTATAAACATGATCCTGGCTAATTCTGATATAATGTAAATAATTTAGCAGTAAAGGTGACAACGCCCTGAGTAGTAGGGTTGTTGACCCATTGAAAAGCACACAAACTAGATTCAGATCTTTGATAGCTTTTGGGCGAGTCCTTTTTCAAGCTTTATAGCTTGCTCAGTGAACAGAATGAATAATGTGGTAGACAGATTACAGCCACATTTCACTCCCTCCTCAAGTATTTTTTCCCTTTCATGCCTTCAGCTCTCGTAATCACACTGCTTTTCATACGAGTTGCAAATTAGCTTTCTCTCCCTGTATCTTACCCATGCTACCTTCAGAATTTCAAACAGTGTATTCCAGTCAACATTATCGGAAGCTTCCTCAGAATCAGAAGTTACTGTATGTATTGCTTTTCCTTACTTTAACCTATCTTCTGAGGTAAGTCTTTTGATCAGTAATACCTCATGTGTTCCTACATTCTTCTGGAATCCAAATATATGTTTGCCGAGGCTGGCCTTTTCCAGTTTTTCCATTCTTCTGTAAATCGTCTGTGTCTGAATTCTGCAGCAAAGGCCTACTACATTCCTAGTTCGGTAATATTAACACCTGTCAGCACCTGTCTTCTTTGGAATTGGAATTATTACATTCTTTCATGGTGAATATATGTTTGCATGTGTCAAAAATTACTGCTTTTTGTGATTTTTTTTTCCCAGACAATATAAAAAAAATATGGTAAATTTGAAGATAGTATTATTTCGTACACTTTTGTTTTAAAAAAAATCAGTTTTGCAGCCACATCAGATGCTCCTGTAACCACTGCACCTGGTAGATGGACCGATTGCAGCTGGAACATTGATCACGAGTGGGAAGTTGCAAAGCCCTTAACAAAATAATTTTAAGTCATTTTCAGTTTATTTTTTGAGCATACATAGAACACTTGAAAAATATGAAGTTCTAAGTAAATGCTGACATGTTAAAACAAATGTCACGTTCTTCACACACGAAATCAATCGAAAAGCAAGCACTGTAAATAGACTTTTGAAAATATCATGAAATGATTACATACGTTGATATAGAGAATTTAATTTAGGATGCTGGCATCAAAGTCCAATCAAAATCATATGTACAGTTCTTAAGTTATGTTTCCTAACAATCTGAAAAATACAGGTTTCAGAGAAATGTGTTATTGTTTAGGGTTGCATTTATTTGTAGTTCAGTTAAACGTATGTGTAGTCAGTGATCCCTGGGCCATAGAGCATTCCTTCCAAATCCAAAAGGAGGTCCTCGTCTATCTTCTTCATGGCCTGTGGGCCTCTTCAACAGCTTCCGTCATTCACTGCTCTGCTTGCTCGATACGGTTTCCGTCTGCTTTTGTGCCAGCATTGTAACAGGCTGGCCCAATCTCAAGTTAAGGCATGTTCATAATTTCCAAATACAGTTGTTGTACCTAAAGCCAGTGCTGGTATTTACAATTATACATGGTAGTAATTGCTGCACACTTTATAACTCAACATAGTTTAACAGCACAAAACATCATTGTTTAAAATTCCTAAGTTCTACATCTACATTTACATTCACATGACTACTCTGCAAATCACATTTAAGGGCCTGGCAGAGTGTTCAACGAACCATGTTCACAACAATTCTCTGTTATTCCACTCTTGAACAAGACACGGAAATAAACGAACACTTGAACCTTTCCGTGGGAGCTCTGATTTCCTTTGTTTTATTATGATGATTATTTCTCCCTACGAAGGTCAGCATCAACAAAATAATTTCGCATTTCGAGGAGGAAGTAGGTGATTGAAATTTTGTGCGAAGATCCCACCACAATGAGGAACACCTTTGCTTTAATTACCAATTACCAGATTACCCAATTCTGTATCATGTCCATGACACTCTCTCCCTTATATATTGATAATACAAAACATGCTGTATTTTCTTTGAGCTTTCTCGATGCCTATCACACTACGCAGCAGTACTCCAAAAGAGAATGACCAAGCATAGTGTAGGCAGTCTCTTTACTAGAAATGTTGTATGTTCAAAGTATCCTGTCAATAAAATGCAGTCATTGGTTCACCTTCTCTACAAAATTTTCTATCAGCAGTTTACGCTGGGAAAACTTACAGCCTCATAAACATTTTCTATGTTTTCTTTTCAATTTAAGCTGTTTGTAATTGTAATTCCTAGGTATTTCATTGAATTTATGGGGTGTAGATTTGACTGAGTTATTGTATAACTGAAGTTTAATGGATTCCTTTTAGCACTTGTGTGGATGACCTCACAGTTTCCATATTTTGGGTCAGTTGCCAATTTTTGCACCATACAGATAGCTTGTCTAAATTGTTTTCCAGTTGGTTGCTTTTATTAAGTGATTTAAGTTGCTTTATTACTCCGAGGATATCTACTTCTAAGTTACTCATGTTAGCAGCTCTTCTTCATTCAAATTCTGGAATGTTTACTTCATCTTCTTTGGTGAAGGAATTTCAGAAGGCTGTGTTTAGTAACACTGCTTTAGCAGCACTGTCATTGATAGTATTGCCATTGCTCTCGCACAGAGAAGGCATTGATTGTGTCTCGCCACTAGCATACTTTACATATGAACAGAATCTGTTTGGATTTTCTGCCATGTTTCAAGACAAAGTTTTGTTGTGGAAATTATTATAAACAGCTTGCGTTGAAGACCATGCTAAATTTCAAGCTTCTGTAGAACATCACCAGTCTTGGGGGTTTTGTTTCGATTAAATTTTGGCATGTTTTTTTTTTTTTTTTTTTTTCCTGCATAGTATTCTAACCTGTTTTGTTAATAATTTTTTTTAACCATGTAACATACTAAGCACAGTTGAGTCAGTTGGAATAGACAAGAGGGGTGCTGTACTGATCGTATTGGCAGTGGTATGTCAGAAGTCTTTCTGCTTTCAAATGACTTCTCTCACAAGTTTCACATAAAAACACATTAAAATTTATACACTTTGATGTTAAAACTAATAAACTTTCCGCTACATCATGCAGTAATATGAGAGAGACATTACATCTGTCTCCATGTGGTGGCGCGATTCCTTCCATCCCTTTACTACGAACCTGCACCTACCTGTGAACATTGTCTCAGCAGATCATCAGTAGGGAAGCTGTGCAAAACCTACTGTACTTCGATGTGAACCAGGCTGGAATTAAAGTCACTAATCTATGTTTCTGGAGAAAGTTTTCACACGAAATGAAAGGTTGGAAACTTTGTCCTTAATTAATATATTCTGAAACTTACGTGAACATGTATCACTGCCAAGCCCATGCTAGTCTTAACACAGTCAGTCACAATCCTTTTCACTCATGTTAGCAAGTTTATAGTGTTGCATTTCCCAAAAACGTAATAGCTACAAAAATGCTCGCCAAGTATTAAGTCTGTCGGTACCTAATGCAGTCACAGTTTTAGCCACTGACCTGCTCAATACACCACGCGGAATTTGTGTGTTTCCTCATCACAAAATTCACTTACAAATTCCGAAATTTCTACACACCCATCGGAATAATTATGTCGTCACTTTACCACACTTTTGATGTATGAAACACTGCTAGATCCAGCAACTTATCATTTTCATCGGAACTACTACTACTACACACGTCCCAACTGTTTCGTGGCTAGGCTCCGACTCCTCTCTAGAATACTCCAAGTCCTCTCTACCTGCAGAGAAAGGCGCATGAAGAATAATGCTTTACCATTGGTCAGTTTGCTCAACAGCCAAAGCAAAACAACATTCCCACATGTCAGTCTGCTCTTTTCATCAATAACCAACCGCAAAATAGTATACCTAATGACTGCACTTGTTACTGACGTAATTACATGTACATCTACATACATACTCCGCAATCCACCAGTGCGTAGCGGAGGGTACCTCGTACCACAACTAGCATCTTCTCTCCCTGTTCCACTCCCAAACATAACGAGGGAAAAATGACTGCCTATATGCCTCTGTACGAGCCCTAATCTCTCGTATCTTATCTTTGTGGTCTTTCCGCGAAATGTAAGTTGGCGGCAGTAAAATTGTACTGCAGTCAGCCTCAAATGCTGGTTCTCTAAATTTCCTGAGTAGCGATTCACGAAAAGAACGCCTCCTTTCCTCCAGAGACTCCGACCCAAGTTCCTGAAGCATTTCCGTAACACTCGCATGATGATCAAACCTACCAGTAACAAATCTAGCAGCCCGCCTCTGAATTGCTTCTATGTCCTCCCTCAATCTGACCTGATAGAGATCCCAAACGCTTGAGCAGTACTCAAGAATAGGTCGTATTAGTGTTATATAAATAGTCTCCTTTACAAATGAGCCACATCTTCCCAAAATTTTACCAATGAACCAAAGAAGATTATCCACCTTCCCCACAACTGCCATTACATGCTTGTCCCACTTCATATCGCTCTGCAATGTTATGCCCAAATATTTAATCGACGTGACTGTGTCAACCGCTACACTACTAATGGAGTATTCAATTATCTAATATGCTGAAGTTTTGTTTATGCATAAAGTTATTTACTATTTTTATTTATACCTGAATTAACTTTCCCTTTACCATAAACTTACTTTACAGATCTATTATACAAAAATCCCCTTTGTCCACATTCATACTTCTTCGAAATGTTCCCACACTAAATCCCACTACATAACTCGTTAAACAATTATCTTCATATTAACCTTAAACCACACTCACGCATCATTCATACTGCTAAAACATATTGATGACCTACACAGAAACACATAACAACACTTTATGAAAATACTAGAACAGTTTATGAAAAACATTCTATTACTTTAGTGCACTCTAGTGGGCACAGTCAAAACTAAATCAGTCCCCTATCCAATATTGTCCTCTATCGGCTGATACATCAACTACGTGCACATCCAGTCTTGCATCACCATCTGTCACTATCCAGCTCTGAGACACATCTCCCACTTAACCTCCTCCAAGGCAGGATAGGTATACGGTGCTACGCCGCATCCAGTACCTTTGTACTCATATGCAATCTAGAAGGAGTGCTATCATAGCTAGGTAATTATTATGTAATTAAATCCACCAAGTCAGCTTAATGATTGGCATTCAGGGCATCATTTCTCAAATTTTTATTCAAATAAAGTGGCATTCCATGTGAATTATTTATAAATTTCTGTGCAGACAACACACAAATCGCCTTAAAGCATAACTTCAACACACAACATGATCAAACACACACGGGTACCATCTATCTGTCATCTGCTAGACAGTGCACGAGATTCCCACCTAACCCGGGGAGTAATGCAAAGTGAATCATGGATTCCATTCTGAACAAATTATGCATGCACAAATACACAGGCATGCACAAAGTTGAACAGACAAAAAGCATTGTGTGAATGTACCTTTACATCTTGCGTACTGTTCACTATACAACAGTGTGGAGTTGTACCAAATTGCTTCTGGTAGTTGAGGAATGTTGTACCAACCCAGCTGCTTCTGTGCACTGATTCCTGGTTGTCAGAGATGAGCAACCAAGAACTGAGATTGACACAGTACTTGCTTTCAGAACCTCTGTCTATTTTGGAGGGATTTTTTTCCGTCAGGAAGGTAATCCTATGTGCATGAAATGTGTTTTGTAATTTGGAAACCGGTGGACGTTGGTAGTGTAAGACCATAGGTATATGCGCAACTCAAACAAGCATTCTTTCAAAATGTTAGTCACTTGCACTTACTCGAGACTGCTTGGATTGCTTTATTCTACATCTACATCGATACTCCACAAGCGACTATACGACGCATTGCAGAGGGTACCCTGTTCCACAGCTAGTCCTTTCCTTTCCTGTTCCTCTTGCAAATGGAGCTCGGGAAAGACAACTTTCTCTATACCTCTGTATGACCCCTGATGTCTCGTATCTTATTTTCGTGTTCCTTACGCAAAATGTGTGTTAGCAGCAATAGAATCGTACTGCAGTCAGTTTCAAATGCTGTTTCTCTAAATTTTCTCAGTAGTGTTCCTCAAAAAAATCTTCACCTTCCCACCAGGGATTCCTGTTTGAGTTCTTGAAGGATCTCTGTAACACCTGCATATTGTTCAAACCTACTCGTAACAAATTTAGCAGTCCGCCCATGAATTGATCCAATGTCTTTCTTTAATCTGACCTGGTGCAGATCTCAAACACTTGAGCAGTACTCAAGAATAGGACACACCAGTGTCCTACATGCGGTCTCCTTTACAGGTGAACCCCTCTTTCTTAAAATGCTTACAATAAACAGAAGTCGACAATTCGCCTTCCCTACCACAATTCTCACATGCTCGTTCTGTCTCATATTGCTTTGCAACGTTACACCCAGATATTTAAACGACTTGACTGTGTCAAATAGAATACTACAAATACTGTATTCAAACGTTACAGGTTTGATCTTCCTACTCACCCACATTAACTTACAATTTTTCCATTTAGGGCTAGCTGCCATTCATCAGAACAACTGGAAATTTTGTCTAAGTCATCTTGTATCCTAGTCAGTCAGTCAGTCAGTCAACACCTTCCTCTACACCAAGGCATAATCAGCAAACAACCACAGATTGCTGCCCATGCTGTCCACCAAATTGTTTATGCATACAGAGAAAAACAGCGGTCCTATCACACTTCCATGGGGCACTCCTGACGATAATCCTTGTCTCTGATGAGCAATCGCCATTGAGGACAACATACTGGGTTCAAGAAATCTTTGAGCCACTCACATATTTGTTGAATCTGTTTCACATATTCATACCTTATTTAACAGCATGCAATGGAGTACTGTCTCAAATGCTTTCCAGAAATCTGCAAATGTGGATTCTGCCCGTTGCCCTTCATCCATAATTCTTAGTGTACCATGAGAGAAAAGAGCAAGTTGAGTTTCACATGGGTGATGCTGTCTGAAACCTTGTTGATTCATGGATTATATTCAAAGTGAGAATATGTTCAAGGATTCTGTAGCAAACGGATGTTAGGGATATTAGTCTGTAATTTTTGGATTTGTTCTTTTTGCCCTTCTTATATACATATGTCACCTTCACTTTTTCCAGTTGCTTGGAACTTTGCACAGGGAGAGAGATTTGTGATAAATGCAAGAAGGAGCCAATGCCACAAAGTACTCTTCGAAAAACCGAATTGCATCTGGAGCGGGTGACTCATTTGTTTTCAACTATTTCAGTTGTTTCTCTATACCAGGGGTGCTTATTATTATGTCATCAATATAGGAGTGTGTTTGGTCAAATGATAGTATGTTTGCATGATTCTCCTGCATGAACAGTTTCTTAAACATGAAATTTAAAACTTCAAATTTCGTTTTGCTATCTTCAACTGCCATACCAGGCTGGTCAATAAGTGAGTGGATAGAAGACAAAGACCTGCTTAGCTGTTTTACATAAGACCAGAATTTATTATGCGTTCTTTGCCAGACTTTTTCTAAGATATGATGATGGTAGTTGTTGCATACTTTGCACTTAAATCTTTTCACACATACACAAATCTGTCCAACTTTTGCCTGTCGTCATTAGTGTGTTCTCTTTTGTACTGAGAGTGCAACAACCTCTGACCCCTCATAATGTTCCGAATTTTGTTGTTAAACCATGGCCTTTTCTGCCCTTGATCCACTTACTAGCCACATAGTTGTCCAGACCATGATTTACAGTCTGCTTAAACTTTACCCATAATTCCTATTCATCTCTCTTAGTGGAACTATGTAATGTCAGTTCACTGTCTAAGTGGGATGTTAACAACTGCTTATCTGCTCTTTCTAGCAGAAACATTCTCGTAGCCATAACCATACTTGCTATAATGACACCATGTTCGCTAATCCCCGTTTCTATACCGACATTCTCAATAAGATCTGGTCTATTTGTAGCTACAAGGTCTAAGATATTTCCATGGCACATGGGCTGCCAAACTAGCTGCTCAAGACATGTTTTCAGAAAACATGTTCAAAAGTACTTCATACAGCTTTCGTTCTGTACCCTTGCAATGAATCCATTGATGTCCCACTCTGTACTCAGTAGTTTACAATTTCCTCCAACTAGCATTGCATGATCTGGGCATTTGCACACTACTGGCCACAGACCTTCTTTGAATAACTCTGGGGCTGTCACAGCAGGATCAGGTGGCTGTTAAAAAATCCAGTAATTTGGTTTCACCTGGACCTGTTATATACAAGCAGGTAACTTCAGTCACACTCGACTTTGATCTCAATAGAGACAATTGCAATGAACCGTCCCCTCCAGCCAACTGTGATAAGTTGCTGGTAGCAGAGTGATGTATTCCTTGGACTAACCTATTTTGAACTGAGCTGGTTTGCCATCAGATCAAATGGTCTTTACTCTACTGCTTCAACTGATTTTCAGTAAAGTGATTCTTTGTCCCTATAGCTGTCATTCCAGACCTGTGTGACAATTGGTGAGGAAATCTAGTGGCTATTTTCTTCATTGGGATAATTCCATGTGTCAGAATTCATTGTGTTGTCTGACCTACTCTTTATCACCATCTGCCTCAGACTCGGAGTGTGGCTGCATGAGTTTGACATATGAATTGGCTCTGTTTCTGACCAAACCTTTTTTTTTTTTTTTTTTTTTGCCAGTTTGTTATAGAAAATGGTGATTTTCAATTCCTTCAACAACTGTGCAAGGAAAACTTCAAAGCTTGTCAGCTTCATGGGTTTCTGCCATAACATTATAAAACAAATAACACTTTGCTGTAAGCTTTGTATATTTGGGATATGTGGGCCGGCCGGTATGGCCAAGCGGTTCTAGGCGCTTCAGTCTGGAACCGCACGACTGCTATGGTCGCAGTTTCGATTCCTGCCTCGTGCGTGGATGTGTGTGATGTTGTTAGGTTTGAGTAGTTCTAAGTTGTAGGGGACTGATGATCTCAGATGTTTAGTCCTATAGTGCTCAGAGCCATTTGAACCATTTTTTTGGGATGTATGTGGCTTTGTAAATTAATATCAATCGGAGCAAACAAATGCAAATATCATCACTGGGAAGTTGCAGATGGTAGTATTACACATGATGTGGAATAGGAAATGGAATTGGGTGCAGCTTGTGTTTGATATTTTGTATTTGATTCAGAGGGCCCACAAAATGAAATTCGTGCAAGAATATTTGCTGAACTCAAACTTACAGTGTTTCAGTGCTGTACATGTATTTTATTTCAAGGAGCTCCTGGCATGAGAAAATTAAATAAGTTTGCTATTAGACAAGATGGATAACATATACTTTACATAATTTTCAGAGCATAAGCACAAGAAATGAGAGAGAAAAACAATGGCTGTAAACATAATTTTTTTACACAGAAGCGTTAAAAAACTATGTAACTAGATTTAGACAACTTTTTTACTTCTTTTTCAGATTCTCAAAAATCTATTTGGAATCTCAAAGGCAAGTAATTGTGTAATGGAAGATCCAGAAGTAAAAGTTGAAGTGGGAGCCAGTTAGAACAATGTATTTATGTAAATGCAAAAATAGGTAAGTGGCTAAATGTGAAATAAAACTCGTGCAAAAAGTTTTGCCCAGTTAATGCGGATGCAACATAATGTGACGGAATTTTTGTATGCTCTTCGTTTCTTCTAGTTTTGTAGCTACTGATGTTCTCTCTTCTCATATCAGCAGGAAATAGGAGTAATCCGCTGAATTACAGACCCATATCCCTAACGTCAAATTTCAGGAGGATTTGGAAGATATATTGTGTTTGATCATTATGAATTACTTTGAAAGTAGTGGTCTGTTGACACACAGCACGGATTCAGGAAATACTGTTCTCCTGAAATGCAACTAACTCTTTATTCTCACTAAGTAATGAGTGCTATCTGCAATGGATTTCAAATTGTTTACATATTTCTAGATATCCAGGTTTTTGACACTGTTTGTGACAAATTTTTGCATGCATATGGAGTATAGCTTCAGCTGCACGACTGGATTCAACATTTCCTCTCAAAGTCTACAGTACATAGTAAAGGAGGAAAATAAAGTAAACCAGAAGTGTATTGTATTGTATTTATTGGTCCTATTGTCCACATAGCAGCTTATGCATAAGACATTGCACAAGTCAAGTTATACATATACAGGCTGAAAGTCATTTCAAGGCGTACATATTTAAGGTTACAATAATATACAGATTGAATAGCATCGAGGAGAGCTTACAACCCTTTCTCACTCCTTTCTCAACCAGAGCCTCCCTTCCATGCCCTTTTATTCTTATAAGTGCTGTCTGGTATCTGTACAGGTTGTAAATAACCTTTTGCTCCCTGTATTTTACCCCTGCCACCTTCCAAATTTCAAAGAGTGTATTCCAGTTGACAATGAAAATGCTTTCTGCAAATCTGCAGAAGTTATAAACATAGCTTTGCCTTTCCTTAGCATGTCATCTAAGATAAGTCACAGAGTCAGTACTGCCCCACGTGCTCCTATATTTCTCCAATCCAAATTGACATTTCCTAACGTTAGCATCTATGAGGTTTTTTTTGTCGATTCTTCTGTAAATAATTTATTACTATTCTGCAACTATGGCTTATTAAATTGATATTTTGGTAACATTCACTCCTGCCAGTTCCTGGTTTCTTTGGAACTGGAATTATTACATTCTTTTTGAAGTGTGAGAGTATTTTAGCTGTATTGTATATCTTGCACACCAGGTGGAATAGTTTTGTTATGGCTGGCTCTCACGAGGATATCAGTAGTTCTGAAGGAATGTTGTCTGCTTCTTGCGTCTTGTTTCGACTTAGGTCTTTCAGTGATCCCTCAAAATCTTCTCACAATATCATATCTCCTATCTCATCTTCATCTGTGCCCTCTTCTCTTTCTATAATACTGCTTTCTAGTTAATTTCCCTTGTACAGCTTATCTATACACTCATTCCAATTTTCAGCTTTCCCTTCTCTGCTTAGTGCTCGTTTTCCACATGAGCTCTTGATATTCATACAGCTGCTTTTCTGTTTGGCAAATATCTCTTTAATTTTCCTGTAGGCTGTATCAATCTTTCACCTTGTTACATATGCTTCTGTATCCTTTCATTTGTTCTCTAGTCATTTTGCATTTCCTGTCGCTCAAATGCCGGCCGAAGTGGCCGTGCGGTTAAAGGCGCTGCAGTCTGGAACCGCAAGACCGCTACGGTCGCAGGTTCGAATCCTGCCTCGGGCATGGATGTTTGTGATGTCCTTAGGTTAGTTAGGTTTAACTAGTTCTAAGTTCTAGGGGACTAATGACCTCAGCAGTTGAGTCCCATAGTGCTCAGAGCCATTTGAACCATTTTTTGTCGCTCAAATGTTAGACACTTCTATTCTCTCTTGCCTGTTTTATTTGCTACATTTTTATACTTTTCCTTTCAGCAATTAAGTTCAGTATCCCCTGTGCTATCCAAGAATTTCTACTATGTCATGTCTTTTTACCTATTTGATCCTCCGCTGCCTTCACTTTTTCATCCCTCATAGCTACCCATTCATCTTCTACTGTATTCCTTTCCCCTGTTCTAGTTAACCATTACCTAATCCTCCCTCTGAAACTCTCAACACCCTCTGGTTCTTTCAGCTTAACTGGGTTTCGTGCCTTCAAGTCCCTACATTTTTGCAACTTATTCAGTTTTAATCTATGGCTCATAACCAATAAATTGTGGTTAGAGTCCACATCGTACTTGGAAATGTCTTAGATTCAATGTCTGAAATCTGTCTATTACCATTATATAAACAATTTGAAAGCTTCCGATATCTCCAGGTGACTTCCACATATACGTCCTTATTTCATGATTCTTAAACCAAGTGTTAGCATTGGTTAAATTATGCTCTGTGGAAAATTCTATTCTTTTGTTCCTTTCCCCAAGCACATACTGACTTTCTATGTTTTCTTTTCTTCCTCTTCCCGCTACTGAATTCCAGTCCCCCTCACAATTAAATTTTCCTGTCCACCCTAACTGTCTGAATATTTTTTTTATCTGATCATAAAGTTCTTAAAATCTCTTTATCTGCAGTGCTAGTTGGCAAAAAATCACATACCATAGTATCATTATGTCTCATGATGAGTCTGCTATCTGGTATCGGTAGGTTCAGTTGATCCAAATATGGTATCATGAGTACAAAGAACAGATTTGCCCAGCATGATACTAGGCAGGCCCTTCACATGAACTACAAATTTTAAATATTTAGTAATCCAGAGCTCTTAACAGTCAAGTCCACCTTCTATAGCATGATGCAATTACAGGGTGATTTTTTCCACCATGTACAAACTCTACGGATTGATCCATGAGAGGATATGGGACAAAAAAGTTCTAATGAACTTATGTCCAGAAATGCATGGTTTCCATGCTAGAAACCATTTATTCATACTTTGTTACAGAGACTGTGGGCTAAAACACACTGTATCATGCAGCCACAGTTACAGTATGCATCGTTTCCTACTAGAGGGTGGTACTGTTCCTCATACATCATGCCCTAGCGACCTCTCCTGCCTTAGTAATTGGTAATGTTGTGTCCGATTCACTTCTCTTGCAGAATCACATTATAGTGGACATGACACAGCATTCTACAGAATGGTTTCATATTCAAATCGAGAGCTTGCTCATCTCAGGGACAGTATGCAAAACCCCCATGGTATGGTTACAGTGAATCATCAACATCAGTTCAGCCAGAATGTGTGGGCTGGGATAATTGATGACTGTATTTGGGGACCAGTCTTCCTTCCATGATGCCTAACAGGCCGGAACTATCGGCATTTCTTGTGGTTGACTTTGCCTCCTCTGCCGGAAGGAGTGCCAGTGATAGTTCAAAGGATTATGTGGGTGCTGCGTGATGGTGCTCCAGCCTGCTTCACCGTTAATGTCTGAACATACCCTCTTGAGTAGTCCCCGCCCGGAGATCCAAATGGGGGACTATTTTACCTCCGGAATATTTTACCCAAGAGGACGCCATCATCATTTAACCATATAGTAAAGCTGCATGCCCTCGGGAAAAATTACGGCTGTAGTTTCCCCTTGCTTTCAGCCGATTCTTAAACATCCATATTCACCTACTACTTTCGTTCTCTTCCTTTTCCTACTGCCGAATTCCAGTCCCCAACGACTATTAAATTTTAGTCTCCCTTAACTATCTGAATAATTTCTTTTTTCTCATCATACATTTCTTCAATCCCTTCATCATGTACAGAGCTGGTTGGCATATAAACTTGTACTACTGTGGTAGACGTTCACCCTGCTGTTCATAGTAGCTTACCCGCATTCCTAATTTTCATTCATTATTAAACCTATTCCTGCATTATCCCTATCTGATTTCGTATTTATAACCCTGTATTTGCCTAACCAGAAGTGCAATTTGCTCTGCAACTGAACTTATTAATTCTCACTATATCTAACTTTAACCTATGCATTTCCCTTTTTAAATTTCCTAACCTACCTGCCCAATTAAGGGATCTGACACTGAATGCTCCGATCCGTAAACCCCAGTTTTGTTTCTCCTGATAACGATGTTCTCCTAAGTAGTTTCTGAATGGAGATCCAAATGAGAAAATATTTTACCTCTGTAATCTTTTACCCAAGAGGACGCTATCATCATTTAACCATAGAGTAAAGCTACATGCCCTCAGGAAAACCTACAGCTGTAGTTTCCCCTTGCTTTCAGCTGTTTGCAGTACAAGCACAACAAGGCCAGTTCAGTCAATTGACCAGACTCTTGCCCCTGCAACTAGCTGCCCCTCTTCAGGAACCACACGTTTTTCTGACATCTCAACAGATACCCCACTGTTGCAGTTCCACCTACAGTAAGACTAACAAGCCTTCCCACCAACGGCAAGGCACACGGTTCGTGGCGGGGGGGGGGCGGGGGGGAGTACAGAGGTACATAATTACAATTCCTGACAGTAGTCATTTTGAAGACAGCCAAGAGTAATGTGTGAAAGCACACACATTCAGCTCTCTCGGGAAGTAATAAGGATTTTTTTCATTTTCAAGATGGAAAACAAATTTCATTTATATAGAGCGCACACATGCAAAATACACACAATTTATTGATGTACTACAGTGGTCTTGCTCTATGCTTTTCAATTGCTTTCACAAACTGTTGCCAGATATTTTATGAAACTGCACACATTTATCATTATCATTTTGTTTGAGGGTATCTGCAAGTAGTTGCAGTGCACGAAAGTAGCCATCTTCAGCCTCCTTAGATTTTGTTGGTGTGGAAGATTTGGGTACAACACATCTTCCTGGTTCCACATTGTTTGTGGAGTGGGGGGGGGGGGGGGGGGGCTGCAGCTGTCCAGTATTGTCTGATGCACGCAGGAACTCCACGTCAATTCCTTCTGTAGGCTCTGCAGTACTGTTAGTGGAAGTTGCTACAGGGTCACATTCACGCCATGAGCTTCCATCTCTCTGAAATGTACAAAATAAGTACTTAGACATGGGAGGAGGAGATGGCTGTTTAATGTCTCATCAAAAACGACGTAGTTAGAGATGGACCACAAGCTCAGATTAGCAGAGGATGGTGAAGGAAATAAGGCCATTCACAGTGAAAGGAACCATCCCAGCGTTTCACAGAAGTGATTTAAGGAAATGACGGAACATCTAAATCAGTATGTCTGGACATAGGTTTGTATCACTGTCTTTCTGAATATGATTCCACTGTGCTATCCACTGCTCCACCTCGATCAGTATGATTAGAAATAGCAGCCTGTTTGGTGTTCTGGGTGCGTGTGTGTGTGTATTGTGCACTGAACTGGGGACCTAGAAACGATAGAGAGGCTTCATCCCGCCATAGCCCTCAGTGGTTCACAATCCCACAACAGGCCACAGCAGTCCACCCAACTCACCACCACCCCACACCAAACCCAGGGTTACTGTGCAGTTCAGCCCCAGCCAGTGGACCCCTCCCACCCCCACCCCCCCCTGGGAACGTCTCATACCAGACGAGTGTAAACCCCATGTTCGCGTGGTAGAGCAATTATGGTGTATGCTTATATGGAGACAGTGTTTGAGCAGCAATCGCCGACATAGTGTAACTGTGGCAGAATAAATGGAACCACCCCTCATTCGCTGAGGCAGATGGAAAACCGCCTTAAAAACCATCCACAGGCTGGCAGGCGCACCGGACCCATACACTAATCCACCAGGCAGATTCGTGGCGGGGAACTGTATGCCTTCCCGCTCGGGAAGCAGGGCATTATACCTCGTGGCTAGCCGAGCAGGTGGTGTTCTGGGTAGTGTTGACAAAAATTAATTACTTAGTATCTGCATGTCACAATAAATGCACACATAAAGTCCTGATATCTATGGTTCTGTAACTTGCAGCTGCAACAGTAGATTTAGCAGTAGTACTAGCAGATGCAAAAATTGCATTGCTACAAATTATATTTAGCCTGAAATATTCAAACAGCAATAAACTAAGATATGGAGAAGTTTAGTTGAGTCGCGTAATCTGTACATTCCTGCAGTTGGTAATTATTAAAATCACTACTCAAACATATTGCCATCAACTAAAGGTTATTTCACTTAATAGAGCACAAAGAGACCTATGCAAATCTGAAAACCTATCTGAGAAATACAAATGCTGTGGTGGCAGAAATGAAGAGGCATTTTCACTTTGACACAGTAAGTGCTGATTCACTTAGCAAGGTTGGATGAGATTTCTGGATGAGGTACTGTTCCCATCCTCACTATTTTTATGTAATGACACTCCCCTGTTGAATTAAGATCACAAAATATCTCCTTTATATGTTACATACGAGCCTGCTGTACATCCACTCACTAATGGCGGGGCGGAAGAATGCAAATCGACATATACTACATGAAGACACTTAGTTCCAAAAGCTGCAAACAATGAGCAACCTAAATGTAACAAAAATAACCGAAGGATACATGCATGCAATTAACTTATACCAAATGCAAGAGCAAAAACCGCCCTAAGTAAGTAACTGGAATTATATTCAATAGATGTTAATGAAGTTGCCTTGCTATTTACAGATAAGTAATTTTCTTTTAGAAATTCAAGTTCTGTTGTTAGTGTACAGCTGGTGCATACAGCTGAAAATAGTTAGCACCTAATTGCAGCCAAGTACGAGAGTAAAAGAAGTAGGGAAATTAGATTCACTCAGCTTTATCCCTTACAGAGATATGAGAAGTTCTAACACAACAGGCCTAAAGATGAAACTACAAAATGAAAAGTGGCCAGAAATGTACTTATCTAATAGTGTTAATGATAAATATAACAGTCCCCTAGATACCAATTTGAAAATCATTAAAGAGTGCCAACCAAAACCAAACCATGGAAATCTACCATGGCTAACAAAAGGTCTGTTAGTATCCTGCTGAAAGCTGAAACTTCTTCATGCAATTTGGAAAGCTCCATGTAGGCCTATTCATTTTGTTGAATATTATAGAGGCTATAAAAAGATTTACAATAAAACTTTGATAGCTGCAAAATAACTGTATAATGGAAATGTTATAACACTAGCTCCCAACAAAGTCAGAAGCACCTGGAAGATAATAAGCAGAGAAACAGGAAAGTCATCAGGAAATAACAATAAAAGTTTTAGCCTAACAATCAATAATGTTGTAACAGAAGATGCAATAATCATTAACAACACTTCCAACCAATATTTTACCAGCATCTGCCAACAACTTACACAGGGTAACAATAGTAATTCTCTGCAAGCCCAAAAACTAGTTGAGAATAAACAAAAGTCACCCAGTAACTGATGTTACCTGTATCCCGCAACTGAACAAGAGATAAGAAAAATAATAGAGAAACTACAAAATTAAGCATCCACAGACATAAATGGCATGTCAAATAAAATTTTGAGTTAACTACTAGGGAAATTGCTAAACCCCTCTGTCACTTAATCAACTCATGTCTCGAAAAAAGAATCTTCCCAATTAGAATGAAGATTGCCAGAGTAATACCACTATTCAAAAAAGGTGATCACATGTGCCCAGATAATTACAGATCAGTTAGCCTCCTTCCCATTTTGTCAAAGATCCTAGAAAGAACAATATTTGTTAGGTTAAGGGCATTTTTTGATAAAAACTGTACCGGTATCATAAATGGTACACAGTTTGAGTTCCAGAAGGAAAAATCTACAGTGTCAGCTGCATTTGTACTTATTAATATAATCTCTGCCTGCCTAAATCAATGCCAAATCTTGGTTGGTGTTTCTTGTGACTTATCTAAAGCTTTTGATCTTGTCAAACACTGCATATTAATAATGAAGCTACTCCACTGTGGAATTAGAGGAACTGCTCTTGATATCATAAAGTCATTTCTGCAGAACAGAGAACAAGCAGTGGAAGAGTCACACAATCAAGGGAAACAGATATCGGAACTACAAGATATAAAGCATGGGGTGCCACAGGGTAGTATTCTAGGACCCCTCTTTTCCTTATATACATGAATGATTTACCTTGTAACATAGACAGTGAATTGACACTCTTTGCAGATGACACAACAAGCATAACTGTGAGACCAAGCTTACAAGAGACCATAAGTAAAAGTAATCAAACAGTTGAAATGATCACCCACTGGCTTGAAGTGGATAGGTTAGTTCTGAATTATGAGAAAACTAGTGCAATCCTATTTAGGAACAACAAAAGAAAAACAATTGAACTGACAAATTTGCGAGAGCTAAATGTAAGAACAGTTGAAAGTGCTAAATTTTTAGGGATCACTGTGGGCATCATATTTCCAATATAAGCAATAAACTTAGCAGTGCCGCTTTTGCTCTAATAACTGAAGATGATGTGTGCATCCCCGAATAAACTGTTGTCAGAAGCTCTTCAGTATCATTCTGATGTTTTGGCACAGAATCTTCTTGCCTCTGTTATTAAGGTGCATGCAATGTCTAGAAACTAGAAAATTATGTTCATAAAATTTTTCAGCACTTCATATACTGGTCAAGTCAATGCGTAAGTTATAATTAAAGCACATTAGAAACTTGAAGTTTACAACTGAATACATGTATAAGCCAATATTAACGATTACAGTATTTGCATGATCCTCACTTAAGCTCTAAGGATTTTTGAGGAACTCTTCTACACTATGAATTGACATGTACACTAGAGAATTACATTCACAGAATTTTACTTCATATACTGGCCAAGTCGGTATACAACTTATACTTGAACCCTATTTGAAACTTGAGAATTACATCTGAATGTATTTATAGGCCAATGTTAATGGTTACAGTATTTGCATAATCATCACTTAGACTCTCGAGGATTTTGGAGGAACTCTTCCACACTATAAAAGCAATGTGTCAACAGATATTCTTTTAATGCTGCTTTAAAATTTTTTACATCAGTCTTTACTTTAATTTCTCTTGGCGATTTATTGTAGATAATTTTTCCATGGTGTAATGTTCCTTTTTGGCACAAACTGGTTTTTGTATGGAGTACATGAAAGTCAGTTTTCTGTCTTGTATTATGATGATGAACATTTTCATTTTTGGGGAGGATACTAGGATTTGTTGTTGTATATTTCTTTATAAACATTGCACTTTCAAATAGGAAAATACATGGAAGGGGAAGAATCCCCATCCTTTTAAATAATGGTCTACATGGTTTGTTCCTTTTTATTCCAGCCATGATTCTCACTATTCTTTTTTGCATCCTGAAGAGTTTTAGGCAGGATGGCGAGTTACCCCAAAAAGTGATCCCATATTTTAGGACAGAATGTATATTAGAATAGTAAACTGTCATTAGACAGTCCTTATGGCAGCAGTTTTCTAGCACTCTCATTAAATAACACATGGTACTTAGCTTCTTTAATATGTTGTCAATGTGAGTTTCCCATCTAAGATTTTCCTGTAGCCAGACCCCCAGAAATTTTGTATTAGGCACACTTGCAATATCCGTGTCTGACATCTGAATTCTTATATCCTCTTCAATGTTTCTCTCTTGACATTATGAAAATTTAATGCTACTGTTTTGCTTTTATTTATTATTAGTTTGTTTTGGTTGAACCAGTTTACAACATTTATATATATCAAAAATAGGATGGGGCCCAGTACCGAGCCCTGTGGTACTCCATATTTTACTGCTTTATAATCAGAATAGTGTTTTGTTGATTTATTTTCTTTGTGATAATGTATTTCTACTACTTGCTTGCGGTCAGTAAGATATGATCTAAGCCAGCTGTTAGGCATACCTCTGATACCAATTCTTTCAAGCTTCTGCAGCAATAGAGTGTGGTCTTTGATGTCAAAAGCCTTAGACATATCAAGGCATATGCCAGTTACTTTTTGTCCACTATCAATTGAGTTCTTGGATGGGTGCACCTGGTTTGACAATACTAGTTGTTTGTATACAATGACTGTAACGTAATTTTGCAATTTCAGGTCCATAGCTATCAGAGAATATTTTCACTTTGAGTTTGTCTTCACGTTTATTGTGGAAGTTTCTGCTCAGGTGCTTGTCACTATATAGATTCGGCGTGTTGTCGTCGTCGTCACAGTTTTCGGTGGCCTAATTTAATGTTAATTACGAAAAGAGGTGTTGAAACTCGATACCACAACAAGAACTGCGAACTCTGCTTTCGATATTAATAAAGGATAGCAGGGGGAAAACTGTTTCATGCTCGCCACAACAAACACTTATCGACTCATTTACCTTGAATTTGTCGCTAAATATCTGCCCCCTACTCTCCATCTCTACACCCTACATCTCCTTGCCCAAGGTGGCTTCCATCAACTCCCCCTCCCCGATGATGCCCTCTCTCCCTCCATTTATCCCTCCTATCAACTCTGATCCTCACCCCCCCCCTCCTTTCCTCCGTCCTTTCCCTGGGCTCCCTCCTCCTCCCCCCCTTCCATCCTGTGTTTTCTCCCCACCTACCCTCTCCCTATCTCCTTTCTCCCCCCCCCCCCCCGCATCCTTTTAGACTCCCCTCTCCCCTCCTCTGCCTTCACCACTCCCAGGCACGTCTGCTCAGCACCCCCCCCCCCCTCTTATGTATCCTCATCTTCCATTGGCTCCTTTCCCCCCTCCCCCTTCACTTTTCCTCTCCTTCCACCCCCCCCCTTTTTTTCCGTCATCTGACCAGTTTTCCCCCACCTGCTCTCGGGTGTGGTATGTCATATTTGTGCCAATTTTTTAGTGCAGTGTTTAAGTGAGTGTTCAGTATTGTGCGTCTTTCCACAGTGTTGCGAACAGAAATCATGATGTCGCTGGGTGTGCATTTTATATCTCTTGTGAACAGAAACCAGACTGTCGCCATGTTTTTTAATTTTCTGTCTATTATTTTTTTCTTCTTCATGTGTATTTTATTAGCATCATCCACCCTGTGTTTTATGTTTTAAGCTCCAGTATTTTCTGCCATTTTACCTTTAAGTCACTGATTTTATCATAAACTGTTATTATTTTTATTATCTTCATCTTTTTAAAACAAATTCTGTAGGCTGAAGAGCGGTGTAATAAGCTGCTGCCAGCCCGCCCCCTTTAGGTGGAATCGAAACTCAATAAGGAAAAAAAAAAAAAACTAAATATCTGACATGCTTCATTTGAAGCTACTAATCAGTTTTAGCAGTGCATTAGGCGGCTGAGTGCACTTGTTTAATATACACGGCTAAATGTGCTGCAGAAGTCACTGTATCACCAGGGCCATACTTTCACTATACAAAGGCTTATGCTTTGCAGCTTGCACATGCCATCCGTCAGCGGCAGTCCGTACTATGTGAGTCCAGCTACTGGTGACACACAGGCTGGTGCATCTCTCTCTGGTTATCACTGTTAGCATTCAACCGCGATTCTTATACATACGTTTTAACAACGCGTTTCAAGAGACAATACTCTCATCATCAGGTTGTAAAATCTATGTCATGAAATTTATCGGACTGAAAAGACAAAATACCATCACAAATAGTTGGGAAGTCCATAGGGTAAAACAGAATTAAAAGTATATTGGACTGTGGGTCCTCGTCTTACAGCCCCTCCCCGGTTCTATAAAGCTCTCCAAATCGTCGAATGCCATGCACTCCGCCTCGCCTTCCGCATCCGCCTTCCGTCCCCCACGCGCATCCTCTATGACCTCATCCCCTTCCCCCACCTTCTCCTTTTCCTTGAACACATCCGCACACTATATATTGTCCGCCGCCTTGATCCCCCTCACCCCCTGGTGTCTCCCTTCCTCTCCACTCCCAACCAGTTGCCGCGCCCTTACCGTTGTGTCCCTCCCTCTCTCCATCTCCACACCCTCCATCTCCTTTCCCAACACAACTTCCACTGTCTACCACTCCCGGATGATGAGCTTCGCCCTGACATCTACCCTTCCTACTAACTCTAACCCCCTCTTCCTGCCTCCTCAGGGCCGACTGCACTTCGTGGCATTTGTAGCCACGTTGGTCGTGTACGTTGTTCGTTTAAAATAGCAAGTACTGTGTATTTTTGTCTTGAATAAGTCAACAATGCTGAGCTTTTAGCTGAACTTTCGAAGCCAACAAGAGAGGGAAGCAGCAAGAATAAGAATATGGCTGATGAACTTCTGCAGAGCAAACTGGCAGAACACAAAAGCAACTGCATTATGTGGAGTAAGAGCAATTTTCACGCATTGACGTAGATTGGAAAATGTAAGATTCCCCGCCTAGCATGTCACGTAGCAAAGACGTGCAGTATTTTACTTGTACAGCTCGTGACGTAACTAGCTGCAGAATGTTGAGGTTAAATTCGTAAGGTCCAGTATTGGTGCTTTTACAGGTGAACACGTGTTGGTAAAACACAAAATTATGTCACCAGTAACTGAGCCAGCAAAACAAAATCTCGTTTCAACGTTGCGTGCAGTTCCTGAAGCATGCTTTTCTTATTTGTTTATTTCTGTTCAGTGTAACATCACGGGAAGTAACGAATTAAAACGAAACGAGATAAACGTGAAAGGAAGACAAATATAATGAGAACAGTATAGTTGATATCTCGTTATTTTACAGTTGCTGTGTAAGAGACTGTTACAGTAAATTTTTTTTCTTTTTTTTTTTTTTCTTTATTGTATTTCAATTCCCCATCGGGGCGGGCTGGCAGCAGCATATGCGCTGCTCTTCAGCCGAAAGACATAGAACAAAACAATAGAAGACATTTAAAAACAGCAAAGGAGAGAAGAAGGCGAACATAGATATACAAAAGGGAGAACATCATGGAAGGCAATATAAAAAAAAAAAAAAAATAAAAAAAATAAAAACGGGGTGACTGTAAAATGGAGATAAAAAAAACTGTTTAAAAGTAGCACACACAAAAAGCCACACTCTGCGACGATTAAAAGAACACAAGGCACAGTATGACTGGAGCATGAAGGTGTTGACGGATGGCATAGCACACTGACGGCGAACCTCAAGGCAGGACACAATTAAAATCACACCTCTGGACGCACACGAGAAATAGCACGAAACACAACACTGACGTGGCACACTGATGATGATCAATACAGAGGATCTGGCAGGTTCAAGGAGATGAGGGAGACCTGAAGAAGGGAGGGAGGGGAAGAGATGGGGGAGGGGAATGGGGGTCGCTCGGAAGAGGGCCAGGTAGGGAGGGATGTGGGAAGGAGAGAGGCAAGTATGGGGTGCAGGGTCTCAGGGGAGGGGGGGATGGAGGAGAATCCGCTCTGGGAGAAGGAGGAAAGAGGAGAAGGGGGCCCTGGGGAGGGGGGGGGGGGAACAAGGCCGGGTTATAGTTGGAAGGAAGGGTATATGTCACGGCGAAGTTCGTCATCCGGGAGGGGGAGGCGTTGGAAATTGCCCTGATGAAGGAGATGGAGGGTGTGGAGGTGGAGAGAGGGAGGGATACAGCGATAGAGGCGCGGTAACGGGCGAGGGGTGGAGAGGAAGGAGGAAACCAGAGGGTGGGGGGGATCAACCCTGCGAACAATGTAAAGGATGCGGAGATGTTGGAGGAACAAGAGGAGGTGGGGGAAGGGGATCAGTTCATACAGGAGCCGTGTGGGGGAAGGAAGGCGGATACGGAAGGCAAGGCGGAGCGCATGGCGTTCAAGGATTTGGAGAGCCTTGTAAAAGCGGGTGGGGGCGGAGATCCAGGCGACGCTGGCATAACAGAGGATAGGACGGATGAGGGATTTGTTGGTGTGGAGGATGGTAGAAGGATGCAATCCCCATGTCCGGCCGGACAGGAGTTTCAGCAGGCGGAGGCGGGAATGGGCTTTCTGCTGGACGGTCAGGAGATGAGGGGTCCAGGTGAGGTGTCGGTCAAGGGTGAGGCCAAGGTATTTCAGGGTGGGGGTGAGTTGGATAGGACGACCATAAAGGGTGAGGTAGAAATCTTGGAGGCGAAAGGAGCGAGTGGTACGGCCTATGATGATTGCCTGGGTTTTGGAGGGGTTCAGACGGAGGAGCCACTGGTTACACCAAGTGGTGAACTGGTTAAGGTGGGTTTGGAGGGTACGTTGAGACCGTTGAAGGGTAGGATAGAGAGCCAGGAAGGCGGTGTCATCAGCATATTGGAGAAGGTGAACTGGTGGGGGTGGCTTGGGCATATCAGCTGTATACAAGAGATAAAGGAGAGGGGAGAGGACAGAACCCTGGGGGACGCCAGCCGTGGGATAAAAGAGACGGGAGTTGGTGTTGTGGAGGGTGACATAGGAAGGACGGTGCGAGAGGAAGGAAGCGACCAGACGGACAAAATTGATAGGCAGGGCGTAGGTTTGGAGTTTAAAGAGGAGACCGGGATGCCATACACGGTCATAGGCATTTTGGAGGTCAAGGGAAACAAAAATGGCGGAGCGACGGGAGTTGAGCTGGAGGGACAGAAGGTGAACAAGGTTGAGGAGTTGGTCGTCAGCAGAGAAGGAGGGTCGGAAGCCACACTGGGTAAGGGGGAGGAGGTGGTGTTGAGCAAGGTGCCGATGGATACGGTGGGAGAGGATGGATTCAAGGACCTTACTGAAGACGGAGGTGAGGCAGATGGGACGATAGGAAGAGGCGGCAGAAGGGGGTTTGTTGGGTTTGAGGAAGAGGAGGACGCGGGAGGTCTTCCACAGGTCAGGGTAGAAGCCAGTAGAGAGGATGACATTATAGAGATGGGCGAGGACAGTTAGGAAGGAATAGGGGCTTTCTCGAAGGTGACGGTAGGTGACACAGTCGTGACCAGGGGCCGTGTTGCGTTTGGACTGGAGGAGAAGTTTAATGTCTTGTGCTGTGATGGGAGTGTTGACGTCGGAGGGGGGCAACTGCCCCAAGTACTGGAGACTAGGAGCAAGTGGAGCGACTGAGGTATCAGCACGTTCCATGACGGTGGGGAAAAGAGAATAATCAAAGTGGGGATCATCGGGGATGGAGAAGACCTCGGAAAGGTGGGAAGCAAAGTGGTTGGCCTTACTGAGGTTGTCTGGAAGGGGGCGATCGTTATGGAGAAGGGGGTAGTGGGGAGCGGAAAGGGAACCAGTAAGACGATGGAAGGCAGACCAGTACTTGGAGGAGTTGATAGGGAGGGTGGCATTGAGTCGTGTGCAGGTCTGGCGCCAGTCCCGGCGCTTCGTTGCTGTAATAAGGTTCCGTACGTGTCGCTGTATTTGCCGGTGGCGTTGGAGTGTATCCCTGTCACGAGTGCGGAGGAAGGAGCGATAGAGGCGGCGGGATTCACGGAGGAGGAGGACAGCCCGCGGAGGGAGAGTGGGACGGTGTGGGTGGATGGTTTTAGTAGGAACATGGGCCTCCACGGCGTCAGTAATTACCGTCTGAAGGAAGGACGAGGCGCGGATGATGTCGTCAGGATGGCGATAGGTAAGAGGGTGGCTCTCGACCTGGGTGGAGATGGAGTCCCGGTAGGCATCCCAGTTGGCACGGCGATAGTCATGGACGACCTTGGGAGGGGGTGCAGGTTGCGGAGCTGGAGGGGGGCGGTTTGCAGACGTTATGGTGAGAAGGACAGGGAGGTGATCGCTACCTGTGGGGTCAAGGACGGCGACAGTGATACGCCCAAGGAGGTTGGCGGAGGCAATGACAACATCGGGGGTGGTGTTACTTTCGGGTCGGGTGTGCTGGGGAATGGGAACAAGGTCACCCTGGATTGTGGAGAGGAACTGATGCCACCGCCGAAGGGCAGCAGGAGTGCGGCTATGGACGTTGAGGTCGGCGGCAATCACGTAGGTGGAGAAGGTGTGGTCAACGTGTGAGATGAAGTCATAAGGAAGAGGAGCAGTGGAGCGGACATAGATGGTGGCACAGGTAATGGTGAGGGAGGGGAAGAAGACGCTAAGGATAAGGTGTTCAGTGGGGTCATTGAGGAGAGGTTGTGGCCGGACGGGGATATGCTTAAGGTGGCCAATCGCGACTCCACCCTGCGCACGAGGACCAGGAGCATCAGTGCGGTGGAGGATATAGGGGGAGGAGCGGATAGAATGGTGGGGCTGGAGAAAGGTTTCGTTCAAGAGGAAGGTGTCGACCTGGTGGTGGGAGAGGGTGTGCATGAGAAGGTATTTGTTGGAGCGGAAGGAGCGAATGTTCTGGAAGAGGATGCGAGACTCGTGCCGCGCCATGACGGGAAGGAGGGGGGGAAGAGAGGGAAGGGAAGAGACTTAAACTAGGGTGTCGAGGCGGGTGAAGGTGAAGTGGGCTTGGTTGTGGGAGTAAGTGGCGAAGGTGTTCAGGTGGAAAACAGAGCGAGCAGCAAGGGATATTTGTTGGAAGGTGTGCGGGCGCTGAAAAGGGTGAATGTTTTGGAGTACAACGGTAATGAACCGGATGATGTCCTCGGCCGTGGGGGGTGGACGGAGGGAATTGTTAGGATGGACAGGAGGATCGACGGGACGAACTGGGACTGTAAGTTCAGGGGTGGCTGGAGGGGGTTTAGCTTTACATTTGTGGGAGTATGTGGGATGGGGGCCATTGCAGGTATTACAGGAAGGAGGAGCAGCGAGGTTGGGGCAGTTCTTGAGAAAGTGGGAGGCCTTGCAATGGGGACAGGTGGGGGGGTTTTTGCAGTTGGGAGTCAGGTGGTCATTGTACATCAGGCACCGTTGGCAACGGTAGGATTGGGGAGGGGATTTGGAGGATTCAACAGGGTGGCGACGGTGGTATATCAGGGCACCCTGGGTGAGGAGATGGTCTATGGACGGGGCGGACTCTGAGAATACCCGCATGAGGTAGGTGGGACCAGAGGCATTGTGGATACGGCGAGCAGAGCGGATTTCCAAGTCCGGGTGGGAGTTCAGTTCTACCAACACTTCATCCTCTGTGATCACCGGGCTGAGCTTGGTGATCACAGCGGTGTAGGTGGGGGGGCGACGGGGAGGCTGGGGCTGACGAGGAGTGGAAGCGGAAAGGAAGGGTGTCAGAGAGGCTTGGGGGCCAAACATAACTCGTGGGAGTTTTCGCAGGAGGTCTGTGTGAAATGATGGGGACGGGGACTTGATAAGGACTGAGTCCCTGCGGGGAATGAGTTGGGAGATGGGAGCACCAGGTAAGTACTTTCGTATTTCCTTGGTGAGGGTACGAGCGTCGAGGAACTTAGGATCGGGAGTGGACAGGACAAAGGTGTGGAGGGTGGGGGCCAAGGTAGGGGTGGCAGGAGGAGGGGTGGTGTCCATGGTGACGGCAGGGGGAGGGGGAGGTGGCGTTGATTTTTTGTGGGAAGTGGCGGGAGCAGAGTCGGTAAGGACGCGCTTTTGGGGTTTTTTGGAGACTGGAGGCTGGGAGGAGGGGAGAGGGACGGGGAGGAGAGGGAGGTGGCGGGTGGCAGATCCCTGTGGCGTAGTGGAGGCACCGGGAGAAGCAGCTGGTTCAGTGGTGGCGATGGTGGCTCGGCGCAACGTGATGCGTGCGGGAGATGCAGAAGACGAAGCGACGGGGTCGGTGAGAGAGGGGAAGCCAACCACCTGAGGGGCGGCAGCAGAGGCGGCAACAGAGGCGTACGTGAGGGCGGGGGTAGTAGTGGGAGCTGTTGAGGGTGTGGAGGCTGGGGGAAGGGTGTAGAGGTGTGGGTATACAGCAGGGGAGGAGATAGGGGGGTGGGTAAGTGGAGGAAGGGAAGGGGAGGTGGAAGGAGGGAGGCCAGAGGCGGCACTCCAGGAAGTGACTGTGGGAGAGGGGGAGGGGGAGGTGTAGATGACGGTGGAGGTGGGAGTACTCATTGCAGACGAACGGCGACGGACAGACGGACGTGCAGCAGGCGGCGTCGGCGTCGGCTGTGTCTGCATATGAAGGGCTTATTTCAATAGTGGTACAAGTCCGTTTTTGTTCATTTTGAGATACAGAGTCGTAAAGTTAAATGAGCGCTGAAAAATCTGCAGTTGAGATACCAGAAATATTCAAGCATATGGCTTCTTGCTAGAGATGAACCTTTATTTATGTTTGTTTGGATCACTAATTTCAGAAGCATTATAGACAGAAAAGTGTAGGTAATGGACTTGTACCACTATTGAAATAAGCCCTTCATATTATATGACGACATGCACATTCAGCATCAGTTATGGTTGGTCAAATACTGCTGTGACTCTGAATGTATTATATTAATAAGAAGCGACATTGCCTTTTTCTCCTGAAAATATCAAGTAACGTAACAAATGTGTTTGATTCTGCTTCCAATATGACAGTTTTGGTTAATACTCCACATGCCTACAGGACTTTGCAATGTTAACACAGCAGAACTCAGACATCTGTATAAGTGTAGAGAAATGAAAACAGTCATATGAATGCCTCACTTTTGTTCCGACACAGTTCAAGACTCGGGAGAAAAGTTTTACACCTGGTGTTCTACATGGCAACTTCACACACAAGAACTTTTTGCCGACACTACTACCACCTACATAAGTAAGCTTTTCTTGTGTCACTTTCAAGTAATGCACTTAAGCTATTCCTGATTTAACTGGAAGATCTGTACTTCCCACTTTCATATCAACAGCCTCAAAATGCATATTGTAGTCTTCAGGACATGTTACAGGTCAGTGTCACACCAAGATTGCGGAGAAAGGGTTCGGGGGGGGGCACGTCGCTATCCAACAAGTGTTTACCAATAAGTAAGTGGCGGAAAATTACGGGTATTGGACGGCTTAACATGTGGAAAATGAGATTTTTATTATTCACTCACTGTATTTAACATTTATTATTCGTTTAAAATCGCACAACAATTTCAATAAAACACAGTTTAATCACTCACACACTTATTTCACTTTTAAACTGCAAATCCTCTAAGAGCTGTCTTGAATCTTCACGAGTCTCTCTCAACAGCCTTGATGTGGATAGATACGTACAGCAACCATTAATCAGAGTCAGAACCTCGTCTGCAAAAACACAAGGATTATTAAACAATTTTTGCTGTCACTAATTACTAGCAATATAATTGACAGAGTAGATAGCTAATATTTGCTGTAATGAAAGCCACTCAATGGGGTATATTTCACATTTGCAAGAACGATCTCACTGAAGTAATTAAGTCTATCGAAACACTTAGAAACTAACCTCTCGTCTGACGAAAACGGTCTAAAGACGCAGTGGCAATTTCTTCAGATCTGTTGACAATGATATTTTGAGTTCTCACTTTAATGAGTGACTGAAATGTAGTTCAGGTACCTGTGAACATAACAATATGTTAGAATTAATTTTCTAAACACGAACTATTACGGTACTGTATGGCTACTTACATATTAATTACCCTATTAATATTTTCACAGTTGTTTCCTTAATACAAAATTAAAGCCAACGGAAGAAAAAACGTAAAACATTCTAACCAATGACAGATTTGTTGAGATGCAATTTTCTGTGTGCACAGATGTAACTTTTTCATACGGTGGTGAGTTACAGAAATCGCAGTGGCGGAGGGATACACGTCCTAGGTTCCTTAACTGCGACAAATCGCAGTTTAGAAACACAGATACTGAAAAGTAGCTTTCACAGAAATCACTGATATCGGAAAATCGCTGTTTAACCTATCAGTATAGCTTACTAACATCCTGTGCTTCAATCACATTTATAGACACAGACCTAAACTTCCGTGTCTTCCAAAAATTGAATAACCATTTAATATTATTGTGCACGGTGTAGTTGCGGCAGTTTGTAAATATGTAGAATGTGTTACCACAAACATTGGTGAGTATGAAATATATTCGCCCGAAATAATGAGGAGGTATTGGCGCTTCTAGCAATCCCATTAATAAAATATGTTCAAACAGTTGGAATCGCGCAGGAGATGTTTGTTATTTCTGAGATGTTCTTGTGAAACTTCCAAATGCGAAATGGATCAAGTAATATGCGAGAGGCTCTCAATCACACTTGTATCTTGACGTTGCCGACAGATGGCAGACCAACACGTTGGCTTCGTACTCACGCAAAAACGCCAGAGCGCAAAGCAGAATGCATCTCAACTCACCATGGTGCAAACTTCTGACTTTCCAGCAAAACGGCTTATGTGTTTTAAACCCTCATTTATGCAACATGTTAGATCGGCAAAGTTTCACAAATGGGCAGACAGAAAGAGAAGTGTACGCGGGACAGATTCTATAAGGATTCAACTTTCACCTTTTGCATTGTAAACAACACACATACAGTGATTTTTTTATATTTATTTAGCAGCTTATGATGTACATCTATGAAGTAAGTCCAAGTTCATACTTGCTTTGTCAGCTTTCCAATAGACTACATTACTCTTACTGGTTCTAACTATAGTTTTGCTAAGATAACTGATAAATTTTAGTCACAACATTTATGGAAATTAACATCATAGTTACATAATTTTAGATACTTTAAACTGAACGGATTTTATGAGGCATACATAGTCTATGTACCTAAATTACAGAATACTTAATTGCAACAATTCTGTCACACGGTACAGACATATTCTAGATCCCGTTTTGTTTACAATTATAAAAAAGTTTAACAGCAATAATACTGTAGAAAACAAAATAATTAGATAAAACAATGCTGTTAAGAAGTTAACATATTTTACTTTCTCCTTTTCTCTGTACCTGTGTACATTTTCTTTTAGTTTACTGTGCCTGTTTGCTTCAGTTATTTTCGTTTGAAAGAAATTCTCTGATTGCATATAAAGGGGTTTCTGATAGCAGTTGTTTCATTGCTGTTTAAACTTATCCTTCGATTAGGTATTAGTGACATGTGGTGGTAAAGAGTTGTACAAATTTACTGCCATGCAACCACTGCTTCTCTCATATTGAGTTGTGTTGTGCTGCGGAATTCTTAATTTCTTGCTGTTTCTGGTGTGGTGGTGGTGTACATCTTCATTTTTGTTCAATTTATCTTTATGGTCCCGAGCAAGGAGCAGAATTTTTTATATGTACAAACTGTAGAAGGTTGCAACGTTATATTTTTTGAAAAGGGGTTTGCAGCAACGGTAGAAGTTAAGTGCAAGAACTGTTCAGAAGGTTATGTCCAGATGCTCACTGTCAGTTGCTGCGGTGAGACAGGCAAATGCAGGAATGAGTCTGAAAACTTCATTAACTGACCTTTTTACACTGCTACCACGAAGCTCATCGCTTACGTTGGTAATACATCCATGATTCAAATACAATAATAGACACGAACATCAAAGCACGTTTCTTTCAAAAATATCTAAAATAAGAGCAGATATAGATGCACGTTATACTGCTCTTTTCTTTTTTTTTTTTTTTTTTCTCTATTGTAATTTTAGCACCTCATACAGGCGGGCTGTCAGCAGCATAGTACGCCGCTCTTCAGCCTTAAGTGTTACAATCATATGACAAAGAGGCGACATAGACAATACAATGAAAATGGCGGGCAAAAAAAGTAGAGACAAAAAACAATAAACATGAAGCCGTTCACGCTGGACGATAAAAACACTAACACTTGTTTACACGGCGCACAGAACACGGAGGACGGCGAGAGCACATGTGAACAGTGGAGTTGTAACTGCGAAAGAACGCGAAACACAAAATGAAGCACACACACGAGACACTGATGGCGATGATCTCTGGCGCGCGAATGTTCACTCTGCCAAGAGAGGAGGAGGATGAAGGGGAGTGGGAGAGCGAGAGGGGAGAGCAGAGATGCCACGCGCAGGGGTGATAGGGGGGAGGGAGGAAGGGGGAGGGGAAGCCCGGGGGAAGAGGGGTGGAGGGAGGGGACAGGGGAAAAGGAAAGAGAAGGGAAGGGAAGAGAAGGGAGGGAGGGTGCCTAAAGGAAAGGACATCGGAAGTAGGGTGTGGGACAGGGTCAAAGTTGATAGGAGGGGTAGATGGAGGGGAGGAGGACATCATCAAGAAGGGGGAGCTGGCGGAAGCCACCTTGGGAGAGGGTAAGGAGGGTGGAGAGATGGAGACTGGGTGGGACATGGGAATACAGGCGCGGCAGCGGGTAGGGGTGGGAGAGGATCGGGGAGATGAACGGGTGAAGAGGATCGAGTTTACGGGAGGTGTACAATATCCGTATCCTTTCAAGGAAATGGAGGAGGTGGGGGAAGGGGATGAGAGCGTACAGGATCCGCATAGGGGAGGGGAGATGGATGCGATAGGTGAGGGGGAGAGCATGGCGTTCAAGGATTTGGAGGGATTTGTAAAATGTAGGGGGGGGCGGAGATCCAAGCCAGATGGGCATAACAAAGGATAGGGCGGATGGGGGATTGATAGGTGTGGAGAATGGTGGAGGGGTCCAGACCCCACGTACGACCGGAAAGGAGCTTGAGGAGACTGAGTCGGGAGCGTGCCTTGGCTTGGATTGTCCGGAGGTGGGGAGTCCAGGAGAGGCGACGGTCAAGGGTGACGCCAAGGTACTTAAGGGTGGGAGTGAGGGCGATAGGACGGTCATAGTTGGTGATGTAGAAATCAAGGAGGCGGAAGGAAGGGGTGGTTTTGCCTCCAATGATCGGCTGCGTTTTGGAGGGATTGACCTTGAGCAACCACTGGTTGCACCAAGCAGTGAACCGGTCAAGATGGGATTGGAGAGGGTGTTGGGAGCGCTGCAGGGTGGGGGCAAGGGCAAGGAAGGCGGTGTCATCGGCAAACTGGAGAAGGTGGACGGGGGCTGACGGCGGCAGCATGTCCGCCGTGTACAAAAGGTACAGAAGGGGGGAGAGGACGGAGAATTGGGGCACACCGGCAGAGGGGAAAAAGGTTTAGGAATCAGTGTTATGGACGGTGACATAGGAAGGATGGCAGGAAAGAAAGGAGCTGATCAGACGGACGTAGTTAATGGGAAGGGCGAAGGTTTGGAGCTTGAAGAGGAGACCGGAATGCCATACGCGGTCATAAGCACGTTCGAGGTCCAGGGAGAGGAAGATTGCGGAGCGACGGGAATTAAGCTGTTCGGAATGGAGATGAGTGAGGTGAAGGAGAAGGTCGTCGGAAGAGAAGGACGGCCGAAAGCCACACTGGGTAACGGGAAGGAGGTGGTGCTGGCGGAGATGCAGGTGGATGCGTCGGATGAGGATAGATTCCAGGACCTTGCTGAAGACCGAGGTAAGGCTGATGGGACGGTAAGAGGAGACAGCGGACGGCGGTTTGCCAGGTTTAAGGAACATGAGGATACGGGAGATTTCCCACAGGTCGGGATAGTAACCGGTGGACAAGACTACATTGTAGAGCCTGGCCAGGGTGGAGAGGAAAGAGACAGGAGCTTCATGAAGGTGACGGTAGGTGACACGATCGTGACCAGGAGCCGTGTTGCGTTTTGTGCAAAGTGTAGTGATAGGGGCATTGAGTTCGGTGTGTGCAATGTTGTCCAAGTACTGGAAACCAGGAGCGAGGGGAGGGACAGAGGTGTCAGTTCGATCACGGATATCCGGGAAGAGGGAGTAATCAAACTGGGGATCATCGGGGATGGAAAATACATCGGAGAGGTAGGAGGCAAAGTGATTGGCCTTACTAAGGGTGTCAGGGAAAGGGTGATCATCATGGAGAAGAGGATAATAGGGGGAGGGTTTAGTTCCGGTAAGGCGACGGAAGGCCGATCAGAACTTGGTCGAGTTGATTGGTAGGGTAGCATCTAAACGGGTGCATGTCTGTCGCCAGTCCCGGCGTTTCTTAGCCGCGAGCAAATTACGAATGTGTCGCTGGAGTTGCCGGTGGCGTCGTAGCGTGTCCGGGTCTCGCGTGCGGAGGAAGGCACTGTAGAGACGACGGGATTCACGGAGGAAGAGGACGGCCTGTGGGGGTAAGGTAGGACGGTGGGGGCGGATGGCGACAGTAGGGACGTGGGCTTCCACGGCCTCAGAAAAAGTCTGCTGGAGAAAGGAGGCGGCATGGGTGAAATCGTCAGGGTGGTGGTAGGTGAAGGGGTGGCGATCGACCTGGGTGGAAAGGGTATCCCGGTAGGCATTCCAGTCGGCACGGGAATAGTCATGGACGTACTTACAGGGAGGGTCATTACGAGGGTTGGGGTGGGGGCAACGACCGTCTGAAATGGTGAGGACAGGGAGATGGTCGCTAAGAAGAGGCTCCAGGACATCCACCGTTAAGCGGTCAAGGAGGTTGGGGGAGAAGAGGATAACATCAGGAGTGGAGTTGGATTCGGGACGGGTGTGCTGGGGGATGGGGATGAGGTCGCCTTGAAGGGAGGAGAGGAACCGATGCCACTGCCATAACTGGGCGGCGGAACGACTATGGATGTTGAGGTCGGCGGCGATCACATAGGAGGAGAATGTGCGGTCAATGTGGGAGAGGAAGTCGAAGGGAATAGGGGCGTTAGGGCGGACATAGATGGTGGCGCAGGTAACGGTAAGGCCGGGGAAGAAGAGACTAAGGATCAGGTGTTCGGTGGGGTTGGGAAGGAGAGGTTGGAGCCGAATGGGGATCTGGCGGTGGTGACCAATGGCAACTCCACCACGCGCAATTGGGAGGGGGTTATCGGAGCGGTGGAGGAGATAGGGTGAGGTGTGGATGGAGTGGTGGGGTTGGAGGAAGGTTTCATTGAGGAGGAAGGCATCCACGTGGTGGGTGGCAAGGTTGTGCAGGAAGAGGTTCTTGTTGGTGGGAAGGGAGCGGATATTGTTGAAAAGGATACGTTGCTGTCGCGCCATAACAGGGATTTAGACGACGGTGTCAAGACGGGAGAAGATGAAATGGGCCTGGTTGTTGGAGTAGGTGGCGTACATCTTGAGTTGGAATGTGGAACGGGCGGCGAGGGAGATCTGCTGGAGGGTGTGGAGGCGCTGAAAGGGATGAACATTTTGAAGGACGATGGCGAGGAACCTGATGATGTCCTCAGCGGTGGGGGGGGGGGGGGACGAAGGGAATTGCCAGGAGGGGTGGGGGCGTCCAGGGGACGGACAGGGACTGTGAGTTCAAGAGTGGTCGGAGGGGGTCGGGCTATTACACTTTTGGGAGTAGGTGGGATTGGGGAGATTGCAGGTATTGCAGGAGGGAGGGGATTGAAGGTTAGGGCACTGCCGGAGGAAGTGCGCTTGCCTACAATGCGGGCAGGTGGGGGCCACGCGGCACTCAGCTGTTTTGTGTGCATTATAGTGCAGACACCTCTGGCAGCACAGGTATTGAGGAGGGGAACGGGAGGGGTCGACCTTGTAGCGTTTGTTGAAGAGGAGGGCACCCTCCTTCAAGAGACGGTCAATGGAGGGGGTGTCCTTGGAGAAAACCCGCATAAGGCGAGTGGGGCCAGCCAAGTTGAAAATGCGGCGGACCACCCTCACCTCCAGCGTGGGATGCGCCTTGTGCTCCGCCAACACCTCCTCCTCCATGATCGACAGACTGAGCCGAGTGATCACGGCGGTGAGGGTTGGCGGGCGACGCGGGGTTTGGGGTTGGCGGGTAGGAGATGGAGAAGGAGCAGGGGTGAGGGAGGCGTTGGGGCCAAAACGGGTGATGGGAAGGCGGGAGAGGATGTCAGTATGGAGGGTTGGGCTGGGGGAGTAGATGAGAACAGAATCCCGTCTGGGAGTGAGGAGAGAGATGGGGGCACCAGGGAAGTGTTGGCGGAGGAGGAGGGAGAGATTCCGGGCCTCGAGAAGGGAAGGATCGGGACGGGAGAGGAGGTATTTGTATAAAGAGGGGGGGGAGGAGGAGGAGGTGGCGGAGGGAGCAGGGCCAGGTGGGGAGACATCCATGGCACGCTGGGAGGGGGAAGGAGGATGGGGCGGGGCCTTTTTGGGAGGGGAGGAGGTGGTGGCGCCACTAGGGCGTTTTATGGCGGCAGAAGGGTGGGTGGTGATATGAGGGACGGAAGCTATAGGGAGGTGGTGGAAAGGGACAGGTCCCGGCGTGAACGCAGTAGTCGGCGCCGGAGTTGGTGACGGTGAAGGCGTCGGTGACGGTGACGTCGACGGCGACGGTGGCGGCGGTGATGGCGAAGGCGGGGAGAGCTGGGCATGGACAGTGGCCCGACGGGCCACCACCCTAGCTGGAGCTGCAGTGACAGGCTGGGTGAGTGGGGGGAAAGGATCAGATGGAGAGGAGCGGGAGGAAGAAGCTGGAGAGGGGGCGACAAAGAGCGAGGGCGAAGGGAGAGAAGAGGTGGGATGGAAGGAGGGGGGTGTGACTGGGCACACCATGTTATAGTGGTGGTGACGGCGGAAGGGGAAGTATAAACGATGGCTGTGGTGGTAGCGGTGGCGGTGGTGGTGGGGGCGGACATGACGACAGGGAGAAAAAACATACAGGACGAAAAGGAAAGGACACAAACTGGGGATAGACGAAGACAGACAAAGACCAGGGACGGTGACGGCAACGGCGACGGCGAGCGGCAGGAACGCCACAGCTGCTGCTGCTGCCGCGGATGGGGCCGGGGCTGCTGCTGCTGCTGGCTGCTGGCCTCTGGCTGCTGGTTGGCTGGCTGCTGGTTGGCTGGACCGCTGCTGCTGCTGCTGCAGGAGGACTGGTTGGCTGCTGCCGGCTGGACCGCTGCTGCAGACCAGGACCGGGACCGCCGCTGCTGCTGCTGCTGCTGCTGCTGCTGGACTGCTGGATGGCTGGCACCTGCAATACACCTAACGCTTCGATTAGAACCGAACGGTCAATCGACGGGCGATATCCTTCCGGATTACCGCCGAAGATCCACGTTATACTGTTTTTTTTTTCTTTATTGAATTTCAATTCCCCCCGAAGGGGGGGCGGGCTGGCAGCAGCTTAGTATGCCGCTCTTCAGCCTACAGACTTTATGATAAAAATGAAGAGAATATAATAATAAAAACAGGCGATAAAATCGGAGACTTAAAGAGTAACATGGCGAAAAGAAATCGTGGAACTGAAAACAAAGAACAGAGGGATGATGAAGCTAATAAAATACATACGAAGCTGACAGGTAAAACAATAGACAGACAAAAAACACGGCGACAGTCTGGATTCTGTTCGCAAAAGATATAAAATTCACACCTAGCGACAGCATGGGTTCTGTTCACAACACGAGAAAGACGAACAACACTGAATAGTCACTGGAACACTGCACGTAAAAGTTGGCAAATGCGACGTACCACAGCCGAGAGCAGGTGGGGGGAAACTGGACAGATGATGGGAAAACAAAAAGGAGGGGAAAGGAGAGTAAAAGCGAAGGGGAGAACCAGGATAGGAGCTGATGGAGGAGGAGGACCCATAAGAGGGGTGGGGGGCAGATGCGACAGGGAGTGGGGTAGGCAGAGGAGGGGAAGACAAAAGGACTTGGGGGGGGGGAGAAGGAAGGTTGGGAGAGGTTTAGTGGGGAGAAAACAGGACGGAATGGGGGGAAGAGGGAGCCCAGGGAAAGGACAGAGGAAAGGAGGGGGAGTGAGGATCAGAGTTGATAGGAGGGATAAATGGAGGGAGAGAGGGCATCATCCGGGAGGGGGAGTTGACGGAAGCCACCTTGGGAAAGGAGATGTAGGGTGTAGAGATGGAGGGTAGGGGGGGCACAATGGTGAAGACGTAGCAGGGGGCGGGGATGGGAGAGGAGAGGAGCTACCAGGGGGTGAGGGGGTGCAAGACGGCGGGAGGTGTAGAGGATGCGGATATGTTCGAGGAATAGGAGCAGATGGGGGAAAGGAATGAGATCATAGAGGATCCGCGTGGGGGACGGGAGGCGTATTCGGAAGGCGAGGCGGAGTGCATGACGCTCAAGGACCTGGAGGGACTTATAGAATTTGGGGGGGGGGGGGCAGATATCCAGGCAGGACTGGCATAACAGAGGATGGGACGGATTAAGGATTTGTAGGTGTGGAGGATGGTAGAGGGGTGCAATCCCCACGTCCGGCCAGAGAGGAGTTTGAGGAGTCGGGGCGGTTGTGAGCTTTGGATTGGATGGAGCAGAGATGAGGGATCCAGGTGAGGTGACGGTCAATGGTGAGGCCAAGGTAGGTGAGGGTGGGGGTGAGGCGAACAGGACGTGCGCAAACAGTAAGGGAGAAATCCAGGAGCTGGGAGGAGCGAGTGGTACGACCTATAATGATTGCCTGGGTCTTGGAAGGATAGAGTTTCAAGAGCCACTGGTTACACCATGCAGCAAAAAGGTCAAGGTGAGTCTGGAGAAGGCGTTGGGACCGTTGGAGGGTAGGAGCGAGGGCGAGGAATGCGGTGTCATCAGCATATTGCAAGAGGTGTACTGGAGGGGGGGGGGGGGGTTGGGGCATATCCGCTGTGTACAGGAGGTAGAGGAGAGGGGAGAGGACAGAGCCCTGGGGCACACCTGCAGAGGGGTAGAAGGTGTGGGAATTGGCATTATGGATGGTAACACAGGAGGGGCGGTGGGAGAGGAAGGAGGCCACCAGACGGATGTGGTTGATCGGAAGGGCGTAGGTTTGGAGTTTAAACAGGAGACCGGGATGCCAGACACGGTCGTAGGCCTTTTCGAGGTCAAGGGAGACAAAAATGGCGGAACGATGGGAGTTAAGCTGGAGGGAGAGGAGATGAGTGAGGCGGAGGAGTTGGTCATCAGCAGAGAAGGAAGGTCGAAATCCACATTGGGTGTTGGGGAGGAGGTGGTGTTGGCGGAGGTGGTGATGGATGCGCCAGAAAAGGATGGATTCCAAGAGCTTGCTCAACACCGATGTGAGACAGATAGGACGATAGGAAGAGGCATCAGATGGAGGCTGGTTGGGTTTGGAGAACATCAGGATACGGGAGGTTTTCCACAGGTTGGGATAGAAGCCGGTGGCAAGGATGACATTGTAGAGGGTGGCAAGGAGTGAAAGGAACGAGGGAGGGCAGTTTTTGAGGTGGCGGTAGGTAACGCAGTCGTGGCCGGGAGCAGTGTTGCGCTTAGTGCGGAGTGTGAGGCTGATGTCCTGTGTAGTGATGGGAATGTTAAGTTCAGATGGTGGGGTGTGGCCCAAGTACTGGAAGCTAGGAGCAAGGGGAGGAACAGAGGTATTCGTACGGTCCATGACATCAGGGAAGAGGGAATAATCAAAGTGGGGATCATCAGTGATTGAAAAAACATCAGAGAGGTGGGAGGCAAAGTGGTTGGCCTTACTAAGGTTGTCAGGAAAGGGACGGTCATTAAGGAGGAGAGGGTACTGGGGGGTGGGGCGGTTCCCAGTAAGGCGGTGGAAGGCAGACCAATACTTGGAAGAGTTTATGGGGAGCGTGGTGTTGAGTTGTGTACATGTCTGGCGCCATGCACGGCGTTTCTTCGCAGTAAGCAGGTTGCAGATGTGTCATTGTAATTGCCGGTGGCGGGTGAGTGTATTCCGGTCATGAGTGTGGAGAAAAGAGCGGTAGAGGGACTCTCGAAGCAGAAGGACGGCCTGTGGAGGCAGGGCGGGGCGGTGAGGGTGGATGGCTTTGGTGGGGATATGGGTGGCGACGGCGTCAGACAAGGTCTGGTGCAGGAAGGCAGCAGTGCGAGAGATGTCATCAGGAGATTGGAGGGTAAGGTCGTGGCCGTCAACCTGGGTGTGGATGAAGTCCCGGTAGGCATCCCAGTTGGCACGGGAGTAATCATGGACAAGTTTAGGAGGCACGTCAGGGCGAGGAGCGTGGCGGGGATGGCGACCATTAGAGATAGTGAGGAGAACAGCAGCATGGTCACTGCCAATGAGGTCATCTGCGGTGATGCGCCCAAGGAGGTTGGGAGAGGCAAGGACCACATCAGGAGTGGTGTTGGATTCGGGTCGGGTGTGCTAAGGCAGGGGAGCCAGGTCGCCCTGGAGAGTGTTGAGAAACTGATGCCACCGCTGGAGGTCAGCAGGATCACGGCTGTGGATATTGAGGTCGGCGGCAATCACGTAGGTGGAGAAGGTGCGGTCAATGTGGACCAGGAAATCGTACGGGATGGGGGTGCGAGGGCGGACATAAATGGTGGCACAGGTGATGGTAAGGGTGGGGAAGAAGAGGCTGAGGGTGAGATGCTCGGCAGGATTGTTAAGGAGAGGTTGGGGCCGGACAGGGAGGTGCTTGAGGTGGCCTATAGCAACTCCTCCACGTGCCAGAGGGTACAGATTATCGGTGCGGTGTAGGGTGTAAGGGGCAGTGGAGACGGAGATACGGGGCTGAAGGAAGGTTTCATTTAGGACGAAGGCATCCACGCGGTGCTGACGGAGGGTGTGGAGGAAGAGGAGTTTGTGGGTGGGCAGGGAGCGAATGTTGTGGTACAGGATACGGTAGGGTTGTTGTACCATGGGATGGGAGAGTTAGACGAGGGTGGTGAGGGGGTGAAGGTGAAGTGGGCCTGGTTGTGGGAGTATGTGGCATAGGTGGTAAGATGGAAGATGGAACGGGCAGCGAGGGCGATTTGGGAAAGAGTGTGTGAGCGCTGGAAGGGGTGGATGCTTTGGAGCACAATGGTGGTGAAACGGATGATGTCCTCAGCAGTAGGGGGAGGGCGGAACGAGTTATTGAGGTGGATGGGGTCATCAACAGGACGCACGGGGACGGTGAGCTCAGGGGTGACTGGTGGAGGTTTCGCGTTGCACTTCGAGGAGTAGGTAGGATGTGGTTCGTTGCAAGTGTTGCAGGAGGGAGGAGAGGTGAGGTTGGGGCAATTCCTGAGGAAGTGTGAGGCTTTGCAGTGGGGGCAAGTAGGGGGGTTCTTGCAGGCAAACGTGGTCGTTGTAGGTGAGACAGCGTTGGCAGTGGTAGGATTGGACTGGGGAACGGGAGGGGTCCACCTTATGGCGCTGATTGTAGATGAGGGCTCCCTCGGTGAGGAGGCGGTCAATGGAGGAGGAGGATTCGGTGAATATCTGCATGAGAAAAGTCCACGTTATACTGCTGCGGTTGGTAGATATGTAGAATAGGTTACCACAAACATTTGAGAATATGAAATATTTTCAACCGAAATAATGTAGAGCTATTGGCGCTTATAGCAATCCCATTAATAAAATGTGATCAAACAGTTCGTATCGCGCAGGAGATGTTAGTCATTTCTGATTTCTTCTTGTGAAACTTCCAAATGCGAAATGGATCAAGTAATATGCGAGAGGCTCTCAATCACACTTGTTTCTTGGCGTTGCCGACAGTTGGCAGACTGACACATCGCCTTCGTACTCACGCAAAAACTCCAGAGCACAAAGCAGAATGCATCTCAACTCACCATGCTGCAAACTTCTGACTTTCCAGGAAAACAGCTTCCTCGCGGTAGAACGAACATATGTGTTTTAAACCTACATTTATGCAACAGGTTAGATCGCTTAAGTTTCACAAATGGGCAGATAGTAAGAGAAGTGTAGGCGGGACAGAGTCTGTAAGGATTCAACGTTCCCCTTTTGCATTATAAACAACACACATACAGTACTTGATAGTACATCCCGCAGCAGTCTAGAATTTTTTAAATTTATTTAGCAGCTTATGATGTACATCTATGGAGTAAGTCCAAGTACATATTTGCTTTGTCAGCTTTCCAATAAACTACATTACTCTTACTGATTCTAACTATAGTTTTGTTAAGATAACGAATAAATTTTAGTCACAACATTTCTGGAAATTAACATCATGGTTACGAAATTTTAGATACCGTAAACTGAACGGATTTTATGAGGCATACGTAATTTATGTACCTAAATTACAGAACATTTAAATCCAATAATTCTGTATTATTGGTCCATAATTTTGTATATACGGTATAATCCAGCAACACAGCACATACATATTCTAGATTCTGTTTTGTTTACAATTATAAAAAAAAAATTAACAGCAATAATACTGTAGAAAAACGGAATCTATAGATAAATAAATGCTGTTAAGAAGTTAAGACATTTTACTTTCTCTTTTTCTCTATACTTGTGTACATTTTTTTTAGTGTACTATGCCTGTGTGCTCCAGTTATTTTCATTTGAAATAAGTTCTGTGATTGAATATAAAGGGGTTTGTGATAGCAGTTGTTTGATTGACTGTTTAAACTTATCCTTCGATTTGGCATTAGTGATGTGTGCCATGTAACTACTGCTTCTCTCATATTGAGTTGTGTTATGCTGCAGAATTGTTAATTTCTTGCTGTTTCTGTTCTGTAAACATAACTAACTTAGCTATAAGATTCCACTCTGCTCATGGTCTTCATCTGAATCAACTCGGAAAGAAGCATGTGAGTAATGAAATCATATAAGTAACCAATGAGTTAGGCATAACAAAAAGCGATAGCTCTGAGTCAATACCACTTAGATTTAGGGAAAACTCTTTTTTAGAGGTAGCAAAGAAGGGCCGAGAGTAACAGGTTTGCCCAGATTCACACTGGATGACCACATTAAAGATACGAGTAATATAATAAATGTCGGTAACACTAGAAAGAAATATAGCAGTAATGACGATTGCCCCCATAAAAAAAATTACTCACCAGCTTTGTCTCTCAAGATAAGTTATCTCAATATTGAAAGTATGAGGAAAACAAGTAATTTTAAACGAATTTGCGAATGAGAACTTATTTTATGCGTTATGCCAAAGTGAGCACTGGTGTAAAGGAAATGAAATATCTTTTCATGTACTAGATGATTTCCTCTTAGCAAATAGCTTTAGCACAGAGCAGCATATTCATGGGGGTGTATCAATTTACATTAAGAAAGAATTAATAAATCGTACTAATGAACTAGATCTATGATTTCTGTGCAGTGAGATACATTTTCAAGCCACAGGTGTATATCTGGATCATTTAAAAATTGCTGTTGTATCTCTTTATAGATCACCAGGCGGAAGTCTACTAATATTTTTAGAAAAACTTGAGATTTTACTAAATTTCTTTCGTAGTCCTCACTGGAAGAAATATAGTATAGTGATTGATGGTGACATCAATGCTGCATTCGATGTAAACAAAGACTTGCACACCGTAAATGAATTTAGAAACCTGTTAGGATAATTCAATTTCATTTTTACGAACTGCAAACCCACAAGACAGTCTGCTTGTCTCGACAACATACTTACAAATGTCAATAGAGAGTTACTATCTTCAGATGTAGCTGTCTTCGATTTCTTGGACCATGACTCAGTTTGGGTAAAAATAAGTACAGATAGGCGTAATATGGACTATAAGGAGTTTAAAGAGCTTAAAATAGTCATCACAAGACCGTAAAGCAAGAAAAATTGTCTAATCTCATGGTCTCACTCAGTAATTGTGACTGGTCACATATGTTTATCAATAATGCCCAGGGCTCTGCCAATACATTGTTCGATAGATTTTTTCATTCTTTCTTAAATATATTCGAGACCAACTGCCCTATATATAAATGTAAAGTTAACACTAAAAATAACAGTAATAGACATAGGGATAAGAATCCATGGTATACCGCTCAACTAGCCAATATGAAAAGGAGGTTGTTGTTGTATAGAGATTCTTACAGACTTCAGAAAACTGATATGACTAAACAAAGGTACTCAAGAGCACAAAAGGAATATAAGTATGCTTTAAATGAGGCCAAAAAAGAACATAATCTAGTCAGCATTGACTCATCAAAAAATAAATTCAAAAAAAGCATGGACTATAATAAATTCAGTGGCCGAAAGCAAGCAGAAAGCTGTGGTAGAAATTTCAGCAGAGGAATTTATTAACTACTGTATAAAATCTGTTTACCAAATGAGGGAAAGCGTTGGAAGGCCACAAGAAACTGTAGCTGATCTCATTAAATATCATAATGTAGACTATACCCTGAAAGACTGATTCCTTTCAACAGATGTCTCACCAGATGTTGTTTGAACTATTGTAAATAATTTTAGGCCCTCTGGTAGTGAAGATATATATGGTATTTCCTGTAATATGATAAAAAAAGGTAATTGGACACATAGTATAGCCTCTTACTAAATGTATAAACAGATGTCTAATTGAAGGAGTATTCCCAGATGTTTTGAAATTATCCAGGGTAGTGCCCATTTACAAGAAAGGAGAGAAAAACTGCCCATCTAGCTATCGCCCAATATCTCTGACACCTATTTTATCTAAAGTTTGGAATCCATCATCAACTCCCAGTTGTGTGATTATCTGACACGTAATAACATTATTACTGCGGTACAATTTGGCTTTAGGAAGGGCAAATCCACAGTCAATGCCATTTACTCCCTAACTTAAAAGGTACTTAATGCTTATGAAGGAAAAAAAATTTGCTCAGGTTAACTTTTGTGATCTTAGCAAAGCTTTCGATTGTGTGGAGCGTATTTCACTCCTCAGCAAACTAGTTTATTATGGAATCACAAACAGTGAAGTTGGCAACATCTTCAAATCCTTTCTCAGCAACCGTAAACAAATTGTTTGTATTGGTAAACAGAGATCACAGCTAGCTGAAGTTAAGTGCAGTGTGCCACAAGGCTCAGTGTTAGGACCTCTGCTATTTATCCTAAGGACAAATGATCTATCATTTTACATGAATACTCACTCCATTCTCTATGCAGATGATACCACTTTTTTTCAATACCAGCTCACACATGGATATACTCCAAACTGTGGCAAATGACACAATATCACAAGCATCAGTATGGTTTTGAGCTAATGGATTCCTGCTTAATGAGAGTAAAACTAAAAAGATTGTATTTAGTTTAAGAGATCTACCAGTAGCAGATGTCACGGATAGTGTTAAGTTCTTAGGTATTGTTATAGATAGTAAATTGACTTGGGAGCCACATATTAAATACATTATAAGGCTGTCTAGAGTGGTGTATTTGTTAAGGAATTTAAAAAAACTGCGTACTTATAAACTTGTATATTTACACTGCCCTACTGCATACAAAGAGCAACTTATCAGAATACCAGCGTAGAAGAGATGTACACTCTCATGGAACCAGATATAGTAGCCATCTTGACATACCTTACTACAGATTATCCGTCACTGAACAGCTACGAAGAGGTGGGTATGAAGATGTTTAACAAACTGCCACTAGAATGGGTAGAAGCTCCATTTGATTTATTTAAAGACAAATTATTCGGTTGGTTAGCTGCAAATCCTTGCTACTCACTTCAGGAATTTTATGACTGTAAAACATCATACTGGTACCAGTTTGGAGAGTACAGCATAATTTCTTTAACTGAGTAATTTATGTTGCAATGTTTTCATATTATTTGATTTTATATATTGTATTTTATGGAAAACCAATAGTGACATATTGATCTTCGTGTATATATGCTGCATAACTTGTATATATGTAACTTGACTTTGTCAATTGCTGTAATAGCTAAACTACAATAAAATTTCATTCATTCATACATCTTCATTTTTGTTGAATTTATCTTTATGATCCCGAGCAAGGAGCAGAATTTTATATATGTACAAGCTGTGGAAGGTTAGAATGTTATATTTTTTGAAAAGAGGCTTGCTACTATCTCTTGTTCTTTTGTTTCCTATTATTCTAATCGCTCTCTTTTATAATTTGAATATTTTACATGCCTCAGTCGAGTGGCCCCAGATTCCTATACCATAGCTCATTACGGCATTGAAGTTCGAAAAATACACCATGCACACATCATCTTCAGTTATTAGTGGCTTAATTTGTCTTAGAGCAAAAGCGGCACTGCTAAGTATATTGCTTATATTGGAAATATGATCTTTCCACCCTAAACAACTGTCCACCGTGATCCATAAAAATTTAGCACTTTCAACTGTTCTTACATGTAGCTCTCGCAAATTTGTCAGTTCAATTGTTTTTCTTTTGTTGTTCCTAAATAGGATTGCACTAGTTTTCTCATAATTGAGAACTAACCTATCCACTTCAAGCCAGTGGGTGATCATTTTAACTGTTTGATTACTTTTACTTATGGTCTCTTGTAAGCTCGGTCTCACAGTTATGCTTCTTGTGTCGTCTGCAAAGAGTGTCAATTCACTGTCTATGTTACAAGGTAAATCATTCACGTATATAAGGATAAGGAGGGGTCCTAGAATACTACCCTGTGGCACCCCATGTTTTATATCTTGTAGTTCCCATATCTGTTTCCCTCGATTGTGTGACTCTTCCACTGCTTGTTTTCTGTTTTGCAGAAATGACTTTATGATATCAAGAGCAGTTCCTCTAATTCCACAGTGGTGTAGCTTCATTATTAATATGCGGTGATTGACAAGATCAAAAGCTTTAGATAGTCACAAAAAACACCAACCAAGATTTGGCACTAATTTAGGCAGGCAGAGATTATATTAATAAGTACAAATGCAGCTGACACTGTAGATTTTTCCTTCTGGAACCCAAACTGTGTACCATTTATGATACAGTTTTTATCAAAAAATGCCATTAATCTAATAAATATTGTTCTTTTTAGGATCTTTGACAAAATGGGAAGGATGCTAACTGGTCTGTAATTATCTGGGCACCTTTTTTGAATAGTGGTATTACTCTGGCAATCTCCATTCTAATTGGGAAGATTCTTTTTTCGAGACATGAGTTGACTAAGTGACAGAGGGGTTTAGCAATTTCCCTAGTAGTTAACTTCAAAATTTTATTTGACATGCCATTTATGTCTGTGGGTGCTTAATTTTGTAGTTTCTCTATTATTTTTCTTATCTCTTGTTCAGTTGCGGGATACAGGTAACATCAGTTACTGGGTGACTTTTGTTTATTCTCAACTAGTTTTTGGGCTTGCAGAGAATTACTATTGTTACCCTGTGTAAGTTGTTGGTAGATGCTGGTAAAATATTGGTTGGAAGTGTTGTTAATGATTATTGGATCTTCTGTTACAACATTATTGATTGTTAGGCTAAAACTTTTATTGTTATTTTCTGATGACTTTCCTGTTTCTCTGCTTATTATCTTCCAGGTGCTTCTGACTTTGTTGGGAGCTAGTGTTATAACATTTCCATTATACAGTTTTTTTGCAGCTATCAAAGTTTTATTGTAAATCTTTTTATAGCCTCTATAATATTCAACAAAATGAATAGGCCTGCATGGAGCTTTCCAAATTGCATGAAGAAGTTTCAGCTTTTTACAGGATACTAATAGACCTTTTGTTAGCCGTGGTAGATTTCCATGATTTGGTTTTGGTTGGCACTCTTTAATGATTTTCAAATTGGTATCTAGGGGACTGTTATATTTATCATTAACACTATTAGATAAGTACATTTCTGGCCACTTTTCATTTTGTAGTTTCATCTTTAGGCCTGTTGTGTTAGAACTTCTCATATCTCTGTAAGAGATAAAGCTGAGTGAATCTCCCTACTTCTTTTACTCTTGTACTTGGCTGCTATTAGGTGCTAACCATTTTCAGCTGTATGCGCCAGCTGTACACTAACAACAGAACTTGAATTTCTAAAAGAAAATTACTTATCTGTAAATAGCAAGGCAACTTCATTAACATCTATTGAACATAGTTCCAGTTACTTACTTAGGGCGGTTTTTGCTCTTGCATTTGGTATAAATTAATTGCATGCATGTATCCTTTGGTTATTTTTGTTACATTTAGGTTGCTCATTGTCTGCAGCTTTTGGAACTAAGTGTCTTCATGTAGTATATGTCGATTTGCATTCTTCCGCCCCACCATTAGTGAGTGTATATACAGCAGGCTCGTATGTAACATATAAAGGAGATATTTTGTGATCTTAATTCAACAGGGGAGTGTCATTACATAAAAATAGTGAGGATGGGAACAGTACCTCATCCAGAAATCTCATCCCACCTTGCTAAGTGAATCAGCACTTACTGTGTCAAAGTGAAAATGCCTCTTCATTTCTGCCACCACAGCATTTGTATTTCTCAGATAATTTTTCATATTTGCATAGGTCTCTTTGTGCTCTATTAAGTGAAACAACCTTTAGTTGATGGCAATATGTTTGAGTAGTGATTTTAATAATTACCAGCTGCAGGAATGTACAGATTACTCGACTCAACTAAACTTCTCCATATCTTAGTTTATTGTTGTTTGGATATTTCAGGCTAAATATAATTTGTAGAAATGCAATTTTTGCATCTGCTAGTACTACTGCTAAATCTACTGTTGCAGCTGCAAGTTACAGAACCATAGATATCAGGACTTTATGTGTGAGTTTATTGTGACATGCAGATACTAAGTAATTAATTTTTGTCAACACTACCCGGAACACCACCTGCTCGGCTAGCCATGAGGTATAATACCCTGCTTCCCGAGCGGGTAGCCGTACAGTTCCCCGCCACGAATCTGCCTGGTGGAATAGTGTATGTGTCCGGTGTGCCTGCCAGCCTGTGGATGGTTTTTAAGGCGGTTTTCCATCTGCCTCGGCGAATGAGGGGTGGTGCCATTTATTCTGCCACAGTTACACTATGTCGGCGATTGCTGCGCAAACACTGTCTCCATATAAGCATACACCATAATTGCTCTACCACGCGAACATGGGGTTTACACTCATCTGGTATGAGACGTTCCCAGGGGGGGTGGGGGTGGGAGGGGTCCACTGGCTGGGGCTGAACTGCACAGTAACCCTGGGTTTGGTGTGGGGTGGTGGTGAGTTGGGTGGACTGCTGTGGCTTGTTGTGGGATTGTGAACCACTGAGGGCTATGGCGGGATGAAGCCTCTCTATCGTTTCTAGGTCCCCAGTTCAGTGCACAATACACACACACACACACCCAGAACACCAAACAGGCTGCTATTTCTAATCATACTGAACGAGGTGGAGCAGTGGATATCACAGTGGAATCATATTCAGAAAGACAGTGATACAAACCTATGTCCAGACATCCTGATTTAGATGTTCCATCACTTCCCTAAATCACTTCTGTGAAACACTGGGATGGTTCCTTTCATTGTGAATGGCCTTATTTCCTTCACCATCCTCTGCTAATCTGAGCTTGTGGTCCATCTCTAACTACGTCGTTTTTGATGAGACATTAAACAGCCATCTCCTCCTCCCATGTCTAAGTACTTATTTTTGTACATTTCAGAGAGATGGAAGCTCATGGCGTGAATGTGACCCTGTAGCAGCTTCCACCAACAGTACTGCAGAGCCTACAGAAGGAATTGACGTGGAGTTTCTGCGTGCATCAGACAATACTGGACAGCTGCAGCCCCCCCCCCCCCCCCCCCCACAAACATTGTGGAACCAGGAGGATGTGCTGTACCCAGATCTTCCACACCAACAAAATCTAAGGAGGCTGAAGATGGCTACTTTTGTGCAGCGCAACTACTTGCAGATACCCTCAAACAAAATGATAATGATAATGTGTGCAGTTTCATAAAATATCTGGCAACAGTTTGTGAAAGCAATTGAAAAGCTAAGAGCAAGACCACTGTAGTACATCAATAAATTGTGTGTATGTTGCATGTGTGCACTCTATATAAATTTGTTTTCCATCTTGAAATGAAAATAAAAAAAATCCTTATTACTTCCCGAGAGAGCTGAATGTGTGTGCTTTCACACATGACACTTGGCTGTGTTCAAAATGACTACTGTCAGGAATTGTAATTATGTACCTCTGTACTCCCCCCCCCCCCCCCCCCCCTCCCCATGAACCATGGGCCTTGCCGTTGGTGGGAAGGCTTCTTAGCCTTACTGTAGGTGGAACTGCAACCGTGGGGTATCTGTTGAGATGTCAGAAAAACGTGTGGTTCCTGAAGAAGGGCAGCAGCTTTTTCAGTAGTTGCAGGGGCAAAAGTCTGGTCAATTGACTGAACTGGCCTTGTAACATCAAGCAAAATGGCCTTGCTGTGCTCGTACTGCAAACAGCTGAAAGCAAGGGGAAACTACAGCTGTAGGTTTTCATGAGGGCATGTGGCTTTACTCTATGGTTAAATGATAATAGCGTCCTCTTGGGTAAAATATTACAGAGGTAAAATATTTTCTCATTTGGATCTCCATTCAGGAACTACTCAGGAGAATATCGTTATCAGGAGAAACAAAACTGGGGTTTATGGATTGGAGCATTCAATGTCAGATCCCTTAATTGGGCAGGTAGGTTAGAAAATTTAAAAAGGGAAACGGATATGTTAACGTTAGATATAGTGAGAATTTGGGGAGCAAAATAACTGATGATGGTCCAAGTAGAGAGGACATAAAATGTAGACTGGCAATGGCAAGGAAAGCGTTTCTAATGAAGAGCAATTTGTTAACATCGAGTATAGATTTAATTGTCAGAAAGTCGTTTCTGAAACTATTTGTATGGAGTGTAGCCATGTATGGAAATGAAACATGGATGATAAATAGTTTAGTGAAGAAGAGAATAGAAGCTTTCGAAATGTGGTGCTACAGAAGAATGCTGAAGATTAGATGGGTAGATCACATGACTAATGCGGAGGTATTGAATAGAATTGGGGAGAAGAGGAGTTTGTGGCACAACTTGACAAGAAGAAGGGATCGGTTGGTAGGACATGTTCTGAGGCATCAAGGGATCACCAATTTAGCATTGGAGGGCAGTGTGGAGGGTAAAAATCATAGAGGGAGACCAAGAGATGAGTACACTAAGCAGATTCAGAAGGATGTTGGTTGCAGTAGGTACTGAGATATGAAGAAGCTTGCACAGGATAGAGTACCATGGAGAGCTGCATCAAACCAGTCTATGGACTGAAGACCACAACACTAACAACAACAACAAGAATCATGAAATAAGATTGAATATGTGTAAGACGCCTGGAAACAATAAAAGATTTCAGATTGATTATATAATAGCAAAATGATCTCCTAAATCCTCCAACAATCCAAGAGGTGCAAATGGCACTAAGAGAGATGAAAATTATAAGGCATACAGATATGACCAAGTTTTTGCAGAAATGTGGAAATATGCCAGTGATACAGTTCGAACATCCTTACTCATAGCCCTAACACAAATCTGGATAGCAGAAAAGTTTTCCGAGCATTAGACCACAGCCGTTATCCACCCACTCCACAAAAAGGAGATAAAAGCAACCCAAATAATTACAGAGGTATCTCTTAAACTGTACATACAAGATTTTCTCCAGAATCCTACACAAGAGGATCAAAGAGCAACTAGAGGAAGAATTCGATGAGTACCAAGGAGGCTTACCTTGGAGAAGCTGTGCAGAACAGATCATCACTTTAAAATTAGCCATAGCATTTTACAAGAAATGAAATGAACCTCTTGTAATAACCTTTGTGGACTTTATAAAAGGATGTGACTGTAACCATACACCTTCAATGTTAAAAACCTTAAGAAATTTTGGGCTCCATACAGAATTAATCGAATTGATGGAACTCACCTTAACCAATTCTGTATCAAAAGTCAAGTTCAGAGGAGAACTCCCTGAACCATTCATCATAAAAACAGGTTTAAGATAAGGAGATTGCTTGGCACCCCTGCCGTTCAACTGTGCTTTAGAATATGTAATGAGGGAATGGTACAAGATTAACCCAAAGAACATACAAATTGGAAGATCCAAAGACAACATAATATTAAATTGTCTAGGATTTGCTGATGACCTTGCTCTCTTGTCCAACAGTATTCAGGAAACCAGACAACAAGTTACCTCACTACAGGAAATAGCACAGAAAATTGGTCTTGGAATATCCTTTGAAAAAAACAGTCATCATGTTAACTCATCCACCACTCTTAAACAAAATTGCCATAGGAAACCAAGAGATGAAAATTGTAGATAAATTTAAATAGCTGGATGAAATCATAACATATAATCTCAATGAGAAGCCAACATGGCTTAACAGAATGAACAAATTGACTAGAGCACAATATATTACCAAGAACACCTACAACAAAAAGAGCCTGACAATAGCAACAAAATTAAAACACTACAAAACAGTCACTCAACCAGAAATAACATACGCAAGTGAAACCATCTTCAAAACAACTAACAATGCACAAATAGACAAAATCCTCAAAATAGAGAGAAGAATCATCAGAACGTGCATCAACAAATCGTACCAGAAGGATGGACACTGAAGAGTAGCTACAAATGAAACAGTCTACACGGAAATAGAACCAGTTGTAAGTATAATCAGGAAGAAACGCATTTCGTTCTTCAGACATCTAATCAGAACACCAGAGAACAGGACCATCAGGAAAATAATAGAAAAATTCAATTTGTTGAAGATTCAACAAACAGACAATAGGAAGTGTGATTTCCGATGAAGAAAGAAGGATAAGATCCGAGAGAATGAAGAAGTACTGTGCTGACAGGAAATAAAAATTCTATGTATAAAGTTGGCTAGAGCAGTCCAATGAAGGCCATAAAATGTAAATAAATAAATTGTAAGACAAAGAGCTGGGAACCAGGTCTTATATTGTATGACATTTCCAGGGGCAGATGTAGACTTGGACCACCATTTTTTGGTTATGGACTATGGAGTAAAACTGAAGAAACTGCAAAAAGGTAGGAATTTAAGGAGATGAGACCTGGATAAGCTGGAAGAACTAGACATTGTACAGAGTTTGTGCTGTGCGTGTCCCTTCACATTTCCACTTTGCCATCACATCGGCAACAGTGGACCAAGGGATGTTTAGGAGTGTGGAAATCTTGCATACAGACGTATGACACAAGTAACACCCAATCACCTGACCACGTTTGAAGTCCGTGAGTTCTGCGGAGCGACCCATTCTGCTCTCTCATGATGTCTAATGACTACTGACGTCGCTGATATGGAGTGTCTGGCACTAGGTGGCAGCACAATGTACCTAATATGAAAAACATATGTTTTCAGGGGTGTCCGGATACTTTTGAGCACAGTGTAAATCGTCGTCAGATGGATCGGATCCTGCTTGTTGTCCATTTGGTGTGTCTGAATCATTTGAGTCGGCAGTGCCAACTGAAACAAAATTGTTGTCCTCCTTCTTATTCGTCTCACTGTTGGACTCCTCGGTCCATTGCGTCGGTAAACGTTCTCCAGGTGGAAGAGATTCTCGGCCTCCATAATGCCACGTTGTCTTGCCATCTCAGCTTCTGCGACGTGAAATGACGAAAAGAAACTGGAAGCTCACGTCGCTGGCGTCAGGACTGGCTCAGCCCGCTCGGCTTAACCACAAAGATGTAGTGACGGGAAATTTCGGTAAGGGCGAAGCGCCTGACACCTGTTGTCATGTGAGAGAACTATTAGCAGTGTCACAGACTGCGGTGTTCGAGGGGTTCCGAATTGTATAATCCGTTCATCATAAGAGTAAACCCAATGTAAACATTGCGCTATGTATTCTTCAGCGTTTGCTAGAACCGCAGCAGTGGATTTCCGTTTCACATGGAACTGCACCCAAGCTGTCTCGAGTACTACCGATTAGGTTCCTTTCAGGTTACGCTGATACAATTGCTCCCTACTTAGGTATCATATACAAACGCTCGCTCACCGATAGATCTGTACCTGCAGATTAGAAAATAGCGCAGGTCGCACCAGTGTTTAAGAAGGGAAGTAGGAGTAATCCATCAAACTACAGACCTACATCATTGACGTCAGTTTGCAGTAGGGTTCTGGAGAATATACTGTATTCAAACATTATGAGTCACCTTGAAGGGAACGATCTATTGATACGTAATCAGCATGGTTTCAGAAAACATCGTTCTTGTGCAATGCAGCTAGCTCTTTATACGCACGAAGTAATGGCTGCTATCGACAGGGAATCTCAAGTTGATTCCGTTATTTCTAGATTTCCGGAAAGCTTTTGACACCGTTCCTCACAAGCGACTTCTAATCAAGCTGCGGGCGTATGGGGTATCGTCTCAGTTGTGGGACTGGATTCGTGATTTCCTGTCAGGAAGGTCGCAGTTCGTTGTACTTTATTGAGTTTCGATTCCCCCTAAAGGGGGCGGGCTGGCAGCAGCTTATTACGCCACTCTTCAGCCTACAGAATTTGTTTTACAAAGATGAAGATAATTAAAAAATAATAGCAGTTGGCGATAAAATCGGTGGCTTAAAGGTAAAATGGCAGAAAAAACTGGAGCTTAAAACATAAAACACAGGGTGGATGATGCTAATAAAATACAGAGGAAGCAGAAAAATAATAGACAGACAATTAAAAAACACGGCAACAGTCTGGTTTCTGTTCACAAGAGATATAAAAAGCACACCCAGCGACAGCATGATTTCAGTTCGCAACACTGTGGAAAGACGCACAACACTGAACACTCCCTTAAACACTGCACTAAAAAATTGACACAAATATGACATACCACACCCGAGAGCAGGTGGGGGGGAAACTGGTCAGATGACGGGAATAAGGGGTGGGGGAAGGAGAAGAAAAGTGAAGGGGGAGGGGGAGGGGGGAAAGGAGCCAATAGAAGATGGGGGGAGGGGGGGGGGGAGTGCTGAGCAGACGTGCCAGGGAGTGGTGAAGGCAGAGGAGGGGAGTACAAAAGGACGCGGGGGGGGGGGGGGGGGGATCAAGTACTGTAAGTGTGTTGTTTATAATGCAAAAGGTGAACGTTGAATCCTTACAGACTCTGTCCCGCCTACACTTCTCTTACTATGTGCCCATTTGTGAAACTTTGCCGATCTAACCTGTTGCATAAATGTGGGTTTAAAACACATAAGTTCGTTCTTCCGCGCGGAAGCCGTTTTCCTGGAAAGTCAGAAGTGGGCAGCATGGTGAGTTGAGATGCATTCTGCTTTGCGCTCTGGAGCTTTTGCGTGAGTATGACGGTGATGTGTCGGTCTGCCATCTGTCGGCAACGCCAAGCAAGATGTGCGATCGAGAGCCTATCGCATATTACTTCACCCATTTCGCATTTGGAAGTTTCACAAGAAAAAATCAGAAATAACTAACATCTCCTGCGCGACATGAACTGTTTGAACACATTTTATTAATGGAATTACTATAAGAGCCAATACCATTACATTATTTCAGTTGAAAATATTTCATATTCACAAAAGTTTGTGGTAACCTATTCTACATATTTACCAACCGCAGCATCAGAAGGTCATTTCGAGGGTTGGATTCCCTCACTTCCTCATCGAGGACTCGCACTGCCTGGGCTACTCTCAGGGTGTATCTTCGACGTGGAGGAGCCCCAACCGTGCTTGTCGCGTTGTTGCCCGTCTGCACGCCGTCACTGCTCCCCGCCGCCGCCGCCGTCATCTGTTCGCCGCCGCTGCCGCTTTGTCGCCGTCTTTCGGTGCTCGCCGCTTCCTCTTGTGCCACCGCCACCTGGTCGCCGCTTCTTCAGCCGCCGCCGCCGCCGCTGTCACCGTCTCTTGGTGCTTGCCGCTTCTTCTGCCGCCATCTCTCGGTGCTCGCCACTTCTGCCGCCGCTGCCGCCGCCGCCGTCTCTAGGTGTTCGCTGCCGCCTGCGATCATGGACGCCCCAACTACCACCATCATCTACACCTCTCCTTCACCTGCCCCCACTGTAACGTCATGGAGTGCTTCCTCTGGCATTCACCCGTCTCATGCACCTCCCCTACTCACAGTCTCCTCCCCATCTATCTCCTCTCCACCGATGTATCCCCACCTGTACGTCACTCCTGCTCCTACCCCTGCTACTGCCCCTGCTGCTTCTCCCGCTCCTGCCTCTGTCCCTGCTCCCAACCCCCCTCCTGCTCCTGTCGCCCGCCGAGGCGAGTTTCCCCCTCTCCCCACTGCGACTACCACTGCTTCCCCTGCCAGAGTCTCCGCCCGCCGCGCCACAGTCGTCGCCACAGAGCGCCCTACCCTCTCATCCGGTGCTACTGCCTCACAGGAGGGCCCTGCCTCCCACCACCTCCCCATCCATCCAGTCCCTCATCCCTCCTCCCAGGCAACACCTGCCAAAAAATCTTCCAAACGGCCCAGTGGCGACCTCTCCTCTACTCCTTCCTCCAAAAAGCCACTGCCCGCCCCACCTCCCACTGACCCCGCTATGGATACCACCCCACCTCCCTCCTCTCCAGCCCCCTCCCTGTATACCTTTGTCCTAGCCAACCCTGATCCGAAATTCCTGGATGCCCGCACCCTCACCCTTGAAATCCTGAAGTACATCCCCAGTGCACCCATCACCCAACTTATCCCTCGTAGAGACTCTGTTCTCATCAAGTCTCCCTCTCCGTCCTTCCATACTGATCTCCTCTGGCACCTTCCCCGCATCACCTTTGGGCCCCACGCAACCCTCACCCCATTCCTTACTTCCTCCTCTCCTCGTCAAACCCAACTGCCTCATCGTCCGCCGACCCTCCATCTACCCTTCCTACCAACTTTGATCCTCCCGCCCTCATCCTGTGCTTGCTCCTCTGGGCACCCTCCCTCCCTTTTCCCTCCCTCCTCCTTTTCTCCCCCCTCCTGCCCCGGGCCTCCCCTCCCCTGTCCCTCTCCTCCTGCCCCCGTCTCCTCAGCCATTGTCATCCTTTTTCTCCCCTCTCCCCCACCTCACCCCTGTTCCCCTCTTGGCAGGTCCCCGGACTCGCACACGCTACGTGGACATTTGCGCGCCAGAGATCACCGCCATCAGTGTTTTGTGTGTGCCGTCGTGTTTAGTGTTCAGTGTTCACCGTCCACTCCATCGTTCACCAGTGCCATCGTCATCTTCAGTGTTTGTGCGTCGTCTCATCAGCTAGCAGTGTGGATTATCGATGAGTGTGAACGGCTCCGTGTTTGTCTCTATGTGTCTCCTGTTTTATTGCCCACCGTTCTGTGACTTATATGTGTTCTCACTGTTTTTGCTCCTTGTATATTCTATGGCTGAAGAGCAACGTAGTGTGCTGCTGACAGCCTGCCTGTTCTACAGGTTTTAAAATAACAATAAAGTAAAAAAAAAAATGAACGATATCTAGGTGATTAATACCTATACTAGTGAACTTATGAAGTTATGCAAGATACGGAAACATTAGTCTGTCTCTCTGAATCGGATTGAAGTACAGAGTTTTAGTAAGTAGTGAATTTCCGAAGAACATGGAAACGTTATGATTTACGCAATATTAACAGTATACCTATTTTTGAGGGACACGGTAACGTATATTCGTGTCTAAATGTCTATGGATTGATTGAATTACAGATGCAAGCGATGGGTCTAGTGGTAATGGGGTTTAGTTCTCAGACTCATTCGTGCATATGCCTGTCTCACCACATCAACTCATAGTGTGCACGTGGACACAGCTTCTGAACAGTTCTTGCACTGCTGCAAGTCTGAACAGACAATCGTAGTGCTTCCCTTTCGGACAAAGCGGAGGTTTGGTATGATCGTATAGTGTTGGAAACACTACAGATTACCCCACGTCATTCTTACTCTCCTAATTATGTCCTTGCCTGCCCATCCAGTCCAGTCGACAATCACTATCTTCAATTTCCGTTAATGTAAAAACTCATCCTTAGCTTTTATCTGTTTGTTGCTTTTGCGTTACTGCTACGGTGGACCAATGGAGAAAAGTGCACGGCGTTTAATGACGGACAATCCACACCTGGCCAGCTGCACGTAGTGTAGGGGAGCGGCGCGAGAGGGCAGCAGCTGCGGGCGGCAACACGAAGTGTCACTGCCCGCGAAAGTATGACCGTCATTGCATAGCACGGCGTACAGCTGACTGCACTTCGTGGCATTTGTAGCCACGTTGGTCGTGTATGTTGTTCGTTTAAAATAGCAAGTACCGTGTGTTTTTGTCTTGAATAAGTCAAACAATGCCGTGCTTTTAGCTGAACTTTCGAAGCCAACAAGAGAGGGAAGCAGCAAGAAGAAGAATATGGCTGATGAACTTCTGCAGAGCAAACTGGCAGAACACAAAAGCAACTGCATTATGTGGAGTAAGAGCAATTTTCACGCATTAATGTAGATTGGAAAATGTAAGATTCCCCGCCTAGTATGTCACGTAGCAAAGACGTGCAGTACTTTACTTGTACAGCTCGTGACGTAACTAGCTGCAGAATGTTGAGGTTAAATTCGTAAGGTACAGTACTGGTGCTTTTACTGGTGAACACGTGTTGGAAAAACACAAAATAAAGTCAACAGTAACTGAGCCAGCAAAACGAAATCTCGTTTCAACTTGTAGCGTGCAGTTCCTGAAGCATGCTTTTCTCATTTGTTTACTTCTGTTCAGTGTAACATCACGGGAAGTGACGAATTAAAACGAAACGAGACAAACGTGAAACTAAAACAAATATAATGAGAACAGTATAGTTGATTTCTCGTTATTTTACAGTTCTTGTGTAAGAGACTGTTGCAGTAAACTATCTCAAGGGCAAATAGACCTTCAACATGTGTAATATATTCCGGTACCGGAACACATGCCAAGTAATGAACGTCACATAAGAGGAGAAGTTAAGTTTTTAAATTAAAAATAAAATTGCTTTCGAGCAATTCAAGAAATGGAATGCCACAGATGAGATGGTGTCGTGTGTATTACTCCACTCCAGCATGTGCACTTTGTGTGTTGTGATTAACAGTTATATTTCTAAAGTTGTGTTGTTTTGCAAATGAACATCTTTTTCATTTCCAAATGTAATTGTAATGGACAGTTACGGAATTTATTCACCTTTAATACACAGCAGACATAATGGGGTCAGCCAATTATAGTTTCACTGATTAATCGAATAGTTTTATTCTAGCGCCATTTTAAACCAAAGGAACTAATGAGTTTGTGATACTTAAACCAGCTTTTTTTATTGTAAACCAATAGTTGTACACAAGGCCGTTGCTGAGAGGAAGATGTTTATGAAATATGCCCCTAGGAGACAGGAAATGGGAAAAATTAATTTTATACCTTCAGTAACTTGCACATCTTATTCATACTATCGTTTGCTGCTGAATCACAACAGCCTGAAATACTATAGGAATACTTATAATTTTATGGTTTAATTAATAGGATGTTAAACATTCTGACCCACCAGCTTGGTGATCATAAATTTACCACTACAAGATACTTAAATATTCCTATAAAAGAAATGAATGGAATTACCTGGTGTGTGCTGTGAAAGGAAAACTAGGTTCAGTAATTATTAAAATAAAAATTAATTTTTATTGTAGCTACTGTATTTTTTAAATGGGACAAAAAGTATAAATAATTTCATCCATCCCCATAGAGATAGCCCTGAAAATGAGTGATTGTGAAACTGTAGTAGGTGTATAAATACTTTGAAGACTTAAAATGAGAAATGTGGTGTACATTCAGTAGATAATCAATGCATGAATAGTTCACCTCTTTGCTATCAACTTAGGCATGCAATTATTCCATAATACATTACTGTGCAGAAATGCACTAAAGATGTCTGCATTATTAGTCAGAACATGCGTGTTCCTGGAAATATTTTAGACTGCCATTAAAATGTAGTAGTTTTGTTGAATATGACCTTAAACTATTATGGACTTTAAATAAATTTCCCTCTTCAATTAACAATTTGTTGCACATCAGTTGTTTCAGCCTGAGCTGTGTCAATAAATGTGCTTTGATTCGGGATCCTACTATCTTCCTGCTCACAAGTTGCAAAATTAACTACGAAAATCAGATTCAAACACCCAAATAATGGTTATAGTACTTTTTACCTCTCGGAATCCTTCAAGAAGTGTATTAAAATCATCACAAACTAATGACTGGTTCAGCTTGTTTCACAGATAGCTCAGTAATTCATGTAGATTTCTATTAAATCACTGAAAGTCTCATAGACACTCTGAGGAGTGTTATAATTAGAAGTGTATTATTATCTAGTAACAACTGACAAGCACACGCTTTTACATTGCGATTTACAAAGAAACTCCTTGTTGCCATATTTTTGCTTTTGTGTTAAAACTCCTCCTTTTTCCAGGTAAACTGTACACATATATGATGCTAGCCTATAATCCCTTATATCTTATTTCTCCATCACCGTGAGTACATGGTGTTGAGAGTGGCACAAAACACTCATCCAAATTTCACACACCTTTCTAACATAAAAGAAGCTCATGTAACTCTTTATTCAGCATCCTAATGTTTTGACGGACCAAACACTTAACTTTCCTGGAAACTATTCCATAGTTTACGATGCTATGCAGTTCTAATTTCTCTCAAAGCTGTCTGTCTGTAATCTGACTCTAACCAAAATATGTGTTGCCTTATGCTTCCTCCAAGATGCTCAACTAGTTTCTCGGGTTAACAGAAACGTCCGATTCCACCCGTGTGCTTGACCAATGCCATCACCAATATGGCGGAAATGACCATTCACAGCAACTCCCATATCGCTACTAAAACGTCATTACGTAAACATGACAACAAACACGAAAATAGATCGAAAATCCATCAAACACATATTTCTCCGATAATATAATGAAACTAACGGGACAAGGGCGGGGGAGGGGGGGGGGGTAGGAATGGGTGTTTTTTAGGTAGGGACAAACTAAAAATAAACACAAGCCACTAAACCAAACGATAAAATAAAATGACCACAACCTTCCCAAAATCAACTAGAAACAATATCCACTGGAATCGAACATATCCCTTGACCTATATAGCTCAACAGAAACTACAGATACCAATTCATACAACCCAAACCTACAACCACTTCAGCAATCACCACTGCCTCAAAAACCACAAGAAAACACCAAATTTGGAACTAAACACTTCCCTTGACCTTACAGGTCATCAAAAACACACAAAACCTACTCACCGATACCAGCAGCACCACCACCCCCACACATGATCCACAAATTATCTAACCAGATATAAACATGAACAGACAACTCACCACACACACACACACACACACACACACACACACACACACACAAACTATACACACAACCTCATAAACATAATAAACCATAACCAAATAAAATTTTTTGCATATTATGTGAACTGTTTATTTCAACTTTCTGCACTCTTCCAGTTAGGTATGATTTAAACCATTTGAGCACTCTCCCATTCATACCACAGTACTTGAGCTTATCTAGAAGTATTCCATGATTTACAAAATCAAAAGCCTTTGCTAATCACAAAAAATCCCAACAGGTGACTTCCGGTTACTCAGAGCATTTAATATTTCATTAGCGAAAGTATATATAGCATTTTCCGTTGAAAATCCCTTCTGGAAACCAAACTGACATTTTGTTAAATCTTTATTTTTACAAAGGTGTGAAGCTACTCTACAATACATTACTTTTTCAAGAATTTTGGATAAGGCAGTCAGAAGAGAGATTGGGTGGTAGTTGTTGACATCAGACATATCCCCTTTTTTATGCAGTGGTTTTACAATGGCATACTTCAGTCTATCTACGAAAATGCCCTGCTTCAGAGAAATATTACGTATGTGGCTGAGAACCCCACTTATTTCTTGGGAACAAGCTTTTATTATCCTGCTGGAAATGCCATCAATTCTATGTGAGCTTTTATTCTTGAGAGAGTTTATTATCTTCCTAATTTCAGAAGGAGAGGTGGGTGGAATTTCAGTTGTGTCAAATGGTGTGTGTAAGACCTCTTCCATTAATTGCCTTGCTTCTTCTAATGAACATTTAGATCTAATTTTCTCTACAACATTTAAAAAATGATTATTCAAAATGTTTTTGACTTCCGGCTTGTTGTTTATCAAGTTTCCATTCACTTCGATGGTGATGCCATCGTCCTGTACTCTTGGTTGTCCTGTCTCCCTTGTAATAATATTCCAAATTGTTTTGATTTTGTTATCAGAGGTATTAATCTCAGACATGATGCACATGCTTCTGGACTTTTTAATAACCTTTCTTAATGTAACACCTTAGTTTTTATAATATTTGGCTGTTTCTGGGTCATGATTCTTTCTTGTTGTTATATACAGTTCCCTTTTGTGGTTACAAGATATTTGTATTCCTTTAATAACCCTAGGTTTTTTGCATGGTTTCTTATAATTAGATTTAACTACTTTCTTGGGGAAACAGTTTTCAAATTCTCTTACAAGTGTATCATGAAATAAGTTATATTTTAAATTAGCATCGGGTTCCTTGTACACCTCATCCCAGTCTAACTGCTGAAGATTTTCTCTGAAATTTCTAATTGTTGAGTCATTAATTGGACGCACAACTTTGGAGGGTAGCTTTGAATTACTGAATGGAGCTATGTCATATACTGTAACTAGCTGAGCACCATGATCAGAAAGGCCATTCTCAACAGGACAAGAATTTATGTTATTAAACCTATCTTGGTCTATAAAAGTGTTATCTATCAATGTGCTGCTGCCCTTGACTACCCGAGTAGCGAATCAACAGTGAAGTCCCTACAAATAATAATTTGCTTTCCCCTATCTGACAGATAGCACAACAAGGCATCCAAGTTTTCCAGGAATAAATGAAAGTTTCCTGTATGGGACCCATATACTGTTACAATTATAAAAGAGCCCTCCTTCAGTTTAAGTTGACAGGCACATGCTTCTATACATTGCTCTAGACAAAACTTTTTAGTATCCAAGCTTTCTACACAGTGATAACTTTTGACATATATGGAAACTCCTCCTCCCACCTTATTCTCTCTACTCACTTAAATCACGGCTGGTTGTGGTGCTGCAATACTTAAACATGTGTGCTGTTACTTCTTGTATTTTCTCCAGACTGGCTTCCATACTCTGCTCTAAGTTGACAGAACTATTTAAGTGAAACAAGTCCAAAACTCCTTTAGACTTTGTGTTCCTTTCTCTGTGGCTTTGTGCATTTGTGACTTTTGTATAAGTTTCGTTATTAAAGGAATGTAACAGTTATTGAAATTTTCAGGCAGAATAGACACATACAAATTTGGTGGACCCAAAGGTTGTAGTTGTATTCTTCACTTACGATGAGAAACGGAAAGTAAGAGATAAACAGGAGAGCAACAAGCACCTGCTTGGAATTCAAAGAGGGTCAACCAGCATGCAGGTATTCTTCCCTTTGGTCAGTCTGATGGCTTTTCGTACCTAAATTACTGCTGCTTGGATATTGTTGTGGTCATCACTCCCAAGACGAATTTCGTACATATCTCCAATCTAGTCTGTCATGTGCAATCCTCTTCATCTCTGAATAACTACTGCAACCTACATCCATTTGAACCTACCTACAGTATTCAAGGGTTTGACTCTATCTAAAATCTCTACTGTCAACACATTCCTCAAGTACCCAATTAACTGTTACTTTTTACTTCTTGATGTTTCCTGCTAAAGTGACTGTACATTTAGGCACGTGGTGCCATAAATTTGTGTCCTCTCAGATAATATATCTCTTTATCGATCATGATCTTCTCCATTATTTTCATTGGAGAATATTATTTGTGGGTCGGCAACTGATAAACTGTTTGTGGTGGTATAGAAGTGCCGTGGCCATACTATATTGTTTTTATTTTGTGTGTTTATATTCCAGTCTTTGCGATTCATTTTGGGATCTGCCTCATGTCGATCTGGAATGAGGCATCATTGCTGGTTGCAGTGGTCAAAACTAGTCTCAAACGTGAAATTGGTAAAATAAAGCGATGGAGTTGTTCAAAAACAAATACCTCTTCATTGGTGATTCAGACTACCCACCACATCTTTAGCATTCTTCTGAAGCACTACATTGAAACGGCTTCTAATCTCCTCTTGTCTATACTGTTTATTGTCCAAGTTTCACTTCCATATAAGGCTACGGTCCAGACAAATATTTCAGTCAACAGGTGGATTTATTTGTGTTAATGCAAGGTGTGTATTGTGTTAGGATATTAGGGTAACCTGAGGCACTGTGTGTAAAGAAACAGATCCCTATTTTAGAACATGGCTGTGTCAAGGTCACTGACTAAAACCTGAACATAAATCTAAATATGTAAATGAAATAACTAAAATGTAATACCTCCAGTGGCCACAGGCTCCTTTCTGGGTCATATGCATCACAATAAACTAGCAATGAGTTAGGAACTGATAAAGCAGCAGAATTATGACAATTTAAAAAACGAGTGTAATGAAAACATACCGGCAATTTTCGTTTCAAACAAAACTTCTGCTAGTAGTAAACGAAATCTTTTTGGCGGTATGACATCATCAGTAAATAGAGTGCAAAGAAAAATGGGTAATGAAGACACGACAGGACGAAATGTGAACTCAAAAAATAAGATAAGTGAAAGTGAATCTAGATCATCTGTGTGTTCTAACGAAACAAATGTTTCTACAAAGTGTACTATAAAAACGACGGAACGAGGGCACCTGGAGAACAACAAATATCAAGCCTGTGTATTAGGTGATAGTCATGCAAAGGGTGTGGCACAAATAATAAATTATCGGCAGTCGCAATTCAGAGTAACAGCCATTGTCAAACCTGGTGCTCCCCTTAACGAAATAGTAAATAATTGTGAAAACTTAGTTAAAACTGGAACATGCTGTGTGCTAATAGGTGGAGCAAATGACATATGCAAAAATGAAAGCCAACTAACGACAAGGGCACTTCAAACAACTCTAAAAAAGCTGTCAGATCTAAATTTAAAGGTTCTCGTTGTAAGTGTGCACATAGACATGATCTAATCAAGGAATCATGTGTAAACAAAGAAATAAAGTCAACAAATAATAAATTCAGGAAGATCTGCTGTGCTTTTAAGTGTGCAACTTTTGTGAATGCAAACAGCTCAGTGAGAAATCATTTCACGAGGCATGGACAGCACAGGAACTATTATGGAAAAAAGATGATGGGTGAAAAGATACTAGAAGAAATAAGCCGCATAACAGTAGACAAGTTCCCTAAAATCCCACCCCAAATGATGGCAGAAGCAGAAGAAATGAAAACCTTAACAAGAGCAACATTTGCTGAAGCACTAAAAACATCATCATCTGCTATTGTAAATATTAAAATGTCATCAGCTGCCACAGCTAGTATAAACAATCAATCAGCATCATACACTTCAAGTAGGAAAAGCAACAGAAACAAGAAACCTGTGGCACAACAGGATTTTTGGTATCCAGCCATAATGAAAACTCCAAGATAACAGTGTTAAACGAAAGGAGAAGTACCACCAGTGCTCACTCCCCTGTTCTAAAGATTATGACTCTAAATGTGCAGTGCCTCAAGAACAAATATTGTGAACTTGAAATAACAGTAAGTAACACCCAACCTGATGTCTTGTGTATTACTGAACACTGGTGTAAGGACCAAGAAATTAGTAGTATTCATATTAATCCATTTAAAATGGCAAATAATTATAGTAGGAAAATTGCAAAGGTGGTGGAGTCGGTATTTACCTTAGACAAGAGTTAGAATTTAAAAAGAGATGTGAAGCAGAGAACTTAAGTATTGAAAAGTTTTTTGAAGCAGGTGCTGTCCAGCTATATGGCCTGATGAAAAAAGTCAGTCATAACAGTGTATAGGTCACCATGTGGAGACATAGAAGTCTTTTTTGATAAATTAGAATTGTTGCTAAATACTATTTACAAAAAAGAAACTGTGATTATTCTTTGTGGTGATTTCAATATTAATCTTCTAGTTGAAAGTCAACAAAAATGGCAATTTTTGGACATATTAAAGAGTTTCAACATGTCACCACACATAAACAATTCAACTAGAATAACAAACACCTCCAATAGCCTCATAGATAACATTTTCTCAAATATGTCAGAAACTGACATAGAGGTAACAAACATAGATTTAGGATTGTCTGACCACAATGCTCTCACCATTGAAATCCCTTTAAGGTCAAAGGAAGATAAAGGTGTAAATAATATTTACAAAAGAAACTTCTCTGTGGACAGCTGTCATCAGTTCATAAGTATCTTAGAAACTGAAAATGAAAATTGGTTAGATGTTATGAAACAGTCAAGTACAGATGAGGCATATAGTGTATTTGCATCAATTTATATGATTAACTTTGAGATGTGTTTTCCAAAGAAACTGACCAGAATCAAGTCTACTGGATACGTAAAGTCAAGTTCTTGGATGACTCTTGAAATTAAGAAATCATGTGAAAACATGAAAAAACTGAATTCAGAGTTGAGGGAGTGTACAAATATTGATTTTATAGAATATGTAAAGAGGTATAGGAAAATATACCGCAGAGTAATTGCAAATGCAAAGCTATTAAGTAATAATATGGAAATAAAACAGTCCAAAAAGAAAACTAAAATAGCATGGGAAATTGTGAGAAAAGAAACCGGGGTACCTACCAAAGACAAGGAAGTTATTCTAAAAGATGAGGAGAATAAAATGGTAGATAAATATGCCATGCCTAATTATATAAATAATTACTTTTTAAATGTACCCCAGACATTAAGCAGGAATCTTGGGGAGCAGATTAAGATGGAAGCACCCGAGGCAGCCAGCAGTATGATGGCAGTTCCAACAAATGAAAAGGAAGTTTTAAAAGTGATTAAAAGACTGAAGTCCAAGATGTCAGCTGGAGTAGATGAGGTGCCAATAATATTAGTAAAGAAAACAGCTAATCAGATAGCAAAACCAGTGGCGCACATAGCAAACTTGTCAATGGCTGAGGGCATGTTTCCACAAAAACTGAAAATTTCTAAAGTCATTCCCCTGTTGAAAAAGGGTGATAAACTTAAAATAGAAAACTACAGACCTGTCTCACTCCTCCCAACTTTCTCAAAAGTTTTAGAGATACTAATGAAATATAGAGTCACACATTATCTTAATATGCACAATCTGATAAACAGTAATCAGCATGGATTTCAAGCTGGGAGAAGTACTGAAACAGCTGTACTAGAATACACAAAAGAAATAATCACTAAATTGGAAGAGGCAAATAGTGTAGTTGGGATAAATCTAGATTTGTCAAAAGCCTTTGACACCATTGACCACAGCATACTTTTGAAAAAGCTTGAAGCTATAGGTATCAGAGGACCGGTAAAAAAGTGGTTTGAGTCTTATCTAGAAGAGAGGATGCAGGTGGTTGAAATTACAGCACCAAATATTAATAAAAAATTAAACTAAGATCAGATCCAAAGGAGGTCACAGTAGGAGTACCCCAAGGGAGTGTATTAAGCCCCTTGCTGTTCCCCATTTACATTAATGATATTCAGGTGTCAGAGAGAAAAGCTAGAATCATGTTACTTGCTGATGATACTAGTTTAATAGTTAGTGATATGAAGCAGTCATTGCACAGTACTGTGAACCATGCCCTACAAGATATACAAAAATGGTTTAGTGCTAACAAGCTAACACTGAATGCAAAAAAAAAAAAAAAAAAAATTATGTGCAATGTGAAAAAATAAGTGAACAGGACGACCTAAATCCCACCATGGAGGGCAAACAACTTGAAAGAGTACAGTGTGCAAAATTCCTGGGTATGCACATTGATGAGAAGATTAATTGGAAGGACCATGTGGTGAACTTAGCACTGAAACTAAATTCGGCGTGTTTTGTGCTTAGAATAATTTCAAGAGTTTGTAATAATGACTGTACCAGATTAGTATATTTTGGCTATTTTCAGTCCATTGCATCCTATGGGATAGTATTCTGGGGAAAAACAAATTGTCGTCTAAATGAGATTTTCAAATTACAAAAACGTGCTATTCGGATAATGACCCACAGCCCACCTCAAACACATTGTAGGCCCCTTTTTAAAGCATTGAAAATTTTAACAATTCCATCTTTATACATTCTGAAATGTCTGTTGGTGATCAAAAGAAATCAGGACAAAAATAAAACCAATACAGACTTCCATAATTACGATACATGGCAATGTAAAGATCTCCACATACAAGCTGTAACAAGTACCCGATGCCAGAAACATGTATGTAATCAAGGCATCAAACTTTTTAATGCACTACCAAAACATATCAAAGAGCTCGAAAATGTGGATAACTTTAAAACCGTTCTAAAGAACCACATGCTTGACAAATGCTATTACAGCATAAGCGAATATCTCTGCGCAGCTGTATAAAATATATGTTTAAGTTAATGTGACAAATGAAATTACATCAGTGCATAATAAATTATGTTATAAAAACACTTATTAGTTGTATATTGTATTAAACATAAGATAGATTAATATGAATTCAGCACAGATACAAATTTTGTAAAGATATTATATAGTTGTTAAAATGTACCCTGACAAATCCTATATCACAAATGTGATCATCGGGATGATAATAAATAAATAAAAAAAAAAAAAAAAAAAAAAAATAATCATCCAACACCTCCGATGAGGGTATGAAGATCACAGTTGAGAACCAAGTAAGTGACACTGTAAACTTATTAGACGGGACCATTAGAATAATGAATAATAGACATCAAATTGAAATTTATTGGAAATCTTCAACAATGCTCTGCCATCCACAATTCCTCCTGTCATCCCACACCCACAAAAAGGTAGCATTCTGGTGTGTTGTTAACAGGAACAGCAACTCAACTACAACACTCTGAAGATAAATGTAAACAATAAATTGAAATGATAAAACACCACCTCCATAGTATACTCCCTGGAAAACTCAAATAATTGCAGAAGGATCACAGCACAGAAAACAAACATAAAATGAGATCTTCCACACAGTACCATTTGTGGTTAGTATTTCATATTTGATTATTTATATCTCGATATGTAAAGGCATAAACATATCTTTCGTCATGCGCAACATGATTGGGCAGATAATTAGGCATCCTTCAAACACTGCAGATATACAAATACACTACTGGCCATTAATGTTGCTACACCACGAAGATGATATGTTACAGACGCACAATTTTACCGACAGGAAGAAGATGCTGTGATATGCAAATGATTAGCTATTCAGAGCATTCACACAAGATTGGCGCCGGTGGCGGCACCTACAACTTGCTGACATGAGGAACATTTCCAACCGATTTCTCATACAAAACAGCAGATGACCGGCGTTGCCTGGTGAAACATTGTTGTGATGCCTCGTGTAAGGAGGAGACATGCATACCATCATGTTCCCGACTTTGAAAAAGGTCGAATTGTAGCCTATCGCGATTGCGGTTTATCGTATCGCGACATTGCTGCTAGCGTTGGTCGAGATACAATGACTGTTAGCAGAATATGGAATTGGTGGGTTCAGGAGGGTAATACGGAATGCCGTGCTGGATCCCAATGGCCTCGTATCACTAGCAGTCGAGACAACAGGCATCTTATCCACACGGCTGTAACAAATCGTGCAGCCATGTCTCGATCCCCGAGTCAACAGATGAGGACGTTTGCAAGATAACAACCATCTGCACGAACACTTCGATGACATTTGCAGCAGCATGGACTATGAGCTTGGGGACCATGGCTGCGGTTACGCTTGACGCTGCATCACAGACAGGAGTGCCGGCAGTGGTGTACTTGACGATGCACCTGGGTGCACGAACGGCAAAACGTCATTTTTTCGGATGAATCCAGGTTCTGTTTACAGCATCACGATGGTCACATCCGTGTTTGGTGACATCGCGGTGAACGCACATTGGAAGCATGTATTCGTCATCGCCATACTGGTGTATCACCTGGCGTGATGGTATGGAGTGCCATTGGTTACACGTCTTGGTCACCTCTTGTTCACATTGAGGGCACTTTGAACAGTGGATGTTACATTTCAGATGTGTTACGACCTGTGGCTCTACCCTTCATTCGATCCCTGAGAAACCCTTAATTTCAGCAGGATAAAGCACGACCGCATGTTGCAGGTCCTGGATACAGAAAATGTTCGACTGCTGCCCTGGCCAGCACATTCACCAGATCTCTCACCAACTGAAAACGTCTGGTCAATGGTGGCCAAGCAACTGGATCGTCACAATACGCCAGTCACTACTCTCGATGAACTGTGGTATCGTGTTAAAACTGCATGGGCAGCTGTACCTGTACACGCCATCTGAGCTCTGTTTGACTCAATGCCCAGGTGTATAGAGACCGTTATTACGGCCAGAGGTGGTGGTTCTGGGTACTGATTTCTCAGGATCTATGCTCCCAAATTGGGTGAAAATGTAATCACATGCCAGTTCTAGTATAATATATTTGTCCAATGAATACCTGTTTATCATCTGCATTTCTTCTTGGTGTAGCAATTTTAAAGGCCAGTAGTGTATCAAAGAAAACAGAGTGAGTCCATCCTAATTGCCAACATATACAACAGTGTCTGTCATCTCTGGTTTTAACAGCACCCTACACCATTAGATTTGCGATGCACTTGCACAAGCTCGCTCTCTCTCTCTCTCTCTCTCTCTCTCTCTCTCTCTCTCTCTCTCTCTCTCTCTCTCTCTCTCCCCCCCATACACATATACACTGCCTTTATCTTCCTGGGGGACTGATGACCTTCGCTGTTTAGTCCCCCTTAAACATCCCAACAACCACCACCACCTTTATCTTCCACTTCATATTGACCATGAATTTCGTAATTTTCATGTTTCATTAATATTTTCTATATGAGCATTTGACTAGCATACTTCCAGTACTCACTAGCTCTACTTAAAATGACAAAACAGTTTGGATCCCTTGTCATCCTAGTTGGTTCTAGCATGCAACAGATGGAATCCTAGGAAACCCATAACTCTAGAATAACCAGAATTTCTCTCTTCTTCTGCCACTCCTTTTGTCCTCTGTCTCTGAATTCCAAACCAAGTTGTTATTTATGTATATTTACACCATTTCTAGCAATATAATTATCACGTTTCATGTTTTTAACAGGTCACCTGAACACACAAATGAGTACAAAGTTTAAGTTATGTAAATTTAAAAGAAAAGATTCATGTACCATTTTAAATACTAAATCTAAAAAAATTATTAATGTACTCAACCACAGATATGCACAATACTTTAACGCATACTCAGAAATGCTGGGCGTTTTTACTGTATGCTCTTAGTATTTTCAAATAGTGTTTTTGCTGTACAGTCTTTGTGTCTATCAGTTTCTAAACATCATCTTTGTCAACGAAGTGTGTCAGTTTATTGTGATGTATAGTGACACAGAAACCAGCCTGTGGTAAATGGGGGTATTCTAAAACAACTGTTTTGTGTGTACATTTAGATTTACGTTTAGATTTTAGTCAAAGATCCCCACAGAGCCGCGTTCCAAATAGTGATTTGTTTCCCTACAGGCAGTGCCTCAGGTTAGCAAAAAATCATAACCCAATACACACATCATATTAATACAAATAATCCACCTGATATTGAGGTTTAAATCTTTGAAGCACATTGAGGAAATAAATTAAACAGTGCCTGGTTACTGTAAACACATTGTTTCATGTGAATTAATATACTTCCGTATAGTGGCTTCAGAAGTACTGAGGTTAAGGGCTTAGCCAAATCACTCAGCATGCCCTGCATGAGTCTGGATGCAAGTAAACAGAAACCACTGGAAAATGTAAAACAAGGTAAAGGGATGTAGTCGAATTACAGCAGGTAATGCACAAGGAATTAAGAGGGGGAAATGACACACTACTAGTATTGGACAAATTTTGCTGTTTTGGCAGCAACATACCTGACACCGACCAAACTAGAGAGGATTAAAATGGAGTGTGGCAGTATATAAAAACGTTTCTCTGAAAAAGAATGAGGTATATTTACATCACGTAATTATAATTTTGACTACTGGAAAGTCTTTGTTTGAAAGTATTTGTCTGGAGTGTAACCGGATGTGGAAGTGAACCATGGACAACAAATAGCATACATAGGATGAAAACAGTAGTTGTGTAAATGTGGTGCTACAGAAGGGTGCTGAATTAGATTTGTAGATTGGACAACCTGTGAAGAGGTATTTGTTTCTCAATTGAAATCCCACAGGAAGTCCTCATGTCCATATTTTCACCGTGTGTCTTTGAATGCGAGGAAACCTTCCTTGTTCAACCAACCATTAATTCACTTGGCTACCTGTCCTGCCACTTGCAATACATTCGCATTACAGCCATAATTACGTCCACCCCGCCAGTCTGCTCCCTAACCCATTTTTACTCTTCTATATAATTAGGCTGTAGTCTTTAAGTCCAGTAGTCCAGAAAAAATACACACAAAAGCTCTCCATATCAGAGATAGGACATATCTCTTATGCTCACTTAACTTGAAAGAATTCAGAAGAAATGACGTTTATATGAAGTGCCTACAGATCTGAATGACATGTTAATTAGCAACACACACACAATGCTCGTTTCATTATTATTTAAGTTAGAATCTTCTCATGCTGCTCAAAACTGCATCTGCTGAACCATAGGATGCTTACAGCTAGTATAAAGAAAGACCTTACTTATCTGTACAAATATTTCAGGAGAGGCAAAAATTTGTTTCTTTAACTGTGTGGGAAGAAATTTTGTTTAATATGACTGTAACTTATAAATGATTCACTGAAATGTTTATATTGTTATAAATATTTGTAGCTCAAATTGTAAACTTGGTCTTTCTGTGTCTCCACACTTCACATCACACGTGACAACTCAATCAATCACGTATACAATGAAATAGATGATGATACATGAAATCTTTCGAAATTGCTATTTATATTAACCATAAATTTATCATTGTACCTATAACTACAGATATCACATGCTAATATATCTGAATCACAAACATATTATTAAGAATGCCAACTGTTTGCAGCAAATTTGGAGGTTACAGTTCAAAACCTAGAGTTGTCTTAGCTTTATATAAAAAAGAAAAAATTAAAAATAACAAAATCTATGTTGCTATTGTCCTCTTGACTGGCAGGTTCTACTCAGTTAATAAATAAGATAGAAAGTTGGTGTATCATCTTCATGAGCACGGGGCATGGAACATTTGACACCAGTGCAAGAAAAAGTTTGCACTTCTAAACTCTCATTTGAAAGTTTTGCGTTTTACATCACAGATCATAGTTTTCCTCTCACTCTTACTAGAACATGGTGTTGTTGTTGTTGTTGTTGTTGTGGTCTTCAGTCCTGAGACTGGTTTGATGCAGCTCTCCATGCCATACAGTAAAGCTGCATGCCCTCAGGAAAAATTACGGCCGTAGTTTCCCATTGCTTTCAGTCGTTCGCAGTACCAGCACAGCAAGGCCGTTTTGGTTAATGTTACAAGGCCAGATCAGTCAATCATCCAGACTGTTGCCCCTGCAACTACTGAAAAGGCTGTTGCCCCTCTTCAGGAACCACACGTTTGTCTGGCCTCTCAACAGATACCCCTCCGTTGTGGTTGCACCTACTGTACGGCCATCTGTATCGCTGAGGCATGCAAGCCTCCCCACCAATGGCAAGGTCCATGGTTCATGGGGGATGGGGGGGGGGGGGGGGACATGGTGGGTGAATGTGTAATGCTTCATACAAACGATGCTACAATATCTATAAACTGTTTTCTTTTTTCATGTCAAATAGTATAGGCTAGTTTGATTTCACTATGAATGATTTCCAGTGACAGAAACCAGACTTATGAGTAATCTACATCTACATTTATACTCCGCAAGCCACGCAACTGTGTGTGGCAGAGGGCACTTTACGTGCCACTGTCATTACCTCCCTTTTCTGTTCCAGTTGTGTACGGTTTGCGGGAAGAACGACTGCCAGAAAGAATCCGTGCGCACTCGAATCTCTCTAATTTTACATTTGTGATCTCCTATGGAGGTATAAGTAGGGGGAAGCAATATATTAGATACATCATCCAGAAACGCACCCTCTCGAAACCTGCACAGCGAGCTACACCGCGATGCAGGGGGGCCTCCCTTGCAGAGTCTGCCACTTGAGTTTGCTAAACATCTCCGTAATGCTATCACGCTTACCAAATAACCCTGTGATGAAATGCGCCGCTCTTCTTTGGATCTTCTCTATCTCCTCTGTCAACCCGACCTGGTACGGATCCCACACTGATGAGCAATACTCAAGTATAGGTCGAACGAGTGTTTTGTAAGCCACCTCCTTTGTTGATGGACTACATTTTTTAAGGACTCTCCCAATGAATCTCAACCTGGCATCCGCCTTACAAACAATTAATTTTATATGATCATTCCACTTCAAATCATTCTGCACGTATACTCCCAGATATTTTACAGAAGTAACTGCTACCAGTGTTTATCCCGCTACCATATAATCATACAATAAAGGATCCTTCTTTCTATGTGTTCGCAATACATTACGTTTGTCTATGTTAAGGGTCATTTGCCACTCCCTGCACCAAGTGCCTATCCGCTGCAGATCTTCCTGCATTTCGCTGCAATTTTCTAATGCTGCAGCTTCTCTGTATACTACAGCATCATCCGCGAAAAGGCGCATGGAACTTCCGACATTATCTACTAGGTCATTTATATATATTGTGAAAAGCAGTGGTCCCATAACATACGATGGTACAGACTTCGAGTTGAACTCAAAAGAAGGAAAGTCAGTGAGAAGTACCTTTGTAACATACGGTAGTGCTGTGAACAAGACGGGAGGCCATTGCAATACTGCCATGGAACTCAATTGAGATAAAAGTGAAATTTGTTATTGTTATTTGTTCCAAAACATGTTTCGGCCCTGAACTGATCTTCTCTCCTATCGTACTACTCAGATGACTCCATCCGTCTTCCCACAAATGCAAATGCGCATGCGCATGTTTGCTCTATCTCTATCTCTCTGCCTTCCCACATGTCTGCTCATTTGCATATGACATCTGTCCAGCATGGACTACAGCTCCATTGTCAGTGCTGCCAACACTGCCAACCATGCCAGCTGTGACATTTGCACCAGTCTGCTGTGCCTTCACCCTCACTCTTTCTCCATTTCCACATCACCATCACTACATCTGGGTCCAGAAGCAGCTTCCCGGCATCCCCACCTACTCCAGCAACAACAAACCAACACCTGCAACCTGTGCCATTTTGCGGTCGCCTCCCTCTTTTTATTCGTGCCTTTTTAATGGATCGACAGTTCAGGGTACGTGTGGGTTCTGTCCTGTCAGACACCTTTCGCCAGGAGAATGGGGTGCCACAGGGCTCCGGTTTGAGCGTCGCTCTCTTCGCCATAGCGATCGATCCAATAATGGATTGCCTCCCAGCTAATGTATCAGGCTCCCTTTTCGTGGACGATTTTACCATCTATTGCAGTGCGCAGCGTACATGTTTCCTGGAGCACTGTCTTCAGCATTGTCTTGACCGTCTTTACTGCTGGAGTGTCGCCAGCGGCTTCCTTTTTTCTGCCGAGAAGACGGTCTGTATTAACTTCTGGCAGTACAAATAGTTTCTCCCACCGTCCTTACATGTTGGTCCTGTTGTGCTCCATTCGTGGAGACAACAAAATTTTTAGGTCTTACATTTGACAGGAAACTTAGCTGGTCTCCACATGTGTCATATTTGACTGCCCGGTGTACCCGTTCCCTAAATGTCCTCCATGTTCTCAGTGGTACGTCGTGGGGAGGGGATCGAACTGTCCTACTTCACCTATAATGGTCGATCGTCCACTCAAAGCTGGATTATGGGAGCTTTGTGTAGTCCTCTGCACGTCCGTCCATCTTACGCCGCCTCAACTCTATACAACATCGGGGGTTACGTCTTGCGATCGGAGCGTTCTATACTAGTCCTGTCGAGAGTCTTCATGCTACCGGCGCGTTATACTGGTTTGTCGGTAGGCCTGTTGGCTAGTGTCAATGCCCGACCACCCGTCTTATCGTTCCTTTTTTGACGACTCTCTCAACTGTCAATACGGGTTGTATGTATCTACCCTGCTACCCCCTGGAGTTCGCTTTCTTTGCCTCCTTCAGCAACTTGATTTTCCACTCCCTGCAACCCTTACCCGAGTGGGCGAGAGCCAAACGCCACCTTGGCTCCAGGCTCAGGTTCGCGTTCACCTTGACCTCGGCTCGCTCCCAAAGGAGGTTACCCCAGCTTCGGAATACCGCTCGCAGTTTGTCGAACTTCGTCCGAGGTTCATTAATACGATCTTCATTTATAGAGATGGCTCTAAGACCAATGATGGTGTCGAGTGTTCTTTTATTGTCGGGACGCACAGTTTGAAATACCGGCTCCATGGCCATTGTTGGGCCTTCACAGCTGAGCTATTTGCCCTCTACCAGGCCGTTCTTTACATCCACCGCCACTGACATTCTGCTTATGTCATCTGCTCCGATTCCCTGAGTGCCATCCAGAGCCTCAGTGATCTGTATCCGGTTCACCCTTTCGAGCGCTGGATCCAACACTCTCTTTGGCAGCTGGCAGACGACGGTTCTCCAGTTACCTTTATGTGGGTTCCTGGCCGTGTGGTATCCCTGGGAACGAAGCTGCAGATGCTGCGGCCGAGGCTGCAGTCCTCCAGCCTTGGACAGCTTCTCGCCGTGTGCCTTCATCCGATTGTAGCAGGGTCATTTCTCAGCACATTTTATCACTGTGGCGTGCCGATTAGTCTCCACTTACTGGAAACGAGCTTCGGGCCTCAAAACCTCTCCCCACGGCTCGGACGACCTCTTCACGCCCTTCTCGGTGGGAGGAGGTCGTTTTGGACCGGTTACGGATTGGACACTGCCGGTTCAGCCACTGCCATCTGCTGACGGCTGCGTCAGTGCTGTTCTGCCATGTGGGCAATTGCTGACGGTGCGCCACATTTTAACGTCCTGTCCGAATTTTAATACACTGTGCATTGATCTCGGCCTGCCATGTACTCTGGGTGAAATTTTAGCGGATGACCCAGGAGCAGGTGCTCACGTTCTTCGTTTTATCCACTTGACAAACTTGTCTGAGGACATTTGATCATGCTGTTTTCTTTTCACCCCTTGCCTGTTAATGTGACTTTTATAGTGTTGTCCTTTTTAGTTGCTGTTTTAACCTTGTGCCTCGCAGTGCATTCATAATTTAGTCTGGGCGCTAATGACCACTGTAGTTGTGCACCCTAAAACCACAAAAAAAAAAAACTCTCTCTCTGCACCTCCACACCCTCCATATCCTTCATCAAGGCAATTTCCAGCACCGCCCCCTTTCGGATGTTGAACTTCGCCCTGACATCTACCCTTCCTTCCAACTGTAACCTGACCTTGTTCCCTCCCCCTATCCACAGCTCGTGGCCTTGCGGTCACATTCTCGCTTCCCTAGTGTGAGGTCCCGGGTTCGATTCCCGGCGGGGTCAGGGATTTTCACCTGTCTCGAGATGGCTGGGTGTTTCTGATGTCCTGAACATTTCATCATCATTCATGAAAGTGGAGAGTTTGGAGTGAGCAAAAGTTGGGAATTTGTACGGGTGCTGATAACCGCGCAGTTAAGTGCCCCACAAACCAATCATCATCATCATCATCATCATCATCATCCCTCCTTCCCCCCTCCCCGCCCTTTCCGTTGCAGCTGTATATACTAAAGTAATTTTGAATAGACTATAGGTAGACTTAGACTATGTGCATCATACAATATATGTTATGAATATAATAGAGGGAAACATTCCACGTGGGAAAAATATATCTAAAAACAAAGATGATGTGACTTACCAAACGAAAGCGCTGGCGCGTCGATAGACACACAACACACAAACAAACACAAACATACACTGTGTGTGTGTGTGTGTGTGTGTTTTGTGTGTTGTGTGTTGTGTGTCTATCGACGTGCCAGCGCTTTCGTTTGGTAAGTCACATCATCTTTGTTTTTAGATACAATGTATGTTGTTACACAAGAAACCTAAATCTCATGAAAATTAAACTTGAACAAAGATACATTACCTAAAAGATGTTAGTTATCTCATGTAAAATATAATCTTTTTTCAATTATTTTGCAGGTAGGAGCTGAGAGATTGATCAGAACGACAGTGTTTGTGTATAGCTGCTGTACCTAATTCATAGGCCTTTGACCACCTTGCACTGCATGTAGTTTTAGTAATGTGTGCTCAGTTCTATTGATATTGCAGATTCATATATTTTATATTATAAAATATAGTTATAATGTACAGTTTTGAAATTTTTATATCGCTTAAATAATGAAGTTGGTAATCAAACTGCCTGATAGTACTGTTTCTATTTACCAGAATCACTTCACTCCAGACCAGTTTGAAACCAACAGAGCTTGTGGAGTGGTAAAACTTAAACCAAATGCTGTGGCAACCATTTCTTGTCATCATAAGCCACCAGTGGGATGTAAAGCTCCTTCTGAGAGAAACCTGTTGGCCCAACCAACTGAGGATACTGGTAACTGGAAAATAACATTCACTACTTCAATAGCTTTTTATATATGTCATGCTGTCACACGCTGCTGAATTGCAGTACTGTGAATATCTTGTGTAACTGCTAACAGTTCACATTTGTTGTTTTGATCAGTAGCACACACAGAATTTCCCTTCACAGCATTATGCTTGCAAACAGTGGGCTTACTTGTATCGTAGAAGTTGTCGTAGTAAATACTTTGTCAATTGAGTACAATAAGCATTTACTTTTTAATAGGTGTTGTAAATACATAGCTTAGATTTTCTTCTTTAGAAATAAGAGATGGAGTTTATCTACATCATTTATTATTTGCTGATGATCAAGTAGTCGTAGCACAAGATGGGGAGGATGCTAACTATATGTGCAATCAACTAACAGTAGCATACAAAACTTGGGGTTTGAAGATTAATTACCAAAAAACAGAATACTTGACTAATGATTCAGATGAGCTATACATTGAAGGAAAGAAAATCAAAAAGATAAACACTTTCTGTTATTTGGGATCCATTTTAGAAATGGAGGGAAAATCAGAGTCAGAAATCAATAAAAGAATTAGTAGCGGATGGAGGGTCATTGGGATGCTTAACTCAGTCTTATGGAGCAGGAATGTAATGAGTAGAGCTAAAAAATTAATATACAAATCCATATTGGAGAGTGTGGTTCTGTATGGAACGGAGACCTGGACAATTAATATGAAGCACATTAAAAAATTACAAGCTCTAGAGATGGACTTTTGGAGAAGATTGGCAAGAATCTCCAGGAAAGAAAAGATAAGGAACACCGAAGTAATAAGGAGAATGGAAATAAAAGAAAGAATATATGACATAATGGATAGGAAGAAATTACAGTGGTATGGGCATGTACGACGTATGGAGAAAACCAAAATACCAAAATTGATACTGGAGTGGGAACCGGAGGGGAGGAGAAGACGACGACCTATGACCACCTGGCTTCAAAATGTACAGCACACAATGAGGAGAATGGGTGCAGAGGAAGAAGACACACAAGATCGAAACACCTGGAGGAATATTTTGAGAATATAGTTTAAGAACATTGATTGTTTGTATTGTAATTTCCGAGTTAGTTATAATGTTGGAGATAAGCCTCTGTAATGAGGAAAAGCTCAAAATAATATAATAGAGTTTCTTCTTTTGAAGTTATATTTAATACTCTCATTTAAACTCTCAGTTGTGTACAGAAACAGACTCAAACATTTAATTTACAACAGCTGTATATTTTTCAAACTGGCACGTCCAGGGTCTGTTGGTGGTGGGAACAAACTACTTTGTCACAAGTTAATTTAGCGAGCACGACCACATCTCTTACATACACAGTCCACTTCTATTGGTATCTGATGAAATAAGTCTTTTCTCCTACATTTTAGCCTGTGGCTTTTCTGTACCTTTTTTTTAACTCTGTATACAGAGCTTTACATTTGTTGGCAATACGTGGCACAACAGGTGCTAAGATGTCTAACGTTGTGGTTGAGTTTGGTCATTATTTAATCTTTTATTGTAAATAATATTTACTTGCACTTAACTGTATTCTGCACTACAACCCACATCAGGAAGTATGACTGGCCTCACAACTCTTGTAATTTTAAGTATTCGGGCCTCACATGCTCTGTTATTATTGAACTGTTGTATAGTGAAGGTCTGTTAAATTACAGTGCTGTCAGATTTCTTTGGTGCCTTAGCAAAGAGCTAATGATTTTTGTAAACACTGTGGTAGTGTTTATTGGGAATTAAATATAATTGGTCGCCTACAATTTGACATTAGTATATGGCATTACTTTTCCATTTCAGAGTATTAAGAACCCACCTCCAGAATATTTTGGGCTCTTAATACTATGAAATGGAAAAGTAATGACATGGAGAAGAAATAAAAACTTTGGGGTTCGCCGATGACATTGTAATTCTGTCAGAGACAGCAAAGGACTTGGAAGAGCAGTTGAATGAAATGGATAGTGTCTTGAAAGGAGGATATAAGATGAACATCAACAAAAGCAAAATGAGGATAATGGAATGTAGTTGAATAAAGTTGGGTGATGCTGACGGTATTAGATTAGCAAATGAGACACTTAAAGTAGTAAACGAGTTTTGCTGTTTGGGGAGCAAAACAACTCATGTTGTTCGAAGTAGAGAGGATATAAAATGTAGGCTGGGAATGGCAAGGAAAGCGTTTCTGAAGAAGAGAAATTTGTTAACATCGAGTATAGATTTAAGTGTCAGGAAGTCGTTTCTGAAAGTATTTGTATGGAGTGTAGCCATGTATGGAAGTGAAACATAGACGATAAATAGTTTAGACAAGAAGAGAATAGAAGCTTTCGAAATGTGGTGCTACAGAAGAATGCTGAAGATTAGATGGGTAGATCACATAACTAATGAGGAGGTATTGAATAGGATTGGGAAGATGAGAAGTTTGTGGCAAAGCTTGACTAGAAGAAGGGATCAGTTGGTAGGACATGTTCTGAGGCATCTTTATTAGAAGATGCTAGGCTGTTAATGGAAGAGGCCATACCTATGCAATTTGATACAATTGAAATCTCACCCACTTCTCCCTCTGAAATTAGGAAAATAATAAACTTGCTTAAAAGCAAAAACTCACATGGAATTGATGGCATTTCCAGCAAAATACTAAAAGCTTGTTCTCATCAGATAAGTAAGATTCTCAGCCACCTGTGTAATAGCTGTCTGGAACAGGGCATTTCCTCTGATAGACTGAAATGTGCTATTGTTATATCTTTGCATAAAAAAGGGGATAGATCTGATGTCAACAATTACCGTCCAGTCTCCATTCTAACAGCTTTATCCAAAATTTTTGAGAAAGTAAGGTATTCAAGAGTAGCTTCACATATCAGTAAAAATGAAGTACTAACAAAATGTCAGTTTGGTTTCCAGAAAGGTTTTTCAACAGAAAATGCCATATATGCTTTCATCAATCAAATTTTGAATTATCTGAATAATCGAACACCACCCATTGGGATTTTTTGTGATCTCTCAAAGGCTTTTGATTGTGCAAATCATGAAATTCTGCTAGACAAGCTCAAGTATTGTGGCATGAGTGGGACAGTGCACAAATGGTTTAATTCGTACCTAACCAGAAGAGTGCAGAAAGTTGAAATAAGCAGTTCTCATAATATGCAAAGATCAGCACATTCCTCAAACTGACAACTCCTTCTACCCCATAGAGGAATTTTTAGATATAAATTAAGAAAAAAGAAAGAAAAAAAAAACCAAACAAAAAAGTTGTTATATTAACTTAATTTAGTTGTTAAATTAACTTAACTATGTCATGTATTGGAAAATTTGACTCGTTCCACATCATTACGAAATATCGTATTCGTGATCCATGGAACTAGTATTAATCTAATCTAATCTAATCTAAAGGATCACCAATTTAGTGTTGGAGGGCAGCGTGGAGAGTAAAAATCGTAGAGGGAGACCAAGAATGAATACACTAAACAGATTCAGAAGGATGTAGGTTGCATTAGGTACTGGGAGATGAAGAAGCTTGCACAGGATAGAGTAGCATGGAGAGCTGCATCAAACCAGTCTCAGGACTGAAGACCACAACAACAACAACAAAAAGAGCCCACCTGGAATTTTACCACTCATATTGTCACAGATTTGCCTCTGTCCCTTGAAACTAAGATTTTGGCATGTTATGAATCTTTAAATCACATACCACATCCTACTGAGAAACAATTTCTGGCTGCTTGAAAGCATATTGTAGTATTAAATACTTTTTCATTTTTGAAGATCGTAATATTGCAAATTTGTGTTCCAGAGGTTGGAGAGCCTTCAAATGTGACCAGTGACATCAGTCCTCCAGAGAACCTGGACGAAGAGTGTGTTTAGAATAAGACAACTTTCTTGCCAGCCTGCATGGTTTATTTGGTGCAGATCGGTTTGCAGTATTAACAAAGGGGACATGTAAAGGTAGCAAATGGTCAGTGGAAAGGGCTGAGAATTAGACTAGCTTGTGGTAGTATGTGGTAGAAAATAAATTTCCGTTTCCTTCAGACAGAACCCCGAGATGTTTGCTACAGAATGTGAAATTTAGACCTGGTGTGCTGAGGCAGCTAATGAGTTTTCCTGAAAGTTAAGTTTGACCTCATGGTGCCAGATGAAAAATGTGCTCCTCTCCTCATGGATGAGGGTCGTATCATTCCATCATTGGAATATGATTGGAGCATTAGTTGTTATGCTGGGTGGTATTACCTGAAAATGGAAACAAACAATAGGTTAGTATTACACAGGCCATCTTTTTCCAGTTCTCATGTCAAAAGCATCACTATAAGCATTTAGTGAATCTGAGGCACTCGGTATCAATGTTCACTGCATCTCGTTAGGTACGGGAGGGCAAAATCGAGCTGAATGGTGAGAATTTGGAATTGTTGTTGGCAGGTTCTCAAAATTAGTCAATTTTTGCCAGTATCCTTGTGATAACAGGAAGCTAATTTTCCTCAGAGATACACCACACATTTTGAAAATATGAGGAACTACTTAGTCACCGGGCAATCAGACTTCCTTTCACAAAATGTTGTCGAGGAACGATATCTACCTTGTAATGAGGTACATATAAATCATGTAAAGCAGTCGCTTGAGATAGACAATGGTTTAAGTCTTAAACTGGCACCACAACTGCGTGAGAGGTGTTTGATGCCAAACCTTTATGATAAAATGAAAGTTGGCTCGCCTACTGCCCTAATTATCAGCCAGACTGCAGCAGCCATTGAGTATGGTGTCAGGACAGAGAAACTGCAGAAAAATGCTTTAACCACAGCACGGTTTCTAAAGCACGTTCATAAGTGGTTTCGCCTCATGACATGTAGAGCTCCAGTTATGGCTCTGAGTCGTTCTGATGAACAAACATACAGTGAGGCTCTCTGTCATCTGGAGGACACTCTGTGTTTATTTGAAGAGTTGAAAATTGGCCTGAAGGATGCCTGGAAACCAGTTCAGTCTTTGTAGTTTTGTCAACTGTAGGTATTTTGGAATTGCAGGACACATTCGTGAATGAGAAGAATTTTAAATTTCTGCTAACAAGTAGATTTGCACAAGATGCTTTAGGAAATCTGTTTTCAATGGTCTTCTTCAAAAATCCAGTATCAGCACCATCAGAACTGAAAACAGCACTGATGATTATTACTCTTTCTTAATTCTTTATTTCTACCACTGATAATGAAAATTAAGACAGTAGATTCCTGGCAGAATTAGTGGGGTAATTTGTAGGTGAAGATGGGGATAAGTGTGCTGAGGAAATTGACGAGCCACTTGCAACATGGTGTGTGATGATGAGCACCAGTCTCTCTACTATTTATGTTGTCACAATGTTAGGCAAGCTATGAAGCGCCTTGCACTTTGGAAATTTTGCGAGGAGAGCCTAATCGCATCCAAATAAAATTCCTGTACGTCTGAACATGGTTTTACATCTGAAGTCCTTTAAAGAAACCTCACTTATTCAGCCACCAAGTGAGGTTTTCAGTGTATTGCAAATGGCAGAGGTTTATTTTAGAAGCAACAAGAAGAAATTACTCACAGGTGAATTTTTGCTCTCTGATATAGCCACTTCTGTGTTTGCATCAGTGGAGGAGAAAGTAGTTTTCCCAGCCAGCCACTTTATACAGAAGAAAATAATTCACTTTGTTGGCAACAAGAGTACGTATGCTTCTGAATGAGGCAAATAAAAGATACTAGGGTGTAGTGACACAGGGCAGTAGAAGCATGGCCATGAGAGAATTATTGCAGAATCTGTGACTTCCAAAATTATGTTTTAGTAAATAATTTGGAAAATTGACATTCAGACTTCTTTAGGTTATCTTTAATATCTTGAGGCACAAAATCTGTGGTAACATTTTCTCTTCAAATAATCTCATTTTTGTTTGACTTACAGAGATTTTTATAAAATTTTTGTTCCATGTTTCTTTCTGAATGTGGGATGTTATTGTTATCTCATGTAATATGTGTTACATTTTGCAAGCAGACTCTGTCCCTGTCAAGGGTTAAGAATGATACATAGATAAATAAAAACTTCATCCTTCAACTGTGTACATATTTGATATTTGTGCTTTACCATCCCTTTGTTTCTTCCTTGTGCTTCATTTGCTTTCTTTAATTTGTTTCTCTTGGTTATAATAGGTTTTTATACATACGTATGAAGACAGTAACTGTTCTCAAAAGAACAGAATACTGTTGATGACCGTGCAGCTTTTCCCTGGATTAAATGATGACTAACTGAAGCCCTCAGGTGTTGTTGATATACCTCGATGTGGACAGCTGAAAATGTGTGCCCCAACCAGCACAGTTACTGTCTTCATATATATAGTTAAAGGCTACCCACTCATTGACCTTCGTCTGTGTGAATGCGCACAGGTTGCCCAAACTCATAAGGGAATCGCCAAAGCGTGCGCCAGTAATGAGTGAATGGGCAAATGTCTATAGGGTACATTACATATGTAGAATTGTGGACAGTTGGGAATGTGAGTCTCACGGGAAGCATGCAATGGGTAAGTCGCTGCAGTCGCGCTATTCATCTGTGTCCTCGGTGGCTCAGATGGATAGTGTGTCTGCCACGTAAGCAGGAGATCCCAGGTTCGAGTCCCGGTCGGGGCACACATTTTCAGCTGTCCACATCAAGGTATATCAACACCACCTGTCGGCAGCTGAGGGTTTCAGTTAGTCATCTTTTATACATACGGTGTATCTACATTTTACGTAATAATGTAGAGAGGGAAGAAGTATAAATACTTCCAGGAAGAAATTAGCTTGTACTCCATACTCTTTCCTACCCCAGAATGAAATAGCACGTGCAAAATCTGGTGATGGTTTACAGGTAGGCCACCCTTTTGAAGAATACTTGTTTCAACACATGGTGAAATTTGAAGGTTATTTCATGTAAATGTCATGCACATTTTGTATTGTAATTGCTATTTTTATTTCTCTTCATAATCTGACAATTTATGTTGAAATCACGAATGTGTGAGCGGAAATGCAGTCAACTGTGGTACATGCTGTAGTTAAAGTTACTGAATGCTCCTGATAGTGAAAATATAGACAAGTTAACCTATTACTGTAATATTTTAATATTTATACTGATAAAGTTACACTGCCATTCTGGCTAAGTTTAGGTTAGTCTTAGACAACACTTATTTTACCAACGTGGAATTCCGTGGGTAACTTTTCAGCCATCGAAAAAGTAAATCAGTGGTTAATAAGTAGTTTAAACAAATTGTTCTAGTTCAGTAATGCAGGTTTACTTTGAGATTTAAAGATATTTGTATAGACCTGTTAAAAACAGTTTTAATTTACGTGGATATAAATGCAAAAATAAGATTTCTTCAGGATATTTTTAATAACATGTATTACAAATAATAGTGCACAGATTGTCTTCAAAGTAGAACAACACTTTCAGCAATACTATATAGTAAATACATTCCCTCAAATATTTTCAGATACTATAAAGTGTAGATGTTCACTTCTGTTATGGACCATTCCCCTTTCTGTTAACAGGTATTGGGTGAGATTTATCTTTTCTATTGATAAACTGTCTTTACAGTACAAAACTCCATCTTAGCCTTCAGGTCCAAAACCTATTTCTTTTTTCCTTTCTTGGATCTGGAAATGCAACTTATTTAAAAAACTTGTCTTATATATCTGCTGCAGTGACTTTTCCAGCATATGGTTTACCTTCATGTAGTGTAATGACAACCATTTATTTGAAAGCCATATTCAAAAACTAATTTAAATTTGGTGACCAAATCCCCCAGCAAACCTAGAACCATGCTCATTATTGGTAGTGCAGAAATGATGTTCACCATTTCCCCATGATCGTGAGCACGCAACTGCTGTTTACACCTAATTCAGCTAATTTCAGGCTACTATCAGGAGCATCTCTAGGCTCATTATTTTAATTTCAGTGCCTGACCACTGCAGCAAAAGTCCTTATACATTTTCTTGTTTTTGGGTTTATCTTGGTCACAATGGGAAAGGTTGCAGGAACTTGACTTAATGATTTAGTTAAATTTATTCATTTATGGCCTTTTGTCTTTCTACATTTCTGTTAGTTTCCAATCCATTCAAAGAGCAAAAAAACATCAGAAGAGCTAATAGGATGGTTTGATGGTAATTTAATTACAAAACAGAAATTTTAGAGATAAAACTGACACTGTAAGGGCATAACATGAGAAATAGTGAGTGGTACCATAGAAAGTTATCATGACTGGTAAAAAAATTGACCTTATTGACTGTAAAGTAGGGTTTAAACTCATATTTAGGAGGCTCATGATAATACATTGTACTTTGTACAACACAATATATTGTACAAAAAGTAAATTTCATGCTATGCAAGTATCGAATCTATGATCTTCTATTTAGTAACCATTGTTACCTGGAGACTATTATTACAATTGCAACCTGGTTGCTAGAATGAGTTGTATTAAGACAACTACATTTGTTACTGTTTCCTACATACATATTTTGATCGTAGACATAGTTTTGTTTGAACACATTTCAAAAATATTGTACTCTCTTGTGCTTTTTTAATGATTCTAGTAATGTCATAGAGCAATTGCAGACAAAATTTTATAGCATACATCTGACAAAAATAAAAGGCATGCGTAATCATATAGGCACGTTTATCGATTCTTTTTACTAAGGTAGCGTGCATATATATTTGAATCCTATGCTTTATTTTGTATTAAAAAAAGACATTGGTCGTATTTTCGTAGTACCAAGTAGGAGGAATAAGAAGTCGATACAGATCTCTAAATTAGCGATAGATTTTTCCTTGCACTTACAAAATATTGGTTCCTCTGACCCCTGTGAGTATTTGATGATAATAATAATAATAAAGATTTTATTGTCTTTAGGCCATTACAGCAATTGACGTCAAATGAAGATACAATTTATAATACAGTGTGATAAGGTATTGACTACTGAAATATTTTAGCTTATATTACAATAAATGTACAGTGGGTCATCTGTTGGATTACTGCATTTTACAGTTGAAGAATTCATTGATATCATAGAATGGGTGGGCAATAAACCATTCATGCAATCTTTCTTTGAATGTATGTTCAGGAAGATCCTGTATAACATGTGGCAGCTTATTAAATAGTTTGTGCTCTGGGACTTCATAGCTATTTATTGATTTTGATAATCTGTGGCGAGGCGTGTATATGTGTGTGATGCTTATTGTGTTGTAACAATATACATTTTCTCTACGTTTCACATCTTGTAGGTTGTTCTTCGTAAAGATTAAGACGTTGTATATATAGAGGTTTATTACTGTCATAATTTTTTGTTTAGTAAATAAGGGTTTGCAGTGAGCCCTATGTGAAGAATTTGTAATTATCCTAATGGCTTTCTTCTGCAATAATAAGATGTCATGTATATGACTACAGTTACCCCTCAAGATAATGCCATAGGATATTATACTTTGGAAAAATGCAAAATAAGATAATCTGATGTATGTTTCAGGTACACAATTTCTGAGTTGTCTTAATAAATAAATGATTTTAGATAGCTTACTACTAATATAGTTTACATGTTGGCCCCAGGATAACTTTTTGTCTAAATAAACTCCCAGGAATTTAACAGAACTAGGGTCATCAGATAGTGGCTCGTCTCTTAGAGTGAAGATTATCTGCTGTATTTTATTTTCATTTAGCAGGAAACCATTTGCTCTGAACCAATATGCTGCGTGAGTGAGTGTATTTTCAACACAGGTTTTAAGATCGTTAAGATTGTTACTGATATGAAGAAAAGTCGTATCATCTACATACAATACAGTGGTGGATCTAATAAATGAGGGGAGGTCATTGATCATTATCAGAAACAGGAAGGGGCCCAGTACAGATCCCTGGGGCACACCTACTTTTAATATTTTCTATGTTTGACATTTCCTTACCAACACAAACCACCTGCTTACAGTTGTTGAGATAAGCTTTTAATAGTCTGAGACAGTTTCCTTTGATGCCGTAGAATTCTAGTTTCTGTAGTAGGGGCATGCGCTCGACACAGTCGAAGGCATCGCTTAGGTCACAGAATGAGACCTGAGCAAAGCCTTTGTTCTCAAAAACTTTGAGAATGTAACTGACTACCGTGTCGATTACGTGGATGGTCGACAGATTCTTCCTAAACCCGTATTGTGTAGCATTAATTATTCCCAGATTCTCAAAGTGAGATGATAATTGTTGGTACGTGATGCATTCTGTTACCTTGGATAATCCGGGTACTATTGAAATAGGCCTGTAACTAGATGGAGAGTCTTTATCTCCCTTTTGTATACTGGGATGATCCTAGACGGTTTTAACTCATCAGCAAATATCCCTCAAGTAAGCACTTGTTTATGCAATGGGTTAAAGGGTTGTTGTTGTTGTGGTATTCAGTCCTGAGACTGGTTTTATGCAGCTCTCCATGCTACACTATCCTGTGCAAGCTTCTTCATCTCCCAGTACCTACTGCAGCCTACATCCTTCTGAATCTGCTTAGTGTATTCATCTCTTGGTCTCCCTCTACGATTTTTACTCTCCACACTGCCCTCCAATTGGTGATCCCTTGATGCCTCAGAACATGTCCTACCAACTGATCCCTTCTTCTAGTCAAGTTGTGCAACAAGCTCCTCTTCTCCCCAATTCTATTCAATACCTCCTCATTAGTTACGTGATCAACCCATCTAATCTTCAGCATTCTTCTGTAGCACCACATTTCGAAAGCTTCTATTCTCTTCTTGTCTAAGCTATTTATTGTCCGTGTTTCACTTCCATACATGGCCACACTCCATACAAATACTTTCAGAAACGACTTTCTGACATTTAAATCTATACTCGATGTTAACAAATTTTTCTTCTTCAGAAACGCTTTCCTTGCCATTGCCAGTCTACATTTTATATCTTCTCTACTTCGACCATCATCAGTTATTTTGCTCCCCAAATAGCAAAACTCCTTTACTACTTTAAGTGTCTCATTTCCTAATCTAATTCCCTCAGCATCACCCGACTTAATTCGACTACATTCCATTATCCTTGTTTTGCTTTTGTTGATGTTCATCTTATACCCTCCATTCAAGACACTGTCCATTCCATTCAACTGCTCTTCCAAGTCCTTTGCTGTCTCTGACAGAATTACAATGTCATCGGCGAACCTCAAAGTTTTTATTTCTTCTCCATGGATTTTAATACCTACTCCGAACTTTTCTTTTGTTTCCTTTATTGCTTGCTCAATATACAGATTGAATAACATCGGGGACAGGCTACAACCCTGTCTCACTTCCTTCCCAACCGCTGCTTCCCTTTCATGACGCTCAACTCTTATAACTGCCATCTGCTTTCTGTACAAATTGTAAATAGCCTTTCGCTCTCTGTATTTTACCCCTGCCACTTTCAGAATTTGAAAGAGAGTATTCCAATCTATATTGTCAAAAGCTTTCTCTAAGTCTACAAATGCTAGAAACGTAGGTTTGCCTTTCCTTAATCTTTCTTCTAAGATAAGTCGTAGGGTCAGTATTGCCTCACGTGTTCCAACATTTCTGCGGAATCCAAACTGATTTTCCCTAGGTCGGCTTCTATCAGTTTTTCCATTTGTCTGTAAAGAATTCGCGTTAGTATTTTGGAGCTGTGACTTATTAAACTGATAGTTCAGTAATTTTCACATCTGTTAAAGGGTACAGAATGCAATCACACACTTTTTTTAGCAGATTGCATCATCATCATCATGATATCATCATCATTTAAGACTGATTATGCCTTTCAGCGTTCAGTCTGGAGCATAGCCCCCCCTTATACAGTTCCTCCATGTTCCCCTATTCAGTGCTAACATTGGTGCCTCTTCTGATGTTAAACCTATTACTTCAAAATCATTCTTAACCGAATCCAGGTACCTTCTCATCGGTCTGCCCTGACTCCTCCTACCCTCTACTGCTGAATCCATGAGTCTCTTGGATAACCTTGCTTCTCCCATGCATGTAACATGACCCCACTGCTACATCTATAGAGTTCATTCCCAGTTTTTCTTTGATTTCCTCATTGTGGACACCCTCCTGCCATTGTTCCCATCTACTAGTACCTGCAATCATCCTAGCTACTTTCATATCCGTAACCTCAACCTTGTTGATAAGGTAACCTGAATCCACCCAGCTTTCACTCCCATACAACAAAGTTGGTCGAAAGATTGAACGATGCACAGATAACTTAGTCTTGGTACTGACTTCCTTCTTGCAGAAGAGAGTAGATCGTAGCTGAGCGCTCACTGCATTAGCTTTGCTCCACCTCGCTTCCAGTTCTTTCACTATGTTGCCATCCTGTGAGAATATGCATCCTAAGTACTTGAAACCGTCCACCTGTTCTAACTTTGTTCCTCCTATTTGGCACTCAATCCGTTTATATTTCTTTCCCACTGACATTACTTTCGTTTTGGAGATGCTAATCTTCATACCATAGTCCTTACATTTCTGATCTAGCTCTGAAATATTACTCCGCAAACTTTCAATCGAATCTGCCATCACAACTAAGTCATCCGTATATTCAAGACTGCTTATTTTGTGTCCACATATCTTAATCTCACTCAGCCAGTCTATTGTTTTCAACATATGATCCATAAATAATATGAACAATAGTGGAGACAGGTTGCAGCCTTGTCTTACCCCTGAAACTACTCTGAACTGTGAACTCAATTTACCGTCAACTCTAACTGCTGCCTGACTATCCATGTAAAGACCTTTAATTGCTTGGAAAAGTTTGCCTCCTATTCCATAATCTCATACAACAGACAATAACTTCCTCCTAGGAACCCGGTCATATGCCTTTTCTAGATCTATAAAGCATAGATACAATTCCCTGTTCCACTCATAACACTTCTCCATTATTTGCCGTAAGCTAAAGATCTGGTCCTGACAACCTCTAAGAGGCCTAAACCCACACTGATTTTCATCCAATTGGACCTCAACTAATACTCGCACTTTCCTTTCAACAATACCTGAGAAGATTTTACCCACAATGCTGATTAAAGAGATACCTCTGTAGTTGTTACAATCTTTTCTGTTTCCATGTTTAAAGATTGGTGTGATTACTGCTTTTGTCCAGTCTGATGGAACCTGTCCCGACTCCTAGGCCATTTCAATTATCCTGTGTAGCCATTTAAGACCTGACATTCCACTGTATTTGATGAGTTCCGACTTAATTTCATCCACCCCAGCCGCTTTATTGCACTGCAATCTATTGACCATTTTTTCCACTTCCTCAAATGTGATCCTATTTCCATCATCATTCCTATCCCATTCTACCTTGAAATCTGATACATTACTGATCGCATTTTCACCTACATTGAGCAACTCTTCAAAATATTCCCTCCATCTGCCCAAGGCATCCACAGGATTCACCAGCGGTTTTCCTGACCTGTCCAAAATACTTGTCATTTCCTTCTTACCTCCCTTTCGAAGACTGCTAATTACACTCCAGAATGGTTTTCCAGCAGCTTGACCCATAGTCTCCAACGTGTTTCCAAAGTCTTCCCACGATTTCTTCTTGGATGCTGCAATTATGTTTGGCTTTGTTTCTTTCTTCAACATAACTTTCTCTGTCTACCTGGGTTCTGGTATGTAGCCATTTTTGAAATGCCTTCTTTTTCCTTTTACAGGCTGCCTTGACTGTATCATTCCACCAAGCTGTTTGCTTCATCCTACTTTTACATACTACTGTTCCAAGACATTCTTTAGCCACTTCTAGTACTGTGTCCCTGCACCTTGTCCATTCCTTTTCCAATGACTGTAATTGACTACATTCAACTAACTGGTACCTTTCTGAGATCGCTGTTATGTACTTGTGCCTGATTTCCTTATCCTGAAGTTTCTCCACTCTTATCCTCCTACATATGGACCTGACCTCCTGCACTTTCGGCCTCACAATCCCAATTTCACTGCAGATTAAATAATGATCAGTGTCATCAAAGAATCCCCTGAATACACGTGTGTCCCTCACAGCCTTCCTGAAATACCTGATCTGTTATTATATAGTCAATGACAGATCTGGTTCCCCTGCTTTCCCACGTATACCAGTGAATGTTCTTATGTTTAAAAAAGGAGTTTGTGATTACTAAGCCCATACTGGCACAGAAATCCAAGAGTTGTTTCCCGTTCCTGTTGGCCTCCATATCCTCTCCAAATTTACCCATAACCTTTTCATACCCTTCTGTTCGATTTCCAATCCTGGCGTTAAAATCACCCATGAGCAGAACACTGTCCTTGTCCTTTACTCTAACAACTACATCACTGAGTGCCTCATAAAAACTATCCATCTTATCTTGATCTGTCCCTTCACAATGCGAATATACTGACACAATCCTAATTTTCTTGCTAGACACTGTCAAATCTATCCACATCAGTCGTTCGTTTACATACCTTATTGCAACTACGCTGGGTTCCATTTCTTTCCTGATGTAAAGCCCTACTTCCCATTGTGCTATTCTTGCTTTGACTCCTGACAGGAAGACCTTGTATTCTCCCACTTCCTCTTCTTTCTCACCCCTTACTCGAATGTCACTAACAGCTAAAACGTCCAGCCCCATCTTACTTGCAGCCTCTGCCAGCTCTACCTTCTTCCCAGAGTACCTCCCATTGATATTAATAGCTCCCCATCCCATTACCATTTGTTTGCCAAGTTGTATCTTAGGAGTCCCTGGTTTGTCAGTTAGAGGTGGGACTCCGTCACCTCCAAAGGTCCGAGGCATTTTGCTCTGATTGTTGCTAGCATCATATTTAAAGTACCAGGGAAGCAGATTGCTAGCCTTACTTGCCCCGAGTCCCATTGGGTTTTAACCCTAACGGCTGAGGGACTAACCGGTGGATTTGGTAGTCTTTGCCGTATGAGCACAAAGGTGACCACGACTCAGAATATGTCCGAGATGCCCAGGTTGCATGATATGCCATATATATCTAAGCTATCAGATGATTTCAGTTGTTTTATAACCCCTTGTACAAATCTCGGCGATACTTCGGAGTAGGTTAGTGTGCTTGTATTTAGTGACTGTCCACCCCAATTTTGGGAGAGTAACTCTGATGGACTAATGTCTGGTTTGATAATTGTGTCTCCTATTTATTTCACTGAATTAATGAAAAACTCATTGAGTGTTTGAGGTGGGATATTAATTTTGTCTTTTTTAGTATCTGTGGCAGCACTGTTAATTACTTTCCAAGTGGTTTTGCATTTATTGGTGGAATTATGTACGCTGTTGGCATTGTAGGTTTTTTTGGCTTGCAGGATGGCTTTTTTGTATTCATTCCTACATTCCACATAGGCTGATTTGGCATAGCCAGACTTCATACTATTGTATATGTTGCACAGTAACAAAACTTGTTTCTTTAGATCTGTCAGCTGTTTAGTGTACCACATATATTTTGTCTGTTTTGAGATCTGGATTTGTGGCTGCTGTCCATTATTTTGATTTTCTTTATGGGAATACTATGGTTAAATAGGGTCAAGAATGCATTAAAAAATCTATCAAATATTATTTTGGCTGGCAGGTCATTACTTGGTGTGTAATGTCCATCGACACTACAATGGCCAAACCAGTCTCTGTCAGCAAGGGAATTACGAAATGTGTTAATTTAATCCTCAGTTATGGGTCTGGTAATCACAGCTGTTGGGACAGGTCTGTTTGCATTGCTCCTATTGAGGGGAATTTTACTTGCATAATTTAGAGATACGGAGTCATGGTCAGAGAATAGGAACACTACAACTTCGCATGTGTTTTCAGTGATCTTGAAGTTTACAAAGGTGTTTAAACATGCTTTGTTTCTTGTGGGCCTGTTACTGATGTGATGTAAATTGAATTGTCTTCATAAGTTTTCCAGATCTGCAACACTGCCCTTACATTTAGTAACATCAAAATCAGCATTCAAATCGCCTCCTGTTGCAATATCATAGTGTAGCCATTTAATATTACTTAATTCACTCAGTAGCATGTCCATTTTTTCTAAAAAATATGTTAATGCTTCCCTTTGGTGATCTGTGCATGGATACTATTATTAGCTTATGACTATTAATGATTATACCCGTAACTTCAAAGTGCTGTTCATCACACAAGGAATTTAGGTCTGGTTCGGTTACTGTACAATTGAGTGACTGGTTGGAATAAATTGCCACACCACCTCTAATGTGCTCTATCCTACAGTAGCTATTTACTATACTAAAATTGTCAAATTTGGTAACTGCAAGTTCATTCTCATTAGTCCAGTGTTCACTCAGACAAAAAATATCAAACTGGTTATCAAAACCAAACCCATTTATGATGAGTTCTTTATCCTTGAATGTTAAGGTAACCTATTTTAAGATCCACACTCCTATTGTTTACACACTGAACACTATGGCGATTGGTTTTCAAACCTTTTACAAGGCTTATCTTTTGGATTTCTGCCTCTTGTTGCCTTTTACTAAAAAAATTTGTTCACTTGGAGTGGTAGCACATCTACTGTTGTATGCCTACCTCTTTCCTCCTTGTGGTGATATTGTAGATGAGGCTGCTACTATAGGAATGGATGGAACTGCTGTTATGGTGTGTGGAGGAACTGTTGTGGAATCTGGTGACTGAGGAGATAAGGTTGTTGCTTCTTCTTCTGCTGCTGCTGTTGTTGAATCTTGCAGATGAAGTGTAGTAGGTACTGCTTGATTGATTGATTTTTATTGTTGTAGAGACCTCAGAGATCAACTGAGGCATTGCAAAATCAATATTACACAGTCTAAATGTTACACAAATAATTACAAAAACAAGAAAAATATTACACAATATAAATATTACACAAATAATTTTGGTACCTTCACACAAATACAAAACAGAGAAACTTCTGGAACAAATCGATATTGCATAATAAATTTAGCCAATTACAGACTTACTCATATATAGAAGCATATAAAAACTGATCACAAAGTGTAGTCATGCCATATTCTTTGCCTCCCTTAAATATTCATCAGTTTCATAAATGCTGAGCTCAAGAAGAAATTCTTTTACTTTTTTTTTGAATTGTTGAATTGGAAGATCCCTGATATGTTGGGGTATGGCATTAAAAAATTTTATGGACTTTTATAAGAAGCACTTTTGTGTTTTTTTTATAGTTACATCAGTAAGAAACTAGGTCCTGCTTGTTTCTTGTGTTATAATTGTGTCTCATGTCATACTGTTGATAACTCGGATAGTTTTCCTTAATATGCATTACACACTGTAGTACAAATATTGACGGCAGGGTCATAATCAGTAATTTTTTAAAGCTTGGCCTACAGTGAACTCTGGGTGCCAAGCTACATATCAGTCTTATTGCCTTCTTTTGTAGTTTGAAGACATTAGCTGCCATGCATTGATGTCCCCACAGTATTGTACCATAGGAAATGTGACTGTGTATTAAAGCAAAATAAACCACTTTAAGTACTGGCACGTTTAGACAAAGATGCAGCTTTCTTAGAGCAAATATTCCTTTGCAAATGCTGCTTCCCACATTTTCTATATGGCTACCCCAGGATAATTTTGATTCAATAGAGATTCCAAAGAAATTAACAGCATTTGAGCTCTGCTCAAGTTCAGTGTTATTATTCCACGATACATACAGGTATTGTATTTTTTTTTTTTTTTTTTTTTTCGGTTGACACAAAGGGGATTAGCTTTACACCAATTTTCAACTTTGACAGTGCACTGGTCTGCTTCATATTTCACCTTCTGGGCTGTTTCTGCAGTTACCTGCTGCAGCGTTTGTTATGTGTGTAGGCACAATTGCTGCTTCCGCCTCTACTGCTGCTATAGAAGTAACCATTTCTTCAGGCTCTGCTTGCGTCAAGCAAGGAACTGGAAGAGCAGCAATTACTTCTTGGTTGCAAAAATGCAAGCCTTTGAGCATTGCCTGTTTGCTTTTATGATTTCCACGTTCACACAGGACCATTCCGAAAGGTCATGCCTATGTGGAATTCCGACTACAAAAACTGATTTCTCTTCTGTTGAATTTAGTATTGTCTTAAGGTTTCGTGTTGCACTGTGGAGATCGTTTTTAAATACATTATTGGCTCCAGCTATGACGACAATATGACGATCATTTTCAGTTTCTATTGAGTTCTTGGGCGGGTGCACCTGGTTTGACGTGACTAGTTGCTTTTATACAATGACTGTAACGTATTTTTGCAATTTCAGGTCCATAGCTATCAGAGAATATTTTCACTTTGAGTTTGTCTTCACGTTTATTGCGGAAGTTTCTGCTCAGGTGCTTGTCACTATATAGATTCGGCGAGTTGTTGTCGTCGTCGCCACAGTTTTCGGTGGCCTAATTTTATGTTAATTACGAAAAGAGGTGTTGAAACTCGATACCACAACAAGAACTGCGAACTCTGTTTTCGATATTAATAAAGGAGCAGGGGGAAAACTGTTTCATGCTCGCCACAACAAACATTTATCGACTCATTTACCTTGAATTTGTCGCTAAATATCATAACTATGTCTGTCTGATCGGCACCTTTCTCTCCCGCCGTCCTTCCTATGTCACCATCCATAACACCGATTCCTACACCTTTTTCCCCTCCGCCGGTGAGCCCCAAGGCTCCGTCCTCTCCCCCCTCCTGTATCTTTTGTACACGGCGGACATGCCGCCGCCGTCACCCCCCCGTCCACCTTCTCCAGTTTGCCGATGACACCGCCTTCCTTGCCCTCGCCCCCACCCTGCAACGCTCCCAACGCCTTCTCCAATCCCATCTTGACCGATTCACCGCTTGGTGTAACCAGTGGTTGCTCATGGTCAATCCTTCCAAAACCCAGGCGATCATTGTAGGCAAAACCACCCCTTCCTTCCGCCTCCTTGATTTCTATCTCACCGTCTATGGCCGTCCCATCGCCCTCACTCCCACCCTTAAGTACCTTGGCGTCACCCTCGACCGTCGCCTCTCCTGGACTCCCCATCTCCGTACAATCCAAGCCAAGGCACGTTCCCGACTCCGTCTCCTCAAGCTCCTTTCCGGCCGTACGTGGGGTCTGGACCCTACCACAATCCTCCACACCTATAAATCCCTCATCCGCCCTATCCTTTGTTATGCCCACCCAGCCTGGATCTCCGCCCCCCCTACCTTTTATAAATCCCTCCAAATCCTTGAACGCCATGCTCTCCGCCTCACCTATCGCATCCGTCTCCCCTCCCCCACGCGGATCCTGTACGATCTCATCCCCTTCCCCCACCTCCTCCTTTTCCTTGAAAGGATACGGATCCTGTACACCTCCCGTAAACTTGATCCTCCTCACCCACTCGTCTCCCCGATCCTCTCCCACCCCCGCCCGCTGCCGCGCCTGTATTCCCACGTCCCACCCGGTCTCCATCTGTCCACCCTCCTTACCCTCTCCCAAGGTGGCTTCCGCCAGCTCCCTCTCCCTGATGATGTCCTCGTCCCCTCCATCTAGCCCTCCTATCAACTTTGACCCTGCCCCGCCCCCACTTCCCGTGTCCTTTCCTTTCGGCACCCTCCCTCCCTTCTCTTCTCTTCCCTTCTTTTTCCATCTCCCTGTCCCCTCCCTTCCCCCTCTTCCCCCGGGCTTCCTCTCCCCCTTCCTCCCTCCCCCCTATCTCCCCTGCCCGTGGCATCTCTGCTCTCCCCTCTCGCTCTCCCACTCCCCTTCCTCCTCCTCCTCTCTTGGCAGGTCCCCGGACTCGCACACGCATAGTGAACATTTGCGCGCCGGAGATCGTCGCCTTCTGTGTCTCGTGTGTGTGACGTCGTATAGTGTTTTTGGTGTCCGCCGTCCCACTCCTACGTTCACTTGTGCCGTCGGACTCATCAGTGTATTGTGCGCCGTGCCAACGTGTTTTCAGTGTTGTTATCGTCACATGTGAACAACTCCGTGTTTTTTATGTCTCTGTGACCTCTCTCTTTTGCCCGTCACTTTGTTCATGTCATTCACCATGTTTTATACTCTTGTAAAACACTATGGCTGAAGAGCGGCGTAGTGTGCCGCTGCCAGCCTACCTGAGTTGTACAGGTTTTAGAATAACAATAAAGTAAAAATAAATAAATAAATAAATAAATATCTGACATGGCATCATTTGAAGCTACTAACCAGTTTTAGCAGTACATTAGACGGCTGAGTACACTTGTTTAATATACACGGCTAAATGTGCTGCAGAAGGCACTGTATCACCAGGGCCATTCTTCCACTATACAAAGCCTTATGCTTTGCAGCGCTCGCCATGCCATCTGTCGGCGGCAGTCCGTACTATGTGAGGCCGGCTACTCTGACACGCAGGCTGGTGCATCGGTGCAACACTGTTAGCATTCAACTGCGATTCTTATACATATGTTTTAACAACGCGTTTCAAGAGACAATGCTCTCATCATCAGGTTGTAAAATCTATGTCATGAAATTTAACGGACTAAAAAGACAAAATACCATCACAAATAGTTGGCAAGTCCATAGAGTAAAACAGAATTAAAAGTATATTGGGCTGTGGGTCCTCGTCTTTCATTTAAGTTGTTGACACAAGTCAATTGCCGTCCCATAGCGACCAGATATGCTGTCGCACTGCGCCGGCTCGGGAGCTGTTGTGGGCAGACGTGTCGCTCCCTCTCCCTCTCTCTCTCTCTCTCTCTCTCTCTCTCTCTCTCTCTCTCTCTCTCTCTACAATACGAGCAGGTGGAGGAGTTAGAATCGCCTCCATTACACCACCTGCCGTCTTCTGCTAGCCTGGATTTCCAAAACTGAGAGCAATGGACAGGCTGACGCCGTACACAAAGAAAAAAATTGTCATAGCGCTACTGGGAGTGAGGGAAGACTAATCCCGAACCAGTTGGTACGAAAGCATATATTCGTGTCATTTAACTAGCACTTTTCGTCATAATTCACGAGATCCACTGGGTGAGACGAAACGCGGAAAGTATTTTGACATGAAGCACCCTGCTTTGGATGGCAGCATTGTGCTACTTACACTTGATCCACATAAAGCTGCAATCTAAAACAAAGATTGAAGGATGCTTGTAACTCGATACAAAAAGCTAAACTAACATGCAAAGAGCAAGTGGATTAAGTTGCAAGTTGGACAGAGAAGAAAAATAAACAGGAAAGTAAAAGTAACCTGGGTTGCACTACAGTAAACTCGATACAAGCTTTCCAAAATTGTTTGTGACTTGTTCGAAAGGCAAAGACTAGAAATACAGCCAGATTTGACTTTAAGCAACGACATATGCCGATGATCTTAAAAATGCAATTATGCTGTACCGTCAAAGCGTCTCTTTGTAACCAGTTTTCAGGCACGGACCATTTAATCCGTAGCCTCCAAAAATTGAAGGTAACAATTTCATTTCATATGATCTCTATTACAGTTTTTACTTTACTTTATTGTTATTTTAAAACCTGTACAACTCAGGTAGGCTGGCAGCGGCACACTACGCCGCTCTTCAGCCATAGCGTTTTACAAGAGTATAAAACATGGTGAATGACAAAGAACAAAGTGACGGGCAAAAGAGAGAGGTCACAGAGACATAAAAAACACGGAGTCGTTCACATGTGACGATAACAACACGGAAAACACGTCGGCACGGCGCACAAAACACTGATGAGTCCGACGGCACAAGTGAACGTAGGAGTGGGACGGCGGACACCAAAAACACTATACGACGTCACACACACGAGACACAAAAGGCGACGATCTCCGGCGCGCGAATGTTCACTATACGTGTGCGAGTCCGGGGACCTGCCAAGAGAGGAGGAGGAGGAAGGGGAGTGGGAGAGCGAGAGGGGAGAGCAGAGATGCCACGGGCAGGGGAGATAGGGGGGAGGGAGGAAGGGGGAGAGGAAGCCCGGGGGAAGAGGGGGAAGGGAGGGGATGGGGAGACGGAAAAAGAAGGGAAGAGAAGAGAAGGGAGGGAGGGAGGGTGCCGAAAGGAAAGGACACGGGAAGTGGGGGGCGGGGCAGGGTCAAAGTTGATAGGAGGGGTAGATGGAGGGGACGAGGACATCATCAGGGAGAGGGAGCTGGCGGAAGCCACCTTGGGAGAGGGTATGGAGGGTGGAGAGATGGAGACCGGGTGGGACGTGAGAATACAGGCGCGGCAGCGGGCGGGGGTGGGAGAGGATCGGAGAAATGAGCGGGTGAGGAGGATCAAGTTTACGTGAGGTGTACAGGATACGTATCCTTTCAAGGAAAAGGAGGAGGTGGGGGAAGGGGATGAGATCATACAGGATCCGCGTGGGGGAGGGGAGACGGATGCGATAGGCAAGGCGGAGAGCATGGCGTTCAAGGATTTGGAGGGATTTATAGAAGGTAGGGGGGGCGGAGAGCCAGGCTGGATGGGCGTAACAAAGGATAGGGCGGATGAGGGATTTATAGGTGTGGAGGATTGTGGAGGGGTCCAGACCCCACGTGCGGCCGGAAAGGAGCTTGAGGAGACGGAGTCGGGAACGTGCCTTGGCTTGGATTGTCTGGAGATGGGGAGTCCAGGAGAGGCGACGGTCGAGGGTGACGCCAAGGTACTTAAGGGTGGGAGTGAGGGCGATAGGACGGCCATAGACGGTGAGATAGAAATCAAGGAGGCGGAAGGAAGGGGTGGTTTTGCCTACAATGATCGCCTGGGTTTTGGAGGGATTGACCTTGAGCAACCACTGGTTGCACCAAGCGGTGAACCGGTCAAGATGGGATTGGAGAAGGCGTTGGGAGCGTTGCAGGGTGGGGGCAAGGGCGAGGAAGGCGGTGTCATCGGCAAACTGGAGGAGGTGGACGGGGGGCGACGGCGGCGGCATGTCCGCCGTGTACAAAAGGTACAGAAGGGGGGAGAGGACGGAGCCTTGGGGCACACCGGCAGAGGGGAAAAAGGTGTAGGAATCGGTGTTATGGATGGTGACATAGGAAGGACGGCGGGAGAGAAAGGAACCGATCAGACGGACGTAGTTAATGGGAAGGGCAAAGGTTTGGAGCTTGAAGAGGAGACCGGAATGCCAGACCCGGTCATAAGCGCGTTCGAGGTCAAGTGAGAGGAAGATGGCAGAGCGACGGGAATTAAGCTGTTCGGAAAGGAGATGAGTGAGGTGAAGGAGAAGATCGTCGGAAGAGAAGGATGGCCGAAAGCCACACTGGGTGACGGGAAGGAGGCGGTGCTGGCGGAGATGCTGGTGGATGCGGCGGGTGAGGATAGATTCTAGGACCTTGCTGAAGACCGAGGTAAGGCTGATGGGACGGTAGGAGGAGACGGCGGACGGCGGTTTGCCAGGTTTAAGGAACATGAGGATACGGGAGGTTTTCCACAGGTCGGGGTAGTAACCGGTGGACAGGACTACATTGTAGAGCCTGGCCAGGGTGGAGAGGAAAGAGACAGGAGCTTCACGAAGGTCACGGTAGGTGGCACGATCGTGTCCAGGAGCGGTGTTGCGTTTTGTGCGGAGGGTAGCAATGAGATCCTGTGTGGCGATAGGGGCATTGAGTTCTGTGTGTGTAATGTTGTCTAAGTACCGGAAGCCAGGAGCGAGGGGAGGGGAAGAGGTGTCAGTTCGATCGCGGATATCCGGGAAGAGGGAGTAATCGAACTGGGGATCATCGGGGACGGAAAATACATCGGAGAGGTAGGAGGCAAAGTGATTGGCCTTACTAAGGGAGTCTGGGAAAGGGTGATCATCATGGAGAAGAGGATAATAGGGGGAGGGTTTAGTTCCGGTAAGGCGACAGAAGGCCGACCAGAACTTGGACGAGTTGATTGGTAGGGTTGCATTTAAACGGGTGCATGTCTGTCGCCAGTCCCGGCGTTTCTTAGCCGCGAGCAAATTACGAACGTGTCGCTGGAGTTGCCGGTGGCGTCGTAGTGTGTCCGGGTCACGCGTGCGGAGGAAGGCACGGTAGAGACGACGGGATTCATGGAGGAGGAGAACGGCCTGTGGGGGTAAGGTAGGACGGTGGGGGTGGATGGCGACAGTAGGAACGTGGGCCTCCACGGCCTCAGACAAGGTCCGCTGGAGAAACGAGGCGGCATGGGTGACATCGTCAGGGTGGTGGTAGGTGAGAGGGTGGCTATCGACCTGGGTGGAAAGGGTATCCCGGTAGGCATTCCAGTCGGCTCGGGAATAGTCGTGGACATACTTAGGGGGAGGGTCAGTACGAGGGTCGGGGCGAGGGTGACGACCGTCTGAAACGGTGAGGAGGACAGGGAGATGGTCGCTACCAATAGGCTCCAGGACATCCACCGTTCTGCGGCCAAGGAGGTTGGGGGAGGAGAGGATACCATCAGGAGTGGAGTTGGATTCAGGACGGGTATGCCGGGGGATGGGGACGAGGTCACCTTGAAGGGTGGAGAGGAACCGATGCCATCGCCGTAACTGGGCAGCGGAACGACTATGGATGTTGAGGTCGGCGGCGATCACGTAGGAGGAAAAGGTACGATCGACGTGGGAGAGGAAGTCGAAGGGAATAGGAGCGTTGGGGCGGACATAGATGGTGGCGCAGGTAACGGTAAGGCCGGGGAAGAAGAGACTAAGGATCAGGTGTTCGGTGGGGTCGGGAAGGAGAGGTTGGAGCCGAACGGGGATCTGGCGGTGGTGACCAATGGCAACTCCGCCACGCGCAATCGGGAGGGGATTATCGAAGCGGTGAAGGAGGTAGGGCGAAGTGTGGACTGTGTGGTGGGGTTGCAGGAAGGTTTCATTGAGGAGGAAGGCATCCACGCGGTGGGTGGCAAGGGTGTGCAGGAACAGGTTTTTGTTGGCGGGAAGGGAGCGGATGTTGTTGAAAAGGATACGTTGCTGTCGCGCCATGACTGGGATTTAAACGAGGGTGTCAAGACGGGAGAAGGTGAAATGGGCCTGGTTGTTGGAGTAGGTGGCGTACATCTTGAGTTGGAAGATGGAACGGGCAGCAAGGGAGATCTGCTGGAGGGTGTGAGGGCGCTGAAAGGGATGAACATTCTGGAGGACGATGGTGAGGAACCTGATGATGTCCTCAGCGGTGGGTGGGGGACGAAGGGAATTGCCAGGAGGGGTGGGGGCGTCCAGAGGACGGACAGGTACGGTGAGTTCAGGAGTGGTTTGAGGGGGTCGGGCTTTACACTTTTAAGAGTAGGTGGGATGAGGGAGATTGCAGGTATTACAAGAGGGAGGGGATTGGAGGTTAGCGCACTGCCGGAGGAAGTGCGCCTGCCGACAATGCGGGCAGGTGGGGGCCTCGCGGCACTCAGCTGTGGGGTGCGCATTATAGCGCAGACACCTCTGGCAGCGCAGGGATTGAGGAGGGGAACGGGAAGGGTCGACCTTGTACCGCTGGTGGAAGAGGAGGGCACCCTCCTTCAGGAGACGGTCAATGGAGGGGGCGTCCTCAGAGAAAACCCGCATAAGGCGGGTGGGGCCGGCCGAGTTGAAAATGCGGCGGACCGCCCGCACCTCCAGCGTGGGATGGGCCTGGAGCTCCACCAACACCTCCTCCTCCGTGATCGACGGACTGAGCCGCGTGATCACGGCGGTGAGGGTCGGCGGGCGACGCGGGGGTTGGGGTTGGCGGGTAGGAGATGGAGAAGGAGCAGGGTTAAGGGAGGCGTTGGGACCAAAACGGGTGATGGGGAGACGGGAGAGGATGTCAGTATGGAGGGTTGGGCTGGGGGAGGAGATGAGAACAGAATCTCGGCGAGGAGTGAGGAGGGAGATGGGGGCACCAGGACAATGCTGGCGAAGGAAGAGGGCGAGGTTCCGGGCTTCATGGAGAGAGGGATCAGGACGGGAGAGGAGGTAGCGGTAGGAGGAAGGGGGAGAGGAGGAGGATGAGGGGGCAGGGACAGGCGGGGAGACTTCCATGGCATCATGGGTGGGGGAAGGAGGACGAGGCGCAGCCTTTTTGGAAGCAGAGGAAGCAGGGGTGCCACCGGGGCGCTTGACGGCGGTGGATGAGGTGTGGGGGATGGGAACAACGGGAATGTGGCGGGGAGGGGCAGGTCCCGGGGCCGGAGTCGGCGCCGGAGATGGTGACGGTGACGGTGAAGGCGACGGCGACGATGACGATGACGGTGGCAGTGGCGGCGGTGATGGCGAAGGTGACGGGGAGAGCTGGGCGTGGGCAGTGGCCCGACGGGCCATCACCCGAGCTGGAGCTGCAGTGACAGGCTGGGGGAGTGGGGGGAAGGGATCAGAACGAGAGGAGCGGGAGGAAGAAGCGGGAGAGGGGGCGACAAAGATAGAGGGTGAAGGGAGAGTGAGGAGAGGTGGAATGGAAGGAGGGGGGTGGGACTGGGCACACCAAGTTATAGTGGTGGAGGCGGCGGAAGGGGAGGTATAGACAATGGCGGTGGTGGTAGTAGTGACAGTGGTGGTGGGGGTGGACATGACGGGAGAGAGAAACAAGAACGAACAGAACGAAGAGGAGAGGACAGAAACTGGGGACAGACAAAGACGAAGACGGATGAAGACGAAGACGGCCGTAGACCAGGGTCAGGACGGCGGCACCGGCGGCGGCGGCGGCGGCGGCGGCGAGCCCCGGCAGGCGGCGGCGGCGGCGGCGGCGGCGAGCACCGGCAGGCGGCGACCAGGCGGGGGCGGCGAGCCCCGGCAGGTGGCGACGGCTGCGGCGGCTGCAAGGACCGGAAGGCGGCGACCAAGCGGCGGCGGCGGTGACGGCAAGCAGACAACACGGCAGGGATCTTCCACGTCGAAGGCGCACCCTGAGAGTAGCCCAGGCAGTGGAACTCTTCGATGAAGAAGAGAGGGAATCCAACCCTCGAATCTCTATTACAGTTTTTTTTTTTTTTTTTTTTTACTTTATTGTTATTTTAAAACCTGTACAACTCAGGTAGGCTGGCAGCGGCACATTACGCCGCTCTTCAGCCATAGCGTTCTACAAGAGTATAAAACATGGTGAATGACAAAGAACAAAGTGACGGGCAAAAGAGAGAGGTCACAGAGACATAAAAAACACGGAGTCGTTCACATGTGACGATAACAACACGGAAAACACGTCGGCACGGCGCACAAAACACTAATGAGTCCGACGGCACAAGTGAACGTAGGAGTGGGACGGCGGACACCAAAAACACTATACGACGTCACACACACGAGACACAAAAGGCGACGATCTCCGGCGCGCGAATGTTCACTATACGTGTGCGAGTCCGGGGACCTGCCAAGAGAGGAGGAGGAGGAAGGGGAGTGGGAGAGCGAGAGGGGAGAGCAGAGATGCCACGGGCAGGGGAGATAGGGGGGAGGGAGGAAGGGGGAGAGGAAGCCCGGGGGAAGAGGGGGAAGGGAGGGGACAGGGAGACGGAAAAAGAAGGGAAGAGAAGAGAAGGGAGGGAGGGTGCCGAAAGGAAAGGACACGGGAAGTGGGGGGGCGGGGCAGGGTCAAAGTTGATAGGAGGGGTAGATGGAGGGGACGAGGACATCATCAGGGAGAGGGAGCTGGCGGAAGCCACCTTGGGAGAGGGTATGGAGGGTGGAGAGATGGAGACCGGGTGGGACGTGAGAATACAGGCGCGGCAGTGGGCGGGGGTGGAAGAGGATCGGGGAAATGAGCGGGTGAGGAGGATCAAGTTTACGTGAGGTGTACAGGATACGTATCCTTTCAAGGAAAAGGAGGAGGTGGGGGAAGGGGATGAGATCATACAGGATCCGCGTGGGGGAGGGGAGACGGATGCGATAGGCAAGGCGGAGAGCATGGCGTTCAAGGATTTGGAGGGATTTATAGAAGGTAGGGGGGGCGGAGAGCCAGGCTGGATGGGCGTAACAAAGGATAGGGCGGATGAGGGATTTATAGGTGTGGAGGATTGTGGAGGGGTCCAGACCCCACGTGCGGCCGGAAAGGAGCTTGAGGAGACGGAGTCGGGAACGTGCCTTGGCTTGGATTGTCTGGAGATGGGGAGTCCAGGAGAGGCGACGGTCGAGGGTGACGCCAAGGTACTTAAGGGTGGGAGTGAGGGCGATAGGACGGCCATAGACGGTGAGATAGAAATCAAGGAGGCGGAAGGAAGGGGTGGTTTTGCCTACAATGATCGCCTGGGTTTTGGAGGGATTGACCTTGAGCAACCACTGGTTGCACCAAGCGGTGAACCGGTCAAGATGGGATTGGAGAAGGCGTTGGGAGCGTTGCAGGGTGGGGGCAAGGGCGAGGAAGGCGGTGTCATCGGCAAACTGGAGGAGGTGGACGGGGGGCGACGGCGGCGGCATGTCCGCCGTGTACAAAAGGTACAGAAGGGGGGAGAGGACGGAGCCTTGGGGCACACCGGCAGAGGGGAAAAAGGTGTAGGAATCGGTGTTATGGATGGTGACATAGGAAGGACGGCGAGAGAGAAAGGAACCGATCAGACGGACGTAGTTAATGGGAAGGGCAAAGGTTTGGAGCTTGAAGAGGAGACCGGAATGCCAGACGCGGTCATAAGCGCGTTCGAGGTCAAGTGAGAGGAAGATGGCGGAGCGACGGGAATTAAGCTGTTCGGAAAGGAGATGAGTGAGGTGAAGGAGAAGATCGTCGGAAGAGAAGGATGGCCGAAAGCCACACTGGGTGACGGGAAGGAGGCGGTGCTGGCGGAGATGCTGGTGGATGCGGCGGGTGAGGATAGATTCTAGGACCTTGCTGAAGACCGAGGTAAGGCTGATGGGACGGTAGGAGGAGACGGCGGACGGCGGTTTGCCAGGTTTAAGGAACATGAGGATACGGGAGGTTTTCCACAGGTCGGGGTAGTAACCGGTGGACAGGACTACATTGTAGAGCCTGGCCAGGGTGGAGAGGAAAGAGACAGGAGCTTCACGAAGGTGACGGTAGGTGGCACGATCGTGACCAGGAGCGGTGTTGCGTTTTGTGCGGAGGGTAGCAATGAGATCCTGTGTAGTGATAGGGGCATTGAGTTCCGTGTGTGTAATGTTGTCCAAGTACTGGAAGCCAGGAGCGAGGGGAGGGGAAGAGGTGTCAGTTCGATTGCGGATATCCGGGAAGAGGGAGTAATCGAACTGGGGAACATCGGGGACGGAAAATACATCGGAGAGGTAGGAGGCAAAGTGATTGGCCTTACTAAGGGAGTCAGGGAAAGGGTGATCATCATGGAGAAGAGGATAATAGGGGGAGGGTTTAGTTCCGGTAAGGCGACGGAAGGCCGACCAGAACTTGGACAAGTTGATTAGTAGGGTTGCATTTAAACGGGTGCATGTCTGCCGCCAGTCCCGGCGTTTCTTAGCCGCGAGCAAATTACGAACGTGTCGCTGGAGTTGCCGGTGGCGTCGTAGTGTGTCCGGGTCACGCGTGCGGAGGAAGGCACGGTAGAGACGACGGGATTCACGGAGGAGGAGAACGGCCTGTGGGGGTAAGGTAGGACGGTGGGGGTGGATGGCGACAGTAGGAACGTGGGCCTCCACGGCCTCAGACAAGGTCCGCTGGAGAAAGGAGGCGGCATGGGTGACATCGTCAGGGTGGTGGTAGGTGAGAGGGTGGCTATCGACCTGGGTGGAAAGGGTATCCCGGTAGGCATTCCAGTCGGCTCGGGAATAGTCGTGGACATACTTAGGGGGAGGGTCAGTACGAGGGTCGGGGCGAGGGCGACGACCGTCTGAAACGGTGAGGAGGACAGGGAGATGGTCGCTACCAATAGGCTCCAGGACATCCACCGTTATGCGGCCAAGGAGGTTGGGGGAGGAGAGGATAACATCAGGAGTGGAGTTGGATTCAGGACGGGTATGCCGGGGGATGGGGACGAGGTCACCTTGAAGGGTGGAGAGGAACCGATGCCATCGCCGTAACTGGGCAGTGGAACGACTATGGATGTTGAGGTCAGCGGCGATCACGTAGGAGGAAAAGGTACGATCGACGTGGGAGAGGAAGTCGAAGGGAATAGGAGCGTTGGGGCGGACATAGATGGTGGCGCAGGTAACGGTAAGGCCGGGGAAGAAGAGACTAAGGATCAGGTGTTCGGTGGGGTCAGGAAGGAGAGGTTGGAGCCGAACGGGGATCTGGCGGTGGTGACCAATGGCAACTCCGCCACGCGCAATCGGGAGGGGATTATCGGAGCGGTGGAGGAGGTAGGGCGAAGTGTGGACTGTGTGGTGGGGTTGCAGGAAGGTTTCATTGAGGAGGAAGGCATCCACGCGGTGGGTGGCAAGGGTGTGCAGGAAGAGGTTCTTGTTGGTGGGAAGGGAGCGGATGTTGTTGAAAAGGATACGTTGCTGTCGCGCCATGACTGGGATTTAAACGAGGGTGTCAATACGGGAGAAGGTGAAATGGGCCTGGTTGTTGGAGTAGGTGGCGTACATCTTGAGTTGGAAGATGGAACGGGCAGCAAGGGAGATCTGCTGGAGGGTGTGAGGGCGCTGAAAGGGATGAACATTCTGGAGGACGATGGTGAGGAACCTGATGATGTCCTCAGCGGTGGGTGGGGGACGAAGGGAATTGCCAGGAGGGGTGGGGGCGTCCAGAGGACGGACAGGTACGGTGAGTTCAGGAGTGGTTGGAGGGGGTCGGGCTTTACACTTTTGGGAGTAGGTGGGATGAGGGAGATTGCAGGTATTACAGGAGGGAGGGGATTGGAGGTTAGCGCACTGCCGGAGGAAGTGCGCCTGCCGACAATGCGGGTAGGTGGGGGCCTCGCGGCACTCAGCTGTGGGGTGCGCATTATAGCGCAGACACCTCTGGCAGCGCAGGGATTGAGGAGGGGAACGGGAAGGGTCGACCTTGTACCGCTGGTGGAAGAGGAGGGCACCCTCCTTCAGGAGACGGTCAATGGAGGGGGCGTCCTCAGAGAAAACCCGCATAAGGCGGGTGGGGCCGGCCGAGTTGAAAATGCGGCGGACCGCCCGCACCTCCAGCGTGGGATGGGCCTGGAGCTCCGCCAACACCTCCTCCTCCGTGATCGACGGACTGAGCCGCGTGATCACGGCGGTGAGGGTCGGCGGGCGACGCGGGGGTTGGGGTTGGCGGGTAGGAGATGGAGAAGGAGCAGGGGTAAGGGAGGCGTTGGGACCAAAACGGGTGATGGGGAGACGGGAGAGGATGTCAGTATGGAGGGTTGGGCTGGGGGAGGAGATGAGAACAGAATCTCGGCGAGGAGTGAGGAGGGAGATGGGGGCACCAGGACAATGCTGGCGAAGGAAGAGGGTGAGGTTCCGGGCTTCAAGGAGAGAGGGATCAGGACGGGAGAGGAGGTAGCGGTAGGAGGAAGGGGGAGAGGAGGAGGATGAGGGGGCAGGGACAGGCGGGGAGACTTCCATGGCATCATGGGTGGGGGAAGGAGGACGAGGCGCAGCCTTTTTGGAGGCAGAGGAAGCAGGGGTGCCACCGGGGCGCTTGACGGCGGTGGAGGAGGTGTGGGGGATGGGAACAACGGGAATGTGGCGGGGAGGGGCAGGTCCCGGGGCCGGAGTCGGCGCCGGAGATGGTGACGGTGACGGTGAAGGCGACGATGACGATGACGGTGGCAGTGGCGGCGGTGATGGCGAAGGTGACGGGGAGAGCTGGGCGTGGGCAGTGGCCCGACGGGCCACCACCCGAGCTGGAGCTGCAGTGATAGGCTGGGGAAGTGGGGGGAAGGGATCAGAACGAGAGGAGCGGGAGGTAGAAGCGGGAGAGGGGGCGACAAAGATAGAGGGTGAAGGGAGAGTGAGGAGAGGTGGAATGGAAGGAGGGAGGTGGGACTGGGCACACCAAGTTATAGTGGTGGAGGCGGCGGAAGGGGAGGTATAGACAATGGCGGTGGTGGTAGTAGTGACAGTGGTGGTGGGGGCGGACATGACGGGAGAGAGAAACGAGAACGAACAGAACGAAGAGGAGAGGACAGAAACCGGGGACAGACAAAGACGAAGACGGATGAAGACGAAGACGGCCGTAGACCAGGGTCAGGACGGCGGCGATGGTGGCGACCAGGCGGCACCGGCGGTGGCGGCGGCGGCGAGCACCGGCAGGCGGCGGCGGCGGCGGCGGCGGTAGGCGGCTGCGGCGAGCACCGGCAGGCGGCGACCAGGCGGGGGCGGCGAGCCCCGGCAGGCGGCGACCAGGCGGGGGCGGGCGGCGAGCCCCGGCAGGCGGCGACGGCGGCGGCGGCTGCAAGGACCGGAAGGCGGCGACCAAGCGGCGGCGGCGGCGGCAAACAGACGACACGGCAGGGATCTTCCACGTCGAAGGCGCACCCTGAGAGTAGCCCAGGCAGTGAAACTCTTCGATGAAGAAGAGAGGGAATCCAACCCTCGAATCTCTATAACAGTTTTTTTTTTTTTTTTCTTTATTGTAATTTGGACACCCCATACAAGGTGGGCTGGCAGCGGAACAGTGTACTCCGCTCTTCAGCCATAAGCAGTACAAGAAAAAAGAAAGGGAGACAGACAAGTAACAGAATGGCGGTTTAAAAAACAGGAGATACAATAGTTAAAAAACATGAAGCCGTTCACACTTGACGAAACAAACAAGAAAAACCGTCGGCACTGGGCACAAACACTGACGAGGTAGATGACACACGTGAACGAAGGAGCGTGGACGGCGAAAAACACTGAGGCACAGACACGACGGCACAGACACGAAACCGAGGACGATGATCTCCGGCGCGCGAAAGTTCACGATGCGTGTGCGAGTCCGGGGACCTGCCAAGAGAGGAGGAGGAGGAGGAGGAGGAGGAGGAGGAGGAGGAGGAGAGGGAAAGCGAGAGGGGAGAGCAGGGACGCCACGGGCAGGGGAGAGAGGGGGGAGAGAGGAAGGGGGAGGGGAAGCCCGGAAGAAGAGGGGTGGAGGGAGGGGATGGGGGAAAAGGAGAGAGAAGGGAAGGGAAGAGAAAGGGGGGAGGGTGCCGCAGGGAAAGGACACCAGGAGGGAGGGGGGGCAGGGTCAAAGTTGATAGGAGGGGTAGATGGAGGGGACGAGGACATCATCAGGGAGAGGGAGCTGGCGGAAACCACCTTGGGAGAGGGTAAGGAGGGTGGAGAGATGGAGACCGGGTGGGACATGGGAGTACAGGCGCGGCAGCGGGCGGGGGTGGGAGAGGATCGGGGAGACGAGCGGGTGAGGAGGATCGAGTTTACGGGAGGTGTATAGGATTCGTATCCTTTCGAGGAAGAGGAGGAGGTGGGGGAAGGGGATAAGGTCATACAGGATCCGCGTGGGGGAAGGGAGACGGATGCGATAGACAAGGCGGAGAGCATGGCGTTCAAGGATGTGGAGGGATTTATAAAAGGAAGGGGGGGCGGAGACCCAGGCTGGATGGGCGTAACAGAGGATAGGGCGGATGAGGGACTTATAGGTGTGGAGGATGGTGGAGGGGTCCAAACCCCACGTTCGGCCGGAAAGGAGCTTGAGGAGACGGAGTCGGGAACGTGCCTTGGCTTGGATTGTCTGGAGATGGGGAGTCCAGGAGAGGCGACGGTCGAGGGTGACGCCAAGGTACTTAAGGGTGGGGGGTGAGAGCGATGGGACGGCCATAAACGGTGAGATAGAAATCAAGGAGGCGGAAGGAGGGAGTGGTCTTGCCTACAATGATCGCCTGGGTTTTGGAAGGATTGACCTTGAGCAACCACTGGTTGCACCAAGCGGTGAACCGGTCAAGATGGGATTGGAGAAGGTGTTGGGAGCGTCGCAGGGTGGGGGCAAGGGCAAGGAAGGCGGTGTCATCGGTAAACTGGAGAAGGTGGACGGGGGGGTGACGGCGGAGGCATGTCCGCTGTGTACAACAAGTACAGAAGGGGGGAGAGGACGGAGCCTTGGGGCACACCGGCGGAGGGGAAAAAGGTGTACGAATCGGTGTTATGGATGGTGACATGGGAAGGACGGCGGGAGAGAAAGGAACCGATCAGACGAACGTAGTTAACGGGAAGGGCGAAGGTTTGGAGCTTGAAGAGGAGACCGGAATGCCAGACGCGGTCATAAGCGCGTTCGAGGTCAAGTGAGAGGAAGATGGCGGAGCGACGGGAATTAAGCTGTTCGGAAAGGAGATGAGTGAGGTGAAGGAGAAGATCGTCGGAAGAGAAGGATGGCCGAAAGCCACACTGGGTGACGGGAAGGAGGCGGTGCTGGCGGAGATGCTGGTGGATGCGGCGGGTGAGGATAGATTCTAGGACCTTGCTGAAGACCGAGGTAAGGCTGATGGGACGGTAGGAGGAGACGGCGGACGGCGGTTTGCCAGGTTTGAGGAACATGAGGATACGGGAGGTTTTCCACAGGTCGGGGTAGTAACCGGTGGACAGGACTACATTGTAGAGCCTGGCCAGGGTGGAGAGAAAAGAGACAGGAGCTTCACGAAGGTGACGGTAGGTGACACGATCGTGACCAGGAGCGGTGTTGCGTTTGGTGCGGAGTGTAGTGATGAGATCCTGTGTGGTGATGGGGGCATTAAGGTCCGTGTGTGGAATGTTGTCCAAGTACTGGAAACCAGGAGCGAGGGGAGGGACAGAGGTGTCAGTTCGATCGCGGATATCTGGGAAGAGGGAGTAATCGAACTGGGGATCATCAGGGATGGAAAACACATCGGACAGGTAGGAGGCAAAGTGATTGGCCTTACTAAGGGCGTCAGGGAAGGGGTGATCATCGTGGAGAAGAGGATAGTAGGGGGAGGGTTTAGTTCCGGTAAGGCGACGGAAGGCGGTCCAGAACTTGGACGAGTTTATAGGGAGGGTAGCATTTAAACGGGTGCATGTCTGTCGCCAGTCCCGGCGTTTCTTAGCCGCGAGCAAATTTCGAATGTGTCGCTGGAGTTTCCGGTGGCGTCGTAGGGTGTCCGGGTCACGCGTGCGGAGGAAGGCACGGTAGAGACGACGGGATTCACGGAGGAGGAGGACGGCCTGTGGTGGTAGGGTAGGACGGTGGGGGTGGATGGCAACAGTAGGGACGTGGGCCTCCACGGCCTCAGACAAGGTCTGCTGGAGAAAGGAGGCGGCATGGGTGACATCATCGGGACGGCGGTAGGCGAGAGGGTGGCTATCGACCTGAGTGGAGAGGGTATCCCGGTAGGCATTCCAGTTGGCACGGAAATAGTCATGGATGTACTTAGGGGGAGGGTCATGACGAGGGTCGGGGCGGGGGCGACGGCCGTCTGAAACGGTGAGGAGGACAGGGAGATGGTCGCTACCAATAGGCTCCAGGACATCCACCGTAATGCGACCAAGGAGGTTGGGGGAGGAGAGAATAACATCGGGAGTGGAGTTGGATTCGGGACGGGTGTGCTGGGGGATGGGGATGAGGTCGCCTTGAAGGGAGGAGAGGAACCGATGCCACCGCCGTAACTGGGCAGCGGAGCGACTATGGATGTTGAGGTCGGCGGCGATCACATAGGAGGAGAAGGTACGGTCGATGTGGGAGAGGAAGTCGAAAGGAAGAGGGGCGTTGGGGCGGACATAGATGGTGGCACAGGTAATGGTAAGGCCGGGGAAGAAGAGACTAAGGATCAGGTGTTCGGTGGGGTCGGGAAGGAGAGGTTGGAGCCGAACGGGGATCTGGCGGTGGTGGCCAATGTCAACTCCGCCACGCGCAACTGGGAGGGGATTATCGGAGCGGTGGAGGAGATAGGGGGAGGTGTGGATGGAGTGGTGGGGTTGGAGGAAGGTTTCATTGAGGAGGAAGGCATCCACACGGTGGGTAACAAGGGTGTGCAGGAAGAGGTTCTTGTTGGCGGGAAGGGAGCGGATATTGTTGAAAAGGATACGATGCTGTCGCGCCATGATAAGGACTTATACGAGGGTGTCAAGGAGGGAGAAGGTGAAATGGGCCTGGTTATTGGAAAAGGTGGCGTACATTTTAAGGTGAAATATGGAACGGGCGGCGAGGGAGATCTGTTGTAAGGTGTGGGGGCGCTGAAAGGGATGGACGTTTTGGAGGACAATGGTGAGGAACCTGATGATGTCCTCAGCAGTGGGGGGGGGACGAAGGGAATTGCCAGGAGGGGTGGGGGCGTCCAGGGGACGGACAGGGACGGTGAGTTCAGGAGTGGTGGGAGGGGGTCGGGCTTTACACTTTTGGGAGTAGGTGGGGTGGGGGAGGCTGCAGGTATTACAGGAGGGAGGGGATTGGAGGTTGGGGCACTGCCGGAGGAAGTGCGCTTGCCGACAATGCGGGCAGGTGGGGGCCTCGCGGCACTCTGCTGTTGGATGTGCATTGTAGCGCAGACATCTCTGGCAGCGCAGGGATTGAGGGGGGGAACGGGAGGGGTCGACCTTGTACCGTTGATTGAAGAGGAGGGCACCCTCCTTCAGGAGACGGTCAATGGAGGGGGCGTCCTCAGAGAAAACCCGCATAAGGCGGGTGGGGCCGGTCGCGTTGAAAATGCGGCGGACCGCCCGCACCTCCAGGGTGGGATGTGCCTTCAGCTCCGCCAGCACCTCCTCCTCCGTGATCGACGGGCTAAGCCGAGTGATCACGGCGGTGAGGGTCGGCGGGCGACGCGGGGGTTGGGGTTGGCGGGTAGGAGATGGGGAGGGAGCAGGGGTGAGGGAGGCGTGAGGACCAAAACGGGTGATGGGGAGGCGGGAGAGGATGTCAGTATGGAGGGTTGGGCTGGGGGAGGAGATAAGAACAGAATCCCGTCTGGGAGTAAGGAGAGAGATGGGGGCGCCAGGGAAATGTTGGCGGAGGAGGAGGGAAAGATTCCGGGCCTCGAGGAAGGAAGGATCGGGACGGGACAGGAGATATTTGTAGTGACCGGGTGGGGAGGAGGAGGAGGAGGGAGCGGGGCCTGGTGGGGAGACGTCCATGGCATTTTGGGGTGGGGATGGGGGGCGGGGTGAAGCCTTTTTAGGAGCAGAGGAAGTGGAGGCGCCACTAGGGCGTTTGACAGCGGCAGATGGGCGGGTGGTGACATGAGGGACGGGAACGATGGGGAGGTGGCGGGAAGGGACAGGTCCCGGCACGGACGCAGCAGTCGGCGCCGGAGAGAGTGACTGTGACGGTGCAGGCGAATGTGGCAGTGATGGTGATGGTGACGATGATGACGGTGGTGGCGGGGGCGGTGGCGGCGGTGATGGCGATGGCGATAGCTGGGCGTGGGCAGTGGCCCGACGGGCCACCACCCTAGCCGGAGCTGCAGTGACAGGCTGGGGGAGTGGGGGGAAAGGATCAGAACGAGAGGAAGAGGCGGGAGAGGGGGCGACAAAGAGTGAGGGCGAAGGGATAGAGAGGAGGGGAGGGATGGAAGGAGGGGGGTGGGACTGGGCACACCAAGTGATAGTGGTGGAGGCGGCGGAAGGGGACGTATACACGATGGCGGTGGTGGTAGTAGTGACGGTAGTGGTGGGGGCGGACATGACGACAAGAAGAAGAAAGAAAAACACAGCACTAAAAGGACAGGACACACACTGGGAGACGACGGACGGCGACGGCGACGGCGAGAGGCAGGGACGCTGCTGCCGCGGACGGGGCCGGGGCGGCGGCGGCAGCGGCTGCTGCTGCTGCTGCTGGCTGGACTGCTGCTGCCACCGGAGAGCTGGCAGGCAGGCTGGCTGGCTGGCTGGCTGGCTGGCTGCGGGACCACCAGGCCGGGACCGGGAACTGCCGCTACTACTGCTGCTGGCTGGCTGGCTGGCTGGCTGGCTGGCACCTGTAACCCCTAACACTTCGATTAGCGCGAAAATGGCACTATCGAAGTGCGGTAACCTTGCGGTGTACCGCCGGAGTCTATTACAGTTTTTTTTTTTTTTTTTTTTTTTTTTTTTCTTTATTGTATTTCAATTCCCCATCGGTGCGGGCTGGCAGCAGCATATGCGCTGCTCTTCAGCCGAAAGACATAGAACAAAACAATAGAAGACATTTAAAAACAGCAAAGGAGAGAAGAAGGCGAACATAGATATACAAAAGGGAGAACATCATGGAAGGCAATATACAAAAAAACGGGGTGACTGTAAAATGGAGATAAAAAAAAAACTGTTTAAAAGTAGCACACACAAAAAGCCACACTCTGCGACGATTAAAAGAACACAAGGCACAGTATGACTGGAGCATGAAGGTGTTGACGGATGGCATAGCACACTGACGGCGAACCTCAAGGCAGTACACAATTAAAATCACACCTCTGGACGCACACGAGAAATAGCACGAAACACAACACTGATGTGGCACACTGATGATGATCAATACAGAGGATCTGCCAGGTTCAAGGAGATGAGGGAGACCTGAAGAAGGGAGGGAGGGGAAGAGATGGGGGAGGGGAATGGGGGTCGCTCGGAAGAGGGCCAGGTAGGGAGGGATGTGGGAAGGAGAGAGGCAAGTATGGGGTGCAGGGTCTCAGGGGAGGGGGGGATGGAGGAGAATCCACTCTGGGAGAAGGAGGAAAGAGGAGGAGGAGAAGGGGGCCCTGGGGAGGGGGGGGGGGGGAACAAGGCCGGGTTATAGTTGGAAGGAAGGGTATATGTCACGGCGAAGTTCGTCATCCGGGAGGGGGAGGCGTTGGAAATTGCCCTGATGAAGGAGATGGAGGGTGTGGAGGTGGAGAGAGGGAGGGATACAGCGATAGAGGCGCGGCAACGGGCGAGGGGTGGAGAGGAAGGAGGAAACCAGAGGGTGGGGGGGATCAACCCTGCGAACAATGTAAAGGATGCGGAGATGTTGGAGGAACAAGAGGAGGTGGGGGAAGGGGATCAGTTCATACAGGAGCCGTGTGGGGGAAGGAAGGCGGATACGGAAGGCAAGGCGGAGCGCATGGCGTTCAAGGATTTGGAGAGCCTTGTAAAAGCGGGTGGGGGCGGAGATCCAGGCGACGCTGGCATAACAGAGGATAGGACGGATGAGGGATTTGTAGGTGTGGAGGATGGTAGAAGGATGCAATCCCCATGTCCGGCCGGACAGGAGTTTCAGCAGGCGGAGGCGGGAATGGGCTTTCTGCTGGATGGTCAGGAGATGAGGGGTCCAGGTGAGGTGTCGGTCAAGGGTGAGGCCAAGGTATTTCAGGGTGGGGGTGAGTTGGATAGGACGACCATAAAGGGTGAGGTAGAAATCTTGGAGGCGAAAGGAGCGAGTGGTACGGCCTATGATGATTGCCTGGGTTTTGGAGGGGTTCAGACGGAGGAGCCACTGGTTACACCAAGTGGTGAACTGGTTAAGGTGGGTTTGGAGGGTACGTTGAGACCGTTGAAGGGTAGGATAGAGAGCCAGGAAGGCGGTGTCATCAGCATATTGGAGAAGGTGAACTGGTGGGGGTGGCTTGGGCATATCAGCTGTATACAAGAGATAAAGGAAAGGGGAGAGGACAGAACCCTGGGGGACGCCAGCCGTGGGATAAAAGAGACGGGAGTTGGTGTTGTGGAGGGTGACATAGGAAGGACGGTGCGAGAGGAAGGAAGCAACCAGACGGACAAAATTGATAGGCAGGGCGTAGGTTTGGAGTTTAAAGAGGAGACCGGGATGCCATACACGGTCATAGGCATTTTGGAGGTCAAGGGAAACAAAAATGGCGGAGCGACGGGAGTTGAGCTGGAGGGACAGAAGGTGAACAAGGTTGAGGAGTTGGTCGTCAGCAGAGAAGGAGGGTCGGAAGCCACACTGGGTAAGGGGGAGGAGGTGGTGTTGAGCAAGGTGCCGATGGATACGGTGGGAGAGGATGGATTCAAGGACCTTACTGAAGACGGAGGTGAGGCAGATGGGACGATAGGAAGAGGCGGCAGAAGGGGGTTTGTTGGGTTTGAGGAAGAGGAGGACGCGGGAGGTCTTCCACAGGTCAGGGTAGAAGCCAGTAGAGAGGATGACATTATAGAGATGGGCGAGGACAGTTAGGAAGGAATAGGGGCTTTCTCGAAGGTGACGGTAGGTGACACAGTCGTGACCAGGGGCCGTGTTGCGTTTGGACTGGAGGAGAAGTTTAATGTCTTGTGCTGTGATGGGAGTGTTGACGTCGGAGGGGGGCAACTGCCCCAAGTACTGGAGACTAGGAGCAAGTGGAGCGACTGAGGTATCAGCACGTTCCATGACGGTGGGGAAAAGAGAATAATCAAAGTGGGGATCATCGGGGATGGAGAAGACCTCGGAAAGGTGGGAAGCAAAGTGGTTGGCCTTACTGAGGTTGTCTGGGAGGGGGCGATCGTTATGGAGAAGGGGGTAGTGGGGAGCGGAAAGGGAACCAGTAAGACGATGGAAGGCAGACCAGTACTTGGAGGAGTTGATAGGGAGGGTGGCATTGAGTCGTGTGCAGGTCTGGCGCCAGTCCCGGCGCTTCGTTGCTGTAATAAGGTTCCGTACGTGTCGCTGTATTTGCCGGTGGCGTTGGAGTGTATCCCTGTCACGAGTGCGGAGGAAGGAGCGATAGAGGCGGCGGGATTCACGGAGGAGGAGGACAGCCCGCGGAGGGAGAGTGGGACGGTGTGGGTGGATGGTTTTAGTAGGAACATGGGCCTCCACGGCGTCAGTAATTACCGTCTGAAGGAAGGACGAGGCGCGGATGATGTCGTCAGGATGGCGATAGGTAAGAGGGTGGCTCTCGACCTGGGTGGAGATGGAGTCCCGGTAGGCATCCCAGTTGGCACGGCGATAGTCATGGACGACCTTGGGAGGGGGTGCAGGTTGCGGAGCTGGAGGGGGGCGGTTTGCAGACGTTATGGTGAGAAGGACAGGGAGGTGATCGCTACCTGTGGGGTCAAGGACGGCGACAGTGATACGCCCAAGGAGGTTGGCGGAGGCAATGACAACATCGGGGGTGGTGTTACTTTCGGGTCGGGTGTGCTGGGGAATGGGAACAAGGTCACCCTGGATTGTGGAGAGGAACTGATGCCACCGCCGAAGGGCAGCAGGAGTGCGGCTATGGACGTTGAGGTCGGCGGCAATCACGTAGGTGGAGAAGGTGTGGTCAACGTGTGAGATGAAGTCATAAGGAAGAGGAGCAGTGGAGCGGACATAGATGGTGGCACAGGTAATGGTGAGGGAGGGGAAGAAGACGCTAAGGATAAGGTGTTCAGTGGGGTCATTGAGGAGAGGTTGTGGCCGGACGGGGATATGCTTAAGGTGGCCAATCGCGACTCCACCCTGCGCACGAGGACCAGGAGCATCAGTGCGGTGGAGGATATAGGGGGAGGAGCGGATAGAATGGTGGGGCTGGAGAAAGGTTTCGTTCAAGAGGAAGGTGTCGACCTGGTGGTGGGAGAGGGTGTGCATGAGGAGGTATTTGTTGGAGCGGAAGGAGCGAATGTTCTGGAAGAGGATGCGAGACTCGTGCCGCGCCATGACGGGAAGGAGGGGGGGAAGAGAGGGAAGGGAAGAGACTTAAACTAGGGTGTCGAGGCGGGTGAAGGTGAAGTGGGCTTGGTTGTGGGAGTAAGTGGCGAAGGTGTTCAGGTGGAAAACAGAGCGAGCAGCAAGGGATATTTGTTGGAAGGTGTGCGGGCGCTGAAAAGGGTGAATGTTTTGGAGTACAACGGTAATGAACCGGATGATGTCCTCGGCCGTGGGGGGTGGACGGAGGGAATTGTTAGGATGGACAGGAGGATCGACGGGACGAACTGGGACTGTAAGTTCAGGGGTGGCTGGAGGGGGTTTAGCTTTACATTTGTGGGAGTATGTGGGATGGGGGCCATTGCAGGTATTACAGGAAGGAGGAGCAGCGAGGTTGGGGCAGTTCTTGAGAAAGTGGGAGGCCTTGCAATGGGGACAGGTGGGGGGGTTTTTGCAGTTGGGAGTCAGGTGGTCATTGTACATCAGGCACCGTTGGCAACGGTAGGATTGGGGAGGGGATTTGGAGGATTCAACAGGGTGGCGACGGTGGTATATCAGGGCACCCTGGGTGAGGAGATGGTCTATGGACGGGGCGGACTCTGAGAATACCCGCATGAGGTAGGTGGGACCAGAGGCATTGTGGATACGGCGAGCAGAGCGGATTTCCAAGTCCGGGTGGGAGTTCAGTTCTACCAACACTTCATCCTCTGTGATCACCGGGCTGAGCTTGGTGATCACAGCGGTGTAGGTGGGGGGGCGACGGGGAGGCTGGGGCTGACGAGGAGTGGAAGCGGAAAGGAAGGGTGTCAGAGAGGCGTGGGGGCCAAACATAACTCGTGGGAGTTTTCGCAGGAGGTCTGTGTGAAATGATGGGGACGGGGACTTGATAAGGACTGAGTCCCTGCGGGGAATGAGTTGGGAGATGGGAGCACCAGGTAAGTACTTTCGTATTTCCTTGGTGAGGGTACGAGCGTCGAGGAACTTAGGATCGGGAGTGGACAGGACAAAGGTGTGGAGGGTGGGGGCCAAGGTAGGGGTGGCAGGAGGAGGGGTGGTGTCCATGGTGACGGCAGGGGGAGGGGGAGGTGGCGTTGATTTTTTGTGGGAAGTGGCGGGAGCAGAGTCGGTAAGGACGCGCTTTTGGGGTTTTTTGGAGACTGGAGGCTGGGAGGAGGGGAGAGGGACGGGGAGGAGAGGGAGGTGGCGGGTGGCAGATCCCTGTGGCGTAGTGGAGGCACCGGGAGAAGCAGCTGGTTCAGTGGTGGCGATGGTGGCTCGGCGCAACGTGATGCGTGCGGGAGATGCAGAAGACGAAGCGACGGGGTCGGTGAGAGAGGGGAAGCCAACCACCTGAGGGGCGGCAACAGAGGCGTACGTGAGGGCGGGGGTAGTAGTGGGAGCTGTTGAGGGTGTGGAGGCTGGAGGAAGGGTGTAGAGGTATGGGTATACAGCAGGGGAGGAGATAGGGGGGTGGGTAAGTGGAGGAAGGGAAGGGGAGGTGGAAGGAGGGAGGCCAGAGGCGGCACTCCAGGAAGTGACTGTGGGAGAGGGGGAGGGGGAGGTGTAGATGACGGTGGAGGTGGGAGTACTCATTGCAGACGAACGGCGACGGACAGACGGACGTGCAGCAGGCGGCGTCGGCGTCGGCGATGGGAGCGGCGAACAGCAGGCGGCGTCGGCGTCGGCGTCGGCGGCGAACAGGCGGACGAACAGCAGGCGGCGGCAGCTGTGACGACGACGGCGATGGACAGCCAGCAGGCGGGCGGACGGACGGACGGACGGACGGACGAACGAACGAACAGCGACAGCAGCGGGCAGACAGACAGACACACACACACAATCTTCGAAGACGGAGATTCCACCCTGAGAGTAGCCCAGGCTTTGCAATCTGACGCTTTCGAAGGAGGGGATCCAACCCTCTAGATGTCTATTACAGTGGCAGGTTTAAAATCTAAATAAAACCTTGCCAGAAAAGCTTACGGGTACGACTTCAATTCTTCACAGATAATCAAAAGAGATGGGTACATATTGCTATTTTATTAGCATACTAGAAATAAATTACTGATGTAGCTGCGGAGATGTTTGTTACATGCAATATTATGGTGCTAAAATTGCCAATGTGAACTGAAATTTAAAAAAACATTGGAGTATTGCGGTGTTCCTCGGTGTTGCCAACAGATGGCAGCTCGAGACGCTGCCTCAGAACGTATGGCGATCATTTAATCCCCGTCACTTATCGCCGTCCTCAGTTCGTGATTGGCCGAAAACGAGTCGTTTTGGCGGTTGTTTGTATTTCGTCATTATTGGAAGTGGCAAGTCCTAATTATTTGAGTCGCACTATTAACCTTTTTGTCTATGACGCGAAAAAGTGTTCTGCTAGCAATGCATTGTAGATTCGTTCGCTGCGGAACTATTGTGTGTTTACGACAGTGTAAATGCCCTAAGTGTAAGAGAATGATGATCTCCGGCGGTACACCGCAAGGTTACCGCCCTTCGATAGTGCCATTTTCGCGCTAATCGAAGTGCTAGGGGTTCCAGGTGCCAGCCAGCCAGCCAGCCAGCCAGCCAGCCAGCAGTTCCCGGTCCCGGTCCCGGTCCCGGCCTGCAGCAGTGGTCCCGCAGCCAGCCAGCCAGCCAGCCAGCCAGCCAGCCAGCCAGCCAGCCAGCCAGCCCTCCGGTGGCAGCAGCAGTCCAGCCAGCAGCAGTCCAGCCAGCAGTAGCAGCAGCAGCAGCAGCAACAGCCGCCGCCGCCGCCGCCGCCGCCCCGGCCCCGTCCGCGGCAGCAGCGTCCCTGCCTCTCGCCGTCGCCGTCGCCGTCGCCGTCGCCGTCGCCGTCGCCGTCCCCCAGTGTGTGTCCTGTCCTTTTAGTGCTGTGTTTTTCTTTCTTCTTCTTGTCGTCATGTCCGCCCCCACCACCACCGTCACTACTACCACCACCGCCATCGTGTATACGTCCCCTTCCGCCGCCTCCACCACTATCACTTGGTGTGCCCAGTCCCACCCCCCTCCTTCCATCCCTCCCCTCCTCTCTATCCCTTCGCCCTCGCTCTTTGTCTCCCCATCTCCCGCCTCTTCCTCTCGTTCTGATCCTTTCCCCCCACTCCCCCAGCCTGTCACTGCAGCTCCGGCTAGAGTGGTGGCCCGTCGGGCCACTGACCACGCCCAGCTCTCCCCATCGCCTTCGCCATCGCCATCACCGCCACCACCGTCGTCATCGTCACCATCACCATCACTGCCACATTCGCCTGCACCGTCACAGTCACTATCTCCGGCGCCGACTGCTGCGTCCGTGCCGGGACCTGTCCCTTCCCACCACCTCCCCATCGTTCCCGTCCCTCCTGTCACCACCCGCCCATCTGCCGCTGTCAAACGCCCTAGTGGCGCCTCCACTTCCTCTGCTCCTAAAAAGGCTCCACCCCGCCCGCCATCCCCACCCCAAAATGCCATGGACGTCTCCCCACCAGGCCCCGCTCCCTCCTCCTCCTCCTCCTCCCCCTCCCCCTCCTCCCCACCCGGTCTCTACAAATATCTCCTGTCTCGTCCCGATCCTTCCTTCCTCGAGGCCCGGAATCTCTCCCTCCTCCTCCGCCAACATTTCCCTGGCGTCCCCATCTCTCTCCTTACTCCCAGACGGGATTCTGTTCTTATCTCCTCCCCCAGCCCAACCCTCCATACTGACATCCTCTCCCGCCTCCCCATCACCCGTTTTGGTCCTCACGCCTCCCTCACCCCTGCTCCCTCCCCATCTCCTACCCGCCAACCCCAACCCCCGCGTCGCCCGCCGACCCTCACCGCCGTGATCACTCGGCTTAGCCCGTCGATCACGGAGGAGGAGGTGCTGGCGGAGCTGAAGGCCCATCCCACCCTGGAGGTGCGGGCGGTCCGCCGCATTTTCAACGCGACCGGCCCCACCCGCCTTATGCGGGTTTTCTCTGAGGACGCCCCCTCCATTGACCGTCTCCTGAAGGAGGGTGCCCTCCTCTTCAATCAGCGGTACAAGGTCGACCCCTCCCGTTCCCCCCCTCAATCCCTGCGCTGCCAGAGATGTCTGCGCTACAATGCACATCCAACAGCAGAGTGCCGCGAGGCCCCCACCTGCCCGCATTGTCGGCAAGCGCACTTCCTCCGGCAGTGCCCCAACCTCCAATCCCCTCCCTCCTGTAATACCTGCAGCCTCCCCCACCCCACCTACTCCCAAAAGTGCAAAGCCCGACCCCCTCCCACCACTCCTGAACTCACCGTACCTGTCCGTCCCCTGGACGCCCCCACCCCTCCTGGCAATTCCCTTCGTCCCCCCCCCCACTGCTGAGGACATCATCAGGTTCCTCACCATTGTCCTTCAAAACGTCCATCCCTTTCAGCGCCCCCACACCTTACAACAGATCTCCCTCGCCGCCCGTTCCATATTCCACCTTAAAATGTACGCCACCTTTTCCAATAACCAGGCCCATTTCACCTTCTCCCGCCTTGACACCCTCGTATAAGTCCTTATCATGGCGCGACAGCATCGTATCCTTTTCAACAATATCCGCTCCCTTCCCGCCAACAAGAACCTCTTCCTGCACACCCTTGCTACCCACAGTGTGGATGCCTTCCTCCTCAATGAAACCTTCCTCCAACCCCACCACTCCATCCACACCTCCCCCTATCTCCTCCACCGCTCCGATAATCCCCTCCCAGTTGCGCGTGGCGGAGTTGCCATTGGCCACCGCCGCCAGATCCCCGTTCGGCTCCAGCCTCTCCTTCCCGACCCCACCGAACACCTGATCCTTAGTCTCTTCTTCCCCGGCCTTACCATTACCTGTGCCACCATCTATGTCCGCCCCAACGCCCCTCTTCCTTTCGACTTCCTCTCCCACATCGACCGTACCTTCTCCTCCTATGTGATCGCCGCCGACCTCAACATCCATAGTCGCTCCGCTGCCCAGTTACGGCGGTGGCATCGGTTCCTCTCCTCCCTTCAAGGCGACCTCATCCCCATCCCCCAGCACACTCGTCCCGAATCCAACTCCACTCCCGATGTTATCCTCTCCTCCCCCAACCTCCTTGGTCGCATTACGGTGGATGTCCTGGAGCCTATTGGTAGCGACCATCTCCCTGTCCTCCTCACCGTTTCAGACGGCCGTCGCCCCCGCCCCGACCCTCGTCATGACCCTCCCCCTAAGTACATCCATGACTATTCCCGTGCCAACTGGAATGCCTACCGGGATACCCTCTCCACTCAGGTCGATAGCCACCCTCTCGCCTACCGCCGTCCCGATGATGTCACCCATGCCGCCTCCTTTCTCCAGCAGACCTTGTCTGAGGCCGTGGAGGCCCACGTCCCTACTGTTGCCATCCACCCCCACCGTCCTACCCTACCACCACACGCCGTCCTCCTCCTCCGTGAATCCCGTCGTCTCTACCGTGCCTTCCTCCGCACGCGTGACCCGGACACACTACGACGCCACCGGCAACTACAGCGACACATTCGAAATTTGCTCGCGGCCAAGAAACGCCGGGACTGGCGACAGACATGCACCCGTTTAACTGCTACCCTCCCTATAAACTCGTCCAAGTTCTGGACCGCTTTCCGTCGCCTTACCGGAACTAAACCCTCCCCCTACTATCCTCTTCTCCACGATGATCACCCCTTCCCTGACGCCCTTAGTAAGGCCAATCACTTTGCCTCCTACCTGTCCGATGTGTTTTCCATCCCTGATGATCCCCAGTTCGATTACTCCCTCTTCCCAGATATCCGCGATCGAACTGACACCTCTGTCCCTCCCCTCGCTCCTGGTTTCCAGTACTTGGACAACATTCCACACACGGACCTTAATGCCCCCATCACCACACAGGATCTCATCACTACACTCCGCACCAAACGTAACACCGCTCCTGGTCACGATCGTGTCACCTACCGTCACCTTCGTGAAGCTCCTGTCTCTTTTCTCTCCACCCTGGCCAGGCTCTACAATGTAGTCCTGTCCACTGGTTACTACCCCGACCTGTGGAAAACCTCCCGTATCCTCATGTTCCTCAAACCTGGCAAACCGCCGTCCGCCGTCTCCTCCTACCGTCCCATCAGCCTTACCTCGGTCTTCAGCAAGGTCCTGGAATCTATCCTCACCCGCCGCATCCACCAGCATCTCCGCCAGCACCGCCTCCTCCCCGTTACCCAGTGTGGCTTTCGGCCGTCCTTCTCTTCCGACGATCTTCTCCTTCACCTCACTCATCTCCTTTCCGAACAGCTCAATTCCCGTCGCTCCGCAATCTTCCTCTCTCTTGACCTCGAACGCGCATATGACCGCGTATGGCATTCCGGTCTCCTCTTCAAGCTCCAAACCTTCGCCCTTCCCATTAACTACGTTCGTCTGATCGGTTCCTTTCTCTCCCGCCGTCCTTCCTATGTCACCATCCATAACACCGATTCCTACACCTTTTTCCCCTCCGCCGGTGTGCCCCAAGGCTCCGTCCTCTCCCCCCTTCTGTACTTGTTGTACACGGCGGACATGCCGCCGCCGTCACCCCCCGTCCACCTTCTCCAGTTTGCCGATGACACCGCCTTCCTTGCCCTTGCCCCCACCCTGCGACGCTCCCAACACCTTCTCCAATCCCATCTTGACCGGTTCACCGCTTGGTGCAACCAGTGGTTGCTCAAGGTCAATCCTTCCAAAACCCAGGCGATCATTGTAGGCAAAACCACTCCCTCCTTCCGCCTCCTTGATTTCTATCTCACCGTTTATGGCCGTCCCATCGCTCTCACCCCCACCCTTAAGTACCTTGGCGTCACCCTCGACCGTCGCCTCTCCTGGACTCCCCATCTCCAGACAATCCAAGCCAAGGCACGTTCCCGACTCCGTCTCCTCAAGCTCCTTTCCGGCCGAACGTGGGGTCTGGACCCCTCCACCATCCTCCACACCTATAAGTCCCTCATCCGCCCTATCCTCTGTTACGCCCATCCCGCCTGGATCTCCGCCCCCCCTTCCTTTTATAAATCCCTCCAAATCCTTGAACGCCATGCTCTCCGACTTGCCTATCGCATCCGTCTCCCTTCCCCCACGCGGATCCTGTATGACCTTATCCCCTTCCCCCACCTCCTCCTCTTCCTCGAAAGGATACGAATCCTATACACCTCCCGTAAACTCGATCCTCCTCACCCGCTCGTCTCCCCGATCCTCTCCCACCCCCGCCCGCTGCCACGCCTGTACTCCCACGTCCCACCCGGTCTCCATCTATCCACCCTCCTTACCCTCTCCCAAGGTGGCTTCCGCCAGCTCCCCCTCCCAGATGATGCCCTCCTCCCCTCCATCTACCCCTCCTACCAACTTTGATCCTCCCACCCTCCTCCTGTGCTTGCTCCTCGGGGCACCCTCCCTCCCTTCTCTCCCTTTTCCCTCCCTCCTCCTTTTCTCGTCCCTCGTCCCCCGGGCCCCCCCCCCTCCCCTGTCCCTATCCTCCTGTCCCCGTCTCCTAAGCCATGGCATCCTCTTTTCCTCCCCTCTCCCCCTCCTCATCCCTGTTGCCCTCTTGGCAGGTCCCCGGACTCGCACACGCTCAGTGGACATTCGCGCGCCGGAGATCACCGCCATCAGTGTATCGTGTGTGCCGTCATGTTTAGTGTTCAGTGTTTACCGTCACACTCCATCGTTCACCAGTGCCATCGTCTCCTTCAGTGTTTGTGCGTCGTCTCAACAGTTTGCAGTGTGGCTTATCGTCGAGTGTGAACGGCTCCGTGTTTGTTTCTCTGTGTCTCCTGTTTTATTGCCCACCATTTTGTAACTTTTATGTTTTTCTCCTGTTTTTGCTGATTGTACCTTCTATGGCTGAAGAGCAGCGTAGTATGCTGCTGACAGCCTGCCTGCTGTACAGGCTTTAAAATAACAATAAAGTAAAAAAAAAAAAAAAAAAAAAGAGAATGATGTTAGCTGTAATGCGTTTGCATTAAGGCATTTCTTTCATATGTAATATGTAATGGACCCCCTTGCGTTTTACGTAGTTAGTGCAATTTACGTACATTATATGGGTAGAAATAGTCGTTGAGGTCACGTCCTGTATTTAATGTCAGTTTTCCGATTTTACCACATATGTTTTCTGATAAAAATGTTTTAAATATGGTGCGAAGCACAACATTAGGCTACAGCTCAGAATAGTCTACTACTACTATTGTATATATTTCGTTTTGGTGAGAGGGGCGGGAGTAACATCACTGTAATTCACATGCTGAAAGTGCTGCCTCGTTACTTGCAGACTGTATTGGAGCCCACTAGTGATACGGTATATCATGCACACTATTTGCAGCTATGGTTCTGTATTCTTTTGTAATTCAGAAGTAATTTAACGAATCATCCGTGTGTGCTAATGTAGCTATCGAAAGGGGTTGTGTTTCACTATCGCTTATAGTGAGATCTTTGTTGAAATTTGTGGTTATTCAGGTAGTACAAAAAATGGTAAATTTTGTGCAGGTAGGCTATAGTCTACAAAGATCCTTTTCCATGTCGTATAATCTCACCCCCCCCCGAAATTAATGAGAGGTGTGAGAACTAGTGTTACTGCTATGGATACAAAATATACAAGGTAACATTGGAAATCCCAATGTGAGTACTCGAAGATCCGTAGGGATAAAAATACGCCAAGAATTCAGGGAGTTAATGAAAAATATATTCCGTAATACAGCCTATACGCCTATATTTATTTGACGGAAATTCGGCTCGGAACAAGAGTAATAAATTTTTAACATTTTTTTGTCATTGTTTGCTATGTATGCGTAGACTGCCATTGTCCAGATACTAAACAGAGTTGTTAATTTCCCATTATAGACCCCGGCATTATGATGTTGGTAGAAATACTGATTGAAAGTGGTTGTTAAATGGCTCGTGTGAGGTTGAGGCGTCAATAGTTTGCACGTGAAACCTTTACTGAAACTGGCACCACTATGTTGCTGGTATAAGGGGCTGTTAAATGCTAGTTTGCTGTTATCTTGTGTGTGTGTGGGGGGGGGGGGGGGGTGCAGTATGCAGTATAAGGTATTGCATTTGTCGTCAACTGTTATCTCTGTTTGTTAGTTAATTAAAGTATTCAATGGTTGTAGTACATTGTTCTGATAGAGATGGCAGGGAGAGGGGGGGGGGGGGGGGTTGGATTTATGGTGATTGTACGTAAATGTCCCAAAAATGTTGCCGGGTTATTGATTCAGGAATATTGATCAAATAGATAATGCGTGTCACTTCAGCAAGTATTGTCACCATAGCTGTGGCATGCACTGACCGTGTGAATTGTGCTGCATTAGTGCTAGAGCAAGAAGTCTGTGTTATGATCTGAAGGCTGGTTGCATACAGCTCTCCATGCTAATCTCTTTATTCATCGTATATAACTATTAAGAGAGAGAGAGAGAGAGAGAGAGAGAGAGAGAGAGAGAGAGAGAGAGAGTGTTTTACATCTTTAAATGTTTCCACCCTATCATTTAGAATCTAAATAACTAGACCTACTTGTAGTATCATGTGATTCATTTTCTCTTGGTGTGTTTGTTGATTGAATAGCCCCCCATGTATACTGCTGGTTCACAATGACTTTAGTGCTTCTGGGACAGTCAGTAACCTATAGACTGTTCAGTCATACTTGTAGTTTCAGTATTTCCAATATTATGTAAAAAAAAAGTCCTTGGGGTTTGGTATATTAATAATTTACGCTTAGTGTTTTTCACTACTATTTCAGTAAATATTTTTGCTGTATAACAGTACCAACATGAAGTTAAATGAATAATGATATAACTAAATATTGAAGGTACTTGTCTTTTAGGCTCCTTATGTTTCATAATAGTTTTACTGTCTCTAGGGGCAAATCAGTGGTCCCGTTTTTAAAAACCAAGTGACACTACCTCTTCACACAGTCACTGCACAAGGTATATTACACATGTAAAAAAACCGTCTTCGTTCCAGGAGAATGTGGAAGCTTCTCAAGCACTTTATGCTTTTAAGGATACAAATTGAATGCCATAGGATGGATTCTTTTTTTCTCCTGAGTTCAATTCAGTGCCTCATTACCTATTCTTCTACTTGTCTAAACTTCAGCATACTTCAATAACACCACAAATTCAAAATCTTCTAGTGTTTCTTGTCTGAACTAATAATTGTCTTCGCCTTACATCTGTGAAAGGCTATGCTACTGTCAAACAATCTCCAGAAAGCATTTGTTAACCCATACATTTTTATTTTTTCTGCCTGAACTTCTGAATTGTTGCCCCCCTGTTTATGTCCTTTGATTCTTACATCTGCGATCTGGGTTCAGTACCTTTAGCTCCCTGTATTTTAGCAATTTTTAGAACATTTATTTTGGAGAACAACAGTTTTTCGTTACTTTAAAGTGAACAGTAACTCCAGACTGCAACAAACCTTTATTTTTGTTTTGAGGTTATCGGTTTTGGTCTGTTGGATCATCTTCAGACCTCATATTGAATTATGAAAACAGAATTATAGGGATATACTAATATATAAAATATATTACAATTAATATACAAATTATACCTATGATGATGGTAGGTGGTAGCAGTGGACAGACCAGGCGTTAAGACTCTATGAACGTTAACTGCTAAGGAGAGGAATGCAGGTGTTGCTTAAATACCCAATGCATTGCCCACTGCATTCTGATTTACATCAGTGATAGCAAACGTCAAACATTTGTTACAGTAGTGTGTACAGAATGGTTACACAAAAGCTAATAACAAATGAAGAAATTAGTTCTTGTATAATATAAAGAAACTGCTATACACACTATTTTGTCAATCTGAGATAAAAATCTATACAAAAGAGATAATCAGTCATTGGTTGTGAGAATACTTATAGCCCTATGTGGAGATTTATTGCAAACTAGTTGATTGTAGGGCAGCAGAGATGGTGGGTAAATGACAGTAATGGTTCCCATGGAGATGGCATCGTCATATCAATATGTTTCACACAGTAGTAGTGAATGTCAGGGCTGCTGTTTGCTTCAGTTCGTATGTATTCCTCTGTTATTTCTCCAAATGATGATTGTAACTTTGTGCTTATTATTGTTTGATGGGCATTTTGTGACTAATCTAGAATCACAGTACCTCTTAACTTGGCTGCTTATGCATTTGTTTTATGTTTGTCACTACTGAAATTATATATATATTATAACAGTACAATATACTATATATTTAACACTATCATATATTATATTGTAGCGTTGTAACCGATATTTTTGTACACCTGACATTTTGTATGCTTGTTTTGTGGAATGACGGTAATCAACTAAGTTCATTTTTTTACACTTCAGTTTTCTTATGCTTGTTTTATGTATTTGACTGCCTCGATGGCTCACTGAGAGTTTGATGTAACTTCATATAATGTCTCTTTCATGCTTTAGATATTTTTACCCTGAATCAGTGTCACTGTTAGCTGTTAGTTACATGGTTAGTTAGTTAGTTGCGTGTTCCATTGATCAATCGCATGGTACATTAGCCGTTACGATGTGAATATTTTACCCCTTTCTGTGCCAAAGATAGGTTGAGCAAAGAATAGTGTAGGTCTTTCTTTTTTCTGGTATTATAATCATGAATGTCACTGTTGTTTTTAAACTGGTTCATGTTGTTGAGAACAAATTTCATTAGTGAGTAGATGTATTTTGAGGCTGTTGTGAGAATTCCCAATCTTTTAAAAAGATGCCTACAAGATGTGAGACTATCAACCCCACACATTATCCTAACCACTTTCTTTTGAGCAGTGAATACTTTTTGTCTAAATGTTGAGTTACCCCAAAATATTATTCTGTAAGACAATAGAGTGAAAGTATGCAAAGTATGTTAGCTTACTAATGCCTATATCCTCACAATTGGCAATTATTCTGATCGCAAAAGTTGCTGAACCTGGTCGCTTTAGGAGATCTAAAATATGAATTTTCCAATTAAGATTCTCATCCATATGTACACCCAAACCCTGTCTATTGTCTACTTTCTTCTGTTGGTGTGTTATATTTATTGAAGGAACTGTACTTTTTGCAGTAGAAAATGGGATGTACTGTGTTTTTTCAAAGTTTAGAGCAAGTCCATTTGCCAAAAACGAATTAATGACTTTTCCAAAGGTCTTATTTGTATCATTTTCAATTGGAGTTTCTTTTACTGGATTAATAATTATGCTTGTATCATCAGTAAACAGTGTCAGTTCAGCTGCCTGTTTCAGATAGGGAGGGAGGTCGTTCACATATATGAACAACAGAAGGCGACCCATGACCGAACCCTGTGGAGCACCTAATGTAATTTCACCTCAGTCAGATGAAGTGGCAAACTTATTTAAATCACTTGACCCATATAAGGAAACTTTTTGCTTTCTGTTCTGTGGGTAGACTTAAGCCACTCATACGCTATTCCATTTATACCGTAGAATTGTTATTTCTGTAACATAATGTCTTGGTTCACACAATCAAATGCTTTGGACAAGTCACAGAAAATTCCTATTAGTGACATTTTAGTATTTAAAGACTGTTATGTGGACAGTGAAATTGTATATTGCTGTCTCATTGGAACAGCATTTTTGAAATCCGAACTGTGATTTACTAAGTATCCCATTACTGTTGAGATGGCTAACCACTCTTGAGTACATTACTTTCTCGAAGATTTTTGAGAATGCTGTAAGCAAGGATGCTGGGCGATAATTATTGACATCTGTGGAGTCCCGCTTCCTGTAGAGAGGCCTGACAATGGCATATTTTAACCTGTCTGGGAAAATACCTTGAGTTAGTGATACATTACATATGTGACTCAAAACATCAACTGTAATTGCTCCACATTGTTTTAATATCTTATTACAGATGTCATCTACTCCAACAGAGCATTTATTTTTCAGAGATTTAATCATCTTAATTATTTCACAAGATGTTGTTAGGTGAATCTTCTTCTTCTTCTTCTTCTTCAGTAGCTCTACAGCCCTTGGTGAGCCTTGGCTTCTTCAACAATCTTCCTCCACACTTCTCGGTTATTTGCTGCTCTTTTCCACCCCCGGACTCCCATACTGGTGTTATCCATTATTACCTCATCGATACATCTTCTTCTAGGTCTCCCTTTTCACCTGACTGAATGGATCATACCTTTCATCATTTTCTTTGGAATTCTATCCTCTGCCATTCTCTCAAAGTGTCCTAGCCATCGTATTCACTGTGATTTCACAAATTTTACTATGTCCCTGCCCTGTATTAACTCTTGTAATTCGGCATTGTAGCGTATTCTCCAGCCTTCTTCCTCCTTTATTGGCCCATAGATTTTGCATAGTATTTCCCGCTCAATGCTTCTTAGAGCATTTTTATCGTGTTCTGTCAATGTCCATACCTCTGAGCCGTATGTGATAATTGGGCAGACTAGGGAATTATATATTAGCAGTTTAGTTTTTCTTGTAACAAAGCTATTTTTGAAAAGCTGCATATTTGCAAAGTAAGCTCTGTTTCCTGCTTGTATTCTTTCCCTTATAGCCTTTCCAATACTGTTATCATTTGTTATTAGGGCTCCCAAGTAGTTAAAAGAGGACACTCCATTGAAGCATTTCCCATTGATGTTTAGGCTTTTAGGGGTTCTTCTGGCCTCAGATTGTGACATTACTATATATTTTGTTTTGTTTTCGTTTACTATGAGCCCAATTTTTAAGGCTTCTGTTTCCATTGCCCGGTATGTTTCTAGGAGTGTATTGGTATTTCTTCCTACTATAGCAATGTCATCAGCGTATGCACATATCTGGCTAGTTTTCATGAATATGGTGCCCCTTTTGTTGATTTTATTTACTGCACTATGCAGGGCTATGTTGAATAGGACAGTGGAGAGACTATCCCTTTGCTTCACACCTTTATTAAAGTCAAAGCTTTCACTTGTTCTGCTAAGGACCTTTACTTTTGCTCTTGTCTCTGTCATTGTCATTCTGATTAGTCTTATTAATTTAGCACATATACCAACTTCTTTCAGTACTCTGTATAGTTCTTGCCGATTTATGCTGTCAAAGGCTTGTTTGAAATCGATGAATAAAAAATGCAGATCTATATCATATTCATAGAACTTTTCCATCATTTGCCTTATCACAAATATTTCATCAGTTGTTCCTCTGTCTGGTCGAAAGCCACACCGATATTCCCCTAGTATGCCTTCTGCACACTTCCGTATCCTTTCGTTTAATATACTTGTGAAGATCTAATAAGCTGTACTTAGGAGTGTTATACCTCTATAGTTTTCACACTCTGTTCTGTCCCCTTTCTTACAAATGGCAATTTTCCAATTATCTGGTATAGTTTCTGTTTCCCATATATCTGATATTAATGTGTGCAGTTCCTTTATTACAGCCTCACCACCAGTTTTTATTAATTCAGCAATTATGCTGTCTTCCCCAGGGGCTCGATTGTTTTTTGACTTGGGCACAGCCTGGGAAACCTCTTGTAGTGTTGGCTTTCTTGCCTCATTGGTTTCATTGTCTACTTCCAGATCCACTCTTCCCTCCTGTGCAGCTGTCTCTTCATCTTCTAGGCTGGTGCTTAGTGTATCTTTGAAATACTCTGCCCATCTTCTCACTATCTGTTCTTCCTCCCTTATCATTTTCCCATCTTTACTGGAACAGGCCGTTGTTTTTGGTTGGAATCTATTCTTCATTTTGCCTATGGCATGATAGAACTTTCTTATTTCACTCTGTTCCTTTAGTTCTTCTAGTTCTTGAAATTTCTTCTTATTCCACTCTCTTTTCTTTCTCTTGCACAGTCTGTTAGCTCTTCTCCTTAATCCTCTATATTGTTCCACATTATTTCTGGTTTCTCTCTGTAGCACTTTTGTTCTTGCCCTGTTCTTTCCCTCTATTGCTGACCTGCAATCTTCATCAAACCACTCCTGGGTTCTTCTGTTCCTTCTTATGAATATTATTTCCTCTGCAGCATCCTTAGTGGCTTTTTCAAACCTGTTCCACCTTTCATCTACTCCTACTGTGGTCTCTTCATTGCTCAGCTTTCTGCTTAGTGTTACTTGGTATTTTTTTTTACTTCATCAGTGATGTTCAGTTTGTCTGTATTCAATTTCGTCATCTTTGCCATTCTGTTGCCATTTGTTAGTGACAGTTTCTCTCTCAAGACTGATTTTATCAAAAAGTGGTCTGAATCGCAGTTTGGTCCTCTGCAGCTCCGCACATCCGTAACTGACGTGGAGTGGCATGCAATCACTAAAATATGGTCAATCTGATTGACTACTCCATTGGCTGCAGACTTCCAAGTACCCAGATGGATCCTTTTATGTGGAAAGCAGGTACTTTTAATAATCATATTATTCCTTGCTGCGAATTGGCATAGTAAGTCTCCATTCTCATTGTTTTCTTCATGTAGTGAATATTTTCCAGAAGCTCCATACGGATGTTCATTCCTCCCTATTTTTGCATTAAAATCTCCTATTACTAGCATCAGGTCATATTTAAGTACTGCACAGTATACTTTTTCCAAGTCAGTTGATCAACTGACATGCCTGCACTGCACAGCCTTTTACATCGGCATGACAACAACTAAACTGGCTGAGCGCATGAACGGACGCAGATGAACTGTCCACCTAGGAGATGCCCAATACCCAGTAGCGGAGCATGCCCTCCAGCATAATTCTAGGGACCTAGGAACCTGCTACACCGTATGTGCCATTTGGCTTCTCCCACTCAACACCAGTCTCTCTGAACTGCGGAGATGGGAAATTGCACTCCAACACATCCTTTCGTCCCGCCATCCCCCTGGACTGAACCTACATTAAACAACCTCACTCCCATTCACTCTTCAGTCTTCTCAGCCATTCATGCATCTTTTCATCCTACATAGTTGTGTTTATCTTTATACTATATACCTCTTTATTTCTGTATGCGTCCTCTTTGGTTTGAAGCTGGCAGAGTACTTACAGTAGAATATCTTTGGCTTCCCTCTGACAACCATGCCTCCATCCTTGCAACCCTCCCTATTTTCCTTTCCCTGTTGCTTCATAACCTGGGTTGTGAGTAACTGAATCTCCTTTCCCTTCTTCCCTTTATTTCCCCTCTCTCCTCCCCGATTAAGGAACATTTGTTCCGAAAGCTAGGAACGTAAATTTTCAGTTCTGTTTTATGTGTATCTATCGGCTGTACTGAGCTGAGGTAAGTACTGGCCAGCCCCTCTATCTCTTTGTTAGTATTTGTTTCACATCTTTATACGAGATTTTCCATTAATCTTTTAATTGTATGTTAAAGTCATCACATAGCAAAATATTAGTGTACTTTGAGCTGTACCCCTTCAGTGTTATGATTAGCCATCCTGTGTCCCTTTTTGTTAGTTCTGCAAATATAATTAAGAGTGGCAGTCTGAAACAGAAAAGCAGGCAACTTCATCTGTGAACCAGTGTTTTGCTACGCAAGCAACATCTACAGGTTCTCAATAGTTTTCTGTGAATATTTAAAGGTCTGAACTTTTTTGGCTTTTGGAAGAAAGCACAAAATTGAATTTTTGTGTGTGTTTATGGAAGAGGGATTGTTTTGTGCCCTAATGCTAAATTTGGATTTTTTGGTTTTCACTGCTGATCCAGTAGAAAGCAGCCCATTTAAACAGTTTCTGTGTGACATAGTACCCAGCACTACTACAGGCTTGAGTCTGCAGAGTATTTGTGCTTTACAGTAGCTTGCAATGAGTTTGTTCTGTAAAACACACATAGACCAGAAAAGATAATATAAGTAATTTTCGACCTTAATTTCCAGAGGTATTAACATCTAGAGACCTCAGTTGTAGAAAAATATGAAACAGTATTTCATTCAGCAGTCTCAAAGTGAGAACATAGAGAGATTCTTCAGTCCCCTCCATATCCCTGCAATGGGGACAGTGAGGAAAATAACTGCGGCACACAGTCATGTAAACAGCCAGTCTTCCCTCATTCCATTTGTGGAGGGACCAGGAAGATTGTAGCATCAGTTTAGGTTAAAACATCAAAATGTTATGTCTCGTAATACAGAAGAGTAGCAGTGACTGTTGTGCATCTCGTAGTGAAGAAATATCTAAGAAACAGGTGTTGCGCAGTACACCAGAACTACATATATGTTACAGTTCGTTCACTGCCCAATTCCACTGCCATGTGTGCTTGTGCATTTTTCTGGCATATCTAAAGTATGCCAATTTGAAGATGCATTGTTGACATTCCGATTTTTTCACTGATGTCCAGTTATCAGTTCAGGTGCATTTGTATGTGTTTAAATTGAGCTTCATATCAGGAAAATAATGAGAACATGGGGAAAAAATCTTGTTGCTTTATTACAGTGTGAGCCTTCAGTGTGTGTTGAATCAGGATAGCACTATGCAACAATGTTTAAGGGTTGCATGCTCCATTTTAGTACAGATAGTTGTATCTTCAATTTATTCTAGAGACTAGTAAAGTTACAGGGTGCTACTATTTGTACATGTAGTTCTAATTCCGATGGACTGTAATTTGGCTTTTATCAGTTTAGTGCTATAACAGAATCATGTGGCATTGCTGGAAGAAATAAATAAATGGCTTTGAAGATGCAAATTCACATTATTAGGGAATAGTCAGTAATCAAACATTCAAAATGAAGAAATATCACAGCAGGTAAAGATTAACATGAAATAGGCACATCATGTGTGATGGAAGTAGATCTAACTTTGATGGTCTAACATTTAAGCAAAATTCTTCAGTTATCACTGTCTTGCTTCACATTCTTGTGGTGTTTGTAACTCTTTGCACAAAAACCAGCACAATACTGCTTAAGTGGCTAATTAGGCAAACACTGCTTTAAATTTAAGAAATTGAGCATTAGTGCCTCCAAAATAAATCCATACAGTGCTACATGTGAATTTCCTGGAAGGGCATTGTTTAACTCTCTCTAGTACTTTATTCAAAGAACTGCTCCCTTATTTTGTATTCCTCATCTGGATAGAATTTGATAAAACAATTGCCTCAAGCTCATTAACTCCATATGTCCCCTCTGAACAACGTGATGCAGTGCTGCACATGGTCACATTAGGCTCCAGGCCACAAGAAATCCCCAGCAAGATTGAGACAAGAAGTGTTTGAGCAGAGCCAACATACAAGCATGAGCTGCGTATGTCATTGCATTTGTGCGAGCGTTGTAACGCCCATTTTCTGGAGTTGGGAAGTAACACTCTGGCAGCTGCTCATCCGAACCTGTAGTCACTGTCACCCACTCAATAGCATGTCAGTCTGTTGTCACGAAGCTGAAATCTTACTAAGTATTTGATGGAATGTACAAGAAAAGTGTACACATCATCACAGCTGTAGTCAAGTTAGTATTACTTTGGCTGTTTCAGTTGAAAATGTTTTTCAGACTTATCTTGCATAATGTTTTCTCGAAATAATTATATATATGAAAATTTATGCAGCTAATAGTTAATAACAAACATCGCATTCTTTGACAATCTGAAAATTAGAAATTTTCAGTCTTTGTAAAATATTGACTTTATTCTCAAAAATAAAATTAGAACAATTGTAAACAAAAACAGAATTTTTGTATATGTGAAAACCTGAAGCATAATAAATTTATATAAATTGTTGATGGTGTACAGCAACCTGCCACAAACTGGGTTAGGGTTACTTTATTCAAAACATACCAATACCCATTCCAAATTTTGAACAGTTCATCATGAGCCAGTTATTCATGCTTTCATCAATACAGATGCAGAATGGAAGCTTGAAGGAAAAAAAAAAAGGGGGGGGTCTGGTGAACTAAAAAATTCTAGACTGACCACAGTACTTCTTGAATAAAGTGACCTGATACCAATTTGTGGCAGGTTGTTGTACATCGTCAACAATCTATTTTATATAATAACCGAGATCTTCAATTACGCCTATATATAACAAAATTGCAATAATAATATCTTCACTGTAACGTGGTTTTTGATTCATTTAAGTTTACATTTGTGGTCACTAATTTTCGTGGTTCAGGGTAGATGTTGTGAAAAGGATCGATACGAAAAATAAAAATATATTATCAGCAAAATGTTTTGGCTATCAGATATGTGCAAAAATATGTTCACCTGTGGAATTACTTATGTATGAAAATTAATTAAAGTCGGGCCGTAATTTACATGGGATCGATGATTTCAATTGACATGCGAAAAATTAAAGAAAACAAGATTTATTACACAGTCGAAACAAAAAAGGAAAGTTAATTGAAACATGTTATGCACGTCCTTGAGAATGTATTATCTAATATTACAAGTGACACATTGAATATTAGTGTCAGTTGTGGAAATATCTTAATGCTCAATCAATTAATGAAGTGTCATCTAATGCACAAAATTCAGGTCTAAAGAAGTATAATGACAAAGGTTAGAATTTAAGACCAGAGGAAATATCTGCAAGAGAACATGGAGCTATTTCTGAGATTGAATATTATCATGTAAATTAATGAGTCTAACAGAATTTGGAAAATGTTATTTAGAAGTTGAACTGTTAGTCTTTATAGCTAATATTCTCTCCCCAGAAATGCATATTGGTTTGATTCCTTATTATGTCATGCACTAGATTTTCATCAAGGTTTAACTTTTAAGTAACTGATGTCTTAACGAAATTGACACCAGAATTAGAATAAGCACATAAAAAATATTATCTTGAACAGTGAATCTAAGTGGGAAAATGGTTTCAAATTTCAGAGTATTTGGACGCGTTCTTCTTGTACATTATTTAAAAAAAATACACAAACTTTCAGAAATAAACAAAGGAAGAAAGAAAATGTAGACATTGTCAGGAGCTAAAGTCCTGAAAGATGGAAGAGCCTCAGCTTGATTTCTCACATTGCTTTTCCCTAAGCTGCCAATAATTCTGAGGGAATGTCATCTACTCCAGGGGACTAGATTCAACTGAGGTCTTTCAATGCTCTGTGATGTTCTTGCAGTATCATGTTTCCTACTTCATGTTAACCTGTGGCGTCGATGTGGTCGACACCAGCATCGATATACATTTGTCTCTAGACTCCGAGCATTGTCCTTGGACGCTAAGCTAAGATTATGTGTGCTCTCTTCCGCCATGGCCAATTCTTTATAAGCCTTGCTTGTGTAAAGAGGTGAATAAATGAACTGCTGTTAAAAAGGTGTTGTTTGGTGTAACTGACCCAAACATCCACCTCACTGGTGACCCCGAGTTGTAACATCTTCAGTTTTCACCATTTTACTGTGTCCGCGGCCTCCGCTACCAGTTATTTTTGCTTGTATTACGTTGACACAGCATTCGAACAATGACTTCGGCTCCACGCCTAACACCCGATTTTGTGACAAATGTGCACCGTGTTGCTGGCGATGTACACCCGCCAGGATTGCAACACGGTGTTTCTCCTTCGACAACTCCCCTGGTGTCGCTCGATATTTTCGAGCCTGCAACAACAAGTGAGGTTAGGAACACGCACGACTCTGGTTACCGAACGCCTACGTTCCTGCCACCTCATTTGCCTACCTCCACCAACCGTGCCACCACGACTTACGGCTCTCGATGCAGTGCGGTACCAACGTCGAACTCCATTAATGTTTCATTGGACAACTTTCCACTGCCGGAGCAACGATTCTCGATGCCCTTCTCCATACAACCCCACGTTAGCTACAGCCACGTGGTCGGCTCTGCCAGGCTCACAGGCCTTTCACCTCAGCTTCCAACCATGCTTGCTGCTACTTCTGTCCCACATCAATGTGTGTCTTACGACTTCGGCACATCAGCCTGCAACATGAACAGCAAGTGGTCTAGTGCACCTAATGACAACCTACGTTCTACTACTACGCCCCAATGCCCTGTGCCACGGCACTCACCTTATCCGAATGTGATTTTGAGTGGAGTGACTACGAACCACTCACTCCATGTTCGGCATCACTATACACACGGTGCTTCGGTTCAGCCCAGACCTCCTCCGCCTCCCTGCCACACAGGTGATTACTGCTCAGCTCTCTTGTCGAGCTATCAGTGTGTTAACATGCGCCAACAGTTCATGAATTATTTCTCACCTGTTGCATCCGCGCCGGCTCCAGTCGAGCTTCCACAACCGTTTCCAGCACAGCCGGGTGCCTCTCCTGCGCAGCCATCCGCGACGTGACACATCGTCCTCCACCGCAATGTGCCACCTTCACTCTGCCGCAGGGCCAGTTTGCAGCTCCATCGAGCTCCATGGCCGCGAAGGCTCGAGAATGCTCCTGCCGCCCACACTTTGGACTTCACATCTGCTTCCACACTTCACCCCCAGGCGGCTTCCAGGGTGCCACCACTCACAAAACTACCGAAACCGCCTGCATTCCCCATCGAGAACCCCGAATTCTTGTTCGCCTTAGTCGAGCAGATCTTTCAATATTATTCGCTTGATGGCCACTCACAGTGTATTTGTCTCGTGAACAGTCTCCACGACCGTGCTGACTTGATTCATGATTTAGTTACCACACCACCTCAGGTAGACGTATACACTTCTGTCAAGAGGGCGATACTGGAACGTGTTCACGGACGTCGACTGAGAAGGTCCAGCAGCTCATCTACGAGGAACAACTCGGCGACTCGACTCCATCACAGCTGTGGCGCCGTCTATGACTCCTTGTTAACAATCAGGCCATGCCCGATAACACGCTCTTGCCAATCTGGATCAAGTAACTTCCTCTTTCTGTCCAAACTGCCATCTCTTGCCTTGAATATCAAGCAACTGACGTACTTATCCGCACCACTGGCCAGGCTCATTCTGCACTACAATGGAAGCTTCACACCCGGCAAATTGAACCCGCCTCCCGCCAATAGCTTCGACCTCCCCCTGCACGCCACGGATGCCGCATTAATTTGGACACTGGTAACCACTCGCCAGCACTGCCGATGGCCTCGCCCCCTCCTGTAGTCAACTCCTCGGCAGGCACGGACCCTCGTCCTTCCCCCTCGGCTACGGGCTCTCTGCAGGATGCACATCCACATTACCCCTATTGCTACTTCCACACACGTTTTGGTGATGCAGCAAGGAACTGCAGACCGCCTTGCTGTTTCCCAAACACTGGTCGCGGGTAGGTTAGGGTGCCACCTCCTGCACACAAGACAGGCACCTCCCAGTGCTTCACTCAGTTCGTGAACGACCTAACATTTGTGGACGCTTATATGTCAGAGACATGTCTTCGGTACAACTGTTCCTCGTTGACACAGGTGCTGATGTGTCCTTACTGCCCACGTCTCTAGCATCCGAGAACATTCGTTCCTACCACACGTCACTACAAGCCGTCAACTCCACTAAACTGCAGTGCGTTAGTTCGGCATCCCACCCTGTTATGCGCTCTCCCAACTGCGAGCTCCAGTGGACTTTCCTGGTCTGTGATATTGATGAACCTATCGGTAGGCATTGATTTATTGCGCCACCACAAACTTTCCCCAGACATAGTACGCAACACCGTGTTTCATCACCCAACAAACACTCTTTCGCTATGCTCCGTTGAGCCCTCGCTCCCTGGATGCATCTGTTCGTGCTCAACTAGTACCCACATGCTTGTCTCTTTAGATTGCGCTGCAAGAAATTACAAGTGCTTGTTCGAGCAAGAAAACGTCGCTCGCCTATGCAAGGAAAACTTCGAGCTCTCCCTCTGGCTCCATGAAAATCAGCTCCAGCTCTCCAACGCAGCAAAAGAATTACGGACACTGCAGCAAGGTCAGTAAGTGCGCCGAATCTGCTTGTAGTCCCAGCAATCGAGCCTCCGTGTGCTTACCTCCCGCTACCCCTCGCAACTCTGCTATCAAGACTGCCAAAACGTGTACTGACAGTTCCGCAGGACCACACCCTCCTAACACGGCAGCGTTTGCCACTCGGCGCACGCGTATGCACAAGCGCAACGAGCATCACGTGTTCCCGAACTGACAGCTATCACCCCTCGCGGACAGCACCTCAAACTATGCAACTTCGTCTCCTGAGCACCATCGTGTGACCGCCACTGACAACACGAACAGTTCACTCGCGCCAAGCGTTTCGCCCACGACCATGCTGCCACAGGCTGCGCCCTCAGACAATGGACTCACTAATGGCTCATGAGCTCTACCGAGCTCACCTGACCTTGGTGCCACTGCTTCGGGTCGGCGGCCATCTTGTCGTGTTGACTCCTGGGCCACGACCACACCTCGCCTGCCACACATTGTAAACAAACCACCCCCTGCGCCGCCGGCAACATTTCCGTCATCACCAACAGCACAGTTCACAAACTTCGCCTCACGCCAGGTCCCCTGAGTACTGGAGAGTAAACCACGTCGACTTTGTCTCGAGCGCCTCTCCAAGCTTAAAAAGCAGATTTCTGAACTTCTAAGCTCCGGCGTCATTGAAGCCTCTGCCAGTAGCTGGTCTACGCCCATTCATATGACACCCAAGAAAGAACGGTTCCTGGCGCATGTGCAGAGACTACCATCGACTAAATGCACAAACAATTATGGACACCTACCCCATACCAAACATTGCCGACTTTACCACTTCCCTCGCAGGTGCGACCACGTTCTGTCATTGATTGCAAACAGACCTACCACCAGATCCCCATGTTACCTGAAGACATCGAGAAGACAGCAATCACCACCTCAATCGTGTTATTTCAGTTTCGATTCATGCCCTTTGGTCTGAAAAACGCAACCCGGACCTGACAACGCTTCATCAACAAAGCGCTATTCGACCTAAAATTCTGCTTTGCATATCTTGATGACATTCTTGTGTTCAGCTCCTCTGTTGAGGACAACATTCAACATGTGCAAAATGTATGAACACTCTCATGGCAGCAGGCATTGAGATCAAACAGGACAAATTGCAGCTACATCAACCCGCTGTCACTTTCCTTGGTTTTCGGGTTTCTGCCGACGGCATTTCACCGCCCCCTGAGAAGGTACAAACAATACTAAACCTACCCAGATCTGCATCATTCAAAGAGCACCGGCACTCTCTGGGGACGGTTAATTATTATCACCGACATCTACCTCAGGCTGCGGAGATTCAGGCTCCACTGACGGACGCCTTGGCAGGCACCCACACTTCTCAATCTCGGCCCGTTCCATGGACCCCTGCTATGACTGACTCTTTCACCAACCTCACTCGCAGTTATTTAGAAGTTGATCTGTTAGTCTTTATAGCTAATGTTCTCTCCCCAGAAATACATATTGGTTTGATTCCTTATTATGTCATGTACTAGATTTTCATCTAGGTTTAACTTTTAAGTAACTTATGTCTTAGTGAAATTGACACCAGAATTAGAATAAGCACATCAAAAATATTATCTTGAACAATAAATCTAAGTGGGAAAACGGTTTCAAATTTCAGAGTATTTGGACGCATTCTTCTTGTACATTATTTAGAAAATACACAAACTTTCAGAAATAAACCAAGGAAGAAAGAAAATGGAGGATGTCTATCCTCAGGAGCTAAAGTCCTGAAAGATGGAATAAGCTCAGCTTGATGTCTCACATTGCTTTTCTCTAAGCTGCCAATAATTCTGAGGGAATGTCATCTACTCCACGGGACTTGGTTCGACTGAGGTCTTTCAATGCTCTGTGATGTTCCTACTTCATGTTAACCTATTTCCACTTCTTGTTTAACAGTATTGTCCTGAAGTTTGTCCCCCTACATAATCTCTGTACACATGCCTTCCACCATCCAGCCTCTCCCCTGTTTGATTAGTACTGGTTTTCCATCTGGGCTCTGAATATTTATGCAGATGGTTCTTTTTTCTCCATTTTGGGCACTTCAGTATTTCTGTGGGTGTCATCCATCTTTTCTTAAGTTGATCATGTTCCTACACTCTTGCAACTGTCCTCAAGCCATTCCTTCTTAGCCATTTTGCATTTTGTTCTATCCGGATGCATCAGTCATGTGCATTCTACTCTTATACAGCCACATGTTCTGTATGTGGTTTAAAGCACTGTCTACTTGCGATCGTTAACAGTAAACCTGTTGGTCATCAGAGGACTTCCATCTCGTGTGTGATAAAACTTGACACATTCCTCTAAACGAGCTTTGATTTATGAAATCCCTCCTGTCGTATCTTGGGTGTAAAATCGAGACTTCAGTATCATAACTAAGTTAGGGATGTGAGGTGCTGCAATCCCTGTGTACACATTTGCCCAACAGATGTGCTGTTTACAGAGTTAGTGATGGAATGACTCGTAATTTTCACAAGCCGGAGGCTGCTGCTATGCGTTTATCTGTTTCCTTGTAGGAGGTATCCCCTGCTACTAACGATAATTTTATATAGGTCTGATGCAGGCATCGTATAATTTCTGAGTCGTGATCGGATGTGAACATTGGACACCATACGTCTCCAGAAAGCTATATTGTGCTCATATCACCTAAAACTGCTGCTGCTGTGTCTTATGGTGGATACTATAACACATAGGTTGATTTTAAATAAAAGACACTTACAACATATGGAAACCGGAAGAGTTAGCTCGCTTTGTGCACAGTCCCCAAACTACAGTCCAAAGGTTATTCACGAGCTATACATTTATTACTCATCTCTCACATTAACGGAATAGCTGATAATTCTACGTTCCATTTCGACTGATTCCTTATATTGCAGTCATGTACGTGAGCACTGTTTCACTGCTACCAGTCCCCGGAAGTTGTCACCCATCCACAAAACTCATTCCCCAATTCAGACAAGTGCTGTCGATCAATCATTATGCAGTAATCAACACTGCGCCAATGTGCAGATGGGATGGAAAAGACATCACCAATGTACTGTAATAATAAGCATAATAGTTGATAGTGCGAACAATTTTACAGTAACTTCAACACCAGCCAATGGTGTAACAGCATGTCCCCCCAATTTCAGTATCATAGCTAAACCAAACCTTCTCCACTCTGCGAGTATCACTGCGAACGTGGATAGATGACTGTGCAGTGCGCCCATTCAGTCTTAATTCTCGAACACATAAATCATCAAAGTATACCAGACATGGCTCCACATATTTCTAACAATTCGAGCATAGTGATTAATTTACCATCTATCTCTATGCGTATGAGAGCCACACAGCATTCTTGCTGTCTTAGGGTAAAATTAGAGTGAAAGACCCTCCTCACACTGTCATTGACAAACCAGCCATGCACCATCGTTACCAAATTAATCTGCAACCATCCAGGAGAATACTGCTATGTTCCACATCTCTTGAATGAACTGAGATTTACGAGTACTCACCAATCCAAGTGCACGAGATTTCTCAAGATGCGCCCACATCGAGGAGCTTAGCATTCCTTATCGAAGAATAGTAACAGATTTCAAAGTGTTGTGATGTAATAGCAGATGGTTAAGAACAACAATAAAGGACTGATTTTTATGTGTGATGGAGATTGAGACAGCTGAAGTTCGAAACATTTTTACGTAAATCAACCAAGCTATCAACTCGAAAGTATTGTTCTATAGTGTAAGATCAGTACCTCGAAGGGATCGGTAAGAGAGAACATAAACACACGCACTCCCAAGGCTACAGCTTTCTGCACTTAAAAAGGGCTATAATGTTAGATCACCCGCGTCTCCATCCTATCAGTCATATGGACTGTAGCGCTGTTAATATTCCAGTGTAAGAAATAAATTTCAAGCACGTGACATACATCCTTTTTCCTGGTTTCTCTATGAAAAACTATGTTATCAAACCATAAAATAAAAAAAACTACTCCCATAAAACGTTTGCTCTGCGTGATATGAGCACAATATAGCTTTCTGGAGACGTATGGTGTCCAATGTTCACATCCGCCCATGGCTCAGAAATTATATGATGCCTGCATCAGACCTATATAAAATGGTCGTCAGTAGTGGGGAATACCTCCTACAAGGAAACAGATCAACACACAGCATTTGAAGTGAGCTGTGCACGAAACAATAACCACAACAACAAAATAGTGGAAAGTAAAAAGCTGGTCATTTGGAGGATACCCTTACTACGATCCAGGTAACTATGGGCACAAGGTCAAACAGTCATTACAAAACTATTCCCCGTAAGAGACAAGAAGAATACCCTCCAGCTTCAAGGAGAATGTAGTAATTCCTATTCGAAAGGAGGCAGGTCACAAGTGTGAATACTACCAAACCATCTGCTACTTAAGTGATGGCTGCAAAATAATGACAAACTACTTTGAGAAGAATGAAAAATCTGGATGACACCAACTTCAAGGGAAATGAATTTGGGTTTTGTAGCGATGCAGTTGAGGAAAGGCAAACTACTCTTTGTACAACTTTTAGATTCAGAGAAAGCTTTTCTTTCAGAATGTTTGAAACATTGAACGTGGTTGGGATAAAATGTAGGGTCTGAGTGGGAACAGACTTGACCACAAGATTTTTTTTTGGAGGTTACCTGTTTTGGTATGTTTTATGTCATCTTCAAACCTCATATTAAAATATGAACATATAATAGCATTAGAGGGATGCAGTAATATATAAAACACATCTTTCATAACAAATAATAGAAGCAGAACTTCTACGCATGACGGTATGCAGTGCCGGTGAACGGAGCCAGCGTTAGGACTCCAACGCTAACTGCTAATGACAGCAAGGCACAGCTGTTACTCAGATATGCAATGCTCTTCCCACTGCACGCTGAATTACATCAGCGATTGCACATCAGGCATACAGGACCTAAAGCAATAGTTGCTGTACAATACATACAGAATGGTTACGCGAAAGTTAATAAATGAGAAAATAGATGCCTTGTTGTTGTTGTTGTTGTCTTCAGTCCTGAGACTGGTTTGATGCAGCTCTCCATGCTACTCTATCCTGTGCAAGCTTCTTCATCTCCCAGTACCTACTGCAACCTACATCCTTCTGAATCTGTTTAGTGTATTCATCTCTTGGTCTCCCTCTATGATTTTTACCCTCCAAGCAGAACTCCAGTACTAAACTGGTGATCCCTTGATGCCTCAGAACATGTCCTACCAAACGATCCCTTCTTCTAGTCAAGTTGTGCCACAAACTTCCCTTCTCCCCAATCCTATTCAATACCTCCTCATTAGTTATATGATCTACCCATCTAATCTTCAGCATTCTTCTGTAGCACCACATTTCGAAAGCTTCTATTCTCTTCTTGTCCAAACCAGTTATCATCCATGTTTCACTTCCGTACATGGCTACGCTCCATACCAATACTTTCAGAAACGACTTCCTGACACTTAAATCTATATTTCATGTTAACAAATTTCTCTTCTTCAGAAACGCTTTCCTTGCCATTGCCAGTCTACATTTTATATCCCCTCTACTTCGACCATCGTCAGTTATTTTGCTCCCCAAATAGCAAAACTCCTCTCATTTCCTAATCCAATTCCCTCAGTATCACCCGACTTAATTAGACTACATTCCATTATTCTCGTTTTGCTTGTGCTGATATTCATCTTATACCCTCCTTTCAAGACACTGTCCATTCCGTTCAACTGCTCTTCCAAGTCCTTTGCTGTCTCTGACAGAATTACAATGACATTGGCGAACCTCAAAGTTTTTATTTCTTCTCCATGGATTTTAATACCTAATCTGAATTTTTCTTTTGTTTCCTTTAGTGCTTGCTCAATATACAGATTGAATAACATCGGGGATCGGCTACAACCCTGTCTCACTTCCTTCCCAACAACTGCTTCCCTTTCATGTCCCTCGATTCTTATAACTGCCATCTGGTTTCTGTACAAATTGTAAATAGCCTTTCGCTCCCTGTATTTTACCCCTGCCACCTTCAGACTTTGAAAGAGAGTATTCCAGTCAACATTGTCAAAAGCTTTCTCTAAGTCTACAAATGCTGGAAACGTAGGTTTGTCTTTCCTTAATCTAGCTTCTAAGATAAGTCGTAGTGTCAGTATTGCCTCACGTGTTCCAACATTTCTACGGAATCCAAACTGATCTTCCCCGAGGTCGGCTTCTACCAGTTTTTCCATTCATCCGTAAAGAACTCGTGTTAGTAGTGTATGATTCTAATACAGCACCTATATTGAATGATTTAATTTCCAAGTATGCATAGCTTCTATAAGCCATGCTTAGTCTAATATGGTTTTTTCAGCCTTCTGACTGGTTTTATCCAACCCATCATGATTTCTACTTCTGTAACAGTCCTTCCTTTCAGGCTGGTACTTGCATGTGGTGTATTCCAGTCTCAGTCTGTCTCTAGAGTTTTTACCCTCTACAGCTTTCTCCAGTACCATGGAAGTTGTCCCCAGATATCTCAACACACACCCTATCATCCTGCCCTTTTGTATTTTTTCAATGTTTTCCACATTTTCAGCCATTTTCACCATCGTTCGTTAACACCAGATGTGAAACACACTATCTCAACTTTTGATTTTCCCACATTATGTGATGCAATTCCAAACAATAATGTGTTCCAAACCTAATTCTCAGAAATTACTTCCTCAAATTAAAGATAACATTTGATACTAGTATGCTTCTTTTTTTGCCAGCAATGCCACAGTTGGTTGTGCTAGTCTGTTTCTTGCTTCATCTGTTCCAAGCTAGCAGAACTTCTGCAGTTCACGTGCTTCATGTTCCCCAAACTTGATGCTATGTTTATTGCTGATCTCATTTCTGCTACTCCACTTTACTTCCACCTTTCTTTAGTTTCCTCTGATTCCATGAAGTGTGCTCATTAGACTGTTCATTCCATTCAAGAGGTGCTGTAATTCTTCCTCACTCCCACATTGAGGATATCAATGTAATGAGTGAATCTTATCATTAATATCCTTTCAACTTGAGTTTTAATTCCATGCTTGAAGCTTTCTTTTATTTCTCTCATTGCTTCTTCAAAGCATAAATTGAACAGCAGGGGCAAAAGACCACAGCATTTTTTATCTGAATGCTTCATTCTTGGTCTTCCACTCTTATTGTTCTCTCTTGTTTCTTGTATATACTCTATATTACCCATCTTTCCATAGAGTTTAGCACTATTTTTCTCAGAATTTTGAACATCTTGCACCATTTTATATTACCAAACACATTTTCCATGTCGACAAATTGTATGACTGTGTCTTCATTTTTCTTAAGTCCTGCTTATCAAGTGCTAGTCAGAACCTCCTCTCTGCTGCCTTCACCTGTCCGAAAGCCAACCTGATCGTCATCAAACAGATCCTCAGTTTCTTTGACATTCTTCTGTTTATTATTCTTGTTAGCAGCTTGGTTGCTTGAGCTGTTAAGCTGATTCTTCAATAGTTCTCATATTTACCCACTCTTGCTATCTTCGGCATGCTGTGTATGATACTTGTCTGCATGTCTAATGGTATGTCTTCAGACATATGATTTCTAGACACCAGTTTGAATTAGTAATTTGATTGCAATGTCCCCCCAGTGATATTAGAAATTTTGAAGATGATGTAACTTACCAAACGAAAGCGTTGGTATGTCTCTCTCTCACACACACACACACACACACACACACACACACACACACACACACACACACACACACACAAAATACACACAAAATTCAAGCTTTTGCAACCCATGGATGCTTCATCAGGAAAGAGGGAAGGAGAGGGAAAGACGAAAGGATGTGGGTTTTAAGGGAGAGGGTAAGGAGTCATTCCAATCCCGGAAGCGGAAAGACTTACCTTATGGGGAAAAAAGGACAGGTATACACTCGCGCACACACACATATCCATCCGCACATACACAGACACAAGCAGACATATGTCCCTTTATGTGTATGTGCGGATGGATATGTGTGTGTGCACGAGTGTATACCTGTCCTTTTTTCTCCCTAAGGTAAGTCTTTCCGCTTCCGGGATTGGAATGACTCCTTACCCTCTCCCTTAAAACCCACATCCTTTCGTCTTTCCCTCTCCTTCCCTCTTTCCTGATGAAGCAACCATGGGTTGCGAAAGCTTGAATTTTGTGTGTTTGTTTGTGTCTCTAGCAACATACCAATGCTTTCGTTTGGTAAGTTACATCATCTTTGTTTTTAGATATATTTTTCCCATGTGGAATGTTTCCCTCTATTATACTCATATATATACCACCATATTTCACTGCAAGTCTTCCAAATCTCTGTTAAATTCTAACTCCTCTGTTTCATCTCTGTGCTTTCAATACTAACTCATATTTCTTCTTCTGTCATGTCACCAGAAAGTCCCTCTGCCTTACTGTACTCTTTCCGTCTTCCACTCCCTTCTTTCCTAAGACACTGGCTTCTTAATTGTGTGTTACGTTCTGATTCACTTAGTATCCTCCAGAGCGTCTGTGTACTATACACATACCACGCCTTAGTACAATGAATCCAAGAACGCCTCTACTCGCTCTCTGATGATGGAGCCGATGTGATGTTCATGAGTCCTTGGTCATGTCAGAATGTCATGGAATGAAGCTGCTGATGAGGCTGCAGTCCAACTACCCAGGCCTTTTTAGCTGTTCTGTCCCTTCAGATGATCTGTGTGTTGCGACACACAGGAAATTTGTGCCGTCTGGCAAGAACACTGGTCTTCTCCATAAGGGAACAAACTCCAGAAAATTAAACACCTTGCAATGGCTCGTATGACTTCCTGTTGCCCCTCTCATTAGGAGGAGATGCCTTTAGCTCACTTGCATATTGGGCACTGACACTCCAGTCACCATCATTTGTTAAGTGGGGACCCCACACCACTCTGTGCTTACTACAACTGACCATTAACAGTGCACCATTTTCTGACATGATGCTGATTTTATAACTGTTTATGTTTTAATGTAAGTTTGCCATCTGAATTATCAGATATTTTAGCAGACATAGCATGAGCTGTAGATCGCATTTTACATTTTATTTTTCACAGTAATACGGCGAAGGAAATTTAATGTTTAACTGTTTGAGCATCCTCCTCAAAGGGTAGGCCTTTTTAGCTATCCCTCTACTCCAGTCGATCACGCTGCGAGTATTATCAGTTTCAAATTCATTTGGTAATTGACCTTTTTAAGGTATGACATGGGTGCTTATGAGTTCAGCTATTTTGGGCCCTAAAGCCACAACAAAGAAACTTTCTCCTCTCCTTCTAACAGTGGAATTTCTTTCTTACTCTTAATAACTGACACCTTTGCTTTTTGTTTATCGACTTTTCTATTAGCTGAACCAGTCCTTCTGAAAATATTTTTCTTTCCTATTATGTAGCATATTTCCTGTAGCCATTTCACCATATGTTCATTTCTCTTTGCATTCACTTATTTCTTTTGTGTTGAGCAGGCAGCCGAGTATAATGTGGTGCGTCTCAAGGAAGCATACTAGGGCCTTTTCTGTTCCTTGTATATGTAAATAACTTATTTGAACCCCAAAATTGCATGGTTGTAAGCTATGCCGATGACATATCCTTCATCAGCTGTGGCAGTGATATGCAGTCTGCAGCTAACAGTACCGAGATCAGTTTCAATACTCTGTCCGCATACCTTACAGCAAACAAGCTTCTTGTAAATAAAGACAAAACGGTAATTATGAAGTTCATCCACAGTTATAATGCTGCCATAACTGATACTGTATTTACATCCCTATTGGGTCTTGCACATGCAAATTCACATAAATTTTTGGGCATCATTGTTGTTGAACACTTATCATGGAAAGAACATGTAGATAATACTTGCAAGAAAATCAGTAGAAATGTGTATCTACTGAAACAGGTCTCAGCCTTCTTGGACCACGATACTTTAAGGCAAATATATTTTGGGTTAATTCATCTGCACCTTCAGTATGGTATCGAGATATGGGGTGGGGCATCAGCAGTTCATATAGATAGACTTTTTAGATTACAAAAAAGGGCAATAAGAATGGTAGCCAAGGTAAAGAAGAGAGAGCCTTGTAGAGGCATCTTAAGAAAATATAAAATTCTTACGGTGTACTCCATGTATATACTGCAGACAGCAATGTTCATGAAACAAAATCCTGAATTTCATATCAGAAACAGTAATGTACACAACTATGATACACGGGGAAAGGAAAATTTTCACAGAATTGTGACCAATAAAAAGGCAACGGACCACAGCCCACACAGAATGGGAGCCATTTTCTACAATGCACTACCCTGTGAACTCAAGAAAGTAAATCAAATATGCTAAAGAGTAGACTGAAGCAATTATTGATAGAGAAGTGTTGTTACTCTATAGAGGACTTTAAGTTGTAGTGCCATCTTGGAAAACAGTGTATATAGACAATGTCTCCGATCTATCAGTGGTATGAAAGAATGTAATTATACTCTGTATTATGTGTACTGTACTATTATAAATATAAGCTAAATTGTGTTACACTATAGAGGAATCTACTTGTAGCGCCCTTTTGAAAAATAATGTGTACAGACATGTGTCTGATCCATATGTTGTTATGAAAGAATGTAAATATTTTACTGTAAATGTGTAATGTAATCTAAATTTTCCTGACAATGTCTGAAAACTTTTTGTTATATTGACAGAAAATAAATAAATAAATAAAAAATAAATAAATGATGGGATTCTTGTGATACTTGATTTTTTGAAAAGTGACCTACAAGATGCATTATGTTTGAAAACACCTGATTTACAGCTGAGTGACTTTCTATGCCATATCAGAACCCGTTTGGGACTAGAGGAGCTGCCCCAAAGCAGTATGCAGTATGCAGCATATAATGTGCCAGTAAAAGCACTCGTAATAGGACTGAAGCAGCATGTTTTCACTCACACATACTTTCAAGTTTGTGTAAAAAATGTATAAATCTTTAAACATTGTAAAATTCAGAATAGAATTATGGCAATATTATGAAAAGGATAGATTGATACTCACCATAAAGTAGAGGTGTTGAGTCGCAGACAAGCACAACGGAAAACAGACTTTTTGTTGTTCCTATCTGCACCTCAGCATTGCTGCAATACAGTGAGTAGCAATCTATCTTTTTCATAGTACTTAAGTCTTTCTAATTTAATACATTTAAAGTATCTGTGGTGGTTCTGTGTCAGTTTGAAATCTGAGTGCACATCCAGCAGTGTAACGGACATATAATCAGTGTTAGAATAACATTAAGTAAAGATTACATTTTCAGTTTTATTCTGATTTACAGCTAATTATGTAATTATTTTTAGACCAGATAGTGGAAATTCTGAAACTGGCTGTTTTGTTGCTGTAGGTTTGCGCTGCCATTTCCAGTTGCAATGAGTAAAGGTATTAACTGAAACCTTCAATACTGTTTTGTCAACTCACGACTAAATTGTCACCTTTCACTCTAACTTAAGCGTCAGTCTGTGGTACAGATCAAAATGCCACCACTACCTACATTCCAAAAAATAACATGTAGTTGCAGCCTTCAGTCCGAAGATTGGTTTGTTGCAGCTCTCCATGCTACTCTATCCTGAGTGAGCATCTTCATCTCCCAGTACCTACTGCAACCTACATCCTTCTGAATCTGCTTACTGTATTCGTCTCTTGGTATCACTCTATAGCTTTTATCCCCCCATGTCCCTCCAGTACTAAAGGGGTGATCCCTTGATGTCACAGAATGTGTCCTGTCATCCAATCTCTTCATTTAGTCGATTTGTGTCACAAATATCTTGTCTTCCCCAGTTCTGTTCAGTACCTCCTCATTAGTTACATGATCTACCCACCTAATCTTCAGCATTATTCTGTAGTGCCACATTTCAGAAGCTTCTATTCTCTTCTTGTCTAAACTTTTTTCATTAATGTTTCACTTTCATACATGGCTACACTTCATACAAATACTTTCAGGAAAGACTGCCTAACACTAAAATCTACATTCAATATTAGTAAATTTCTCTTCTTCAAAAATGCTTTTTTTGCTGTAGCCAGTCCGTTTTATATCCCTTTTCCTTCAGCCATTATCTATTATATTGCTACCCAAATAGCAAAACTCATCTATTGTTTTTAGTGCCTTGTTTTCTAATCTAATTCCCTCAGCATCACCTGATTTAATTTAACTACATTTCATTACGCTTGTTTCACTTTTGTTAATATTCACCTTATTTTCTCTTTTCAAGAGACTGTCCATTCCTTTCAATTGCTCTTCTGAGTCCTTTACTGTTACTGAAAGAATTTCAATGTCATCAGCAAATCTCAAAGTTTTTATTTCTTCTCTCTGAACTTTAATTCCTTCTCAAAATTTTTCATTGGTTTCCTTTGCTACTTGCTCAATGTACTGATTGAATAACATTAAGGATAGGCTACAATCCTCTGTCACTCCTTTCTCAACCAGTGCCTCCCTTCCATGCCCCTCTATTCTTATAAGTGCTGTCTGGTTTCTGTAAAGGTCGTAAATAACCTTTTACTCCCTGTATTTTACCTCTGCCACCTTCAAAATTTCAAAGAGTGTATTCCAGTTGACAATGAAAACGCTTTCTGCAAATCTACAGAAGTTATAAATGTAGGTTTGCCATTCATTAGCATGTCATCTAAGATAAGTCAGAGAGTCAGCACTGCCCCATGTGCTCCTATATTTCTCCAATCCAAACTGATGTTTCCTATTGTTAGCATCTATGAGTTTTTTTCCTTCAATTCTTATGCAAATAATTTATGACTATTCTGCAACTATGGCTTATTAAATTGATATTTTGCTAATATTCACTCCTGTCAGTTCCTGGTTTACTTGGAATTGGAATTATTACATTCTTTTTGAAGTCTGAGAGTACTTCAGCTGTCTCGTATATCTTGCACACCAGGTGGAATAATTTTGCTATGGCTGGCTCTCACGAGGATATCAGTAGTTCTGAAGGAATGTTGTCTGCTTCTTGCGTCTTGTTTCGACTTAAGTCTTTCAGTGATCCCTCAAAATCTTCTCACAATATCATATCTCCTATCTCATCTTCATCTGTGTCCTCTTTTCTTTCTATAATATTGCTTTCTAGTTCATTTCCATTCTAACTATCAACTTTCCCTTCTCTACTTAGTGTTGGTTTTCCACATGAGCTCTTGATATTCATACAGCTGCTTTTCTGTTCGCAAAATATCTCTTTAATTTTCCTGTAGGCTGTATCAATCTTTCACCTTGTTACATACGCTTCTGTACCCTTTCATTTGTTCTCTAGTGATTTTGCATTTTCTGTCGCTTAATTTTTAGACACTTCTATTCCCTTTTGCCTGTTTTATTTGCTACGTTTTTATACTTTTCGCTTTCAGCAATTAAATTCAGTATTCCCTGTGTTATCCAATAATTTCTACTATGTCATGTCTTTTTACCTATTTGATCCTCTGCTGCCTTCACTATTTCATCCCTCAAAGCTACCCATTCATCTTCTGTATTCCTTTCCCCTGTTTTAGTTAACCATTGCCTAATCCTTCTTCTGAAACTCTCAAAAACCTCTGGTTCTTTCAACTTAACTGGGTTTCATGCCTTCAAGCCCCTACATTTTGGCAACTTCATCAGTTTTAATCTACAGCTCATAACCAAAGTGGTTAGAGTCCACATCATACCTGGCAATGTCTTACAATTCCATGTCTGAAATCTGTCTCTTACCATTATATAAACATCCTGAAAGCTTCTGATGTCTCAAGGTGACTTCCACATATACATCCTTATTTCATGATTCTTAAACCAAGTGTTAGCTTTGATTAAATTATGCTCTGTGGAAAATTCTACCGCTTTGATCCCTTTCCCCCAGCACACACTCACTTACTACTTTTCTTTTCTTCCTCTTCCTGCTACTGAATTCCAGTCCCCCTCACAATTAAATTTTCCTCTCCACCCTAACTTTCTGAATAATTTCTTTTATCTGATCATAAAGTTCCTAAATCTCTTTATCTGCAGCACTAGTTGCAAAAAATCACATATCATAATATCATTATGTCTCAGGAAGAGTATGCTATCTGGTATCGGTAGGTTCAGTTGATCGAAATATGGTATCATGAGTACAAAGAACAGATTTGCACAGTATGATACTAGACAGGCCATTCACATAAACTACAAATTTTAAATATTTAGTAAACCAGAGCTCTTAACAGTCAAGTCCACCTTCTATAGCATGATGTAATTACAGGGTGATTTTTTCCACCATGTACAAACTCTACGGATTGATCCATGAGAGGATATGGGACAAAAAAGTTCAAATGAACTTATGTCCAGAAATGCATGGTTTCCATGCTAGAGACCATTTATTCATACTTTGTTACAGAGACTGTGGGCTAAAACACACTGTATCATGCAGCCACAGTTACAGTATGCATCGTTTCCTACTAGAAGGTGGTACTGTTCCTCATACATCATGTCCTAGCGACCTCTCCTGCCTTGGTAATTGGTAATGTTGTGTCCGATTCACTTCTCTTGCGGAATCACATTATAGTCGACATGATACAGCATTGTACAGAATGGTTTCATCATTTTCAAATCGAGAACTTGCTCACCTCAGGGACAGTATGCAGAACCCCCAGCAAATCATCAACTTTGGTTCAGCCAGAATGTGTGGGCCGGGATAATTTATGACTGTATTTGGGGACCAGTCTTCCTTCCATGATGCCTAACAGACCGGAACTATCGGCATTTCTTGTGGTTGACTTTGCCTCCTCTGCTGGAATGAGTGCCAGTGATAGTTCAAAGGATTATGTGGGTGCTGCGTGATGGTGGTCCAGCCTGCTTTACCGTTAATCTCTGAACATATCTCAATCACGTCTTCGCTGGTCGATGGATCAGCCGAGGAGTCCAGTTGCATGGCCTGCTCGTTCACCGTCACGTGGAAATCATTTTCAACACATACGGTAACTGTTGCTGCATGGTACAGCACACATTAGACTGCAGTCTCTGTAACAATGTATGAGTGAATAAATGGTTAATTTTTAACATTTTTTTATGCAGCGACAGCAACTGACATTGTTTATATAAGAATATACAGCCTACAGATGCAGGTTAACTTTATCGTTTACCTAGGTTTCAACGTTAGTAATAACGTCTTCTTCAGATCCTGCAAAAAGTTAATATTATAATGTGCTAGTAAATTATATTAGATATGGTCATCCTACAGGATGCAATGTGTAGTAATTACATAAAATATTATTTAAATGTTTGCCTAAAACAAGCCATGTCCTAAGTCAACTTTATAAAACTTGATGCGTAGCCATAAGGTTTTGTCACTTCTATTAAACAAGCTGTAGCAAATTCACTTTGGGCCTCGTCGTGTGACTAGAGACTGCGAACCGCGAGGGCTTCGCGGTCTGCCTCACAGAGGGTGGCGCGCATGCGCGAGACGTATAGAATCAAACTCTTATTACGCACGCGTCAGATAACATTTTTGCTATGGATTAATTTTATACTTTACTATCGTAAGTTAAATACAGTATCCAGCATGACTATGTTTTACATTCCACTACAGAGTCTTATAAACTGACCAACAAACCTCGTATGAACATCTGTAGGAGAGGTTCTATTATTACAGAGACTGTAATGGTCACATGCATTATGAATTATTGTAAACCTAATATAGGCTGGAAGCCTTCGGAGTATGCCCTATTTTATAGATACAGTTGATCGTTCAGTAAATTGCCTCTATCTGTAATTAGTTGTGCATAAATTTGTAGTTCCTCAGGCGTGTCGAGTCTACATCCCTTAACTTCATGATGTAGTAGCTCTGTGTCATGTAAAGGTTTAGGTGTATGAGCCATTTGCACAAGATGTTCTGCAATAGTAAAGTATAAAATTAAGTATTAGTAAAGTATAAAATTAATTCATAGCAAAAATGCACGCGCGCCGCCCTCTGTGAGGCAGACCACAAAGCCCTCGCGGTCCACAGTCTCTAGTCACACAACGAGGCCCATACAATGGGCTTAAAGTGAATTTGCTACAGCTTGTTTAATAGAAGTGACAAAACCTTATGGTTACGCATCAAGTTTTATAAAGTTGACTTAGGACATGGCTTGTTTTAGGCAAACATTTAAATAATATTTTATGTAAGTACTACACGTTGCATCCTGTAGGATGACCACATCTAATATAATTTACTAGCACATTATAATATTAACTTTTTGCAGGTTCTGAAAAAGACGTTATTACTAACGTTGAAACCTAGGTAAACGATAAAGTTAACCTGCAACTGTAGGCTGTATATTCTTATATGAATAAATGGTCTCTAGCTTGGAAACCATGGATTACCAGACATAAGTTCATTACAACTTTTTTGTTCCGTGTCCTCTCATCGATTGATCCCTAGAGTTTTTACATGATGGAAAAAATCAGCCTGTATAAATATGATCCTGGATAATTCTGATATAATGTAAATACGCCCTGAGTAGTAGGGTTGTTGACCCATTGAAAAGCACACAAACTAGATTCAGATCTTTGATAGCTTTTGGGCGAGTCCTTTTTCAAGCTTTATAGCTTGCTCAGTGAACAGAATGAATAATGTGGTAGACAGATTACAGCCACATTTCACTCCCTCCTCAAGTATTTTTTCCCTTTCATGCCTTCAGCTCTCGTAATCACACTGCTTTTCATACGAGTTGCAAATTAGCTTTCTCTCCCTGTATCTTACCCATGCTACCTTCAGAATTTCAAACAGTGTATTCCAGTCAACATTATCGAAAGCTTCCTCAGAATCAGAAGTCACTGTATGTATTGCTTTTCCTTACTTTAACCTATCTTCTAAGGTAAGTCTTTTGATCAGTAATACCTCATGTGTTCCTACATTCTTCTGGAATCCAAATATATGTTTACCGAGGCTGGCCTTTTCCAGTTTTTCCATTCTTCTGTAAATCGTCTGTGTCTGAATTCTGCAGCAAAGGCCTACTACATTCCTAGTTCGGTAATATTAACACCTGTCAGCACCTGTCTTCTTTGGAATTGGAATGATTACATTCTTTCATGGTGAATATATGTTTGCATGTATCAAAAATTACTGCTTTTTGTGATTTTTTTTTCCCAGACAAAATAAAAAAATATGGTAAATTTGAAGATAGTATTATTTCGTACACTTTTGTTTTAAAAAAAATCAATTTTGCAGCCACATCAGATGCTCCTGTAACCACTGCACCTGGTAGATGGACCGATTGCAGCTGGAACATTGATCACGAGTGGGAAGTTGCGAAGCCCTTAACAAAATAATTTTAAGTCATTTTCAGTTTATTTTTTGAGAATACATAGAACACTTGAAAAATATGAAGTTCTAAGTAAATGCTGACATGTTAAAACAAATGTCACGTTCTTCACACACGAAATCAATCGAAAAGCAAGCACTGTAAATAGACTTTTGAAAATATCATGAAACGATTACATACACTGATATAGAGAATTTAATTTAGGATGCTGGCATCAAAGTCCAATCAAAATCATACGTACAGTTCTCAAGTTATGATTCCTAACAATCTGAAAAATACAGGTTTCAGAGAAATGTGTTATTGTTTAGGGTTGCATTTGTTTGTAGTTCAGTTAAACGTATGTGTAGTCAGTGATCCCTGGGCCATAGAGCATTCCTTCCAAATCCAAAAGGAGGTCCTCGTCTATCTTCTTCATGGCCTGTGGGCCTCTTCAACAGCTTCCGTCATTCGCTGCTCTGCTTGCTCGATACGGTTTCCGTCTGCTTTTGTGCCAGCATTGTAACAGGCTGGCCCAATCTCAAGTTAAGGCATGTTCATAATTTCCAAATACAGTTGTTGTACCTAAAACCAGTGCTGGTATTTACAATTATACATGGTAGTAATTGCTGCACACTTTATAACTGAACATAGTTTAACAGCACAAAACATCATTGTTTAAGATGCCTAAGTTCTACATCTACATTTACATTCACATGACTACTCTGCAAATCACATTTAAGGGCCTGGCAGAGTGTTCAACGAACCATGTTCACAACAATTCTCTGTTATTCCACTCTTGAACAAGACACGGAAATAAACGAACACTTGAACCTTTCCGTGGGAGCTCTGATTTCCTTTGTTTTATTATGATGATTATTTCTCCCTACGAAGGTCAGCATCAACAAAATAATTTCGCATTTCGAGGAGGAAGTAGGTGATTGAAATTTTGTGAGAAGATCCCACCACAACGAGGAACACCTTTGCTTTAATTACCAATTACCAGATTACCCAATTCTGTATCATGTCCATGACACTCTCTCCCTTATATATTGATAATACAAAACATGCTGTATTTTCTTTGAGCTTTCTCGATGGCTATCACACTACGCAGCAGTACTCCAAAAGAGAATCACCAAGCATAGTGTAGGCAGTCTCTTTAGTAGAAATGTTGTATGTTCAAAGTATCCTGTCAATAAAATGCAGTCATTGGTTCACCTTCTCTACAAAATTTTCTATCAGCAGTTTACGCTGGGAAAACTTACAGCCACATAAACATTTTCTATGTTTTCTTTTCAATTTAAGCTGTTTGTAATTGTAATTCCTAGGTATTTCATTGAATTTATGGGGTGTAGATTTGACTGAGTTATTGTGTAACTGAAGTTTAATGGATTCCTTTTAGCACTTGTGTGGATGACCTCACAGTTTCCATTTTTTGGGTCAGTTGCCAATTTTTGCACCATACAGATAGCTTGTCTAAATTGTTTTCCAGTTGGTTGCTTTTATTAAGTGATTTAAGTTGCTTTACTACTCCGAGGATATCTACTTCTAAGTTACTCGTGTTATCAGCTCTTCTTGATTCAAATTCTGGAATGTTTACTTCGTCTTCTTTGGTGAAGGAATTTCAGAAGGCTGTGTTTAGTAAGACTGCTTTAGCAGCACTGTCATTGATAGTATTGCCATTGCTCTCGCACAGAGAAGGCATAGATTGTGTCTCGCCACTAGCATACTTTACATATGAACAGAATCTGTTTGGATTTTCTGCCATGTTTCAAGACAAAGTTTTGTTGTGGAAATTATTATAAACATCTTGCGTTGAATACCATGCTATATTTCAAGCTTCTGTAGAACATCACCAGTCTTGGGGGTTTTGTTTCGATTAAAATTTGGCATGCTATTTTTTTTTTTCCTGCATAGTATTCTAACCTGTTTTGTTAATAATTTTTTTTAGCCATGTAACATACTAAGCACAGTTGAATCAGTTGGAATAGACAAGAGGGGTGCTGTACTGATCGTATTGGCAGTGGTATGTCAGAAGTCTTTCTGCTTTCAAATTCACATTCACATGACTACTCTGCAAATCACATTTAAGGGCCTGGCAGAGTGTTCAACGAACCATGTTCACAACAATTCTCTGTTATTCCACTCTTGAACAAGACACGGAAATAAACGAACACTTGAACCTTTCCATGGGAGCTCTGATTTCCTTTGTTTTATTATGATGATTATTTCTCCCTACGAAGGTCAGCATCAACAAAATAATTTCGCATTTCGAGGAGGAAGTAGGTGATTGAATTCTCTCACAAGTTTCACATAAAAACACATTAAAATTTATACACTTTGATGTTAAAACTAATAAACTTTCCGCTACATCATGCAGTAATATGAGAGAGACATTACATTTGTCTCCATGTGGCGGCGCGATTCCTTCCATCCCTTTACTACGAACCTGCACCTACCTGTGAACATTGTCTCAGCAGATCATCAGTAGGGAAGCTGTGCAAAACCTACTGTACTTTGACGTGAACCAGGCTGCAATTAAAGTCACTAATCTACGTTTCTGGAGAAAGTTTTCACACGAAATGAAAGGTTGGAAACTTTGTCCTTAATTAATATATTCTGAAACAAGCCCGTGCTAGTCTTAACACAGTCAGTCACAATCCTTTTCACTCATGTTAGCAAGTTTATAGTGTTGCATTTCCCGAAAACGTAATAGCTACAAAAATACGTATTGCTTTTGATTGAGACTGCTCGCCAAATATTAAGTCTGTCGGTACCTAATGCAGTCACAGTTTTAGCCACTGACCTGCTCAATACACCACGCGGAATTTGTGTGTTTCCTCATCACAAAATTCACTTACAAATTCCGAAATTTCTACACACCCATCGGAATAATTATGTCGTCACTTTACCACACTTTTGATGTATGAAACACTGCTAGATCCAGCAACTTATCATTTTCATCGTAACTACTACTACTACTACTACTACTACTACAACACACATCCCAACTGTTTCGTGGCTAGGCTCCGACTCCTCTCTAGAATACTCCAAGTCCTCTCTACCTGCAGAGAAAGGCGCATGAAGAATAATGCTATACCATTGGTCAGTTTGCTCAACAGCCAAAGCAAAACAACATTCCCCCATGTCAGTCTGCTCTTTTCATCAATAACCAACCGCAAAATAGTAAACCTAATGACTGCACTTGTTACTGACGTAATTACATGTACATCTACATACATACTCCGCAATCCACCAGTGCGTAGCGGAGGGTACCTCGTACCACAACTAGCATCTTCTCTCCCTGTTCCACTCCCAAACATAACGAGGGAAAAATGACTGCCTATATGCCTCTGTACGAGCCCTAATCTCTTTTATCTTATCTTTGTGGTCTTTCCGCGAAATGTAAGTTGGCGGCAGTAAAATTGTACTGCAGTCAGCCTCAAATGCTGGTTCTCTAAATTTCCTGAGTAGCGATTCACGAAAAGAACGCCTCCTTTCCTCCAGAGACTCCCACCCAAGTTCCTGAAGCATTTCCGTAACACTCGCATGATGATCAAACCTACCAGTAACAAATCTAGCAGCCCGCCTCTGAATTGCTTCTATGTCCTCCCTCAATCTGGCCTGATAGGTATCCCAAACGCTTGAGCAGTACTCAAGAATAGGTCGTATTAGTGTTATATAAATGGTCTCCTTTACAAATGAGCTACATCTTCCCAAAATTTTACCAATGAACCAAAGAAGATTATCCACCTTCCCCACAACTGCCATTACATGCTTGTCCCACTTCATATCGCTCTGCAATGTTATGCCCAAATATTTAATCGACATGACTGTGTCAACCGCTACACTACTAATGGAGTATTCAATTATCTAATATGCTGAAGTTTTGTTTATGCATAAAGTTATTTACTATTGTTATTTATACCTGAATTAACTTTCCCTTTACCATAAACTTACTTTACAAATCTATTATACAAAAATCCCCTTTGTCCACATGAACTTCTTCGAAATGTTCCCACACTAAATCCCACTACATAACTCGTTAAACAATTATCTTCATATTAACCTTAAACCACACTCACGCATCATTCATACTGCTAAAACATATTGATGACCTACACAGAATCACATAACAACACTTTATGAAAATACTAGAACAGTTTATGAAAAACATTCTATTACTTTAGTGCACTCTAGTGGGCACAGTCAAAACTAAATCAGTCCCCTATCCAATATTGTCCTCTATCGGCTGATACATAAACTATGTGCGCATCCAGTCTTGCATCACCATCTGTCACTATCCAGCTCTGAGACACATCTCCCACTTAACCTCCTCCAAGGCAGGATAGGTATACAGCGCTACGCTGCATCCAGTACCTTTGTACTCTTATGCAATCTAGAAGGAGTGCTATCATAGCTAGATGATTATTATGTAATTAAATCCACCAAGTCAACTTAATGATTGGCATTCAGGGCATCATTTCTCAAATTTTTATTCAAATAAAGTGGCGTTCCATGTGAATTATTTATAAATTTCTTTGTAGTCAACAGGCATGATTCAATACAAAACGCCTTAAAGCATAACTTCAACACACAACATGATCAAACACACACGGGTACCATCTGTCTGTCATCTGCTAGACTGTGGACGAGATTCCCACCTAACCCGGGGAGTAATGCAAAGTGAATCATGGATTCCATTCTGAACAAATTATGCATGCACAAATACGCAGGCATGCACAAAGTTGAACAGACAAAAAGCATTGTGTGGATGTACCTTTACATCTTGCGTACTGTTCATTATACAACAGTGTGGAGTTGCACCAAATTGCTTCTGGTAGTTGAGGAATGTTGTACCAATCCAGCTGCTTCTGTGCACTGATTTCTGGTTGTCAGGGATGAGCAACAAGAACTGAAATTGACACAGTACTTGCTTTGAGAACCTCTGTCTATTTTGGAGGGATTTTTTTCCCGTCAGGAAGGTAATCCCATGTGAATGAAATGTGTTATGTAATTTGGCAACCGGTGGACAATGGCAGTGTAAGACCATAGTTATATGTGCAACTGAAACAACCACTCTTTCAAAATGTTAGTCACTTGCACTTGTTTGAGACTGCTTGGATTGCTTTATTCTACATCTACATCGATACTCCACAAGCCACTATACGACGCATTGCAGAGGGTACCCTGTACCACTGCTAGTCCTTTCCTTTCCTGTTCCTCTCGCAAATGGAACTCGGGAAAGACAACTTTGTATATACCTCTGTATGACCCCTGATGTCTCGTATCTTATTTTCATGTTCGTTACGCAAAATGTGCGTTAGCAGCAATAGAATCGTTCTGCAGTCAGCTTCAAATGCTGTTTCTCAGTAGTGTTCCTCAAAAAGATCTTCACCTTCCCACCAGGGATTCCTGTTTGAGTTCTTGAAGCATCTCCGTAACACCTGCATATTGTTCGAACCTACTGGTAACAAATTTAGCAGCCTGCCTGTGAATTGCTTCAATGTCTTTCTTTAATCTGACCTGGTGCAGATCTCAAGCACTTGAGCAGTACTCAAGAACAGAACATACCAGTGTCCTACATGCAGTCTCCTTTACAGGTGAACCACTTTTTCTTAAAATTCTTACAGTAAACAGAAGTCGACAATTCGCCTTCCCTACCACAATTCTCACATGCTCGTTCTGTCTCATATTGCTTTGCAACGTTACACCCAGATATTTAAACAACTTGACTGTGTCAAATAGAATACTACAAATACTGTATTCAAACGTTACAGGTTTGATCTTCCTACTCACCCACATTAACTTACAATTTTTCCATTTAGGGCTAGCTGCCATTCATCAGAGCAACTGGAAATTTTGTCTAAGTCATCTTATATCCTAGTCAGTCAACACCTTCCTCTACACCAAGGCATAATCAGCAAACAACCACAGATTGCTGCCCATGCTGTCCACCAAATTGTTAATGCATACAGAGAAAAACAGCGGTCCTATCACACTTCCCTGGGGCACTCCTGACGATACCGTTGTCTCTGATGGGCACTCGCCATTGAGGACAACGTACTGGGCTCAAGAAATCTTTGAGCCACTCACATATTTGTTGAATCTGTTTCACATATTCATATCTTATTTAACAGCATGCAATGGAGTACTGTCTCAAATGCTTTCCAGAAATCTGCAAATGTGGATTCTGCCTGTTGCCCTTCATCCATAATTCTTAGTGTACCATGAGAGAAAAGAGCAAGTTGAGTTTCACATGGGCGATGCTGTCTGAAACCTTGTTGATTCATGGATTATATTCAAACTGAGAATATGTTCAAGGATTCTGTAGAGCAAACAGATGTTAGGGATATTAGTCTGTAATTTTTTGGGTCCTTTCTTTTGCCCTTCTTATATACATATGTCACCTGCACTTTCTCCAGTTGCTTGGAACTTTGCACAGGGAGAGAGATTTGTGATAAATGCTAGCTAGGTAAGTAGCCAATGCCACAAAGTACTCTTCATAAAACTGAATTGCATCTGGACCGGGTGACTTATTTGTTTTCAACTATTTCAGTTGTTTCTCTATACCAGGGGTGCTTATTATTATGTCATCAATATAGGAGTGTGTTTGGTCAAATGATAGTATGTTTGCATGATTCTCCTGCATGAACGGTTTCTTAAACATGAAATTTAAAACTTCGACTTTCGTTTTGCTATCTTCAAGAGCTGTACCAGGCTGGTCAATAAGTGAGTGGATGGAAGACAAAGACCTGCTTAGCTGTTTTACATAAGGCCAGAATTTTTTTGGGTTCTTTGCCAGATCTTTTTCTCAGGTACGATGATAGTAGTTGTTGCATGCTTTGCACTTAAATCTTTTCACACATACACAAATCTGTCCACCTTTTGCCTGTCGTCATTAGTGTGTTCTCTTTTATACTGAGAGTGCAACAACCTCTGCTCCCTCATAATGTTCCGAATTTTGTTGTTAAACCATGGCCTTTTATGTCCTTAATCCACTTACTAGCCACATAGTTGTCCAGACCATGATTTACAGTCTGCTTAAACTTTACCCATAATTCCTATTCATCTCTCTTAGTGGAACTATGTAATGTCAGTTCACTGTCTAAGTGGGATGTTAACAACTGCTTATCTGCTCTTTCTAGCAGAAACATTCTCGTAGCCATAACCATAGTTGCTATAGTGGCACCATGTTCGCTACTCCCCGTTTCTATACCGACATTCTCAATAAGATCTGGCCTATTTGTAGCTATGAGGTCTAAGATATTTCCATGGCCTGGGGGCTGCCAAATTAGATGCTCAAGAAAACATGTTCAAAAGTACTTCATACAACTTTGGTCTGTACCCCTGCAATGAATCCATTGTCGTCCCACTCTGTACTTGGTAGTTTATAATTTCCTCCAAATAGCATTGCATGATCTGTGTATTTACACACTACTGGCCATAGACCTTCTTTGAATAACTCTGGGACTGTCACAGCAGAATCAGGTGGCTGTTAAAAAATCCAGTAATTTGGTTTCACCTGGACCTGTTATACACAAGCAGGTAACTTCAGTCACACTCAACTACGATCTCAATAGAGACAATAGTTTTGTCAATTGCAATGAACAGTCCCCTCCAGCCAACTGTGATAAGCTGCTGGTAGCAGAGTGACGTATTCCTTGGTCTAACCTATGTTGAACTGAGCTGGTTTGCCATCAGATCAAATGGTATTTACTCTACTGTTTGAACTGATTTTCAGTGAAGTGATTCTTTGTCCCCATAGCTGTCATTCCAGACCTGTGTGACAATCGATGAGGAAATCTAGTGGCTATTTTTTTTTTTCAGTGGGATAATTCCATGTGTCAGAATTCATTGTGTTGTCTGACCTACTCTTTATCACCTCCTGCCTCAGTCTCGGTGTTTGGCTGCGTGGGTTTGACACATGAATTGACTTTGTTTCTGACCAAAAACTTTTTTTTGCCAGTTTGTTATAGAAAATGGTGATTTTCAATTCCTTGAAAAACTGTGCAAGGAAAACTTCAAAGCTTGTCAGTTTCATAGGTTTCTGCCATGACATTAAAAAACAAAAAACACTTTGCTGTAAGCTTTGTATATTTGGGATATATGTGGCTTTGTAAATTAATATCAATTGGAGCAAACAAATGCAAATATCATCACTGGGAAGCTGCAGATGGTAGTATTTCACATGACGTGGAACAGGAAATGGTAATTGGGTGCAGTTTGTGTTTGATATTTTGTATTTGATTCAGAGGGACCACAAAATGAGATTCATGCAAGAATATGGTATTGGCTGAACTCAAACTGACAGTTTTGTACAGGTATTTTATTTGAAGGAGCTCCTGGCATGAGAAAATTAAGTAAGTTTGCTATTAGTCAAGGTGAATAACATATACTTTACATAATTTTCAGAGCATAACTAAAAGAAATGAGTAAGAGAAACAGTGGCTGCAAACATATTTTATTTTATTTTATTTTTACACAGAAATGTTAAAAAAACTACGTAACTAGATTTAGACAACCTTTTTACTTCTTTTTCAGATTCTCAAAAATCTATTTGGAATCTCGAAGTCAAGTAATGGTGTAAAGGAAGATCCAGAAGTAAAAGCTGAAGTGGGAGCCAGACAGAACAATGTATTTATGTAAATGCTATAGTAGATGCTGGGTGAAAAATACGTAAGTGGCTAAATGTGAAGTAAAACTTGTGCAAAAAGTTTTGCCCAGTTAATGTGGCTACAACATAATGTTGTGATTTTTGCATGCTCTTCGTTGTTCTAGTTTTGTAGCTACTGATGTTCTCTCTTCTCATATCAGCAGGAAATAGGAGTAATCCGCTGAATTACAGACCCATATCCCAAATGTCAATTTGCAGGAGGATTTGGAAGATATACTGTGTTTGATCATTATGAATTACCTATTGACACACAGCACAGATTCAGGAAATATCGTTCTCCTGAAATGCAACTAACTCCTTATTCTCACAAAGTAATGAGTGCTATCTACAAGGGATTTCAAATTGTTTCAATATTTTTTAGATTTCCAAGTTTTTGACACCGTTCGTGACAAGCAACTTTCGCATGCATTTGGAGTATAGCTTCAGCTGCGCGACTGGATTCAAGATTTCCTCTCAGAAAGTCTACAGTACATAGTAAAAGAGGAAAATAAAGTAAACCAGAAGTGATATCCGGTGTTCCCCAAGGAAGTGTTAAATGTCCTCTGCTGTTTCTAAGCTACATAAACAATTTAGCAGATTATCTGAGCAGCCCTGTTAGATTGTTTGGAGTTGATGCTGTCATTTGCTGTCTGGTAAAGCCACGAGAACATAAAATCAGTTGCAAAATAACTGACTTGATGTCTTACAGGGGCGAAAATTGGCAGTTATCTCCGAATAAGGAAAAGTGTGAGGTCATCTACATCAGTACAAAAATAAATCCTTTAAATTTAAATTGCACAGTAAAGCACACAAATTTAAAGGCTGTTAATTCAAGTAAATACCCAGAAATTACAATTACGCACAACTTGTATTGGAACAGTCACAGCTGTGGGCAAGGCAAACCAGCAACTGTGATTTATCAACAGAACACTTAGAAGGTGCAACAGATCTACTAAAGAGACTGCTTACACTATGCTTGTTCATCCTCTTGTGGAGTATTCCTGTGCTGTGTGGGATCCTTACCAGACAGGGCTGACACAGGGCACTGAACAATTTCAAAGAAGGGGGAGAGTCTCACAGATATGATAAATGAGTTGGGATGGCATTCGTTGACACAGAGGCATCTTTTGCTGTGGCAAGACCTTTTCACAAAAAAATCAATCACCAACTTTCCAACTTTCTCCTCTGAATGTTAAAATATTTTATTGTTGCCAACCTATATAGTGTTCATTTTTCCCATGTGCTTTTCAAAAGTGGAACTGTAGAGAAATAATCTGAAGGTGGTCTGAAGAACCCTCTGCGGGCCACTTAAATGTGAATTTCTGAGTAGTCATGTAGATGTAGGTCAAACATCTATCACCATTTCATAGCTGCAGTACACGATCTAATAAGGCTGTATCTCTGTATGACACTAAATCTTTCTGGATCTTCTTCCGTAAACACTGGCAATATGCCTGTGGGAGAAATGACCTTGTTACCTGTATATAAATTCAAAAATGATGTTGGATGTGAGACAAGACTAGGACTTCAGCTTTTATCCCGGCGTAGCTGCCCTTGGTACATATTCCATGTATATTATTTCTTTCCGGCAGTGGAAAGCATCCCTGTTTCATTGTCAGTGCTGTGTAAAATAGAAAAGGGTAGTTGACTGATATGACATATCCTCCTGTTCGCCAGTGTGTGGGCACTGTACACCTATTAACTTAAAGGGTATACGGAATGAGTTTTTCAATGAAAAAATCGATTTTTGGGTAAATGCATTTTCGAAAAATTTAGACTCTCCCGTTTAATACCATGTATAAAATAATTGGATGACGTGAATAGAACTATTTTAAATAATTTTTTAAAATAATTTCGTCACACGATGTTCCTCACCTTGTATATCAGACGTGAAATATACCTGATATAGACAGCCTTGCCAGAGATATAATTGAGCACAAGAGAGTTAGCTTTTCTGTTGGCTACACTGCTAGACAGTTGACGATAGATTCTGCACCATTTGTATTGTTTCCTTTGTGAGTACATCCATGTCATTGTTGTGAAAGTCGTATGTGGAGAAGTCATTGAGTTTTCTTTCCTTCAACATGCCAAGACCTAGTCTGAAGGTATTTAGAAAGCATGTACATTGGCGCAAGAAAGTAAAGTGTACTAAAAATTCGTCTGATTCATCTTCATCAGTATCTGATGTCCCAGTAGCGACTAACCTCAACACTGGTAGTGATACATTGAGTGATGCTGCTGCCACTACACCGGAAAGTGCTTCAAGAAGAAAACTAGCTGGAATTGAAGAAGAATACAAGAAACTAAATGCTGGGACTACAAAATATGTGGTAATTAACGTCTCTTTATTATCAGACATTTTGGAGAACAATGTGTGCTGCAAACAAAGTGGAAAATGTGGTGTTTCATTAAAAACAAACTTACATGTAGGACTTGCTTGTGAATTAGAGTTGATATGCAGTTATTGCAAACACAGTGTTACTTTCTTCAATTCCTCACATGTTACTGCAGATACAGGTAAACTATACGATACAAACATTAGACTGGTTTATGGATTACGGTGTATAGGAAAGGGCAGGGCTGCAGGTGCCATGTTGTGTGGTGTGATGAACCTCCCTCCTCCACCTTCAAAATTTAACAAACACACAATTGCAATAGGCTCTGCTGTAGAAGATGTTGCACAGGAAAACATGAAAGATGCTGTTGAGGAAGCAGTTGTTGAAAATAATAATAGCAGAGACTTGTCCATAGCTTTTGATGGAAGCTGGCAGGAGAGAGGCCACACATCTCTGAATGGTGTAGTAACAGCTACAAGTGTGGACACTGGTAAGGTAGTTGATGTGGCAATACTTTCCAAGCATTGCAGATGCAAGGAGAAAATGAAAACTAAACATGAAGAGGAGTGCATGGCAAATTACTATGGGTCAAGTGGTGGTATGGAAGTTGCTGGTGTAAGAAGTATTTATCAACACTCAGTAAAATAGTACAATGTTAGATAAATAAATTATCTTGGAGATGGTGACTCAAGGCTTTCAAAGAAATTGAGGAACTGAGACCCTATGGTAACAATGTGAAAATTTCCAAACTGGAGTGTGTTGGCCATGTTCAGAAAAGGATGGGATCAAGACTTCGACGGCTCAAGGCTAGCATGAAAGGCAAGAAATTGAGCGATGGAAAAACTTTAGATGGGAAAAATAGACTGACAGATGCTACAATAGATCATATTCAGAAGTGCCATGGTCTAGCAATAAGACAGAATACAGCAGATGCAGAATTAATGAGAAGAGCGCTCTGGGCTCTGTTTTTCATACAGCTTCAAACAATGAGAATCCCCAACATGGGCTATGTCCAAAAGGAGACGATAGTCGGTACAAGTACAACAGAGGCAAGGTAACTAAGAAACAATACAATCACCCTCGTCACCTGCCACCTGCCATAATGGATGAAATAAAACCAATATTCAGAGACCTCGCAGATATTAGTCTACTAAAGAAATGTCTTCATGGCCGAACTCAAAATCCAATTGAGTGTGTGACCCATGTGATATGGAATAGACTACCTAAAACCGTGTTTGTGGATATAAACACACTTCACTTTCATAGTATGAAGGCTTTCACGACTGGATGACATATCTTCTGGTAAACCTTCCGAGATGTAAGGTCATGGTCCATGAAACTCTTCAGCTCCTAACGTTTTGTCCAGAGCTGCACTGGACATCTTCAGAGGGGTGTTTCTCCTCCGGTGAGTCTTGCCGACTGACGGGTCGGACGTCTGAGAGTGACTTATATATCGTAGAAAGTGGGCGTGACCAGAGTTAGACGTGATATGCAGAGATAATCTTTGTCAAAGATAAAACTTAACTATCGATCGTAATCTCGTCACGGATAAAACTGTCTAGCAATTCTGTAGTGCTACTGTCCAAATATCACTAAGTTTCATGGTCTCTTCTTTCCGATTAAAATTATCCCTATGTTTATATATTTCAATTGCTTCTCTACAAAGCCGTGGGTAATAGTTCGTCGTCGTAGATAAAATTTTTGTTTCGGAAAACCTCACTTTATGATTTCCTGACTGAAAAGCGTGTTCTACGACGATGAACTATTACCCACGGCTTTGTAGAGAATCAATTGAAATATATAAACATAGGGATAATTTTAATCGGAAAGAAGAGACCATGAAACTTAGTGATATTTGCACAGTAGCACTACAGAATTGCTAGACAGTTTTATCCGTGACGAGATTACGATCGATAGTTAAGTTTTATCTTTGACAAAGGTTATCTCTGCATATCACGTGTAACTCTGGTCACACCCACTTTCTATGATATATAAGTCGCTCTCAGACGTCCGACCCATCAGTCGGCAAGACTCACTGGAGGAGAAACACCCTCTGAAGATGTCCAGCGCAGCTCTGGACGAAACGTTAGGAGCTGAAGAGTTTCATGGAACACGACCTTACATCCCGGAATGTTTACCAGAAGATACACTTGACTTTGGTGTTTATGATGCTGTTTCATCATTCAATCAGGGCAATATAACAAAGTGCAAAGTTCTGCAGAAGTTGGGACTCTGTGTAGGACTACGAACTGCCGCAGCTATGCTTTGTTTGGACAAGGAATGGCTCAGGTCTTCAGATAATGCCATAAAAGTATATTCAAAGATGGCTAGACAGCATAGCAGAGCCATCAAGAGGGAGCTGTTGGACGATTCTGATGATACAAGCTATGGAGCAGGCTTGTTCTGAAGTAAAAACTTTGAAGCTAATTTCCCGTAACTTTATTTTTTTTTGTGTATAAGATACATTTTCTCAGGGCCTATTTATAGTAGAAAGATGAAATTTTCTGTAGTTGTTCCTTAAGACCTTCTAATATATCTGAATCAAAATATATGTGAAATTATTTTGTATTAATGGATGTAAATTTTAAAATACTTGTTAAAATGTATAACTTTTTTAACATTTACAAAAAATAAAATATCTGAAAAACTATACATTAATTTTTCAAAATTAATAATTCAGCATAAAAGCAGAACATATCTCTGCGTTCTGTGAAAAAAATCTAGAGTATTGTCCAAATAACAAATGAGAAAATGTTCCTACCTTTTAGCTCAATTTAACATTGTAAGCATAGGGCGTTCCGTATACCCTTAAGCGTGGCCATATACTGTCACTCTATAGTCCAACAACACAACATGACAGTGTTTATACCAAAACCTTATACTAGCTATGAGATATTTGCAAATAAATTTAACAACAGTCATACTGAGGTTGGATCTATTAGTTGAAATCCTGAAATATAACAACATTGCTCAAAACAGATTCATTTTAACTCTTTATATAAATCCCTTTTATGTTTAACTATGTAGGAAAAGACAGATTGCTACTTACCATAAAGAAGACACAATAGTTTGCAGACAGGCACAATTAAGACACTTACGTAAAGCTTTCAGCCACAGCCTTCATCAGTCAATGAGAGAACACACCATTCGTACACACAAGCAAGCACATGTCATGCACACATGACTGCCAGCAACTGGAGTTGGCTGTGCATGAGGTGTGCCCATTTATGTGTATGAATGGTGTGTCTCTCTTTTACTGATTAAGGCTGCAAACTAAAGCTTTACGAGAGTGTCTTAATTGTGCCTGTCTGCAACTTAACGTGTCTTCTTTAAGGAAAGTAGCAATATGTCTTTTCCTACATTGTTGATATTCCTACCTGGAGTTTCCATTGTGTAAATTATTTATAACTGGCCATTAAAATTGTTACACCAAGAAGAAATGCAGACGATAAACGGGTATTCATTGGACAAATATAATATACTAGAACTGACATGTGATTACATTTTCACCCAATTTGGGTGCATAGATCCTGAGACATCAGTACCCAGAACAACCACCTCTGGCCGTAATAACGGCCGATACGCCTGGGCATTGAGTGAAATAGCTTGGATGGCATGTACAGATACAGCTGCCCATGCAGCTTCGACACAGTACCACAGTTCATCAAGAGTAGTGACTGGCATATAGTGATGAGCCAGTTGCCCAGCCACCATTGACCAAACGTTTTCAGTTGGTGAGAGATCTGGAGAATGTGCTGGCCAGGGCAGCAGTCGAACATTTTCTGTATCCAGAAACACCCATACAGGACCTGCAATTCGAACAAGAGGTGACGGAGACGTGTAACCAATGGCACCCCATAACATCACGCTGGGTGATACGCCAGTATGGCGGTGATGAATACACGCTTCCAATGTGCGTTCACTGCGATGTCGCCAAACACGGATGCGACCATCATGATGCTGTAAACAGAACCTGGATTCATCCAAAAAAATGTTGTTTTGCCATTCGTGCACCCACGTTCATCGTTGAGTACACTATCGCAGGCGCTCCTGTCTGTGATGCAGTGTCAAGGGTAACCACAGCCATGGTCTCCGAGCTGATAGCCCGTGCTGATGCAAATGTCGTTGAACTGTTCGTGCAGATGGTTGTTGTGTTGCAAACGTCCCCATCTGTTGACTCAGGGATCGAGACGTGGCTGCACGATCCGGTACAGCCGTGCAGATAAGATGCCTGTCATCTCGACTGCTAGTGATACAAGGCCGCTGGGATCCAGCACGGCGTTCCGTTTTACCCTCCTGAATCCACTGATTCCATATTCTGCTAACAGTCATTGGATCTTGAGCAATGCAAGCAGCAATTTCGCGATATGATAAACCGCAGTCCCAATAGGCTACAATCCGACCTTTATCAAAGTCGGAAACGTGATGGTACACATTTCTCCTCCTTACATGAGGCATCACAACAATGTTTCACCAGGCAACACCGGTCAACTGCTGTTTGCGTTTGAGAAATCAGTTGGAAACTTTCCTCATGTCAGCACGTTGTAGGTGTCGCCATCGGTGCCAAGCTTGTGTGAATGCTCTGAAAAGCTAATCATTTGCACATCACAGCATCTTCTTCCTGTCGGTTAAATTTCGCATCTATAGCACGTCATCCTCGTGGTGTAACAATTTTAATGGCCAGTAGTGTATTTGTTTAGTTAGAAAAATAATCTGTTCATTAAATTGCAGGCATTATCCTCTTTCATCTGTTGTATTATGAGTGTGACTCTCGTGATGGCTTCAGTTGTTACAATTTACTATAAACAATAATGGTAATATAACGTTAGTAACTTTTTAACTATTAAAGCTTCAGACACGGATTTATGACCAATGTGCTTGCCCCATTGCTGCGGTTCCCAAACTGTCATTGGTTCCCCTCTAGGATATTTGCAATGAATTTTATGTATTTTCAGTAAAGTTATATTAGTGACGACATTTCAAGTAACTATTCCCTCCACAATAACTCGTCCCACAACCGTATATTTCTGCCTGCATTCGTGCTGGCCCACAGAGGATCTGTCAGATTCAGTCCATCCTGCAGCAGTAAGATCAGCTGCTTCTAATGTTACAACTGGGTGTGAGCTGGGTTCTTTGCCGAAGATGGGGGATGTGGACAGCTGTAGAGGTAGTGAAGGTACACCAACTCTTTATTAGTTCTTTACTCACTCATAGAGTTCAGACAGTCTTAAGAATGCGTGCCATTCTCTGGCGTGGCCCAGAATTCCCTCATAATATTCCGGCACTGTAGCTGCAGGTGTCGAGGTATGGCACACGACGTGCACACACTGCCCGGGAGACAGAGCGCTGCGCTGGCATTACGGTATGTGAGGCAGGCTGAGACGGCACGATGTGGCCACGCTGTGGTGACGTGTGGCTACTGTGTCCCCTCACGTTGTCACAGTGATGTTGAAGAGCTGAGGTGGACTGCCCGGGCTGGGCAGTCTGGCAGAGGTCTCTCATTTACAACCCGGTGGAGGCAGAGTTATGGGAGTGGTGCCGATTGACACAGACTAGGTGTCAGTTACTGCCCAGCTGGTCGAAGAGACTGACAGGCAGATACAGCTGTGGTTAAATGATACTTCCATTCACTGCTAGTTGCGGATTGTGCTACGTTTCGGTGTCAATGAGAATCAGCTGTAAAAGGGCAGTGGCTGGGGCAGTGTGCAATCGGCAGTGCCTGTCAATGATGTGGAAGTCAGTTGAGCCGGAGTGGCTTCTCGAAGAGCGGTCCTGCGGCACTGACACCCAGAATGGTATCACAGAAGTGTCCCTTGCCACTGAGGGGTGCCGATTAAGCAAGGCCATTGCCAGCTGTGGCCAGTGTCTGTGGCCCGAGGCCCAATTTCGGCGCTCTCGGTCAGACCATAAGGGAGCTGATCACACAGTTCAGTGACCGGCACCTGCTGTCTGACTGTGGCCGCATTTCAGTCCTGGCTCTGACTTCAGCTTCAAGTTTCCCCATAGTTTCCTCTGTTACAGCTATCTTGGCTTCCTCCACCCTCTATCCATGCAGGAGAAGGTCATTCCAAAACTTAAGTGCATTTCTATCTGATGCGCCGTGCAATTCTTTCCCCATCCGTGCCACTATATCTTGGGCCTCCTTAATTGTTGGCAGCAGTGTGACACTAAAAGTGGGCAGGAATTGTCATTAGCTGTTTATTGGTGCGATTTTAAAATGTGAGCCAAAGCTTATAATCTCATCAAGTGAGAGGTTCTTAGTGTAATGTGTGTTCTGAATGCAAAAAAGTTTGTCCTATCGAAAGTTACAGACAGATAACCAGAGTTTAGAACTATTGATAGCCTTGGGCGAGCCAGGTATGACAACTCTACCACCTGGTGAGCAAGATGTATGAGACAGGCGAAATACCCTCAAATTACAAAAGAATGTAATAATTGTAGTCCCAAAGAAAGCAGGTGTTGACAGACTATCAGTTTAATAAATAACACGAATTCTTTACAGACAAATGGAAAAACTGGTAGAAGCCAACCTTGGGGAGGATCAGTTTGGATTCTGCAGAAATGTTGGAACACGCGAGGCAGTGCCCTACGACTTATCTTAGAACATAGATTAAGGAAAGGCAAATTTACATTTCTAGCATTTATAGAGGAATAGAGAAAGCATTTGACAATGTTGATTGGAATACTCCTTTCAAATTCTGAAGGTGGCAAGAATCAAATAAAGGGAGTGAAAAGCTATTTACAATTTGTACAGATACCAGACAGCAGTTGTATGAGTTGAGGGGCATAAAAGGAAAGCAGTGGTTGGGAAGGGAGTGAGACAATGTTATTCAATCTGTGTACTGAGCAAGCAGTAAAGGGAACAAAAGAAAACTTTGGAGTAGGAATTAAATCCATGGACAAGAAATAAAAACCTGGAGGTTTGCCGATGACATTGTATTTCTGTCAGAGACAGCAAAGGACCTGGAAGAGCAGAGTTGAATAGAATGGACAGTGTCTTGAAAGGAGGATATAAGATGAACATCAACAAAAGCAAAATGAGGATAATGGAATGTAGTCAAATTAAATTAGGTGATACTGAGGGAGTTAGATTAGGAAATGAGATGCTTAAAGTAATAAACGAGTTTCGCTAGTTGGGGAGAAAAATAATAGATAGTGGTTGAAGTAGAGAGTATATAAAATGTAGACTGGCAGTGGCAAGGAAAGTGTTTCTGAAGAAGAGAAATCTGTTAACCTCAAGTATAGATTTAAGTATCAGTAAGTCTTTTCTGAAAGTATTTGTATGGAGTGTAGCCATGTATGGAAGCGAAACATGGAGGTTGAATAGTATGGACAAGAACAGAACTGGAGCTTTCAAAATTTGGTGCTGCAGAATAATGCTGAATATTAGATGGGTAGATCACATAACTAATGAGAAGGTACCGAACAGAACTGGGGAGAATAGGAATTTGTGGCACAACTTGACTAGAAGGAGGGATCAGGTGCTAGGGCAAGTTCTGAGGAATCAAGGGATCACCAATTTAGTATTGGAGGGAAGCACGGAGGGTAAACATCATAGAGGGAGACCGAAGTATGAATATACTTAGCAGATTCAGAAGGATACAACTTGCACTAGTTACTCGGAGATGAAGAAGCTTGCACAGGATATAAAAGCAAACCAGTCTCTGGACTGAAGACTACAACAACAACAACAACAACAACAACAGTGTTGAATCGAGTTTGAGACATTGTGTTTCATGGCAGATGAACAAATCTCCATGATGGATTATGATTAGGCGGATCTTCAGTTATGAGTGAAGAACTCAAATCGAGGATTGAAGGAAGAATTCAACAGGGTTGACGGTTTCCTACTGATGGCGTAACCTTTTGCTTCCCTGAAATTTTGCTAATAGTTCCCTATCAAACTGTTAGTGGTGACATGGCTATAAAAAGTATGTGCCACATAGGTTCCTCCACTTTTAGCAGGTGAACACAAAAAACAACAAATGGGAGCGGCTGTGATTTTTTTCACTAGGTACGACATGAGTGGCAAGGAGTTTTTGAAGTGCTTTGTTACTGATTAGGAGAGCTGGGTTTTGCATAAAAGTCCAGAAACAAAGTAACAGTCAGTGTAACGACTTCATTTGTGAGCCCCAACAGAACAAGAAAAGCGTAATGTAAATTCTGACCATCTACAAGGTTATGCCCACCATGTTTTGGGATAGAAAGGGTGATGTCTAGAGGGGAGACCATAAAATGCAGTGGCCTCCTGTCAACCCCTTCACTGATCACACCGCGTCATTCAAAACAAATGGCATGGATTTTTGTCTGGTGGCAGTGTGTATCCTCACGATAATACTCAATTGCATTCTGCTGGATAGACAAAGAATTCTCTTTGGCATCTTAAGTAGGAAATTGCTGAACGTGTATAGCCTGAACTTGACCTCAAGTGATTACCATCTTTTCTCCCATATTGAGGGATTTATTTGGGCAGAAAGCAGTATGGATATGACAATGAACTGAAAGAGAAAGTCAGTGACAGGTTCAACAACTCAGTGGCAATAGAGTATGCACAAGGCATAGGAAAGCTTTTGGAGTGTTGCAGTAGATGTTTAAGTTTGAATGATGGCCAGGCATAAAAATAGTTGAGGTATCAAAATATGTTTTAAAATAATGTTGAATAATAATTTCCAAAGAAATAAACACTGTACTTTTAGAATGAACCTCATATGTTGGTCTCTTTCCCTTTGTTGCTTTCTTTTACCATCTCATCTACCAACATTACTCTATTATTTATCGCTCCTCCCTAGACCATTCACCATTTTGTCCATATTTCATTATTAAAGCACAAAAAATTATCAAATACACGGACTGGTAGAGCTGTAAAATTAAATGAAAAGTTTGAAAAATGTTAATGAATCAAAGCTAGACAGTTTTTACCTTACAATAAGGAAGTTGTGGTTTGTGAGTATTGTAAATGAATTAGCATCTGTAGGGAATTTTTGAAGCATGACCATAAGAAATTACAAAATAGAAAGAATAGATGTTAACATAACTTTTTGACATAGATGTGTTAGAAAACTATGTAACCAGATATAGATGATCTTGTTTTTACTTCTTTTTCAGATTCTCATAGATCTAGCTGGAACCTTAAGTTCAAGTAATTGTGTAAAGGAAGACCCAGAAGTAAAAAACTGAAATGGGTCAAATGAGAATAATTTGAATATTTACGTAAAGCTGGAGCAGATGCAGGGTGAAGAAGATGCAACTGGCTAACATCGAAATTAAGCGTATACAATAAGTTTTGCTTAGTTAATGTGTATGCAGTGTGAAATGTGAAGTGATTTCCAGATGCTGTGTGTTCTTCACTAGTTTTGTAGCTACTGGTGTTTTCTCTACTTGTATGAGACAACTATCATCACATTTTGCTACAAAGGAATTTTTAATTTTTAGTAATACTTTAGAGCCACAGGCTGTTCCCATGTGTACCACAGTATGATTTTTGCACCCAGCTTCTCAAATCTCTTAAAATTTGCTTAGTGCTGTTGTTCACAGTGTCAGGGTGCACAGATATAAGATGAGCAATTTACAAGCTTGCTTAAGTGGTAATTGGTTTTCAAACCTGCTGGCAGAAAAATCAATGGTTGGCAATGTAATATGTGTAAGAATGAAACAGATTTGTGAAGTTACTCCATTCTGTTAAACTGTTTGTATGATTACACCTTTTCTGTCAATGTTTCTCAAAATTCACTGGGAGGTACAGTCATTAGCTGTTAAGATTATGCTAACACTTACCCATGTGAAACAATGTTCTTTTATCCCACTTGTAGATATTAATTATCTGTTACCTGTAGCCAGTCTGGATAGTTTTATCCAATCTGGAATGTGACTGTGGGATACATACACACTCATCGTGTCATTAGCTGTTAAGTAATCTTAATGAGACAATATTCTTTGTCTCGTTCACAGGCAGAAATGTATATTTAAGTGTGCAAATGTAACCTTGACTTTTTGGTATGACTGTGGCATTACATGCCCAAATCACACTGATATTAAATGTTATTCGTAAGCACAAACACATATTTAAATGCCTAATTGCAAATTTGACCTCATGTCAGTCAAAAAAATGTATATGATTGAGGACTGTGGTGTTGCACACCAAGTCTTCTGATACTGATGGTTAACTTCTGTTCTTTCATTAATCAGTGTTAGACAATGTCAGTTTAACACACCTGGACAGCAACTTATTACTTAAAAACAAAATATTTAGGCACTGCTGCCTTTGCATCTTTTAACCATTATGTTCTACTAAGAATATGTAATTTGACACAATATACATTTATGTACATTGTCCCATTATATTTATAGCGTTATACGCCAAACTTATAAAAAGGTCCTTAGAAACCTAACACTTAGCTTTACACTATTTTAGTAATACGATTCACGTGTTACATTTTGTTAAGTAACTACCTGTACGTGCTGCTATTCTTACCCAGTTTCTAACTAACCTACACAATGAAAATGTCCCTGGTTTATCTGAAAATTGGTGTTTGTAACTCACTGGTTGTGGCCATGGCACTCCATTCTCTGTTTCACGCTGCTAAGAGTCAGTGACAAGAGTCTCTTCTGCATATCGTATACCAGCATCTTTATTTCCAGATCGTCCTTCCCAGTAGCCTCACCAGTGAGCCGATCAACGAGGTTAGTTTCCCATGATCCCAATGTGACTGGGAGACCACAGGAATGCTACATCTTCCTATTGTCATGAAGGACTAAGAGAAGATTTTGGAATTGCATGTGTTACCAACAGATAGTGGTAATGGGCTGCTCATTAGGGGTGTGGAGGAGAATGGCAAAGATCAAATGGGATGACATGTGAGAGTACAGACCAGCTGTTGCTTCTATTCCCAGTGTTGAGAGCAGTCAACACTGACCATAGAAGACAAGACTGCTGATCGCTATGCACGACCGTAGGAGGGAGGCTCGAAATACTGAGATGCGTCATATAGTGGGTGGCTATTGATACCACAAATCTATTTGTGAATTTCTGGGCTTGTATCTTTCAAATAAGTGTAATTTTGCAGTTGCTCACACACTGTCTTGAGCATCGCACCTCTGTATGTCACACTCTCATTTTCTGTTATTACCTCACAATTAAGAGTACGATATTACATTCTTGTCTGAGAATTATTCTATTAACTGATAATTTTGAAGCTGAATATTAATGGACTTGATTTAATGGCAGTTTCGTGTTGGCACGTTCAGTGACTTCATTTGTAGAAATCTGATGCTAAATGGTTAAATATAAACACGTATGTTCAAGAATGAAATCCACCAGAACTTGTCAAACAGGAATGAGTTTAATTAAAAGTGCTGAATGTTTGTACATGGGCAGAGTTTAGAAGTACCTGACATCAATGCAAGAAGACACCTAATTACGGGCAGTGATAAAGACAATAGGGAAAAGTAAATCAGACATATGTGAAAGGGAAATGACACCATAAACACCATTACTTACATATATATAACAGGGTAGAGAAAGGATGTGACTGCTAGATGATTGGAAGAGAAGGCACAAACAATGAACTGAAGACACAACAATGGATCACAAGAAATAGACAGCAAAAATATGCTTACTGGAAAGAAAATTAATGATAATACTAGAACTCTTAACATTACTGAATATTTATTTTCTTGCTTAACATAATGTGAAATGTAAGGAAAATTTACGTTTAGAATGTTTATCATCAGCTGTTCAGTATATTTTGATACAATTGGCCTTGTCAACATGTAAAGTACAGTTAATGAAATTAATAAAGCAGCTTTGCTTTATGAGTGAAAAACACACAAAATTACAATTAAATATCAGTTACATACTTACACATATTAGTTACATACATTTACTGTTTATGATTACTTATGGCTAGTTGAAGCAATACACCCAAGTATTTATATTTACATGTACACTATGTGCTCAAACATATCCAGACATTTAGCTGGAAATGACTTAAAAGTTTGTGGCACCCTCAATCAGTAATGCTGGAATTCAGTATGGTGTTGGCACACCTTTAGCCTGATAACAGCTTCCACTCTCACAGGCATATGTTCAATCAGGTGCTGGAAGGTTTCTTGGGCAATGGCAGCCCATTCTTCACAGAGTGCTGCACTGACGAGATGTATCGATATTGGTCGGTGAGGCCTGCATCCCAGAGGTGTTCCATAGGATTCAAGTCAGAACTCTGTGCAGGCCAGTCCATTACATGGACGTTATTGTCATGTAACCACTCTGCCATGAGTACCTAATATGAAAAACTTATGTTTTTGGGGGTATATGGGTACTTTTGATCACATAGTGTATACAGGGTGAAGCAAAATTCACGCACTCAGGCTTCTCAGTGCAACTCCTCACATGCCAGTGATAAAAAAAATCTCTGAGTACATCTGGCAGAAAAAGGACGATAAAGTGGCAATCTGGCAACACTGTAACCACATATATGGTCACTACCTGTGTCAGCACATATGAATTGTGCTGTATATGTGGTGCAGTGAATAGAGTTTTGGGTTATAATGCAGGAGGTCGAGGGTTCGATCCTGGTTGGGGCGCTTTTTTTTTATTTGCTAATTTTATTCTGACATTTCTACTGTAATATACACCATTTCATAGCTTACCTGTATCCTTAATTTACAATATTTTGTAACGCCGAACATAACAAATTGTCTTTAGACAAATAAGAAATACAGTTGAAACAAATGTCCTATCAGTGCATTGAGATGTGTAGTAAACAGCATGCGGTTACCAGACTCAGTGTTGAAAGGCATAATTAGTGGGACCATTGTGATAACACATACAATTAGTAACCGAGTTTGGACATTATTCGCAAAGCACGTTGCTAGTCCTACTGCTAACGTAAGGCCCTAATGAAATGTAAAGGACCTGAACGAGGCAAGAATAATAGTTGCTACTAATCTATGGGACCATTGGAGGAGGGTACAAAGAAAAACAGCTTTCGCGACTAGTAGATGAAGTGGTGCGAATAAATTCAAGCCCACAATGTGGAAAGGGCTTCTTTCAAAGCTGACCAATCTTCCATTTCTACAATTGTAGTATGTAAGTACAAATGTTTTCTAGAGGACCTGCTGCAATCGCTGTTGACGATTAAGATGCCAGATACTGTACCATCTGGACTACATTTACCATATAAAAAACATATGCCCTAACACAGTACCGAACCATCGTCGTTCTGCATGATAACCCAAAACTCTACCCACTGCACCACATATACAGCACAACTGATACACGCTGACAGAGGAATATACCATATATGTGGTTACAGTGTTACCACATTGTCAATCTTTTAACGTCCTTTTTCTGCCGGGTGTTCTTGCCAGACAGACTAAATTTTGAAAGAGAGATTTTTTTATTGCTGGCGTGTGAGGAGTCGTGCTGTGAAGCCTAGTGCGCGAATTTTGCTTCACCCTGTATAAACACCAAATTCTAATTGTATGATTATTACATGCAATTTTACTGACACAGGCAGCTATCCAAAGCCCAATCCTTGGAAATCACTCTCCGTGAATTCATCAACTCTATAAAAGTCTTGCTCTTTTAGCACAGTTTCTAATATTTTCTAGCATTTCAGTAAGGGAATCTAGTGAGCTCTTTTTGGCAGTTTGTTGAAGAATTTAAGACTCACGTGTTTGTGGCTATTGTGACTGAAGAAAAGAACTGTTATGGTTTAATGTCCCATCAACAACAAGAGACACACAATTAGGGACTCAACACCAGCTCAGGTTGGGGACAGATAGGAACAGATTGGTCATGTCCTTTTCAACTATCTTATTATTTACCCCACTCTGCCACCACAATCGGTGAGAATTTCTTAGGGACCATCTGGATGCATGTAGAAAGAAGCACCAAAGCTTCAACCCTGTCAGGTAAAAAATTTGTGAATAAAATAATGAAGCTGTAGGCATGTAATACCGGAAGCATGTTCTCATTTGGCCATCTCCTGGAACAATTAATGGTAGTATCCTATTACAGATTTGCACATATGAAACAGTACAGAAATATACAAACACTTGAAAAAACTGAGTATTACTGTAAGATTTCTCATGGACAATATGTATGTGTCTAAGAAAATTATTTTAACTACTCACACTGCAACAATTACTGCCACACTGAACAACTATAATGTATATTCTTACGTCAGTTCATTAAAATACTGCCAACATATCCAGTGTTAATTATTTGGAAATTGAAACCGACTTTTTTTGTCGGTGGATAACTATGTTGAATCATATAATTAGATTTAGATTATCCCACCCTGTGTTACATAGATTATGCAGCCTACATATAAACGTGTATTCACGGTCACTTTATTAAAAGTTCATTCTTTTTGGTACATATAAATTCATTTGTGTTATAAAATGGTTTTCCTTTCAGCCATGTCTCTCCCACCATTTTAAATTTATTTTCATGTAATTTGTTTGTCTATAAGGCATGCATACTGTTGAAAAATGTTTTGCAGAATGCAAAGCTTTTTTTATTTTTACTTAAATCCAAGCAATGTCTGGAAGTTCCTCATTCTGGTACCCTATAAGTTCACATCTGACCTACTTTCACACTCTTGGACATTCTGTTTACCAAGCGTAAGTACCTTTAGTATGTAGAGGCTGGAGATGGTAAGTATCTTATGTCCAACAAAGGATTGTTCACAAGAAGTTAATTTGCTTAAACCAAATATAGATGTGATGACTTCTTCACATAAAGACCTCTTTTGCCTGAGCAGTTTCCCCAGAGAAGTATCCCATAATGTAAGTCCATATGGAAAAAGCCATAGTATGCTGTAAGTACGAGATCATTACTCCAGTTTCCTCAAGAGATATAAAACTCTTGCCAGTTTACTGCAGAGTTTTTCTGTGTGGGTGTTCCAGCATAATTTGCTATCAAGGTAGATGCTTAACAAATTTACTGAGTGATTTTGTCCACTGTTAATATTTTTAAGAGAAAAGGGGATATGTTGTGGTGTCACTGCCAGACACCACACTTGCTAGGTGGTAGCCTTTAAATCGGCCGCGGTCCATTTAGTATACGTCGGACCCGCGTGTCGCCACTATCAGTGATTGCAGACCGAGCGCCGCCACACGGCAGGTCTAGAGAGACTTCCTAGCACTCGCCCCAGTTGTACAGCCGACTTTGCTAGCGATGGTTCACTGACAAATTACGCTCACATTTGCCGAGACGATAGTTAGCATAGCCTTCAGCTACGTCATTTGCTACGACCTAGCAAGGCACCATTACCAGTTACTATTGATACTGTAAAACACGTACCGTCAAGAGCGACGCTCACCATTTATGGATTAAAGTTAAGTATTCCACCAGCTACGTCAGTTTTTTCTACAGTCTAATTTCCTTGTCCTGTTCCAGACCTCACACCAGCCTGCGTGAGCTAAAACGCGTGCCTTTCGGCTTCCTCTCATACCAGTGTTGGCTCTCCTGCCAACCCACATGGATCCTTGTGGGACTCCATATTTTACTTTCAGAATAACAGATTTATCATTTGGATATACAACAACCATCTAGTTTCTATTTGCCAAATATGGTTTCAGTAATGTGAGTTCTGTTTTAGTTATTTCTTATCTTTCAAGTTCCTTAATCAAGGTACTACATGAGACGGTGCCAATGCCTTAATGAGACCCACTAGAGTAGCATAGGTGCGCTACTTGTATTGTATTGTATTGTATTTTTTATTGGTCCTGTTGTCTACATGGCAGCTTATGCATAAGACATTGGACCAGTCAAGTTATAAATATACAGGCTGAAAGTCATTTCAAGGCATACATATTTAAGGTTACAATAATACACTTTACACGTAAGTATTTATATAACACATTTCATAAATTTAAATATTCTTCAATGGAGTAAAAGCAGTGATGCTGTAAATATGACTTTAGAGATTTTCCAAATGTATTGACCTCTGTGATAGCTTTTATGTTTTCAGGAAGTTTGTTATAAAGCTTAACTCCCATGTGAAAAGTACCTTTTTGCCACAGTGCAGTGCTGATTTGAGTCATATGTAAGTTTCTGTTTTGTCTGGTAAAGTGATCCTGTATATCACAGTTCTTTTGCAGTCTCCGGTCCTTGCCTATTACATTTAATTTAAAGAACAAAAGGGTTTCCATGATGTACACACATGGTAATGGACTGATTTCTTAAACAGGGTTTACAAGATTCTCTAGGCTTGCACCCAAACAAGATTCTAATGGCCCTTTTTTGTAGTTTAGAAGTGCTATTAGCTGTTTTAGAGTTTCCCCAGAAGGTGACCCCATATCTATTTTCAGATCCATGTAGTGTTGATGATACAATTTCTTGTACAGCCTTAATTGTTGGCAGCCCACTTCAGAACCCATACCGGGTCTCGTTGACTAGGTTGTTCCACTCAATACAACTCCAAGGGGCACTCAGTGTGGAAAATAAATAAATAAAAAGAACAGAGGAGAATCTCATGAAAACTGCTTACCATGGGACTTGCTTTCAAGTCGATCTCATATGCTTCATCTTGCTTCACACAACCAGTTGTTTCTTATTCAATGGTTGCTTCATTTCTACATTTCTGGAAACAAACCAAGTATATTAATGCAGCCACAGCTAATTCATTGTACAGAATGACCTACAACATCCTCCAAATTTCTTAATGGAAAGATTAAATTAGATTAGATTCAGTTTTTGTTCCACAGACCCAAAAAATGAGATGATTCTCATGAGTGTGAACATGTCAGAAAATATAACATAAAACATTTAAATATAATACTTACTAACCTGATCATTTGTCAGGAGATTGTCGAAATATGTGAATACAATGCAGTAAACTGGAACAGCTAATATTTACAGACTTAACACACTGTCAGAATGAAACACACTTATGCACTATTAATAAATTTATCATTCACAAAATACCTAATCTTGATTGTTGTGACCAAGTGCTGTAAAAACTGAAATGTAACACACATTTTTACTGAAGCTAGCTTAACAGTCTCTGTTACGATATTCATTTGTGGAGCAGGAGGAGTTGCCTGTCAAAAAGTCTATCAAACTTTGTTTAAATCATGCTTGATCTGAAACAAAGTTTTTAATAGTTGCTGCCAATTTATTGAAGATGTTGTTCCTGAATATTGGATCCCTTTGTGGACCAAGGTAACTGATTTTAGGTCTTTATGTAGATTGTTCTTATTCCTAATACTGACACTTATGTATTGAGCTATTGGTTGGAAATAGAGATGTATTACTTGCAACAAATTTCATTAAGGAATAAATATACTGAGAAGTAGTGGTTAGAATACAAAGTTCCTTGAACAGGATTCTACACCATGTTCTTGAATTTACACCACAAATGATTCTTATCACACGTTTTTGCACCCTAAAAACTTTTGCTCGGTTTGATGAGTTTCCCCAGAATATGGTAGCATTTGACATAATAGAATGAAAGTAACCAAAGTTTTTTATATTCATATCTCCTACATGTGACATAATTATCATGGAAAATACAGAGTTGTGTAGGCACTTACTCAATTCTGTAGTAGCCTATGCCCTTCTAAACTGAATTTATTATTGAGTTCTAATCCCAGAAATTTAACACTGTTAACCTGAATGTCTTCATATGTTATACACATGCTGGAAGGAAATCTCTTACAGGTCCTGAACTACATATACGGAGTCTTCTCGAAGTTTAATGACAGTGAATTAGCTTTAAACCACTTATTAATGTCGGTGAAAATTTGATTAGCAGATATTTATAAATCTGTACTTGACTTGCTACTTATTGCAAGGTTTGTATCATCTGCAGACAAAACAAACTTAGCATCTGACAATGTAACAGACGAGAGGTCATTAACATACACAAGAAAAAGCAATGGAACCTTGAGGAACACCACATGTAATTAATCCCCAGTCAGATGAAGACAAACTACTTGCTGCACAGGTATTTCGTAATCACACCCTTTGTTTCCTGTTACATAAATAAGACTCAAACCGTTTCACAGCATTGCTGGTGACATCATAATATTCTAATTTACTTAAGACAAGTTCTCTGGTTCACACAATCTAAGGCTTTTGACAGGTCATAGAAAATGCAAGCAGCCTCTAATTTATTATCCATTGAATTAAGTATTATTCTCACTGTAAGTGTAAATAGCTTTCTCTATATCAGAACCCTTAATAAATCCAAGCTGTGACTTGAGCAATATATTATTTGCAGTCAGATGCGGTGGGAGATGCTTGAACACAACCTTTTCAAATGAGACTTTCAAATTACAAAAACGCGCTATTCGGATAATGACCCAGAGCCCACCTAAAACACATTGTAGGCCCCTTTTCAAAGCATTGAAAATTTTAACAATTCCGTCATTATACATTCTGAAATGTCTCTTGGAGATCAAAAGAAATCAGGACAAAATGAAAACCAATACAACTACCATAATTATGATACACAGCAATGTAAATATCTCCACTTATGTGCTGTAACAAGAACCCGAAGTCAGAAACGTGTATGTAATCAAGGCATCAAACTTTTTAATGCACTACCAAAACATATCAAAGAGATGGAATAATGAGGATAAATTTAAAACTGTTATAAAGAATCACATGCTTGCCAAATATTATTACAGTGTAAGTGAATTTCTATGCTACACTGTATTAGAATATAAAGAACCACATGCTTGACAAATGTTATTACAGCATATATGTTTAAATTAATGTGACAAATGAAATTACATCAATGAATATGTCTGTCAAGCACATAAGAAGATTAAGAACCACATGCTTAACAAATGTCACTACAGTATAAGTGAATAGCTCTGCTCAACTGTAAGAATATGTGATATCATAAATGACAAATGAAATCACAACATCAAGGAATATGTCTGTCAAGCACATAAGAAATTATGTCATAAAAACACTTATTAGTTGTATATAGTATTAAACATAAGAAAGATTCATATGAATTCAGCATAGAAAAAAAATTGTGTAGATATTATATACTTGTTGAATTGTATCCTGACAAATCCTATATCACAACTGTTATCATTGGCATGATGATAAATAAATCTATATTTCTGAGAAAGCCGGAAAAAGTGAAACTGGTCGATAGTTTGATGGTATCTCTTCATCCCCCTTCTTGTAAACAGGTTTAACTTCAGCAGGAATGTGGAACGCAGAATTCAATATCAACTGACGAAATTTTTTGAATTCTGGCGACACAGAAGAGACAGTGTTTTGTCTCTCACACGGCAGACATTAAAAAAATTCACTCTAAACCTTCGTGATTATCACAGCAACGCTATAGGGAAATTCAATTTAAAATACTCACCTTGAAGTGACTACGCATCCATTAAAATTAAGACATTGGTCAAAGCCATGCCAGTACCGCAAATTCCTCCTCTGAGACAATATTCGATGAACACTTACGCAGAATTATGGAACTGATTTCTTAATACAATAAAGTGGTTTCCTACGGAAACAATGTCTTTCGTGGCATTTCCATTCCTTGAATTTTAACAGATTTGTGCCATCAGTTATTATTATTTGGGTCAAATATTAGAGGCAAGCAGCACATCATTTTGTAGTATTCAAGGCCGAAGTCAAGTAATGCTCGTTAAGTTCTTATCTAATAATAAGCAGTTGCACATTTCAAACCTGCCACGTAAATATTTGGATCGGGACATGGCATGTGATTGGCCGCTGTTCACCATGGTACGTAGAACGCCAACTTCATGTCGCGTATCTCAAAAATGTATTAAACAGCAGAAGCGTGGTTTCAAGCAGGTCATAAAAAGGTTTATTCGACATAGCAATTTATATTTTGTCAGTGGAGTCTTCTGCTAGCATGGAAAGTTAACATGTTCTTGCCGCACACATTCGTGTTGTAGTATATTTAGTCATACAGTATTATTTTGTTCCTCGGTTGTTTTTCTACGTGACATTTAGCGAAGGAGGCGTTCTCAGCGCTATGATGAACAACAGACAATCAACCAGAGAGCGCAGACGAACTGTCATGATGCGAATGTTGACGTTTGCACTGCTGTTGTCTTGATTTTTGTAGAAATACGTCAGTTACATAATTATAAAAAAATTAAACGACGGACTGACGCCGATAGACGCATAAACACGTATCCCAATGTGATAAACCCGTGAAATATTTTGTGGTTATTTACAGACCAGTCTCATTAGCACCGTATATCTCTCGTGAAATTTTGGCAGAAGTAACGCCGAAAAGACATAACTTTAATCTTGTTGACTGAGCGCACCGTAAAGTAATCGTATTCGTCGATTATTGTGGCTGGGTTACTGCTGACAGTTTTGATGTATAGGATAGCAACCTTATTTCGTGCGATTGTGTTTAGTTGTGTTTTACCACTACAGACAAATTGTTTCCTGTGCATGTAAGCATTTTTTATGGGTTTCCGCTTTCTTTTAATTCTGACATACTATACTTGCTATGATGCCATTAGTTAGTGCAATAGTGGCTTAAAATATATATGCTTGTACTCTATGCATGGCGTAGTAAGTGGTTTTAGAGGACAGCGAGGATCTAGATTACACCAAACTGCCTTTGCTTTGCCGAATATGTGATACAATAATTGCTTTACCTGCCAACAACGTGTTAAACCATTTCAGGAAATGCCACGAAAGGTGTTTCGTTAGATATTGCATTTCATGTGCCTGCCCAGAATTTTGCGTAACGTCCATAATTCAGTATCATTTCTAACTAGCCGCGGTGTCAAGAAAAATGTGTGTGAGCTCAATCTTGTGTAGCAGTGTAGACCGGCTTTGTATGAAGTTGCAGGTAATTAATTATTCCAGGGTAAATTCTGAATTGTGTGCATATGTAACTGAGAAAAGTTATTGCACAACGTTCTGAACTTACAGAACATTCATAACCTAGCAATTAATTATTTCAAGTGAACATTTATAGTTAGTTAGGTTTTGCCACGGCATTATGGAAGCATCCGATCCCATCCAACTGCTGTGACCTATGACGTCTCAATAAGGCGTAAGTGCCCACCTCCAGCGTATACAAAATGGCGACGGTATCGTCACTACATACACATGCCAACAAAAGTGAACAAAATTAAAAACGGGACAAGAATGTCTCACTCCAAGAAATAATTAAACTATCACGACAACTGCAGGAAATAGGAGGTTGGGGAACTCAAATGGGAACCCCTGGAGGGAAGGCGACGTCATTTCGAGAAACGCTATTGAGAAAATATAGAGAACCAGCATTTGAAGCTGACTGCCAAACGATTTTACTGCTGCCAACATACATTGCATGTTAAGTATCACGAAGATAAGATTAGGGTTCATATGCAGGCATACAGTCAGTCATTTTGTCCTCACTCTACTTGCAAGTGGAACAGGAGGGGAAATGACAAGAAGTGGTACACGTTACTACCTGCCATGCACTGCACAGTGGCTTGCAGAGTATTGATGTAGGTGTAAATGTTTAGGGCGAGAACAAGTTAAATATATAACAATATAAAATATTGCCCCATCAAAAACAAAAAAAACCTCAGCTTATGACATCTCTACAGCTGTAAAAGTAACAGGATTGTGCACTCCAATTGACCTATGTAGCTCAAACCAAGCCGCCCCCCCCCCCCCCCCCAAAAAAAAGACCAACATCTGCAGTTCCAAAAAGTGGTGTTAGACATTTACCGTGATCAGTATCACTCGAATGCAGCTCTTGATACCTACCAGCAAACTAAAAAACAGGAAAACACAACCACAAACTTCACATGCCTACATAACTTGTAAAACACCACTGAAACCAAAACCCCAGCAACTCAAAAAGAAGAAACCATTTTCACAAGATCAATTAAAACACAACTGAAATACCATAAATATAAAACAGACAGAATGACAGATTACTATGGAATAAAACCGAAACAAAAATTTCTTGCCAGCAAAAAGGCCTCTGACAAAATCACCCGTGTTGGCCGTCACCTCCCCCCCCCCCCCCCAAAAAAAACAACAGAATGATGAGCACCAAACTAATCATACCTAACAAAGATGCCACACATTCACATTAGAGCACTGACTACTGAGACAAATAAACTCACGTTACCACAGTGATAACCAAGATGTCAAACTCAATGTGTCCATATCCATGACCAGAGGATGCCATCACATATGACAACACAACATCTACAAATGTGAACCATCTCAAAAACACTGCACTATAGTGACCTCTCAGCCACACCACCATTGTGTCATGGGTCAAAGCAGATGGTTGGAATCCCTATGCATTTCTTATTCTGGTGTGGGCAAAAATAGGCATAATATATAAACTAACATGTGACAGTAGTAGGCCTACAGGAAATTAGGTGCAACTACATGAAAGTACTTTCTTTCTTTTTTTTTTTTTTTTTTTTTTTTTTTTCAGGAACCTAGAATTGTAGCAGCTATGGAACATGAAACATTTGGCTGGGTGAAAAAAGAAGATATGAATCTGGAATGTAACCCCGTGGTAAGCAGTTTTCGTGAGTTACTCCTCAATAAAGTTTTTGTATAAGTTACTACAACATGCTGGTTCAGGTAGCTCAGTTTCAATTATGCTGTTGGATATGTGAGGTAGGCCTATGAGTAGTGTAGAATTGGGTGTTTTGTAGTATGTGTCGTTTGTGTTAAATTACAGTGTCAGAAACGTATCTTATTATTTCTAAATTGCATCTAGAGCTTTGTCATATGTCTTTGCTAAGTAACTCCTTGGATTCTCAGTGTCCAATGAGAAGTTCAGGCAGGCAGGTGCTAAAGAGGTCCAAAACTCACAAAATTCTCACAACAGGAAAGTAAATAATAATGTTACCATATTTAACCAAAATATTGGTGGATTAAAGAAAAAAGTAGATTCTCACAAAAGTAAAGTAAAAAAATAATGTTACCATTTTTCACCAAAATATCCTGGGATTGAAGAATAAAGTAGATGAGCTCCTGGTTCGTTTAGATGGCATTGAATCTGATAATGTAATACAGGGTGTTTCAAAAATGACCGGTATATTTGAAACGGCAATAAAAACTAAACGAGCAGCGATAGAAATACACCGTTTGTTGCAATATGCTTGGGACAACAGTACGTTTTCAGGCGGACAAACTTTCGAAATTACAGTAGTTACAATTTTCAACAACAGATGGCGCTGCAAGTGATGTGAAAGATATAGAAGACAACGCAGTCTGTGGGTGCGCCATTCTGTACGTCGTCTTTCTGCTGTAAGCGTGTGCTGTTCACAACGTGCAAGTGTGCTGTAGACAACATGGTTTATTCCTTAGAACAGAGGATTTTTCTGGTGTTGGAATTCCACCGCCTAGAACACAGTGTTGTTGCAACAAGACGAAGTTTTCAACGGAGGTTTAATGTAACCAAAGGACCGAAAAGTGATACAATAAAGGATCTGTTTGAAAAATTTCAATGGACTGGGAACGTGACGGATGAACGTGCTGGAAAGGTAGGGCGACCGCGAACGGCAACCACAGAGGGCAACGCGCAGCTAGTGCAGCAGGTGATCCAACAGCGGCCTCGGGTTTCCGTTTGCCGTGTTGCAGCTGCGGTCCAAATGACTCCAACGTCCACGTATCGTCTCATGCGCCAGAGTTTACACCTCTACCCATACAAAATTCAAACGCGGCAACCCCTCAGCGCCGCTACGATTGCTGCACGAGAGACATTCGCTAACGATATAGTGCACAGGATTGATGACGGCGATATGCATGTGGGCAGCATTTGGTTTACTGACGAAGCTTATTTTTACCTAGACGGCTTCGTCAATAAACAGAACTGGCGCATATGGGGAACCGAAAAGCCCCATGTTGCAGTCCCATCGTCCCTGCATCCTCAAAAAGTACTGGTCTGGGCCGCCATTTCTTCCAAAGGAATCATTGGCCCATTTTTCAGATCCGAAACGATTACTGCATCACGCTATCTGGACATTCTTCGTGAATTTGTGGCGGTACAAACTGCCTTAGACGACACTGCGAACACCTCGTGGTTTATGCAAGATGGTGCCCGGCCACATCGCACGGCCGACGTCTTTAATTTCCTGAATGAATATTTCGATGATCGTGTGATTGCTTTGGGCTATCCGAAACATACAGGAGGCGGCGTGGATTGGCCTCCCTATTCGCCAGACATGAACCCCTGTGACTTCTTTCTGTGGGGACACTTGAAAGACCAGGTGTACCGCCAGAATCCAGAAACAATTGAACAGCTGAAGCAGTACATCTCATCTGCATGTGAAGCCATTCCACCAGACATGTTGTCAAAGGTTTCGGATAATTTCATTCAGAGACTACGCCATATTATTGCTACGCATGGTGGATATGTGAAACTATCGTACTATAGAGTTTCCCAGACCGCAGCGCCATCTGTTGTTGAAAATTGTAACTACTGTAATTTCGAAAGTTTGTCTGCCTGAAAATGTACTGTTGTCCCAAGCATATTGCAACAAACGGTGTATTTCTATCGCTGCTCGTTTAGTTTTTATTGCCGTTTCAAATATACAGGTCATTTTTGAAACACCCTGTAGATATACTATGCCTGTCTGAGCACCACATTGTGTCTGATATGGAAAAGGTAAATACCAGTTGTTATAAACTAGCTGCACATATGAGTAGAGAGAATAAGGAGAGAGGGGGAGTTGCCATATATGTCAAAAGTTATTACTGTGTAGAAAGCTTAGATACTAAAAAGTTTTGTCTAGAGCAACATATAGAAGCATGTACTTGTCAACTTAAACTGAAGGAGGGCTCTTTTATAATTGTAACAGTGTATAGGTCTCCTTCAGGAAACTTTCATTTATTCCTGGAAAACTTGGATGCCTTGTTGTGCTATCTGTGAAATAGGGGAAAGCAAATTATTATTTGTGGGGACTTCAATGTTGATTCACTGAAAGAGTGTAATAGGAAGAATGACCTGGAAGTCTCGCTCGCTTCTTTCAATTTGACATTTGTCATTAATTTTCCGACTCGGGTAGTAAAGGACAGCAGCACATTGAGAGATAACACTTTTATAGACCAAGATAGGTTTAAAAACATAAATTCTTGTCCTGTTGAGAATGGCCTTTCTGATGATGATGCTCATCTAGTTACAGTATATGACATAGCTCCATTCAGTAATTCAAAGCTACCCTCCAAAGTTGTGCATCCAATTAATGACTCAACAATTAGAAATTTCAGAGAAAATCTTCAGCAGTTAGACTGGGATGAGGTGTACAAGGAACCCGATGCTAATTTAAAATAAAACTTATTTCATGATACACTTGTAAGAGAATTTGAAAACTGTTTCCCCAAGAAAGTAGTTAAATCTAATTATAAGAAATCATGTAAAAAACCTTGGCTTACTAAAGGAATAAAAATATCTTGTAACTACAAAAGGGAACTGTATCTAACAACAAGAAAGAGTAATGACCCAGAAACAGCCAAATATTATAAAAACTACTGTGCTACATTAAGAAAGGTTATTAAAAAGTCCAGAAGCATGTGCATCATGTCAGATTAATACCTCTGATAACAAAATCAAAACAATTTGGAATACTATTACAAGGGAGGCAGGGCAACCAAGAGTACAGTATGACGGCATCATCATCAGAGCGAATGGAAAATTGATAAACAACAAACCGGAAGTCGAAAACATTTTGAATAATCATTTTTTAAATGTTGTAGAGAAAATAAGATCTAAATGTTCATTAGAAGAAGCAAGGCAGTTAATGGAAGAGGCCATACCCACACCATTTGGTACAATTGAAATTCCACCCACCTCTGAAATTAAGAAGATATTAAAATCTCTCAAGAATAAAAGCTCACAGGGAATTGATGGCATTTCTAGCAGGATAATAAAAGCTTGTTCCCAAGAAATAAGTTGGATTCTTAGCCACATATGTAATAGCTCTCTGAAGCAGGGTATTTTCCCAGATAGACTGAAGTATGCCATTGTTAAACCACTGCATAAAAAAGGGGATATGTCTGATGTCAACTACCGCCCAATCTCTCTTCTGACTGCCTTATCCAAAATTCTTGAAGAAGTAATGTATTATAGAGTAGCTTCACACCTTTGCAAAAATAAAGTTTTAACAAAATGTCAGTTTGGTTTCCAGAAAGGTTTTTCAACGGAAAATGCTATATATACTTTCACTAATGAAATATTAAATGCCCTGAGTAACCGAAAGTCACCCGTTGGGATTTTTTGTGATCTATCAAAGGCTTTTGACTATGTAAATCATGGAATACTTCTAGATAAGCTCAAGTACTGTGATATGAATGGGATAGTACTCAAATGGTTTAAATCATATCTAACTGGAAGAGTGCAGAAAGTTGAAATAAACAGTTCACATAATATGCAAAAAACTCAAACTGGGGAACAATCAAGAATGGGGTGCCGCAAGGTTCGGTCTTGGGTCCTCTGCTGTTCTTAATATATATTAATGACTTACCATTCTGTATTCACGAAGATGCGAAGCTGGTACTTTTTGCTAATGATACAAGTATAGCTATCACACCCAACAGACAAGAATTAACTGGTGAAATTGTAAACGAAGTTTTTCAGAAAATCATTAAGTGGTTCTCTGCAACTGGGCTCTCATTAAACTTTGACAGAACACAGTATATACATTTCCACACAGTAAATGGAATGACACCATTAATAAATATAGACTTCAATCAGAAATTGGTAGCTGAGGTAGAATATTCAAAATTTCTTGGTGCGTGCATTGATGAGGTGTTGAACTAGAAAAAAACACACTGAGGATCTGCTGAAACGTTTGAGTTCAGCTACTTATGCTATTAGGGTCATTGCAAAGTTTGGCGATATATATCTGAGTAAATTACCTTACCATGCCTATTTTCATTCTCTGCTTTCGTATGGCATCATATTCTGGGGTAACTCATCATTGAGTAAAAGAGTGTTCATTGCACAAAAGCGTGTAATCAGAATAATTGCTGGAGCTCATCCAAGATCATCCTGCAGACACTTATTTAAAGAGCTAGAGATTGTCACTGTAGAGTCACAATATATATGTTCACTTATGAAATTTGTTATTAACAGTCCAAACGAATTCAAAAGTAATAGCAGTGTACATGGCTACAACACTAGGAGAAAGGATGATCTTCACTACTCAAGGTTAAATCTAACTTTGGCTCAGAAGGGGGTAAATTATGCTGCCACAAATGTCTTTGGTCACTTACCTAATAGCATCAAAAGTCTGACAGATAGCCATATAGCATTTAAAAGGAAATTAAAAGAAATTAAGAAATTCTTAATGGCAACTCCTTCTACTCATTAGATGAATTTTTGGATATAGTAAGTGGGTAATTTCCCCAACCCCCTCAAAAAAAATTAAAAATATTAAGTGTCATGTAATATTTTGTGTAATGTAATATCCTGTATTTTATTAACCTGACACGTTCCACAACATTACGAACTATCGTACTCATGGTCTATGAACAAGTACTAATCTAATCTTTTCTGGAAAGTCTTGTGTATTGACAAATTATGTTAATAGTTGTAAACACTGAAAATTATGATTACCTGTACCTGTGCTGGATTTTTGTTGTGGTGTCAAGAAGACAGCTTAGGAAGACTGATTTGTAGTTGACATATCTTTTTTTTTTTCATCATTTTTGTGTTTGGCTCCATGCACTGCTGTTGGCAATGTACCATAGATTAAAACCTGGCTGTATAGATTAATCAAAGATAATACCAATTTTAGGGAATTAACTTTTTTATTTATTTTCATATATTTCAATTTAGTTGTAGGCCTATAGTCTAAATTTAGCTAAGGAAGCCAAGTTTGTAGATTTTATTCTTTAATGTCATTTATTTATTTATTTTTTGATCAATTGTCTTCACCCAAACTGCTCCATTTCACAAAGACCTCATGTTAGTTACGTATTGCTTTCTAAATTATTTGGAATAGTTTTGTTGTTAGGGAATTATTGTTACTGTATGGTTATTGTGACTATGTGTGGAACATAGATGTTGTAGTGGATTTAAGAGAGTTGCTCCTGTCCACCATTTTGATGAGGTCTTGAATTAAAGCTGAAATTCTGTTATGAACAGTTGAATATGCACCATTTTTTGGTATCTGTGAGAGGAACTCTGAACAGCTTTACTGTTATGAATATTACAAATGCAGAGTCAGTTATCTTTTCCTCGTCATTTTACCAAGTATGGCAGTATTTTGAGACTAGTGTGTGACTAAGGTGACATTTATAATCAATATAAGTTTGGAACACCTTAATTTGTGTTTAGCACTTCCACATTCCTTGGAAATATTTCATATTGATAAACAATAGTTTTTCTGGGAAGCAGATTAGACAGTTGCAGTTGTCATCTGATTTAAAATACATGAGCTGCACTTCAGTAGCACAAACAACAATAATTAGTGGTGTCTACAAGTGTCAGTTGCATACATTGACTGACAATAGATTATAGCATTGACTGTATTTTTATCTTGGGTGCACATTGCTGCAAGTGTCACATGTTGATGTACTGAGTAAAGCAGTTCATGCTTTTGTGTAATATGCACATTCACGACTGAGATTTTTGAATGGTTACATGTGAGAGGAGTTAGATAAACTTGGAAGAAATAGAGTTTATTCAGCTATGTCTGTGAACAACGTTTTATAGGAGAAACAAAGTACTGATTGTATACCAGGTTTCTTGAAGTGTTTATTGGTTGCATCACTGCACCATTGGAAACTGTCTGTGGAGGGACTGATCATTTTGTTTTGAATGAATATGTCCACTGTAGAGCCTCTTAGTAAATTCTGAGGTAGCAGATTGCCATACTGATACTACCCTATTTGACCAGTTACTATCAGGTTCAGTAAAGTACGCCTGTCTGAAATCCAAATGAGCAGATTGTGGTAAAAGTAAGAATAAGGAGCAGTAAAATTATTTACAGATCAATGATGCCGGCAATGTATGTTAGCTTTGATGGGAAAATAGAGGCCTGCATAGATGTGTAGTTTTAATTAAGCAATTATATAAGATATGATAGAAGTCTTTGTTTCCCAGCTATGAGCTGAAGGTAATATTCCATACCATCAGCATAATATAGGTATATTTGGTATGTGCAGTATGTTCTGAAGCAAGCGGTTAATAACCTGCAGCAGGAACTGCAGAACTGTAAGACCAGGTTGTTTTACTGACAGTAAAGTTGACACTGATCTCACAATGTAATGACACTTTGGGCTTCTGCGTATTTCAAGAAATGGAATAATGCAATGAACAAACTTCAAACAGTACTGAAAGGTTTCATTTTCACCGCCAAATGCCCCGCTTATTTTCTTCCATCTCAGTTACCTCAAACTATTCTTCCATTGGCTAGGCAGCTGGAGCACTGCTGGATGTAGGTGCTGTGGAGGAAAAACATTCTGGATGGCACTTGGTTGGCTGTTAACTTCAGTTTCTGTAGTAATTTCTGAGATTTTTGTAATCACTATGGAACCATATTTGTGGGAGGTAGAGAGCAGGATAAATGTTTCAACCATAATTTATTGTTTTACTGGTATCCATTGGCCAAAGAGGCAGAAATTTCAATGTATGTTTTTGGAGGCAAATGGATGCTCTTCCACCTGTCAACAAAGATAAAAAAAGGAACGTAATTGAAGAAAGTGAAATTTATTCTCATAAATGTGCATCCCCAAATAACATCCCAAATGACCAGAGTAACCTTGCAAAATGTTTTGAAGGATTTTCCGAAATTTGATCATATAGGCACTTGCTAAATACAACCATTGAGGAAAATAAGCCAGTGTGAATTTATCCAGTGCATATAGTAGTTCTGCATCATGTAAATCTTTTAGTCTGTCTTTATTGTTTGTAAATATTGCTCCAGCTCTTGAGTAAAATGTGTAATATTAATTCTTTTGTATAAAATTATTATTATTGTATTCCATATAGTCTAATTAACAGTCACAAATGCACTTATTCAGTCACAATAAAGAGTATTCAGCACATTCATGCTTATCCATTTCCAGTCTTTTCAGTCATACCGAAGCTTAAACTAGAAATAGTAACTAAAATATAGTTTTTGGATGTAAATAACATAGACGTAGATAATGTGGTCTGCGGTAAACAAAGATGTCAGTCAGCAATGTTGTGGATACTGTGTTGTTTATTTGTGCAAAATCTATAAACATGAAAATCATAACAACAATAAGCCAAATAGGAAGTGAGTACAAGAAATCAGCAATATATTACAAACAGACCTCTCTCAAAGTGTAGTAAATAAATAAATTGTCATCTTCTAAGGGCAACAGCAGCATCCAGTTTGCTGTCAATGTTTAAACGATATACCTTCTGAAGGTGAAAGTGTGAAATGCATATTGGCATGAATAAAAATATGTTAAAAAAGCAGATTGTTGCTATATTTGTTAAAACAATAAGCAACTGTTTCACTCTGCATTAAAGGTTTTGTGATGGATGGAAACTGCGTGCCAGACCGTGACTCGAACCAAGAACCCTACAATATGTGGGCAATGCTCTCACCTGCTGAGCTGTACAGGCATGATTCACGGCCACTTTCACATTCTTTCTTCTGCCAGCATCTCTTCTCTGCTATGCAGACTTGCTGTACTAGCACACCTGGAAGAAAGCATATAATACAGAAATGCCTCGGCCATAACCTCGGATTTGTTTCCAGAATGATCTTTCACTCTGCTGTGGCATGTATGCTGCTTTGAAACAGCCATTGATATTTAGAAATCAAGAGAGATAAGTGGCTTGCTCAACAAAATATTGAGCAGAAAATGGAAATGACTACTCAACAGCTGGAAGTAAACCATGAATCAGTCATGCTAAGAAAACCTGAGAGAGAAAAGCCTGTCTTGTTAGTTTATTGCGGGGAAGAATCCCTACCAACAGCAGTTGGGATTCATTGTTGTGATGTTTGAGGAATGCAGATGACAGAAATATTTTAATAAATGATACATGTGGTTGTAATCTTACCCTCCCACACATCAACATTAATTTTTCCTGTCTTTTCAAAAGTTTGAAAGCTTTGAGAGGCCTAAGACATACAAAACAAAAGCTTTTTACTTATCTTCATTTTCTCTTGTTATTGGCTGCAGATCTCGCATCGAGGGATACATTCTTGAGGCTGAAGTTTTGATTTAGTGGGTTCCTGATAGATAAATAACTGATGAAGATTTGCCTGTCTTACTCTTGAATTTTATTCTTTGTCACATTTTTCAATGTCACACCATCTTTAAAATTTCCACTTGTATAACACCACAAATTACATTGTTAGTGTCAATCATAAAAATACGTCCAATTCCATCAGAGGCATGCCCACTACTACTAACATTCTGCGGTGCTCACAATATTCTGAAGAGCTTAAAAAGCAAAAAAGCTTACAAACTTTCTTGATAAAAGAAGAATCCCTACCAAGCTGTATCATTGTTTTATAAATGAGTCCAGAAATAAGTGTAATACATATCATCAGACTGTGCAATTAATAATAGGAATTTTAAGTATGCCAGATATTTCATAATTTCAAACCCTTCTAAAAGAAGAGTAGTTTTACCCATACATACAGTGTGTAACAGATTAATTTCTTTGTATACATTTTAGCCTGAAATATAATACATTGCATACAAAATCATATGAAATTCTTTTAGTGAAACAGGTGAGATAATTTTAACCTATACAAGTTTCAGGATTAATCCTGGTATCACCTACTTCTATATAAAAAAAAGGTCATGTTAGAGGAAGGTGTCCCATTACATGGTGGCAACACAACTGAGGTGACAAAACAGTGTCATGTATAGCATGGTTATAATTAAAATTTTGCTACTTGATCCAATATAGGTGGAAAACTATTTACCATATGAGTACTCAACTTTATAGGAATGGTGATCAGACAATGCATTGCAGGATTATTTGCATTGTTAGTATTTTTAGTGTCATGACTTGCAATTAGGTACTGGTACTGTAATGTAGGATTGAAACACAAGCATCAGTGTCCACCACAATAGCAGTCAGTCAACATGGGCCCAGACAAGGTGAGCAATCCTTTACTCTTAGATCTGTTTTATCAAAACAACAGCAGCATTGCAGCTGCTTTTTGCAAGTATCAATGCATTAAAGGAATACAGAGAGGTCCTCCTTCCACACCAGGATTGACGAACACGATCCAGAAGTTTCAGTTAACTGGTGATTTGTGAATTGTTTCTGGGAGATGCAGATGTTCAATTGCATCTTAAATTGTTGAAGAAGTTACTATTGCCATAACTGAGATTGCTGGATGCCATGTGTGATCTCAAACCAGTGCACGAGCTGTGTCACAACAGCTGAACATTCCGTGCTTCACTGTTTGAAAGAAATGTAATCTCTAGTGTGGATTCAGGCTGCCATGAATGCAGATGATCATCACATTGAGGAACATTTGTAACCTTGAATACGAGGGTATGTCAATTATTATCCGCAAAGTAGTTATAAAATTTTATTGTAATGAAGTAGGAAACTTACAAGAACATCATTTTTCGACATAGTCTCCTTGTGTTTCAATGCACTTGGTCCCTCACTGTACAAGATTCCTGATGCCCTCATTAAAGAAAGTTCTCGGTTGAGCTACGGGCCAGGAATGCAGCACTTCTTTTACTGCTTCGTCTGAGACAAATCGACGACCCCTTAATGCCTGTTTGAGTGGACCAAATAAGTGATAGCCAGAAGTGGCAAGATTATACTGTGAAACATGTAATGTTTTGTGTATGCAAGTGAGTTATTCAGCCAGCTGGATTGGTACAAGCTGAGGCGAAATTTCTTGTGAGGCTGAGAGCTGGCAGACAGCCCCAGTGTCACCAAAATGCCGCATCCGGTCCAGCCACAGCAATCACTGCTGGTGAGCTCAGGCGTGGGCGCAAAGGCTCGGGTTTTGGACAGCACTCGCACAAGAACAGGCAATTCACGAGCAATCGCAGTGTGTCAGACAAGCTGCAAGATGGCTTCTTACAGTTCTTTGAAATTCCACAATAATTCACAGTCAAATAATAAAGCAAATCTGAATACATCTGCGACATTAGAAAGATGAGATTCATCCAGTTACACGACAATTTTTCGATATCTTCAAAACTACAAATGTTAATATTGTACAGCATTAAGTATGTTTCATGATGAACCTCTGAATTAGCAACTTTTAAACACTTCATGCAATTTTAACAAACAATATCACTGATGATAACATTGAACTATAGCTATGATCCGTGAAAGGTACCAGTACATATCTGTGTCTTTTTTTATTATTTTTTTATTTATTTATTGTGTTTTTTATGTACCTCTTCACTATGGAAATGTCTGTCAGAACATTGTATCCTCCCCAGTAACACAGTGAATGAATACAGAATGAATACCTTATGTCTTTCATACTTGTGTAGTCATTTAAGGAATATTTTCCAAGTTTCCCAGTAACTTTATGCAAATGTTGATTACAACTGCTATTAAAGGACCTTGGTAATTAAAAAAGTGTCCAGTATACAGCTTTAATCTGCCAGGAATTTTCATATTAGCACACACTCCACTGCAGAGTTGAGAGCTGTGAGGACAGGTCATGAGTCATGTTTGGGCAGCTCAGATGGTAGAGCACTTGCCCACAAAAGGTAAAAGTCGCAAGTTCAAGTTTTGGTCTGGCACACAGTTTTATTCTGCCAGGAAGTTTCATATCAGCGCACACTCCACTGCAGAGTGAAAATTTCGTTCTTGGAACATCCCCCAGGCTATGGCAAGGCCATGTCTCCGCAATTTCCTTTCTTCCAGGAGTGCTGGTTCTGCAAGTTTCGCAGGAGAGCTTCTGTGAAGTTTGGAAGGTAGGAGACGAGGTACTGGCAGAAGTAAAGCTGTGAGGACGGGTTATCAGTCGTGCTTGGGTAGCTCAGATGGTAGAGTACTTGCCCACAAAAGGCAAAAGTTCCAAGTTCTTAGTGCGGCACACAGTTTTATTCTGCCAGGAAGTTTCATATCGGCACACACTCCACTGCAAAGTGAAAATTTCACCCTTGGAACATCCCACAGGCTATGTCTTCTCAATAATCCTTTCTTCCAGGAGTGATAGTTCTGTAAGTTTCACAGGAGAGCTTCTGTGAAGTTTGAAAGGTAGGAGACGAGGTACTGGCAGAAGTAAAGCTGTAAGGATGGGTCATCAGTCGTGCTTGGGTAGCTCAGATGGTAGAGTACTTGCCCACAAAAGGTAAAAGTCCCAAGTTCTTGGTCCAGCACACAGTTTTAATCTGCCAGGAAGTTTCGTATCAGTGCATACTCCACTGCAGGGTGAAAATTTCATTCTGAAAATTTAAAAGTGGCCAGTTGCACATGTTAACTGACACCGCCGTTAAAGAGAGTGCCAAAAGACGCTTCTGTCAAGCAGGCATAAGTAATTGTTTGAACAATATTTAGTGACAGTCTGTTATCATTTAACGTTAGCGCTCTTGTGTAAGAATACTACCTTATTTATTTATGAACAAACATTTATTTGTGATTTTTGTGAGTGGCCTGAGTGTTACCAAATGCTTATGGCTTTTATATATTTAAATATAAGGGAGTGATACTAGACACTAGAATGTTTGTTCTGGAAGAAGGCAGATGAACCTGTGGTAACATGCATGATTCAGACGTATAAGTGATATATTCTGGGCAATGAACAGCTGCTACAAGACTTTAACTTTCAAGGCACTTTTCATTATATCTTGAAGAAGAGACCTCATATTGTATTCCTGAAGAAGGAAGACCTGCCCATAATATAGTGCTTCTTTTGATTGAGTAGGTGATAGATTCTGGGCCGTGAGTGGCTGTTACAATACTCCAGCTTTATCCAATTGCATTAAAGTTAAGAGAATAGACAGAGTGTAAGTTTCACCTTGTCACCTCATGTGTGTTAATCTGCAAATCATCATTTTGAACACTGAACTGTTTTGAGCTAATGAATATTTTGTGTACTGTGATCACAAAATGAGCCTAGTTTTTGCATGTCTCGGAGACTGTTTAGCGTGGGGATTCTGCTGCCATCCTCATAATGTCCTCAGCACAACTTTACTGCATTTGAAAAGGTTATTTTCTATCTGTATTTTAATGGAATATTGTAGGACCACTTTCTGGTTAGTTGAGACATACTTTAATGAATAAACATTATTCAAAATAATTCTCTGTTCTCTAAATCAATTACAGATGTTAGATTGGAACCTTTTTTATTACATTACTTCTTTATATATTATTTTATAATTCTGTGATTCATTAATTGGCACTTCTAGTCAATGCATAGACAACCTGACCGCAGGATAATGGCATAATAGGTATCAGTCTCTCTGCACAGCAAAAAAACGACTGGAGTACAAAACGTTCAAAATAAGTAATGTTGTATAAATACTTATTATAAACAGTTGAAACAATCAATTACTGACAAAATAATTTAGTTGGATGGATAAAAAATCTGCTCACCAAGCAGTGCAGGACACATACATAAACGACGGTTGTAATTGGCAAGCTTTCGGAGCCAGTGGCACCTCCTTCATGCAGAAGGGTTGAAGGGAAAGGAAGGGGGGGGGGGTGAAGGAAAAGGACTGGAGAGGTCTAGGAAAAGGGGTAGATTTCAGAAAAGTCATCCAGAACTGCAGGTCAGGGAGACTTGCCACATGGGGTGAGAAGGAAAGGCTGACTGAAGACAAGCAGTCCTTCCTTCTCAACCCATGTGGTAAGTCTCTCTTGACCCGCAGTTCTGGGTGACTTTCCTGAAATCTATCCCTTTTCCTAGACCTCTCCAGTCCTTTTCCTTCACCCCCTGCCTTCCTTCCCCTTCAACCCTTCTGCATGAAGAAGGAGCCACTGGCTCCGAAAGCTTTCCAATTACAACCATCTTTTATATGTGTGTTCTGCACTGCTTGGTGAGTAGATTTTTTATCTGTCGAATTAAATTATTATAAACAGTGTTGCAACATACTAAGAAAAGTTGTAAAATATCCAGGAGTACACACATCATGCCTGAAATAGACAAACAGATATTAAAATAAAATCAGTATGGAATGTTGTTAAAAGATGGATATGGAAAGAAGCCATAGAAGATGACAATATTTTTGTTAAAATGGGAGCATTGTAAAGGAAATTTCACATGTAGCAGATATTTTCAATCAAAAATAGGCGAGAAAATTGGTATAGGTAGTTCAGAAGAGAAAGCAAGACAGTATACTGAATAAGCAATACAAATTATACTTAGGAACTAAAAATTAATCTCACAACTCTGTCTAAGAATAAAACTTCATGTGGGATAGATAATATCTCCAATAAGTGACTAAAAAGTTGTGGCTCTGCAATGTTTAATATTCTTCATCACTGTGTAATGCATCATTAACTCAGGATGTTTTTCAATAGAGATTGAAATTTACCATTGTCAAACCTCTCTATAAAAAGGATGGCTCCACATATATCAGTAACTACCACAAAACGCCACACCTTGCGTGATGTTTTAAAATTTTTGAGAAGGTAATGTACTCGAGGGTTTTACCCACCTGTATAGTGATGAGTTACTTAGCTAACCATAGTTTGGATTTTGGAAGGACCACTCTACTGAGTCAGCTACTTATGAGGTCTGTTAAAAAAAATTCTGTAACATTCGTAATTTTGCACCAATTGTGTCTTGGAACAAAATGTGGTTGGCATCCCTGCACACACCTGTGTTTGTTGTGTAACTGTCATTGTTGTATGTCTGTTAGTTAGTTAGTTATTGTTCAGTGCCATATTGAGCAGAACGTTGTTCACACAGTTTGCAAATTTCGTGATAGGAGAGAACAACGGGTGTGCATTAAATTTTGTGTGAAATTCAAGAAAACCTTTACAGAGACACACCAAATGATGAAGAAAGCCTACAATAATGAGTGCTTAAGCCATACTTGGTGTTACAAATGGTTCACACAGTTTTAATATGGCCAGATAGAAGTTAAAGATGAGCCTCGCTCAGGACGCCCATTGACGTCTACTGATGATGCTCATGTCAGGAACATCAACGAAATTGTGTGTGTCGACCAAAGACTGACTGTCCGAGAGATTTCAGAAGGATGTAACATTTCAGTTGGGAAATGTGGGAAGGAAATGGCCTGAATTGTGGTGAGACAATTCACGGCTCTTGCATCACGATAATGCACCTGCGCATTCATCCCTGGTGGTGCGTGACTATTGCACAAAAAACGAAATTGCTGTGCTGCCTCATACTCCATACTCTCCAGACCTGACCCTTGTGGACCCTTTTTTATTTCCAAAGTTGAAAACCCCATTGAAAGGATGAAGAATGATGGATGAGATTAAAGAAAATTAGAAGAGGGCACTTCACATTATCCAGCAAGAGACGTATCAAGACTGCTTTCAGAAGTGGATACGGTGTTGGGAGCAGTGTATCAATTGTGGGGAAGAGTATTTCAAAGGAGTCCATTAGTAAAACATATGTGCAGAAAAATTTTGTTGACAAAGTTCCGGAATTTTTTTTTAATAGACCTTGTGTACATTTACTGTGCAAGTAATAAAATACTTGAATGGTCATATATCACCAACTGATATCTTCTGTGACAAATGGAAGGCAGTTGATTGTGTCAGTCACAATATTCTATTAGAGAAATTAACTTTTATGGAACATGTAATGCAGCAAATGCATGGTCTAGGTCTTATTTGACAGATAGAATGTAGGAAGTTACCCTAGGGGTATTTGAGTAATATAAACAAGAACACTATGTGATCTGCATGGGGAGAGATCACATTGGTTAGTCCCACTGGGTTCAATAATTGGCCTCAATACTTTTCTTGATTTATATTAATTATCTGCCATTTTATTTCACCCAGCAGGCAGGATTAGCCCTGTTTGCAGATGATATAAATGCTGTTCTGGGCCTGAGCAAAGAAACATCAACAAAGAAAATTTATTGAATGGTTTTCCCAAATGGGCCAGCTTTAAACGCTGGAAAAATGTAGCTCATCCAGTTTTGTACTATTGAAAGTATTCCACCCACAGTTAGCCTAGTATACTGTCAAGAAATGATAAACAAGGTAGAAAGTTGTAAATTCTTTAGTGTGCATATAGATGAAAAATTAATCTGGAAAAAAAATAGTAGGTCTGGTAAAACATTTAGGTTGAGCTATTTTTGGCACAAAAATAAGTGCCAACATTGAGGATATAAAAGTCAATAAATTAACACATTTTGCATATTTCATCACTGAAGCTTTGTGGGATAACATTCTGGGGCCACTCTTTGCTTGGGCAAAAAGCATTTATTGCACAAAAGGAAGCACTTGGCATTACTTGTGGATTACACACACACATACATCTTGCAGGTTTCACTTTAACCAGCTGGAAATATTAACCACAGCCTCACAGTACACAAATTCACCTGTGAAATTTTTTTATCAACAATCCATCTAAGTTTGAGAGTAACAGAGGGTTTCACAAGTACAAAACTAGAAGGAGAACTCATCTGCATTACCCTTTCATAAATATAACTTTGGCACAGAAAATAGTCAAATACACAGCTATAAAACTCTTTGACATTCTGTCCATAGAAATAAAATGTATAACGGAAGTGTTTTCAAATGTGTATTGAAGATGTTTCTCCTTAACATCTTCTTCTATATCATAGGGTAACTCTTGAATACATAAAATTGGTCATTTGTAGAGAAATATTACTTATTATTTTTTAAGTTGTATGTAAGTGTTCTGTCAGTAATCTGTTGACACATTTCATATCATAACATTTCTAGTAACTTTGATTTATTGAATTACTAACTAACTAACTAACTAATTTACCCTTTACCTGAAAAATGAGAAGTTAGTAGATGTAAATGTATTCTTGCAGCTTCAGTTTAAACTAAATCAGTAAATCTCAGTTCTTTAAAGAATCAAACTCCGTTGTGTAACACAGTTTCAAGCGTCTGATTACCTTTCAAACAAGTTAATGTGATAAATATTTGGCTTTAAGCATGTAAGCAAGAACCACTTTAGGTGATGTTTAAAATTATGTTTAAAGTTTGCTGAAAGTTGCTAAGTACCCTAATTCTCAAATACTGAATGAGTATAGTTTCAGTATTTGTGCACCATCAATAAGCTGCCTCAAGAGAAACACAGTTTCCAATAGTAATGCTTGTATTATTATGCCAAACTTTAACACAGGATTACATTTCTTAATGAGCAGACAAAGACAGCATTATAATTTTTTAAAATTGGTCAATAATTATGCAAAATATTGAAAATAAAATTTTCGTTGCTCCTGGAAATTGTTAGATAGCCAAATTGCAACTGATACCAGGTTCTAGGATAGTGATTTAGTAGTATAGATTGTTTTCCTTTTTCCAGGTTGTCGAAGATCCATTTGAAACATCAAGGGTCTATGTCTATATTAAAGAAGATCCAGACTTAGATTTGGGAGTGGATGCAACTGACAATGGTGTAAGTAATCTTGTGCAAGGGGGTGTCAGAAAATATAAGGGAATTATTTTTTTGCATTTTATTGTGCTCGCAGTTGAGATTGGTGTTGGCAGTACCAGAGAGGTCTGATCTTGAATGATGTAATACTGAACATGTCAGTTGCCTGGCAGTATGCAGTTTGGGGAAAGCAGGAAAAGTGTACAGCTTGTTTACTGTACGCAACACAGATCCCAAGTTGCAGCACCATGTGACATTTAGAGTTTGTGTTCTCCTTGAGAAAACTCTGTCACAAACACTGGAAATGTTGCAGCAAGTCTACAGAGAGCAAGCCATGGGAAAAATACAAGTTTTTGAGTGTCACAAATGATTTGAGGGGGTGAAAATGACCTTGCGGATGCTCAATGTCCTGGAAGGCCCTCATCTTCTAAGACTGAAACCATTGTCAACACAAGTGATGTCATGTTGCAGGAAGACCATCATTTGTCATTCACAGAGATGTCAGAAATTATAAATATATCATATTGATCAGCTGAAGGCACTCTACAAAATGTTCAAGGGTATAGAAAAGTTGCAGCAAAATGGCTGCCTCATGTGATCAGTGATGAACAGAAGGTTCACTGTGTGATGGCATGTCAACAATGAAAGGAAGGCTTGAAGGGAACTAGATTATTTGGACAAAGTTATCACATGTGACGAATCCTGGTATCAAACAACGGAAAATACAGAATGGAGTGTAACAGTATTATGAAAAGGAACGTTGCTACACACCATATAGCGGAGCACCCCCCCCTCCCCCCCGCCCACACACACACACCTTGATCAGCATGTCTGGAGTAATTGTTGCAATGACCGTCTCGTAAATTAGCTCAGTCAACTAGTAGCAGAGGCACAAATGCATGATCCTTTATAAATGCCCAAAGGTAAAAGTCATGTGGTCTCAAATTGGGGGAATATGAAGGCTGTGCTTAACAAGTTCTGTCATCTGGCCCCTTGTGGTTAATCCATCAGTCTGGAACAACATCATTTGACCAATCGTGTCCTGAGTTGTTAGTGATACAGTGCACCGTAATAGTGACAAAGTTCTGTTGTTCAGCTTCTTCCAATTGAAGAGGGGGGGGGGGGGGGCATAGCTCTGTCTCACCAAAATACAAAACACGTTGTTAAGTTGCTTGACCAAAAGAAAGGCCCATAAAGTTTCCACCTGGATATGGCACAAAAAAAAACATTCAATTTAGAAAAGTCTTCTTGCAGCTGTACCATCCTGTGGTGATTTACTGACCCCCAGATGCATACATTATGTGTGTTCACATTTCCACTTAGGTGAAATGTTGTTACACTTCTGAGGATAACATGATCCAGACCATTGTGCAGCAATGTTTTGTTTGCAAAGTTTGCATATAAACTGTATTCTATAGGCCTTATAGCTTGTAACAACTACAAATAATATGGATGTAGTTGTACGCACCTCCTTAAAAGGCTCAACATAGATGTCACTGGAATCATTATTTCACAACTAGCCTTCTGAACTTATACCTTGGGGCTACACATGACAGGCTCTCACACTCATTCAACACCTTGTTTAAACAATGGAAAGTCCAGGTTAGAGTACTGATAATTATGAAAAGGGAAATTTCTACTCAGTGTAAAGTGCACCTCACACACACGTGACAGTTGTATCTGGCCACTCAGGGCACACTACACCAAATGAAAGAGACAGTGGCCATGTACGTGCAAGGTGAGCCTGCTTGAGTGATTTGTGTGTGTGTGTGTGTGTGTTGTAAGCAGCATGTAAGTTGCATGTAATGAATGCTATAAATCCTTAAAACCACGATATTCATCTTGAAACACCTGGAAGTTCTTTGATTTTACTAGTGGGATTAGCATTTCTACTTCGTAGCTTCAATCATGACACCTGTCACTTGACCTTCACCTTCCAGTTTCATTTTGTACAAATAAATTATCTGCAGCCAATAGGTACATTTACTTGTTATTCTCCATTTACCATGCTTACAGGCCATTCATTCACTCATTCATTTGTTTGTGTGTTGTGTTGCATTGTTCTCAAGGCAGAGGAGACTGTGCAGAATGCCTAAAGCATTAAAACCACTATCTGTCAGTGCATTTTGGCTGATGGGCTACCTGATGACTCCATTTTAAATTGGAATGTAGATAAATCCTGAGGAATTTCGTACAGTGTGCTTCATTTAGTGCATGACAAATAATGTCTACTTCTGGTGCGAAGAGGTCATTACTAGAGATGGGGGATCCGCTCCTGAACTAATTCATAGAGTTGACTCTTTCAAAGGAGTGAACAATCAGTGATTCAGAAAAAAAGAATGGTAGCTCCAAACGCTTCCCACAGCAGAGAGAGAGAGAGAGAGAGAGAGAGAGAGAGAGAGAGAGAGAGAGAGAGAGAGAGAGAGAGAGTCGGAGCAGACCAGTGGGGCCTCTGCTGGTCAGAGCACACTGCACGCCACACAACACAGCCAGCGCCGGCCTCTACCCTACTTATGCCTTGGCTGCCTGCATTGTGCAGTGCCCCATTGGATTTTGTGTTTCACATATGCCGTGCCCTCTCTGTGCTTCCTCTGCGCGTGCAGTGTCTGGCGCACCTTAGCATAGCACTCCGTCGGCGATCATTTCAGTCGCATGTCCTGCCCTCTGGGCAGTTGATGCGAGCAACAGGACACAGAGCCTCCTAGCGGAGAACATAAGAACTACTTGCAACAACCTGCTCGCAAGAGAACGCACGATTTGTCTCCGAGCGGATGAGTGGTGGCAGTTCACCGCTCCCCCCACCCCCGGAACTCGCCCGCTCAACGCTCACCCCCACCGTTCTCGACTCTAGCCAGAGCGTTGAGCAAAGCAACTCAGGTGTCACTCTGGTCTCTGCGGTTTTAGCTCACGCAGTAATACAGCTCGCGTCTCGACCTGCTTGACTCAGCACCTCTGCATCGGAGTTCGTCTCTACTGGATATTGTTCTTCGTAGTAATACCGTTATGTATATTACATAATTATGTTATGTATACATCATTTGTTTTTATTTTATTTTTATTTGTTTAAACTGATCAGATTAGGTTCCTGACGGCTCCTCTTACTATAGGATTTTTTATTATGGTCACTCGAATTTACGCTTTAATTACGAGCGAACCGATAAACGTATAGCAAAAGTGATACACCAATATTTTCCTTGTTTTATTCTGCGGAAGGCTATATGCAGCACTTTGGTCTTACAGTCAAATTTATATACTTTTTTCTTATTTTAGTACGGATTTTGCGATTTTAGGCGTCTTCGGAAGGAAATGTTCACTTTAAAAATATATGGCTTCCGATGTATTTGTACGAGGTTAATGAAATTTTAATACATTATAGCCAAATATATTGTTAATGTAAATCTCAAGTTACAACATTTTACGATCACCCAAAAAACCACGATAGTGCAAAATAAATCAATAATCAAAAACTTTGTCATATCGTGGAAATTTCAATAAACAATACAAAATTCTTACTCATTATATGTGTTACTTCAAAATAGGATCAAATAAGATAAAAATACAGGTATAGTACTGGAATAAACCAAGTTTAAAGGGCAATGTGCCTTCCATTTATTTTCTGTTGTGAATGAGTGGTGAGTCGTGAAAAAGAGCTAGTTCATTTCAGGGAGTGAACAGTTCTGATCCGATCTCTGAAAAGAACAGTTTTGCCCATCTCTAGTCATTACTGCTTGACTGAAATTACCATGTGTCTGTGCCACTAGGTGTTCGGATTCTAACCGTCTACAGTGGGGCGGTACCTGTGTCTACACCAGCCACAAAAATTTCCTGTGCAGTTAAGCATGCTGGCCTCATACCTGCCATTCTCTTGTTCTTCTTTGACACACTTATCATCACTAACATTGTTTGACCACCTCTACAGTATTTGTTTCTCTTGATGTATCAGTTCCTCCAAAAACAAGGAAAAACACATCTGTTCCACAAAAACTGGTTTACGGAGAGTCAAACCAGTTGCAACAATTTTCTCATTATGAAGGGGTCACCTGTTGGGACCAGTGCTCACCACTATGGATCTGCATAATGTACTGTATAGGTCTGTAGCTCTACATACATATTTGCCTAACCACCATATGGTGTATGGCAAGTGGTATGTCGCACCACTTCTGATCGTTCTCTTTCATGCTTGACTCGTAAATTGAGTGAGGCAAAATGACTATTTATATGCCTCCAAGTGAGTCCTGATTTCTCTTAGCTAGTCTTCATGGTCCTTAACTGAGATGTGTGCTGGTGCCAGTAGAATCATTCTGCATTCTGTTGCAAATGCCGATTAATGTTGGAATGGTGAAAGTTTCCATCAAAGTGGACGTCGATGCTGATTTCCTGCAACTGGCCAAAGTCCCCCCCCCCCCCCCCCCCCTCCACCCTTGAGTTTTGCGATAATTAAGCCAGTTCATCCTTGAACTGACATAGTGAACTACCACATAGGAATACAACCTACCTGTTGTGCAAATAATTTTTACATGGGATGACGTTATGGTGTGTATGTTTAAGAAACACTGTAAAATGAACTTGTTCACACTGGTTATAAGCTAACTATTAATGGTAAGAGAGCACGGTCTACCACATGACAGATCGAATGGCATCCTATTGACAACTGCCGACTATAATGCGTCATCCGTAACTTGAGCAAACAACCCGAACAGTTTCTATAAGATCGTACATCTGTGGTTATGCCAGAGTTATTCATTTATTTATTAGAATCAAAGTTTCCTGACATTGTAAAATTTCTGAAAGACAGTATTTATGACCCATAGACTCCTCCTAATGTCTGAGTGGCAAAAGGCAACTTTTGTTAGCAAATATTTATTAGTAACAATTAATTTATTTGTGGCAGAGTAAATGAACTTTTCCTACTTATCTCTCTTTGCTGATCATGAGGGATTTCTGCATTGGGACCACCATCCCACTAGCTCTGAAATTGCCAGATAGGCAACCGCCTCTGCCAGCCAGTATGGGAACCTACCACTTCCTCCTTGCTCTGTACGTAACTGCAGCACTGATACACTCACTTCATATATGTGAAATAGCAAAACTAGAAATAAAGTAAAATGCACTCTTATCTCCAAATAAGGGGTACCGTACATGCTGAGGTGGTAACCATGGAAAACACAAGTTTAGATCATAATGAAGAACAAAGTATGACATTCCGTTACACAGCCATGTGAGAATAACAGACTTCTAGATGATGATGATGATGGTGATGTATTCTTCTGTCTAATAGGCAGGTCTAGCACTGCACATTTAGTATTCTTCAGCCCTGCTGTTTTTCTGCCATCCTTTTTGTAGCTGCAAATGATTCATTTATCCTGATGTTGTCAGTTAACTAGTATATTTTTTTCCCTCTTGTCATTGTTCCAGTCTTCATTCTCTATGCTGCATCCTTTAGTAGGCAATGTCCTCTCATACAGTATCATACTCTATTTCTTTTCTTCCTCTTAATTGTCCCGCCCCCTCCACCCCCCATGGACATTGCCCCAATGCTGGGGAGCCTTGCGTGCCTCTGCGATACAGATCGCCGTACCGTAAGTGCAACCTTCAACCAAAACGGCCTTGCAGTGCTGGTACTGCAAATGGCTGAAAGCAAGGGGAAACTACAGCCATAATTTTTCCCAAGAACATGCAGCTTTACTATATGGTGAAATGATGATGGCATCCTCGTGGGTAATATATTCTGGAGGTAAAATAGTCCCCCATTCAGATCTCTAGTTGGGGACTACTCAGGAGGACATCATTATCAGGAGAAACAAAACTGGCATTCTATGGATTGATGCATGGAATGTCAGATCTCTTAATTGGGCAGGTAGGTTACAAAATTTAAAAAGGGAGATGGATAGGTTACAATTAAATATAGTGGGAACTAGTGAAGTTTGGTGACAGGAGTAACAAGACTTTTGGTCAGGTGAATACAGGGCTATAAATACAAAATCAAATAATGGTAATGCATGAGTAGGTTTAATAATAAATAAAAAAATAGAAATCTGGATAAGTTGCTACAAACAGCCTAGTGAACGCATTATTGTAGCCAAGATAGACAGATGAAGAGACTGAAGAAATGTATGATGAGATAAAAGAAATTATTCAGACAGTGAAGGGAAACAAAAATTCAATAGTCATGGGGGATTGGAATTCAATAGTAGGAATAAGAAGAGAAGGAAAAGTAGTAGGTGAATATGGAAAGGGGTAAGGAATGAAAGAGGAAGCCATCTGGTAGAGTTTTGCACAGAGCATAACTTAATCATTGCTAACAGGTGGTTTAAGAATCATGAAAGGAGGTTGTATACATGGTAAACGCCTGGAGACACTGGAAGGTTTCAGATAGATTATATAATGGTAAGAGAGAGATTTGGGAGCCAGGTTTTAAATTGTGAGAGATTTCCAGGGCCAGATGTAGACTCTGACCACAATTTATTGGTAGATTAAAACTGAGGAAATTGCAAAAAGATAGGAATTCAAGGGAATGGGAGCTGGCTAAACTGAAAGAACCAAAGATTGTAGAGAGTTTCAGAGAGAGCATTTGGGCATGATTGACAAGAACAGGGGAAAGAAATACAGTAGGAGAAGAATGGGTAGCTTTGAGAGATGAAATAGTGAAGGCAGCAGAAGATGAAGTAGGTAATAAGGTGAGGGCTAGTAGAAATCCTTGGGTACCAGAAGAGATATTGAATTTAACTGATGAGAGGAGAAAATATAAAAATGCAGTAAATTCGCAGATGAAAAGGAATGCAAATGTCTCGAAAATGAGATTGTCAGAAAGTGCAAAATGGCTAAGCAGGGATGGTTAGAGGACAAATATAAGAATGTACAAGTATGTATCACTAGAGGTAAGACAGATACTGCCTACAGGAAAATTAAGAGACTTTTGGAGAAAAGAGAACCACCTGTATGAATATCAAGAGCTTAGACGGAAAACCCATCCTAAGCAAAGAAAGGAAAGCAGAAAGGTGGAAGGAGTATATAGACACTCTATACAAGGGTGATGTACTTCAGATCAATATTATGGGAATGGAAGAGGATGTAGATGTATATGAAATTGGAGATATGATACTGCATGAGTAATTTGACAGAGCACTAAAAAATCTAAGTCAAAACAAGGCCCTGGGAGTAGACAACATTCCATTAGAACTACTGATAGCCTTGGGAGAGCCAGCCATGACAAAACTCTTCCATCTGGTGAGCAAGATGTATGATACAGGCAAAATACCATCAGACTTCAAGATGAGTATAATAATTTCAATTCCACAGAAAGCAGGTGCTGTCAGGTGTGAAAACTACCGAACTATCAGTTTAATAAGTCTCAGTTGCAAAATACTCAAATTCTTTACAGATGAATGGAAAAACTGGTAGAAGCCAACCTCGGGGTAGATCAGTTTGGATTCTGTTGAAATGTTGGAACATGTGAGGCAATACTGATGCTGTGACTTAGCTTAGAAGAGATGTTAAGGAAAGGCAAACTTACATTTCTAGCATTTGTAGACTTAGAGAAAGCTTTTGACAGTGTCGACTGGAATACTCTCTTTCAAATTCTGAAGGTGGCAGGGGTCAAATACAGGGAGCGAATGGCTGTTTACAATTTGCACAGAAACCAGATGGCAGTCATAAGAGTCAAGGGGCATGAAAGGGAAGCAGTGGTTGAGAAGGGAGTGAGACAGGGTTATAGGCTATCCATGATATTATTTAATATGTACATTGAGCAAGCAGTAAAGGAAACAAAATAAATTTTGAGTAGGAATTAAAATCCAAGGAGAAGAAATAAAAACTTTGAGGATTGCCGATGACATTGTAATTCTGTCAGAGACAGCAAAGGACTTGGAAGAGCAGTTGAACGGAATGGACAGTGTCTTGAAAGGAGGTTATAAGATGAACATCAACAAAAGCAAAATGAGGGCAATGGAATGTAGTCGAATTAAGTCGGGTGATGCTGAGGGAATTAGATAAGGAAATGAGACACTTAAAGTAGCAGATGAATTTTGCTATTTGGGGAGCAAAATAACTGATCATGGATGAAGTAGAGAGGATACAAAATATAAACTGGCTATGGCAAGAAAATCATTTGTGGAGAATAGAACTTTGTTAACATTGAATATTGATTAACAGTCAGGAAGTCTGTTCTCAAAGTATTTGTATGGAGTGTAGCCATGTATGGAAGTGAAACATGGACGATACATAGTTTAGATAAGAAGAGAATAGAAGCTTTCGAAATGTGGTGCTACAGAAAAATGCTGAAGATTAGATGGGTAGAACACCTAACTAATGTAGAGGTCTAACAGAATTGGGAGAAGAAGATTTTTTGGCAGAACTTGACTAGAAGAAGGGGTCAGTTGCTGAGGCACATTCTGAGGCATCAAGGGATCACCAATTTAGTACTGGAGGGAAGCGTGGAGGGTAAAACTCATAGAGGGAGACCAAGAGATGAATACACTAATCAGATTTAGTCTGTCTATTTCACACTTTCCCTTGTTTTCCATACACATGTCTCACAGGCTTTCTAAGCATTTCTTCTCTCTGCATCCTACTGTCCATATTTTGGCACCATACAGGACAACACAAAAAACTTTACTAATATTTTCCTTAATTGTTTATTTAATGGACCACAGAAAATACTACTCGTGTAAAACATTTCTTTTTCAATAGGTATTCTTGTTTTGTATTCTTGATTATGTGTCATGTTGCTAGTTATTTGGATCCTAGATACCTGAAGTTGCCAACTTGTTTCACCAACTCATCACTGATTTTCATTTTTATGTTACTGGAGTTCCTTCTAAAATTCGTTGTACTGGTGTTCTCCACTTTTATCTTCATTCCATATTCTTCACAGTTGGGGTTCAGATATAATTTTAATTGCTTAAATATATCTGATACCCTTGTTCATGTTTGTTTGGCTTTGGCCATGATTGCTATACTATCATTGTTGATGTGCTTTATTAATCCTGATTATTTATCAATTTTAATGGCTAATGTTAGATGTAATTTAATGATGGAACTTTGCAATAACCAGTGTGTGATGAAAACATGCCCTCCTAGGATGTGTGAAATATTATATCCCTGCTTGAAACCTGTCCACTGCATTTTTGAAGCCTTCATTGTAAGAGACTGTGTAAACGATCTCACTTATGCATCATAAGATCACTTGAATGCCTGTGGCGACAACTCCCATGTTGCAGTAACAGATGTTGCCCGATTGGTGGTGGGGAGTGACATCTTCCCTCTTATCTTGTTGCGTATCTAAACTGAATTGTGTATTGTACTAGCAACACATATTTGTATAGCAGTATGTATGTAGTGCTGAAAAGTGTCACAAAATGAATTAAAAACACCAAATGATGACGTAATAAAATGAAGTAGTGTATGCATGTAACAAGGAATTTTCACCAGCTGACAAAATTTGTAGTAGTGCTGATTTACAGAATGTTTAAAGTAAGTAAAAATGTGTCATACACATTTAAAATAAAGTAGAAGTGATGTGTTCTGAGTAGTGTAAATAATCTGTAGTCCTCAGAATTCATACTCTGCAATTTTTGATACATGTTGTCTGAAAGAAATCTTGCAGGGGTATTCGGTTTCTACAAGATTTAGTGTAGTTTACTCTCTTTATTGTTTTATTTCGCTGAATTTGTGATCTGATACTGCTGCCAACTGTTCCAGGAGGCATCCACAAGAGGACTTGCATCAGATAGTGCACGGTAAGACCTTCATTACTTTTTTAACACGTTTGTTTCACCTGTCTGCTAGGTTTTCTTCCAAATCTGTTCAGGTGTTTCTTTGGAAATGATCTCTGAACCAGGTGCCACAGTGGAATAAACGCTTGGATGGAGGAGGACATGCAAAAGTATGTTGCCCATCCTTCCACAATCATAGCTGGTGTTGATGTTGGTGTCAATGTCAAAACCTAAGGAAAGTTTTTTTACTTGGAAAGCATGTGACCCATTATTTCCTCCTCAGTTTTTAAAGCTTACCTTTCAATCGTTAGTATCCAGATTCTCTTCCTTCTGCTTTCCCCCTCCCCATTATAAACAGATGTTTAAAAAAAAGGAAAAAAGGAAAAGAAAGAAAAAATCATAACACCACAAAGAAGTTGTGCGACATTAACGAAAGTTGATAGGTGTGTTTCTGAAAGGTGATATCAATTCATATTTTGCTCCAGTCACATAGGAGAGGTGCTATTAGTGTCACTATGAGGATGCAAATCAGGTTTACTTCAAACAGTTTTGAGCATTAGTTACCTCTGAGACTGGACATGGTGAACTGATGTTACACAGGAATGCCTTTAAGGCAACAAAGACGTCATTATCAACACCTCACTTTGTTTGAACGAGGTCGTGTAATAGGGCTACAAGAAGGTGGATGTTCCTTCCACAATATTGCAGGTAGACTTGACAGGAAAGCAACCACTGTGTATGATTGCTGGCAGCAGTGTTTGCAAGAATATACAGTCACAGCAAGACCAGGTTCTGGACGGCCACGTGGCAGTACCGAGAGGGAAGACCATCGTGTTCGGTGTATGGCTCTGGCCCATCGAACTGCATCTGCAGCAGCAATTTCAGCGGCATTTGGCGCCACAGTGACAGATTGAGTACTACGAGGCAGCTTGGAGCCAGATGCCCTGTAGCATTCATTCCACTGACCCCAAACCACCACCCTTGGTTTCTTCAGTTGTGTCAAATGAGAGCTCGTTGGAGGGTAGGGTGGATGAAAGATGGTTCTGCCTTGGTGCTGGTTAGGAGGAGGCCAGTCGAGCCCTGCACCCAACTTGTCTGCATGGAATTATGGTCCGGGGCGTGATTTTGAATAACAGTGGGAGCACCCTTGTAGCTATCCCAAGTACCCTGAGTGCAAATTTGTACACTAGCCTGGTGGCAATTTGACCTGTTATGCAGCAATTCATGAACAGCATCCCATGGGGTGTTTTTCAACAGAATAACACTCACCCACATATTGCTGTTATAACCCAATGTGCTCTACAGAGAGTTGATACGTTTCCTTGGCCTTTGTTGATCACTAGGCCTGTCTCCAATTGAGCACATATGGAACACCATGGGATGACAATTCCAGTGTTATCCACCAACAGCATTAACTGCTCCAGTATTGACTGACCAAGTGCAACAGGCATCAAACTATATCCCACAAACTGAAATCCGGCACCTGTGCAATACAAAGCATGCATGTTTGCATGCTTGCATTCAGAATTCTGGTGGTTAAACTGGTTATTAATGTACTGGCATTTCACATTTGCAATGGCTTGTCTTGCACTTACATTAACCTATGATCTTGTAATGTTAACCACTTAAGTATGTTACCTGGACAAATGTACTCCCAAAATTTCATTACTCTACATTAATTATTTTTTGTGTTGTGATTTTTTTCTATCAGTGTATACAGGGTGGTCCATTCAAATTTTCAGCTCAAATATCTTTGGAATAACAATGACTTTCATGGGTATGAATGTAAGGCTGGTGTTCTTGAAAGTAAATACTGTAATACATTGTAAAATGTTAACAAACATTATTTTTGGTGCAAATTTATGTTTTTTTAAATGGACACCCCATATTATTTCTTACACAGTCAATAAGATGAAAAATCAGAAAAAAGTGATGTTTGGTACATCACAATATAACAATTACATCCCAAGAAATTTCAAAGTCAAGTTGACAATTGAAACAAATGGAACACACCACCATTGCACATCATGAGATGCAAGTGTGAATCTCATGTTGCTCGTAATTGTGGTTTGATTAATGTACTATGTTGCAACAAATGCTATACTTACTGCTATTTACACACTTAATAACTGGACTGGAAACAACACAGATGTCTGGTCACACAAATTCATATGACTCGCATTTACTCCTCTGTTATATGCTTAGTCAGCCGTTGATTATGTTTACCCTGGCCAGTGATACCTGGATTTTCGTTAGCATTATGTCCACTCTAGTACTGTAATAAAGATCAGTAAAGCTCAAACAAGTAACCCCTTTCCTTATTTTTCATTGTGTGTGATTGGACATATGTATTGTTTCCAGTCCACTTTAATACCAGTGTAAATAGCAGTAAGTACAATGTTTGTTGCATTGTAGTACATCAATCACATCACAATTATGAGAAACATGAAGTTCATGCTCACATCTCAGGACGTGCAATAGTGGCATCTTTGATTTATTTCAAGTGTCAACTTCACCTTGCAATATCTTGGGATGTAATTGAGATATTGCAATGTAACAAATGCCATTCTTTTTGCAATTTTTCATGTTATTGATTGTGTAAGAAATAATGCAGGGTGTCCATTTAAAAAAAACATAAGTTTATATTGGCAATAATATTTGCTTATGTTTTAGAATATCTCATACTATTTACATTCATGAGCCCCCACCTTATATTCATACCTGTGAAAATCATTTTTCAATATTTGTAGTTGCTTAAGTGGGCCACACTGTATATCCTTTAATAATGGCCATTATGATATCATTTCCCCTTTAAATATATCCAGACAGCATTTTGTCCTTTTGCTTTCACCACTGCCAGTAATTGGTTGTCTTCTCTAATCTTAGCTCTTTTTGAATTCTCTCCAGGTGCAAGGATTGATATTTTCCATACGAGACTAGTTCTGGTTAATTACTTCATTGTAAATATGTTCTCAGTATTTAACCTTTCATCTAACATCAGATTAGTTAGTGTTGAAGTCACTGTTAGTGTAACGCCATACCACTAAAAACAAGTTAAATAACATTCATATTCAGCTTCATGGCTATCAGTTAATGAAACAGTTATCACCCACCAAAACATATTCGGTATGGTAAGATAATAACAAGATGCTCTATCTATTCACTGAGAGTGTGACACACACAGATGTGATCCTCAAGAGGACATATGAGTAACTGCAAAATTGTATATTGGAAGTGTTTCAATTACTGTCTTCCCCTACAGTTTTTACCCTCTACAGCTTCCTCTAGTACCACAGAAGTTATGCCCTGGTGTCTTAAAACATATCCTGTCCTTTCCTACTGTAAGTCTTTTCCACATATTCCTTTCCATACAAATTCTGTGGAGAACTTCTTCAGTTCTAATCGTATTGATCTACTAATTTTAAGCTTCATTCTGTCACACCAAACCTCAAACACTTTGATTTTTTCCCCTTGTGGTCTTCCCATGGTCTTATTCACTACTATACAACGGTGTGCACAAAATTTATATTTTTAGAACTTTCTTCCTCAGATTGATTTCTATTTTCGACACTAATAGAGTTATTTTAGCTAGGAATGATCACTTTTCCTGTGCCAGTGTACTTCTGAGATGAGATTTATTCTGTCTGAGTTTTTGCCTACCACACCTAGAATAGAAGTTTGTGGCACAACTTAATTAGAAGAAGGGATCGGTTGGTAGGACATGTTCTGAGGCATCAAGGGATCACCAATTTAGTATTGGAGGGCAGCATGGAGGGTAAAAATCGTAGATGGAGACCAAGAGATGAATACACTAAACAGATGCAGGTTGCAGTTGGTACTGGGAGATGAAGAAGCTTGCACAGGATAGAGTAGCATGGAGAGCTGCATCAAACCAGTCTCAGGACTGAAGACTATAACAACAACAACCTAGAATAGCTTTTCATCATGCTCCCATCTCTGCAATGTCCTTGTCACACTCTATGCTCCTTCTGCGCCCATCTCCCTGCCCTATGGCTCTCACCCCTGTGATCGTCCCTGGTGCAAGACTTGCCCTGTGCACTCTCCTACCACCACCTATACCAGCCCTATAACTGGCAAAACATATACTATCAAAGGGAGAGCCCTTTGTGAAACAACACATGCCATATACCAGCCATTATACAATCATTGTTTGGCCTTTTACATCAGCATGACTACCAGCATATTATCAGTTAGGATGACTGGGCATAGGCAGAGGGTGTATACCGGCAACAGACAATATCCTCTTGCAGAGCATGCTCAACAACATGACAGTTGTGACCTCGGTGCCTGTCCCACCACACGTGCCATCTGGATTCTTCCACCAGACACCAGTTTCTCAGAACTCCACTGGTGGGAACTGGCACTACAACACGTCCAACCTTCTTGCCACTCACCTGGCCTTTATTTACAAAAATTTCTTTGATCTCAGCATTTCTTCACAGTAATTACTCCTTGCTTCACTCCATTTTAGTCTTCGACATGTTTTATTTTCTGACCTGTCTATTTTTCGCTATCCCCCCCTCCCTCCCCCTCCTACCTTTGTTACATAAAATGCACTTAGCTATTCACTCTTATTAGCTTGTGCTTGATGTTTCAGCAGTAATCTCTGTCGTGCATATTACACCATCTTCCACCTTTAAGCTCTCAGGTTTCAAATCTCATCTGGTACAGTCCCCAACAATCAGTTTTTCCTCCTCATCCCATCCAGTAAGTATTCTATGAGCCGGTGTTCTAGGTGACTTTTCCGACCTGTACACCTTATGCTAAACCTCTCCAGTCCTTTCCCCTCACCCCTCTGCCTTCTCCTTCAACTCTTCTGGCAAAAGGAGGAGCCACTGTCTCCGAGACCATGCAGAAGGGAAACCTCTTTTATGTGTGTGTTCTCCTGTTGCTACTTGGTGAGTAGAGTTCTTTTTCTGAGAATTTCATACACCTTGAACTCTTTTACATTGATGAACACTTTTTCTGGGTCAAGATTTCCTATGAAACTATATTGAAAATATAATGTAATGGGATAGATTAAAAAAGTCTGCTCACCAAGCAGTGGCAGGAGAACACACATATAAAAAGTATTACAGTTTGCAAGCTTTCAAAGCCAGTGGATCCTTCTGGCAGAAGGGTTGAAGGCAAAGGAAGAGGTGTGAAGGAAAAGTACTGGTATGGTTTAGGAAAAGGGATAGTGTTTGGAATTGTCACCCAGACCCATCTGGTAAGTCTCCCTCGACCCAGATTTTTGTGAAACTTTTCCTAATTCTACCACTTTTCCCAAACCTCACCAGTCATCTTCTTTCCTTATCATTCCATCTGATAAGTCTCCCCTAATCTGGGGTTCTGGTTGACTTTTCCAAACTCTACCCCTTTTCATATGCCTTGCCAGTCCTTATCTTTTCACGCTCCTTCCTTCCCCTTCATCTGTTCCACCAGAAGAAGGCACCACTGGTTCTGAACTATTAACTGTAATACTTTTTATATGTGTGTTCTCCTGCTACCACGTTGTGAGTAGATTTTTTATTTATCCCATTACATTCTATGAAACTGAAATTGTCTTGATTTTTTTACATTATCATTTTGAAGATATGAATACAGAGATCCATTATTAGATTCAAAGGATGGATCTCAACTCCCCCTCTACAATGTTCCCCAATTTTCTGCAGAGACCACTTCCCCCCCCCCCCCCCCCCCCAAGGAAAAAAAAAACAGCCAGTCTATTTTATAAAGTTTTTGCTAAGTGGTCAGCACATTCACACACAATTTTGTATTTTATCTTCCCCATTCATCTTCACACCCATATTTCAAAATCCCCAGGATTCTCTTTTCTTTCCACAGAATCAGAGTTCTTTATAACAGAATGATCCACACAATAGACATCACTGATAGGCTCTTGATGTGAAATCAGTATTGCTGCCAAATATCCTACTAGAATGAGTTTTCTGTCCACAATGGAGTGTGCGCTGATAAGGAACTGCCTGGCAGATTAAACCTGTGTGCCACATTGGAGCTCGAACCTGGGACATTTGACTTTCGAAGGCAAGCGCTCTGCCAACTGAGCTATCCAAGCATGACTGATGACTCATCTTCACAGTTTTATTTCTGCAAGTACTTCACAGAAGTTCACCTGAATACCTTGCAAGACTAGCACTCCTCGAATAATGGATACTGAAGAGGCATGGTTTAATCACAGGCTGGGGGATTCTATCCCTGATGAATTTTCACTGCAGCAGAGTGTGCGCTGATATGAAACTTGCTGAGAGATTAAAACTATGTGCCAGACCTGAGTGCAAACCAAGGATCTTTGCCTTTGATGGGCAAGTGGTAGAATGCCTGCCTGTGAAACGTGGAGGTCCCAGGTTCGAGTCCCAGTCTGGCAAATAAATTTAATTTGTCAGGGAGTTTCAAATATCCTAGTATTTGCAAATACCAACTTTGCCACTGATATTTATATTTTTATTTCTGCTGCATACCTCCATTTTACATTCTCTTTGGTACATGTTTCTATTATTTAATTGTACTTTACCTTTTATCACACCAACTCGTTTACAGAAGACTGTAATGTTTTCAACATTTCTTAAAAGTTCATTTTCATTGTTTGTTAAGATGACTATAGTGTCTGCAAATCCGATCATCATTATGTCTGACTAGCAGCTGTGTTGTGTTACATATTATCCCAGTTCTGTGAATCAGAACTCTTGCCGTTTCACTGTGAGCATAATCATTTGCCTTAATTTGACTTAAGGAGTCTTCTTTCATTCCAGTCCACTCTCACTTTCCTCATCATGTTTCAATTTTTTCTCATTCTATGCTTTAAAAGCTTTTTCCTTGCATATAACTTGCATGCATAACATGGCTTTCCTTCCAGTAAGTCTCTCCTGTAAGCCCTGTAACAATCTTTATATTTTTTTTTCTATTTCTGCTCCTTTTTTTCCTCTTAGATACTCCTTCTTTCGAGTATTTTGTCAGACATCAAGTGAGTACTTATTGCTTTCTTCTTTGTCATTGTTTCCATTTTATGATTACTGACCTTAATTATATTGTACATAAAAAATGTCAAATGTGTGTGAAGTCCTAAGGGAGCAAACTGCTGAGGTCATCAGTCCCTAGACTTACACACTACTAAAACTAACTTAAACTAACATATGCTAAGAACAACTCACACACCCATGGCCGAGGGAGGACTTGAACCTCCGGCAGGAGCGGGCATGACATGGCACCTCAGACCGCACGGCTCTTGTACAGTAGATAAAATGATAAGTGCATAAATAATTTAAATATCCAATTTGATACTATTATAGGTAAATTTAAGTTAAAACACATTTATTATCACTGAAAACCTCTATGATGTTCAACTTGCTTATAAAAAGTTCCATTGTTATTATAAAATAGGTCAACAGTCTACAAAGATATTGAAGAAATGTTGAATACATGCATTGTAGCAGTGTTTAGTTGTAATAGCAACTCAAGAAATCTTACTTGGTGACTGCTTAGTTAGGGATGACTATGGCATTGTTCACAGAGCCTACGTAGAATACTTATATTAGATCATGAAGCAGGGGCTTTACATTGGTAAAGGAAGTTATTTGAGAATGAAGATACATACACTCATATTTTGTTGCTGGATAACAGGCTCCCAATTCCTAATTCACAACCATGTGAATATCAATTACTACAGCCATGCCAGTTTTATACATTGAGAGGGTTATTTTAAGTTACCTCACTGTGATCTTCAGCTTGGAGCAGTCTGTGAACCCTCGACTTGTTAAATATTCTTCTTATGTGTAGAATAACTTAATTTTTACTAAAAACCAAGATCTTGCAACTCAAATCTTTTAAGGCTTTTATTGTGCCTTTTAAATACAGCACATATTAGATGGTAAGGATGTTGTCGTTGGAGACCTTCTGGATAATGAATAACAGCTGTTTTTTAATACATACATATATAAATTGATGATATAAATTTCTGGTCATTGGTATTCCTTGACAGCATTGCTGGTGCAGAAGACTGTTTGCTGCCATTGATTACCTTGCCCAACAAGACTGCAAGACCATTTTCTACTCTCTTGGAATGGCATGCAGACTAGGTGGAATACCCGATGCAAATAATAAAACATACAAAACAGGACTTGCCCTCTAATAAATCTTCTTCCATGATACTTAAAACTTTATATTCTAATTGCATATTCTGGATAGCAAAAATTCATACAATTCTACCAATAAAGCTTGTTCATTTAAATTCAAAATTAATATGGGATTTCACATCCCCATAATGAAATTATCTATTTCCAAAAATATCTGGAAAATCTCATACCCTGACAATGTGCTTGGACATCAGACTTCGTGGTGAAATAATTGCTGCAGGCTCCAAAATTACACTTGGCCCACCTTAATTTATTGATCCCACATTCACAGGATAGTCATGGGATCTTCACTAATGTAAGTGTCAATATCACAGAATGATAAATCACTGTCTCAACAGGTCACAGTCCTGGACCTGTCAAATTCTGACACATACTGGTGGATATTTCTCCTCCTTTTTACATGAGAAGTAACGCAGTCTTGTCACAAACAACAAACCTTCAAATGTGACTTCACAATGAGAGACTGGCTGCATAATTTTTTCTTACATTCAGAATGTTGATGACATTTCTCCCACCTGCTTTGTGCAGTTGCTGTGTAGATGGCCACTCAGTTGGAAAAAAAGTGGCAGTAATTTATTGCAAAGTGTTTGGATGGAAGGATTGTCTTTTCTCTCTGAGTTACGTATCGGAAGACTGCTCTTGCAGCTCACACTTAGTACAGAGGCATACTTCTGGGCCAGACATAGTTCCCCCAGTTGGACGCATTGCTTATTGTAAGCCACCAATATGAAATGGAATAGGATGTTAGATATGGCCTCAGTTGCCTGAGACTACAGTCATTTGTGTGTGAGTTGCGTTTTCGTGAGTGTGAATGTGTGTGTTTGTCGTCTAATTTTGGCAAAGGCCTTACTGGCTGAAAGCTATATTTGTGATGCTCTTTTTGTTGTGCCTATCTGTGACTCAGCATCTCTGCTATATGGTGAGTAGCAACTTTCCTTTACACAATATTGTTAGGATATTACATGAGTAGCTAGAGGTTGTGGGCAAAGTGTGGATTCCAGAATTGGAGTTCTTTGCCGTCAGCCTCTGATCTGGACATGTACATCCTTTCGTCACTCCTCCAAAACTTTGTTTGAATTACTCCTCCAAACCACCAGCAACTTGACCACCCCCTGCATTTTGTATAATGAATTACATGTTCTCTATTTACCATGTCTTCCACTTTTTATTTCAGTAATAATCTCTTTATTGCTCACCCCTAAGTCCTTTCTCTCCCACCTCAACATTGCACTGAAATGCCAATTATTTGCATATTTAGGCATCCAGTACACCTTTCACCATTTTGACATTTGTTACATGGCACCTTCATGATGTTGCACTTTTCACGGCCAGCCTTGTATTTTGTACACAGTGCGTGACATGTAGTGATGTTCTAGAGACCACATAGGACTTCTAGAGACCATGTATTATAGTACAGTGATTTAATTATTCTAGTTACTTATGATATTGTGTAATGCAGGCTCATGTAACAAGTAGTCCATTATTCTGTATAAAATATCAACTTTATCTGCTTGTATGTCATTCTTTGAAAGTTGCATAATACTAACAATATACCTTTATTGTAGCAATGACCATGTTAAATATCGTGTATTATATATAATGTTTTAATATACACCACAAAGTGGAACTGTCTGTTGGATAACATACACTGATCAGTGAAAATGACCACTGACCTGCTATTGACATAAACTGATCCAAGCGATAGCAACATTACCTACCAAGCAAAGAATGCTAGTCAGACACACACATGGTGCATGTAGTATCAGTGAGCATGCCATCCTTGCATAGAATGGGGAAGGTGTACAATCTATCTGAGTTTGACTGAGAGCAGATTGTGGTGGCCCAGAGGCTTGGCACAAATATTTCAGAAACTGTATGACTTGTCAGGTATTTGAGGAGTGCTGTGGTTAGTGACGTGAAACCATGTCCAGACATTGTGGGGTTGGGTGGCTATCTCTCATTACAGGTGTTGGATGTAATAGGCTGGGCAGATCGGCAAAACAGGACAGGTGGCAAACTGTGCCAGAAGTAACATTAGGCTTTAATGCTAGCCAGATTACTATGGACGCACAGTGCACCAAATGCTTAACGTCGGGCCTCTGCAGCTGATGACTCATGCATGCGCCAATGTTAACACCACAACATCGGCAACTATGTATGTACTGGGCTCGTGATCATTAGCACTGGACACTGGCACGGTGTTAGAGCATTGCACAGTCTGATGAATCCCGATACCTTCTTCATCGTGCTGATGGGATGGTGCAAACCCTTCATTTTCCAGAGGAACAGCTCCTTGATATCTGCACTGTGGGACAGAGATGAGCTGGCGATGGCTTCCTTATGCTCTGGGGAACATTCATGTGGGCATCTGCAAGTCCAGTGCAGCTTGTGAAGGCAGCATGATGGCCAGGAATTATCGTACACTGGTTGCAGACCACATTCATTCTTACAGACCATGCATATCCCTTCATGACAATCACATTTCCCGACAGCAGTGGCAATTTTCAATAAGATAATATGCCACGTCACAAGGCCAGGAGTGTGATGAAATGGTTCAAGGAAAACAGTGGTGATTTCTGTTTGATGTGCTGGCTCCCCAACTTGTCAGATCTGAACCTGATCAAACACATCTCGGATGTGATTGAGCGTTGCATCAGAGCTCATCACCCCTTTCCCTGGAATATGCGGGAATTAGGTGACTTCTGTGTGCAGATGTCTTGCCAACTCCCTCCAGCAACCTAACAAGGCCTCATTGCTTCCATGCCATGATGTGTTGCCACTGTTATCCATGTGGAAGGTGAACATACTGGTTATTAGGTAGGTGATCGTAATGTTCTGCTGATCAGTGTAATGTTGTACAGTTGGTTTTCTTGAATAGGATTTTTATAAGAATTCCAGTGGCTAGAAGAGTTGATAGCCAGATTATGTTACACACTAGTTTTACAGCAAACTATTTTTCAAAACCCTAAATTTTATAAAAGTTTGATTGCTCTTATGATCACATTATACATTTAAAAAAAAATGTATGTACTACAGATAAAGGAAAAGGTCAGTGATGAACATATGAACTCCAAATTTACTTGTTATGTACATTGATAATTTGACTCACTCATTCTGACATACCTAGAGGGAACATTGAGCCCTGATTGAATTGTATTTGTGTGCTAGAAGATTTCATGCCATACCCCAGGCAATCTGTGATTGAATATGAGAAGTAGCCAATATTAATATATGATGACTAAGAGTCTTTTTTTCTAACATTGTATTCACTTCGCCTTGTGTAAGTGTGAATAAAATTTAGTATTTTAGTGATTGTTAATTGTTAATATGGTGCACAGTACTAGATTTGGTCAGTGTTTTCTCATTACTTATGTGAATTGACTTTTAGACACCCTGATGATATTGTTTTCAGACTGAAATGTAAGGAAACTAATAAATTAACTAATTATTAGTTGTTGATTGTTCTAAGTTATCCATGATCATTAGTATCATAAATATTAATTATTCTATGCAACTTGCTCTGGTTTAATTATTGAGTGAGAACTGGTGGTGAATTCCTACATACTTTTTTGTCCAGCAGTTTGTTTCTGCATGACCAGCATAAGATGTTCAGATCTATTTTTCAGCTGTTGCTGGTATATGTTCACTGTGAAAGTAAAACCAGAGTTTCGATTTCTCTCAGGGGGACTGAATTGAAGTCTAGGTGGAGCTGATGTGATTTAGATTTTTCGTTATGATTCTGATGTTCTGAGGTAAATTCAAGTGTGTTTCCTTCCAGTGCTTCTCCTGCAGGTGTTACTGTGCTTTTCTCTCAACAGCCATGGTTTCAGTTGTGTGTTTCAAATTTTATAAAGTAACTGAGTCATTGTTTTTATGTTCATAACAAGTAATGTAGAAGTAATTATATATCTTCACTCAGAGTTGTCTTATTCATTTTTATTTGATTATCTCGATGTTTCAGATCATCTCATCTGTCCAATGAAAACTATGGCTCTTCATTTAAAGAAACTGTTTCTCCAGCTGTGACCCGTGATGAGCTGACACAGGAAACTGTCACGCACAGTAATTCCTTCTGCAATGCAGATAACATGAGTGAGATGGATAATGAATTCTGTGACTTCACCTGTGATACATGCCTGCAAAGATTTTCATCAAAATACAGCCTCATAATGCATGTATTCACTCACATTGACACTGCACAGCCACCATTACATGTTTGTAGATGTTGTGGAGAAGTGTTTCTTGACAATGATGCCCTGAATAAGCATGTCAGTATGAAGGAGGATGGCAGGACTTTGATTGCACAACCATTTCCTGATACCATGGAGGTTCACAGCTGTAGAGATGTGTGCGAGAATATATTCACTGCAAAAGATCACATGCCTGTTGCTCTAACTGCACCCACTGTTAGTGATTCATGTGGACAATTTGCAAACATTTATTATGCTTCACAGGGCTATTACTGTGATCCCAGTAGCTGGTCTCTCTGTCAAAAAAATGGTAAAACAGTTTCCTCATGCCTTATACACGCCAAGCCACACAAGTGTGATGTATGCAGCAAATCTTTTGCTTATGCATCTCTTCTCAGAACCCATTCCTTAGTACATTCTGGAGTAATGTCGCACAAATGTGATGTTTGTGGAAAAATGTTTGTTAGTGTTGATCATCTTAAAAATCACAAATCAGTGCATTCTGCAGCAGAGAAACACAAGTGTGATGTCTGTGGCAAACTGTATACTACAGTTCATAACCTCAAAGCTCATACATTAGTGCACTCTGCAGCGAAGGCACACGAATGTGCTATATGTGGGAAATTGTTTGCTACACTTGGTCAGCTCAAATCCCATGCAATAGTTCATTCTGGTGTGAAGAAACACAAGTGTGATGTTTGTGGCAAATTGTTTGCTAGATTTGGTGAACTCAAAGTTCATGGCCTAGTTCATTCTGCAGTGAAGTCACATGAGTGTGATATTTGCGGAAAATTGTTTGCTAGACCTAGTAATCTCAAAGCCCATACCCTACTACATTCTGCAGTGAAATCACACAAATGTAATGTTTGTGGTAAATTTTTTTCTAGACTTGGGCAGCTCAAGAACCATGAATTAGTGCATTCTGGGGTGAAGGCACACAAATGTGTTGTGTGTGAAAAATCGTTTGCTTTAGTCAGTAATCTCAAATCCCATGCATTATTGCATTTGGGGGTGAAGGCACACAAATGTGATGTTTGTGGCAAATTGTTTGCTACACTTCGTGAGGTCAAGTACCATTCGATAGTACATTCTGGGTTAAAGTCACACCAGTGTGATGTGTGTGGCAAATTGTTTGCTAGACGTAGTGAGCTCAAAGTTCATTTGTTAGTACATTCTGATTTGAAGCCACACAAATGCAATTGTTGTAGCAAATCTTTTGTACGGGCTGTTGATCTCAGGAGGCATATGCAAGCACATTTTAAGAGGAAAGGGCATGTAGCTTCACATATTGAAAGCTCCCATCCTAGTTAGATGTACAGCAAATTTTGTACTTAATTCAGTGTTTGAACTTCAGTGCAAGTTTGGTAATGAAGTGCTTTACTGTGAATAATTAATTGGCTGTTTGTTGTGACAGTTCATATTTTTATTCTGACAAATTCATTTTGTGATATGTATTTCATTTTGTTAGCTGTGTTTTGTAAGTGTATTTGCAAACAAGCAAAGTGGATGTAAAAAGTGTAATTTCTGTTGTTGCTGTTTCAGAGTGTTCTTTATATATATAGAGAGTATATATAATCAGTTGGACAACACTGCCAGCAATCCTTAAAATGAATATTTCAGCTCTTTTATTCATATCAGAGTAGAGAAAATTGTGTGTGTGTGCAGTGGAACAGTTATACTGGAATGTTAAGCGAGTTAAGATATACATTAGACTGTGCAAAAATAGTTCCAGGAATTACTTCTATGATGTTCAGTGCTTCTCATATTGCAAAAAATACAAAAGTAACTAAATATAAAAGCCAGTCGAATGAAAACCAAAGACCCACCATAATACCTGTCCCAGCGACAGGTGGCTCCACTATTCTTATGTTTTGGTACTGTCACCGCTGTGGTATGGTAACGGCATAATGCCACATGAGAGGACCACATAGGCGTTGGGTAATGGCCTTGGTTGTTGGTGTACGGGTGGGGTGTGTTCGTGCAGCTGTTGACTTTGAGGCAAGTGAAGAAGAGCAGGGAGGTGTGGTTCATTTTCTGGTGGCTGAGGGTGCTAGAGTACACAAAATTCATCATCGCATATCAGCTGTGTACGGTGAACACTGCATCCCTGGTATGTGTGCACAAGTGACAGAGGAGATTCCAGGAAGGGCACATATCACTGCAAGATCCGTGCCCAGGACAGACCTGTTGAGCTATGAACCCTGATGTGGGGGGCAGATTGATGGTCATATCTGAGTACGCTGATGAATAACAGAGGATGAAATTTGTGTTCAGGTAAGCTTTAGTCATGGCTCCATGCATGCTGTCATCAAAGATTGCTTGCATTACTACAAATTTTTGGCACAATGGGTGCTACATCCACTGAATGAGGAACAAATATCCACAGAATGGTGTCACGTCTTGAGTCATTTACTGTGGTACCACAAGAAAGGGCATCCACATTGTCAAAGGGGACAAAAGGAGGTGATGGCACCATTTCAAGCCTGAGGGCAAATGGTAAAGTCAACAGTGGAAACATTCCACTTCTCCCCTGCCAAGGAAGGCCAAAGCTGTTAACACAAATTCAGGTAAGATATGATGACATCCTCCTTCGAATTCAGGGGCCCTCTGCTCATTGAGTTCCTTGAGCGTGGAACCACAGTCAATGCTCAATGCTGCAAAGACATTGTGCAGACACTGTGACGTGCTGTAAAGTCGAAAGACCCAGGATGCGGTCAGATGGAATCATCCTTTTTGTTGGTAATGCCCCCCCCCCCTCCCCCCCCCCCCCCCCACACACACACACACTCTCTGCCAATGGGATTAAAGCTGTGCTCCAGCAATTTGATTGGGATCACTGCAACATCCTCTGTACAGCCCAGATGCTTCACAATGTGATTTTCATGTACCATATTTAACTGACTAAGACAAAGTTTTTTCCCAAATTTGTAATTCGAAAACCATGGGGTCAATTTATATTCCCAGACTAAACTATTGTTGCTGAGGTCAACTTTTCTAGATTACTTGATAGATTAATATAGAGCTCATCATCCATTTACAAATGACACTTTGGCTATTAAGGTTTCACACAAATTTATTTTGAAGCATTCCAAAGGATAGGGTGTAGTGATGACTTCATTTGAATAAGCTCAAGGTTTCCCAATATGCTGAAGCACTCAGTACAGTATTGACCTTACTCGAACAATTGTGTGACAATTGAATCATGACTGTAGTGCAAGGGATAAATGAGAAACTATGAAGCAGTCACTATGATAGCCACTACTACAGTCTAACGCTCTGTTTAAAAATTGACAGTTTTGTGAAACTCAGGAGGAAGTAGAATTTAATTCTATCAACTTAAAAACTTCTGTTGGATTTGAACAGGTTTGCAGCAAAATTTCTCATTAGCATATGGATGTTTATTGGTTTTTAAATAAAAGTAACATTAAAAGGTGAAAATCTTTCCTTCAAAAACCTTTATTTGATTCTGAACTGAAGTCAATATTTTATTTGGTTACAAGAAACTGTAATGATTTCCCAGGGGGGTTGCAAGTGAGTAATTCGGAGACTGTTCACATTTTAGAATACCGGTGAATAGCATCACTAGCATGTTAACTGGTTTTAGAACAAGATGGTAACATTCAGATGAAATAAGAAAGAAATCGGATTAAACTGACAGCAATTGTTATCCCAAGAATAGTGGTAAGATCATTGTGGAGATAGTATCAATATACCTCACTAAATCACAGGACAATCAAAAGTTCGACAATTGGACTGAGCTGCTGCTGTTGCATATGAGCTGCACCATAGGGGATATTGCTGTATGTATTTCACTATTCTTCAAGCACAGCAGTACGGAAGGGTTGGAAGGTGAACAGTGGCATCTTGGGTGATAACTACCTTGAGTGTGGGCAAAGGAGTTGCAAGCAGGCAGCAAAAGTGTAGACTGGAGCCAGCGACGTACTTACGAGTTTTGTTTAGCAATGTTGTCAACACTCACCGTCAGGTATGAAGTAATGATAAGACATGTCAGCTTCTGGTTCTTCACAAGAGCTGTGGGCAGACAATATGTTTGGAACCAAGAGAAATTGTAAAATTATGATGTCAGGATAGACACAAAATCTGCTGTATGTTCAGAAAAAAACAGCTTTTGCAACCAGCACCACGCAAGTAACGAGCAGCCCTTAGTGGCTCGCAATCACTGTTTTCGTTATCTTAAATATCTTTTTGACTAATGCCCGTTTGGCATATTTATTATTTTATAAATCACATATAAGTACTGTCAGTCTTTTACGATCCCATACTTCTACCCTATCTTACGTTTTTAGTCATTATTCTGTGACCATGTTATAGAATATAGACCATTCTTTATTTTAAATTCTGAAGAAGACACTCCTAGCAGTGTTGAAACTAGGTTAATTTGCTAAAAATAATGACCAAGGGCTGTTTTTCTTTAAATTGTAAAAACAGTGTTGTTCTCAGGTACCACCATAACCACAACCATAGAACTCGCAACATATTCAGAATAAATATCCAAATATTTATGATAACAAAGATATAAGTTTCATAGCTTCTCTATTAAGATGATGATGATGATTAAAAATAGTGATACCACAGGTGACAGTAAACAAAAAAGGCAGTGAAGATAAAAATTAATGTAAACCATTTTTCTTTTTTTTTTTGTTTTGTTTAGGCTATTTTATTTGTCCTTGTATTATCAAAATGTAGACAGTGAATAAATTGCATACGTTTAAAATAGATCCATTGTTAACTTTTTAGTGAGATGTCTCACATGCACAAAAGTTTGTAATTCTAAATAGTCAGAATATATTAAAAATACATTTTTCTCAAGGAGCCTCTTAAAAAGGGGGGGAGGGGGTCGTCTTATATTCAGGGTTGTCTTACACTTGGATAAAAATGTCGTTTGGCAGTCTGAAGAAAGAAATGCGTGGACATGGTTTTCAGTTGGACAAGGAAGTACAAAAGTGAATGTGATCCTGGGTCCCAAGTGGGGTAAATGTTTTAATGTACATGGTGATTAATTTTCAATGGAATAATTCCATGGTCTCACTGTGGCGAGTGTTTGGTTTTCATTTGACTTCCCCTTTGTGCAAAAAACCTCAGCTTCAAAATTGTTCTAGAACTAGTAGAAAGAATTTGAGATGTGATCAAGATATTAACTTATCATATGCAAGAAGTATGTTTCTACTTTGATTCAGTATGAGGTCAAATGATGTCATAGCAGATGTACTGCAGAAACTATGTAATTAAATAACTTTTGCTCAGTAATATTCTGATAAGTTGTTTTGTTGATGGACAGATACCTTATTTAATTAAGTTCTGACTTGTTCAGTGTTGCATGATCTAACAGTCCACCTTCACTGTCCTATCAATGAGTGATTGTTGTTTTATTTAATTTTAAAAGGAACATTTCTTCACCTGGACTACCAGATTATAAATTTAAATTGGTAGATGTTGGGAAATGTCAATCTAGAATAACTGTTTCAAAGTTAGTTATTGCATAAACTAGAAAACAATGAAAATACTCATCTTAATCATCTTGTAGAATTTGTGGCTCAACTCTTTGTCCTAAATTTTGCAAGAATACCATACTTCAATAGCTTCAGGTTTTACACATTTTCAAATAGGTATTAATTTGTTCAATATAAATTATCGTAGGATATTTCCATGTTCAATGTAATCAACAATTCACTACTACTCACCAAAGAGTCAGTGATGTGTGTGTATGCAATTTTTGTGTGTAACATCCTCAAAGAACATAAGGACTGTACTAAGAGCATGGATTTATTGAAATTGATCTCTCTATCAATACAAGTTTATTTATGTTTTTCATGTGTGTTTTGAAAGCTTGTTCTTGTGACTGTGTATTTCAATCATATTACATTGTAAAATTCCAAAATAGCAATCATAAATTGTATGGTAGTCAGCACAAGCATGTTGTAAATCGTAAAAATGAAGAAATTGCTACACTGCAGTGAAGTGAGAAAGCTGCAGCGAAGTGAGGCAATGTGTCACTGAAACTGAAAAAGTTGCTGAAAGCACGACAAAGGAGGCCAGAATAAAAAGAAAAGAAAGAAACTAGGGAACATGAAAGAACATCCAGAATCAACAAGATTATTGAGCTGGAATGTTTTGAAATGTTATCATTGAGAAGAAAACAACATATAAATCTTTCGTTTCAATTTTCCAGATCAACATTTTTGCATATTTAGGTGTAATTATTGCATCTAATACTAAAGCTACAAAAACAAAATTTTGCATCAATAGTAATATAGTGCTTGTCTACACAGTAAACCACATCATTCAGAAACATATTAAATATTCTAAGCTGGAGCATGTCACATTTTCTTAAATTATTAGGAGAAAAGAATTTACTTCTAAAAACTTTTTTTTTTTAAATTACACACAACAAATAATCAATGATTAAAAGAATAAAATTTGTTTCAATCATTTATTTTGAATAGTGTGGCAGTACAGTGTACCTAAAATAAAAATTACATGTAATTCAGTACAAAAGATAAATATCAGTATTCACTCCACTATGTATTCCACAGTTTTGAATTTTTGAACACAGAGGTCACACTATACTAATTATTTGATTAAAGTCTCATTCCAAAATCTATAAAAGTTTCTGAGTTATTAAATTTCAGAAAACTAGTAAAAAGTACAGGCCATGACATCCAAGTCTACTTAAGGTTCTTAAAAGTAAAAAGATGAATGAAACTGGTTTCCAAAATATTATAGAAAAAATATAAAAAGATGAAAGAAATTTCAAAACAATGTCTCCAACAGCATACTGATCTCAAAAGCTCTCTTCATAAATGTAAGATATGCAATTTTTGAAGAAATATAGTTAAAAAATGAAGCGAAGTGGAGAGTTTATTAAACAGAAAATATCATGATCTACTGTTGAATAGACTTCTCTGTGGTACAGATTCATTATCACGAGTATTGGAAACAGGTCGATTACATGAGTAAAATAGGGATTTCATTACTTGAAGTGATTCTTACACAAGCTGTAAAGTTCTGAAAACTCATGACATAGCCTTCCTCAGTCTGATTTCAGATTCTTACACATATGTTGGTAGATCCCTTTTACTGGGTGCTTACAATGACTGAGGGTAAAGATGCAATGTAGGACACTAACTGCAAAAAAGTATTGTTATATGTAGTAAAGGATGCATTTGTACTCTGCCTCATTATACTAATCTTAAATGTTTATATTGCTGTTCGACAGCCACTACATCACAGAATGTTCATGGTGTCTGCAGTGTGTTAGGCTTTAATTTTTCAACATTTTGTACTATTTTACTTGTCAGTTTGAATGCAAATTGATTCATTAGTGTGATCAAGAAAAATTTATTTAGTAGTTACATTGGAACTTCCTAGGATAAAAATAATAATGGGAGTGAATATTTATATTTGGTATATCCTATGAGAATAACGTTTATTATTTCTTAATTTTACCTTATAAGATAATAGGTGCCTATTTGTATTGTTATTTGATTATATTTGAGGCAAATTATTATGCTGTTACTTAAAAATGGAAATACAAAGTAAACTAAAAATAACCAAGCTCTGAAGTGAAAACTGTGGTGCAAAAACATATCACTTTACTCAAGTAGTCTGAAATGGATGGTGTGCAGGAGACTTTGTACCTGAAGTATTTCAACTGGTTGAAAATACAACTTCATATTATGCACTACTAACTGCACCTTGAACAGGCTAACACTTTGTACATCACTGTTGTATTCATTTACTTTTGATGGCACATATTTGAAAAATGTGTGACAGTGTCACCTGTTTGCCAGGTGTCACAGCATCCCTAATTCATATATATTTCTTCCTTTGAGTTCCTTTTCTTCATCTGGTCTATTTCCTTCTCTGATCACCCATATCTTGTAGGGAGTACTGCTGCCTGCAGTTCCATGATGCTGTCACTTGTCCGTTCAATTACCTGCAGCAGACTTGCCTCACGTTTCTCCACTTCTTCAGCTATGGTAATTGTTTTTTAGATGGAAACAATATTTCTTGAGTTACTAAATCTTTTAGAGACTGTTTACTTTGTTTTAAGTTTAGGCAATTACTTTCTATCTACACAAACACAGGCATAATCTAACCTGATGCACACACACAACATACTCATAACAGCCATTCACGAAATGTGATACATGGATACAGATACCTTTGATTCTGAAAGTTATAGGATATAAAAAGGGAAAGTGAGACTGAGGGTAATGAAAAAAATACCACACATTGGAACAGCCTTTATAATCAACAAACAAATCTTGAACTCAATAGTTGACTTTGATTCCCAATCAGAAAGAATCTCAAGTCTTACATTCACAAGCACAAACAAAATCTACACAATTATAAATGCACATAACAGGAAAAACAAAGAAAAAGTGGAGGCCTTTTGAAATCATCTAGATGGCATTATTCAGAAAATTCCAGATAAAAACATCATCATTCTTCTTGGAGACTTTAATGCACAGATTGGTAAAGAGAAAAGATATAAGAAAATAGTTGGAGACTATCCTGCACACAAGAGAACAAACAGAAATGGTGTGAGGCTAATAGAACCTCGCCAAGCACACAATTTAATTCTTAAATCCACAGCTTTGAAGAAACTACCACGAAGACAAAAGACGTGGATATCCCCAAATCCTAGCCTTGGGGGAGCTTTAACTTGATCATCTGGCAATCAAGATTTCTTGCAAGGATATCCTGAATGTTAGGGTGCTCAGGGATGCAAACTTGGATTCAGACCACTACCTTTCTAAAATTAAGTTCAAAGTCATCCAAAACAGGAAAGGCAGCATGAAACAAATTAAGAGTCAGAAGTACAGCGCGGAAAAGATATTAAAATCAAATGAATTCACAAAATCCACAGAAACCATTCAGACACAAAGCCTCATTACTACAGCCGAACGGATAGCACCTAACATAAAAAGTAAAAACCATGCCTGGTGGTCGCTGGAATGTGATGCCATCATTGAAACAAGAAAACTGGCATGGCAGAACTGGCAATCACAGAAAGCAGATTGAATTTCATTACGGTTAGAAAACTGGTAGATAAAAATATAAAAAGGGTTAAGAAGACATAAAAACAAAACTCTCCTCCTAATTGATGAAGAATTTGCTACAAACAACACAAGATGCTTTTACAGAACTTCCAAACAAAGGTTATCAAGATACAAAGCCCCCACCCTCCAATTTCGAGATGTAAATGGGACCATTGCTCACAGTAATATGGAAAATTGCAAAATACTAGCAAGCTATTTTGAGAAACTCTTTGAACTGTGAACCCATCCTTGAAAATTTTGAATCCATCCCAAATAACAGTGAGAAGCCAGATTCAGAACTACTAACGACTGAAGAACTACAGAAGGTCATTTCAGAACTTAAAAACAACAAAGCGTCCGGAGAAAACCAAATAGTGGCCAAACTATGGAAAAAGGCTGACAAAAACGCAATTACATCCATTCAGTGTGTTTTTGATAAAATCTGGAAAGAAGAAGAATGGAGAACAGCTCTCATCCACAAGAAAGGTTTGAAGACAGACCCCAACAATTACAGAGGAATATCACTGCTGGATATAACATACAAGATTCTGTCTAAAGTCCTTTTGAACAGGGCAGAAAGGGTAGATCATGTTCCGAACGAATACTAAACTTCAAAAACATCATGGCATACCAAAAATCAAGGGCAAAGACATACATAATCTCCTTCATTGATTTCATAAAAGCGTATGATTCGACTGATAGAGAATCTCTATTATCAGTCATGGGAGAAATTGGTTTGGGTAAGAGAACATCTAAAATATTATAAAAGTGACATTTACAAATATATTTTCGAAAGTTAAATTTATGGCCGAATTATTGTAACCATTTGAAATAAAAACAGGAGTGTGACAGGGGAATGGGCTCTCACCGTTGCTGTTCAATTGTGTGCTTGAGAAAGTAGTCAGAGAATGGAACACAAATATTAAGAGTGGTATAAGACTGGGTTGCAAAAAGAAGAATCTTAAAGTAAATTGCATTGCTTTTGCAGACGATATGGTCCTGTTTGCTGAAACAATGGAAGAAGCATGGGAGCAAATCCTTGAACTAAAGAAACAAGCAGCTAAAATAGGTCTTCACATCTCCTTTGAAAAAACTAAGGTATTGACAAACATCAAGCATTCATGTAAATACTTCAAAGTTCAAGAACAAAAGATTGAAATAGTAAAAGAATTCAAATATCTCGGAGAATGGATTAGTTGGAATGCTGGGGAAAGCAAAGCAATGGAATATATAAAAAAAAACTTGAATTGGCCTTCCAACTAACAAAAAATACATACAACACAAAATCCCTTTCATGGGGGTCCAAAATTACACATTACAAGACAGTGATTAAGCCAGAAGCACTGTACGCATCAGAAACACTAAAGATGAATTTCAGAGGCCAAATGGAGAAACTCAAGCTAAAGGAAAGAAAAATTTTAAGAAAAATCATAGGACCAAAATTTCAAGACAATATGATTATTTACATAAACTATGAAACACTCTACAAGAAAATTGAAAAACTTTCAGATACTATGCGAAAAAGGAGGATAAATTTTTATGGTTATCTTCTCATAATGAATTCCAACAGATTAACTAAACAAATCTTTGACTTTTTCCATAACCGCAAAATGAAACCCACCTGGTTTAAAGAAAATGAGGAAGACCTAGTAGAATTAAAGATTTCAGAAAATTCACTTATTGACCGAATAGCTACATTAATTACTAAAAATGAAAACATACAATACAAATCTACACAAAAGTCCAAACCCTGCATCTCGGAAGAAGAGAGGAAAAGATCAGAAAGAATGAAGAAATACTGGGCCCTAAGAAAAGAACAATACACAAAGAAATGATTGATCCAGCATATCCCAAAGAGGGTGAAACGGAAGAAGAAGAAGAAAGACACAGACTGGTCATAACTAATTCAGTAAGGGAGGGCTGATGTTTATGGAAGTAAAATCTGTGAAACTCAGTCCGTCTGTCTGTCTGTCTGTCTCTCTACACTATTATTGGATGTAGATAACACTGTATCCCCCCATATTTACAGTCAAATTATTGCTGTGACCACTGTCATCAAGGAACTACAAGCTGATATATGTCCAGGTATGTCACAAATTCTTTCTTGAGGAATGTGAAGTAAAAGGAAACTTTACATAATGTTACTTCAAATGTATTGACACTGAACAGAAAACTAGTCAACACCAGTATATGAGCCAAAAGTTTGGAAATAAGGCAGCTGGTTCTGAAACAACTGAAGAGGCCTGGGGAAATGTAAATCTACCAGCATGGCTAAAAATGACTGTGAGGAGGATTACCGGGTTTGTTGCACCAATAATCACACCCATTTAGCAATAGTTCATTTATTAACCTTAAGACATACAAGGATCAAAAAGAAATGACTTGAACATGGTGGAACAGCCAAAGATAATGCTTAGAGTCCAAAGATGAACACATATCGATGTTGGTGTGGCACGTAGCCTCCCACCTATACAGAGTACTCTTCAGAGACCGGGGGGGGGGGGGGGGGGGGAGTAATGGCGTTGGCAGGTGTGGCATGGCCCACAGGAGTCAAGGAGTCGACCACGGTCAGCTCGACAGCATCGTCAGAGAGCTGTGTGGGTAGATGTCGTGAAGGAAGGTTTGGCCACCGAACCTGAAAGTCGTTGAAGTGAGCCGGGCGTCTTACTGTGTGTGCTGGTTGTGCGGCGACAGGTAGGCCAGCAGTTTGCAGGTGGAACGGAGCAACGACGGTGATGTCACCAGTGGGTGTGACGAACACACGAAGCATGTCTAGGTCGACGTCGGGCGGGAGGGGAACACATTTCACCAGGCAGAGAATGGCGGCGATTGTGTCATGAGCACTGGATGAAGAGAAACACACGACAAACAGTGTATATCGTGCAGTATTATTGAGATGTCATGGATTATGTCCGGGGGGGGGGACAGGCACAAACACCTCGAGCAAGGGCACGTTCAAGACGGGGGGTGTGAGAAACCTCGACAGGGCGAGGCAGGTGATGGTGGAGAGGTTGAAGGGACCGGCGAAGGGCCCAGCGGCAAGGGTGTGATTGTAGGTAAGCTCGACATGGGGAGCATGTGGTCACTCGACAGAGTGCGTGAGACCGGAGTAGAGGGCGAGGTCGGAGGCGAGCTTGAAGATTGGAGCTGGAAGTCACTTGATTGAGTGTAGTCTGACCTGGAGAGAGTGGTCAGAACATCGTGAGCCACGACAATGAGTGGCGTGGTCATGGCCTGAAGAGGGGTAGAAAAAGGCTCAACATGAGCAGTTTTAAGTGTGTAGAGAGAGACTGTAACAGGTGAATCTTTCATCTGGATGTCATAGGTGTTGGCTGAGTGCAGGAGAACTCGGTATGGGCCAGTATATGGAGGTTGGAGGGAAGCACCGACAGTGTCATCTCAGAGCATGATGTACTCACAATTGTCCAGAGATTTCAGGACATGAACCTTACTGTAGGAATGACTGGAGGGATATAGAGGTTGATGAAGCGGCGTCAGACGCAGTTCACGAAGGAAGGTAAGTCAGACTGAGGGAGAGAAGCGGAAGGGCTCACAAGTTCGCCAGGGAGAACAATGTTCTGGCCGTATACGAACTCGGCTATTGTGCCTTTGAGGTCTTCCTTATAGATCGCCTGAATGCAGAGTCACACAAGGGGAAGGGCCTCCATCCAAAGAGAGTCGTGGCATTGAAGAGCTGCCTTGAATGTGCGGTGACAGTGCTTGACTAGCCTGTTACTTTGCGGGTGTTATGCTAAGGTACGGGTGCAAATGTTACAAAATGTTACAAATGTTACAAATCCCGTTGAACAGGGCCGACTCAAATTGTCTGCCCTGGTCAGTCGTGATGATAGCTGGACATCTGAAATGCCATACCGATGACTCAAGGAAAGCTCAAGCAACAGTTTCTGCTGTAATACTGGGGAGGGGGACAGCCTTGACCCGGCGATTCGTTCAGTCGATAGACAAGAGAACATAACAGAAGCCATTGGAGGGGGAGAGAGGCCAACAATGTCAATCTAAATATGCTGGAAACGCCCAGGAGAAATCGAAAAGGCGCTGAGGGGGGATGAAGTGTGCTTGTGTACTTTGCAGTGTTCGCACGCGACGCAGGAACGTGCCCATTGCTGGCAGTCCTCGTTGACATTTCTCCACACAAAGCACTCCTCTACGAGGCGGGCGGACACACGAACACCGGGGTGGGCTAAATTAAGCAATGCGTTGAAGACGAAGCATGGTTGGGATGAGGGGGCATAACGTGCCCATACTTTCGTCGCACCAAATCTCACCAGAAATGCCAGGGAAGGCAGTGCGGTCAAAGTGTAGTGAAGAGGTAGAGTCTGAGATCAGGTTTTGTGTTTCCTCATCGGCGGGTTGGATGTTAGGCAGTTCAGAGAGGTCTAACAGCGAATGAACGGTGTCGACTCGTGAAAGGAAATCAGCAACTATATTGTCAGCACCCTTTATGTGTCTGACATCAGTGGTGAACTGAGATATGAAGTCCATGTATCTGAAGTGGCGAGGAGGCGGGTCAGCTGGCGAGTTTGCAATGGCCACAGCCGGGGGTTTGCGATCCATTAAAACATAGAAAGGGTGTCCCTCAACGTCAGTTTTAAAATGCTTAATCGCTTCGTAGGCCGCGAGCAAATCCCTGTCAAATGCAGACTACTTCTATTCTGCATTGGTGAGTTTGCGCGAGAAAAACTGCAGAGGCGAAGTTTGGCCGTCGATTGTCTGGCTAAGGACAGCGTCGATGGCAGTATCGCTTGCGTCTGTGGTGATGAAAAGCTTCGCATTGGGATGAGGATGGGCGATGGTGCAGGTGTCGGCAAGAAAATTTTTGAGGGCAGTGAAAGAGTCAGTCGTAGCAGGGGTCCATGGAACAGGCCGAGATCCAGAAGTGTTGGTGCCTGCCAAGGCGTCCGTCAGTGGAGCCTGAATCTCTGCAGACCAAGGTAGATGTCGGCGATAATAATTAACCTTCCTCAGAAAGTGCCAGAGCTCTTTGAATGACGAAGATCTGGGTAGGTTTAGTACTGTTTGTACTTTCCAAGGGGGTGGTGAAATGCTGTCGCCAGAGACCCGAAAACCAAGAAAAATGACAGTGGGTTGATGTAGCTGCAATTTGTCCTGGTTGGTCTCCATACCTGCTGCCGCGAGAGTGTTCGTAACAGTTTGCACATGTTGGCTGTTGTCCTCGAGGGAGGAGCTGAACACAAGAATGTCATCAAGATATGCAAAGCAGAATTTTAGGTCGAATAGCACTTCGTTGATGAAGCGCTGCCAGGTCTGGGTTGTGTTTTTCAGACCGAAGGGCATGAACTGAAACTGAAATAACCTGATTGGGGTGGTGATTGCTGTCTTCTCGATGTCTTCAGGTGGCATGGGGATGTGGTGGTAGGCCCGTTTGCAATCAATGACAGAGAACGTGGTCGCACCTGCGAGGGAACTGGTAAAGTGCGCAATGTTGGGTATGGGGTAAGTGTCCATAATTGTTTGTCTGTTTAGTCGACAGTAGTCTCCGCACATGTGCCAGGACCCGTCTTTCTTGGGTGTCATATGTATGGGCATAGACCAGCTACTGGCAGAGGGTTCAATGACGCCAGAGGTTAGTAGTTCATAAATCTGATTTTTAAGGCAGAGAGGCGCTTGGGACAAAGTCATCATGGTTTACTGAAGATCTGGGGACCTGGCATGAGGCGAAGCTTGTGAACCATGCCGTTGGTGATGACGGAAATGTTTCTGGCGGCACGGGAGGCGGTTTGTTTACAATGTGTGGTGGGCGGAGCAGGCGAGGCGTTTTCTGGGTGTTCGGAGCCACCGAGTGGATCCAAAGGGAGCCAAGGTGGCAAAGTGTACCAGGAGTCAATGTGACAAGATGGCCGCCGGCCCGAAGCAGTGGCACCGTGGTCGGGTGAGTTCAGTAGAGCTCGTGAGTTGTTAGTGAGTCCATTGTCCAAGGGCGCGGCCTGTGGCAGCATGTCGCGGGTGAACGCTCTGCGCGAGTGCACTGTTTGTCTCCTCAGTGGCGATCGCAAGGTGGCACGCAGTAGCCAAAGTTGCATAGTTTGAGGTGCTCTACGCGAGAGGCGGGGTAGGAGCCGTCAGCGTGACGCTCATTGCGCATGCGCACTTGTGTCTGGCTGAGTGTCAAATGCTGCCATGTTAGGAGTGTGTGGCCCTGCGGAACTGTCAGTAAACATTATGGCTGTCTCGATAGCACAGTTGCGAGGGGTAGTGGGAGGTACACACACAGAGGCTCGATTGCTTTGATTGCAAGCAGATTCGCCGAACTTACTGACCTTGCATTGTCCATGCTGTAGTGTCTGTAATTCCTTTGCTGCATCGGAGAGCTCGAGCTTTGTTTCATGGAGCTGGAGGGAGAGCTCGAAGTTTTTTATGCATAGGCGAGTGACGTGTTCAAGCTCGACAAGGCACTTGCGCGTGGTTTCTTGTAACATCGTTGACAGAGACGAGCATGTACGGATGACATGAGCCCGGACTAATGTGTCATGGGGGGTGGGGGTGGGGGGGGGGGGGGTGTTGCTTGACGGAGCAGTTGAGCGTGCAAGCCAATGTAGAACTGTATTTTTGCCTAGAGTGTACCGGGTAGATGAGTCCAGAGTGTCAACCAGGTCAGCAATCAAGTCCTCCTGGTTGTGCAGGTGGGTGATGAGGCACAGAAACCTGGTTGACTTGTCGAGTTTGTAACAGTTGAACACTTCATCCACAATGTTGAACCAGGTTGTAGCTCTGTCAGGATTAAATGGTGTAAGCGTCGGTAAGCGTTGTAGAATGTTCGGAAGAACAGGTTGAGTTGAGTTCGTCGGGGCACTGCCTGAATTGAGCTGTTAATGCTGTAGTATTCCAGGAGGGTGTGCCTCCAGTGGGTGTGGTAATGATGGCTGCTCAGGTTGCAGCGTGTAGGTGACATGTTGTGGTTGAGCGTGATCCGTCATGACGCGGAAGGTCGACGTGGGTGAGACACCGTAATGTGTCGATTGCGGTTGCGGAAGCTCAACACATTGTGGGCGTGTTTGGATTGACATGGTGCGGAAGACAAACGCGGATGAGGCACAAAGATGTGCTGAGAACGGTAGCCTAAGCTCAACTGGAGCCGGCGTTGGGCAACAAGTGAGAAAAAGTTCAAAGTTTGAGAACGCATGTTAGTCCGCGGAAAGCTTGACATATGATCTGAGCCGGGGCCACCTGTGTTGGCTGTGGAGGTGCGGGCTGTCCAGAAGCACAGTGTGGGAAATGATGTCGAATGTGGGACGGAGTGTGTGAAGGTTCACTGTTCATAGTCACTCCACTCAAAACGGTGTGCGGATAAGGTGAATGTCATGGCACAAAACACTGAGGCGTAGCAGTGGGACGGAGGTGGAGGTCAGGCACAGATAACAAGTTATTGTTCCTGTTGCAGGCTGAGGTGTCAAAGTAGGAAGGCATGTGCTGATGCTGAACCGAGGCAGGCACGGGCGTGGTCGGATGCTGAGGAGGTTGACCTGTGAATGAAGCTGTTCCAGCCACGTGGCAGGTATCTGTGTGGTACTGCACGGGTTGAGGCATGGCAAATCGTTGTCCTGGCAGTAGTAGGTTGTCTGACGAACCATTTGCAGAAATCAGCATTGGTCCCGCACTGCACAGAGATGTATGAAAGGTAACTGCATGGTAGATGAGGGAGGGCACATGTGGTGGGAACAAAGGCGTTTGATAGCCAGAGTCATGCACACTCCTAACCTCAATTATTGTTGCAGGCTTGAAAACGTCCGGCGAAATCGGCGGACTCATCGAGTGAGAGGCATCGTGTTGCAGTCCTGGCGGGTGTACATCGCCCGCAACACGATGTGTGTCGATCACAAAATCCGGCGTTAGGCGCTGGGCCGAAGTCATTGTTTGAATTCTGTGTCGATGTAATACATGCGAAAATAACCGACGTGGAGGTCGCGGACACAGTAAAACGGCGAAAACAGAAGATGTTACAACTTGGGGTCACCAGTGTGGAGGATTACCAGATTGGTTGCACCAATAATCACACCCATTTAGCAATAGTTCATTTCTTAACCTTAACACATACAAGGATCACAATGAACTGACTTGAACATGGATGAACAGCCAAAGATAATGCTTAGAGTCCAAAGATGTTTGCATATCGATGTTGGTGTCTATTTCATAGGAGCCGCAACTGTCTCCTCTCCCATCAGACTTCAGGTAACATATGTTGTAATTTATGTATACATATGTATAAATTTCTGTGTGTCTGTTATCACAGAAATGCTCACAGTGCTCACTGTTCACTAAAAATAATTATTACTAATTAATACTGCCGCCGCTCCAGTGTGGGCAATTTCGCTGGATAACTTAGTTATGTATTCCAGCACTGGTTCTAGTAAATTGGTTATACATACACATTTGCTATTATGCAAATGGATTGCGAATTGAGCCCTGCCTATGCAAAATTAAGTTACTTTCATCTAAATAAATGCACTTCATTCCAGATTTTGGAAATGTTTAGTGCTGTAATTTCCACTATAATCACTGTGACTCGAAGAACATATACGTGACGATGCAAGTACATTACGACACAATAATGCTTACATGTACAGGTTTCCTGTATCTAATCTAACCAAAGCAATTAAAATAACTCTACACAATAACAAAAAGCAATGTTACAATGAAAATGATAATTCAACACTAGAATACTGCATGCAGAGGCAAAAAAACTGACTCAGTCAGAGTGACTAAAAATCTGGCCTCTCTGCCTAGACTCACTGGTCATGTGTGGTTGCCTATTTTAGAAGAAGGCATTTGTCCAAAAAGCTCATGTTTAGCAGCCTTTTTATTGTTCCTGTCTGTGACTCAACATCGCCTCTATGTGGTGAGTGGTAATCTGTCCTTTTCATGATATTGTCATCTTTCCATCCTGTATTTTCAATTGTTTTATTCTGACTGGAAGTCTTTACTGTGCACTTCAACTGTTGAGTCAGTTAAACGTGCAAGAAACTCAGCATATTCGTGAGCCTGAGATCACTAACTGTCTCCCCTAGTGTGTGCAGTGATAATGTAGAAATGTGAGGAGACATCATGCTCTATATTTTATATCTCTTTCGTAAATTATTTCAGGCAGATGCCAGCTTGGTTCCTACCTTAAGCCTCTCCTCTCCTCTCCTCTGGAGTGTTTTGCAGTTGCTTTAGGATTGTGGATACACTCCATATACTATCCGTCATCCCGACATGTGTATGTCAATAGTTTTTCATGAATATCTTTTGGTTGCCATTCTCGAGGTTAATTACTATTATAATCTTGTTATGTAGTGCCTCGGGGCAATGCCTTTGGACTTCACCTTGTGATGTGTGGGTACCAGAATAGAGCTACAATCTGCCCAAGCCACTAAATGACGCATTGTACAGCTTCGGTTACACTGATGGGTTAATAGGTCTATCCTACTTTATAGCCCACGACAGATTACATTATATAACTGTTTTGCTTTGACAATGGCAATTGAATGAAAGACATTTATTATAATGATTCCTTAGTTGTTTTGATTGCTTATATTCTTGTGCACACCCTTTTTGCTCCTTGAGCTCAGAAGCACTGCCAAGCGATGATTTCCAAAGAACAAATGCTCCACCCCAGCAGGTGGAGAGGTTTATTCGCTATCACGCCTGCTGATATCTGGAACTGATGTGCCTTACATTTCATCTGCACATACAGGACGAGAGAGCATGCACAGTGGGATGTTTTTCACTCAACACTAACTTAAATTATGTTTTCAACTCTCATGAACATCCTTTGTTAACCTAAGAGGGTAAAAGTTGAACGCATTATTCCAAAGAATCCTACGTTACACCACACCTCAAAAAACATCCTTATACATCAGTATTCTACTTATATGTACACACTAATGGAAAAGAAATTGTAAAACACCAAAAAAATAATTAATGAAGATTAACAAAAATTTGGAAATACATTTGTCTATGTAACATTGCAAGATCACAGGTTAATTTAATATGCGTGATAAGCCATTGCACATATGAAATGTGGTACATTAATAACGATTGTAACTGCGAGATGTTCATTGCAAGCATGCAGTGACAACATCGGCATCCATGGATGGTCTCCCCAACCTCTGCAAATCGTGGAGCTCTGCCGATTCACCTTCTGACGGCCTTGCCCTCCGTGACCAGCCACTAACTGTACTTCCGTTGACAGCAGATGCTCCATAGACTTTGCACAAGTGTTTGCGAATATTCCCCATGGTTTCTTTCTCTGCAGTGAGAAATTCAATGACAGCACATTACTTGTAACATACATCACCTACGGATGCCATTTTGAAACTGTCCTGCAGCTACACTACCTGTTGGAAGTGATGGGAGCTTGGTATGCTCACTCATTTAGGAGACTTCAAATAATACATAAGTAATGTTTCATATTCATAGCATTGTTTTTGGCTGAGAAACAAAACCTCGTGCATTACATTCTGGGCAACCCTCAGCTAGGATAAGCTGGTGCATTGCCACAGTTATGTGCACTGGAGGAAGAGCAGTCTGTCTGACATTTGGTCTAGTCTTAATTTTTGCTGTAACAGTAATTACTGAATGTTTTTTATTGATTGTGAAGTTTAGGTTCTCACAAATTTGAGCAACTGTAGTAAGACAGAAGTGCCCTGTTTGCTCACAGATTAGCTATTGTCTGGATGTAGATGGTAAATAGCTATCAAAAGAAGAGTGTGAGGTGGCAGTAGCAACCTGGAGTTTAGAGCTAATGGTCATCTGGGGAAATCCTTCCTGTGAGAGGAAGAGAGCAGAGTGAATGTCTCACTCTGGAGCAAGACGTGCACTTTTTTAAAATTTGTTGGTGGATTATATCCATGTGCCATACCAGGACACAAACCCAGAGCCTTACAATATGTGCACAACTGTGACTGACAGACCGCCCTCACAGATTCACTAGTCAGAACTTCCCTCCTGTGATGCACACTTGCTAGTCTAGCGCTCCTGGATGGAGGTTAGCACAGAGAAATGTCTTGTCCTCAGCCTAGGGGTTGTTTCAGATTGAATCTTTTACATTGCAGTGAAGTGTTTATTTATTCACTCCGGGATCATCTCACAATGTAAAATGTAAACGACGTGTGACTAGGGCCTCCCATCAGGTAGACCGTTTGTTGGGTGCAAGTATTTCGATTTGACGCCACTTCTGTGACTTGCACGTCAATGGGGATGAACTGATGATGATTAAGACGACACAACAGCCAGTCCCTGAGTGGAGAAAATCTCTGACCCAGTCGGGAATCGAACCCAGGCCCGTAGGATTGACATTCTGTCGTGCTGACCACTCAGCTACCGGGGGATGGACATCTCACAATGACAAACCATTTGTTATCATAATTCAGTGAAAATAAATAGCTCAAGTACACTGATGGGGGAAAAAAATTGCAACACCAAGGAGGAGTTGTGCGACATAAACGTAGGTGGTTAGGTGTGTTTCTACATCCGAGACATGATGTCTATTCAAATTTAGTGCCAGACACACAAGAGTGATGTTAGCAGTGCCACTATGAAGATAAATAACAGGTTTGCTTTAAATACAAGCTGTAATGGTCATGAGCATGAGCATGTGGTGAGTTCATGTTAGTCAAAAAGGCATTGAAGGTGACAAAGACAATACTTCACTGAGTTTGTGCAATGCCGAGAAATAGGGCTACGAGATGCTGGACATGGCTTCTGCAATAGTGCAGGAAGACCTGGCAGGAATGCTGCCACTGTACACGATTGCTGCCAGCGGCCATCATGAGAATGTACGGTCACAAGAAGATGGGGCTATAGAGTGCCACATGGGACTACTGAGAGAGAAGACCATCATGTCAAACATATGGCTCTGTCACATCATACTACACCTGTAGCAACAATTTGAGCAGCAGTTGGTACCACAGTGACACAAGGAATTGTTACAAATCAGTTACTTCTAGGACAGTTCAAAGCCAGATGCCCTGTCCCCAAACCATCGCCATTTGCAACTCCATTGGTGTCGAGAGAGAGCTCATCGGAAAACTGTATGTTGTGTTTTCTGAAAAATTTGGTTCTGCCTCGGTGCCAGTGACGGCTGTGTGTTGAGTAGAATGAGACCAGATGATGATGATGATTGGTTTGTGGAGTGCTCAACTGCGCGGTTATCAGTGCCCGTACAAATTCCCAACGTTTACTCAGTCCAATTTCACCGCTTTCATGAATGATGATGAAATGATGAGGACAACAAAAACATCCAGTCATCTCGAGGCAGGTGAGGTCAGTTGAGTGACTGCAACCAACCTGTCTGCATGTTAGACACACTGGATAAATCTCTAGAGTTATAGTTTGGGATTTGATTTCTTATGATAGCAGGAGCACTTGCGTGGTTATCACAAGCTCCGTGACTGCAAAACTATGCATCAGTCTGGTGATTTGACCAGTTGTCCTGCCGTTCATGAACAGCACTCCATGGTGTATTTTCCAACAGGATAACACTTACCAACATACTGCTGCTGTAACTCAACCCCGATGGTCTACAGAAGTCGACGTGTTGTCTTGGGCCACTCAATCACCAGATCTACCTCCAATTGACTGCATGTGGGACATAATCAGAGCACAACCCCAACATCATCCACAAATAGAAATGACCATCCCTGCATTGACCGACCAAATGGAACAGGCATGGAATTCCATCCTACAAACTGACATCCGGAACCTGTAAAACATAATGCATATAACAGGATGGAGATTATGTGGAAAAATAGAGTGTATAGATAAAACACCATTCTTTTATGTGTGTAATTCTCATTATGTTCAATAAAGGATTGCTGAAGAAAAATGCAGTACATTACTTTCTGGACAACCCTTGTACTTGTGCAGGATGCAAAAAAACGACTTTTTGCAGGTGAATTCTAGTATTTATTAAACACTGCTCATTGCTTTCTGCAATTTCTTGGAATATATAGTGCAGTCCATAGTGTGACTATGCTGGGAGGTAAGAGTTTACTTTACTATGCTCCATACATCTTTTAGAATATATTGCATATTCGAAATATGTACACCAGTCATGATAGTGAAGATTACCCTCAGGTCATGACTGTGAAGAAAGTCTTCTGGCTGTAATTATCTGACTCATTAATTAAAACTATGTCACTGAGACAGCCTCTTGGTTTTCCATTAAAGCACACACAGAGTTTTCTAATATTGAATATTCGTAGCAGGAAGTTGAATAAACACCTGTCTTCCAACTGCAACTAACCCTTGCCGTATTTAATCACTTACAGATACTTGTGGTGAATACGTGTACTAGAAAAAAGCATAAAGGTCCTTGTGCATTTTCAACTTCACAGCATAATGGATAGTCCATTAAATTTTGGGCATGCAGCCATGCAAATAAAATTTCCTCCACTGATATTTTACATGGGTTAGTTCTGCTATTATCAGAGAAAGAATTCGTTTTACTCATCAGAAGTTGGTCATTGTTTCTGAACACCTATATCATCTGCATTTGAAGGTAGCAGCTGTTTTATCTCCTGACTCATGGGACTGGATTGATGGCATGACATGGGCTAAGTCTGACTGGGTTCGCGAAGTGGCTACAAAAAGACAGATTGCGAAGTACAGCCGATTGGACCAGCCTTCACAGGTGGACTCTGTCATTCAATGTCCTCTCATAAATTTGGTGGGTAAGTATCTGGATGAAGCTACGTTATCTGTATTACATAAAGGGCTAAACTTTGCCCCTATTCCAAAGACTTTGCTGACATCATCTTTCATCAGCGCCATTGAAGAAGTAGTCTGACTGCTATCAGAGGATTCTGCTGAAGAAATCAGACGTAAAACCTATCAAGTAATTATGAAACATTGTCCACAAAGAAGTAATGTTTCCAAGGAAGAAAGATAAGTGATACGGAAGCTGCATGAAGGTACTGACACAGTTGTTCTGTGTGCTGATAAAGGTAATGCTACTGTCCTTTTGCTTCAGGAAGTCTACAAGGAAAGGATATGTGGTCTACTTAATTCTGTCACAAGATGGATAAGGGTGAGTGTCTAGAAGACTTGTCTATGAGGTTTATAACAAGTACCTTTAAAGGACTCTTTATTTCTTATTGGCCACCATTTGGTAAGAACATTACGGTCTTATTTGAACATGTGCTTTTATCATCTTGTTTTCAGTTTAATGGTGAATTTTATGAGCAGATTGATGGCGTTGCTATGGGAAGCCCCCTCTCCCTTCTGGTAGCTAATTTATTCATGGAAGACTTCGAGGACAAGGCACTGGACTCACCAAGTTTTAAACCAACCATCTTTTGGAGGTACGTGGATGACATACTTGTGGTATGGCTGCATGGGATGGATGAATTACATTGATTTCTTGAGCATTTGAATTCTAGCCATGCTAGTATCAAATTTACTATGGAAATAGAAAAAGACCGCTGCCTCCCCTTTTTGGATGTTGTCGTTCACCGTAAAGTTGACGGCACATTAGGATATGGCGTATATCAGAAACCAACACACACAAATCTATATCTACATGCCAGTAACTACCATCACCCTTCACAGACCTTAGGTGTCCTTAAGACCTTAGTGCTTACGGTGCACTGTATATCTGATAAAGATAATGTGCAAGAAGAGCTCACATACCTCAAGAAAATTTTTAAAGCGAATGGATTTTCTCCACAACAAATTCATAGAGCATTTAATGCAAAACCTAGAATGTAAGTATGTGATGGAGATCAAGTGCGTTTTTGCCCTATGTGGGTGCTCTTTCCTCAAAGATAGGCCGTATTCTTGAGAAACACTGTGTTAGGGTGATCTTCTGGCTACCCACGATGATTGCAGCTTCACTTGGCTCTGTAAAGCACGATTTACTGCTTCATAAAGCAGGTGTGTATCAGATTCCTTGCGGAAATTGTGAGAAGTCATACACAGATCAAACAACACACACTGTTCATGAGAGATGTGTGGAGCATTGAACATGCTTATCACAGCCAGACAAGTCAGCTGTGGCTGAACATTGTACTGATACAGGGCATTCCATGAATTACACTGATGTGAAGATTTTGACATCCACCTCTTCCTTTTGGGAGTCTGTCTTCAAGGAAGCTATAGAGATTAGATTAGCTAATAATTTAATAAATAGAGATAATGGTTCCAATTTGGACAAAGCATGGAATCTGGCTCTTGGGGTAATTAAACTGCAGAGAAGTCATCATGGTATCATGGACCTCAAACGTACATTGATAAGTGAATCAAATGTCTGTGCACCTCCACCACAGGCGGTGCATGTGTAAGCGTATTTCTTTGTTGCTGACCAGCATCTTTGACCTGCATGTGCAGTGCTGCCGTGGTGGAGCACATAAGGCCACACTTGGCATCTTGTCGTCAGTCTTGTGATTCACTCTGGGGATGGCTGGATGATATGTGACTGAAATATCAGTGGAGGAAATTTAATGGACTATAAAGGACCTTACTTGATGGCTCACCATGTGAAAGTGGAACAAATGTGCAACCAAAGCAAACATTAAATCTCTAAGATGAGAGAAGGCATGCACTGACTATTATCAGGTATTGATGAATGCGATGAGCTAACTATTTGTGTTTGTCTTACTGAGGTGTGTTTGAAGCGAGGTGTCAGCTGTAACTGCCTCTTTAATGTGTTCCCCATAACAACTTCTGACAATCGAAGCTCCGGTAGAAATATCATCAATGTAGGAAAAGACAGATTACTTCTTAACATAAAGAAAACACATTAAGTTGCAGACAGGCACGATTAAAAGACACTTACATAAAGCTTTTGACGACAGCATTCATCAGTAAATGAGAGGCACATAAAGCATTCATATACACAAGCAAGTACACCTCATGCACAAATGACTGCCAACTCCAGCATTGGCATTCCAGCCTGAAATGCTGGAGATGATGGTCATTTGTGCAAGAGGTGTGCCTGCTTGTGTATATGAATGGTTTATGTGCCTCTCATTTACTGATGAAGGCTGTCGTCAAAAGCTTTATGTAAGTGTCTTTTAATAGTGCCTGTCTGCAACTTAACGTGTCTTATTTACAGTAAGTAGCAATCTGTCTTTTCCTACATTGTCCATAATAACTTGTTTATTGAATATCAACAATTTACATAGGCATACGGAAATTAGAAACACAATACAGGATACTGAAAATTATGTCCACCAAAACTGTCATCTATGTTCTTTTGTCCTGAAATTCTTGTCCCACATCTGTCTTAAAGTACTACAGACTGGCACTGATTGTGAATCATGTAATAAGTCATGCAGAATAACATTTAAAATGAACAAATAAAAGTTGCAGCATTTTTAAGAACGGTGACTCCCAAGGTAATGTGTTTGTAATGGGTGAGCTGCTTAGCGGCTCAGATTGTCAGTCATGACTACAGAAAATTATGTATAGACAAATGTTAAGAATATGCAGCAAAAAATATAGAATATGCCACCAATCCAGTTATTAACAACACCAGACAGTGAAATATGCTGTAGTGAGGTGAGCTCGATCAAGGTTCCGCTCGCAAATGCTTCTCCTGCTAATCAGTGGTCAACAATCCATGTGATACTGACATCTATATTCCTATAAAATGTAATAAAAGCAGTTAATGTACATACTTGATAATGTATTTACATATCAACTGTGCAAACTTCAATTGTATTTGTGTGTTTTTTAAATGGTTTGTTTCATATTAAAAAAAAATCACGTGTAATTCTCGTACATCTGTGACTACTGACAGTGGCCACACCTACTAGATGCAGTTTATTGTGGAGTCTATTTCCACTCACACAGATGGTGTACTGTGGAAACCATACATCTTCACATTATTCCGTGTTAAACATCACAATAATGTTGCACTGTAAGAACGAAAGGGAAACATGCAAAAAAATTGGTTAAATTATCCAGTAAGAAGAACTCTTAATATGATTTAATGTAAAAAGGCCAATGTATACTTATGAAAGGGCCCTGTAAATATTGCTAAACACAAGGTTTGTGGATACGATGGAATCCCAGCACAATTGTTCAAACCAATTGTAAAGAATGCTGTGAAAGCCTTGCACTCAATATTTCTGAAAATATGGAGAATCCAACAGTGGCCAAAAGGCTGGGAAACTTCTGTATTCGTCCAGGGTGTAAATAAGGGAATTTCTATCGAGTGTTCAACCCACCAAACAGTCACACTTATCTCACATGCTAGCAGCGCTGTGTTTAAGATCTTACAAGGTAGACTCTGCCAGTATACAGACCAAGAGCCACCTGAAGAGCATGCTGGATTTCATACAGAAACAGGGCTCAGAGATCCATTTGCAAGCATTCAGTGGATTATGGAGAAGGCAAGAGAATTCTAGAGAGATGGGAACTTTTTTTTTTTTTTTTTTTTTTTGCTAAAGCATTTGACTGCAATTAACTATGGTAAGTACTCAAAAACATAGGAGTACCAGATTACCTCATTTATCTCATATGGAATTTATACTCTGACCAAGAAGCCACAGTCAGAACTATATATGGAACAATGAAATGGGTCAAGATTCAGAAAGAAATACAGCAAGGTTGAATATTGTTTACGTCTACATCTAAATCTATATCAATATTCAACAATCCACATTATGGCATTTGCTGGAGGGTACCTTGTACCACTACTAGTCATTTTCTTTCCTGTTCGACTCGCAAATAGAACAAGCGAAAAATGACTGTCTGTATGCCTCCATGTGAGTCCTAATTTCTTGCATCTTATATCCACAGTCCTTATGCAGCATGTATTTTGGAGGCAACATAATTGTTCTGCAGTCAGCTTCAGATGCCAGTTCTCTAAATTTTCTCAATACTGTTACTCAAAAAGAATGTCACCATCCCTCCAGGGATTCCTATTTGAGTTCTCAAAACATCTCGATAACATTTGCGTGTTGTTTGAATCTAACGGTAAGAAATCTAGTAGCCCATCTCTGATTTTCTTCGGTATCTTCCTTCAATCTGACCAGGTGCAGATTGCAAACACTGAAACAGTACTCAAGAATAGGTTGCACTAGTATCTTATATGCAGCCTCCTTAACAGATGAACCACACTTTCCCAAAATTCTGCCAATAAACTGAAACTGACCTTTCACCTTTCCTACCGCAGTCCTCACATGCTCATTCCATTTCATATTGCTTTGCAACATTAAGCCTAGATATTTAATCAATGTAACTGTGTCAAGTAGGACATTACTAATGCTGTACTCAAATATTACAACTGTCTACTTCCTACTCATTGGCATTAACTTACGTTTTTCTATCTTTAGAGGTAGCTGCCATTTAAAACACCAACTAGAAATTTTGTCTAAGCCATCTTGTATCCTCTTACAGTCATTCAATGATCACACCTTACTGTACACCACACATCATCAGCAAACAACTGCAGATTGCTGCCCACACTGTCTGTGTATCTATATGGAGAACAGCAACAGTTCTATCACACACCCCTGGGGCACTTCTGACAATACCCTTGTCTCTGATGAACATTTGCCGCCAAGGACAGCATACTGGGTTTTATAACATAAGAAATCAAACCACTCACATGTCTGTGAACCTACTCCACATGCTCGTACCTTGTTTAACAGCCTGCAATGGGGCACTGTGGCAAACACTTTCCAGAAATCTAGAAATATGGAATCTAACTGTTGTTCTTCATCCATAGTTAGCAGTAAATCATGTCAGAAAGGGGCAAGCTGAGTTTTGCATGAGTGATGCTTTCTAAAATCATGCTGATATGTGAACATAAGCTTCTCAGCCTCAAGGAAATGTATTACATTCGAACTGAGAATATGTTCAAGGACTCTGCAGCAATCCGATGTTAGCGATATTGGTCTGTAATTTTGCAGGTCTGTTCTTTTGCCATTCTCATACACAGAGTCACTTGGACTTTTTTCTAGTCATTTGGGACTTTGTGCTGGGCAAGAGATTCACAATACATGTAACCTAAATAAGGGGCCAATGCAGTAAGTACTCTTTGAAAAACTGAATTGGGATTCCTTCCAGTCTTGGTGACTTATTTGTTTTCAGCTACTTCAGTTGTATCTCTATGCCAGTGACCCTATTACTATGTTGTCCATACAGAAGTCTGTTTGATGGTCAAACAACAGTATGGTTGTAAAAGTCTCCTGTGTGAACAATTTCTTAAATGTCAAATTCAAAACTTCGGCTTTCATTTTGCTATTATCAACTACCACACCAGACTGGTCAACAAGTAACTGGATGGAAGCCTTAGACCCACTTAGCAATTAGCGATTTTACATAGTACCAGAATTTTCTCGGGTTCTCTGCCAGATCTTCTGCTAAGGTATGGTGGCGGTAATTATTGTATGCATCACACACTGATCTTTTAACAGATGGACGAATCTCTACCAACCTTTGCTTGTCATCATTTGCGCATTCTTTTTTGAACCAAGAGTGGAACAGCCTTTGCTTTGTCAACATTTTCCATACCTTGTTATTAAACCAGGGTGGGTCTTTTCCACCTTCAATCCACTTACTAGGCACATAGTTCTTGAGACAGGTTTAAAATCTCCTTAAATTTTGCCCTTAATTCCTCTACATCTGTCTTACTGGATCTACGTGATGACAATTCACAATTCTAACTGAGATGGTACAAACTGCTTATCTGCTCTTATTAGCAGAAACTCTCTCCTAGCCTTTTTGACTGATTTATTAACTTTTGTAATCATAGTTGCTATAGTAACATGATGATTGCTAATCCCCATTTCTATACTGACATTGTCAATAATATCTGGTCTATTTGTTGCTACAAGGTGTAAGATATTTCTGTAGTGTGTGGTCTGCCAAGCTAGCTCCTCAAGCCAGTTCTCAGAAGACATGTTCAAAAGTATTTTGCATTACTGTCTGTCTGCTCCCCCCCCCCCTCCCGCCCCTCCCTGCAATGAATCCATAGACATCCCAGTCTATACTTGCGGCAGATTAAACTTGCCCGAACTAGTACTGCAAGATCTGGGTATTTATGTGCTGCTGACCATAGACTTTCTTTGAATGTCTCTAGAACTGTCACAACAGAATCAGGTGACCAGTAAGAACATCAAGCAATTAACTCGGATTCACCTACACTTGTTATCCACAACCAGGTAAATTCACTGTCACACTCAACTTTGACCTCAACAGAGATAATATTTTTGTCAACTGCAATGAAGACTCCCCCTCCTGTGGCCTCTAATCTGTCTTTCCCATATGCATTCCATCTTGTTTATTCCATCTGTATGCAGAGCACCACAAATACCATCCTGAAGGCAGAAAGTGAAGGAGGTTTGAAGATCCTCTTACTGAACATGAAAGAAGAAAGTGCAAAGGCTGGTCTAATGCTGAGTGTCAACAAAACAAGAATTGACACAAACGAAAATGACACAACTGCAGAGATTTTATTAGTCTCATACAGATACAATTTTATGTGTGTAGATTGAAGTAGCAAGTGAAAATTTGTACCAAGGTCAGGGTTTGAATTTACACTAGACTGGGGGCGGCAGTGAGAATTTGGGTCGAGGAGGGAGCCTGCCAGGATAACCCGTGCAGTTGTGTGAACCACTGTGCCAAGGTGGCTTATTGGCTAGTGCACATCCCTAGTTATCAGGATACCCGAGTTTGATTCCCGGCCTTGGTATAAACTTTCACTCACTGCTTCAATCTATATACTAAAAATCATATCTGCTTGATAATACCACTAAAGGCTCTGAAGTTGTGTCATTTTCATTTGTGAAACTATCTACACCTGGGTTTCGGCCTGGATCCCCCATTTATGTTTGATGCTGTAGTGATATTCCAGAACGTGAAGAGCCTCAGCAATTCTGTTCATAGGTAAGGGGGAATTTACACTAGACTGGGGTGGCAGTGAGAATTTGGATAGAGGAGGGAGGCATGCCAGGGTGATCCATGCACTTGTGTGAACCGTTCTACCAGGTGGCTCAGTGGCCTCGTAAGCAGGAGACCTGGGTTCGATTCCCAGGCTTGGTAAAAATTTTTACTCACTGCTTCAGTGCATATAAATAAAGCAAGAATTATTGCAACTACACTTATCACTTCATGTCATGAATGAGGAGAAACAGTGGAGGTAGTTTCTATGTTCAATTATCTCCCAGATTTCTCCTGTTTCTTCTGATGGTGACTGCAGCCACAAAATCAAGAGACGCTTGTTGCTTGGTAGAAAGTCAATGTCCAGCCCTGACAATGTTTGAATTGAATTGCATTGAATTGAATTTTATTTGATCCTGTAAGATTACATTGTGTACAGTAAATTTACGTGTAATATAGGACATGTCAAAGTATTAACATTCATTATCACTTATTTTTCTAAACCTTTAGCTTACATTTTTACATCATTGCTAATGAATAACAATATCTACAAATTTAATGGCATAAGTATTCTGCAACACTGTAAAACTCTTTTTCAATGAGATAATCTTTAAGTTTCTTTCGAAAGTCATTGTGAAGTACACTATCACGCATGTTTTTAGGCAGACTTCTTAGTAGTCTGATATCAGAGTACTGGGGTCCTTTTTCTAGCATTGCCAGTTGGTGGGGTATACTCTGTACTTCATTCTTCCTTCTTTTATTGTGGGTGTGTACACTAGCATTTGTAATCCAGTCCTCACTACATTTTGTGATGTACATTATTGTTTTGTATATATACAATGATGAAAAAGTTAAGATACCTAAATTCTTGAAACTGTTTCTGCACATTTCAGAGGTCTTTCTTCTTAAAATGGTCCTAATTGCTTTTTTTTGTAATGTGAACACTCGTTTTGTCTCTTGTTTGTTTGAGTTTCCCCACACAGTCATTCCATACTGTAAGTATGGTTCGAAAAGTCCATGATACACTGTACACAGAAGGTTCTTGTCTTAATACTGTGATAGCTGCATCATTAAGAATATGACAGAGCTCAGTTTCTTACAGACATTATTAATATGTTTTTTTCCATTTCAGTTCATTATCCACAAGAATACCTAAAAATCTAGCCAATTCTACTTCTTCCAGCCTTGTTCCATCAATCTCCAAATCCATGTCTACAGCCTTTTCCTTGTTTTTAAACACTGCATACATAGTCTTTTTTAGATTTGTAACCAGTTCATTTTACAACAGCCATTGAGCTGTGACATTTGCAGATATGTATGCTCTTCTCTCAAGCTGTTCTATATTTTGGTCACTATTTAGTATTGTCATGTCATCAGCATACAATATTTTCTTTTCTTCCTCCTCAACACCTATATCATTAACAAACACCTTAAATAACAATGGCCCCATTACCGAACCCTGCGGCACTCCATATTTGATGGATTTGGTTTCTGATTGTTATGAGTTTCCTAATGATACATACTGCTTGTGGTTGCGCAAGTATGATTTTATCCATTCACCTGGTTGCCCTCGAATGCCATAGTTGCTTAATTTTTTTATCAGCATTTCATGGTCAATGGTGTCAAATGCCTTTGAAAGATCCAGAAACATTGCAGAGACAATCTTTTTCTCGTCTAAGGACTGTAAAATGTATTCTGTTAGACTGGCAATTGCTGATTCTGTAGATTTACCCTTTCTGAAACCATGTTGTGAGGGTATGAAAATGTTATGTTTGTCCAAATAGTTAACTTATCTGGTATACATAAGCATTTCTAGGATTTTTGAGAAACCTTATATCAGTGAAACTGGTCTGTAGTTGTTGGGATCACCCTTATACCCTTTCTTGTAACTGGCACTACCTTCGTTATCTTCAGTTCTTCTGGAAAAACTGCATCTCTGAAAGAACGGTTTGCTATGTTCAGCAGTGGTGTTATTATCTCCTCACTTACCAGCTTTATTACATGATTTGATACTTCATCATCACCAGGTGATTTCTTGGACTTCAGTTTCTGTATAGTTTTCCGCAATTCATCTTCCGTGACTGGTCTTAAGAACATAGTACTGCATGATCTTTTTGCTACCTTAATGCCCTTCTGTCTTTGACTATTTCTTTCGAATTTTAAGTTTTCTACTACACTGATATAGTTATTATTCAATATGAAGGAATAGAGACATAGCTTTAACAACAAAGATCTGTATAGTAAGGGCTATGATCCTCTGTGTTGTGATGGATGACAGACCTGGACTATAAGATAGGCTGAATGGCATAGTTTAAACCCCTTTCAGTTGTGGTATTGGAGGGGGGGGGGGGGGGGGACTGCTTAGCATTCCATGGACCACAAAGAGAACAAATAGATCAGTATTACAGCAAATAAAATCAGACTGCTCCCTGGAAGGTCTGATAGTGAAACAAATACTGACTACCTTGGGCACATCATGAGAAGACATGATTTGCTGGAAAATATGTTGGGGAAGATCGAAGGCATGAGGAAAAGAGGGCAGCAAAGGATGAGATGGATTGACTGTGCCATGTAAGTAGTGGATTGTGACCTGGAAGGTCTGTGTGGGCTAGTGCAGGACAGAGGACATTGGCATGCTTTAGTTCATGGAGTTATGGAGATCATGAATCAACTAAACAAATAGCAAGACAGAGAGAGAGAGAGAGAGAGAGAGAGAGAGAGAGAGAGAGAGAGAGAGAGAGAGAGAGAGAGAGAGACATCCTGTTGAAATAATTCAGTAGATTAATACCCAAAGAATACAACTTACTACTAAAAGTTATTCGAACCTTTAAAGAAATTAGTATCTATGTCTTGCCAATAATTTCAGTGTTGCCAAAATGTCTTAAGAAGAGCAAAATAAAGGAAGAGAGTAGGATTGTCATATATAGTCCCAAAGACAAGGAAGTCCCTTGAGACAATGCACGAATGCATTTAAAGACACAAATGGGGAAGGAAACACGCAGTATCATTTCCCAAGAAACACTCTGTAACTTATCTCAAACAGCTTACAGAAACCATACAAACATAGGTCGGGATGGTCGTTCTTGACTTCGCAGTGCCACTCAGGTCAGTTGGCTAACACGCAGTGTACAGATAACAAGCAGGACACAGCCACAAGTAATTTGATCAGTTTCAATTTTCGTCATCAAGTTGGTTAACTGTTAGTACAAACTAATGAAAAAGAAATATTTCTTACACACAGTACGGAGTAAAGAAATATTTTCTCTCTAAACAATGCAGTCGTGACAGCATCACTATGAGGAAATTCTGTTCACAATACTCACCACAAATTGACATCACAGCATCCATTAACATTAAGACATTAGCCAAAGCTGACAGCTAGTAGTGCAGAATCCTCCTTTATGGCACAATATTCCATGACCAATTATGCTGAGTGAAGGAACTGATTTCTTAATACACAGAGTTCTGTGTCATGATGTGAAACACACTGAAACAAAATTTTTCATTTCAATTTTGCATATCCATTTATTGAAATCATTTAACAGATTATTGTCACCAGTAATCATGATATGGGTCAAATTATTATTATTATTATTATTATTATTTCTTTCCTTTCTCAGACATAATGTCTGGTTAAAAATGGAAAGGGATGTGTACCTTGATCAAGCGTGACTTCCTTTTAACTGTACAGTATATGTTACATTGCATTTAGGAACTTTTGGGTAATTTAACATGTATCAATAATTACAGATTTCTATAGTTGTATATATACGTTTGGATGTAGATGTATTGCATTGAAGTACTTGTGGATATTGTATGGTATGCCTCCTGTAGTTGATAGTATAATTGGTATAATGTCAACTTTATCCTGATGCCACATGTCCTTGACTTCCTCAGCCAGTTGGATGCATTTTTCTAATTTTTTCTCCTGTTTTCTTCTGTATATTTGTTGTATTGGGTATGGATATTTCGATTAGTTGTGTAAATTTCTTCTTTTTATTGGTGGGTATGATGTCAGGTTTGTTATGTGGTGTTGTTTTATCTGTTATAATGGTTCTGTTCCAATATAATTTGTATTCATCGTTCTCCAGTACATTTTGTGGTGCATACTCGTATGTGAGAATGTGCTGTTTTATTAGTTTATGTTGTATGGTAAGTTGTTGATGTGTTATTTTTGCTACATTGTCATATCCTCTGGTGTATTCCGTATTTGCTAGTATTGTACATCCGCTTGTGATGTGATCTACTGTTTCTATTTGTTGTTTGCAAAGTGTGCATTTATCTGTTGTGGTATTGTGATCTTTAATTATATGCTTACTGTAATATCTGGTGTTTATTGTTTGATCCTATATTGCAATCATGAATCCTTTGTCTCACTGTATATATTGCCTTTTCTTAGCCATGTGTTGGGTGCGTCTTGATCGATGTGTGGCTGTGTTAGATTATACGGGTGCTTGCCATGAAGTGTTTTCTTTTCCCAATTTACTTTCTTCGTATCTGTTGATGTTATGTGATCTAAAGGGTTGTAGAAGTGGTTATGAAATTGCAAGAAATTGCAATGGTGTAGCCGATGTATTTATATGAGTGATTGGTTTGTGTATTTTGCTAGTTTCTGCTCGTTCTATAAGGAATTTTCTTAAATTGTCTACCTGTCCATAATGTAGGTTTTTTTATGTTGATAAATCCCCTTCCTCCTTCATTTCTGCTTAATGTGAATCTTTCTGTTGCTGAATGTATGTGATGTATTCTGTATTTGTGGCATTGTGATCATGTAAGTGTATTGAGTGCTTCTAGGTCTGTGTTACTCCATTACACTACTCCAAATGAGTAGGTCAATATTGGTATAGCATAAGTATTTATAGCGTTATTATTATTATCTTCTTTCCTTTCTCAGACGTTAGGTCTGGTTAAAAATGGAAAGTGATGCAGACCTTGATCAAGCGTGACTTCCTTTTAACTGTACGGTATGTGTTACATTGCATTTAGGAACTTTCGGGTAATTGAACATGTATCAATAATTACAGATTTCTATAGTTGTATATATACGTTTGGATGTAGCTGTATTGCGTTGATGTACTTGTGGATATTGTGTGGTATGACTCCTGTAGTTGATAGTATAATTGGTATAATGTCAACTTACCCTGATGCCACATGTCCTTGACTTCCTCAGCCAGTTGGATGTATTTTTCTAATTTTTTCTCCTGTTTTCTTCTGTATATTTGTTGTATTGGGTATGGATATTTCGATTACTTGTGTTAATTTCTTCTTTTTATTGGTGAGTATGATGTCAGGTTTGTTATGTGGTGTTGTTTTATCTGTTATAATGGCTCTGTTCCAGTATAATTTGTATCCATCATTCTCCAGTACATTTTGTGGTGCATAATTGTATGTGGGAATGTGTTGTTTTATTAGTTTATGTTGTATGGCAAGTTGTTGATGTATTATTTTTGCTACATTGTCATGTCTTCTGGGGTATTCTCTGTTTGCTAGTATTGTACATCCACTTGTGATGTGATCTACTGTTTCTATTTGTTGTTTGCAAAGTCTGAATTTATCTGTTGTGGTATTGGGATCTTTAATAATATGCTTGCTGTAATATCTGGTGTTTATTGTTTGATCTTGTATTGCAATCATGAATCCTTCTGTTTCACTGTATATATTGCATTTTCTTAGCCATGTGTTGGATGCGTCTATTGTGTGAGCTAGCTGAAACCGCTGTTGCAGCGCTCTCTCTTAGATCACACAACAACGAACTTCAGGACAGCAATGAAGCCCCCCACTAACGCTTCACTACCGTGCGAGCCAGGCTCACAGATGCTCGTAAGCATGTCGCCCAGCTGTCACACATGACCACGCCCCCCAACCCCTGCACTGCTTTCTTGCACCTGACACTGATGCCGCATCTCGTTTCTGTGGTTTCACCGCCAGACACCACACTTGCTAGGTGGTAGCTTTTAAATCAGTCGCGGTCCAATAGTACATGTCGGACCCGCGTGTCGCCACTGTCATTGATCGCAGACCGAGTGCCACCACAAGGCAGGTCTCGAGAGACTTACTACCACTCGCCCCAGTTGTACGGACGACTTAGCTAGCGATGCAACACTGACGAAGCCTCGTTTATTTGCAGAGAAGATAGTTAGAATAGCCTTCAGCTAAGTCAATGGCTACAACCTAGCAAGGCGCCATAGCAATTGATAGTTATCGTATGAAGCATGTCTCATCAAGAACGATGTATAGAAATGATGGATTAAAGTTAAGTATTCCAGCAGCTACGTACTTTTCTTTATAGCATTCATTACGTATCCTGTTTCAGACCTCACGCCATCCTGCGTGAGCTTATAGCATGCATTTCGGCCTTCCCTAGCTATATAACAGTTTCTACAGCTGGACAGATGCTGTGCCCATGACACTATCAAGTACCCCACCGAGCTCCACGACAAGGACTACCAGTCGATCACCGCTACTGCTGCTGATCCACCGGCCGGGGACACACAGGCACGTGCATTACAGGTTAGTCATACTGCATCAGGTGTGGGTCCATCATCTCCATCAGTGTATGTGATCAACAACGGTACTGTCAACAGGATCAATACTACAAAAGGTCCACCAGTACATGCAAAGACTAGGTGTTCAAATCTGGAAAACTTAAACATGCCAAATCCATTATTCAGGAACTTTTGGATAGTAAGACTATTTGCCATTTCTTCTAGTAATTGGTCATCAACCATTCATTTAGTACCCAAGGAGGATGACACTTTCCACCTCTGCGGTGACTGTCAGGTGCTTAACACCAGAACAATTCTAGACAATCATCCCATTCCAAATATTCAAGACTTTGCTTCCCAACTGCACGGGGCACAAATTTTCAGTGTAATCGACTGTCATAAGGCACACCACCACCAACTGCCAATGGCACCGGAGGATGTTGGGAAAACCGCTATCATCACCCCGTTCAGGCTTTTTGAGTATTTGTTTATGCCGTTCGGCCTTAAAAATGCTGCACAGATGTGGCAACATTTCATCGACTCATTGATTGAAAAACTGGACTTTGGATATGCGTACCTGGATGACTTGTTAATTTTTTCTTCCTCCCTCAGAACTTCATTTAAATACAGTGCTCCAACTATTAAAAGCAAACAGTGTCTCAGTGAACATTGCCAAGTCACAACTCCACTGCACTAGTGTCACTTTTCTGGGCCACGGGGTTTCTGCCGACGGCATCCGCCCCCTACCTGAACGGGTCATGGCCATTAGTACGGGGCCTTTGCTCAGAAGATTTTCAGGGCCTCCACCGCATCCTTAGAATGGTAAATTACTACCGCAAACACATCCCCCATGCTGCCAACATACAAACCCCACTGACGGATGCTTTCGCAGGAAAAAACATGTCAGGGTCTCAGGCGGTCACGTGGACTCTAGATATGTGTCGCGCATTTGATAACCTAATGTCAGCCTTACAGATGGCTGTTACACTCGCTCACCCCATTCCTGATGCTCCCATCTTGCTTACTATAGATGTGAGTGATACAGCAGTGGGGGCAGTACGTCAGCAATTTGTGGGTTCTGTTGTACAGCCGCTCAGATCTTTCTGCCACAAACTGTCCGCTTCCCAATGCAAATGGTCGACCTTCAACTGGAAACTGTTTGTTATTTACGCTGCTACCAAATATTTGCAGGACAATATCGAAGGTCGCCATCTCGTGGTATTTACTGACCATGAGCCAGTGGTATACACTTTCCGTAACCCAGGCAAGGACTCATCCCTGAGACGTTTATGAATGACATGCATTGCTCCATACCGAGTGAGGTGGCGCAGTGGTTAGCACACTGGACTCGCATTCGGGAGGACGACGGTTCAATCCCGTCTCCAGCCATCCTGATTTAGGTTTTCCGTGATTTCCCTAAATCGTTTCAGGCAAATGCCGGGATGGTTCCTTTGAAAGGGCACGGCCGATATCCTTCCCCATCCTTCTCTAACCCAAGCTTGCGCTCCGTCTCTAATGACCTCATTGTCGACGGGACGTTAAACACAACTAACCTAACCTAACCTAACCATGCATTGCTCCGAAGGGCAGACAATGTCATTGCTGATTTTCTCTCTCATGCGTCAGTTTTATCTTCACAACTAGACCTCAGTGAAGTCCCTAATTTGCAAACAGAGGATACTGAACTCACTGCATTGTGCTCCGATGTTAAAACAGGACTCAAACTAGAGTTACAGACACTTCCTGGGTTTTCATCACCCATCTGGTGCAACATTTCAACAGGGTGCATATGTCTGGTGATTCCTGCACCTCTCCGCTGGGACATTTTTAATAGTATCCACGACTTGGCACACCCTGGCATTCGCGCCACCGCACGTCTGGTATCAGAACATTTCATTGGGCCTGGGATGATAAAACAATGTCGCAGTTTGACGAGAGCGTGTGTGGCTTGTCAGTGCACAAAAGCAGGACGTCATGCATAACCCCCCACGGAAGAAGATTCCAGCACATACACATCGATATTGTCCGGCCCTTACCCCCGTCGGGCCCCTTCCATTACATACTGTCCACCATTGACAGGTTTACCCGCTGGGTAGAGTTAATTCCTCTCACTACTATCACAGCCGACACAGTGGACCGAGCCCTTTTATTAATGTGGATCTCGTGCTTCGGCTGCCCAGTTTCTATCGCCATTGACCAGAGCCACCAGTTCGAGTCCGCCCTCTTCTGACAGCTTTGCGAACTGTGTGGGGTGAAACGATTTAGGACTGCAGCATACCACCCCCAGAGCGATGGGCTCATCAAACACTGGCACCGAATGCTTAAAGCTTCCCTGGTGTGCCACAGAGGTGAGTGGTCTGGCGCCTTACCACAGGTAATGTTAGGCATTCAGGCTGTGTACAAAGAGGACCTCGGTGTGTCCCTGGCAGAAGTACTGTATGGAGAGCTCCTCACACCCCCACCAGAGCTAGTCAAGCCTTCACTTCCTCCAGATCAAATCTGCAACTCGACATTTGTCGGACATGTCAAGGAGCCAATCACTAACATTTGCGTGCCTCCACCTCGACCACACTTGCCCCCCTCCTGTATTTCTGCATAAGGACTTGGCGTCGTGCTCTCACATCGTGGTGCACGATGACACCGTCCGACCGACACTCAGACCTCCATACTCGGGCCCGCACAGAGTCATATCGCAGCGTACCGACACGTTCGAAGTGCTCATTAACATCACACCTCAAACAGTATCTGTCTGCCACCTCAAATCAGTGTGGTCTCTGGGAGAACTGCCCGATACCCCACCCAGTCAGCCTCCACCCCCTGCTACACCCACCTCACAAGACGGTCTGCGGATGAGTGGCGCCCATTCCCGCACTCGTGACATTACCCACTCCCAGTCGTGTGACGGTGCTACAGGTGCGTGTGACATTCCCATACAGAGTGATGCGTGTGATGACTCCCACTCTAACAGGCAGCCCCCCACCTCTCCCCTGTTAGGATTTAGTGACGTGCCAGAGGGCAGCCTCGGAATGTGTGATGTCGCTGATGACGACTTGTGTGGAGATTCTGTCAACCCGTATACGGGAGTGGTAGTGAATGTCAACACAGATTTTATTTGCAGCTCTAAAGTGTTTTTTTGTTATGCAGCCAGATAATGTGTGTGTCTTCTGTGAATGAGCCAGCTCCCCCAATGACAACTTAACTCACATACATCTTGTCCAGTCTGTCCCCTTGCCTGTTGGTACTGACCCATCAACGGTAAAAGTCCTGCGTACCACAACAGGCATTCAGGTACGCTACCCCGGCTCCTCACAACCCACCATCCCCTTCCCGGATCCCTCGACTGCTTTACGAGGATTCGCCCAGTCAGGCAGGACCATCCAGCCCCCTCGATGGCTCGAAGACTACAGTTACTAATGTAATGTCATGTAAGGTATGGTTTTGGTTTAAACACCCTCTCCCTCCCCCCTGGGTGTTTCCTTGACATGCATGCCCCAATATTTATGTTTTGTGTGCCACATTCTGGGGGGAGGGGGGGGGGGGGGCTACTGTGGTGACTATCGACCAAATCACATGTAATATCTTTGTTTTGGTAAGCTCTTTGTGACAAGTCTGCAGCTGCGCGTGAAACACTACACAAGTGCACCGAGAATCAAGAATGTATATAACTGTATATGTGTGCTTCCGAGTAGTAAAATAGTGCTTATTACAGGTGGTATAGTGTGCATCGTTGGATCTGGCAATCCTACAACACTAAACCCATACATATATAGTGTAAATACAGTAGTGGATAGAAACATGAAACATTTAATTTAATACTCTATACTGGCAGATTAACTAATTTTTGTGTATACATAAAAATGAATAAATTACACTACACTATTCATATCATATCATAGTCACTGTCATAAGCAGCACTTTATGTCACTGCAGGTTATGAACAATGAACTTCTGTAGTAACCTGATGCATCAGCCAATCAGTATACCCTTGACACATGGCTATTTGTAACTTGAATTATAAGTGTAGGCCTAATGACATTCTGAAAAATCATGTAATCACTTACACTGTAAAAATCTTAATTTTATTACCGTTTTTTAAGCTCATTTTTAAAACTGCCCAACTTTGGTATCCTTTTAATTCTTAAAGGAAGAGCTCTAAAAGGAATTTTGGGATGATATAGTGCTCTCTTGTGGTACTGGGTTTTCTTACATACTTCTGTATGAAAGTCAAACCTGTACAGTGAATGGTGTAATGCACCTCTTTCTCCGGGGGCAAATATTAATTGTTATCAGTAGTAGTATATTAAGCTACAAATTATCATTTTAAACCTGTGTGGTCTCCCTGGTGTGCCTAGTCGACCACAAGTCCCTGTCACACTGTTCACTCTAACAACAGAGTACATGCAGGGTTGAAGACATGGAGAAAGAAATGTATCATCGCAATTTGAATTTAGAGTAATATTAGTTTCTTACCTTTATTGGCCGTTGTTGCACGCTCGTGGTCCAGTGACGAATCTCGCCATCCGCTGTTTGTTACATCAATTTGAGGTCCGTGGTGTGTATTCTGCTGCGTAAGATCTGACACATATTTAAACTTCCAACTTTTATTTTATAAATGCTGATCGTGATGATATTCAATAATTTTCAATGTAACAGCTTTTCAATACATCATTTCATTCCCTCTATCCTTGACCTTCTCAAAGCAAGTGTATTACAAGACGTCTCAACACCAACTGCCCATTGTCTACACCCGCCTACCACTGGTTCCTCCTCACAGAGCTTACAAACTGTGCAGTATTGCCAACCTTGGTTGTATATCGATATTTTACACATCGCACGTATACATATATGAAAAACATAGTATGAAAAATGAAAAGTGTTTATGATATAGTTCTGTAGCAATATACCTCATGATTGTCCTCATATTAACAGTTTTGTAACAAAATAATAATATGTTTATGTTTACGTAGTTAAAGTTCACTTGCTCCTTCAAGTTGATTGTCGGCACCGCACACCTCGCCAGCCGGTGGCATCAGTAGTTTCAGTAGTCCGTTACATTACAATCGGCAACTATGACTGTACATATTTACTCAGAATAGTGACTACAGCATTAACCTTTCTTATCCTTGCAGACCATGATAAGAGAAAAATTGCTGCATATTAAAGTAATTAATGCTCATTAAGTCCTTAAGTAGTACTGACAACCTAACAAGAAGCTCTTCCATGCATAGTTTCAGTAACCACTTAAAATAAATATCTGAAATACATAAACACATGACCAGCCTCACTGTGTTTGTAGTGTTCAGCAATCGCGCAAATCTGTTCCCTGTCCAAGATAACATGCTGAGTCCTTCCTACCAAAGCTGCCAAAGCTGATCTACATCTACATCTTTACTCTGCAAACCACTGTGAGGTGCATGGCAGAGGGTATGTCCCTTTGTACCAGTTCTCAGGGTTCCTTCCGGTTCCGTTCACATACGATGTACAGAAGAATGGCTGTTTGAATACCTCTGTGCATGCTGTAATTATTCCAATCTTATCCTCATGATCCCTCTGTGAGCGATACATAAGGAATGTAGTATACTCATACAGTCATCATTTAAAGCCAATTCTTGAAACTTTGTTAATGGACTTTCTCAGAACAGTTTACGTCTCTCTTCAAGAGTTTCTTCAGCATCTCTGTGACACTTTCCATGGATCAAACAAACCTGTGATCATTCATGCTGCCCTTCTCTGTTTACATTCAATATATCCTGTTACTCTTATTTGGTGTGGGTTCCACACACTTGAGCAGTATTCCTGAACTGGTTGCATGAACAATTTGTAAGCAATCTCCTTTGTAGACTGATTGCACTCCCCTAGTATTCTACCAATAAGCCAAAGTCTACCACCCTCTTTACTCATGATTGAGTCTATGTGATCATTCCATTTCATATCCTTACAAAGTGTTACATCCAAGTATTTGTATGAGCTGGCTGATCCTGACAGTGACTCATTGATATTATAGTCATCGGATACTACATTTTTTCATTTTTGAAGTTGCAAAGTTTTACATCTCTGAACATTTAGAGAAAGCTGCCAATCTCTGGACTACATTGAAATCTTATCAAGATGTGACTGCATATTTATGCAGCTTCTTTCTGATAGTACTTCATTATAGATAGCTGCATCATCTGCAAAAAGCCTCATGTTACTATGGCTACATCTGCAAGGTCATTAAAGTACATCATGAACAGCAAGGGTCCCAACACACTTCCTTGGGGCACACCTGAAGTTACTTATGCTGTGTCCTACCTACCAAAAAGTCCTCAATCCAGTCACAAATTTCACTTCATTCTCCCATACAATCACACTTTTGACAATAAATGTAGCTGTGGTTTCTGAGATCAATGCTTTTCGGAAATCAAGAAATACTGCATCTACCTAATTGCCTGGGTCTGAAGCTTTCATTATGTCATGCGCGGAAAGTAAGAGTTGGGTTTCGCACGATCCGTGTTTTCGGAATCTGTGCTGCTCGTCATGGAGGAGGTCATTTTGTTCAGGATATCTCATTATGTTTGAGCTCAGAATATGTTCTAAGATTCTATAACAAATAAATGTCCAGGATATTGGTTAGCAGTTTTGTGGATTGCTTCCACTTCCATTCTTGTAGATGGGTTGACCTGTGCTTTCTTTCAACTATTGGACACGGTTTTTTTTTTTCAATAGATCTACTATAGATTATAATTAGAAGATAGGCTAAATCGGCCGCAGATTCAGTACAGGCATTCCATTGGGCACTGGAGCTTTGTTGAATTTTTACGATTTCAGCTGTTTCTCACCACCACTGGAACTAATACAGATTTCACTCATCTTTTCAGTGGTACGAGGATTCAACTACAGCAATTCTTCTGGAGTGTCCTTTGTAAAGGAATATTTGGAAATGGAATGAAGCATTTCAGCTTTTACTTTGCTACCTTCAATTTCAGTTCCTCTTGCATTTGCTAGGGATTGGTCACCAACTTCGCTGCCACTAACAGCCATAACATACAACCAGAATTATTTGGGTTTTGTGAGAGAGAATTTGACAATAACCTGCTATGGTTGCCATTGAAGGTTTCATGCATTGCTTTCTTGACATCTATATAGGTTTCATTGAGCATCTCTCTGTCTATAGCCCTATGTTTTATTTTAAACCTATTATGTAGCGGTCCCTGTTTTTTTTTTAAGATATTTCTTTACAGTGACTGTATACCATCGAAGATCCCTCCTATTATGAACTGTTCTATTGGATATGTATCTATCTAGGGCATGGTCAACTATTCTTCTAAACTTGAGCCACGGTTCTACATGCCCCTGCCCTGTGCCGAAAATTTGTTTCCACACTGAGATATGACGCTACCAATTTTTTAAATCTAATGTACTGAACATGTATTTCTGCTTGTTTTAGTTGTCCTTTGTACTTTGGTAATCACTGTTGCTACAAGCGTGTCATGGCTACTGATATCAGTTTCAATGTGGACGTTCTCAAAGAGGGCATTTCTCTTTGTTGCCATTAGATTCAATATATGTCCATCATGAGTGGCATTCCTGTCTGTTCTAGGTAGTTTTCAGAGAAGCCATTTAGTAATATTTCACAGGATCTCTTATCACATCCTCCACTAACAAAACTGTAATTCTCCCAGTTGATTGAATTTTCAGACTTTCCCAATGAATCTATTGCAAATACTCTTCTCTGGTTTGCCGCTGGATTGTGTTATGAAAATCACACAATACTTCATCAGTATAACTGTTTGACATCTCCAGGTGCTGGGTAACTTCTGTTGTCACTGTTACAAGGCATGACCAATGATAATTACATGGTGGCATCAAAATTTATCAGGCCAGGAACAGGCAATAAGCACGCACGAAAAAGCTCATAGTTGTAGGAAAGCAGCACTCATAGTGTCCCTTGATGGAAGCCACAGAAAGGCCTTCTGCACATACTTTGGGCAGTGGGTGTGCTGCCATATGTTCCTGTGGTTGGGAGCTGAATTAAATCTCAGCACTATGCCACATCAAGCCATGAATCAGAAGCTCTTGCTTCTCCTTTCCTGATTTAATGGCAGCCAGTGCTGGATTCAGTTTGAAAACTTGAATCCCTGTGATGAGATTTCCCACTGTATGAATATATGTAGCCTCCTTAAAAACACTGTCTCAGAAAGATGACCCTGGCGATAAAACTTTAGTCTTCTCATAAAACGTGATGCCCCCTGTCAACGCAGTGTTCTGCAACTGCTGATTTATCAGCTTGGTCTAGACATGTCTGATGATGGTGTTGAACACAACATTCTTGTATGGTTTGGCATGTCTGTCCAATATAAGATTTTCCACTCTGTCATTGGGTTTTATACACAGCACATTTCCTAAGGCCAAGTCCATCTCTGACTAAAAACACACTTGCTATCATGCCTCTTGAAGATTCTTTCTATTCTTGAAGATTATCATCAGTTATGCCTAGTGGCAGTGACTACAGCATCTACCCAGCACCTGAAGATGTCAAACAGCTATACAGACGAAATACAGGGTGTACATAAAGTCCGGGAACACTCTCAATTATTTATTGCACATGAACTAAACATTGTACAGATGTCATACATATTGCATTTTGAAGAGAAACTCTGAAAGTTTTTTTACAAACAGTCAATATGCGAACCATGAGTGACCATGCAGAGGTCAATACAGTAATCGAATTCTTGCTATACCCATCCAAGCAAGGCAGTGTAGATTGTGGCAGTCGCTTCTCATCATATCCTCTCCCAAAGCTCTGCTACATCACATGGTAGAGGCAGTACATACACTAGATCTTTAATGTATCAAAGAAAAAAGTCACACAGAGTGAGATCTGGTGATAGGGGAGGCCATTTCACGACACAGTTGTCCCCTTCTGTAGCATGGCCAATCCATTGATGCAGCAGCTCAGTGTTCAGGTACCCACGAACTTCACGTTGAAAATGGGGTGGAGCCCAAGCCTGCTGAAAGATGAACGGAGAGTCCGATTGCATTTGAGGCATCAGTCATTGCTGCAACATGTTCAAGTTGGAGTATCCAGTGACAGTACTCTTGCTGAAGAAGAGTGGCCTGTACAGTTTTCAACGTGACAAGGCGCAAAAAACATTTATGTTTGGGGAATCACGCTCAAATTCAATACATTTGTGTGGACGCTTTGTACCCCAGATTTGACAGTCATGCCTGTTCACTTTCCCGTTAGTGTGCAAAGTGGATTTGTCACTAAAAATTAAGCAATCAACAATGCCACCCCCATCCTCATTTAATTGTTGTTATTGTGAACAAAACTCAAAAAACTTGTCTTTGTTGTCATCATTGCGCTTCTGCACTAGCTCCAATTTGAATGGTTTCACAGACAGCTTCTGTCTCAGGGCTTTCCAGACCGTCATTTGAGCCATTTCAAGTTCATGGGATGAATGACACATCGATTTCTTTGGACTCCTTATGAATGTCTCTCATACGCACTGCACATTCACTTCACTCACACTGGGATGTCTGCTTCTCTTTACTGGGCACAAGCAACCCCTTGTAGTGAATTTGTTGTACCAGTGGTAAATGGCCTTCCTTGTTGGTGGCTTCTTACCATAGTTGGTCCTAAACATCTGTCAAACAGCTGTAGCACACTTGTTTTTGTCAACGTACAGAAAGCTCACTCCACACCTGAACTCACCATGTTTTGACACTAATGCTGAATATTGGCAAATTACCAAACTACACTGTGGCGGTATACATGAAAAAAAAACTTTCAGGGTTTCTCTTCAAAGTGACGTATGTATGATATCTGTACAATGTTTGGTTCTTGTGCAATAAATAATTGAAATTTTTCCCAGACTTTACGTACACACTGTATTGTGGAATTTACACAATATGATCTGTTGGAAAACCCAAGAAGAGTATTTCCCAACTGATTGTAGGATGATTAAAGTCTCTACCGATGATTATAGTGTGACGGGTGAAGTAACATACAAGCAATCTAAGGTTTTCTCTAAAGTTTTTGGTTAAATCATGAGATGAGTGTGGTGGGCAATAGAAGGATACGGATACAATTTTATGTCCACCCCTGATACGAGTCTTGTCCAAACAGTCTCACATACAGCTTTAGTTTCTATCTTGGTGGATATGAGTTTCTTGTCTACTGCAACAAATACACCACCTCTATTTCTGATTAGCCTATTCTTTTGATATACAATTACATTTTCCCCAAAAATCTCACTGCTGTCAATTTTAGGCTTCAACCAGCTTTCTCTACCTAGTATTATGTGAGCATCACTACTTTTCAGGAGCAGTTCTGGTCTAGCTCTGGCACTTTGTTGCATCGGCAGTTGACCACTAGGATTTTAATACTCTCACCTGTGCGAGGCCTTCTTTCAATCTTACACTGATACTTCTGGGCTTCCTGCAACTATTGTTATTTGGATTGGATGAATAGTAGGCTAACCTAAGAAAAACCTTGTGTGGACCCCACACACAGTCAGACACCTGGATAGCCCACTTGACCCATTTAGGAGAACCCTAAAGTTGGCAACCCTATGGTGTAACCCCAGGAAGTCACAGCCTAGCTTGTCACAGAACCTATGAAGTCTCTGGTTCAGTCCTTCCCCTCGACTCAGAACCAAAGGGCCGCAATCAGTTCTGTGATACTGTTGCAAATCGTGAGCTTCACTGAAACTCTCTACGCAAGGGTGGTTGTCTCAGTGTTTTCTGCCAGTCACTGGTATGATTCAAGTACAACCTTGAAGCCCAGGTGACAGGCATCATTTGTTCCAATGTGTGCCACAATCTGAGTTAATAATATAGTATTAAAGGCTGGCTTGTAAAACATTAATAACCCACAGGAAGTAGCTAATATGTTTAATAACTATTTTATAAATGTAACAGAGAAACTACTACAACAGACCTCTAATAGAAAACAGCATACAGGAACAGGGAAAAAAGTCTCAAGCAGATCAATGTTTCTGTACCCAACAAATGTAGAAGTAGTACAGGTTGCAATAAAAAGTCTCAAAATGAAACACTCTACGGGTGCAGATGATATACCTGATTTCATTATAAAGAAGTGTGGGGACTTGATTACTGAGCCCTTAACACACCTATGTAACCTATCTTTTGCTACAGGAACTTTTCCTTCTTGTTTGAAAATAGCAAAAGTAAAGCCATTATACAAGAAAGGAAACAAAGATGATATTTCCAACTACAGACCACTGGCACTTCTGTCTGTTTTCTCAAAAATATTAGAAATGCTTTTCAATAAGAGGCTAACAGACTTCTTAGAGAATAATCGCATTCCATCAGAATCTCACATGGATTTAGAGCAAACCGTTCAACTGAATCAGCAGTTCACTCCTTTCTATTAGAGGCACTGATAGCATTAGACAACAAAAAACTTACCATGGGCATATTTTTAGATTTTTCAAAGGCATTTGACACCATAAATCATGACAAATTGCTACACAAGCTACAAAATCTTGGCATTAGGGGAACAGCTAACAACTGGCTCAGCTCTTATGTTAAGAACAAGGAACAATATGTGGAAATGGCATTAGGAAATATAATTGCAAGTTACTGACTGTTAAATATGGACTGTCACAAGGATCAGTAATGGGTCCTTTTCTGTTCTTACTCTATGTAAATGACCTAAACATAAGCAATGATGGCAGTAAAATATTTCAATTTGCTGATGATACAAGTGTTCTAATTACGGGAAACTCTGAAGAAACTCTTGTAAAAAACATAAAAGAAGCCACTGACAGGCTAACATGTTACTTTGATGACAATGACTCAATAATAAACACTGAAAAAACTGTAGCTATGGATATACACACAGCACAAACAAAAAATCTGATATCACCCAACCTAGAGCTATATGGACAGACAATTGCCAAAGCAGCCTGTAATCATCTGCAAGACAACTTGAAATGGAAAGCACATATTGAGCAAATGAACAAAAAATTAAGTACTTATTGTTTTGTGTTACATACATTAAAAAATTGCACCAGCTACAATACCCTTCAGTGCGTATATTATGCAGTTATACACTCTCACCTCAGGTATGGGATTATGTTCTGGGCAAATTCTGGAGATGCCATCAATACATTCAAAATTAAAAAAAAAATTAAGAATAATAGAAGGGGTAGATAATTGCAAATCATGTAGACCATTGTTTCAAAAAAGGATGATCATGCTACTTCGTTGCATATATATACTTGAAAATATAATGTATTTGAAGCAAAACTTACATTCAAAAAGACCACTCAACACTCAAAATCACACAATACACAGCTATGATACAAGACAAAACTTGGATGTACATGTTCAAAGTGCCAACAAAAAGTTATTTCAAAACCGCCTTATCCATCCTGGTATCAAACTATAAAATGCCTTACCAGATACCATTAAACACATACAAAACATTGGTCACTTCAAATCTAAATTGAAGTCGTACTTGTTTGATCACTGCTTTTACACAGTAAATGAATACCTACAGAACTAAATTTTTTCTGTGTCAACCCAATGTAGTCTCATCCAGAAGAACATTTGTATTTTATCTCTCTGTATATGGCATAACAACATTTATTTAAGTATTCATCATTAATTGGTATATTAATGTATGTTTTTATGTACAAAGGTATATTATAAGTAAAACTGTTAATATTAACATAAAAATCCAAATATCTTTTGCACATTGTGCAGCTGTAGATGAAAATGGATCAATAAATCAATCAATCTGCAATTGTTTGCATCCCGTGTCATCAATACCTGCTGGAATAGCCTATTTAGCACGTTGAACAAGGCCACCAGTCATACACACTGAGTGCACTTGGTGTCCTCTCCAGTCTCTCCCTGCCATTTCCCCAAGATCGTTCACTCTATGTTTGAGCCGCCGATGATTAATAGCCCCCTATTCTTGCGTCCTTGACACCAGACAAAACAGGATTCCCTGAAACAGGTGAAGGGCACCCCACTGGCTCAGCTTCAGTTTCAGTGAAAGACAGCACCTCAAACTTGTTGTTGAGGGGGATCGGTATAACCTGAGTCCTCCTTGGTTCCCATCCACTCTGTAAAGGATGCCTAGGTCTACCATTGAAACACTACTTGCAGTGAAGTGGATGAATGATGACAGATCCCATACTTTCGCCAGAGGAGATAGGCTCTGTAGGAAACGATAGTACCTTTGTCACTGGTACCACAGGTACATGACTCTTGGGACCTCTTCCAACACATTAATCACAGCAGCTGCCAAATACTTTACTGCATTCAGGCTGATTTCTATCTACTTATGCACATCAACTGACTCATCCCTTCTGCAAGAACAGCATGCACAGTGGGGTTGCATTATTGCTGATGTACAATGTATTACAGAACAGCGGGCAAATAACTTTAAACTAAGCCTGATGATTATCATTTGATTTGTTGAGCTATATCATTACTAATTCCTTATAAGAATTGAAGGAAATGCACAAAACGAGATTCCTATTAAGCCAACAGAAAAACCTGTGGTAAAATTACTAGTTTCCTACTTTTTGGGGTTAGTTATAGTGGTTAATGAACTCGATAATAGAGTTACCTGGAGTTGATATGGCTACACTATCCAGCGCATTCCTCTGTTTTCGATTGTTGTTCTGGTCTTCAGTCCTGAGACTGGTTTGATGCAGCTCTCCATGCTACTCTATCCTGTGCAAGCTTCTTCATCTCCCAGTACCTACTGCAACCTATATCCTTCTGCATCTGCTTGTGTATTTATCTCTTGGTCTCCCTCTACGATTTTTACCCTCCATGCTGCTCTCCAATACTAAATTAGTAATCCCTTGATGCCTCAGAACATACCTCTACCAACCGATCCCTACTTCCAGTCAAGTTGTGCCACAAACTCCTCCTCTCCCCAATTCTATTCAATACCTCCTCATTAGTTATGTGATCTACCAATCTAATCCTCAGCATTCTTCTGTAGCACTACATTTCCAAAGCTTCTATTCTCTTATTGTCCAAACTATTTATTGTCCATGTTTCACTTCCATACGTGGCTACACTCCATACAAATACTTTCAGAAACGACTTCCTGACACTTAAATCTATTCTCGATGTTAACAAATTTCTCTTCTTCAGAAACGCATTCCTTGCCACTGCGTCTACTTTTTATATCCTCTCTACTTCGACCATCATCAGTTATTTTGCTCCCCAAATAGCAAAACTCCTTTACTACCTTAAGTGTCTCATTTCCTAATCTAATACCCACAGCTCACCCGATTTAATTCGACTACATTCCATTATCCTCGTTTTGCTTTTGTTGATGTTAATCTTATACCCTCCTTTCAAGACACTGTACATTCCGTTCAACTGCTCTTCCAGGTCCTTTGCTGTCTCTGTCAGAATTACAATGTCATCGGCGAACCTCAAAGTTTTTATTTCTTCTCCGTGGATTTTAATACCTATTCCGAATTTTTCTTTTGTTTCTTTAACTGCTTGCCCAATATACAAATTGAATAACATGGGCGAGAGGCTACAACCCTGTCTCACTCCCTTCCCAACCACTGCTTCCCTTTCATGCCCCTCGATTCTTATAACTGCTATCTGGTTTCTGTACAAATTGTAAATAGCCTTTCGCTCCCTGTATTTTACCCCTGCCACCTTCAGAATTTGAAAGAGAGTATTCCGGTCAAGATTGTCAAAAGCTTTCTCTAAGTCTACAAATGCTAGAAACGTAGGTTTGCCTTTCCTTAATCTATCTTCTAAGATAAGTCGTAGGGTCAGTATTGCCTCACGTGTTCCAACATTTCTACGGAATCCAAACTGATCTTCCCCGAGGTCGGCTTCTACAAGTTTTTCCATTCGTCTGTAAAGAATTCGCGTTAGTATTTTGCAGCTGTGCTTATGATTCGATTACGTGTAGGAAATAACTTTGAAACTGTGTGTTCTCGTCTTTAAGTTTACTGAAATATATAACGAGAAATGATTACAGTTGACTAAACTGCTTTATAAACACCATTTGAGGTGCCTCGTCGCACCGTAGGAGTTCCGTAGTATGTGTATTTCCTCCACTGGTGTAAGTTTGTCTTTTTATTTGTGATCATTTGCTATGTCATGAAGCAGTTCCACACACTTCAAAACTGCCACGTAAATATTTGGATACGGCCTACGGCCATGTGATTGGCCGCTGTTGATCATGGTACATAGAACGCCGATCTCTTGTCTCGTCTCACATAAAGTATACTGTACAGCGAAAATATGGTTACATAGCATGTCATTAAAAGCTCTTTATTCCACATAGTGATTTATCTGTAGTCAGTTTTGTCTTCTACTAGCATGTAAAGTTAACATATTATTGTCGCACTTACTCATGATATGACATGCTTTAGTGTATTCTTGATCTTTATTTTATTGCTTGCTTGTTTTTTACTTCGTGACAAGTGTCGATGGTTAAGCGAAGTTCTAAGTTCCATGATGAACAAGAGACAATCAGCCAGAGAAAGCACTAAGCAGACGTCCTGTCATGGTGGGAATGTTTATGTGTACATTGCCGCGATCTTGAATTTTGCAGAAATACATGTGTCGTAATAATAATAAAAAATAAAATTACAGGCTGACGCTGATAGTCACATATACACTTATCTCAACGTTGTAAACCCGAGAAATAGTTGGTGATTATTCGTAAAGCGATTTTATCAACATCGTGCATTTTTGGTCAACGTAACGTCGAAAATATACTGTTTTGATCTTGTTGGCTCAACGCGCTCCAAAGTAATCGTAATCGTCAATTATGGTGGTTGAATTAGTGTTGACAGTTTCGATGTATAGGACAGCTAGCTGATATCATGTGATTGTTATATTTACCAGTACAAACAATTCTAGTTTCAATATGCATCTAAGTATTTTAGATAGGCCTCCGTTTTCTTAAACCATCACAAATTACGCGTATTGTGGTGCAATTAACTGGTGCAATAATGATTTAAATAATGAGTTCTTAACTGAAGTAGCGGTTATAATACTGCATATGGCTGTTGTATCGTGTTGTGTCATGTGAAGAACAAACAGGTTTGTTTTACTTTACTTTACACGTGGCTAAGGCCTTATCGACCATACACCTGCTCTACGAGCCTCTTCCAATTATTTCTATCCAGGGAAATTGTTGTCCAATCAGAGTTGATGCCCATCCTAGCTGCATCTTCCCGGATATTCTCCATCCACCTAATTCGAGGTCTTCCTCTTCTTCTCTTTCCTTTTAATTTCTTAGTGGATGCTATTTTGGGTAGTCTGTTCTCCGGCATCCTTGCTACATGACCAGCCCAGTTCAGTCTTCTCTTCTTTAACATTTCCACAATGGTACTATGTTTGTACAGCTCCCGTAGTTCTTCATTTTTCCTTATCCTCCACTCCATGACATTTTCATCGAAGATTGGTCCAAATATTTTTCTTAGTATTTTTCTTTCAAATATCAACAGTTTTTCTTCATCTTTTTTCCTGAATGTAATAGCTTCACATCCATATAATGCTACTGGTACAATAGTTGACTGATAAAAACGGATTTTGAATTCAGTACTAAGTGATCTCATCCTTAAAATTTTGATACAGCTGTAAAAAGTTCTATTAGCTGCTGCTAGACGGGCGTCTATTTCTATTTCTGCTCTATTGTCTCTGCTAAAAAGACTCCCTAAGTACTTGAAGTGGTCAACTGCCTTGAAAGTGAGACCATTTACGGTCAGTGGTGTATTCTTTTGGAGTTTTTTACTTATGACTAGATATTCTGTCTTTTCTTCATTCACACGAAGTCCAGCTTTCTCAGCTATTTTGTAATAATTTTGCATCATCCTGATTAATTCAGCTTTTGAAGTGCTTATTAAGGCTACATCATCTGCATAAGCAAGTCTAGTAATGTTCTGTCCCTGCAGTTGGATCCCTTGTGGATTAGTTTTGGTGAATTCTCTATCAATCGTCTCTAAGATAATATTAAATAGAATAGGTGAGATGGCATCCCCTTGTCTCAGTCCAGTGTACACCTTAAAATTTTCAGTCTCTCCTGCAGGTGTCTTAACTTTGCATATGGTTTCTTCCAAACACATTTTAACTAATTTGATTAATTTTAATGGTATTTCAAATTCTTTCATGGTGTTTAAGAGTGTCTGTCGGTGTATGCTATCATAGGCCTTCTTGAAGTCTATAAATAGAATATGGATATCTACATTAAATTCCCATGCCTTCTCATTTATTTGTCTCAATGTGAATAAGTGATCCAAAGTGGATCTGTTAGTGCGGAAACCACATTGGTAGTCCCCAATCAGTTCTTCGGTTATGGGAATCAGTCTGTGTAGTATACACATCGACAAAATTTTATACGTGACATCGAGTATGGCAATTCCTCTGTAGTTATCACAGACAAGGGGATCATTCTTCTTAAAGATGGGGCATATAATTGCAGTTTTCCAATTGGCCAGTATGTTTTCTGTCTCCCAAATTGTTTCAATTAAGGAATGTAGTTCTATTTCCAATTGTGGTCCTCCATTTTTTAAAAGCTCAGCATATACCTGGTCTTCCCCACAGGCCTTGTTGTTCTTTAATTTCTTTATTGTTTGTCTTATTTCATTTACTGATGGTGTGGTGACTTGTATATCAACTGTATCTGGTTCTTCAAATGTAAAGTAATATTGTGGATCATTGCAGTTGAGCAGCTGTGTAAAGTATGTCTTCCATGTTTCTTGTATGTCATTCTTGTTTGTAAGTATTTTCCCATTATGGTCCTTTATAAACTGTTCCCTTTTAGTGAATTTTCCCAAGGACTTTTTTATATTCTGGTACATCTGCCTTGCCCTGTGATGCTTGAAATCATCCTCCGCTTCTCTTACCATGTTGTTGTAGTGTTTTCTCTTCTCTTGTCTTAGAGTTCGTTGTGTTTCCTTGCGGATTTTATAGTATCTCTCCTTTAGTGTAATATTGTCCATGTCTTGTAACCATGCCTTCCTCGCATTTTGCCTCTCCAGTACTCTTTCTTGGCACTTTATATTAAACCAGATTTTGTTAGTTCGTTTTCTTTTACCTATAGTTTTGGAAGCAGGTTTGTACTCATTTTTATATTGGAGATAATATGTAAAGTCAAAATCTTCTATTCAACCGAGCAAATATATATACTCTGTGCATGACATAAGTGTTTTTAGAGGATGACAAGGCCTATATTACTCCAAACTGCTGTTGCTTTTTCGAATATATAACTCAATCATTGCTTTACCGCTACATAATTGAGTCATGGCACTAACTTGTTAAACAATTTCAGTAAACGCCACGATAGATAGGCCCAGTGCATTTCGCGTGTCTGCCCAAATTGTGAGTACTAAGAAATTACATCTTTAATGCAGTATTTTTTTATTTTTTTTTTTATAATTAGTGTCCATCCATACAACAGGTGTGTGTGTGTGTGTGTGTGTGTGTGTGTGTGTGTGTGTGTGTGTGTTAGATCTTTATATGAAGATGCAGGTAATTAACTCTGAATTGTGTGCGTATATAATTAAAGAAGTATTTTATAGTGTTCAGAACGTATAGACTATTCCCATTATAGAAAATAATTATTTCAAATAAGTGTTATGTTATGAAGATTTTTCCAGCCCTGTCTATTTTTTTATTGTGCTTTCGGCAAAGATAGGCGTAAAATACTAATTTGCTTCTCACAGTAGTACAAGAAATTAGATTCAGGTAGTTTAAAGTAATTGGTTTGTTTCCAGGAAACTAGAATTGCAGCAGCTATGGAACATGAAGCAATTGGTTGGGTGAAAAAAGAAGTGATGCAATTGGAACCTAGCTCCGCGGTAAGCAATTTTCATGAGTTTCTCCTCTATACAGTTTCCGGCATTACCAAAGCGTCTGATTCTACCCACATGCTTTGACGCATGACGTCAGCAGTATGGCTGAAACGACCACTTCTAGCATATACAAAATGACGACAGTAACAGCTCTACATACACACGCCAACAAACACGAACAAAAATACAAATGATACAGTAATGTCTCACTCCAAAAATAAAGTGAAACTAATGGAACAACCGCGGAAAATGGAGTGTTTAGGGCGGGAACGAGCTAAATATACAACAATAAAAGACCACCACTACATCCCAAAACAAAATATTAAAAAAATTTCATTTACAGCATTCAGCTACACCAACAAAACTATAGGAATCGGACACTTCCCTTGACCTGTATAGCTCAATCATAGCTACCGTACCAAAAAACCACCTACAACTCCAAAAACCAGAACCAAAACCCCAACAACTCGAAAACCCAAATACCGCATATTCACTACACCTTTTAAAACACAACTGACCAAAACATCACTGTTACTGTAGGAAAAAAACCAAAGCAAAAATTACTTACCAACAAAAGTTTCCCTCCCACAATACCACCTAGATGCATGCACGCACATGCACTGAGGAAACCACATGTACTTGTCCCTGGCCCAAGCCTCCAGAGCCCTGGTCTATGTTATGTTGTTGCCACAAACGTGACATCTAACATATTGAACAGGAAGACCAAACCTCTGCAGAAGCTATATGACAGACATCATATCATCTCATCTCCATCTCCGACTGTAATGATACTCTTGTGAGCTTCACTGTCATATCCATGCCTAAAAAAAGGGCGGGGGGGGGGGGGGGGGCAATTACAAAAATTACACTTCTTCCCACATAACAAACACCAGACTAATCAGACCTAACAAAAACATCAAACACTCACACAAAAAAATTCTTAATAACTCACTGAAAATGCTTCCATAGCCCACATTATCACACCAACTACCTAAGCTCAAAATTGTGGTAGCATGATTACAACCAAAACTCAAATGAATCTGATACCAGATGTTAAACTCAGCGCGCCCACGTCCACAATAGGGTGCACCATCAAGTACAACAACACGACATGCAAACACAACCAACTCAAAAACTGGGCCCAGTTAATCCCACACGACACCACTATTATGTCACAGTTCAAACCGGACAGATGGAATAGGACACTTCTGTTTGACCCGAGTAGTTTCCTATAAGTTACTGCAACATGCTGTCTTAGGTAACTCAGTTCAAATTATGCTGGCCTATGAGTAAAAAGCTGAGCTGAGATGGGCTGAAGGGGAGGGGGGTGGGGGGAGAGAGAGAGAGAGAGAGAGAGAGAGAGAGAGAGAGAGAGAGAGAGAGAGGTGTGCAGAATTGATTGTTTTGAAGTACGCTTTGTTTGAGATAGCACTCTCTTGTGTTAAATTACAGCAGGAAGGAGTCTTAAATAATTTCTAAGTTGTATTGAGAGATTTCTTCTATGTCTTTGGTATGTAGGGTAATTGCCACAGATTCTAATGTGATATGATAGATTGCTACTCTGCCTGTGGAGGGGCTGCTGAGAGGCAGACACACACATTTAAGAGAATACTTAGGTATCAGACTCCTAATTCATATTGTTTTTATTCGATCTTCCATTTCAAGTAGTCTGAAATGTTAGATGTCCCATGTACCATATCTTTTCTTCAAAAGTGTGGTGCATTGACCGCTTATGTTAATAGTCATAAATGCTGAAATGTAGGAAAATGATGAATGTTTTGGCTGGCTGTACCAGCAAAGGAGTTTTTGTGGTGGCATAAGGAAGACAGCGTAGGAAGACTGATTTGCAGGGACAAGTGGTTTGAAAAATTAAGGTGTCAAGTTTGCTAATTGTTTTTTAACCTATCTTTTTTATCATCATTTTTGTGTTTGTCTCTGTGCCCTTCTGTAGGCAATATGGATTAGAATTTGGCTATCTTGGTCGATTCCAGATGATATTGAGTTTAGTGGTATTTGGCGAGTTTTGTGATGTCGGTTTTTTTCATCGTTTTGTGTGGTTTTGTATGGGGGTTGACAGAAGCGTCAGATCCCATGCGTCGGCTTTGACCTGTGACGTAAGGGTGTTGTCGTGTTTGACGTCATGATGGCGCGAAGTTCGGTTTGTGAGTGTGGCGTGTTTGTAGGTATAGTCGTGTTGTGGTTTGTTGTGCTCTCTGGTGGTATGTTCAGGGTTTTCGTTTGTGTGGTGTTATGGGCTCAGTTTGCTTTTGCTCAGAATTGTTCGAGTGTCGGCTGTGTTTGTAGTGGAATTCATTTCAGTGAGTTAATGATTTTGTGTGAAGGTTAATTTAGTGTTGTTCGCTGTATGTCGTGTGGTAATTTTAGTAAAATTAATCGGTTGTTGTTTTTGTTCAGGAATGGATATGACGGATAAAATTAACACTGCGCAGGTCAAGGGAAGTGTTCGATCCCAATGTGTGTGGCTGTGTATGCTGGTATTGGTATCGGGAGATGTCTTTGAGCTATATAGGCCAAGGGAAGCGTTTCAACCTAATTTGTGGGACCGGGAGCTGCTGTGGAGCTATATAGGTCAAGGGAAGTGTCCGATTCCAGATGATATTGTGTTTAGTGGTATTTGGGGAGTTTTGTGATGTCAGTTTTTTTCGTCGTTTTGTGAGGTTTTGTATTCTGAGTTTCCAGAAATGACATGATATGCGAGCAAAAAATATGTTCTAAAATTCTTCAACAGATCGACGTCAGAGATATAGGTCTATAGTTTTGTGCATCTGCTTGACGACCCTTCTTCAAGACTGGGACTACCTGTGCTCTTTTCCAATCATTCTCTCCTACTGACTGTATTTGTTTGAATTGCTTTGGTGGCGGTGACCAGAGTGACACCACTGACAAGATTGTTGTTTTGATTGGGGTAATAATGAAACACCCACGTTTCATCTTGCATGACAATAGAGTCCAATAACTTCTCCTTGTTGCCTCCACCCTCACATTGTTGAAGAAACTTGCGAGCACAGTCAAGGCGTCGCTCCGTGTGTCCATCAGTCAGCATCTGGGGGACCCAGCAAACACACGCCTTGCAATAACCCAACGTTTCTGTCAAAGTTCTTTCATTTGTGCTGTGGGAAGCTTTAGGAATGCATTCAACAAGTTCACGGACAGTGACCCTCTGATTTCTGAGCAGCTCACTGTTGATCTTCTGGACGATCACATCTGAAAACGGTGGTCTTCCACTCCATTCTTCATCGTGAACTTCCGTGCGACCCTCTGCGAAAGCCCTGCACCATTTTTGGGGCGTGCTGAACGAACATGCACTCTTCACCATGTCAGTTGCTGATGATTCTCCATGGGCGGTAACTTCCTTGTGTGGAGAAACTGGATTACTGCTCGAACCTCGCACTTGGTCCATCTCTGACGGCTGCCAAGCCAACACTGTGCGACATAGTGAATTGCGGACAGGCGGGCCCGAGAGTGGGGAACCACTGTGCACGGCACTATTGTCGGATTTTGCCTAGCACCTTCCCTTATGGCTGTAGCTCATTGGGAACCGTACTTTCGGTACATCCCCCGTAATACCAATTTTGTTTCAGAATTAGTGTTTTATATATTTTCATGTATACCTTTTTTTTGTGCTTGGGTCTACAGTAGATTTCGGTTTAGCTAAGTTAAATCTAGGTATAACAATATCAAGTTTGTAGCGTTTTTGGGTTGTATTATATGAGCAGTGTGTCCTCAACCAAACTGCTGCACTTTACATGGATGTCATGTTAGTACTTATTGGTTTATAAACTATTTTGGGGTCGACAGAAGCGTCCGATCCCACGCGTCGGCTTTGACCCGTGACGTAAGGGTGTTGTCGTGTGTGACGTTCTATCTCGTGAGATTTTTTTTAAATTTAAAAACACTTATTACTTATTTTAATTATCTGTTTCCTCCAATTTCTATTTTAGTTTATTATATTTATCTTTCTGATCTGTTCGTTCTATCCCGTGAGATTTTTTTTTTTAAAAAGACAAAAAACACTAATCAGCTACTGAAGCATCTTTATCTTCCATGGGTTGCAGGGCTTATGACCCCTGGGGAGGTGGGTGGGTATTCATGCATGGCTGTCTTCACTTACACGATGTAGCTACGCAAGGCGTCTAAATTTGTTTATATTTAGTTTGCCCCCCACCCAAAACACCCCATTTCCCGCGCTTGTCCGTTTAGTGTCATTAGGCTTCTTGTGGAAAGTGTGTGTGTTTGTTTTTGTTTCCGCCATATTTGTGACGTCATGGGTCAAAGCAGTCGGGCGGGATCGGACGCTTCCGTATTTCCCTATTTTGAACATCTATATGTTGTGCGGTTACTGTGTGTGTGTGTGTGTTTGTGTGTGTGTGTGTGTGTGTGTGTGTGTGAGAGAGAGAGAGAGAGAGAGAGAGAGAGAGAGAGAGAGAGAGAGAGATATATATAATTGCTGTATTGGATTTAGATGAGCTGCTTTTGTCCACCATTTTGATGACATCACAAATTAAAACTGAAGTCCTTTTACGAACAATGGAGGAGTATTTCCCAATTTTCTGCAGCTGTGAGTGCTATTCTGAAGCACAGAAAAGCTTTGCTGTTATATTTGTTACAAAAATAGAGTGTATTATTAACCACAAAGAAGACACATCAAGTTGCAGACAGGCACAATTAAAAGACATGTAAAGCGTTTGGCCTTCATCAGCTAAAGAGAGACACACACAATTCACAGACACAAGCAGGCACATCTCATGCACACATGACCACATCTCACACACATGACCACATCTCAGGCCCGAGATGATGGAGTTGGGGTTTGTGTGTGCTGGAGGTGCGCTTGCTTATGTGTGTGAATGGTATGTGTCTCTCTTTTGTTGATGAAGGCCAAAAGCTTTATGTGTCTTTTAATTGTGCCTATCTGCAGCTTGGCATGTCTTCCTTACAGTGAGTAGCAATCTGTCTTTTCCTACGTTGTTGATATTCCTATCTGGAATTTCCCTTGTTTGATAGTGTGTGTTATCTGTGTGTCTAGATTTTATCCAGTATGGCAGACTATACGAGTGTCAGCCAGGCTGTATTTTGGGACTGGTGTGTGATTAACATGGCAGTTATAATCGATATAACACTCTAATTTGTGTTTAGCTGTTCCATGTTCCTTGTAAATGTTTCGTATGAGTAAACAATAGTTATTCTGAAAAACAGAATACAGTTGCTGTTTATCACCTGGTGTAAAACACACAAACTGCACTTCAGTAGCACAAACCGCAATAATTAGTAGTGTGTGCTAGTTTCATTTGCATGTAATCACTAATAATTGATAATAGTATCTGCATGCCACCTTGTAGCTTACAGACTATGTTTTTATTTGGTTATACATTTTTCCAAATGCCAGATGCTAATGTAGTGAATTAAGCAGTTTATGCTTGTGTGTAATATACACTCACTGCTGATATTTCTTTGTGATTACATGTGACAAGGGGGTTACTATTTTGAAAGAAATAGAGTTTATTTAACATTGTCTGTGAGTAACATGTTTTGAGGGAAAACAAAATATTGATCATACGTCAGGTTTCTGAAAGCGTATATTGGTTACCTCACTGCATCATGTGGTAATTTGTTGCAGGGGGTACCACCATTTTCTTTTAAATTGATATGTCCACTGTAGAGCTCTTAGTAAATTCTGAGAAAGAAAATTCCCTTGTGTTATTGATGCTATCCCATTTGACCAGTTGCAGTGGGGTTTAATTAAGCAGACATGTCAGAAATCAAAATGAGCAGATTGTGGTATGAGGGTTGACCGAAAAGTAATGCCTCCATCTTCATAACTCTTCAACAATTGGCGGCATTGGTATGCTGCAGGTACTGGCTTGTTCCGTAGCCTCTTCTCTACAGCTCCAGTTGGCAGGAAGCTTTAGCATTGAGCGGTTGTGTTGTTACAGTGTAAAGTATGGAACCCTGCGCCGACAGTCGGTCAGTGCAATTTAAGCAATGTGCAGTCATTGAATTCTTGTCAGCAGAAGGTGTCACCTAAAGGAGATTCATCAGAGAATGAAAGCAGTTTATGGCGATTGTGTTGATGTGAGTACTGTGCGTCGTTGGGCGTCACCTACATTCTTGTAACACGAGAGGAGTTCCTGGCAAATTTCAGATCTGTGCACTTTCATTTCAGGAGTCAGCATCTGGGGCACCTGTCGTGCACAGATCTTCCAATAAGCAAGCAAAGCAATAATGTGACCCACACGTTCTTGTGAAATGCCGATTGTGCTTGCAGTTTCTCTCTGAGTGATACGACGATCGTCCTGAATCAATCTGTCAACATTTTGCTTGGGGAACTCGGGTGGTTGCTGTCACAGGATGGTCCAACTCTTTGTTTATCAAGCAGGTCAGATGTTCCTGTCTCAACATCTTTAAACTTACTTGCCCAACGATGCACAGTACTGGGATCAACACAATCACGATAAACTGCTTTCATTTTCTGATGAATCTCCTTTGGGTTAACACCTTCTGCTGTCAAGAATTCAGTGACTGCACTTTGCTTAAATCACATTGACGAACTGTCTGCCCAGGGTTCCATACTTTACACTGTAACAACACAACTGGCTTCCCGCCAACAGGAGCTGTAGAGAAGAGGCTACGGAATAAACCAGTACCTGCTGCATATCAATGCTGCCAACAGTTGAAGAGTTATAAAGGCGGAGGCATTACTTTTCAGTCAACCCTTGTAAAAGTAAGAATTGCAGTAGGACTGTCAAGCAAATTTATTTGCAGGTTAATGTTGGCACTGTATGTGATCTTTGATCAGAAAATGGTGATGTAAGTAGATGGCTAGTCTTACGCAAGCAGTTAGATAACACATGACAGAAGTCTTTGTTTAAAACAATGGAAAGTTCTGATTGGAATATCAACAATGTTATGAAAAGTATAAATTGCTACTCATCATGAAGGTGGCATGTTGAGTTACAGATGGCCAAAGTCTTCTTCACACACAGAACTGCTGGAGATGGAGGTCACATGTGTCTGAGGTATTGCTTGCTTGTGTGTGTGTGTGTGTGTGTGTGTGTGTGTGTGTGTGTGTGTGTGTGTGTGTGTGTGTGTATGTGTGTCCTTTCTGAAAAAGGTTTTGGCTGAAAGCACAGTGTGACAATCTTTTCATTGTGCCTGCCTGCAACTCAATGTGAAATCTTTACAGTGAATAGAAGTCTTTGTTGCCCAGCTGTGAACTGAAAGTAATCTTCCGTACCATGAGCATAATACATATTTGGTATGTGGATTAGATTCTGAAGCAAGCGGTGAATAACCTACAGCAGCAACTGCACAACTGCAAGACTAGGTTGCTTCAATGGCAGTAAAGTAAAGTCAACTCTGATCTCATAGTGTAATAGCACCTTGGGCTACTGTGTATTTCAAGACATGGCAGAATGCAATGAATGAGATTCAAACAATATTGAACGATTGCACTTTCACCACCAAACATCTCATTTATATTCTCCCATCTGAGTTACCTGAAACTGTTTTCCCATTGACTAGGCAGAGCTGGGGTACTGTGGAATTTAGGTGCTGTGGAGGAAAAACATTCTGGATGGCACTTGGTCTGCTCTTAACTTCTGCTTCTGTAGTAATTTCAGAGATGTGTGCAATCACTATGTAACCTTGTTTTTTGGAGAAAGAGAGTAGGATAAATGTTTCCATTGGCCAAACAGGAAGAAATTGCAACATTTGTTCCTGGAGACACATGGATGCTTGTCATTTAAAAAACATAAGAAAATCCACATTTGCCCTGTATGTAGCTGAAAGTGAACATCAAGTGACAGACATACCTTGTGACAAACAAATACTCCAACTGGCAACAAAGGAAAAAGAATAAACTTACTTGAAGAAATGGGCCTACAATGAAATAAATATCTTCAAAGGACATTGTAAGTAAGGTTCCAGTATCACTGCGTAAACCAATTACTGATTATTATGACAGCTGTTTTGGAAGATTTTCTTTTTCAAGGATATCTAAATTGTTGTGACGTATATATAACATCTGGTGTGACTATATCTGTGGACTGTTCTCATTATACTTCACGTGAAGTTCTAAAATATCAATTTCACATTGATTTTGTGCTGTTTTATACAGTGTGGTGTAATATTTTGTTATAATACTGTAGATATTTCCTGTACATTTTTGGCAGTGCACACCAATAATATGTGAACTGTCAAGAAATTACTACAGCACCAGGGAGGAGTGTGCCATCTCCATCTCTGCGCCATCATCAGCAGGCAGGTTCCAGCGTGGAGGAAATGGGGCTTGACCCACCGGCGATGAAGGTCGGGGCCGGTACAGGTGGTCCAAACGAAACAGCAAGCTGTGGCAACAGACCTGACGCCTGAGATGGATCGGCACCCGGCACGGGGAAGCTGGAACCCTATGTTGCTGCACATGGAGGATTCAGCCAATGGGACGGGGGCACCTCCCAGCAGGTGATGATGGGCCTGAGGCAGTGGCCGGTGGAAGCAGGTTGCAGCAATGGGGGCCACACCTGCAAACTGGTAGCTTCCAGCAGAGAGTGGAGCCGCAACTGATCAAAGTGGCCCATCATGAGCGTGTTGGCCATACGGATGTCACAAAGACAGCATCCCCGGCAGTGGACAACAGTGGTCAGTATCCACTTGGTCTGGTGACCAATCCTCACACCCATACCGACAATCCTGGCATGAAGCGGCAGGATGAACCCGACTACAGCGGGTGCGGCACAGGCTACAGAAGGTGGAGGAGTGCATGTGGCTGGTCCCCCGTAGGCACGAAGCAAAAGTTGGTCAGCAAACAGAGATGAGTGTCATCCGGCGAAGAATCTGTGACAGCCTTTTTCATTTGGGACTTCATTGTATGCACTAGTCATTCCACATTGACCCTTGATTGAGGGTGGAACTGCGGACGTGTGCCATGATGGGAACAAAACAATTGGAAAGTGTGTGAGAAACGAACTGGGCCCCATTATCAGAAACTAAGGTGCAAGGCAACCACTCAATACAAAAAACCCTCAAAAGCATATTAATTGTGACCTACGCCAAAGTTGACACACACCAGAGACTGTAAGGAAACAGGGAAAGTACATTCACAACCAAGAGCCAATAGGAATTTTAGAAGGGACCCACAAACTCTACACAAATGCGTTCCCATGGCTGGCATGGAGCGGAGTAGGGGAACAGAGACACTGTGGGAACTGCCTGTTCTCGGGCACACTACTGACAAGTTGTGACAAAACACCCTTGATTGAGGGTGGAACTGCGGACGTGTGCCATGATGGGAACAAAACAATTGGAAAGTGTGTGAGAAACGAACTGGGCCCCATTATCAGAAACTAAGGTGCAAGGCAACCACTCAATACAAAAAACCCTCAAAAGCATATTAATTGTGACCTACGCCAAAGTTGACACACACCAGAGACTGTAAGAAAACAGGGAAAGTACATTCACAACCAAGAGCCAATAGGAATTTTAGAAGGGACCCACAAACTCTACACAAATGCGTTCCCATGGCTGGCATGGAGCGGAGTAGGGGAACAGAGACACTGTGAGAACTGCCTGTTCTCGGGCACACTACTGACAAGTTGTGACAAAACGGACAATTTTACTGCCAATCCCTGGCCAAAAACGTGTCTTTTAGCTGACAGTTTAAAGTGTGAAACTTCCCAATCGTCCTGGTGGAGAAGGCATAGAACCTCACACTGTAACACGGCGGGAATGATTGTTCTGGGAGAGAGGGGTTCTGTGGACAATAGCAAAACATTCATAAACAGAGAAGTGATACTGTAAGGAAAAATAGTTGAGCAAGGGGTCTGAAGCCCGACCCGGTGGTTTATCTGGCCAGCCCCGATGAACAAACTGAACCACCTGATGGAGAACCAGGTCAGCAGCAACAGCAGCTGGTATGCACGTGCTCGTAATTGGGGCACACTCAACAACAGCCTGTGTTTCAGTACCAAGATGGAAGCAAAGCAATTCTTCATGATCAAAGTTGGGATCAGGACTGAAAGGAAGGTGGGCCAAAGCATCCGTATTGGCATGTTTAGACATGTGCACATTGACATGTTTAGACATAGTTCGAGAATGCATTTCGTAATTGTAGTGAGACAAGAAGAGTGCCCAGCATTGTAGACAGTGTGTGGGCTTTTCAGGGAAAGAAATCTGAGGGTTAAACAAGGAAACCAAGTATTTATGGTCAGTAATAAGGTGAAACTTGGAGCCATAAAAAAAAAAAAAATTTCTGAAAAGCATAGACTATGGTACGAGCCTCTTTTTCCACTTGAGACTAATGCTGCTAGGCCAGAATGATACATTTAGTGGCAATAGCAACAGGTCATTCAGAGCCATTGGCATATCGGTGCGTTTGGACCACACCGAGGCTGTACTGTAAGGCAGCCGTCGTCAGAACTATGTGCTGGTCTGGAGAGAACGTAGCTAAACAAGGGGTCGAGAGTAGTTTGGATTACAACATTTGAAAAGCACCTTTGTAGTGTGGGCTCCAGCAAAAAGTTACATTCTTGCATAACAAGGCATGAAGTGGATGGGTCAATGTGGCTGCCACTGGCAGGAATTTATGGTAGTAAACCATCTTCCCTAGGATGTAGAAACCTATGACAGTAATATCACCCAGATAATTAATGGAACCCAGGAGAGGTGTGGTCAATTGGTGCCTGACCGGACGCAAGATGAACTATATTGGTGATAAAAAATCAAAATGCCTGAAATGCATCCATCCCGAATGTGTTCTCAACACCCGAATCAGCAACCACCAAAGATATAATGGAATGAACCACTGACTTGTAATAGGCAGATGCCACAAACTGTCCCAACAACACAATGTTCTGTTTACTGTAACTGAACAACTTCTGTGTGACCAGTGTCAATGGCGGTGAGCCTAAACTCACATAGGTTTGAGAATTCAATAACATCACTGCAGCATCTGCATCGACCTGCAGCCGGAGTACTTGGCAACAAGTGTTTAACTCGATAAACAACTTGGGAGAACTCACAAGCATTGGAGTTACAAGTTTCTGTCCGTGTTCCTGTTCTGAGCAACCTTCAGCGACAACACATGTAGGCAATGTGGAATTTATTCTGGCACGCATTACAGTAGCCCAGCACTCAGGGCATGCCGAATGTTCATGCTGGACAAAACATAAAGGACAATACAGAAACAGAGAATGCTGATGCTGGCACTGTGGCGGCCTCGGTTTGCTCGGCGCTGGGCCCACATGTTTACCACTACAACTGCTACTTCCTCATGCAAGCTATCTGTCATCCTAATGGCCGCGTCTTTTGATGTTACTGCCACATCCCTCCATGCGTCAATTTAGTTACCAGCTACCTGAGAAACTTCAAAATATTGTGCTATTTGCAAAACTTCTGCCAACAGAGAGTTTTCTGGCGCACCTCCATGTCTGGAGCTAAACAGATAATTGCATCACGCACCATAGATTGCGCACAAGAGTATTATGGTATTGCTAATGAATTAACACTTACAGATAAGGCTGTGAAGTTCAGCCGCCCTCACACTATATGACAGGTGTGGCTTCCTGCGGTATCAGTAGAATTCAACTCGTGCTACTGTGATGTGCTTTCATTTCTGGTGGTATTTGGACAATAAACTGGACATGTGATCAAAAATAAGAGTTGCCATTTCTTGTAAAGGGGCAAGCTGTTGCAGTACATGATACACCTTAGGTGGGATCTGTGAGAGAAATAAGACTTTTCATAAATTTGAGGCTGTCACACCGTAAGCCAAAAACTGCTGTCTGAGTCTTTTTTTCATAAGGTTCCCAACCCTCGACTGAATCATCATACGGAGGAAAAGTGTGGATAGACTGGTGGAACCGTACCCTGTCTGTTAATGGAAGCTGACAAGGTGGTCAGAGCCAAAGTAAGCCGTTCAATGTGGGCTGATAGCATGGTGTACATAATGACTAACCTGCTTAAACCTGGTGCTCTTCACTGGTCCTGCACATTTACCACTGCCACTGTCAGTTCCTTGTGCAAACTATCTGTCATCCTAGCGGGCACATCTTGTGACACTACTGCTACATTGCCCCATACCTCAATTTGGTCACCTGCTGCCAGAGAAACTTCAAGAGATTGTGCTATTTGCAAAACGTCTGCCAATGGAGGGGGGAGGGGCTGTTTCACAGACAAAAACCTGGTGGACTTCGTTGGCCAGAGCTAAACAGATAATTGTGTTATGTACCATAGAGTTTGCCTAATAGTCATTATGGGCGTTAGTGATAAATTGACACTTACGGCTAAGGCAGTGAACTTTTGTTGCCCTGTATAACAGGTCGGTTTTCTTGTGCAGTGTTATGTGGCTTTATGCTTAATTACAGACTTACTATTTTATCAGTTGATTTGTTTTCACCACGTAACGCCCACTGTTTATGTCCCTCTTCGTTGCCGAGTGATGTATCACTTTTCATTCTGACGCCACAACTCTTCCTTTCCTATATCTTTACAACTTTTTATCTATACAAATGATGAACTATGGGTTTTGCCGTTTAACAACTTTTTAATAACTGTGGAAGTTTACAGGCATCGGATCCCACCTAATGTGTCACCCGCCTATATGTTTTACGTGAACCTTTCAAGGCTCGATCGATCTGTTTACAAAGGGAAAGGAGAATATCTCTTCCTTTGACGTGTCTCCCATGGCTCGCGGTAGTTTGCAGCATTTGTTTCATTCCTCGCCCACTTGCCGCAACGTCGAGCTTTCGTGGTGATCGTTGGGCAACGTCCCCCACATTATCTGCAACATAAATAAACTTTCTTCCCACAGTATTTCTGAAAACCCAAAAACAAACTTAAAGAACATGGTAATAATAACTGTTCTTACAATTATTTGTATAAGTCTTGGTTGATTTAATGAGGGGTAGGACAGGCCTAATCCTTGTGACACCACAATTGCGACATCGGTAGCATTCAAGGTGTGCCACTACAATGTATGTTCGTTTGCGATGGTAACTGAACAATAAACTGCAGGTGTGATCAAAAGTAAGAGCTGCCAGTTCTTGTAAAGGAGCAGGCTGACACAGTAAATGATACACCCAAGGTGGAATCCACGAGAGGAATAAGGCTTTGCAAAAATTCAAATCTGTCACACTGAAAGCAAAAAAAAATACAGTCTGAGTCTTTCTTACGTAAGCTCCCCAATCCTTGGCCAAATCATCGCACAGAAGAAAAGTGGGTGGGTATACCAGTGGAATTGTATCCTATCTGTCAATGGAAGCTGACAAGGTGGTCAGTGCTGAAGTCAGCCATTCAGTCAGGGACGGTAGCACGGTGTCCATAATGTCTACACCTGATGAAACTACACTTAAAGACTGCACACGCGGGAACTGTTCCAATCTCGTTGCCAGTCGTGAGTAACTGAGTAATAGATGAAACCAATCCAGGTATCACAAATATGACTCTATTCATAAACCTCTGGACAGTAAGAAGAGCAAGCCTCTCGTGACTCCACACATACCAAGATGAAACAATCCTACAGAAGGCGCAGCTTAAGTGATACACAGAACAACTTATGTGAGTGATACAAACTAAAACATAGTGAGGCTAGGTGAACATTGCTCTGCATGTATATAGATGGTGTGGCAGAGACCGTGCCTGGTGCAGGTATCCTACAGGTGGCCTCTAGTGTTCGGCCTGCTCCGATACAGTTGGCAGTGGATTTAAGTACACACATGTAGCGGCCGGCCAGAGTGGCCGTGCGGTTCTAGGCGCTTCAATCCGGAACCGAGTGACCGCTACGGTCGCAGGTTCGAATCCTGCCTCGGGCGTGGATGTGTGTGATGTCCTTAGGTTAATTAGGTTTACGTAATTCTAAGTTCTAGGGGACTGATGACCTCAGCAGTTAAGTCCCATAGTGCTCAGAGCCATTTGAACCAACACATGTAGCGACACTAAGCTCCGCCCACTCACTCTCACACACACTAGTAGCAGGATACAGCAAGAATATAGAAAGCTTGTTCTGTCACCTCTTCTATTTCATTATAGTTTCCACCAATCCACCTCGTAAATCACATCGTTATAACACATACAGGGTGTATCATAATTAATGGCGTAAAAGCGTATAGTCAAAAGTACGCAATACTAGACACAAAAAAGTCTCAGTAAACATGGCCTACAAAATGCAGACCTTAAGAGCTAAGAGTGCTTCATCATCAATACTCTGAAACAAATATTTTCTACTGAAAGCTCTTTTCTTTCCATATTTTCTGAGGAGCTACTATGGACCAAAACAAGAAAAATAGTCCAGTAAACATGCACTCTTAAGTGCATACCTAAGGAGCTGTATGAGCACTTCTGTTAAACAAGTAGTCATGGCTCTTAAGGCACTGGTATGCATTTTAGAGCCCATGTTAACTCAAATGTTTTTGCTTGTAATATTGTGTACATTCAACTCACGGTGTTTACACCATTAATTATGGTACGTCCTGTACATAAAGGTATAAACAGCTTTGAGCATTTCTGTATCTACACTCATGCTCATGTGGCACTACACAAAACTGGCACTAATAGCATAGGCACATAGGGAACACACACGACACAAATGTGTAAGGCCACGGTATTGGTGATAAGTTAAGAAAACTGTCCCGAAACACATGTGCTACAAAATGCCACTGTTTCCTGTGCATGTATCCCGACATCAATACGTCATATGATCACCATGCACACGTATACAGGCCGCACAATGGGTTGTCATACTCTGGATCAGGTGGTCAAGCGGGTGCTGGGGTATAGCCTCCCATTCTTGCACCAGTGCCTGTTGGAACTCCTGAAGTGTCCTAGGGGTTTGAAGACGTGCAGCGATACGTCGACCGAGAGCATTCCAGATGGGGTTTAGGTCTGGAGAACAGGCAGGCCACTCCATTCGTCTGATATCTTCTGTTTCAAGGTACTCCTCCACGATTGCAGCTCGGTGGGGCCGTGCGTTATCATCCCTCAGAAGGAAGGTGGGACGCAGTGCACCCGTGAAAAGGTGGAAAATGACGTCCCGATACACCTGACCTGTTACAGTTCCTCTGTAAAAGACGTTCAAGGGTGTACGTGCACCAATCATAATCCCACCCCACATCATCAAACCATGACCTCCATACAGGTCCCTTTCAAGGACATTAAGAGGTTGGTATCTGGTTCCTGGTTCACGGCAGATGAAAACCTGGCGAGAATCACTGTTCAGACTATACCGGGACTCGTCCGTAAACACAACCTGGGACTGCTGTTCCAACGACCATGTACTGTGTTCTTGACACCAGGCTTTACGGGCTCTCCTGTGACCAGGAGTCAGTGGAATGCACCTTGCAGGTCTCCAAGCGAATAATCCACGTCTGTTCAGTCATCTGTAGACTGTGTGTCTGGAGACAGCTGTTCCAGTGGCTGCAGTAAGGTCCGGAGCGAGGCTACCTGCAGTACTCCGTGGCCATCTGCGGGCACTGATGGTGAGGTATCAGTCTTTTTGTGATGTTGTACACTGCTGACGTTCCATACTGTAGTGCCTGGACACGTTTCCTGTCTGCTCGAATTGTTGCTATAATCTTGAGATCACACTTCGTGGCACACGGAGGGCCCGTGCTACAACCTGCTGTGTTTGACCAGCCTCCAGCCGCCCTAGTATTCTACCCCTCATAATGTCATCAATATGTGTTCTTTGAGCCATTTTCAACACACAGTCACTGTTAGCATGCCTGAAAATGTCTGCACATTTACTCGCTGCACTATACTCTGACATGCACCAACACACCTCTGTGTCCCCCCAGGGGGTCCACAACTCTTTTGTGGATACGTGCGTAGCGAGCACGGGACCCCAAGCTAATGTGGCCCTCCTTCCTTTCCGGGCTGCATACCTTCCTTTTCCGCATCCTTCCCTCTCCCCCATCTTCGCCCCTCCTCCCCTCACCTCTGGCTCTTTCCTTCCCTTTCTCCCCCTCTGGGAGTATGGTTTGTGCCTACGTCCGGAGACGGACGCTCGTAAATGTACCGCATTCTTTGCCTTCTCTGCTTGTATGTCTTCATCCTTCCTTTGTCCTTCTCTTTTCCTTACCTCTTCTCTTTACCCTTTTCTCTGCTGCGGCGTTCGAGACCTCTCTTCTTTCCTTTCCCTTTCTCTTTCTTCCTCCCTGTGCGTGTCTGAAGGCCGACCCACGCACTTCCATGCGTAGCCGGTGACGGGGTAACGCGTAATTCCCCGCCCCAGGTAGACAGGTAGGACACGTACGTACCCCCTGGTAACGGCCAGGCCCAGGGAGGGGTGATTACCCGAGCTGATACCTTCCGAAAGTGCCGATTGGTCCCTCCGTCCGTTTGTTGGGAGGTGTGACCTGAGGTGTGAACAATCACCTAAGGCGGGAGTGCCCTCAGAGAGGGCCCCCACAAGGGAGGAGCGCGCCATCGGAGACGCCGGTAATCATGGGGGATTCTTCCGCAGTGGTTTCCTCACCTTCCACTGTGTCTGCTCACAAACTTAAGTTCACTGAGTCTCAGCCACAGTCAGTTCTTCCATCGTTGCCACAGTTCCTTGTTGTTTCTCGGTCTGACGAAGGTCACGACTTCTCCACGGTCAACCCTTTCATTATTCAGAAAGGTGTCGACGCAATTGCAGGTCCTGTAAAGTCTTGTTCCAGATTACGGAATGGCACCCTGTTGTTAGAAACAGTCAGTGCCCTCCAGGCACAAAAATTGCTGCGTACTTCTCTGCTCCACCCCTTCCCTGTCCGGGTTGAAGTGCACCGCACTTTAAATTCCTCGCATGGAGTCGTTTATACACGCTCCCTCGATGGATTGTCTGACGAAGAAATTCAGCACTACCTGTCTGACCAGGGCGTAACGGCTGTTCATAGAGTTATGAAAAGGGTTGACACGAACATCATCCCAACCCGCACTGTCTTCTTGACATTCGAAAAAGTTCAACTCCCATCGAAAATAAAAGCAGGCTATGAGATAATTTCCGTTCCCCCTCACGTCCCAAACCCTACGTGTTGCTATCGGTGTCAGCGGTTCAATCACACCAGCCAGTCCTGTTCCAATCCGGCCAAATGTGTTACGTGTGGCAAGGATGCCCATGAGGGTGCTTGTCCACCTCCATCCCCTCACTGCATCAACTGTATGGGTGACCACACTGCTTCCTCTCGAGATTGCCCCATTTTTAAGGACAAAAAGCTCATCCAGGAAATCAGAGTGAAGGAAAAGGTGTCGACCTTTGCTGCTCGAAAATTATTCGCCAGTCGACAGCCCACTGTGCCTCAGACAGGAAAATACAGCACTGCCCTTACTTCTCCTCGGCCAACAAAGAAGGCGGCCACGCAGACTTGCGACCTCACCTTTAGTGCCACGGTCGTCAGATCGGCTAGTGCAAAGATCGCCCGTTCAACCTCACCACTTTCTCCTGCCCACTCTCTGGCTCACCCTTCGTCGGGTTCTGCTAAATCTCGAGCCCAAAAGTCAGACACCAAGACTTCGAAAAAAGAGCATACTCGTGAAGAGTTTTTACATACCGCAACTTCCCAACCATCGGTTCCTCCTTCATCTAAACATCATACTTCCAAGAAGGCTACAAAGAAACCCAGTTCCTCTCCTTCTCCACCAAGGCGTGTCCCATCTACAGCACCACCTGGCGGAAATCGCCCTCGGCCGTCTTCTGTGTCGCCGAGGCGCACTGCTGGTGGCCGATCAACCGGCCGATCGCTGGTGGAAGGAGCTGCTCCTGAACAACCTATGGATCAGGATCTTCTGCCTTCGTCTGAATGCCATTCCATGCTGTCGGTCGCAAGCTCTGAGCAGTCGTTGAGTTGACAGCAACCTTGGTCACATTCTTCCATTTTCTGTTCACCCTATGTCCATTATCCACTGGAATATCCGCGGTATTCGAGCCAATCGGGATGAATTGTCGATCCTCTTACGATCCTACTCGCCGGTCATCTTCTGTCTTCAGGAAACGAAGCTGCGTCCCCATGACGGCTTTGTTCTCCCTCATTATCAGTCCGTCCGATATGATCTCGCCTCTGTTGAAGGCACTCCAGCACATGGAGGACTCATGATTCTTCTCCATGATACTCTCCATTATCACCCAATCCCCTTAAACACTTCCTTCCAAGCTGTCGCCGTCCGTCTTTCCCTTTCCGGATACACGTTTTCTCTTTGTACTGTATACATTCCATCGTCCACACCAATGGCACGAGCTGATCTCCTTCATCTTCTTGGTCAGCTTCCACCCCCCTATTTGCTGGTTGGGGACTTCAATGCCCACCACCCACTTTGGGGATCTCCACATCCTTGTCCACGTGGCTCACTATTGCTAGATGTCTTCCACCGAGCGGATCTAGTTTGCCTCAACACTGGGGTCCCTACATTTTTGTCTGCCTCCACGACAAATTTATCTCATTTGGACCTTGCGGTCGGTACTGTTCCGCTAGCTCGGCGCTTCGAATGGTTCGCCCTTGATGATACACACTCAAGTGACTACTTTCCATGTGTCCTTCGACTGCAGCCTCAACTGCCACATATGCGCCCGTGACGCTGGAAGTTTGCCCAAGCTGATTGGACACTTTTTTCGTCTCTAGCGACATTCGATGACCGTCACTTTCCCAGCGTTGACGATGAGGTCACACGTATTACCAACTTTATTCTTACAGCTGCGGAACGTTCAATACCACGCACCTCCGAATTGCCCCGGCGCCCCCCAGTTCCTTGGTGGAACGAGGCATGCCATGATGCACTAAGTGAGCGGCGACGTGCTCTCCGCATTTTCCGCCACCATCCTACTTTGGCCAACTGTATCTGCTATAAGCAGTTCCATGCGCGATGCCGTCGTGTCATCCGCGATAGCAAGAAGGCAAGCTGGAAATTCTTTAGTAGCTCATGTAACACCTTCACTCCCTCCTCGGAAGTTTGGAGTCGGCTTCGATGGTTCTCAGGCGCGCCTAGTTTCTCCCCGGTTTCTGGGCTCACTGTCGCGCATGATACGTTAGTGGACCCCGTCGCAATTTCTAACTCGTTGGGTCAGCACTTTGCTGAGATTTCGAGCTCTTCAAATTACCCGCCAGCGTTTCTCCTGAAGAAACGTGCAGCAGAAGTGCGACCTCTTGCTTTCTCCTCTCAAAATCGCGAAAGCTACAATACTGTTTTCTCCATGCGGGAACTCCAACATGCACTCTCTTCTTCTCGCTCCTCCGCCCCAGGACCGGATGGAATCCACGTCCAAATGTTGCTGCATTTATCAACCCATAGTCTGCGTTACCTCCTTCGCCTTTATAATCGAATTTGGCCAAACAGTACTTTTCCCAGACGATGGCGGGAAGCTATCATCATTCCTGTTCCAAAACCTGGAAAGGACAAACATCTCCCCTCTAGCTATCGCCCCATTTCTCTCACGAGTAGTGTCTGTAAGGTTTTGGAGCGTATGGTGAATTACCGTTTAGCGTGGTGGCTGGAATCCCACAGTCTTTTAACACCTGCCCAATGCAGATTCCGAAAGCATCGTTCTGCAGTTGACCATCTTGTTGCTCTCTCCACTTATGTTGTTGTTGTTGTGGTCTTCAGTCCTGAGACTGGTTTGATGCAGCTCTCCATGCTACTCTATCCTGTGCAAGCTTCTTCATCTCCCAGTACCTACTGCAACCTACATCCTTCTGAATCTGCTTAGTGTATTGATCTCTTGGTCTCCCTCTACGATTTTTACCCTCCACGCTGCCCTCCAATGCTAAATTTGTGATCCCTTGATGCCTCAAAACATGTCCTACCAACCGATCCCTTCTTCTAGTCAAGTTGTGCCACAAACTTCTCTTCTCCCCAATCCTATTCAACACCTCCTCATTAGTTATGTGATCTACCCACCTTATCTTCAGCATTCTTCTGTAGCACCACATTTCGAAAGCTTCTATTCTCTTCTTGTCCAAACTGGTTATCGTCCATGTTTCACTTCCATACATGGCTACACTCCATACCAATACTTTCAGAAACGACTTCCTGACACTTGAATCTATATTCGATGTCAACAAATTTCTCTTCTTCAGAAACGCTTTCCTTGCCATTGCCAGTCTACATTTTATATCCTCTCTACTTCGACCATCATCAGTTATTTTGCTCCCTAAATAGCAAAACTCCTTTACCACTATAAGTGTCTCATTTCCTAATCTAATCCCCTCAGCATCACCCGATTTAATTTGACTACATTCCATTATCCTCGTTTTGCTTTTGTTGATGTTCATCTTATATCCTCCTTTCAAGACACTGTCCATTCCGTTCAACAGCTCTTCCAAGTCCTTTGCTGTCTCTGACAAAATTACAATGTCATTGGCGAACCTCAAAGTTTTTACTTCTTTTCCACGAATTTTAATACCTACTCCGAATTTTTCTTTTGTTTCCTTTACTGCTTGCTCAATATACAGATTGAATAACATCGGGGAGAGGCTACAACCCTGTCTCACTCCTTTCTCAACCACTGCTTCCCTTTCATGCCCCTCGACTCTTATAACTGCCATCTGGTTTCTTATACCATGAACAATTTTCTCCGGAAACGCCAAACAGTAGCAATATTTTTTGATCTGGAGAGAGCATACGATACCTGTTGGAGGACAGGCATCCTCCGCACACTGTTCTCTTGGGGGCTTTCGAGGTCGGCTGCCCCTTTTTCTTCGCGAATTTATGGCAGAGCGCACATTTAGGGTGCGGGTGAACACTACTCTCTCCCGTACTTTCTCCCAAGAAAACGGGGTACCCCAGGGCTCCGTGCTGAGTGTTGTACTGTTTGCCGTTGCCATAAATCCAATTATGGATTGTCTCCTTCCTGATGTCTCGGGCTCCCCCTTTGTGGACGATTTTGCGATCTACTACAGCTCTCAACGGACCAGCCTTCTTGAACGACGTCTTCAAGGATGTCTCGATCGCCTCCACTCTTGGAGCATCGAAACCAGCTTCCGTTTTTCTCCCAGTAAGACCATTTGTGTTAATTTTTGGTGACGTAAGGAGTTTCTTCCGCTCTTCTTACATCTAGGTCCTGTCAACCTTCCGTTTTCAGACGTCGCTAAATTCTTGGGTCTTATGTTTGACAGAAAACTGTGCTGGTCCTCCCACGTTTCCTATCTTTCGGCTCGCTGTCTGCGATCCCTCAACACCCTCCGTGTCCTGAATGGTACCTCCTGGGGAGCGGACCGAGTGGTCCTTCTCCACCTGTATCGCACCTTAGTGCGCTCGAAATTGGACTATGGAAGCATAGTCTACTCCTCTGCTCGGCCGTCTATTCTTCGGCATCTCGACTCTATCCACCACCATGGATTACGTTTAGTGTCTGGAGCTTTTTACACCAGCGCTGTGGAAAGCCTTTATGCTGAGACTGCTGAACCTCCGCTGTCCAATCGGCGAGCAGTCCTTCTGAGTCGTTATGCTAGCCATCTGTCTTCCATGCCTGCTAATCCAGCCCATGACATTTTTTTCGACGCCTCCTTTGATGTAGGGTATGCAGGCCGCCCCTCCTCCCTACTACCACCGGGAGTCCGCTTCCATCAACTGCTCCATTCTCTTTCCTTCCGCTTTCTTACAACCTTCTTGACAACTTGGGGTACAGCACCGCCTTGGCTCCGTCCCCGGATCTGCCTGCTCCGTGACCTTTGTCGATTTCCCAAGGATGGTACGCCTTCACTTGTTTATCATCGGGCATTTGCTGCTCTATGTGCACAAATGACGGACGCCACATTTCTTTACACCGACGGCTGGAAAACATCGTTAGGTGTAGGGAGTGCCTATATTGTTGGCGACACCCCAAATCACTTTCGGCTTCCCGACCAGTGTTCGGTTTATACTGCGGCGCTTTACGCTATTCTCCAGGCTGTCCACTACATCCGCCACCATCAGCGGATACAATACGTTATTTGCTTAGATTCCCTCAGCTCTCTCCTCAGTCTCCAAGCTCTTTACCCTGTGCACCCTCTGGTCCACCGGATTCAGGACTGTCTGCGCTTGCTCCACCTGGGGGGCGTCTCGGTGGCGTTCCTCTGGCTCCCGGGACACGTTGGTATCTGTGGAAATGAGGCGGCCGATATTGCAGTCAAGGCTGCAGTCTCTCTTCTTCGGCCAGCTATTCAAGCGATTCCCTTTGCCGATCTACGGAGCGTTTTATGTCGTCGTGTTGTTCATTTATGGCACGCGCATTGGTCAACACTTCCCCATAATAAATTGCGGGACGTGAAAGCTCTTCCTTGTGCTTGGACCTCTTCCTCCCGAACGCGTCGTCGGGAGGAGGTAATTTTAACTAGACTCCGGATAGGGCACTGTCTTTTTAGCCATCGACATCTTTTAAGCGGCGATCCTCCCCCACTCTGTCCCCACTGCTCTCAGCTGTGGACGGTAAGACACCTTTTAATTGAGTGCCCCTATTTTAATCCGTTACGCTCCCGTCTACAGCTATCGCCTGATATATCGTCGATTTTAGCGGATGACCCGCGCTCAACCGACCGCGTTCTCAAATTTATTAGTGCCAGTGAAATGACGTCAGTTATTTGAAGCTTTTTTTGGGGACAACCAACCCCTTTCTGTAGTGGATTTTTAAGCCTTCCTTCTGCTTTTAGTTTCTCCAATTTTATGACTTTCGTTCCCATTGCTGCTGGTTTCCATTTTCGGTTTTTTACTGTTTCCTAAGTCACGGACTGGGTGCTAATGACCATAGCAGTTTTGCGCCCCAAAAAAAAAAAAAAAAACTCTGTGTAGTGGACAGCTGCCAGCCCCACCGTGCGACGACCGCAGCTCAAATGCACCACATGGTCATACCCCGAGGTGATTTAAACCCGCAAACTGCCCATGAGAGCATTGTTTCACCATGTATCAGCATTATCCTTAATTTATGGGCATGAGTGTCTATCTACATCTATACTCTTCAATCCACCATGAGGTGTATGGCAGAGGGTAGGTCCCATTGTACCAGTTATTAGGATTGTTTCCTGTTCCATTCATGTATGGAGCTTTGGAAGAATGATTATCTGAATGCCTTTCTACATGCAGTAATTATTCTAATTTTATCTTCATGGTCCCTGTGTGAGCGATACATTGGGAGTTGTTGTATATTCCTAGAGTAATCATTTAAAGCTGGTTCTTGAAACTTTGTCAATAGCCTTTCTCAGGATAGTTTACATTTGTCTTCAAGAGTCTTCCAGTTCAGTTCCTTCAGTATCTCTCTGACACACTCTCACAAACCTGTGAGCATTTGTGGTGCCCTTCTCTGTACATGTTAAATATCCCATGTTAGGTCTATCTGGTACAGGTCCCACACACTTGAGCAGTATTCTAGAACCAGTTCCCGAGTGATTTGTAAGCAGCCTCCTTTGTAGATTGATTGCACTTCCCCTGTGTTCTACCAATGAACCAAAGTCTACCACCTGCTTTACCCATGACTGAACCTATGCGATCATTCCATTTCATATCCCTACGAAATGATACACCCAGGTGTTTGTAAGATTCCAGCAAGTGGCTCATTGATATTACAGTCATAGGATACTACATTTTTTTCACTTTGTGAAGTGCACAAATTTACATTTCTGAACATTTAAAGTAAGTTGCCAATCTCTATACCACTTTGAAATTTTATTGATATCTGACTGAATATTTATGCAGCTTCTCTCAGATAGTACTTAATTAGATGTAACTGCATCATCTGCAAAAAGCCTGAAGTTACTATTAATATTGTCTGCAAGGTCCTTAATATACAACATGAACACCAAGGGTCCGAACACATTTCCCTAGGGCACACCCGAAACTACTTGTACATCTGACGACAACACTCTATCCGAGATAACACGTTGTTTATGATATCTTACTTTTGCTGTTTCAGGAAGACCCCGCAGTATTCTCAGTGTCTGACTTCAGTATAAAGAAAGTTACAGATCAAATATTTGGACTGGTTGCAGCTTAGAATAACATAACAACCACATCAGTGTCCTTTTTAGATGTGGGTTGATAAAAAGGTCATTGGCTAATCATAAATCTAATAGGCACATTCAAGTGAAAGAAACATGAATTGTGAGTTTTTTAAAACTAGACAGGCACTAGTAGTAATCTAGTATCCATGCTCTATTCCAGAAGTGCTTAGCTTTAGCGGTGTGGGCGGTGGTAATGGACGAGCAGGCGAGGAACAACCAGACATCACTGCTTCTGTTAAAGAACTGGTTTCTACATAAAATTTGAGATAACTGGTTTGCGTTCCACACTTATTTTCTATTTCCTCTACCTACTCAGTCACTTCAGACTTCACTTGAATTAAATTATTAAGTAAAATTTCAGTAATTAATGATTGATTCTTGCATGCTACCTCACATGAATCTTTTGTTTTAAAATTTCATCTCTCAGTAAATAGATGGCTTCAGCTTGTTCTTTTCTCAAGTTAGTCATAGCATTAGTGGTGTCAACACTGAAACAATGCACCTTTTTACAAGCTACATATAAACCCTCTGTGATGTGATTTTGTTACTTGGTAGGATCCAAGCATATAGTGAACCTTGTGATGTTTTTGTTATTCAGTGTGTTGATTATACAATACAGTGACTAATGGGTACAGAGCATTTAAAATATTTCTTTTACAGAAGCAGTGATACCTGGTTGTTCCTTGGCTTCTTGTCCATTATCACCGCCCACATCACTAAGGTCAGGTACATCTTTCCCTAGCACTCCAGACTACTGTGATCACATATCATTCCTAATACAACAGTTTCCAAAACAATTAGCACACAGTTAATTTCCCCTAGATCTAAGCTTATCTTACTTACAGTACCCTCCGTCCAAAATTGGTTCTCGAAAGCTGCTTGTAATTCATGAAATATAAATCCCAAGTGTGCTGCAACACCTCTTATAAATAATCTACAGCAAATATAATTTTCCATTCCTCAGTCCATCCTTTTGGGAATACATCCTGGAATGACTTCAAAAATATTACAGGATGCAAATGCCCAGCTAAACTGTAGGGAACAAAATTGTGTAGTTTTAATTCCTCTACCTCTAAGGTGGTATCTTTAACTACAATAATTTAATTTAAAATGTGTTTCCTAACTTGATTCAGTTGCTTTCTAATCCCTTGTTTAGTTAGATATGTAATGTTTTCTAGAGAAGGTATAGCAGGTTCCAATATCTTTACCCTTTTGTTAATTCTTATTGTGTTCCTTGAGTTTTACTGAAATTGGTTCCTACACAGGATTTGAGCTTATCAGTTTGCATTACACACTTATTTTCTATTTCCTCTACCTACTCAGTCACTCCAGACTTCATTTGACGTAAATTATTAGGTAAATTTTCAGTTACTACTGATTGATTCTTGCATGCTGCCCCACATGAATCTTTTGTTTTAAAATTTCATCTCTGAGTGAACAGATGTCTTCAGCTTGTTCTTTTCTCAAATCAGCCATAGCATTAGTGGTGTCAACACTGAAACTATGCACTTTCTTACAAGCTACATATAAATCCTCTGTCTCTTTCCTTACGTTTTACAAAATTATCTCGAGTTTTATTTATTACCTCCAGCCCAGTCATTTCAACATCATGTTGTAATTGACTAATATCAGTTTTAATATCTTTTCTTAATTGACTATTTTCTAATTTTATTTCTTAATTCACTAGTACGAAATTGTATATCAATTTTAATTCCATATAATTAACTTATCTTCTAATTTAATAAATTTAGATTTTAATTCATTATAATCATAATTGAATTTATCAAGATTAGCTCCCATTTCTGATATTAATTTTCAGTTGTAAGCTTGTGATTAGTCATATTTGAACAATATACGCTATACCCAACTTGGTATTTTTTCATTTCATGACTCACTACCATATGTACTAGATTCCTCGTCATTTCATCCCACACATACCTTGTCAATTACAGTTTTGTTACTGTAACTTTCTACAGTTCCTGATCTTTTTAGAAAACTTTCTATTTTGTCAAACAAAGGAAACAAATCCTCCTTTTAATCTCCTTCACAGTCTGTCATATACATGTGGCCTCCTCGATTGCAAAACAGCCGAACAAGTTATTGGAAGATCCCTCGCACATAGGGTTCAGAGTGTGAAGCCACCACTTGCTTCTGGCAACAAGTGTCAGTGCCTCACCTGACAAGAATTAGAGCGAGTACTGTGTCCCCTCATGGTAGGTTCTGAATGCACCAGAGACAGCACGATGTTGTTTGGACAGCCTCAACAAAGCAAGCTAGCTAGCTAGTGTTCTCACTGTGTGCTCTGCAAGGGCAACAGTCCCGCCACCTCGAAGTCAGCACCGTTGAACCACGCACCTTTATCTGGGCAGCTGGCACTGTGAACTCCACTCCAAACTTGCTAAGAGTTCCAGTGGGTGCAGTGAGAGAGGAACTGAGCCACACTTGATGTAGAGATGAGCTTGCATCGGATTTTTTACATGTGTGCGTGCGATGCACCAATTGCGACGGATTATTACGTTGCTGCTGCAATACAATTTCTTTTATAATTTTTGTTCACCTACCTCTTTACAGCGGTAGATCTTCGCACGTAAACTCCTGACTGCAACTACTTATGAGATCACAGAAAAGCAGTGTTGAGGAAACTGTAACCTCATAGCTACACGCCGGAGGCCGCTATAAGTAAAATTTGCTGAAAATTGTCTATGTATTTTAAAGAAATGATTCGGAAAGGGGATGTCACTCGTACTTTAAACATGAAGTTCTAATTTAAACCTTCAATAGATCTTTATTGCCGTTAAGCAAGATCATCAGCACACATTACGAAATTACTAAAGTTTCTGCTCACAGTTATCACCATACCTAAAAACAGCCAGAACTTTTACCTTCCCAAAGTCCGAAACCAATTACTTGTAACACAGTCAATGATCAGCCAATTACTTCTGCTCACGATATTCAGTGGTTGTGTTTAGTAAAAGTACTCAGTAAGAATATACTCAGTACCGCCATGCTATACAATTCAAAGTTCACTCGCAATTTTCGTCGGAACGAATTATCACAACACTCTAAAGTTTTCATAAACAGTTTCTGGTCACTACCAGATACCATTAACACTGGACCATAACACGGAAGTCATCCCAAGACTTCATCTTACACATAATGCGAAAAGTCACATCCAGCATAACCGCCTCCAATCAAAGCTAGCTCGCAACACCCCTCTCACTCTCCCACACTCAAAACTATATCTCCTTGCTAGGCAGCCAACCATCTCGCTTCTCATTGGCTGTCAGCACTTACGACCAATGAGAACTCACTTTTAGGACGCGGCTCGCGCCAAAATCTAGCAAGCACCAATCACTTCTCTAGGCTCATTGACGTCATCAAATTAAGTAACACAAAACTCTCTAATTAAATAAACAAAACAAAATGAACTATAAGCTTTACTCTATATCTGGAAATTTATTATGTAGTCGTGAATGTTCTGGCTGTCTTATACATAAGCATACATACTTGGACATCCGACATTCACTAGTAGGGGAACCACTAGTGGATTCATTCCCACGTTACAGAGGTGGAACGCTTGCCAGTTCCTGTAGAGAATTACATGACTGATTTTTAATAATGCTGAACGTCCCACATACTCTCACACACGCATTCTGATTCACACGTACCCTAACACATAATACACACATTTACTTAGAATTCTTGGAATTATTATTATAGAAAAGTCACAGAGATTTTCTGAAACTAAAAACTTTCCAAATTTATATATGAACACTGAAAGTGTTATCAGATCATCGTACATAGTCACTGAAGGTGCACTATTACATCACTGTATTTATTTAAATTCTTGACTGTTGGAAAATTACGTTTTTTTTATGGAATTTTACTAACTTCCAAAATACAACTATTTTTGATCTCAGACTTTGACATATTATTTGTTTTCACAACAGAAGGTTGTACATCAAATATGATGTTCCTCAGGTTATTCCTTTATTAGTTATTAATATTTTTAGTTTCGTATAGTGTAAGTGGCCTGCCAGCGCTACTCCACTGCTTTCACACGTGCAGCTGCAACAGATGGTCGTGACGTCAGTCTGCAGGACACAACTCGTCCATTACTGATCGTATAATACTCCACCGGCTTACATTGCAGCCCACATACATTCTGAAGTAAAGCTTTTCATAGACAAATGGGCGATCGCGCACTAGTTGCGACGCCACAAGCTGAGTAGCACATCCACTGTCTCACATACAGGTTGAACTCCTCATACTGCCACTGATCACCATGCTCATCCATTACAGTTTGTGATATCAATCTAATGTCAGTAAGATCCTGGCAGGATTGCTAGTGTGGCATTTCTGGTGTTTGTGGGCTGAGTTTAATTAACTGCATATCAGTTCCCTCACTCCTATTTCCTGTGTCCTCAAAAAATAATTCAGTTCTGATCCAGGTGAAATGTCCGTCAACATGGAGCCTAATATTCAAAATCTACAATGGATACACAAGGGAAATTGCCTATTTATAGCTCTAGTTACAAAGGTGGTTTGAAAAGTTCTTGGAACAGAATAGAAAAAAAGTACTTACATCACTGAAACTTTTTTTTATTTTTCAATGTAGTTTCCTTGTATGCACTGGGCCCAACAATGTTCCAGGCCTTGATCCCATCTCGAAAATGAGTTTCCTCCAGGCCTACAAAATAGTTGTCAACTCCGGCTGTCATTCTTCATTTGAAGTGAATATTCGTCCACCGAGAAAAATTTTCAGTTTTCAGAAGAGATGGAAGTTGGACGTAGCTGTATCAGGTGAATAAGGTGGGTGTGGCCACAATTCACACCTTAATTCGTATAATTTTTCCATGGCCGCAACATGCAGTTTTGATCCCATGTAAGAGACATGGCACCCATCTTGCAGATAATTTTTTTTCATTTCTAATTATTCAGTTAAAATGTGATATACCTTTTCAGATGACATCTGGCAAGCGTGAGCAATTTCACTCACTTTCAATTGGTGCTCCTCCATGACCATTTTGTGCACTTTTGCAATGGTTTCTGGAGTAGTGACAATCTTGGCTGACCACTGCGCGGATCTTCATCTGAGCTCTCCTGCCCAAATTTAAATTCATTTGTCCCCTTGGCAACAGTTGAATATGAAGGAGCAGAGTCCCCCAGTGTATTCAGGAAATTGCCATGAATGTCCTCCTTTGCTTTCATACCTTTCTTTACGAAGTAGTTAATCACTGCTCGAATCTGTATTCTCCCCCCCCCCCCCCCCTTTCACAAATCACTATGCGGGAACAACAGAGCCATGTCGCCACCACAGCTCTCTTCCAAGAGCAATGATGTAGCACGTGCTTACAGGCAACAGTCTAATGAGTATCACATGAACAACTTGTTGTGCTAGTGCTGGTGATTCTGAGAACTTTTCAAACCATGCTTGAATATCTGACTTCATTGTTAGATAAAAGTCTGAGCTATGGCAAAAGAATTTCTAGTACTCCAGTTCATGTAATATTCTTCACATTAAATAGAAGTTTGCAGAATTATTGCCCTTCAGCAGTCACACTTGGCTAACTTCAATCTACCAATGAGAACCACAAAATATTGTTAGGTAAAACATAAATTTGTCTATATTCTGAAACTTTTCCATATATGGACGAGGTCTGGTCAAAAAGTTATGGAACTTTGTACACAGAATTTTTCTATGCTTACCATTTACTACTTATTGTGTATGCCCCCCTTTGAAATACTTTCCTCTGGAATTGATACACTGCTCCCAGATCCGTTTCCACTTTTGCAAGCAGTCTTGCTGGATCGTGCAGAACGTCATCTCTGAATTTCCTGTTACCTTGTCTATCATTGCAATTCTTCGTCCTTTCATTGGGGTTTTCAACTTTGTAAATAAGAAAAGCCCACAGCGACCAGTTCGGGAAAGTTTGGAGGATGAGGCAGCACAGTGATTTTATTTTTTGTGCAATAGTCACACACCAACACGAATGAATGTGCATGTGTGTTATCGAGATGTAAGAGCCATGAATTGTCTCACCACATTTCAGGTTGTTTCCTTCTCGCATTTTCTCACAGGCTCTGCAACACACCTTGGTAGTACCATCAATTAACAGTTTTCCCCAGTGGCACAAATTCATGATGAACTAGTCGTTCAAAGTCAAAGAAAACTATCAGCAGGACTTTCAAATTTGACCTGACCTTTTGAGCTTTTTTTTGGTCTCAGAGAACCTTCCTGGACCCAGTGTGAAGACTGAATCTTGGTCTCAACATTATAATCGTAGATCCACATCTCATCAAAAGTTACGATTCTGGTAAGGAAAATCTCAATCTCATTTGCACGATACAAAAGCTGTTCACAGATTGTGAGGTGAAGATCTTTCTGGTCTTGACTCATGATCCGTGCGACGAACTTGGCAGCAACATGATGTATTCCAAGATGCTGTGTCAGGCTTCCATGACATGATCCAACTGATATATCACATTCTTATGCAATCTCTCAGACGTTCAGTCTTCGACTGGCACAATTTTGTTGATGCTCCTCACGAGTGTCGTCGTGCCCAGACAGAATTTCTGTCTGGGCATTTTTAAACCATTTGTCACACTGATTATGGCTGAAGCACTCATCGCCATTAGGATTCCTGCATCATTTGGTGTGTCTCTGTAAAGGCTTTCTTGAGTTTTGCATGCCAAAGCAGAGTTACTAAACACAGCCTTCCGAAATACCTTCACAAAAGAAGACGAGAACAGCTGCCAACATGAGTAACGCAGAAGTAAATATCCTCGGAGTAGTGAAGCAACTTAAATCACTTAATAAAAGCAAGTCTTCTTATCCAGACTGTATACCAATTAGGTTCCTTTCAGAGTATGCTGATGCATTAGCTCCATACTTAACAATCATATACAACCGTTCGCTCGATGAAAGATCTGTTCCCATCTTTCCACAGGTTGCACAGGTCACACCAGTATTCTAGAAAGGTAGTGGGAGTAATCCACTAAATTACAGGCCCATATCGTTAACGTCAATATGCAACAGGATTTTAGAACATATATTGTGTTCGAACATTGTGAATTACATCGAAGAAAATGGTTTATTGACACACAGTCAACATGAGTTTAGAAAACATTGTTCCTGTGAAACACAACTAGCTCTTTATTCACATGAAGTGTTGAGTGCTGTTGACAAGGGATTTCAGATCGATTCCATATTTCTGGATTTCCGGGAGGCTTTTGACACTGTACCACACAAGCGGTTTATAGTGAAATTGCGTGCTTATGGAATATTGTCTCAGTTATGTGACTGGATTTGTGATTTCCTGTCAGAGAGGTCACAGTTCATAGTAGTTGATGGAAAGTCATTGAGTAAAACAGAAGTGATTTCTGGCATTCTCCAAAGTAGTGTTATAGGCCCTTTGCTGTTCCTTATCTATATAAATGATTTTGTAGGCAATCTGTGCAGCCGTCTTCAGTTGTTTGCAGATGATGCTGTCGTTTATCGACTAATAAAGTCATCGGAAGATCAAAACAAACTGCAAAACGATTTAGAAAAGATATTTGAATGCTGCAAAAAGTGACAGTTGGCCCTAAATAACGAAAAGTGTGAGGTCATTCACATGAGTGCTGAAAGGAACTCATTAAACTTCGGACGCACGATAAATCAGTCTAATCTAAAAACCGTAAATTCAACTAAATACCTAGGAATTACAATTACGAACAACTTAAATTGGAAGGAACACATAGAAAATGTTGTGGGGAAGGCTAACCAAAGACTGCATTTTATTGGCAGGACACTTAGAAAATGTAACAGACCTACTAAGGAGACTGCCTACACTATGCTTCTCCGTCCTCTTTTAGAATACTGCTGTGCAGTGTGGGATCCTTACCAGATAGGACTGTTGGAGTACATCGAAAAAGTTCAAGGAAAGGCAGCATGTTTTGTATTATCGTGGAATATGGGAGAGAGTGTCACAGAAATGATACAAAATTTTGGCTGGAAATCATTAAAAGAAAGGTGTTTTTTGTTGTGACTGAATCTTCTCACAAAATTCTAATCACCAACTTTCTTCTCCCAATGCGAAAATATTTTGTTGACACCAACCTACATAGGGAGGAACAATCACCACAATAAAATAAGGGAAATCAGAGCTCGTACGGAAAGATACAGGTGTTCATTCTTTCCACGTGTTATACGAGATTGGAATAATAGAGAATTGTGAAGGTGGTTCGATGAACCCTCTGCCAGGCACTTGAATGTGATCTGCAGAGTATCGATGTAGATGTAGATAATGACTACAGGTAAAGCATTTCTTCAATGCAGGCAGTGGTGTCCAGATGCACCTTAGCTGCCAATCCATTGTTGTCTTGCTGCCACTGCATATTCTTCTAAGTGTGCCAGACTACTGCATGGTAGGATTTTATTCTTACTGTGACAGTTTTCAAAACAGTTAGGACACAGTTAATTCCCCACTTGTAACATAATTCTGTCACTCAGCAACATTTCCTTCTCATCTCCCTAGCCTTATTAATTAGGAGAGGCAATGAAACAGGTATGTGAATGACCATTACAGGCAGACAATTAGAACCTCTCCGATTCACACACCATACAGATATGGGTTTTTTAACAACAAACAAGTATTGTCACTGCTAGTTACACCTGTTGATGGACACCTATCAGTTTTCACTGCTGTAACACAAAATAGTTGCTGTAGTGAGTATTAATTTTGAATGTTATATGTAGGTCAGTGTTCCAGGCCTGATAGTCTCCCTCCACTTATGTCACTGTGTAATTCCAGAAATACATGAGGTGGACACTTTCAGAGCGGCACATTTTTGAAACTTCCTGGCAGATTAAAACTGGTGCTGGACCGAGACTCGAAGTCGGGACCTTTGTCTCCCACAGGCAAGTGCTCTACCACTTGAGCTACCCAAGCACGACTCACGACCTGTCCTCACAGTTTCAATTCTGCTAGTTCTACAAGGTTCGCAGAAGAGCTTCTGTGACATTTGGAAGGTAGGAGACGAAGTACTGGCAGAATTGAAGCTGTGAGGCTAGGTTGTGAGTGTGACGCTGGGTTGTGAGTTGTGCTTGGGTAGCTCAAGTGGTAGAGCTCTTGCCCAAGAAAGGCAAAGGTCCCGAGTTCAAGTCTTGGTCTGGCACATAGTTTTAATCTGCCAGGAAATTTCCTATCAGCGCAGACTCCACTGCAGAGTGAAAATTTCATTCTTTTCACATTTTTATTTGTAAGCCGTAGCATTCTTGTCTATTTCTACTTAGCATGACTGCTTCAGCTTTCTCTTGGCTAGACTTTAGTGTTCCACTACTACCAATTTGTGGTTTCACTGTATGCAATGAGGCTCTTAGATCCAGGTTCACCTAATGTGCTCTAGTGAGTTTGGGGAAAAGTGAATGTAGGAAGTCTATTTGTATGTACTTTACAATATGGTTGTAATAAAAACAGTATATGTCATTTGTAACTGTTAGCTAAATGCCTGTATGCTTTCACTACTGCTTACATGTCTGCACTGAGGAGTAAAGTGGATAGGGAGAAAGCATTTCCAAAATGTTTAAAGACTTCATAGAATAAGTCATTAGAGAAATAGTAGGGTAAGATATTTTTTTGACTGGATAGTGTTGTTGTTGTTGATGATGATGAATTGCTCAGGTTTATAGCTTCCTGTGTAAAATGTTAGCTCAACACAAATATCCTTCCAAGAAACCACACTTTGAAGTATGTGTATTAAGCCATCTTGTCACGCAAACTAAGGTTTATATTGTTGCTCTGAGGATTCTTGCAGTGTATCCGTACAATTACTGTTGTGTGGTGGTTCAATATTAACCCTCTGTTTAATGGGTTTTCTTTAGGAAACCAATTCTATTGAAAAAAAAATATCTGTGGGTAACCGGCTGATCATAGAAATTTTGATTTAAAAATGTCTTAGATTTGTTGGTGTATGACAATGAACTGAAAATATTGATTAATTATTAATCAGTCACTTACAGGGATATGGAAACATAATCTCTGCTGTCACTAAGCATCATTCTATTTACCTTAAAAATTTAACTAGATATGAACTAAGAGGCAGAAATAATTCACTCTTTCAGCTGCTGTCACGCATGTTTACGCCCACTCAGACTTCAGCAACATAATTGTGCTAACCACAGCCTAGCTCAATCCAGCCAGACCGTGTCTGTGCCAGATGGCAACATCGTGCTTATAACACTATACATAAATATATGGTTTGTTGCCAGATAGCAACACCACATAATACATGATTAAGTGTCTGTGGCTATGGACCTTTTAGTATTTTACATTTGTGATTATTTCCAGTGGTATTTTGCCAGTGATTTACTTTAAAAATAGAGGGCTATTTCCTCATATTGCCATTTCTGTATTTTGAAAGACAGCTCAGCCACTCTTTACACCAGGTGTTGATCCTTTGCAGGTCTTCTTACATTCTGCTAACATTTCCTCTCATTGCAACTTCCCTTGGAATAGAAAAGTTTTCAAGGGTCTTTTGACATTATTTAATGGTTCATATGATGTTGCAGAATGATAATGAATTGACAGTAATTTTGATCTTTCCATCAGCCATTTGGCATCTGATGATCTCTCCAAGTTGAGGATGGCTTACTCGGTTCTGTTTACTGGGATATCTTCAGTTCAGTGACAGACCTGTTCCAGTTTTCAAGAAGCTTGCATTTTGTTCACTAGATGACAGTGCAGAAATGTACTGAATTGTGAATTGTGGTTTATTTGTCTCATAATGTACATAATCTAAATCAGTTGATTCAGTTACAGGAGCCATGTCAAATTGTGGTAAAATTTCCCCATAAACAAAGAACAGCTGATGTTAATTGACAGCATCATAATAATAATACAATTTTGTTATACATACATGCATACATACAATAAAGTCTAACACTTAATTGCCTCTTGCTCAAATGATCATTTCACCCTCTGTGAATTCTTCTGTTGAATAGTAGCATTTCTCCCACAGAATATGCTGTAGTCTTGTTTTTCAAATTTCTCTGACCAGCCAGAGTGGCCGTGTGGTTCTAGGCGCTACAGTCTGGAGCCGAGCGACCACTACGGTCGCAGGTTCGAATCCTGCCTCGGGCATGGATGTGTGTCATGTCCTTAGGTTAGTTGGGTTTAACTAGCTCTAAGTTTTAGGCGACTGATGACCACAGAAGTTAAGTCTCATAGTGCTCAGAGCCATTTGAATCATTTTTCAAATTTATGGCTTCATATTAAATATGTTTTTGCCCATTAATTTGTTGTATATTGTCATCACCATATACTGTGGTGTATGTGCATATAATTTCAACTTGTGTGTGGGTAGCATAAAATTATTTTTGTTTCTTGTGTTATGTGTATGGTTAAAATAATTCTCCTCAAATAACTTTTGTCTGTTGTGTAGGAAGATTATAATTTCATAGATGTATATTGAGAGAACAGTGAGGATTTGCAGTTTCTGAAATAATGGGCAACAAGACTGTGCTGTGCAGTACACATGTATCGGACAATTTTCTTTTGCAGTTTCAGTATTCAAGAATCCCCCAGAAAAATATCCCATACCTAATGACAGATTTGAAGTTCCACACATTTTGAATGTTTGGTTTTGAAATGTAACATATGGGGTTTTGCAACGTTAAGTGTCAACCAATTTAACTGGAACCAGTATTCTAAGGTATCCAGTGTCCTTATTACGGAACTCAGAATTTTTTTCTGCATTATCATCTTCAATTAAAACAGAAGTGTCATCTGCAAGCAGAACTGATGGGGAATTTATATTTAAGGGTAAGTCATTTACATAGAATAGGAACACGATTGGCCCCAAAATGGACTCTTGAGGCACACCTTGTGATACTGTATTCCATTTAGATTAATAATCCACTGCATCTGAGGCAATAGCTACCCTTTGTTTTCTGTTGTGTAGCTATGATGTTAGCCAATTTAGAAAATAGTCCTTAACCTCATATTTGTCTAATTTGTAGATAAGCCACACATGGTTCATGGAGTCAAATGCTTTTGTGAGATCATAGAAGATACCTGCAACTATACTCCTCTGACTCAGTGATTTGCCTATCTTTTGAATAAAGTTAGCCACTGCATCCAGAGTGTTTTTTCCTGGTTGAAATCCAAAGTGGTTACTTGTAATAACATCATATTTTACAGTAAAATTTTTGATCTGTTTTGCAGCTACTTTCTGTTGCAATTTTGTTAGGGCTGGATGAACAAAAATATGCTGATAGTTTCCCATGTCTTTCCTCGACCCTTTCTTGAACAAAGATCTGACTTTGGCATACTTAAAAACATCGTAAAATCATTCCTGTTCAAAAGACTGGTTGAATATTTTAGATAGGGGAGGTGCTATTATGCCACATATTGTTTTAATCACTTTAGCGGGTACCCGATCCCACTCAGCAGTTTTTTGTGCCTTCTAGAGTCAGGAAATGTGGTGTCATCTGAGCTACTACTAAGCATGGACTCCTGGTTGTCATGGATGAATGAAGAGAGCTTATATTAATACATTTTGCTGTAAAATCCGTATTGGTTCCTGCAAGCAGGATACTTTCTCTTCAAGGAGGTAATCTGACATGAGCATGAAATGTGTTGGGTTATTTCACAACAGATGACCATTAGCAATGTAGGTCAGTAGTTGTATGCACCAGTGAGACTAACATTTTTTAAAATGGTAGCCACTAGCACCGTTTTCTGACTTCTTTGAATGCTTCGTTGGTCCAGTTACCTGCGTGTTCCTTTGAGTAATCTATACAGAAGTGAACTAGTGTGCAATCACATTGAATGGCATTTCCTTTATTGCATTAACTTTTTTTCAATTTTATACTTTCTTGTATCTATATCTGTCATTTAGACTTATGATGCAACCTATAGAAAAGTGAATGTAGTGTCAGTTATGGACAAAGCTTATTACCAAGACTGGCAGGGCTGGTATTTTATGCCTTGAGCTGCAGAACCGTGTAAACAGATAGTCTCAAACTGCAATGACAGTCACTAAATGGTTGTACAAAACTGGGAACTGATAAGATTCTAAGCAGTAGTTAGTGATGTGTAGAAACATCATAAGAAGACCCATGTCTACAGGGTGCCTCAAACCTTTTGGGTCAGATTGGAACAGTGGGTCCACAATCAACTGTATTGAGACTGGGAACCAATGGTTGGAAATGGAAATTTATTGTGTTGTGGGCATATACAGCGTACACTGCAGAACAATATCTTAGCTCGTTGTAATTGTTCAAAGTGATGGCCAGCAGTGTCAACACATGCACGGTAATGGCACGTAAAGTTCTGCCGCACTCTCTCAAAGATCCCTGGTGTCTCTTGTACTAGGAGACATACAGCTTGGATCCTAATAAGCAGGTGTTCATCTATTTTTACAGTGCTTTCATACACCAACATCTTGATATAGCCCCAGAAGAAAAAGTTTAGAGATGTGAGATCGGGTGATCACGCTGGCTGTGGGATAGGGTTGCCCCTTCGAATCCAGTGGTGAAGGTACACATTGTTCAGGTGCTCAGAGACATTAATATCGATGTGAGCCAGTGCACCACCAAATTGAAACCTCATCCCTTCACAGGTAGCAAAGGGTACAGTCTCAGTGAACTGTGGCAACAAATCTCACTGCAACAACAGGAAAGTTTGGGCCAGTCAAGTGGAAAGGCAACAAACTAGGTCCTATTAGGTGATGTTGGACAGTGCCCACCCATACATTGACAGAAAATCATTGCTGGTGGCCACTGATGTGGGTGGCGTGGGGATTGTCCTCACTTCAGACGTGGCTGTTGTGATCGGTGGAAACACCATGATGGGTCAATAAGTCCTCATCTGTGAACAACTCAAACTGTATGAAGTTTGGAACTACAGCACTGCGGGGACTAATCCATTGACAGAAGTGAACACGGGGCTCAAAATGTGTTGGTTCCAGTGCTTGTGCACGTTATTTATGATAGGGGTGTAATACCTGTTCACCGGTACTCTCCACACTTTATCCTTCAAAGTGTGTGTTTCGCAGGCAAGATGACAGATGCTTGTTGCTGGGTGGTCAGCTATGTGATCCAACAACATCTTTGCTAAGTCTGGTGTTTAGACATCTTTTTGGCAGGAACCGTGACTGGTTTCCCTATGGCGTGAATAACCATGTCTTCATAAGTTGATATCCATGGAAATAAACTTCTTCCAATTAGGATGATGTCTATTGGGAAAATGTTCTGTGTACACTCAGGCTGCTGTATGGGCACTACATCCTGCCGCACCATACATTAAATGCCTTTTGCCAACTTTCATGACAAGTAACATTCCATCTTTGACTACGAGTATGCACTGAACACAGTAAAGCACTTAACTGTCAACAAATCTTGAGCTAACTGATGCAAGAGACAACTGACACCAGGAATAGTGGTGTGTGTGTGTGTGTGTGTGTGTGTGTGTGTGTGTGTGTGCGTGTGTGCGTGTGTGCATGGGGCACAGGTTAATGCACTAGTGTGATACATGTGGTCGTCGTTACACGTCATGAACCAAGTTGTGTACAGTATGTTTATTTGGTGATCAGGGGTGTACGCTGTTTCTCACCCATTACCTGTTCCAGTATACAACTCACCCAATATGTTTGCGAGATTGTGGCAGAACTGAATGCGCCATTGTCATCTATGCGTTGACACTGGTGGTCATCACTTTGAACAGTTACGATGTTGTTGTTATGTGGTGTGTGCTGTGTATGTCTGAAACACAATAAATATGCATTTCCAACCATTGGTTCCCTATCTCAATATAATCAACTATGGACCCACTATCACCTGTTTCATTTTGATCCAAAAGGTTTGAAACACCCTCCATATGCAGTGCAGTACAATGGCCTTCTCTTTATCAACATCTTCTAATGCATCACTGTGTGAGTGGTGACTGACAGAATTTGATGTGTAAACTTACTTTGTATATAACTAAAACTCCTTTTTCTTCAGTTCGATATACAGTGTTATGAGTTTAATTTTATTGAACAGTTGTACTACAAAATTTTCAACTCATATTTCACAGATATCTGTTGTGAGATGAGAAACACTTCACCCTCACATTTGTGTTTTTGGGATTTACTGTATGTGGCTTAGTAAATCAATATCAGTTACACACACACACACACACACACACACACACACACACACAAAAAGAGGCAGAGCTGGGAAAATTGCAATGGTAATATTACATGACATGCGCAAAAAAGGCTAATCAGATGCAATTCGTGATTGTAATTTTTTTATTGATTCATTAAGACAACTACATGAAATTTACCCAAGATTAGTATGTTAACCAAGCTCAATCTGATGGAATATTTTAATATTATACAAATATATTTTTCTTTGAGGAAGCAGTCGACACAAGAAAGCTAACTAGCCATGTTATTAGGAAAAAATCAATAAATATATAAGCTTTATGGAATTTTCAAAATCTTAAAAGGTAGAAATAACAACAAATTAAGTCAGTTTTTAATATCAAAATTTGTGGCAGACATGATTCTTCCAAAAATTTATAAGTTGATTTTTTTGTTTTATTTTCAGCTCCTAGAAGAGCCATCAGGAATCGCAACTTCAAGTGAGGATGTAAAAATGGATCCAGAACTAAAAGTAGAAGTGACTGCTAGTGAATGGAATGTAAGTATTTAATTAAAAATTGTAGTCAGTGTCAGTGAAAATGAGGTATCTAGATAACTGCAAAACAAACCATATATGCTAAAGTCGAAGAGTGGAAAATCCAGGATGGAATGTACCAATAGAACAAAAAGGATAGTCGCTACTAACCGTACAGCGGAGATGCTGAGTTGCAGAAAGGTGCATTAAAAAGGCTGTTGGGAAGTTAGATTTCAGCCAACAAGGTCTTTGTCAAAAATAGAAACACGCACACACACACACACACACACACACACACACACACACACACGCAAATGCGAGACTGCGGTTGTGTGTGTGTGTGTGTGTGTGTGTGTGTGTGTGTGTGTGTGTGTGTGTGTGTGTGCGTGTGTGTGTGTGTGTGCGCGCGCGTGCAAATTAGTCAGTAACATACGTCTAATCTAAAACCATGCTGCATTCCAGGTTTTCCAAGACTAAGGCTTTTCCTTTTATCACTGGCTTAGCTTCCTTCTCTGCATACACCAGCTGTATTCCTTCTGTCCAATAGTCAACTGTATCTCACCTTTCCTGAACCCCATACCAATATCTATACAGAGAAACTGAATTCTGTGTAGTACCGATATGTGTGCTGTAAGAAGTGGTGGTCAGTTCCTGTTGTGGGAAACTTTTTACCTACCACTATATGTGTGAGCGTTACATATACCCTGACGTAAACACTGCAAATAATTGTAGTGGCCCATTGCATTGTGCTGTTTTTCATTGCAATTGTCATATTCCATGGACCCAATGGAAAGTGGTCTTCGGAATGTGAAAGGAAGTCAAGAATGTACATTTATTTTAATTTAAATGCAAGACAATGAAATGACTTTAAAATAATGCAGTACAGTGCTAATTCTAAATATACATTAACGTAAAACTTTAAATTTAAGAATTTCTGTGACCATATTCTTTAATGGTCTAGGAGAAGTTGCCCAATAGAAAGATTTTTAATTCAGTCATAAGCTCTGATAGGCTGCTGACTACACGTGTACCAATGTATCTGACTCCTTTCTGTGTTAATGGCAAACCTGTAAGAGATCTTTGCAGTGGTTGTTTTTTGTCCTAGTGTTTATTATTGCGTCACTATTTCTTGTGAAATGACAAAGAACAGTAATGAATATATTAATTGTGGAGTAGTTGTCAGTTACCAAGTTGTTTGAAAAGGTTTCTGTAGGATTTTCTTGAATTAACATGAGACATAATTCTTATAATGTGCTACTGTTTTCTGAGGATACTGTCCTTGTAACTGGAATTTCCCCAAAAATGATTCTATAACTCGTTAATGAATGGAATGTGCAGAATAAACTTAATTTTTAACTTTCCTGTAGCAGTAATCATGCATAATGTGAACATAGTTGAATGAAGAAACTTTCTACAATTGAGATTTTCATTTTTCTGGAACTTAATACTTTCTACTTCTTGTAGTTCATTGTTTGAGTAATGCATTTTTTAGCTTGTGGAACCTGTGAGAAGTACTGAATTGTATATACTGAGATTTCTCACAATTCAGTGATAATTCATTGGCCTTGAACCATCTGTTGATGTTTTTGAATATCTCATTAGATGCCTTTTTAAGTTAGGGGCTGATACTATTACTTATTCCTATACTTTTATCATCTGCAAAGTGTACAAAATTTGTATTTTCTGGAACTGCAAGTGGAAGATCATTTATGTATTTGAGGAATAACAGAGGAGCCAGTTTAAAAACTTGTGATACTCCATGTCTGACGGCTTCAAATTCTGAGTGCCTATTGTTATGTGATTGAGACGACATGGAAGCACATTGCTCTCTGTCATTCATATAAGACAAAAACCATGAACCTTCTGTGTCTACTAAAATATATGGAGGAAGGTCAATAAATAAGTTGCAAATGTCTACTTATCTCATACTGTGTTTAAATTATGTGCACACATTTTGCCAGCATATAGCAGTATATGCATTCTTTTCATAGAGCCGGTGTTTCTTTGTATGATAGCCAGTGCAAGATGATGGATGCTGCATTAGAGTACACCAGTAGAAAAGCATGCACTCGTGTAGTTTTTGTGGTCCAAGGAACTGTTGACAGAAGTGCATCACAAAATGTGTCCTAAGCATGGTGACAACTGTTTATCATGGAAACTTCTGATCAGTTGCATCCAGGAGTTTGCCACTCCTTGTTAAAGAATCATAGATTGGGTGTGTCTTCATTATCCTGTGACGGTGGCAGCAGAAACTACAGTGCAATATGTGGGACACATCATTCGTAATGATCAGCATGTGACGATCAAAAGTGTAACGTGTGCTGTAGGCTGTTCACATGGAGCTGCTTACATCATCACACATGACCAGTTGAGATTTGTGTACTTCCAGTCTCATAGGTGACCCAAGTTTGTCTCAAGAACAGCTGCCACTTAGAAGTAAATATCCTCAGAGTAGTGAAGCAGCTTAAATAACTTAATAAAAGTAAGTCTTCCGGTCCAGACTGTATACCAGTTAGGTCCTGTCAGTGTGTGCTGATGCAATAGCTCCATACTTAACAGCCATATTGAGTTGCTTGCTCACTCGATGAAAGATCCATACCCAGAGACTGGAAAGTTGCACAGGTCATGCCAATATTCAAGAAAGGTAGTCAGAGAAATCCACTAAATTACATGCCCATATCATTAACATCAATATGCAGCAGGATTTTTGAACACACATTATGTTCGAACATTATGAATTACTGTGAACAAAATGGTCTATTGACACACATTCAACACGGATTTAGAAAATATCGTTCTTGTGAAACCCATCTAGCTCTTCACACACACGAAGTGTTGAGGGCTGTTCATAAGAGATTTCATATTGATGCCATATTTGTAGACTTGCAGAAGGCTTTTGACACTGAACCACACAAGCAGCTTTTAGTGAAATTGCGTGCCTATGAAATATCGTCTCAATTATGCGACTGGATACATGATTTCCTCTCAGAGAGGTCACAGTTCAAAGCAGCTGATGAAAAGTCATTGAGTAAAACAGAAGTGATTTCTGAGATTCCCCAAGGTAGTGTGATAGGCCCTTCGCTGTTCCTAACCTATGTAAATGATTTAGGAAACAATCTGAGCAGCTGTCTTAGGCTGTCTGCAGATGATGCTGTCATGTATGGTCTAGTAAAGTCATCAGAAGATCAAAACAAATCACAAAATGATTTAGAAAATATGCGAAAATTGGCAATTGACCTTACATAAGGAAAAGTGTGAGGACACCTACATGAGTTCTAAAAGGAATTTGTTAAACTTCAGTTACACGATAAATCAGTCAAATCTAAAGACCTCAAATTCAACTAAATACCTAAGAATTACAATTATGAACAACTTAAATTGGAACGAACACATAGACAATGTTGTGAGGAAGGCAAACCGAAGACTGCGTCACATCTACTAAAGAGACTGTCTATACTGTGCTTGTCCGTCCTCTTTTGGAGTACTGCTGCACAGTCTGGGATCCTAACCAGATAGGATTAACAGAGTACATCGTGAATGTTCAGAGAAGAGCAGCTCCTTTTTTATTAATGCGAAATAGGGGTATGCCTTGTTCAAGAGTGGAATAAGGAAGAATTATTGCGAAGCCTCTGCCAGGCACTTAAGTGTGATTTGTGGAGTTTCCATGTAGATATGGGAATGAACAGAATGGGTCTCTTTTTGCAGCATCTCATTCAGTACTTTGAGGAAGAAGAGGACTTTGTGGAATGAATTGCTACAGAGGACGAGGCTTCAGCTCACCACCTTCACCTGGGAACAAAACAGCCATCCACAGACTGGAAAGATTCCACTTCCCCAACAACAAAAACTCCAAGACCATTTCATCAGCCTGAAAAATTATGCTCATCATTTTTTGGGACAAGGGAGTGGACAAACTGATGAAATTCGAGCCTTGCAGGAGACTGTGAATGCCAAGTGGTTTTTTCTTTTTTTTTTTTTTACAGCATTGTGTGGAATCTCTGATAACCGACTAGCCACAAACAGCCTGGGCCACTGACAAAATGGGTGATTCCTCTGAATGACAATGCCTGCCCTCACACAACAAGACATACGCAGAAGCTGTGTCGTTGGAAATACTTTGAATATCTGCCGTACAGTCCGGACTTAGTACCTAGTGACTTTCATCTGTTTGGGCTCCTAAACTCTTGTTTTGGTGAGTGATGTTCTGAAAGTGAAGAAGCTGTAGCTGATGACACTACATGTTGGCAGCAACAGCAACAAAAGGCTTCTTTGCTTTTGGCTAACAAGGGACTTTTGGCCAAATATACAGGGTGAATATGCAGAAAAGTGAAATAAATTTCAAGAAGTAACATCGATTATTATTGCTTCTATTCTATTGTGAAACTTATGTATTGACTTACCTTTGTAATATTTTAACTTTTGCATTAGGATCTCATGGTCACCACAGTCAAAAGCCATAGTCAACTTAACAAAACATTCTCGAGGGTATGGCAGTGAATTCTGATTGATTCTAGTATGTCACCTGTCAAGGTAAATCTAACCTGTTCAGTTGACAGCCCTTTCTGAAGTCCAAACTGTTTGCTGCTGAATGCGTTTTCCAGTACTATGTGTGTATTGAGTCTGTTGTATGTTACCTTCTAAAATATGCTTGAAAATGCTGGCGAAAGTGCACAAAATGGTCATGGAGGAGCACCGATTTAAAGTGCATGAAATTGCTCACTCTTGCCAGATGTCATCTGAAAGGCTATATCACACTTTAACTGAAGAATTAGAAATGAAAAAATTATCTAAAAGGTGGGTGCCACGACTCCTGAAGCTGGATCAAAGATGTGTGCCATTGTCACGGCAAAATTACATGAACCAAGATATGAATTGTTGCCACACCTGCCTTATTCACCTGATACGGCTCCATCAGACCTCCCTCTTCCCAAAACAAAATTTTTCTTGCTGGACGAAGATTCACTTCAAACAAAGAATTGATAGCCGGAATTGACAACTATTTTGCACGCCTGGAGAAATGGAATCAAGGCACTGGAACATCATTGGACCAAGTGTATTAATCTACAAGGAGACTACATTGAAAAATTTTAAAAAAGTTTCAGTGATGTAAGTACTTTTTTTCTACTCCATTCTGAGAACTTTACAAACCACCCTCGTACATGAGGAGTCCAGCATTGGTAGAAATTTGCCATTTTGGATCTCACACACACACACACACACACACACACACACACACACACACACACACACACACACACCAAAGTGTTGGTGTCAGTCGTATTTCTGCTGGATGGTTGCAGTTGGTGCATACATCTAAGGAGGTTGGATACTATAATTTGGTAGAGAGCTCTCTTTGTATGAGGTATGTAGTGACTGCATGACTATTACCTGCAGAATCACAATGACTAAAATTAGTTTCACAAAGTGTGATTTATTTTTCTGGTTGGGTTGTTACAGGTTTATCCACTTGCTGTTGATGCACTTTCCAACTGTGATTTACGGAGCATTAAGAAAGAGGTATGAAGCTGCTAAATGTGAAGTTCTGTTAATATTTTGCTTGTGCTGGTAATGTTATTGGCTGTTATATAGTTCGAAACTACTTACAGGGATCAGTGAATTGCCAGTGGATGGACAGAGCTGCAGTACTCCCCACACCATATCCAGAATTAAGTAAATGGGCAGTAATGTGCTGGAAATTATGGGATGATGAATGTTACAATAATGAATATTACATGATTTTAATGATAAACAGGAACGGAGAAAGGCAATCGCACATATCTAGTCACATGTCTGTAGCATGTAGATACACGTAACAAACCTAGAGCCATTTTTATCATTTTTAGCTGCTTGTCTGGTTCCAGAAAGCTCTGTTTCTGGCATAAGTACCCACTCTTATGCACACTAACACATAAATAAATCAACATCCTACCACCGAGCAAGGTGACACAGTGTTTAGCACACTGGACTCACATTTGGGAGGACGGCAGTTCAAACCTGTGTTCGGCCATCATGATTTAGGTTTTCCGTGATTTCCCTAAATTGCTTCAGGTAAATGCCTATCCTTCCTTAATCCGATGGTGCTGATGACTTCGCTGTTTGGTACCACCCCCAAACCAGCCATCCAACCAACCTCTGGCCACGTTCCTTCACGGGAGACATGAATCATGTCTGCTATCCAACTGAAGAGGTTCTAATTTCTTTTTACTATCCAGTATTTAGTGGACTCGACTTTCAACTGTATTTCTATTTCTGTACCAAGGTAAAGCTATTAGCTCAGAGAAAGCTTTGTTGATGTACCAAGAAAAGGGATTGTACAGAAAGTTTACAGTGCATTTTCTTCGGAGTGAATTATCTTGCCAACTGTGTTGAATGAATTCGTTTTTGTGCATGAGCTGATACTAGTTCAAAATAAATGGTAATTTTACATGACTGGGCATCAAGATATATATAATAAAGCTTCAAAATTTATGGAAAGTTCTATTTGAGAATTATGAGCTGTTTAGGAATAAAGGAGACGACTCACCAAAATGCAGAAGCACTACATAGTCTATACGCATAGAACCAAAAGGTACAGAGCTTTTTCTAGCTTTTGGAATGAACTTCCTTTTGAAACTTGTAGGAAAAACAGAAACACTCTCTCTCTCTCTCTCTCTCTCTCTCTCTCTCTCTCTCTGTATTGGGTAGGGGTGGGGGTGGGGCAGCAGGACTGCAAGTTACCTTAGGTTTATGTCAGGAGGGAGGTTACAGGAGTGAAGGAAGTACAGCTCCCATCTGTGCAGCTAAGAAAAGCTGATGGCTGCTGGTGGTGGGAAGGATACAGATGGCATGGGTTGTGAAGCACTCACTGAAATCTCACATGTTGTGCTCTACTGCATGTTGTGCCACTGGGTGGTCCACCTTGTTTCTGGCAAGAGTTTTGCAGTGGTCATTCATTCTAGTTGACAGCTGGTTGGTTGACACACCAATGTAAAACGCTGTGCAGTGGCTGGAGTAGAGCTGATATTTAATGTGGCTGCTTTCACAAGTGGCCCGGACTCTGATGGGGCAGGGTAAGTCTAGATTGGGCAGGTCTTGTATCTGGGTCTTCCACAGGGATATGATCCCTGTGGCTGGGGATTGGGGGTGGGAGTGGCATGGGGATGGACTACGGTGTTGTGGAGGTTGGGCGGGCGGCAGAACACCATTTTGGGAGGTGGTGGAAGTATTTTGATGTGGATGTCCCTCATTTCAGGGCATGCTAATAGATAATCAAAGCCCTGAAGAAGAATATGGTTCAACTCTTCCAGTTCCAGGTGGTATTGGGTGACAACGGGGGGGGGGGGGGGGGGGGTGCTTTCTTGTGGTTGGTTTTGGAGATGGATTTGAGGATTAGGTGTGTGTGTGGGGGGGGGGGGGGGGATATGGAATGGGAGATCTTTTTGTGAATTAGGTCTGGAGGGTATTGACTGCTTGAAAATGCCTTTGTGAGGCCTTCAGTATACTGGGTGAGAGGTTTCTGATTGCATTGCACTAGATGTGTTTGTCACGGGTGGCCAGGCTGTATGGGAGGGATGTTTTGGAGTGGAAGGAGTGGCAGCTGTCAGAGTGCAGGTACTGTTGCTGATTGGTGGGTTTGATGTGGAACAAGGTGGGGATGGAGTCATCTAAGAGGAGGAGATCAATATTTAGGAAGGTGGCATGATGGTTGGTGGAAGCCCAGGTGAGGTGGATGGAAGAGAAGGTGTTGAGGTTGTGGAGGAATGAGGATAAGGTGTCTTAGCCTTGGGTCCAGACTAAAAAGATGTCATCAACAAACCTGAACCAGACCCGAGGTTTTTGGGAAGCTAGGAACGTTTCCTCTAGTGGCCCATGAAGAAGTTGGCATAGGAGGATGACATGTGGATGCCCATGGCTGTGCCACAAATTTGCTCGGATAATACCCATGGCCCTACCACAATTGAACACTACTTCTGCCTAAGCTATGCAGATTCCAAACCTACCACTTCGTTCCTCGTACACTCATAACTACTGCACCTTTGAAGGAAAGGCATACAAGCAAATTCATATGGTACAGTCAAGGGCACCTGTGTGCACCTCCCTATGCCAACCTCTTCATGAGCCACCTAGGGGAAACATTCCTGACTTCTGAAAACCCAGAACCTGCATCTCCTGGTCTGGTTCAGGTTTATTGATGACATCTTTATAACCAGGACCCAAGGCCAGGACACCTTATCCTCATTCCTCCACAACCTCAACAACTTCTCTCCAATCCACCTCACCTGGTCCTCCTCCACCCATCTTGCCACCTTCCTAAATATCAATCTCCTCCTCTCAGATGGCTCCATCCACACCTTGTTCCACATCAGACCCACCAATCAGCAACAGTACCTGCATTCTGACAACTGCCACTCCTTCCATTCCAAAAAATCCCTCCCATACAGCCTGGCCACCTGCGGTAGACACATCTGCAGTGATCAGAATTTCTTTGCCCAGTATGGTTAAGGCCTCACAAAGGCCTTTGTGAGCAGGCAGTACACTCAAGACCTAAATCGTAAATAGATGTCTTGTCCCATAACATCACACACACCAGATCCTCACAACCATCCGAAGAACCAACCACAAAGAAGTGCTCCCCTCGTCACCCAATACCACCTGGGACTGGAACAACCGACCCATGTTTTTCATCAGGGCTTTGATTATCTGTCATCATGCCCTAAAATGAGGGAAATCCTACCTAAGATACTTCCAACACCTCCCAAAGTGGTGTTCTGCCACCCACCCAACCTCCACAACATCATAGTCCATCCGTATGCCACTCCCACCCCCAATACCCAACCGCAGGGATCATACTCCTGTGGAAGACCCAGATGCAAGACCTGCACAATCTACCCCACCCAACACCAGCTATTCCAGACCTGTTGTAGGCTTATCCTACCCCATCAGAGTCATGGTCAAATGTGAAAGCAGCCATGTTAAATACCAGCTCTGTTGCAACCACTGCACAGCATTGCATTGCATTGTTTTGGTATGACAACCAACCAGCTGTCAGCTAAAATGAATGGTCACCACCAACCTGTTGCCATAAACAGGGTGGTGCACCCAGTGGCGCAGTGTGCAGCAGAGCACAACATGCGAGATTTCAGCAGGTGCTTCACAACCCATGCCATCTGCATCCTCCCCACCACCACCAACTTTTTTGAGCTGCACAGATGGGAGCTATCCTTACAGCACATCCTTCGCTCCTGTAATCCCCAGGCCTAAATCTTATATGTTAAACTTGTTTGCCTCCTTCTGTTCCAGGTTAATTTCAAACATTTTTCATTTCTTCTTCACCAGGAGGGAAGCACATTCACATTTAATGTGTAAAACACCTGTAAAGGGTTTTTTCCTGTGCCATCCCCTTGTAATTACATGTATGGTAGCAATTTTAACCACTGGCATACCATGGCACAAAAATTTATTTTAACAGTTTGTATCATAAACATATGTTTTTGCTGTAGAGAGTGAGCCAGAACTCCGCTGACAAACTTTCAGAAGTTGTTAAGGGACACTTTCAGAGTTTTTTGGTATTAGGGACCCACGGCCTCTGGAGGCTCATTACAGAGTCATTGGATTTCTCTTTTATTCACACCCCAGTTAGCTTTGTATCTTGTATTACACTGAAAATAGTGCACAACAGTGCAAATGTCAGCAATATGCATTTTGTGTCTTATGGGGAAACAAACTTGTTCCATTCACTCACAGTAATTGCTCTTGACAACAATAATGCCCACATTACTCTTCACCCTCAAGCTTGCGTTCAGTATTGCGCATCTCCGTCTTCAGTTTGTTTTTCTGGCAATGTTACTTGTACCTCAACAGTGATATACAGTACTATGAGTAGGTTTACTGATGAAGACTTGACCAATGTGCACTCTGTGTTCAGTTCCACTGAATGCAGTGGGTAGTGGCACAGTGATGCCTATACCAAGTTCTTCCTGCAGTAATGACAGTGCTTTTGTGTCTATGCTTAGACTACTACGAGAAACTGGATGTGTTATACGTTTTGGTGATTGGCTATTACAGTTCTTTTGCATTGTTATCATGGTATTTGAACAGAAGTGAAGATAGCTGTGGTAATAAACTGAATGAATCATAATTATATTACACTGAGGTGAAAAAGGTCATGGGACAGTGATAATATCTGTACAAGAGGTATAAAAGTGTAGTGCGTTGGTGGAGCTGTCATTTGTACTTCAGGTGATTGATGTGAAAAGGTTTCTGACGTGATTATGGCCCCACAACAGGAATTAACAGACTTTGTATGTGGAATGGTAGTTGGAGCTATATGCCTGGGACTTTCAGTTTCAGAAATCATTACAGAATTTAATATTGTGATATCCACAGTGTCAAGAGTGCGTCGAGAGTACCATATTTTAGGCATTACCCCTCACCGTGGATAACACAGTGGCTTACACCCTTCACTTAATGAATGAGAGCAGCATCGTTTGCATAGAATTGTCAGTGCTAATAGGCAAACAACTCTGTTAACATCACAGAAATCAATCAAAGTATCTGTTAGGACAGTGTGATGAAATTTGACATAAATGGGCTGTGACAACCGACGACTGCCACAAATGCTGTTGGTAACAGCACGTCATCACCTGCAGCACCTCCCCTGGCCTCATGACCATATTGGTTGGAACCTGCACAACTGGAAATTTGTGGCTTGGTCAGATATGTGCCGATTTCAGTTGGTAAGAGCTGATGGTAGGTTGAGTGTGGTGCAGACCCCGTTGAAGCCATGGGTGTACCGTATTTACTCGAATCTAAGCCGCACCTGAAAAATGAGACTCAAAAACAAGGGGGGGAAAAAAATTTCCCGGATCTAAGCCACACCTGAAATTTGAGACTCAAAATTCATGGGGAGAGAGAAGTTTTAGGCTGCACCTGCAAATCGAAACAAAGTTGGTCCATTTAATATGAGACACAATTTAGGTCGAATGAATGACGATACAGCTACAGCAGTTTGGATCAAGTCGTAAGCTTAGCAGTTAAGCTTTACCAGGTAGCCATTGCTATGCGTCAGGCTCTCCGTCCGTGTTTATACGGGTACCCTTCCTTTTTTGCGTGCTTCGTCTGGTTTGAATTGATTGCTTATTTTTCTGTGATCTGATAAGTGCCGTTTTCTTTGTTATAGGTGTTTACGTCACTCTAAGCTGAAAATGCATTACTGTACTGTGTCATGCACTGTTTGTCGCATTCTGATGATGAGTGTTTACGGCCTGTCGCTGCTCGTGGCATGGCTTGCTTTTGTGCGCGCTACCGTGGCTTACAATAAAAAAAAGAGAGGAATTGTCTCATAAGCGAAACAATGGCAAGAGACTGCTATTTGTTGTTACTTACCCTGCTGCTTTCTTTGATAATCATCAACAAGAACCAAATAATAGGCTGCATGTGATAGAAGATGATAGAAGATGTTCTGAGTGAGAGTGTAGCGAAAAATTTTCTGTGTTTGAAAATCTTTGCAGACGCCTCTTTAGTACATTACATTCTGCACAGAAATTAGAGTCAACTTAGATTCAAAAATCTAGTCAATTGCCGTGCTTCAGTTCTGACTGTATCACTATTAGACATAAGAATAATACGAATATAAACGTGACATGATATGTATATTCTTCTGCGTGTGCTGTTGTCTCACTCTAGTTTCGTAGTTTATTAGGCACACAGGATTTAAAAGAGTGCAGCAAACACGAAAGAATACATGGCAAAATGTTTATATTTGTATTATTCTTATGGTGATGAGAATACTGAATGTGATTCACAGTTCATAAAATTTCTTACTAGCAACCATCTCTTCTGACAGCTAGGAAAAAATTCAGAACATACAGTTGGCCATATTGACAAATATCCCAAACAGTCTCGCCAGTTGGATTTTCGTAGTACATTGAAATGCTGCTACATTCGAAGATGAACAATACAGAATTTGTATTTACTTCATTGGGTAATGTATGAAAATGCAGTGGTCAAAACTCGGGGCGGAGAAAAAAAAACACGTCTTCCACCTTTTTTTTTTTTTTTTAATTTATTTACTGACACAGAGGTTTTGGTGCCAGTATTTATCTTTGTGCCTGAAAGTATTCGATGGCAGAAGTTACACTTGTGGCGGCACCTACCAACATTTTTCAGAATGTCTGCTTACTTTGCACTCGATTCTAAGCTGCAGGCAGTTTTTTGAAATGCGAAAACCGGAAAAAAAGTGCGGCTTACATTCGAGTAAGTACGGTTAGTTGTCAACAAGGCACTGTGAAACCTGATGGTGGCTCCATAATTGTGTGGGCTACGTTTACACGGAATGGACTGGATCCTCTGGTCCAATTGGACCAGTGTTCAGATACTTGGAGACCATTTGCAGCCGTTCATGGAGTTTGTGCTCCCTAATGATTTTACCACCCAGATCACCTGGCATTAATCCTATCAAACATTTATGGGATGTAATTGAGAGGTCAGTTTGTGCACAAAATCCTTCACCTGCAACACTCAACTTATGGATGGCTGTAGGGGCTGCATGACTCAGTATTTATGCAGGGGACATCCAGGGACTTTCTGCATCCATATCATGTTGAGTAGCTGCACTAAGTTGGGCAAAAGGAGGTCCGACACAATATTAGGAGGTATCCCATGACTTTTGTCACTTTAGTGTAATACTCTGTAATGAGCAATTGGAGACCGTGGGTCTGTTGTACCAAAACACTCAGAAGGTATCCTTGAACAACCTCTGAAATTTTGTTGATGGAGTTCTGGGTCACTTTCTATTTAATGTGACAGTGCTCAGAAACAGGAAATTTCCGTAGTGCGTAAATTTTCACACAAAAAGTATCTAGCCCTTTAGCTTGAGTTTACCATATTTGCAATACAGCATCAGATTAGTAGTACAGCCTGTGATGCAGAAACTGATCTTGCATCATTGTAGTTCATATTTTGTAGCATCATGAATTCAGCCCAGTGGAATCACAAAACTCATTCCTCTCTATGTCCTCATTAGCTTTCACATTCCATGTGAGGATGCCTTAAGAATGTACAAAGATTTTAGACAAAAGAACAGGCTGTCCTCAGGTAAAGATGCAGAATTACTGAAAAGAAGTTGTAATAATGCTGGAATCATATCTTTATATTGTTTTTTCCTATGATAATTGTGTCTCATCCTCTTCCTATGAAATGAGAGTGTAGTACAAGGATAGTAAAAAAGTTCTTGGAATGAAATACAGCAATACAGCAGAAACTACTTACATAAGTAAAACTATTCTATTTGTAAATGAATTCTACTTGTACACTAATGCTCATGGTCAAGTTACATTCCATTCACTTAATCCAATCTCAAAAATTAGATTCTTCCAGGTCTGCAAAATATCCATGAACTTTGGCTGTCAATTCTTTGTTTGAAGAGAATCTTCATCCACAAGAAAATTTGGAGCTTGGGAGAAATGGAAGTCTGATAGAGCCAAATCAGCCAAATAAGGTGGGTGTGGCAAGGGTTCATATCTTACAAGGAGAGGTCCTCAAGGGTGGGATTTACTTTTTGAAACAATCTGTATGGTTGTGAAGATTAGGGTGCCAAGTATCACACACTGTAGCCATTCATCGCAGTGAGCCCTCGTTTCTGAGTAATCAACAAAAAAATATTTCAGAATTTCCTGTGAGGCCCTAGGACTTTAAAAACTGTAGCGTCACAGATTGGCAGTCTAGGATAATGGGTAATATGATTAAAATTATGTGAGTTAGAAATATAAATAGAAACATTACATTAAAACTAGTTACCTGAGTAAAAATCATTCTGATAAAGATAAAAAAATAAAAAATTTCAAAGCATTTGATGAGATTCGAACCCATAATCTTCTGCATATGAGGAAACCACCTTAACCATTATACTACACCACTAGTCTGTGCAAAGGCTCCTATTTTATTAAATTATGATTTTTTTGTTTTTTGTTTTTGGATTGCTCTCAAACTAGGGTCCATCAGGGTAAATGAAAGCAGGGTGTGATACCTTGGACCTTAACCTACATCACTGTATAGATGGTTTCAAAAAGTGGATCCCACCCTTGGGGATCTCTCATTGTCAGTTCATGTTCTTTTGCTGTGGCAACGAGATTTGTGTAAGTTCTGTTTTGATGAAAAGTGACTTTCTTCCTTGCAAAATTTGTTTTTTCCCCCCCATATCTGTTGTTGCAGTTGGCCAGGAGGTTAGCATAGTAGTGTCCTCCAATTGTTTAACCACTGAGAATATAATCTGTGTGCAGGACCTCTTTTGCATCTCAGAAACTGATACCATTGCTTTTCCAGCCAACTGTATTGCCTTTTCTGTCTTTGGTCGTGGTTCATCAACATGTTTTGTCTCTGGATCCAAGTTTCATCTGTGGTTATAGACTGTTGGAAAAAATCTTTTTGCTTGCACTGAAAATAGGTCAAACATTCCCCCCTGCGGGTCCGGGGATTAGAATAGGCCCGCGGTATTCCTGCCTGTCGTAAGAGGCGACTAAAAGGAGTCCATCCCCCTCACGGGGGTAGTTCGCGCCTGCGTCCGGAGACGGACGGTTCCACGACCTATCATCGTGGTCCTTTTGGTTTTTTCACTTCTCGTTTCTTCCTTCCTTTTGTTGGTTCCTTTCTTTGCTCTTCTCCACCTCACTGTCTTCCTTACTCTTTCCCTTGCCTTCTCCTTGCCTTCTCATTGCCTTTTTCTCCTTGCCTTCTCATTGCCTTTTTCTCCTTGCCTTCTCATTGCCTTTTTCTCCTTGCCTTCTCATTGCCTTTTTCTCCTTGCCTTCTCATTGCCTTCTTCTCCTTGCCTTCTTATTGCCTTCTTCCCCTTGCTTTCTCATTGCCTTCTTCTCCTTGCCTTCTCTGGTCTCCGCCTCGGCGTTTGAGACAGTCTGTCCTCTTTCTCCCTCTCTCTCTTCTTTTTCCTCTTCTTCCTTCCTCCCTGTGCGTGTCTGAAGGCCGACCCACGCGTTCGCACGCGTAGCCGGTGACGGGGTAACGCGTAAGTCCCCGCCCTGGGTAGACATGTAAGGCACGCGCGTACCCCCTGGTAAAGGCCAGGCCCGGGGAGGGGTGATTGCCTGAGCTGATACCTTCTGACCATGCCGATTGGTCCCTCCGTCTGTTTCTCGGGAGGTGTGACCTGAGGTGTAAACATTCACCTAAGGCGGGAGTGCCCTCTGAGAGGGTCCCCACAAGGAAGGAGCGCGCCATCGGAGACGCTGGCAATCATGGGGGATTCCTCCGCAATGGATTCTACTCCATCTCTTTCGACTTCGACCCAAAAACGGAAACGTGACCAGCCAACAGTGACAAAAGTACTACCGCCTGCCCCACAGTTCCTCGTAGTTTCTCGAACTGAGGACGGAAAGGATTTTTCCTCTGTCAACCCTTTCGTTATTCAGAAGGGCGTAGATGCCATAGCCGGATCTGTCAAATCCTGTACCAGGTTGCGTAACGGCACCTTATTACTGGAAACTGAGAATGCCTTTCAGGCACAAAAACTGCTTCGGGCCACCCTCCTGTACACGTTCCCTGTCCGGGTGGAGGCCCACCGAACTTTGAATTCGTCTCGTGGTGTGGTCTATACTGACTCCCTCGACGGATTGACTGACGAGGAGCTTCAATCATTCCTCGCTGAGCAGGGCGTGACGGCTGTCCATAGGGTCATGAAAAAGGTCAACAATGACCTTGTACCGACCCGGACAATTTTCTTGACCTTCAATAGTGTTAAGCTGCCATCGCGCATCAAGGCGGGCTACGAGGTTATTTCTGTTCGCCCCTATATCCCGACACCTACGCGCTGCTACCAGTGTCAGCGTTTCAATCACACTCGACAGTCTTGTTCCAATGCGGCTAAATGTGTCACCTGTGGCAGGGATGCCCATGAGGGTGACTGTCCACCTCCGTCTCCTCGTTGTGTGAACTGTCAGGGTGACCATGCAGCATCCTCCCGCGACTGTCCTGTCTATAAGGAAGAACGCTGTATCCAGGAAATTCGGGTCAAAGAGAAAGTGTCCACCTCGGCTGCTCGCAAGCTATTGGCTAGTAGGAAGCCCACGCTGCTCCCAGCGGGGAAATACAGTACTGTCCTCGCCTCTCCTCGGACTACCCGGGAGGTAGCAACCCAGACATGCGATCTGACCTTCAGCACCACGGTCGTCCGTTCGGCCAGTGCTAAGATCGCGCGGTCGACGTCTCCTCTTCCTCCCATCACCCCACAGACACGAGCACCTTCTTCAGCTTCTGCTAAAATGAAGACACCGAAGTCAGATGCACGGGCCTTCAAGAAGGAACCATCCCGTGCAGACTTCCTCCGTACCTCGACCTCACAGCCTTCGACCGGTACTTCCACTACACGTCCTTCCAAAAAGGCGCATAGGAAGCACAGTTCTCCTTCCCCGCCACGGCGCATTTCTTCTCTTGCGCCACCCAGCGGCTGCCGCCCCAGGCCGTCATCCGTTTCGCCTGGCCGCACCGCTGGTCGCCGTACATCTGGCCGTTCACTGGCGGAGGAAGCTCCCCCTCCCGGCCATCCTCCCGAGATGGCCGATGACCCTATAGACCCGATGGACGATGACTGTCCGCCTACTGATAGCGGCGGCAGTGCTCGCTCGAAGCCAGGCCCTAAGCGGCCTTCGAGGTGACCACTTCTCTCATCTTTCTTTTCTTACGATGGCACTTATTCACTGGAATATTCGCAGCATTCGCTCCAACCGAGAGGACTTGAAGTTGCTGCTCCGCTTGCACCGTCCGCTTGTCGTAGCCCTCCAGGAAACGAAGCTACGCCCATGCGATCAAATTGCCTTGGCACACTACACCTCTGTGCGTTTTGACCTACCCCCTGTGGTAGGTATCCCAGCTCATGGAGGGGTTATGTTGCTGGTCCGGGATGATATTTACTACGATCCCATCACGTTGCACACCGGCCTGCAGGCAGTTGCCATCCGCATTACTCTCCCCACTTTTACGTTTTCCTTTTGTACCGTTTACACTCCATCGTCATCTGCCGTTACCAGGGCAGACGTGATGCAACTTATTGCTCAGCTACCTGCACCATTTTTGTTAACTGGCGACTTCAATGCCCACCATCCCCTTTGGGGCTCTCCAGCATCCTGCCCGAGGGGCTCCTTGTTAGCAGAACTTTTCAACCAGCTCGATCTTGTCTGCCTCAATACTGGCGCCCCTACTTTTGTTTCGGACACATCTCACACCTATTCCCATTTAGACCTCTCTATATGTACTCCCCAACTTGCACGCCGGTTTGAGTGGTATGCACTTTCTGATACATATTCGAGCGACCATTTCCCGTGTGTTATCCATCTCCTGCAGCATACTCCCTCTCCGTGCTCCTCTCGTTGGACCATCTCCAAGGCAGACTGGGAGCTCTTCTCTTCCAGGGCTACCTTTCAGGATCAAACCTTCACAAGCTGCGATCGTCAGGTCGCACACCTCACGGAAGTCATTCTCGCTGCTGCTGAATATTCCATCCCTCACCCTACTTCTTCTCCACGTCGCGTACCGGTCCCCTGGTGGACCGCAGCATGTAGAGATGCTTTACGTGCTCGTCGACGTGCTTTACGCACCTTTAAGCGCCACCCTACAGTGGCGAATTGTATTAATTATAAACGATTACGTGCTCAGTGTCGTCGTATTATTAAAGAAAGCAAGAAAGCCAGCTGGGCTGCTTTCACAAGCACCTTCAACAGTTCTACCCCTTCTTCTGTTGTCTGGGGTAGCCTGCGCCGGCTATCTGGCACTAAGGTCCACTCCCCAGTTTCTGGCTTGAAGGTCGCGAATGAAGTCCTTGTGGCCCCTGAGGCTGTCTCCAATGCCTTCGGCCGCTTTTTCGCCGAGGTTTCGAGCTCCGCTCATTACCACCCTGCCTTCCTCCCCCGCAAACAGGCAGAGGAGGCTAGGCCACCTGACTTCCGCTCCTCGAATTGTGAAAGTTATAATGCCCCATTCACCATGCGGGAACTCGAAACCGCACTTGGCCGATCACGGTCCTCTGCTCCAGGGCCTGATTCTATTCATATTCAGATGCTGAAGAACCTTTCTCCTGCGGGTAAAGGTTTTCTTCTTCGTACATACAATCGCATCTGGATTGAGGGACATGTTCCCGCATGCTGGCGCGAGTCTATTGTTGTCCCGATTCCTAAGCCGGGGAAGGACAAGCACTTGCCTTCCAGTTATCGACCCATCTCGCTTACCAGCTGTGTCTGTAAAGTGATGGAGCGAATGGTTAACTCTCGATTGGTTTGGCTGCTCGAGTCTCGACGCCTACTTACCAATGTACAATGTGGATTTCGAAGGCGCCGCTCTGCTGTTGACCATCTGGTTACCTTGTCGACCTTCATTATGAATAACTTCTTGCGGAAGCGCCCGACCGCGGCTGTGTTCTTTGATTTGGAGAAGGCTTACGACACCTGTTGGAGGGCGGGCATTCTCCGCACCATGCATACATGGGGCTTTCGCGGTCGCCTCCCTCTTTTTATTCATTCCTTTTTAATGGATCGACAGTTTCGGGTACGTGTGGGTTCTGTCCTGTCAGACACCTTTCGCCAGGAGAATGGGGTGCCACAGGGCTCAGTTTTGAGCGTCGCTCTCTTCGCCATCGCGATCAATCCAATAATGGATTGCCTCCCAGCTGATGTATCAGGCTCCCTTTTCGTGGACGATTTTACCATCTATTGCAGCGCGCAGTGTGCACGTGTCCTGGAGCGCTGTCTTCAGCGTTTTCTTGACCGTCTTTACTCCTGGAGTGTCGCCAATGGCTTCCGTTTTTCTGCCGAGAAGACGGTCTGTATTAACTTCTGGCGCTACAAAGAGTTTCTCCCACCGTCCTTACGACTCGGTCCCGTTGCTCTCCCACTCGTGGAGACAATCAAATTTTTAGGCCTTACCTTTGACAGGAAACTTAGCTGGTCTCCACATGTGTCATATTTGGCCGCCCGTTGTACCCGTTCTTTAAATGTCCTCCGTGTTCTCAGTGGTATGTCGTGGGGAGCGGATCGAACCGTCCTACTTCGTCTATATCGGTCGATCGTCCGCTCCAAGCTGGATTATGGGAGCTTCGTATACTCCTCTGCACGGCCATCCATCTTACGCCGCCTCAACTCCATACAACATCGGGGTTTACGACTTGCGATCGGAGCATTTTATACCAGTCCCGTAGAGAGTCTTCATGCTGACGCTGGCGAATTGCCACTCACCTACCGGCGCGATATACTGCTTTGTCGGTATGCCTGTCGGCTACTGTCAATGCCCGACCATCCGTCTTATCGTTCCTTTTTTGACGACTCTCTTGACCTTCAATACGGGTTGTATGTCTCTGCCTTGCTACCCCCTGGAGTTTGCTTTCGTCGCCTCCTTCAACACCTTCATTTTTCACTCCCTGCAACCTTTCGAGTGGGCGAGAGCCGCACGCCACCTTGGCTCCAGGCTCAGGTCCGCGTTCACCTCGACCTCAGCTCGCTCCCAAAAGAGGTCACCCCCGGTTCGGTCAACCACTCCCGTTTTTTGGAACTTCGTTCGAAGTTCAACAACATGACTTTCATTTATACAGATGGCTCTAAGACCAATGACGGGGTCGGGTGTTCCTTTATTGTCGGGGCACAAAGTTTCCAATACCGGCTCCATGGCCATTGTTCGGTCTTCACAGCTGAGCTCTTTGCCCTCTACCAGGCTGTTCTTTACATCTGCCGCCACCGACATTCTGCTTATGTCATCTGCTCAGATTCCCTGAGCGCCATCCAGAGTCTCAGTGATCCGTACCCGGTTCACCCTTTCGTACACCGGATCCAACGCTCTCTTCAGCAGCTGGTGGACGTAGGTACGCCGGTTAGCTTTATGTGGGTTCCTGGCCATGTCGGTATCCCTGGGAACGAAGCTGCAGATGCCGCGGCCAAGGCTGCGGTCCTCCAGCCTCGGACAGCTTCTTGTTGTGTCCCTTCGTCCGATTTTAGCAGGGTCATTTGTCGGCGCGTTGTGTCGCTGTGGCATGCCGATTGGGCTGCACTTACCGACAACAAGCTTCGGGCCTTAAAACCTCTTCCCGTGGCTTGGACGTCCTCCTCACGCCCTTCTCGGCGGGAGGAGGTCGTTTTAGCAAGGTTAAGAATTGGACACTGCCGGTTCAGCCATCGCCATCTGCTGACGGCTGCGCCGGCGCCGTTCTGCCCATGTGGGCACTTGCTGACGGTTAGACACATTTTAATGTCCTGTCCTGATCTTAACACACTGCGCCTCGATCTTAACCTGCCTAATACTTTCGATGCCATTTTAGCGGATGACCCACGAGCAGCTGCTCGTGTTCTTTGTTTTATCAATTTGACACACCTCGCTAAGGACATTTGATGATGTTTTTTAATCCTATGCCTGTCAGTCTGTCTTTTATTGTGTTTTCCCTTGTAGTTGTTGTTGTCAACTTGTGCCTCGCGGTGCATTCTTAGAGTAGTCAGGGCGCTAATGACCATTGAAGTTGTGCGCCCGAAAACCACAAAAAAAAAAAAAAAAAAAAAAAAAAAAAAAGGTCAAACATTGTTTGAACATTTGCATTCTGATGCATTTCTCATCATGTGTTGATAGTTGGAACACCCATCTAGCACATAAATTTCTCATATCCAGTTCCACTGTAAAAATATGATATGCCTATTCAGATGACATCCATAGAGCTTCAGCAGTTTCTCGCAATTTCAGTTGGTGATCTTGCATAGTGGCTCATCTTGGCTGACCACTACACAGATTATCATCTAAGCTCTCCCAATAAAATTTAAACTAATTTGTCCACTTGGTAATAGTTGAATATTGAGGAGCAGAGTCCCCCAATGTGTTCTGAAAATCGGCGTGAATTTCCCTTGCTTACTTACCTTTCTTTACAATGTACTTAAATCACTTTCTCATTTTCTTCTGTGTGGGCTTTACAGCATCAATAAATTTGAAGAACAATATTTTTTCAACAGACTGTATATAAGTTTCTTTATTTTTCATACTACTGGTTTTGGGCATTGTCCATACTCAAATGTGTCTCTAGTAACACACATAGCTACATTGTCATCATTAATTTTAAATTAATGATGATGATGTGTTACTAGAGACACACTTGAGAATGGATAATGCCTGAAACTGATAATGTGAAAAATTGAAAGTTCTTCACAGTCTGGTGGAAAAATGTCATTCTTCAAACATAATCATGGCTTGAATTTTGATTTCTTTCCATCTTCACAAACTACTAAACAAGCACAACAGCAGAGAGATGTCTGCATCACAGATCTCTACCCAGGGCACTGATGTGTCACCTGTTTACACATAAAAGATGACCTTTTGGTATGTGGGAACTTCGTTGCACTGGCCCTGACATCTGGTGGTGATTCCATGAAATTTTCGAACTGCCTTCATGACGCATGAGGGAATGTGCTTATAGCTTCAATTACCTCCATTTACTTTGCTTTTTCCAGGTTCCTGAAGAGCCATTAGCAGTCTCAGAGTTCACTAGCTGCATTAAAGAGGAACCAGACCTAGATTTAGGGATCGACACAACTGACAGTAATGTAAGTATTCACATATATGTCAAAATCCTTCTCATATTGTAGTTATAGCAGTTAATGGTTATTGTGTGAACAATTTTTGTAAATTACATGTGCCTCCTGGATAGTTTCAAGTGGCAAGCATGGCTAGCAACCTGGACAGTGACGGCTGTGGGCTGGTGCTAGTCAGTAGTCCTCAGTAACCATAAGCTTCATGCATACTTTGGAGACAACCATACAGAGCTGTGGGTCATTAAGTATCCCAGGAGCGGAGATTTCCTCTTAAGCTGCAAAAGGATTAAGAGCTCTACAAGAAATCTCGACCTAAAGATCTTCAAAAGTGTGATGGGGTGGATGGCTCTTGAAACAAATCTGTGGTTTGTGAGCCTCTGTGGCACCTAGCACATCTACTTCTACATGATTACCCTGCAATTCACATTTAACTGCCTGTCAGAGGGTTCATCGAACCACCTTTAAGCTACTTCTCCACCATTCCAGTCTTGAATAAAATGCAGGAAAAATTAACACTTCAATCTTTCCATGTCAGCTCTGATTTGTTTTATTTTATTCTGATGATAATTTCTCCCTATGTAGGTAGGCACTCACAAAGTATTTCCACACTCTGAGAAGAAAATTGGTGATTGAAATTTCATGATAAGTTGCTGCTGCAGCGAAAACTGCCTTTCTTATAATGACTACCATCCTACTTCAAGTATCATATCTGTGGCACTCTTTCCTCTACTTTGCAATAGTAAAAAACAAGCAGTCCTTCTCTGAACTTTTTCAGTGTATCTGATGTGGATCCCACACCACACAGTAGTACTCCAGAATAGAGCAGACGTGTTGTGTAAGCAGTCTCTTTAGTAGACCTGTTAAGTTTCTAAGTGTTCTGTCAATAAATTGCAGTCTTTGGTTTGCTTTCCACATGACATGATCTGTGTGATTGTTCCAATTTAAGTTATTCGTAATTGTATTCCCTAAGTATTTAGTTGAGTTTACAGCCTTTACCTTTGTGTAATTTATCATGTAACAGAAATGTAGTGAGTTCTTTTTAGTGCTCATGTGGATGACGTCACAATTTTCATGATTTAGACTTAGTTGCCACTTTTTGCTCTATGCAGATATCTTGTCTAAATCATTTTACACTTCATTTTGATCGTCTGATGACTTTACATAGTGGTAAATGACAGCAATGCACACAATCTAATAGAACTACTCAAGATTGTCTCCAAAATTTTTTATGTAGGTCAGGAACAACAGAGGACCTTGGGGAATGCCAGATATTACTTCCGTTTTACTTGATAACTTTCCATCAATTATTACAAATTCTGACCTTTCTGACAAGAAATCACAAATCCAGTCACACAACCAAGACAACTTTCTATAGACACACGATTTAATTAGAAGTCCCTCGTGAGGAGTAGTGTTGGAAGCCAGTCCCTCATGAGGATGTTTCAAAAGCCTTCTGGAAATCAAAACATATAGAAACAATTTGATATCTCCTGTTGGTAGCATTCATTACTTTGTGAGAATAAAGAGCTAGTTGTGTTTCAGAAAAACAAGATTTACTGAATCCGTGTTGACTATTTCTCAATAAATCGTTTTTTTCAAGATGATTCACAATGTTTGAACACTGTATTATCAAGTGGAGTGCGCAACATAGTGGACCACATGGCCAAATCAGAACGGAATTTTCAAATGGTGAATTGCATAAATAGGATGACAGAAGAAATTACAAAAACACCATAAACAGCAGTCTACATTGTAGAAGGTGCACAATGCAACAGTAGTAGTTTAAGATGACTGAATGTTTTGTGACAAAGTGCTGCAGTATAACTGTTGAATGAAACAGTCATATTTCTGGTGTGTGGAATAAAGGGTGATGATTCAATCTGAATTGTGTTAGAGCTGTTCTTTATGTGTGTGGCCAAAATGTTACAATTAAACTATTAAAAAATACCCATCATGAATGCAACTGGAGGTAATGTTAAATGCAGTGACATGCCTTCTTCAGGACATTGACGAAAAAATAGAAGAAAGATCAAGAGGAAAAAGAGGCCTGATGCTAGGAAGAATCTGAAAAATGTTTGGAACTAATGTTACGCAAGCCACTAGAAGATACAGATAAATGTGAGGCTTTAGAAACTGACAGTCAAGTAGGAACTTCTGAACTGGATAGAGAGCTACAAAAACAAGACCAAACTGAAGCACCAGCAGATACAAAGTGAACAAATCCACATGAGCACAGATTTAAGTCAGCAACATTGTTTAAAAGAAAACAGTATATACAAGCAGAGGATGATAGTCTAACCAAAGTAGAGGAAGAAATGTATACTATGAAGATCTTATTAGCACCAAATTCATGTGTGGATGGCATATTAGGTACAGGCTGGATATGGAATATAGAGTAGAGATCAGTTTTAGTGACAATGCCGAAAGTATTGAGGGGGCAAAAGAGAACATATGCTTAGGTATAAAGAGAAGAAAACTATAGAGAACACAGAAGCATTTATAAGAATGTATTGCACTATGCTAGGAAAGGGCCAGGGGAACCAGGAACAAATGGATTGTGTGTCATACTGCAGCACCTAGAAGAGGAAGAAATACCCACTGAGGAAGAGGAAACTGCCCAGAAAATCACAGAGAGCAATACCAAAACCAAATACCATAACAGGAAAATGAACAGAGAAAAGGTATGGTGAGGAAGGAAGTGAAGATGAAATGGGAAAGCCAAGTGAGATGGAGTACTTAGTTATTTCATAACCTTGACACAGGTGCAGTGAGAGAAGAAATCAAATACATGAGGAAGAACAGTAGAAAGAAGAAGAAAGACAGACTGCAAGCTTAATAGTCCTGCAGAGACAGCCGGGATACAGTTGTATGTCAAAAAACACTTTACAAGTATAACTTAGTTTCCCACTGTTCAAAATGCTTTCCCTGAGCTGACACATAGATGCTGATTGTTTTTCTTCAAGTTTACAGTGTGTCAGGTGTCAACAGAAACAGGAAATTCAGACACCAGCACAGCTCTGGGCAGCCAACCTCACCATCACTGGAGTCACAATTTTCTATGGTTTTGGTATCACTCTCTGTGATTTTCTGGACACTTTCCTCTTCTTCATTCAGATTTTCTTTTTCTTCTGGATGCTGTTTCAAATTGCAGTGACACGTAATCCATTTGTGCCTGCTTCCCCTGGTCATCTACTGCATTGCAAAATGTTCTCATAGGTGCTTCTGTGTTCTCTATAGTTTTATTTTCTTTGTTGTTGCTGTTGTTGTGGTCTTCAGTCCTGAGACTGGTTTGATGCAGCTCTCCATGCTACTCTATCCTGTGCAAGCTTCTTCATCTCCCAGTACCTACTGCAACCTACATCCTTCTGAATCTGCTTGGTGTATTCATCTCTTGGTCTCCCTCTGTGATTTTTACCTTCTACGCTGCCCTCCAATACTAAATTGGTGATCCCTTGATGCCTCTGAACATGTCCTACCAACCGATCCCTTCTTCTAGTCAAGTTGTACCACAAACTTCTCTTCTCCCCAATCCTATTCAACACCTCCTCATTAGTTATGTGATCTACCCATCTAATCTTCAGCATTCATCTGTAGCACCACATTTTGAAAGCTCCTATTCTCTTCTTATCTAAACTACACTCCTGGAAATTGAAATAAGAACACCGTGAATTCATTGTCCCAGGAAGGGGAAACTTTATTGACACATTCCTGGGGTCAGATACATCACATGATCACACTGACAGAACCACAGGCACATAGACACAGGCAACAGAGCATGCACAATGTCGGCACTAGTACAGTGTATATCTACATTTCGCAGCAATGCAGGCTGCTATTCTCCCATGGAGACGATCGTAGAGATGCTGGATGTAGTCCTGTGGAACGGCTTGCCATGCCATTTCCACCTGGCGCCTCAGTTGGACCAGCGTTCGTGCTGGACGTGCAGACCGCGTGAGACGACGCTTCATCCAGTCCCAAACATGCTCAATGGGCGACAGATCCGGAGATCTTGCTGGCCAGGGTAGTTGACTTACACCTTCTAGAGCACGTTGGGTGGCACGGGATACATGCGGACGTGCATTGTCCTGTTGGAACAGCAACTTCCCTTGCCGGTCTAGGAATGGTAGAACGATGGGTTCGATGACGGTTTGGATGTACCGTGTACTATTCAGTGTCCCCTCGACGATCACCAGTGGTGTACGGCCAGTGTAGGAGATCGCTCCCCACACCATGATGCCGGGTGTTGGCCCTGTGTGCCTTGGTCGTATGCAGTCCTGATTGTGGCGCTCACCTGCACGGCGCCAAACACGCATACGACCATCATTGGCACCAAGGCAGAAGCGACTCTCATCGCTGAAGACGACACGTCTCCATTCGTCCCTCCATTCACGCCTGTCGCGACACCACTGCAGGCGGGCTGCACGATGTTGGGGCGTGAGCGGAAGACGGCCTAACGGTGTGCGGGACCGTAGCCCAGCTTCATGGAGACGGTTGCGAATGGTCCTCGCCGATACCCCAGGAGCAACAGTGTCCCTAATTTGCTGGGAAGTGGCGGTGCGGTCCCCTACGGCACTGCGTAGGATCCTACGGTCTTGGCGTGCATCCGTGCGTCGCTGCGGTCTGGTCCCAGGTCGACGGGCACGTGCACCTTCCGCCGACCACTGGCGACAACATCGATGTACTGTGGAGACCTCACGCCCCACGTGTTGAGCAATTCGGCGGTACGTCCACCCGGCCTCCCGCATGCCCACTATACGCCCTCGCTCAAAGTCCGTCAACTGCACATACGGTTCACGTCCACGCTGTCGCGGCATGCTACCAGTGTTAAAGACTGCGATGGAGCTCCGTATGCCACGGCAAACTGGCTGACACTGACGGCGGCGGTGCACAAATGGTGCGCAGCTAGCGCCATTCGACGGCCAACACCGCGGTTCCTGGTGTGTCCGCTGTGCCGTGCGTGTGATCATTGCTTGTACAGCCCTCTCGCAGTGTCCGGAGCAAGTATGGTGGGTCTGACATACCGGTGTCAATGTGTTCTTTTTTCCATTTCCAGGAGTGTATTTATCGTCCATGTTTCACTTCCATACATGGCTACACTCCATACAAATACTTTCACAGACGACTTCCTGACGCTTAAATCTATACTCGATGTTAACAAATTTCTCTTCTTCAGAAACGCTTTCCTTGCCATTGCCAGTCTACATTTTATATCCTCTCTACTTCGACCATCATCAGTTATTTTGCTCCCCAAATAGCAAAACTCCTTTACTACTTTAAGTGTCTCATTTCCTAATCTAATTCCCTCAGCATCACCCAACTTAATTCGACTACATTCCATTATCCTCGTTTTGCTTTTGTTGATTTTCATCTTATATCCTCCCTTCAAGACACTATCCATTCCGTTCAACTGCTCTTCCAAGTCCTTTGCTGTCTCTGACAGAATTACAATGTCATCGACGAACCTCAAAGTTTTTATTTCTTCTCCATGGATTTTAACACCTACTCCGAATTTTTCTTTTGTTTCCTTCACTGCTTGCTCGATATACAGATTGAATAACATCGGGGAGAGGCTACAACCCTGTCTCACTCCCTTCCCAACCACTGCTTCCCTTTCATGCCCCTCAACTCTTATAACTGCGATTTGGTTTCTATACAAATTGTAAATAGCCTTTCGCTCCCTATATTTTACCCCTGCCACCTTCAAAATTTGAAAGAGAGTATTCCAGTCAACATTGTCAAACGCTTTCTCTAAGTCTACAAATGTTAGCAACGTAGATTTGCCTTTCCTTAATCTAGCTTCTAGGATAAGCCGTAGGGTCAGTATTGCCTCATGTGTGCCAATATTTCTCTGGAACCCAAACTGATCTTCCCCAAGGCCGGCTTCTACTATTTTCTTTAAAAGTAAGCAAATGCTCTCTTATTTTGCCCCAATCCTTGAGATGTTGCAGCTGCTGCTAACATCCAGTGTGGGGAGGGAGTGTCGACCTCCAGGGCTTGTGTCCCACTAACTGCTATTATTTGTTGACCAGACCAAACTATGAGGGTCACTCCAAAAGAAATGCACACTATTTTTTTTTAAATCCATCTTTTATTCTAGATGTTTGAAAGTTTTACAGTGTGTAAATACATCCTTTAGGAAAAATATTTTCATTTCTCCCCACAATTTCCATCCCTCTCAACTGCCTTACGGCATCTTGGAACCAGCACCTGCATACCTACACGGTAAAATTCTGGACCAACCTGTTGGAGCCACTGTTTGGCAGCGAGCACAATGGAGTCACCATCTTCAAACCTTGTTCCACGGAGAGAGTCTTTCAGTTTCCCAAAGAGATGATAGTCACATGGAGCCAAGTCTGGACTGTAAGATGGGTGTTTCAGTGTTGTCCATCTGAGTTTTGTGATTGCTTCCATAGTTTTTTGACTGACATGTGGTCGTGCATTGTTGTGCAACAGCAAAACATCCTGCTTTTGCCGATGTGGTCGAACATGACTCAGTCGAGCTTGAAGTTTCTTCAGTGTCATCACATATACATCAGAATTTATGGTGTTTCCACGTGTCATGATGTCCACAAGCAAGAGTTCTTCGGAATCGAAAAACACTGTAGCCATAACTTTTCCAGCAGAAGGTGTGGTTTTGATTTTTTTTTTCTTGGGTGAATTTTCATGATGCCACTCCATTGATTGCCTCTTCGTCTCTGGTGAAAAATGATGGAGCGATGTTTCATCACCTGTCACAATTCTTCCAAGAAATTCATCTCCACCATTCTCGTACTGTTCCAAAAGTTCTCTGCATGCCATTTTTCTTGTTTCTTTGTGAGCCACTGTCAACATCCTGGGAACCCACCTGGCACAAACCTTTTTTAACGCCAACACTTTCAGTATTCTGTAAACACTTCCTTCCCCTATCCCATCGTAGTGTGACAGTTCGTTCACTGTGATGTGTCTGTCAGCAGTCACCAATTCGTTAACTCTCTGCACATTGTCGGGAGTGTGTGCAGTACGAGGCCTTCCGCTGCGAGGACAATCCTCAATATTGCCGTGCCATCACATAACCTGCTTGCCCACCGACTAACTGTACTGCGATCAACAGCAGCATCTCCATACACCTTTTTCAACCTCTTGTGGATGTTTCCCACTGTCTCGTTTTCACAGCACAAGAATTCTATGACAACACGTTGCTTCTGACGAACGTCAAGTGTAGCAACCATCTTGAAGACATGCTGTGACGGCGCTACTCACGGGAACAGGTTGAACTAAGTTTGAAAACAAGTGGGAAGGATGTATCTACACACTGTAAAACTTTCACACATGCAGAATGAAAAGTGTATTTTTACAAAAATAGTGTGCATTTCTTTTGGAGTGACCCTCGTAAATGTGCCAACATGCAGATGGTGCACGGGTTGTTTCCGCCATACCATGACAGACAGTGAGCAGCATTCCAACAATGCCTCTAATATAAGTCAGTACAGCAAAAAACCAGTCCACAGTTACAAATGTCACCTTTTTTATTCACTCGATGACTAGTTTTGGGCTGAGACCCATTTTCAAATCATCGTAATATAGTTGAGTTTTAAAATGGGTTGTGGCCCAAAACCAATCATCAAGTGAATAAAAAAAAGTGAAATTTGCAGCTTTGGACTGGTTTTTTGTTGTACTGATTAAAAGAAGTTGCTGACCCACAGCTACTCCAGCATGCTGGAAGTTTGTAAATAGAAATGGCGTTCAAAAAGTTTTGCACACTCATCTCCAATTTTTTTTGTAGAAGGAGAATGAAATTTTTTTTGTGAACGTACTGGGAACATTTAGCTACACATTGAGCCTACTCAGTGTAGCCTCCATCAGCTGTGACGCATCTGGCCCAACATTCTGTCCATGATTGAAATGCAGTTTGGTAAAATTCTGGGAATTGACTTTTACACCATCGCTTGACACAGGAAATAAGGTCTTTCTCACTATACCATATTTTACCGTGCAGATGGGCCTTCAGATGACCAAAGAGGTAAACATCAGACGGAGCCAAGTCAGGACTGTAGGGAGGATGAGGAACAATTTTCCAACCCATTTTCCAGATTTTCTCCTGCGTCATAAGGGGTGTATGGGGTCTGGCATTGCCCTGGTGTAGTCTGATGAGCTGACCCTGAAACTGTGGTCTGTGGGTCTTGATGGTATGCCGTGTCATAAAACATCTGTCATTTTGGATGATTTGATCAGTAGTCTCCTTATTCACATCACTCACTGCCGTCGATGGTCTACCGCATCGTGGATTGTCCAGTAGAGAGAAATCACCTTCTCTAAACCTCTGCAACCACCACTGGATACTGCTGCGATCCACTGTGTCCTCCCCATAAACAGGAAGCAACTTCTTGTGAATCAATGTGGCAGAGTCATCGCCAGTCTTGAAGAGGAACTCCATCACCGACCGTTGTCGCAACCTGACATTTACTTCACCTGTAAATAAAAGAAAATACTTTTATATACCAACTTATAGCTAAATATTCCAAAATATTTCGTTCTCCTCCTGCAAAAAATAAAAAACTTTGAGACAAGTGTGCAAAACTTTTTGAACACCCTTGTAACAATGACACTCACGTCCACAGCTCGTGGTCTAGTGGCTAACGTTGCTGCCTTTAGATCATAGGGTCCCGGGTTTGATTCCCGGCCAAGTTGGGAGATTTTCTCTGCCTGGGGACTGGGTGTTTGTGTTCTCATCATTTCATCATCACCATTCGTGACCATGGCTAGAGTGGACTGTGTAAGAAAATTGGACTGTGTAAAAATTGGTACTTCGTACGGGGCACTGGTGATTGTGCAGTTGAATGCTTCACAAACCAACCACCCCCATCATCATCATCATCATCATCATCATCATCATCATCAACAACAACAACAACAACACTCACAGTGGTGTACTTCAGAGTGTTCTGGCAAATTGTTGTTTCCATTTCGTATGCAGTACTTCAATGAGCAATTTGGACGTCCTCTTCAGGTGACGCAAATTTTGCTGCTACACTTATGAACCAAGACATTATGACCACCTGCTTAATAGCTTTCTTTTCTGTCTTCGGAGTGAAGTATATCTCTGATTCTGGTATTCAACTGTTTGTTGGTAGGTTTGTGGAGGTATGTAGCACAAGATATCTAAATATCTATCGACAGGTCATGTAATTAGTATAAATAACAGGCCACCCAAAGTGACCCAGATGGGTTCCATAGGATTATCCCGTCCTTCAACGAGTACACACAGAATTTGTATACATTTCTATCTCCCATATGTATGAATATGGCTGACATTACTTATGAAAAGCTTCAGTCATTATCTTTCACAGCAGATTCAACACCCCCGAGAAGGGATGAAGGAATACTGTTGGAATTTTGTCATTATCTAACTGGAAATCACCATGTAATCCCACTGATACTGTTTACTGATGAAGCCACTTTCACTCATGACAATAAAAATAACCAATATAGCAAAAACCCAGTCCAAAATTGCAAATTTTACTTTTTTTATTAACTTGATGACTAGTTTCAGGCTGAGACACATTCTCAAATCATCATAACGTAGTCAAAAATGGTATTTCCAGAGACGTGAAAACCATGTCAAAAATGTGCAGAATTACCTATATGCACTGTAACTGTTTGTTGCACATTGACATTGTTTTCGCATCCTCAGAAATATCATTTTTGAGTATTTTAAATGAGCTGAAAATTGCTCTCAGCCCAAAACTCGAGTGGATAAAAACATAAAATTTGCAACTTTGAACATTTTTTTTTTTTCTACTAATTAACAGAAGTTGTTGACCCACAGCTACTCCAGCATGCTAGAAGTTTTTCAGTGTGTGTGTGACTGCAAGTCTGCAACAAGGGAGCCTTCCATATATTGTGCTTGCCTGTGAATGTTACTACTATTTTTTGTGGACCGATTCAAACTAAAGACTGAGGTGACTGATAATATGGCTGTTATGCAGTTCAGTCATTAAGTGATCGATGTCTTATGTCCAGTTGTGTATGGTTTGGTGGTTAGTATTTCATTGTTTTTGTCTATTTTGTGTGTGTAGAAATCAGAGGACCCTTAGTCACTTGAGTACAATGAGTTTTGGTTAGTAAATGTACATCTAAATTTGTGTAAGATGATATCTTAATACGAAGCAATTAATGAGTTGTGTGTGGTGTTGTTAAACAGAGCATCTGCAAAGTTAGTTTAAGTTACTAGTTATTTGAGACTAATTTCATTGCTTGCAAGTTGTTTTGCATGTTCTTGATTTTGGTGTTTTTCAATTTTTTTTTTTTTTTTTTTTTTTTTTTTTTTTTTTTTTTTTTTTTTTTGCCAAATTTGAAAAAGAAGCTGGCAGGGGGATGTGAGGTATATGCATCTCAGTTTTATTTTATCAATGCAGGGAGACAGAAACAGCAGTGGTCTTAGCTCACTGTTGCCTGCACCAAAAATGTGTTTATTGCACATTTTGGTTCCCTGTGATTTTAGTAAAATCAACTGGTACCATTAAGAAGTAGTAGGAGACCCTTTCCTAGTTCCTTGTGAGACACTATTTCTTCATGCTCTACCAACCCAAATATTCTGTCTATTGCCCTACAGAGCTTTGTATTGGAAGATGAGATGTGGTGGGGTTTCATCCTCCTCACCACATAGCAAACACTTAGGGGCTTCTTCATCTACATTCATCATGTGTAGGCGTTTCTTAAGAAGTTCCCTGAGTGAGTCATGAGCTCTACCATGAGTTTAATCTGTTTCTTCTTCAAGCTAGGATTACAGGACTTTGCAATCATTACCTTGCCATGTTTTTGATTTTTTAAAAATCATATTCCAGTATTCTGCATGCTGCCGCATGATCTAGCTACATAGTTTTGCATTACCTTCACCCTAGTGATAATTAGGACAGGTGCCAGTCCAATAAATGGCATCATTACATCTGTGCTGGCCAGTCTGTCAGCTGTTCATTGCTGTTAATTCCTGAGTGACCTTCGACAACCTTGCCCTCCTGGAGGCGGCTATACAACAAGCTTTCCTCCGCCGTCATCACCTTCTAGGTGTATTTTTCGTCATCGAGAAGGCCTACGATACCACTTGGAGGCGTCTCGTCCTGGAACAGCTTCACGAATGGGGTTTTCGTGGTTGTCTTCCTCTTTTTATTCAGTCTTTCCTCTCGCCACGATATTTTAGATACCGAATTGGTGACGTCCTGTCTGATCGCTTTGAGCAGGAGAATGGTGTCCCTCAGGGTAGCGTTTTAAGTGTGACTCTCTTTGCCATCGCTATTAATAGCATTACGTCCATAGTGAAAAGTCCTGTCCAGTGTTCTTTGTTTGTGGATGATTTCTCTTTGTTTTGCTCTTCTTCAAGCCTTGCAACGACAACTCGTCAGTTGCAACTTACGATTAGGCGTTTGGATGACTGGGCGCAGAAGAGTGGTTTTCAGTTTTCCACCGAGAAGTCTGTCTGTGTTCTTTTTAACTGTTCTCATTCGATTTTAACCTTTCCTGAGTTGCGGTTGAGGGACACTAGTCTTACTTTTAAAGACACGGTGAGATTTCTGGGGCCCATTTTTGACTCAAGGCTCACGTGGTTACCTCATCTTAAAGACTTGAAACGGCGGTCGCTTCAGGTTTTAAGTATTTTAAAATGTCTTAGCCACAGTACATGGGGAGCTGACAGGACTTGTATGCTCCAGTTTTACAGGGCGTTTGTGCGATCTCGGCTCGATTATGGGTGCACGGTGTATGGGTCTGCGAGGCCTTCTTACTTAAAGATTTTGGACGTTGTCCACCATGAAGGGCTTCGGCTGGCCACTGGGGCATTCCAAACTAGCCCCATACCAAGCCTCTGTGCAGAGGCTGGTGAATCGCCACTTCATATGCGGCGACGGCTACTTACAGTGCGCCAGGCATATAAAACTTTGTCCACACCATACACCCCTGCATGTCATACCGTTGCTCAGCCTCCTCTGGCACGTTTGTTTCATAACCGGCAACGTGCGACGCAGCCCTATGGGATTCGCGCACAGGATTGCCTCGGTGCGATGTCTATGGCTGGTCTTCGTGTTTTACGTCGCGGTTGGAGCAGATCTCCACCTTGGCTCCTCCGGAGACCCAAACTTATTTTCGATTTGACTAATTTTCAGAAAGATGGCACACCAGATTTTACGTTCCAATCTCTGTTTTTTAACATTTTAGATGTGCATCACGGTTTCACTGTTGTTTATACTGATGGCTCCAAACAGGAGAATTTCCTTGGCTGTTCTGTGGTGTTCCCTGATCATGTTACCCGGATTCACCTCCCTGCTGAATATACCGTTTTCGCAGCGGAGCTCCACGCGATCCTGAAGGCACTGGAGCAGATGCATCGTGTTCGGGGCGATCGATTTCTTCTCTGCTCTGATTCTCTTAGTGCCTTACAAGCACTGCAGAACCTCTACCCGACTGAGGAGATGGTCCAGCTGATACATGACCAACTGTACTTGCTCCAACGGCGAGGTAAAGAGGTATCCTTCTGCTGGGTGCCTGGTCATGTCGGCATATGGGGCAATGAACAGGCCAATCGGGCTGCCAAGGAAGCCTGCAGAGAGCAGGATGTGGTCCAGTGTCCTATCCCCTTGCAGTCAGTAATCGCTGCACTCCACAGGAAGTGCATGGAGATGTGGGAGGACGAATGGCTGGCGGTGACGGCCAATAAACTGCGGTCGGTAAAGTCAACCACTCGGCCGTGGCGTTCCTCCTGCCGGCTGCTCAGGCGGGAAGAGGTGGTCCTCACACGTCTTCGGATCGGGCACTGTCCTCTGACGCATAGCTATTTGTTACGGCGGGAGGATCCTCCGTTTTGTGATGCTTGTGGTGTGCCAATCTCTGTCCGGCACATTTTAACAGACTGCATTTTATACCTTGATGCAAGGGCAGAAGCACAAGTTGATGGGGATCTGCCTTGTGTTTTAGCTAACGATGAGACGTGTGTGTCTAGGGTTTTTAAGTTTTGTGATGTGTCTGGACTCTGCCCTAAACTTGTAGGCTGGGGGTTTTAGTGTATTGCAGAGTGGCTGACTCCTCCCCTTTTTCCTTGCGGTCAGCCAGCCACTTCCATCTGCTACATTGTTTTAGCTCCCTCTACCTTTTTCTTCCTGTGTTCTCCAAGTTTTACTGCTGACGCCCTGCTTCATCCCACGCTTCGGTGTGGGTGAGCACATATTTTTCAATGATTGTTCCCCGTGTTTTATGTTCCGTTTTATGTAAATGTTCTGAGTTTTTTTTTCTTGACACCCGTCTCACTATGATACTGAACGGGCGCTGAAGACCTTGCTGTCGTGCGCCCACCAAACCCTTCTACTACTACTACTCCTGAGTGACCAGGGACCCACAACAGATGTGTCCCATTGCTTTCCCCTAGTCTGTCAAGGGATTCATGACATTTTGCTACAGTACTTGATCTCATTGCAGGGGTTAATAGAGATTTCAGATCTGCTTGCCTGTCTCAATAAAAATGCCAGGTGATTTTTTTCCTACCATGTACAAATTCTAGGGATTGATCGATGAGAGGATACAGAACAAAAAAGGCCTAACGAGCGTATGTCTGGAAATGCATGGTTTCCATACTAGAGACCATTTATTCGATCATACATTGTTAGAGAGACTGCGGTCTAGTACACGCTGCACCATGCAACCACTGTTACAGTATATATTGAAAATGGATTCCATGTGCTTCAACACATGTGAATGTGTCGTAGCATGTTCTGTCCTACATGTTTGCATCAGCCAGGCTGCATCCAGACAGTGTCAAAGGCAGCGTGAATATGCTGCTCCAGTGTCTCCACATCTGGAATGGGCCATGCATATGCGATACATTTTAGATGGCCCCATAACCAGAAATTGCAAGGGTTGTGATCTGGTGAATGAGCAGGCTATGCAACTGGACCCCCTTGTCTGATCTGTCGATTGGGGAAGACACCTTTGACATCCACCTTGACCTCTGCTCGCTCCCGAAGGAGGTTACCCCCGGTTCAGTCTACCACTCCCGTTTCATCGAACTTCGTTCGAAGTTCATTAATATGACCTTCATTTATACAGATGGCTCTAAGACCAATGACGGGGTTGGATGCTCCTTTCTTGTCGGGGCACAAAGTTTCAAATACCGGCTCCATGGCCTTTGTTCGGTCTTCACAGCTGAGCTCTTTGCCCTCTACCAGGCTGTCCTTTACATCTGCCGCCACCGACATTCTGCATATGTCATCTGCTCCGATTCCCTGAGTGCTATCCAGAGCCTCAGTGATCCGTACCCGGTTCACCCTTTTGTGCACCGGATCCAACGCTCTCTTCAGCAGCTGGTGGACGTTGGTTCTCCGGTTAGCTTTATGTGGGTTCCTGGCCATGTCGGTATCCCTGGGAACGAAGCTGCAGATGCCGCGGCCAAGGCTGCGGTCCTCCAGCCTCGGACAGCATCTTGTTGTGTCCCTTCGTCAGATTGTAGCAGGGTAATTTGTCGGCGCATTTTGTCGCAGTGGCATGCCGATTGGGCTGCACTTACAGACAACAAACTTCGGGCCCTGAAACCTCTTCCCGTGGCTTGGACGTCCTCCTCACGCCCTTCTCGGCAGGAGGAGGTAGTTTTGGCCCGGTTACGAATTGGCCACTGCCGGTTCAGCCATCGCCATCTGCTGACGGTTGCGCCGGCGCCGTTCTGCCCCTGTGGGCAATTGCTGACGGTCTACCATATTTTAACGGTCTGTCCGGATTTTAACACCCTGCGTCTTGATCTTGGCCTGCCATGTACTGTAGAAGACATTTTAGCGGATGACCCACGAGCAGCTGCTCGCGTTCTTCATTTTATCAATTTGACGACCCTTTCAAAGGACATTTGATTCTGCTGTTTTCCTTTTTTAATCCTCTGCCTGTCAGTCTGTCTTTTATCGTGTTTTCCGTTTCGTTGCTGTTTTAAACTTGACTCGCGGTGCATTCCTCACGTAGTCTGGGCGCTAATGACCATTGAAGTTGTGCGCCCTAAAACCACAAAAAAAAAAAAACCACCTTTGACATGAATCTGAATGTTAACAGTGAAGTGGGCTGGAACAACATCATGTAGCAGCGACATAACCCTTCGAATTGTCAACGGTACTTCTTCCAGCAGAGGAGGCAAAATCACCCACAAGAAACGCTGATAGTTGTGACCTGTTAGGTGATGTGGAAGGGAGACTGGTCCCAAAATATGGCTGCCAGTTATCCCGGCCCATACTTCCAGCTACACCGATGCTGAAGATTCACTGTCACCATACCATGGGGGTTCTGCCTACTATCTAGCAGATGACTGGCTGCATGGTATAGCGCATCTTAGACCACAGTCTCTGTAACAAAGTGTGACTGAATAAATGGTCTCTAGCATGGAAACCATTCATTTCTGCATATAAGTTCGTTAGACCACATTATTCCATATCCTGTCATTGATCAATTCCTAGAGTTTGTATATGTTGGAGAAAATAACCCTGTGGATGCTAAAATCTTTGTAGCAGCTTTGCAAATTCTCCTTCATGCAAGCTTTGATAGTAGATACACTATCTGATAAAAAATATCCGGACACCTGGCTGAAAATGACTTACAAATTCATGGCACCCTCCATCAGTAATGCTGGAATTCACTATGGTATTGGCCCAAACTTAGCCTTGATGACAGCTTCCACTCTCACAGGCAAAAGTTCCATCAGGTGCTGGAAGGTTTCTTGGGGAATGGCAGCCCATTCTTCACGGAATGCCGCACTGAGGAGAGGTATCAATGTCAGTCGGTGAGGCCTGGCATGAAGTCGGCGTTCCAAAACATTCCAAAGGTGTTCTATAGGATAAGATTCAGGTCAGGGCTCTGTGCAGGCCAATCCATTACAGGGATGTTATTGTCATGTAACCACTCCGCCACAGGAAGTGCATTGTGAACAGGTGCTCGATTGTGTTGAAAGATGCAGTTGCCATCCCCGAATTGCACTTCAACAGTGGGAAGCAAGAAGGTGCTCAAAACATCAATGTAGGACTGTGCTGTGATAGTGCCACGCAAAATAACAAGGGGTGCAAGCCCCATCCATGATAAACATGATTACACTATAACACTACTGCCTCTGAATTTTACTATTGGCACTACACATGCTGGCAGATGATATTCACTGGGCATTCGCCATACCCGCACTCTGCCATGGATCGCCACATTGTGTACCGCGATTCGTCACTCCACACAACGTTTTTCCGCTGTTCAATCGCCCAGTGCTTATGCTCCTTATACTAAGTGAGGCATTGTTTGGCATTTACCGGCATGATGTGTGGCTTATGAGCAACCACTCAACCATGAAATCCGTTTTCTCACCTCCTGCCTGTCATAGTACTTGCAGTGGATCCTGATGCAGTATGGAATTCCTGTGTGATGGTCTGGATAGATGTCTGCCTATTACACATTATGACCCTCCTCAACTGTCGGCGGTCTCTGTCAGTCAACAGACGAGGTCGGCCTGTATGCTTGTGCTGTATGTGTTCCTTCACATTTCCCCTTCACTATCACATCGGAAACAGTTGACCTAGGGATTTTTAGGAATGTGGAAATCACGCGTGCAGACATATGACACAAGTGACACACAATCACATGACCACATTCGTAGTATTTGAGTTCCACGTAGTGCCCCATTCTGCTCTCTCATGATCTCTAATGACTACTGAGGTTGCCGATAAGGAGTACCTGGCAGTAGGTGGCAGCACAATGCACCTGATATGAAAAATGTATGTTTTTGGCGGTATCCGGATACTTTTGATCACATAGTGTATTTCCACTTAGAATACTGTGGTCATCTTCCATAAGAGAGCCATGTTGTCCAGGTGTGTTTTGATACGGGTTTATATATCACATTTAATGAACAGAGATATGGAAAAAGATGTATATACAAAATTTCAACAACGTTTGAAGTGAATAATTTTGGTTTGGGATCTCTCCATATCCTACATGTAAAATTGTCTAATTTGATATGATATGTTGGATTATTTTTCCATATTATACCTTCTGTATATTCTACCCTTGCAGACATGGTGTTTTACATATATGAATACAAGTCACAGATGTATATTAATATGACCTTAGAAATAACAAAAGGCATAGTATAGACTCTCTGACCTGTCAGTTCCATGTTTACACTATGTGACGGTTATGTCAGATGTGTCGACAAATTGTCGCTTCCTATGATACGACAGCAGTAACATACACAGCAACCTTTATACTCTGAGCTAGGACTGAATTCATATCGTATCATATTAACATAGACATGGTTGTAATTGGGTTCTAGGTATCCACATAGTTATTTGCTTTCTTGATGCACATCAAAGTGAACACCACAAAGAATTTATAACTTACGTGCATGTCATTGATATAAAGATCCGTAATGTAAGCAGACTTATGTATCTGCTGTTATATATACAGTTGCCATGTTGGAGAAATTGATGTACATAGTTGTTTGTTCCTCTGTATCAGATGCCACGGATGATGATGGGTTGTACACCTGGAAACCGGTTTGGCTAATAAACATTTTAAGTGCAGCTCATGGTGTTTAGAAGATTTTCATAATCAAATATCTAGAAGGTGTAGAGCACCAACCATTCAGGAGTTTTGCATTGCTGTTATATCTTTGCACTAGTGTAAACTTTGAGTAATGGAGTTGAATAGAAGCTAGTGCACCGAAAGGTGGTTGTTCCCTGGAGTGGCAAGATGTAGTGAAATAATTTGGAGGTATATGAATAGCCAGAGCCTAAGTGTTTGTATTTCTGATGTGCAGAAGAGCAGTTTCCATTGTAATAAATTGTGTTCTGAACCAACTGCTGCGTATGAAGAATTAATGCATTCAGATGATTGGTATATTATTTGACTTGGTACTAGTTTGGCTTGTATGTATTTATTCCCTTGCCACTCCATTTATAGCCTTACAGTAGTCTGAAATTGTGTTCTCTGTATAATGAAGTGTTCTGGACAGAATGCTTTTGAAGTGGATGGTAGGAACTCGACTCATGTACATAACAATTTGTGTGTGTCAGATTTCTGTACACAGTATGACTCAGTTGTCCATTCAATTTACTTCAAAAAACGTCCAAAAAGGCAGCTTGTCTCCTGTTTCTACTTCCATAGTAAATTTGATGTTCAGATGTATGGAGTTTATACATCCCATGATTAAAACTTTGTTGTCCACATACCTAGAAAACCAAGTTGTGTGGATAGGGGCAGAATGTTAAGCTGGTTCATCAGAACCTACCATAAATAAGTTAGCTATACCTATAGTTCGAGAACCCAGAACCATACCTCACTTATTTCATAATACAGACATCAAAAAAGTTTTGCAGCACCCTGCTTCCCAGAACTCATGAAGATATTGTATTACAGACACAGTCCCTTCAACTGTTCAGAGATGTCACTAGACCTGCCCAAAGATGTAAACAACCTTGCATGAGCAGTGCCTACTAGATTGAAGTCGTTTACTACCCCTCTAATGGCCACGAAATGTTCATTGCAAAACAACACAGCTTCAGCCCACGTACCCCAACGAGTTACTACTGGTTTGGGAGATAAAGGCAAGTGTGGGAATTTTTCTTACTAGGTCTTGATGCGTGCAGGAACCTTTAGAAACACTTTCGTTGTGGATCAGATCAGATTAGATTAGATTAGATTAGATTAAATTAATACTTGTTCCATAGATCATGAATACGACACTTCGTAATGATGTGGAACGTGTCCTGGTTAATAAAAGATGTCTGTACAAGATATTACATTACACAAAATATTGCATGACACTAATGTTTAAGTCCCCCCCCCCCCCCCTTACTTTATATCTAAAAGTTCAGCCAATGAGTAGAAGGTGTTGTCCTCTAGAAATTCTTTTAATTTATTTTTAAATGTTAGTTGGCTATCTGTCAGGCTTTTGATGCTGTTTGGTAGGTGACCAAAGACTTTTGTGGCAGCATAATTTATCTCTTTCTGTGCCAAAGTCAGATTTAACACTGCATAGTGAAGATCATCCTTTCTCCTGGTGTTATAGCTATTACTTTTGAACTGGGTTGGATTATTAACAACAAATTTCATAAGTGAATATATATACTGTGAGGATCTCTAAATCCTTAAATAGATGTCTGCAGGATGATCTTGGATGAGCTCCAGCAATTATTCTGATTACACATTTTTGAGCAATGAGTACTTTTCTACTTAACGATGAATTACCCCAGAATATGATGCCATACGAAAGCAGTGAATGAAAGTAGGCATAGTAATCTAATTTACTGAGATTCTCATCACTAAAATTTGCAATAACCCTAATAGCATACGTAGCTGAACTCAGACGTTTCAGCAGACCATCAGTGTGTTGCTTCCAGTTTAACCTCTCATCAATGGACACACCTAAAAATTTTGGAAATTCTACCTTAGCTACAGGCTTCTGTTCAAAGTCTATATTTATTACTGGAGTTGTGCCATTTACTGTACGGAACTGTATATACTGTGTTTTATCAAAATTTGAAGAGAGTCCGTTTGCTGAGAACCACTTAATAATTTTGTGAAAAACATTTACAATTACATCACTTAGTTCTTGGTTTTTGGATGTTATTACTATACTTGTATCATCAGCAAAAAGAACTAACTTTGCATCTTCATCAATGTGGAATGGTAAGTCATTAATGTATATCAAGAACAGTAAAGGACCTAAGACCGAACCCTGTGGTACGCTGTACTTGATAGCCCCCCAGTTTGAGGAATCAGCTGTTGTTTTAACATTACATCTACCACTTATTTCAACTTTCTGCATTCTTCCAGTTAAGTATGAATTAAACCATTTGTGCACTGCCCCCCTCAAACCATAGTGATTTAGCTTATCTAAAAGAATTCCATGATTTGATTTACACAATCAAAGGCCATTGAGAGATCACAAAAAATACCAATGGGTGATGTCCGGTTATTCAGAGCATTTAATATTTGATCAGTGAAATCATATATAGCATTTTCTGTTGAAAAGCCTTTCTGAAAACCAAACTGACATTTTGTTAGTACTTTATTTTTACAAATATGGGAGGCTACTCTTTAATACATTACTTTCTCAAAAATTTTTGATAGAGCTGTCAGAAGAGAGATTGGGCGGTAGTTGTTGACATCCGACGTATCCCCCTTTTTATGCAATGGTTTTACAGTGGCATATTTCAGTCTATCAGGGAAAACACCCTGCTCCAAAGAGCCATTACATATGTGGCTGCGAATCCTACTTATCTGTGGGGAACAAGCTTTAAGTACCTTGCTGGAAATGCCATCAATTCCGTAAGAGCTTTTACTTTTCAGTGAGTTTACTGTCTTTTACTGATTTCAGAGGGAGAGGTTTATTTACATTCAGAGACATTGAACATACTTTTTCAGCAAGGCGATGTACTCCATAAGCAAAGCAAGTCACATGAATCAAATTGGCATAAAATACTCAGAGGGCTTTTCTTGCTTTGATCATGCAGGGAGCAGTATTTTAAATGAACACAGACACCCTTTCATCTGCAAAGGTTCTGGAAATATTTTTCTAATACTCTCATTCACAAACCTGGCGATCGTAGAATGATTTACTTTTTCAAATTCTTTGCAGGCCACTAAATAGGAAGATGAAGGCTCTTCTTTTAAAGCACCTACAATTAAATTTGCAATGTAAAGGCCACAAGTGTCTGTAGTTTTGTCAACTGAAATCCGGAGAATGCCATCCTTCACTTGATTGTATATTTCTTCCAGAACATTTTTGTAAATTATAGGTATGTAATTTTTACACAGTGTTGATTCATGTGGTATATTTTGATTTAAGCAATATTTGTGCAGAAAGCCTTTGAGGGTTGGGTTTGTAAGTTTGTGAAGAGGAATGTTGCTTGCAATGAATTCTTTTCATAGATCCATGGTAACAGACTTTTTTTGGTTATCTTTAGCCAAATCACTGCTACTGCAACTTGCTACTGTGAGATGTTGTTGTCATGGTCCTTTTTTCTGCATTCCTGCCATATGAAGACTTGTCTTGACATGCTGGTGTATCTCAAACTTTTTTTGTGCATGAAACGTTTTTCTTGCAAACTTGACAATGTAAAACAATTCCATCATATGTAAATGGTCCAGGATGGCCAGCTATCCACGAAATAACATTTCTTTTTCTGGGTGGCATGGCGAACAACACACTACACATCATAAACGCATTCAGCTATGTACAAGTGAAGCAGTGGTCATGCGACTAAAAGTGTGCGTAGTTTAATTGTTGCTGATGGATACAGTATGACAATGGAGGGGATTAACTGGGGTGTGGGTGCAGGAGTATTGACTGTCTGCCTGTTCCTGTTCATCTTCTGCAATGATTTGACTATGCAGTGGCCTATGGGTTAGTGATAGCACATAGTTCTAGGTCGCGGTCAATCTGTGAGACATCAAAACTAAATCGAGCTAAAGACTTCCCATCTAAATTTCTATAATATTGTAAACATAGAATGAAAATATGCATCACTAGTTTTTAGTTAAAATATGCAAGAACTGTTGAAAAGGAACCAAATATGCAAATGCATATGCAACATGGAAATGCATATAATCCAGTCTCTAATCATCAGTATCACAGAACAAGAAGTTACAGCTGCAACAGGCCACAACCTTGGCACTATCAAATCATGACACATGCTAGTAGACATTTATTCTTCTTACATATGGCATAATGTCTCTGATATCTGAGTGAGAAGTGAGACATGTGCTGCATAATTTTTCCTCCATACCTTGTGCATTTGCACTGAAATGCTAATGATGTGCATGCCCAAGCATAAATTATGCTTCATTCAAGTTTGAAATTTCTTGCATTGTGCTACAGTTTCAATGCCTAGCAGTGCTTTATGTACCTAGTGTATTACATGAATTGATTTTCCTGAAACAGTGCCTGGAAAGTCAATTAAAAGTTTGTGTTCTGGGTGTAATGCGTTATAATGTGACCATGTAATCGTACTTGGCAGCCATATTCTGCAATGCAAATTTATGTAACAGTTAATGTATCATTGTATAAATAATATTGACTTTATCTGCGTATGTATTATCCTCTGAAAGTCAGTATGATAATGCTAACATTATACGTTTATTGTATCAGTGACCATGTTAAATTCCGTGTCTTTTACATGGTGCACTATAATACTTACTGGATGAAGTACAAGTGTGTGTTGGATAACTTAATAACTATGTGCTTGGGCTTATGAGTATCTTTTTTTGTAAGAAGTCTGGTGGCTACAAGATTTTACAGCCTGAAAATTTTTTCGATTCTACCATGAACTGTTTTTACTGTGTTCAATTTGAATAAAATCTTAAATTGTAATGTTACAACAGTTCAGTTTGTATTATGATACGTTATATGTTAGTTTTGTGTGTGTGTGTGTGTAATACAGACACAGAAATAGGCCAATCTTGCACACATGAATTTCAAACCTACTTCTTACAAACATTTAAAGTGTGATATACCCTGTGATACATGTACAAAGTTGTATGTAATTGAAACATTGAGTGCCATTTCAGTTACATTTCCACATTTGATAATTTCCTACCATAAATTAGGTAATTTGTGACTGAGTGTGTAAAGTAGCCAATATTGATATATAGAACCACGGTTCTGATGTATATTATCTTTGTTTTTTAAAGGACCAGCTTCACTCCATACCACTAACTGTATATTACACCTACTTTTCAATAAGGGATGCTAGGTATATATTGTTTCAAATTTTAAGCTGTTTACCTGTATTAAGCAAAGGAAAATCCAAGATGGCACAATGACAATATTACACAACAACTCACAATATAGAGGGGACACATGAGTTGCAGACAGGCACAACAGAAAGACTACTGTGCATTTGACCTTTCACCTAAAAGGCCTTCTAAGACATAAAACACACATTCACATATGCACAACTCTTACACACATGACCACTGTCTCTGGCCACTGAGGCCAGACTGAATGCAGTAACTGTGCGTAATGGGAGAAGCAATTTGTTGGATGGTGGGGGTAAGGAGGAGGCTGTGGTAGGGAGAGGGAGATAGGAAAGAATAGCAGAGTAGGGGTGGGCAAAGTTGCAGTGCTGCTTGCGGAAGCATGCAGAGACAATGTGGGGGGGGGGGGGGGGGGGGAGGGTAGGGTTGCTAGCTGCAGTCAGGACATTATAAGGATGGTGGGGGGGGGGGGAGGAGCAGAAAAGGAGAGAATTAAAAAGACTGTCAATGCATTAGTGGAACAGTGGGCTGTTAGTGCTGGAGTTGAAACAGGAAAAGGGATTGATAGTTGAAGGACAATGACTAATGAAGCTTAAGAGCAGGAGGGTTATGGGAATGTAGGATATATTGTATGAAGAGTTCTCACCTGCACAGTTCAGAGAAGCTGGTGTTGGTAGGATGTATCCAGATGGCGCAGGCTGTGAAGCAGCCGTTAAAATGAAGAATGTTGTGTTGGGTGCCATGCTCAGCAACTGGCTTGTCCAGCGGTCTCTCAGCTAAAGTTTAGCGGCGGCCATTTGTGCGGACAGACAGCGTGTCAGTTTTCATTCCCACATAGAACACAGCTTCGTGGCTGGCAGCTTAGCTTGTAGATCGCATGACTGGTTTCACAGGTAGCCATACATTTGATGGGATAGATGATGAATGTGGACAAACTGGAGTAGGTGATGGTGGTGGGAGGATGTGTGGAACAGGTCTTGCATTTAGGCATTTTTGGGGATATGAGCCATGAAGCAGGGGGTTGGGAGCAGGGGTGGAGCATTGGCAGGCAGGGATATTGTGTAAATTCGGGGGGGGGGGGGGGGGAGGGCAGTGAAATACACTGTGTGAGAGGGATGGAAGGGATAGTGGGTAGGATAGTCCTCATTTTAGGGCACAATGAGAGGTAGTTGAAACCCTGGCAGAGAATGTGATTCAGTTGCTCCAGTCCTGAGGTGTTACTGAGTCACAATGGGAAAAATCCTTTGTGGCCAGACAGTGGGAATGCTGGGTGACTGGAGAGATAAGGCACAGGAGATTTATTTCTGTACAAGCTTGGGAAGGTAATTTCAACCTGTGAAGGCCTCAGAGAGGTCCTTGGTATATTTTGAGATGGACTGCTCATCACTAAAGATGCTAAAGGTGGCTATTCTGTATGGAAGTCACTTCCTGATATGGAGTGAGTGGCAGCTGTTGAAGTGGATGTATTGCGGGTGGTCGTTAGGTCTGATATGGACAGAGGTACTGATGTAACCATCAAGGTGGAAGTCAACATTGAGGATGGTGGCTTGTTGGAGCAGTCGAAGCAAATGGGGGAGGTTCTGGATGAATGTGGATAATGTGTGCTCACCCTTGGTCCAGATCACAAATATGTCATCAATGAATTTGAACCAGGGAGGGTCTTTGGGGTTCTATGTGATTATGAAGGAATCTTCTAGATGGTCCAGGAATAGTTTGGCATTGGATGGTGCCATACAAGTGTCCATTGCCTTACCATGGATTTGTTTGTAGGTGATGCCTTCAAAGTTGGAGTAATTGTGGGTGAGAATATAATTGGTTATTGTGACCAGGAAGGAGGTTGCAGGTTTGGAGTCATTTGGACATTGGGAAAGGTAGTGTTCAGTAGCAGCAAAGCTGTAGACATTAGGGATGTTAGTATAGAGGGAGATGCTAATAACATTGATGAACTGGGTGCGTGGTAACAGAACAGGGTCTGTGGAGAATTGGTGGAGGAAATTGTTGGTATCAGACTTCACCTAGTAGGTCATCCTCAACCCAACAAGCCACATTCCCTGACGTTGACCTCCACCTCAAAGACGGCTACATCAGTTTGTCAAACCTAGCAACCACCAACCCCCACTTCAACAGCTAACACCCACCCCATCCATAGAGCCTAACCACCCATGGCCATCGCATCTCAAGTGACAAGGAGTCCACCTCAAAATATACCAAGGATCTGACTGGGGACTTCATGAACCTAAATGACCCGCCCAAGCTTGTACAGGAGCAGATCTCTTGTGCCTTTTCTCTGCAGTCACATATGACCTTCCACATTCCCACCGTCTGGCCACGAAGGAGCATTCCCCTCATGACTCAGTACCACTCAGAACAGGAGCAACTGAATCACATTCTCCATCAGTATTGTTACTACCATCATCATGCCCTAAAATGAGAAATATTCTACCCACTATCCTTCCCATCCCTCCGACAGTGATATTTTGCTGCCCTCTGAACTTACACATTATTCTTTCCCATCTCTACACCATCCTTGATCCCAACCCCTTACTTCATAGCCCCTATCCCTGCAATAGACCTACATACAAGACCTGTCCAATACATCCTCCCACCACCACCTACTCCAGTCCAGTTATAGGCAGCACCTATCCCATCACAGGCAGGGCTATCTGTGAAACCAATCATGTGATCTGCAAACAAAGCTAAAACAACTGTGCTTCTTTCTACAAGGAGATGACCACCAACAAGCTGTCTGTCAGCAAGAAAGACTAACCGTCAAACAGTGGCCAAGAGACAGCTGCACCCCACAGTTGCTAAACATGCTGCCCAACATAACGTGCTTCACTTTAATGACTGTTTCACAGCCTGCACGATCTGTGTTCTTCCCATCAACACCAACTTTTCCGAACTGCAGGGAAAATTCCCACCTGCGCAATACGTCCTACATTCCCAGGTAAACCCCCAGGCCTGAACCTGTGCTAGTCCATGTCCTCCACCAATGTATTCCCTTCCCTGCCCCCACTCAAGCACTACACAGCCTTCTATTCTGCCAATACACCCACTAGTCTTTTCCATCTGCCCTAGTTATCTTCTCTATTTTGGCTCCTCTGCCACCCCCCTCCTCCCCCACTAAACGAAAAGACCTGACTGCAGCTAGCAGCCTCGCCCTGTCCCTGTCATGTGGCAGCATGCTTCCAAAACCAGCACTGCATCTTTGCTCAACCCCTTCTCACCCCAGCTTCCTCTTTACCCCCACCACCCGCAGCTTTCTTTACACGTCAGGCACAGTTGCTGTGTGCTGGCCTCAGTAGCTGAAGGCAGTGGTCATGAGTGTGTGAGTTGTGCTTGTGTGAATATGTGGGTTCTGTACTTTACACCAAGAAGGCCTTTTGACTGAAAGCTCAAATGTATAGCAATCTTTCTGCTGTGCCTGTTGCAACTCAGTGTCTCCTCTATATAGTGAGTAGGAATCTATCCTTTTATAATATTGTCATAATTCATCTCCCAGGGTACACATTTCTTAGGGCAGACAGATCAAAAAAGCGAGGTGGCGGGGTCGGTGCGTATATACGAACAGATCTCAAAGCAAAAGTTTTATGTACGTCAAATCCTGCTGAAGAAAAAGAGGCTGAATTCATGTTCATTGAAATAAATATACAAAGTCGGAAATTCTTGACTGGCGCCGTGTACAAGCCGCCAAAAATAAGCTCAATGAGTTCCTTCCAGTCGGAATTACATTCACTTCAGTGTCAATACGAACATGTCATCGTAATGGGTGACTTGAACATAGACCTGCTAAGAGACACTCCCTCCGCAATAAACCTAAGAAGACTGTTTAGTTGCAATAGCATGAACATTCTTCCATTACAACCTACACACCATATGGCGCACAGTCATACTCTTATAGATGTAATCGCAACGAAACAGACTGACAAAGTAAGAGATGTTGGTCAAACATCGGCCCCTGGCCTCTCAGCACATGATGTAATATTCCTGGCCTACTCTGTGCAGCCCCCAAGGATCAAATCGCGTTACGTAACTTGTAGGAACATGAAACGTATTGACCTTGACACTCTAACAACCAATTGCTCAGAAATCTCATGGCATCAAATAACCAGAGAACCTTCAATCGACGGCAAAATTAATGAACTTGGTGATAAACTCACTGCCCTCTATGACAAACATGCACCTGTGTGCACAATCCGTGTAAGAAAATCTCCTGCTCCATGGCTGACAGCTGAATTACGTCAAATGATGACTAATAGGGATGCTGCCCACAGGCGTTTCAAGGCAGATCCGAAACCCGAGCGTTTCGAAGAATATAGAAAGCTATGGAACAGAGTGAAACAATGCATTCGCAATGCTAAAATCAGGCACACTCGCTCCCTTGTATGCAGCGATCTGACGCCCACGACTCTATGGAAGAATCTCCGTAGCTTGGGGGTCAGAAAGGCAAAATCGGAAACTACTTTTCATGTGTCAGCTAACGAATTAAATGAATTCTTCTCTGCACCTCTGAATACCCGCACAGCTGATAATTACCATCCACAAGAATCCCCAAACAGGATAACTAACAACGATACCTTCCATCTAAAACATGTAGCAACAAATACGGCAAGAAAACCAATAATGAGAATCTCTTCTAATGCAATAGGCAATGACAGTATCGGTATAACCATGATCAAGAATGTTGCCGATATCTTAGTACCTGTCTTAACTGACGTATTTAATTTTTCCCTCGTGAACGGAATATACCCCACTGCATGGAAAAGAAGCATAATTTGACCCATCCCTAAGATCGAAAACCCGCAACTGCCTAGTGATTACCGACCAATTAGCATACTGCCTGCTGTTTCCAAAGCACTTGAATATATTGTTCATGACCAAATCACTGAACACTTGCATGAATTCAGCCTATATGACAAATTTCAATCCGGTTTCCGTAAACATCACAGCACTAACACTGCTCTAATTAAAGTAACTGATGACCTGAAATATGCCATCGACAATCGAAAGTCAACAACATTGACGCTATTGGACTTCAGCAAAGCTTTTGACACTGTTAACTTTGACATATTGCTCGGAAAAATGCAACAGCTTAATTTCTCTGATAGTGCAATGAGATGGTTTGAAAGCTACTTAAAAGACAGACAGCAATGTGTTGTCTGCGTAAATGAAAAATCTTCCTGGAAACATGTTTCCTCGGGCGTGCCACAAGGATCAGTCTTAGGACCACTTTTGTTTTCTTTATATGTCAACGATATTTCGTCGGTTCTGTCCTGTAAATATCATTTCTATGCCGACGACCTCCAGCTCTACCCAAGTGTCAGACCTGAAGATGTAAACACTGCAATCGCTCAGATGAATGATGATCTGTCTTCAGTAGTGACATGGGCGAAAAACCTGGGGCTTAAACTAAATGCAAAAAAGACGCAAGTCAGAAATTAATAAGTTCAGATTTCCGCGAACGGCTACCTCCTATTCTGCTCGACGGTACTCCAATACCATATCAGAAAACAGTGAAGAACTTGGGTGTAACTTTGGATGAGCATCTCAACTGGGCGGAGAATACAGTCGCAGTGTGCCGAAAGACGTCTGCTTGTCTCTATGCTCTCAAAAAGTTTCGGAACATGTTTCCACAGCACTTGAAACGCCAGCTCGTGCAAGCACTCGTTCTACCGAACCTCCACTATTGTGACGTGATTCAACAAGGCATGAGTAGTGAAAACAAAAGACGGCTAGAGGTAACCATGAATGCCTGTGTGCGTTACATCTGCAACATTCGCCGATATGATCATGTTAGTGCTTCATACTCCGAGCTAGGGTGGCTGCGGCCGGACAAATTGCGTGACTACCACACTCTGTCTACTTCACCGACTCCTCGTCGCGCAAGCACCCCAGTACCTTGCTTCAGAGATTAAAAACCTGTCATGCCATCATAATCGAAACACGAGGTCACTCTTATTTGGTATCCTAACTGTGCCCACTCACAAAACAAAAACTTTTGCAAACTCCTTCTCAGTTGCCGCTGTCCACCTCTGGAACAAATTGCCCCTTACCTTGCGCAAAATCCAATCTCCTGCTGCTTTCAAGAAGAAGTTGAAGCATTTCCTACTATCATCCTCATAAAGTTCTCCACAAAATTAATGTACAAGGCCAATCCTCTCATCTGTCAAATAGCAAAGCTAGCATATCCTATCTTGCTCCTGAGATGCCTTCCTCTTCATCTATCTCTATTAGCCACGCAATCTTCTTTTCCTTTATATTTCCTTAATTATGTTTCATCATGTCTCTCTGTTCTTCTCCTCCCTTCACCGTGAGTCTCCCTCATACTCCCTGCTGCCAGCACTCCTATATAAAATCTGTCTCTTCAATAATGTCTAATTATAACAGTACTTATGATCTACGAATATAAACTCTATATGTATGTATTTTTCCAGGTGTACCTTTCTAATTGTTTATTTCACTTTTTGTACTAGATGTAGTTTAACATGCGTACTAAAACATATGAATGTAAAATAAGTGGAATGCCTGGTTAGATGTAAGAGAGGGCCTCATGGCCCTAATCTTGCCAGGTTAAATAAATAAATAAATAAATAATGATATATTAACATTGTAATATTATTTATGTCCTTTAATTTGAAAAAAAGTGTACTCTTATTATATTCAGATCTGCTGGATGATTAAATATCGAAGCTACATGCAGCGGTATTAAGTTTTATAGCATTATTTTGGTGGCATATATAAAACTGAATTTTATCAAATAGTTGAACACTATTTGAATAATGTTTTATAGTAATATTATTGATTTTATTACATTTGATAGTACACAGACAGTGTATAAATATGTGTAGAAACAGTACCTTTTCTTTAGACTAGAGCATTTGTTTCTCTCATTATTTTGATATTAGCACAAGTAAGAACAAATAAATTCTAGTAGTTTAGTTGTTGATAATTTTGAGTTATGTGCGCAGCATTAATTTCTGACAACTTCTTCTCTTTCAAAAGCTAAATCCAACTTATTCCATGTTCTTGGAGATTTCTTTCAGACTGGAATTAGTAATTAATGCAGGAATGGTGTAATTTATCCACAAACATTAGTATCATAAATATGTTTCATAAAAGGAGTTCTTTAAACACTCATACAGATCTTCTCTGCTTCAGTTACTGAGTGGATACTTTTAGCGGTGAATTTCCAAATGATTTACTACCCTTCAACAAAACTTGCACCTAAGTAGTCAGCATAAATATTTTCAGCTTTGTCCTTTATGTTCGTGTGTAACTACATGTTCATCAATTTATCTAGCAGTTATTAAATGAAATTTTGATTCGATTGATTATCGTGATGTTTCAGGTCATCTCAAATGTCCAATGGAAACTACGTGCTTCTTCCTTCTGCAGTGCAAGTAATATGAGCGTGATGGGGAATAACTGTGGTGACTTCACCTGTAGTACATGCCTACAAAGATTTTCATCAAAATACAGCCTCATAATGCATGTGTTCATTCATATTGATGCTGTGGATGTGCCATCACATGTTTGTAGATGTTGTGGTGAAGTGTTTCACAGTGATGATTGTCTGAATAAGCACATGATGAAAAAAGAGGAAGATAGGACTCTAATTGCTCACCCACTTGCTGACACAAGGAAGTTACATAAATGTAGTGGTATGTGTTCATGTGGGCAGTTTACAAACATTGATCATGTATCACAGAGGTGTTATAGTGAACCCGATAACTACTCCCTTTGTCGAAACAACTCTAAATTAGTTTCTACATGCACGGTACACACAAAGCCACATAAATGTGGCAAATGTTGCAAATCCTTTGCTTATGCTTCTCGTCTCCAAGCCCATGCTGTAGTGCATTCTGGAATAAAGTCATACAAATGTGATGTTTGTGGCAAACTGTTTGCAAGATGTGATCATCTTAAAAATCACAAATTAGTGCATTCTAAAGTAAAGTCATACAAATGTGATGTTTGTGGCAAACTGTTTGCTAGAGTTCATAATCTCAAGAATCATTCTTTAGTGCATTCTGGAGTGAAATCATACAAATGTGATACTTGTGGCAAATTGTTTGCTCGAGTTCATAATCTCAATGCCCATACAGTAATGCATCTTGGGGTGAAATCACACAAATGTCATGTTTGTGAAAAATTGTTTACTAGAATTGATAATCTCAAAAGCCATATCCTTTTGCATTCTAAAGTGAAGTCGCATAAATGTAATGTTTGTGGCAAAATGTTTGCTAGAGCTGATTATCTCAAATACCATGAGGAAGCACTGCATCCTGGCATGAAGCCACATAAATGTGATGTTTGTGGCGAATGTTTTGCTACCCTTCGTGATGTCAAGTACCATTTATTAGTACATTCTGGGGCATAATCACGGCAGTGTAATGTGCTTCATAATTTATTTACTGGAATTGGTGTACTTAATGTCCATTTAGTAGCGCATTCTCATATCAAGGAAATCTTTTCCAAGGATTTCTTTGTCTCAAAATTCATATGCTAGTTGCATTCGTAAATTAAGAGACATGTAGCTTCAGATAAAATAATGAAAGATGCTCATACTAGTTGTGTGCACACAAAGTTTGCACTTAGTTAATTGTTTGAACATTATTGTGAGATTTGCCATGGGAGTTTTATTTGTGTGTGTGAATCTGTCCTCCTTTGTCACAATAAATATCCATATTTTTTTGTGACACATATGTTTTGTATGTGTAAGCAGACGAAAGTGGATATAAAAAAGATAATCTCTGTTGCTGTAGTTTTGTTCAATAACTTGTTTATAGCATTGATGTGCAGCTGTTCGGAGATTCTGGCAAGCGTGCTTAAGATTAATATTTGAGTCCTTTTATTTGTCTAAAAGGATAGAAAAGCATGTGTGCAGTGGGAGAGTTGTACTGGAATGTGTAGTTAGTTAAAAAGTGCCATATAATGTTAAAATTCAGTTCCAGGACTGACTTTTGCCATGCCCAATGTTTCTTGTAATATGTAAAGTACATAAATACCATTTCTGGTATAAACTCCATGGTTTTCTGTACTTCATCAAATTTGGCCTTTTTTTCTTTATTTTTATATAGAATTGTTCCTAGGACCAGTAGATATGCTTACGTTATTTAATTTGTGGATGACCTAACACTTGAACTGCAAATATTTTGGAAATGGAAGGTGCTATCAGTATGCGGATTACACAGACCTGAATTGCATGAGTATTTGCAGCTTATACACAGATTTTGAGACGTTTATGAAAGTACAGTTATTTGCAACAGTTACAAATTTTTAAATGGGACTGTGTCCATTGACAATAAAATCCGAAAAGTAGTGTAAATGAGAATGTCTACAGTGGTTTTGCAGGAAGCTAATTCAAGTAGTTTACAAGTTATTGTTTTGTGAATGCTGGTGGTGGTGTAACTACCGGCAGGGCCTCCCAAGCTGGACAGGTCTACATAGAGGATCCAGACAAAGTGTGTCTCACAACGTCCCGTCTAGTGTCCTGTCCTATCCTTTTCTGTTCTGTCCCATCCTATACATTCCCTCCCTTTCCTTTTCCTCCTTGTGATTGTGTGGCAGCAGACACAGTCCCCTAATGTGGACAACGAAAGATCCTTGGAAACCAGGACAACGTTGATGCACATAGGCCTTACTGCGAAGGGATGGATAGCGTTCTGTAGTCGTGGTGAAGACAAGCTATCTAAGGGGTAAGGCCCTGAAATAAAACCTTGGCAGGTGTCCAGGCCATGAGGTGGCAGCCCCACCAGGACACTCGGGGGCTGTGTGCTGATAACCCGCACCACCAAAAAACACATATCACAGAAACTAAAAGGAGAAACAGCCGGATGGATCTTAAGGATATGACCTTTGGCCTGAAAAGGAAAACCCGTATCGGTTTTTGGAATGTAAGGACGTTGAGAGAGGCAGGGAGGCTAAGACAGGTTGAAAAAGAGATGGAGAACTATCGACTAGATATATTGGGACTAAGTGAAGTAAGGTGGCCAGAATCTGGGGAATTCCAAACACAAAATGGTGGAGTGTTGCTGTATGTGGGTCAGACAGCTGAGGACGTGATGCACAGGAATGGTGTTGGGCTGTTACTATCTAAAAGTAGCAAGAAGAGCTTACTGGAGTGGAAACCAGTCTCAGAATGGATAATAACTGCACGCTTTAAAACAAATGTGCGATATGTCTCTGTAATTCAATGCTATGCACCTACTGAGATAGCTAAAGGAGAATTAAAAGATGCATTTTATACAGAGCTTAACGGAGTCCTTAGACAAAAAAATTCTAGGGACATAAAAATTTTAATGGGTGACATGAACGCAAGAGTTGGTTCAGAAAATGAAGGGCTTGAACATATCATGGGCGTGCATGGCATGGGGATCAGGAATGTAAATGGTGAACTGTTGATAGATACATGTGCTGAACATGACTAGTCATTGGAGGCACATTGTTTCCACATCGTAACTGCCATAGGATAATGTGGGTTTCTCCAGACCACGTTACCGAGAATCAAATAGACCACATAGTCATAAGCCGCAAGTTCTGACTCTCTGTTAGATATCAGAAATAGAAGAGGGGCAGACGTTGGAAGTGACCACCACCTAGTTTTGGCGGAATTCAGACTGAAGATAGTGGCAAATAGGACCAAGCTCAATCATATGTGCAAGGAAATAGAGGTGGCAAGATTAAAAGACCAACAGATCAAAGAAACATTTGCCCTTGAACTACAAAACAGATTCCAGGTCCTCTCTGAAGAAAACTTTATGGAAGAGGGAATTGAAACATGCTGGCAAAAAATCAAAGACAGTTATTTAGATGTGGGAGAAAAAATCCTAGGATTTAAGGCGCATCAAAGGAAGGAATGGATCTCCGATGCTACGTGGAATGAAATCAGCCACAGGAAAGAACTAAAACTTAAGTTAAATTTTTGCAAGACAAGAGCGCAGAAGAGCGAAGCGCATAAGGAATACATGGAGGTGAACAAAAAAGTGAAAACATTGCTACGTCGAGATAAAAGGAAATGGGTGGATGAGCAAGCAAAATTAGCAGAAGAAGCAGCATGACAAGAAAATATGAAAGAGCTCTACAACATTACCAAACGGTTGTCAATGAAGAACTTCAGACTTGAAGGATCAGTTAAGAACAAGAATGGTGTGATGCTTACAACTCAACAGGCACAGCTACAGAGATGGGAGGAGCACTTCAGGGAACTGTTAAATTGTGAAGACAACCAAGAGGAACAGGTAAGAGATGTTCCAGAGGAAGTCGAAGAAGATCAAGATATAAATTTGCAGTGCCCACAATGGACGAAATTAGGATTGCCTTGAAAACACAAAAAAATACAAAGTCTCCAGGCCTAGACAACATAGCACCGGAGCTCTTAAAAGCCGATATTGAAAGTGCTGTTAAAATGCTCCATCCTTTGCTGAAGCATATTTGGCTTGAAGAGAAATCTCCAAAGGAGTGGAAAAATGGCTTGGTGGTAAAGCTCCCAAAAAAAAGGGAAATTTGTCAGACTGTAACAAGTGGCGTGGTATTACAAAGGTCCTCACCAGAATTATTTTAAACAGAATTAAAGAATCCCTTGAAAAGCGACTGCTTAAAGAACAGGCCGGTTTTAGGGCACAACACAGCTGTGTTGATCTTATTAACACTCTTAGAATCATCTTAGAGCAAAGCAAAGAATTCCAAGCAACCATGTACCTGGCATTCATTGATTTTCAAAAGGCCTTCGATTCTGTGAAACATAAAGTGCTCTGGCAGGTGTTGCGGAAGTATGGCATACCACAGAAGATCTTAAACATCATAAAAGATCTATATGGTGGCTACGAAAGCTGCATACTCCACAAGGGATATATGACAGAGCCCATAAAAGTAACAACTGGAGTCCAGCAGGGTTGCATTTTGTCACCAACACTTTTTCTACTCATTGTAGACTGTTATGAGAAGAGCCACAGCAGGCAGGAGACGAGGAATCCAGTGGGGGATCCATGAACGTCTGGAGGATTTGGATTTTGCGGATGACATAGTTTTATTAGCTCCAAGGCTGACTGATATGCAAGCTAAATTAAACTTGCTGAAAGAAGATGCAGAGACTGCTGGCCTCAAGATAAATGCAGGCAAAACAAAGGAAATGAGAGTAAATTCAGGGAACATGGAGGTGCCCCTGTTAATAGGTGAGCAGTGAGTGGAGACTGTCAACTCATTCCTGTATCTGGGTGGTTTAGTGGCGGAAGATGGTGGAGCTGGAGATGACGTGAAAAACCACATTAAAAAGGCAAATGCTGCCTTCATAAAATTGTATCCAATATGGAAAAATAGAAATATCACATACAAAACAAAAATCCGTCTTTTTAATACAAATGTGAAGGCTGTCCTCCTGTACGCCAGTGAAAGCTGAAAATGGATAAAAAGATAACAACCCAGTTACAAAGCTTCATAAATAGATGTCTTCAACGCATCATGAATATCTGGTGGCCAGAAAAAATATGTAATGAGGAGCTCTGACGAATAACAAACCAGATACCTATAGAAGACCAGATACGAGAGAGAAAGTGGGGCTGGTTGGGACACACCTTGAGAAAACCAGATGGAGCCATCGAGAAAAAAGCATTGGAATGGAATCCCCAGGGAACAAGGAAGAGAGGAAGACCAAGGGGCACATGGAAGAAGACAGTGGAAGGGGAAGCAAAAAGAGTTGGCAAGACCTGGGCAGAATTGAGGCAAATGGCCAAAGACAGAGATGGAGGCGAGTTCTCCTGGATGCCCTATGCCCCCATAGGGGCCAAAGGAATTAAGTCAAGTCATGTCAAGCTTTGTGAATATTGTAAACACCAACAGCTGGTTGTTCCATCCTGTTCCTTAGATACTAGGTGACGATGTGTTTGTTTACATTGTGTTGTGTGTACACTGTAATTGCATTGTGACAGTCCTGCCAGTTATTGTGTGATACTGAATGCAGCATGACTTGCTTGAAAGATGGTATCTCCCAATGTGAAATAGTGGACATACTAATGGTTTTTGGTGATTGTAGGAAGATTATGATTCGTTCGTATACCATGTTCATCAAAAACTATTCCAGTAGATGTCAACCATTGTGACAGTTATTTGTTAACCTCTTCAAACAATATTGATTGCAGTGTCACCTGCTTGGAAGATGGCATTTTCCAGTGCAGAAAAAGTGGACATGCTTATGGTTTATGATGACTGCAGGTAGAATGCCGTTCATTTGTGTATCATGTTCATCGAAAAATATCTCAGTAGATTTCAACCATTGTGACAGTTATTTGTAAACCTTTTCAGACAATTACCTACAAGTGGTAGTGTAACCCCTAAAATATGTAACAGAATGAAATGTGTGACTGGAGAGGAGGGTGAAATAAATGTTGTGGTTGCTGTAGGAGTAGATCTGCAAAGTAGTTCCCATGTAATTGCATGAGGGCGTGACATGAGTCATGCAAATGTATGTACTACACGTTCTGCATCATAATACACTCCATCCATATCACATATCTCTCCATAAAACACTGCATGGAAATGATTTTGTGAATCGTGAACTTTTGTACATGGACATTAAGACATGATACTCTGTACATGTCATATTGCTTGTTTATATATGAAGCAACATTTACTAATCATAGCCAAGCAAGCCTTAAAAGCATGCACCACTGGGTTGTTGACAATCCCCATTTTCTTCGTCTGGTGGAATGTCAGCATCCACGGAGTTTAAATGTGTGGTGTGAAATAGTGCACCACCACATGATAGGCCTGTCATTCATAGAGGGAACACTGGATTTACGTAAGTATCTCACCTCCTAATGGACCATCTTCTGCAGATGTTAGAAGACGTTCCCCTTCAGACTAGAAGCAACCTGTGATATCAACATGACAGCTATCTGGTCCATAGTGCATGGCTATGATTGTGTGTCTTAAGGGATTGTTTCCTGAATTGAGAGACTGGACAGGAAGGACGTGCACCTTGGATGCCTCATTTCCCAGATTTGATGCCACTGGCATTTCTGTGGCAGAACCTGAAAGACACTGTCTACAAGGTCATACCAATGACACCAGAAGATGTGAAATGGCGTATTGCTGCTTCCTGTGCTGCAATTTCCACTGAAATGTTAGAACATTTGCAGCAATCTTTGCATAGCAGACTGCAAGCTTTTACTGATACCAGTGGTGCTCATGTGTAGGCTTTGATGGTAGAGTGTTTCTTCACATGTCAGACCCCACAGTGGTACTGTATTCATCTTTGTTTGTCCTAGGTATTGTTGCATTTAACAACATGACACCTCTGGAGATGTATTAACATCTGAATAGGGCTGCACAAATGCACTCATGTCTGATTCACATTCATTTGAGCCACCACATGGTTCAAACAACTGTTCAACTTTACAATATTTAAACTATGATATCTCATAAACTATTGCTCTAGATTTCTGCAATAAATATGATTGACATTCTAATTTAATCTATGTACTTTTGGTTGTAGTACTGTCAGTAGGCTTTTTTCCATTGAAATATTTATACCTTTTGTAAATAAACACATTTAAAACTAATAGTACTGTGTAGAGGCTGCAAAGGTGGGCCCCTGAAATCTGTGTATCAATGGTGCCTTCCATTGCCAAAATATTTGCAATGAAAGTTTTAGGTGATTCACCCTGTATTTACTTGTCATGTAGAAGGCCTGAGTTTGCATTTTGCATCTGTAATAGTTCAAATTATGTAAATGTAGGTGTGTAGCAGAAATTAAATAATTAGAAAACTTTTGCTCAGTGATACTATGATGTGAGACTTCCTGACAAATTAAAATCTGCGTGTTGGACCAAGAATCAAACCTGAGACCTTTGTGTTTCCTGGGCAAATGCTCAACTGACTGAGCTACACAAGGTCTTGGGCTTGATACCTAGTCCAGCACAGAGTTTTTAATCTGTCAGTACAAAAATTCATTTTTGAAACTCTTTGATGAATTGTTTTGTAGATTGTCAGGCTAGTTCACTGTTGAAGGGGTATCAGGAACAGTGACAAAAGTAATGGACATTCAACATATAGTAAAGGAAAAATGTTATTCAATAATGCAAACTTATGTTCATTGTAACCTCTAAGTGTGTAGGAATGATCCTTGGAGAAATAGATGCAGTAGGCAGACACAGATAAACATAGTGCACACTCCTTTAATAACCACAGACAGATACAGTAAGATTTGATTGTATAATACAAAAGTGGCCTAAGGCAAGACAAAGAGAACTATATAAAATATATATCACACTTCACTGTTGCAGTAACTTGCTATTTTCAACACCTAGTCCACCTCAGCAGCCCCTTCCCCCCTTCGTTTTTTTAAACAAAAAAGACCTTCAGCCCCATGAATGTCACAGAATCGGCGTTTGATAACCCATCTGCCTCATGTCCTGGTCAGTGGAAATTTCTGCATGGCTGGCTTTACAATCCCATGCTTGCTATTCAAACTGGTGTCACCAGTGTCTACTGTATGTGCGTTGTCGACTGCTGGGTGAAGCTGGCCCAGAGGTATGGAGGTGGTGTCCATCGAGTGTCCATATCCAGATGAGTCTCTTTAATCTGTTTGATAGGCACAAATTCTTCATATCTGTTCCAGCAAAGCTTGAGTTTGTGGGCTCCGCTGCAGCACTTTGAATGGTTCCATGTATGGAGGCGATAGGGGAGGGCTAACAGATTCGTCACAAAGCCCGTGCACGAAAATGGGTTTATCTCCTTGAGGCTTGGGAGCGGTTGACCAAAGGACACCCATAGTCTCACAGAACTGTCTGCCAAACTAAATACCGACTCCATTGAAGAGATGCATGCCGGCTAGTCTGAGATCAATTCGGCTGATAAATGTAATATTGTGCCATAAACTAACTGTGCCTGTGTGTGTTCCATGTCTTCTTTAAAGGCTGGCTGTGACCCTAACAACACAGTCAGTAAAGCCTCAGTCCATGTAACCTAACTAAACGTCAGCGCTGCCGTCTGACTGTGGTGAATATTTCCACTGCCTCATTGCTGGCTGGAACTCATATGAATGTTATTCGGGAGGACGACGGTTCAATCCCGCGTCCGGCCATCCTGATTTAGGTTTTCCGTGATTTCCCTAAATCACTCCAGGCAAATGCCGGGATGGTTCCTCTGAAAGGGCACGGCCGACTTCCTTCCCAATCCTTCCCTAATCCGATGAGACCGATGACCACGCTGTCTGGTCTCCTTCCCCAAATCAACCAACCAATCATATGAATGTTGATGCAGCCGCACAGATGAAACAGCTCCTGGAATAATGTGGACTCCAATTGTTGGCTCCTTTGGGTTATTATTGTTTGGTGTGTGCCATCCTGAAATCCAACCAATGAATAGTGCCCTTGCCATGGTTGTGGCAGTGATGTCAGTGAAGGGGAAGGCCACACCTCAGGCCATCTCATGAAGCAGTCTACAGTGGTAACCAAATAACAGTAGTCATTGGTGTATGGTAGTGGTCTGACCAGAGACACAAGGATGTGCCTAAACAGTTCTGTGGTCATGACAATGGATCCTGTTGGTACAGATTCACTTTGCACCTCTGGCAGTGATCGCACTGCCGTGCCCATTTATGACAGTATTTATTGATTCCAAGCCACGCACCTTTTTAGTCAGCAGCCATACAGTGGCTTGTAATCCTGGATGCAACAGTCCACGGAATGTATCAAAAACACCACACCTAAAAAGCCTGGCTATGAAAACTTTTGTCATGCCATGCAAAACCTCGCACCACAAAGTTAAATGGCCTGATGGCGTCATCACTTGCTTGGAATGTCCTTGCTCCTGCAGGTTACATATCTCTGGTGGTTCCAGTGCTTATGCATATGTAATGTTGCCCCACTGTATGGTCTTCACACTTCCACAATATCTTGATAGAAAGTCAGAACTGTTTTTGCTGACTCTTATGCGGCACACATTTATGTGGCAAACATTTATGTGGCAAACATCTGTTGTGAATTGCAATATGTAGTTCACTTGTCTAATCAACCTAGGCAAGACATTTGGCACTTTTCTGGAATAGTGCTGTAATCAGTGCATGGTCTGTATAAATTGTGAAGGCTCTTCCTTCGATCAAATCTCTGAAGTGCTGGACTGCTGCATAGAGCTCTCTGTCAGTAGCACTCCATGACATTTGCACATCTGTAAGTAGTTGGGGGAAAAAAAAAAAACATAAAGGTTGCCAAGCCACTTCGATGAATTGTTGGAGTATTGCCCCCACAGCCATCTGACTTGTTAGTCGTGAGAGTCAACAGTGCCTTAAACTACTGGCGCACCAGCAGGACTGCCTGCACAGCATACTCTCTTGCTTTCCCAAACACTGTCCCTTCTTCCAGATTCCCACATACCTTTTCTGATCCCGTCATGTGTTTTCCTTTGTGCAGATTTGTTAATGGTGGCAGCAATATCACAGCCTGGAGTAAGTGCCACTGATAATAATTTAGCATTCCAAGGAATCTTCTTAGATCTTTGAATGTTTTTGGCCTAGAAACATCCTGAACGGCCATCAGCTATTCTGCAAGTGGTATGAGCTCTCCCAGTGAAACCTCAAAATCCATGGATTTCACTTTGGCCTGACCGAAAATGCATTTGTGATTGTTCACCACTACACTGGCATCCCACAGCTGTGTAAAAACTTGCAGTAGATGTTTCTTATGCTTGTCTTGCAACTGCGTACAGTATAGAATGTCATCCATATAACAGAATAAGCAGCTGAGTCCATGGAGGGATGGGGTGAGGTGGCACAGTTGTTAGCATACTGGACTCACATTCAGGAGGATGACAGTTAAAACCCATGTCCGGCCGTCCTGATTTAGGTTTTCCCTAAATTGCTCCAGGCAAATGCCAGATTGGTTCCTTTGAAAGGTCACGGCCAACTTCCTTCCCTAACAGGATGGGACCACTGACTTCACTGTTTGGTCTCCTTCCCCAAATCAACCAACCAACCAATCCACAGAGGACCTGGTGAATGACACAAAAATATTCAAATAACCCATAGGGTGTGGTGACTGCCATCTTGGCTATGTCATACAGTGCCACCGGAATTTATGAGTATGCGCAGGTGAAATATGCGATGGAGAAGATTGTTGCACCCACCACTGAATTGTTTGCATCCGTAACATTTGGTGCAGGATACTGATCCAGAATTGTCCTCGAATTTAATACCCAATAGTCATGCACAGCCTTTACGTGTCACTGCACTTCTTCACCATGTGCGTAGGTGAAGCCCATCGGCTTTCGGAAAGCCTTTTCACCGCATTACTGATGTGCCTGTCTGTATAATTTTTTACTGTTGCAAACTTCTCAGGGCTGTGGCATGGTTGTCCTGGCATGGTGTGTATGAAATGATGTGTTTTATTGTGAACTGTTGCCTTAGCCTGTGACATAGAAACAATACCTAAGAATTTGTTTAGAATGTGGCACCACCCTTTGTTGGGACTAGTGATTGTGATCAATGCCTTTTAGAGTAGTCCCCTCCTGATGTCCACTACAAAATTCAAATATTGAAAAAATAATCTACCCCCAGGATGGGCTCTGTAATGTTCACAGTGAAAAAGTTCCGTGCTAAGTGGTATTGTAAACTGAGAACTAACACTATACTCTGTAATTGTAATTCATGGCCATTCAATGGAAAGGTGTCGCTGTACTCTCTTGGTGAAACAAATCTCTCGGCAACTCACCAATATTCAAGTCTGTGTCACCAAACAGTCCTTCACTGACCATCTGTCTGTCACAAACAGTCGTTTGAATTGGTCTATAGTATTTGTAAATCCAACTCTCAGAAGTTGCCCTTCACATTCTGAGTTACTTGTTGTTTGATTGTGGCAGTAGATTGCATCTCTTCAGTCTCTTCAAAGTTAACATTCTCGCACCACATGTGCACTAACACCCTCCTAGGAACAGGCTCGAACTTACAGTCCACCTGCATGTTGTTTCCTGTGTGCCATACGTATTCCAACATTCAGTAGCCTCCTCTGGTGCTGCTGTCATTGAACTCGGGACACATACCTAATTGAACAGTTGGGGATGAATGATGCAATGGCTACAGAAGAGGGGGATTGGGGTGGGTGCCTGATAAATCTTGTGTGCTGCCATGGTGCACCTTTTAGATTTCATCGAACGAGTTTGGGTGCTGACATGATGCCATGCATTTGCGTGCCTTGTCTCTCAACCTCGGATGGAACCAGTATAAATGAATCTTATCATATTATAACCTCTCTTCACACTGTCTGTTGCCTTGCCAGTGCCAACAGCTGGATTTTACGTCTGATGCACGCAGCTTGTTTTGCAGGACTGCCACTTATGTGGCCAGAATCTGAATGCTTTCTGCTAGCTGCGTTGTGGTATGAACTGGTGCTTTTCCCTTGATGCTTGCTCTGGAACCATTGTGCTTGCCCATTTCTGAAATGCTTGTTTCGGGGTCTCCAGCTGAGAAATGATGCAGGCGACAGTGCTGCCAACTTTCAGTTCCGAGCATGCCACTAAAGCCTCAGATTTTTCTGCAGAAACAAATGGAGAGTTTATTAGTTTAATAATCAGAAACACAATAAGATTTGGTATAATGGAAAAAAGATGCTGTAAGGCAAGACAAAGAAAACTGTCTAAAGATATATCACACTTCACTGTTGACAATATTGTGAAGATGCTGAGTCAACAGAAAGACTGCTAAACAAGTAATCTTTCAACCAAAAGACTCTTCTGAATAAGAAAACATACACACACCCATTCATGCAGACACAACTAACACATGTGACCACTGTCTCTGGCCACCGAAGACAGACTGCATTGTTGCAGTGACTTGTCCACTAAAAGTGCATTTGATATTTTAAGATATTTTTGAAATGGTTATTTTATTACTAATACTGCCTTTAAGCTCTAAAGGTTTTTTTGTAAACTACTGCAAGTCTTTTGAACTACTAGTTCCATGTTACAAGGGTTTTGTCGTTATATGATTTTGATTGTAGAAAGGGAACTTGTGTGAGATGTTGTTGGCAAGTTAATATAATGGAAGTCAAGTCCATAACATGAACAAAATATTGGTTTTGATTACTTGAAGCTATAATGAGTCTATCCTAATTTACCATTAAAGTTACAACAAAACATTCAAATTTTGCTTGTATGTTTTATAACAATGTTTTGCCTAAATTATTTCCTGTAAATTCAAGTTGTGTGCAATTGTATACGATTTTGATTTTAACAATAGAAATTTTGTAGTGATGAATCAAAGGAAATGATAATGTAAAGACTACTCTCTAATCTCACACTGAATAATATCAATTGTTATGTATCTCTGAGCAGGGGATGTACTGATGATGTGGAAGATGTGAAAAGTTAAATGTATGCCAGAGTGCACAAGACATGGACACAGTCTGTAGTATGCCTAATGAGGGTGGTCATTATGTAAAGTCAGAACTTACGAGCAGTTAATAGAGTGACCACAGCAAATGTAATAAGAAACGAGATGTATTACCTCAGGAGAAGACTGAGCACTGCTCTGTGTGATTTATTTTGTGTTTGAAATAAATTTGGTTATTGTAACATTAGATTGCTTGTAAGTACTGTGGCATGTTCTCTTGTAGCAGCGTGGCTGATCTACAACCTGAGGCAAGACGAATATCAGATTGCAGTTATTGTGGAAATTTTCTGCTGTAAATCCCGATTACCAGCATTCAGTAAATTGTTTACATCACATGCAGCAAGAGGTATGACTTCAAGCTACATTACGTCAAGAGGATAATGTAGTTACTCGTACATGCTAGTTATTACATGGAGCCATTGTTAAGAGCAGGTAGAATGGATGCAGTTTGTTGACCATCAGAAGGCCAGATCTAAAATTTGGGTACGTAGTATTGAAACGGGGAGAAGGTAAATATTTGTGATTTTTTGTGCAATACAAAGTGTAAAAATATTTAGTGTTTGCTATTTGATGAAAATTTCCTTGGAAATCCATTCATATTATGTAACTGTGTGTGTGACTAGAACTTACTAAAGATTTCAACACAATTACTGCTTCACTGTAAACTGGGATAGTGTACATTTTCCTATGTGTTTTATGCAGCCTGGTTCTAATATAAAGAGGCCTTCATCCATTCAACATGACAACCCTTATTCAAAATCATTAAAGTAAGAGGTAACTATTTTCATACATTTAGAAGTAAAGTAATAAGTATTTTGTTGAAAGTATTTTACAGAAACACGTTTTTCATTTTACTACTACTGGCATAGTAGAAGTGATTATTTTGTTGTTTCTTCAAGCTCATGAAAGTTAAAACAGTTGCACATGTTATTGGTTAACTGAAGTCCACAGATATGAGAGTGGCTCGAAGACCTCTTAACTAACAGAATCTAGTATGTTGTCCTCAATGGTGAGTGTTCATCAGAGACCAGGGTATCATCAGGAGTGCCCCAGAGAAGTGTGATAGGTTCAAATGGCTCTGAGCACTATGGGACTTAACTGCTGAGGTCATCAGTCCCCTAGAACTAAGAACTACTTAAACCTAACTAACCTAAGGACATCACACACATCCATGCCTGAGGCAGGATTTGAACCTGTGACCGTTCTGGTTGCGCTGTTCCAGACTGTAGCGCCTAGGACCGCTCGGCCTTTCAGGCCAGCGAAGTGTGATAGGACCGCCATTGCTCTCTATATACATAAATGATTTGGCAGCTAGCTCTAAATGTAGAAAAATGTAAGTTAATGCGAATGAGTAGGAAAAACAAACCCATAATGTTCAGTGCAGCATTAGTAGTTTCACATACAGGAACAGAAAATGCTTATCAAAATCATATCTCACAAGTACCTACAAATTTAAATGTGATAAGTTAGCATATAATGTATGAAAAAGTCCCTTTTTTCCTTTCTGTTAAAGATTCAGACGGTATCATTTTCTTGATACTCATGCCAATATAATTCTAGCCATAAATGTGTACAGATATGTGTCACTCCTTAACAAATTGTCCAGAATAGTTAAGAACTGACACCCACCCCCATACAAATCCTTGTAATCTTGTGTAACTGAAGTTCACCTAGATAAATAAGCATCTCCAGAATATGTTGCAGGACAAGTACTTTCCAGTTATGATGTAAAGAAGTTATATGAATTCAGAAGCTCAGACTGTCATAGACAAGCTCCTATCTAATTTCAAAATGCAATATTTTCATCAGTTTTTGTAGTAGAACCTTGTATTTTGTTTACAGAGGAAGATTTGTATTTTTATGTTCATGCTCCTTATATTGAATATTGATAATACGTCGTAGAAATAATTGTAAAAAAATTATTTTAAATGATACTTGGTCATTATGATAGTTAAGGTATTGCTCCTAATAGATTCTCTTGAAAGGTTTTCAGTATTACAAGTATTTTTCCTTCCTAAAAAGAATAAGCTTGTAGAAATGATGGGGAAGGTGGAAAAACTATTTAAATTGGTGGTTTATGACTATCCTGTCACACGTAAATTGCTAAATGGGGGCTACACTGGATTTTTCTAGGGCCAAATTATATATGAGAATTTGTTTATTACTACTAAATGTAATGAAGCATTCACTTCCTTTGAGTTGTGTGTTCACTGAGAATACAAGTTCCAAGCTCTTGTACTGACTTGTGGCCTGAGAAATGTGAATGCACTGACTAATCAACAAGTACTTATATTATGATGAAGCAAGCCATTTGTACTATTTATATGAAGGAAAGGTAGGTTGTTGTCCCTCTCTTGTCCAACATAACTCCTTGTGGAAGTTGTAAATGTACTGTGCAAAATATAGTTGGTTCAAAATTGAAATAATATTTAGTAGCATATCAGTTACAGGTCTACCATACACATTTCCTGTCATTTTACTTGTTATTCTGTAATTAAATTCAGTGCTTATGTGCTGTGACTATCTGAAACAAAATAATTGCCAAGTAATGCATGCGTCAACCCTTCCCATGTTTCTCAGGTGAATCTTACTAAAATGCTAAATACAGTAATTTCCAATAATGATAGAGAAATCTAGTATATATTGCTAATTCAAATAATACAAAATACATTAAAATAGCGGAACTTGGTTGTCACTGACATAAAATACAGCCACACTCTATGAAGATTAGATTACAGTGTAAAGTTCTATAAACAACCAGAAAAATAGATTATGGAGTAGAAAAGATTGCTTTCATTTCTTACAACAGTTTATAAAATTGAAAGAAGTAAATTTTCAAATCTGGAATCTACATTTTAAATGTATTTGTACTGTCAAGTTACTTCACCATGTGGTGGTATAATTAATGAATTCTTCACAAACTGCTCAAGTATCACAAGAATTTCTATTACAGTTTCCTGTTTGAATTGGTATTTAATTTTGTATTCGTTGCTCTTCATTCCTCCATGAGCCCCCTAATACTTCACCATTCTGTACCTTCTCTGTATCTAAATTGCATCTGTTTGCATAATTGCCCCCTTTCCTAACCATCAAGAAATTGTGTAGGGCACATATACCTGAAACTGTTGTTATGGTTTGCTCAGGCTGTGCTATCAGTGGACGCCTCAATACTCTGAACTATAGTGCAATGTGGGCAAAAAAGTTTTAAACAACTCTTTGTGCCCTTGACAATCTATAACTAAATACTCTGTTTGTACTTGGTTGATTATGAAAAGGATAATGCTCCATTAATTATGATTTCATTGTGAATGCATCAGCAGCTACAATTATATAGAGGTGGCCTTTTCTATGTCTGGGAGTGCGTGAGGCAGAGGAACATCAAGGCTGAAGGCTCCAGGGCTGAAGATAATGAACAGGTGATAAACACACCACCATCAGAAACTCTTCCATCACATCTTGCATTCATATACCATAACTTTTAATTTGCACCTACACATGCCAAAAAAACAATACCATGACAACGTTTGTAATTATAATAGTAGCTCCCATGGTCATTTGTAGCTTGCATCACAGTGTGCTTCTCATCCAGTGCCCCATGCAGTGTGGAAATTACCAATCTTCTTCAAACTTCTTTGCCACTTGCATCCATTCACCAGTTGTTTCAGGGGTCTAGAAAAAGAAAATGATGTGTAATTGTTACATAATCTATTTAATAAGCTTATTACTTTTCATTACTTGACATTATAAAAAGAAACATTTTTTTTATAACCTAATCACAGTTACAACAGAGACTAGTGTGAAAGTTGTTACTGTTTGACAGCTGAAGCAACAGTAGTGCTCCAAGTGGCGAAAAAGCAGATTGTCACATGCATCATAAGGATAATGCTTTTTTAGTTATTTCCTACTTAGTTAATGGAATAGTTGTATTTTGCATTCCATGTGTTAGCAAGTTACCGAGAGACATTAGTTACCGTGAAATACATGTATAAACAGCCAGATCGCACTGGTTCTGTGACAAGCTACAGCTCGTTCATGAATAAATGCTTTCCGTTGTGCCCATATTTGCATCTTATTTCAGTGAAATCAAGAGAGTATAAACACATTTCATGCCTGCAAAGCCTTATTTCTGTTGTTATGATAGGCACTCTGCTTGAGTGGTAAACATTTTCTGTGGATTCTAATGATACGCCCATTCTTACACTTCACCCGGCTTTCTAATACATGAACATTTTTTTAAGGTAATTACTTCTGCTTCAAAAGTGAATGTGTTGAAGATTCTTGCCGTTTGTGGCTCAGATTTAGCAAGTCTTTCCTTAAGTTACAGTTGTGGTGGCTCATTGAATCATTAAATAATGTAGGTATTCCACATAGGTTTCCTACATTCCACATTCACTGATTTGTCTGAAAGCATAGTGAACAAAACTCCACTTTGGTGGGTCGATATATGATGCCCTTCTGCAAAAGGTCGGGTCTTCTTGTGTTTACTTAATATTTTTTGTTAATGAATAAGAACTACATTATTCAGTAAATATCTATATGTTACAAGAGAATCGTGAATAAGCTGTCCTAATGCACCATTTCATATCTTCCAGGTTCCTTAGGAAACTAAATAATCACAAACCAGGTGTAATTTTTCAGTTATAGTACCGATTTTAATGGTACTACATACAGTCTCTACTGTAAAAACTATGTTACAAATTGATTTAAACGTTAGTATTTCATACATTACCAGAAAGTTTGTCAATTTTTGCCTCAAATCAGTTCTCATTTTAGTAGTAAATTTTTTAACATTACTAATAAAGGAACCTTATTATCCTCCCCCCCCCCCTCCCCTATCAAAGTACGGGATAAAGAAACACACTACAGAAGATGAACTAGTAGATGAGAAGGGACAGTAGTACACAGCCACACTCCAAACAGACTGGGGCAGGAGTGAGGGAAGGAAATGGAGGGATAAGCGGAGCTTTGAAATTCAAACTGCGATATCACACACACTACACGAGATGGAGCAGCAGTAAGAACAGCAGCAATAAGTCGTAAATCACATGGCAGAACAAGGTAAGCCTCTCAGGAAGTACACAGAATATTGTATGGGTTTACCAGGATCTGATTATATCGATATATAGTTACTTTGTATCACGTATATTCTTTATATTTTTTTTCAAATTTTCACTGTAAAATTCTTTTTAATGCAGTCGAAGAGAACTTCTTGTTGTTTCATAATTTAGCTTTGGAAATTTAGTGTAATTTCTTTCTGCTACTACAGTAACACATTAATTTTAATCCATTTGTGCATTTTACTCTTCACCCATTCAGTTTAGCTGTATTGTTTAATAATTGATATTTGTTACAATAGCTTTGTGTGTAACAAACCATTCCTTTGTTGCATCACTCTACATCTTCAGGATAGCATTAAAGTCATTAGAGTACAATGTTGTCATCTACGAGAACTGTCCACAGGTGTGTAAAATCATTTACAAAAACTAAGTACATATCATTACTTTTCTCCACACTTACTTATACATCTTTTCTTTAAATCCTTTTAGTTTGTAAGTAATTGCTGTGGAATATTGCCTTTTGAGCTAGGATTATTTGCTGGTTTGACATGATTGTGTAATAGTACAATACTACTTTTTTTCAATTTACCAGTATACTATGTTCATTCTTCCACATTCCATGACTTGTGCTCTATGGTCAGAAATCATTGGATCAACTAGTCATCTCAGTTAGTTTTATGATCAGTGTTCTCTCTCCTTAGTGCTGTCTTTGCTGAAGTGTACATTGAAATAACCACACATTATGCACAACAAAGTGGATTCCATTTGAGTGAGAGGATTTTCTAAGTTGCCATTTGTAGAATGGTGTAATGTTACAATTTATTTAATGCTGAAGCAGCCTTCTCTAAATCTAGGTGCACACAGTTTTTGTTATGGAGCTGCTTGTTGGTATGTATAATGTATAGATTCACCATAAAGTGAAGCAGTTATTCTGTTTCATGCACCTATTAGGTTTTGAAATGCATTATATTTGGAGTGCTCAGCTTCTGGTATCACAGCTTATAACCATGGGAGTGACATGAGCAGTATGTGAACCTGTTATGCTTACAAGGGAACTTCATCAACTTGATGTCATATTTTCTTGAAAAGAGAAAAGAAAACACATTAGAAAGATACCAGTCCCTGTTGTTGTTGTTGTTGTTGTTGTTGTTGTGGTCTTAAAGTCCTGAGACTGGTTTGATGCAGCTCTCCATGCTACTCTATCCTGTGCAAGCTTCTTCATCTCCCAGTATCTACTGCAACCTACATCCTTCTGAATCTGCTTAGTGTATTCATCTCTTGGTCTCCCTCTACGATTTTTACCATCCACGCTGCCCTCCAATACTAAACTGGTGATCCCTTGATACCTCAGAACATGTCCTACCAACTGATCCCTTCTTCTAGTCAAGTTGTGCCACAAACTTCTCTTCTCCCCAATCCTATTCAACACCTCCTCATTAGTTATGTGACCTACCCATCTAATCTTCAGCATTCTTCTGTAGCACCACATTTCGAAAGCTTCTATTCTCTTCTTATCCAAACTATTTATCGTCCATGTTTCACTTCCATACATGGCTACACTCCGTACAAATACTTGCAGAAACGGCTTCCTGACACTTAAACCTATACTCGATGGTAACAAATTTCTCTTCTTCAGAAATGCTTTCCTTGTCATTGCCAGTCTACATTTTATATCCTCTCTACTTCGACCTTCATCAGTTATTTTGCTCCACAAATAGCAGCACTCCTTTACTACTTTAAGTGTCTCATTTCCTAATCTAATTCCTTGAGCATCACCCGACTTAATTCGACTACATTCCATTATCCTCGTTTTGCTTTTGTTGATGTCCGTCGTATCCTCCAACCCATAGTAATCAGTCTCATGCGGAAATTTGGGCCATTTTGCATACACTACACAGGTATGTATAGCTTCTGAAAATTCGTGAGCTCGGGTTGTTTGTCTTGTGCCCCACTTCACTATTACTGCGTAATACCCGAACATAAAGTACTGTGCATTGAAGTGACAGTAGCGAGTCCATCATAATTTGAAATGTAAAGAGCTATGGAAGTGGAAGAGGGAATAATAGTATGAAATGCAACCTACATAGAGTAACTCTTACAACTGTACTCCATCTTAATAGTGTCAGCTTTACATATCAAAGAAAATAACGTACATCCTTGACTGCCAAAATTAAATTACACTGTGCTACATGTTGAAAGACCGTCTCATTTGTTTCTACTGCAATTATCAACCACAAAATAAAAATCCTCAAAGCTAAGAGGTCTTTGACACTCGCTACACCTTAAAAATCACGGTCTTTGACACAATGAATATATCACTTCACCTGTGTCAAAACAGTATTTCACTCGATGTTCACAGTAGTCTGGGTGCTCACTGGTGTTTCCGCATCGCTTCTGCGAAACCTGACCTAAACACTGGTGCGCATAATTGCTTGTGAAGAAGCGAATGCATTTGCAGGATGGTGTTCCCAGATGATCCCCTTGAACATGCAGAATCCAAATACATTTAGTCATTGGCAGTATCTTGTCACCTGGTGGTATTGTCAGTACAGGTCATGTTTTCTACTCTGTGTTCTTCATGCACTGACAAAATTTTGTGACAAGAAAATGAGTCCACCATTAAAACTGATCTTTTATCAACTCAGATGATTTTATAAAACAGCTCTTCTCACCACTTTAAGTATTCATTATTCACTTTTCAGAATATGAGGTGACTACTATAATATTATCCATGTGAAACAAATTTTGTTTGACATTCTACCCAAGTGGTCTGGTTGCTCTTTTAAAACAATAAACAAAAGTGACTGCAAATGTCCATCTGCAGATGTAATTGGCATTACTGTGTAGCTATGAGTCGTATTACTGATGGACTGCGTAGTTGTGACGATATCTTTTGTCCCTTTTTCCACAAGCATTCAATCTGACATCATTTCTAAATTAAACCCACTCTGATCCATACGGCAAACATTCTGTGTACCGACCACTTCCATAACAGCTATGGTGGCGATGACGACTTTTTCGCTGGCAGTAATTGTGGTTGTTTCATTATGTGGCTGTTTTGTTATCCTCCATGACACAATATCATATTTCTCCTTGAAGGTTTAAACCCACTCAGCAGATGCCTTGAAATTAATTAGGCCCACCTCCACTGCGGCTTGAATGCCCCACTGCTGCAAGTCAACGTCGTGGATCGTGAACTTACTGCTGCATGCATTGTTAAATTTATCCAAAGTGATTATATTTACTTTTGAAACCTTTTGACGATGTGCACCATGGTTTTAGAAGTATTTATTCCATACATACAGATCCCTCTTCTTTTTTTTTAATAATTTAAAGCTCTTCTTGAGTGTCTTGCAAGATAGATTCTCCTTCTTTCCACTTTTCTGAAAGGCAACTGCATGTTGTATATATTCCTCTGTTATGGGCATGGGCAAGGTGGTATTCAACAATTTTACATTGTCAAAGCATCCCTCATCATCATGACATCCTCGACTGCACACCCCTGCCCCGTTGATACAACAAAAGTGTGACATTGGTGAGAAAGTAGTTTCATTATTGTCCTCATCATCTTGTACACATGCACTGAACGTCAGCCCACTACTTTCTTCTATATCTAGCAGGTCTACATTGGTGCAGTTGTCTATGATATCTGCAACGAATTGGAAGACATAAGGAAAAGCATAAGGAAAGTGTGATGCTTTCATTTACGGTATATAGAAGCTCATCCAATAATCACAAATCTTGATGCGTACTGGTGACGACATTTACTTGTTGCAGTTTAGCTGTCATTCTATACCACTCGTGATGGTGTCGCACAATAGCTTGTGGATTAACCGACATCATGAACACACACCTCTTAGGCAGTGGTCACACTGGTTCCCACATCCGAGTACTCCGCTGATGACTGATGTCAGCCAGAGATGGCCAATCTTTCCAAATCAGTATGCCACTACGTGTGCGATCACACTATAGCTGATACTATCTCCTGAACATACAGGCTTCAGACAATAGTCGATGAAATTTAGATCAGTTTGTTTTCTTTGGCTAAATTAACCGACATTCTCATACACCAAATATGGAATGTGAACAACTAATAAGTTTAGTCCGAGAAATAGTGAGTTTCTGGCATCCTGAGGATGAAAATATCATCGGATTATAGTTCAGAATCTATGGATTAAAATCACAGGTTTATTCGAAAACTCAAATAGACAAAATCTTTATTGGAAAATTTTGGCATAGATTATAACCTCAAAAAATAATTTGTTCAAGTAAAAAAAGGTGGTGTATCTTTTACACATACAGCTATTGTACTGGATCTTTTTTTGTGGTAGGTTGTCATTAGTTGTCTACAAATTGTTATTACTGCTTACTGGCATTTTATGCCAGTACGGTAGTGATTCTGTTAATATGGAATGATTTGCAAATGTGGTGTACAGTATGTATTTCCACTTTTAAGTGCTTTAGGTTTTCAGAGTATCTTACGCTGCACTTTATGCTTGTCTTTCACTTGTGTCTAAATGACAGGCGTTGAAGGTTAATTGACGTATGTCCATACAACTTGAAGTAAATTCAATGAAACTGAGTGTTTATAACTTGCTGTTCAAGGTCACCACGAATTACATCAAGTATGTTACAGAACATTTCTCCCGTCATCTCATATATTCGTAAAACTTCTGTGTATGAAGTAGGTTAGATTTTAACCTGTTAGGGTGGAGTTGATACCACAGTGGCTCTGTGCTTCGATACAAGTGCTGCATAGCATCTGTATTAAACTGATGAAGAGATCGGATGCGCTGTGACCACGCTGCCAGCCAATGTTATTGAGTGATCTCAGGTGTCTGGTGACTGTAATTGGTGCCACTGTGAGTGCAGCCTTACTAAACCCCACGCATAGTACTTTGCATTTGGAGATTGTGGAGCTGCAGTGAAGTGGGAAGTGTGACAAACACTACAGAGTGAATGTTTAAAAGCTGTACAGTGAGAAGGCCATACCTGGGTAGTATCTACATAATGGCCCGAATTTGCAAGGAGATCGATTGTTGGGGTTGATATCTAGCTCATGTGTTTCTTCTCAAGACAATACAAGGTCAAGTTGATGAAGTTCCCTAGCTAGTTGTTCATGACACCATTTTTTCACTGACAAGCCTATTTTATTGGGAAGTAGGCCATTCTCTGGAGCAGAACTGCTCTATTACGTAATTTTTGGGGCATGTAGTGTCATCCATTACTTTCTTTTATCTTGAAGTCACTACTAAATTTGAAACTGTTTTATGATGTAGGCATGTTGTTCCTGTTTTATGGTATTTAAGACTGTTGCCATTTTATGTTTAAAACTTTATTTTTATAATATTAAACATTCAATATTTAGTCACATTTCACATATTTATTATCTCTCATACTAATATCCTTGCCAACTTAATACCCATCCTCATGAGTTTCACGGTGAACAGTGTTGCCTCAGTATCTTTACAGCTTGAAGCAGAGTTCAGAGGGATGAAAAGCAGTAGTTTTCTGTGATGTGGGATCAGCGATTTTAAGTGTGCTCTGAAGTGAAATTTTAAATTCACACACTGTGAAACTTATCACTATGGAACTGTATCACAGTATGTTAATATTCAACCCTAATCTGGGTTCTCATGGTTTCCCTGAGTTGTAAGGCAAATGTCAGGATAGTTTCTTAATTACATAGAAATAAAGTGATATGTTAATAGAGGAAGTACTGAATTATTTCTGATACTTTTCTAAGATCCAATTATTTATTTACATATTTTGATTATATGCATTTTGTGACAAAATTGACAAAACTGTATTTAGGTTAACATACAACTTTGTTGCTGACAATAATTTTATAGACAGATTCAGCCATTAATTGGTAATATGACACAAAGCTCTTTTGTCTTCCTGTGCTGTTTCTGCAGTAGCCTCTGTCATCCATCAAAATATATGATCCACACAGTTGATAAAAACATCTTCAGTACAATTTTTTTTTATTTTTTTATTTATTTTTTATTTTTTTTTTTTTTTTTTGCCGAGGGGGGGGGGGGGGGGGGGGGGAGGTATATCAAACATACAGGGTGACAATTATTGAACTGTATGAAATAAAATCGTCATAACTTCTGAACGGTTTGCATTAGGATGTTCAAACTTCATGGTTGGCTGCAGTCTTGATGGGAATTACTATGCACTGTATGGTTTATTTTAGTGACAAAGCCTACTTTCATTTGGATGGGTTTGTCAATAAGGCAAAATGGAGCTTTGGGTGACTGAGAATCCACACTTTGTGATTGATAAATCTCTTCACTTACAATGGGTGACTATGTGGTGTCCAATGTCCAGTCACAGAATAATTGGTGCAATATTCCTTGATGACACGGTGACTACTGAACGGGAGGTGAAGGTTTTGGAAGATGATTTCATCCCCATTATCCAAAGTGACCCTGATATCGACAATATGTTGTTCATACAAGATCGAGGTTGACCCCATCAAAGCAGGGGAGTGTTTGATGTCCTAGAGGAGCACTTTGGAGACCACATTCTGGCTCCAGGGTACCCAGAGGGCACTGCTATGGGCCTTGATTGTCCGCCATATTCTCAGGATCTGAACATGTGCAACTCTTTTTTTTTTTGTGGGGATGTATTAAAGACAAGGTGTACAGCAATAACCCCAAAACCATTGCTGATTTGAAAGCAGCCATTAAGGAGGTCATTGACAGCATCAATGTTCTGACACTTCAGTGGGTCATGCAGAATTTTGCTTTTTGTCTGCAGCTCATCATCGCCAATGATGGAAGGACTATCGAACGTATCGAAACCTAAATCTGAAGATTTGTAGTGATGTTTACGTGTTGAATAAAGTGTATGCATGCCGTAGTGTGTAACTAATTTACGTTTTTTTTTTCATATTGTTCAATAACTGTCACCCTGTATGTTCCTTAAGTTTTTTGTCTTTTAATACCTAGAAAGAGTATTTGTTAAGCTTTAGAATCTATATAGTTCAGTTTTTGATAAATCACTATAGGTTATTACTTTTCATACACAGTATATATGCTGAATGTGACATTAATGGGTAAATGGAAAGTAGAATCAGTGAAAATTGCTCAAAGACAAGTGTAGTTATGTTCAAATCAATTTCAAGTGATAATCTGTAACAAAAAAATTGAGAGTACAGAAAGTTAGAACTTTAAATGCATATACAACTTGAAATAAGTCTTCAGCCTAAATAAATTGCCAATACTGTCTATCTGACTAAATATATTGCCTTCATGATGATGGCATTGATGGTGCTTTTATGATATTAAATATGTGTTCCACTGGAAGCCAGCAAGTATTTTTACTAGACAACCAGTGGAAGCAACTGTCTGGACCAGGGGAAGCATAGGGCTTAACAAGGTATCTTTTTCCCCTCATAGTGAAACTTTACAGCAGAAAATCAACTTTTCAAGCCTATTGGTTTAAAGGAGATCAGAGAAAGCAAAGTTCCAATGACCCTGCAGTATTTGCAGTTCATGCATTTAAATCAGACAAAGAAATTCCAACTGTTTCAACTATACTGTGACAGCTGTGGCATTATGTTCCTTGCATGTACGACAATGCTTAGTGGTACTGAAATGTATGTGAAACTTCATTTAAACAAAAAGATGCCTTGGTCACGTTATGTATCCCCATGGTCCTGCCCATTCTTTCCACTGGCCATCTACTAAAGACAATTGCTGGATTCCAGAGTGACACACAATTAAATTCATAAATGCTCCATCAACATCATCATGAGGAAGGCAATAAATTTACCCAAAATCAGAACAAGATGTATTAGCAATTTATTAAGTCTGTAGTGGAATAGGACTATTCCTCTCATACAGTGTGTTTAAAGTTCTAACTTTCTGGACTTTCATTTGTTTTTCTCTACTTCTTCTTTGAAGTAGACTTGTACACAACTACGCATACATTTTGACTGGCATAAAATGATTTTCCAACGATTTCACTTTGTTTACTCATTAATCTCACAATCAAGTATATATACTGTATATAAATAATAATGATTTTGAGCAATGCTTTTCAGCTGTAAGTAGTCATGAGTAAAAAATTAAGCAATATAGCTTTTGAAGCTCAATGAATATTCTTTCTAGATATGACAAGACAACAACTTAACATACAGTTGAGATATGGACTCCCAAAAATACCAAAAATTTTGCACTGAAAATGTTTTCATCGAGTTTGCAGTTCCATATATCTTGATAGATGACAGGGTATATTGTTTAAAAAGCACAGGGCAGCCCTTTCCTGTTGCCAGGAAGCTTAACTTCACTGTTGTGGGCTCGAAGGGGGAAATTGATTTCCTCATAAAACTTTTTTTCCATATTATACAAAGAGCTGTGAGCATCAAAAGATAATTGCATGTATCCAGATCCATCTGCAAATAACTACGACAGTCGTTGGGTTCACCCTGTAACTCATGAAGCAAATTTACGTGCAAAAACTGCCTTTGGCTAAGCAGCCACTGTCGAGACCATTTAGATAGATTTTTCTGTTGCATGTTTTCTGCAACACAAATTGTCAACATAGATCATAACAGAATCTACTCCATTTATGAATAAGTGAAATGAGGTTATGTGAACTTAGTCGCATGCCACTGAAATTTCTTTTCTATACCAACAGATGGTGTGTGGTCAGTAAACTGGAACTGCATTGTGTGAACCAAAGAGATAGAGAAAGCAATCTCTTTGGTATGAATAAACCACATTTGCAGCGATCTGCTGCACCCACAGACATTAGCACAGATATTTGTGCAGATGGATCGTAGCCTGTGGATGGACTTTAACCTAAAACAATGTCAGGAAGCATGTAAGTTTTTAACGAAGTTAAAGTAAAACAATCCTACAATGAAACATACTGTATTGATTCATTCTTCCAATTGATCATAGGTAACATTCATAATTGTAGCTCCAGTTTGAGGAAAATGCTATGGCAGAAATTTATACACTCACTATACAAAGACTCATATACTGCAGTCCACATACCCTGAAACAACTGAGTAATCATAATTTTGTCGACATCTGAACCCAACTGGGTATTCTTCTTTCTTCCATGCTAAGGAGACCCTCACACATTCAATAATATTGTCAAACCGTCAATATATTGACCATCTGAGGGTGCGTATTGATGCTATTTTACCTCAACTAGAATGAACAACTGTGTGATAGAGCACAGCAAACAATTTTATTAAGCATCAAAACACTCGCGGGGTGCACAGATACATATACATTCAACACAAATTTAAGATGGCATCCTATACCTCTCAAAGAATTTTGTACAGCATAATTTCAATAGAGTTAATCAATTAGTCGATATTGCAGTCACCACAGAAGCACCCCTACTTTGAAAAAATGTAGAGCCTACAGTGTGGATTGATGGTGTGTTGTGCCTCATCTGACTTCTGTCCTCCCAAAGGACTTTGGGGGGTGGTGACTAACTCAGTCTGCGGCAGACCGCCTGGGCGGAGGCATGGCTGGGCCATTTCTTGACAAAGATGGAAACAGCAGGAGCTGTAGTGAGCACCTGGGCACAAGTTGGCACACAGGGAGGCAGTGCCGTTGGAGTTTCAGAGAGTGAAGTCATCTCACCGCCTCATTTACTGCGCACGCGATAGCCTGGTGCACCAGGAATCTCTCGGAATTTTCATTTTATTTGTCTGCCAGTGCGAGTGAATAGTGGTGTAGCAGGCAACAGGACAGGGGTGTCTGCATCCACCGATGAGGGTGTTACTCGAGATGAAGCAGGGAGTGGTGTGACCACAGGGCATGTGGTGCAGGTACCAGAACAGCTGGGTTGCACAGTAGTTCATCTCGGGGAGGAGCAATGAAGGCAGGTTTGAGGCTTTCTACTGATACTGCCTCAGTACCACAGTTACACTGTGTAGCATATGTAAAGTTTGTAGTTAATTTATTGTTCATCCTCATAAGGAATGAGGATGATTTAATACACACTCAACTAACTCTACAGAAGAGTAAATTATTTTACTTTTCATCCATCTTGAAAGACTTTCCACTATGACTCAGTGTACAGCAATGAATGTGGCAAAGAAAGTCTCAAACAAACAACAGTGTTAAAAATGAATGTTAAAAAATACAAAAAATTTTTGGTTTGCAGTATGGTGAACAGTTTGTGGTGGTGCATTTTCAATTTTTGCCTCTCAGCATGAAACTGAATAATGCAGTGAACAAGGTACAGTGTAAAATTTATATTTAGGAGCTAAGGATTTCAGGCGTGGCATGTATGATTCAGATAAGTAGAAATTCTTTTCTGTTCTTATCATTCTTAATAAGAACATGATTACACACCTCTTGGATTAAATTATACATCAAAATGTTCTAAAAATAAGTGCAGAAGCAATGGTGTAGCGGAAGACTGCAAGCTAAAACCTTTTTTCTTCATCTGGAAATTTGAAAACAGGCTATAGTGAACAGTCTAATTTGGTAAATTCACTTTGATGTTACTTACTTTGACTGATCATAATTATTAAGTTAGTGATCCTCTGAAGAAGATAATATAACCTCTACCATAGTTATCCCAATTGGATAAACTCCAGTTACAAGTACTTTGACAAACTGCAGTGGCAGCAGGCAGTATTGCCAAAGTGTAGTCAGGCTCGCTAGACGAGTTGCTGCATGTATGTACAAAACAGGCAACACAATGAGCATGTCACCGTCAAAAAACAATCCGCTTGGATGATGGCTTGCTCCTACCACTCTACTCGCTGAAACATCAGGTTGACAAGGTAATTTTAATCAGAGTGCAGTTTGCCATACACCAGTGATTCATAGAAGCAACAACAATTAATTCTCCTTTGTTTACATTGAATGTAATTTTGAGATGATATGTTTTGACTCTTTATAACCTGAAAATCATAAATTATTCATCTACACTGCTGGCCATTAAAATTGCTACACCAAGAAGAAATGCAGATGATAAATGGGTATTCATTGGACAAATATATTATGCTAGAACTGACATGTGATTACATTTTCACACAATTTGGGTGCATAGATCCTGAGAAATCAGTACCCAGAACAACCACCTCTGGCAGTAAGAACGGCCTTGATACGCCTGGGCATTGAGTCAAACAGAGCTTGGATGGCGTGTACAGGTACAGCTGCCCATGCAGCTTCAACGTGATACCACTGTTCATCGAGAGTAGTGACTGGCGTATTGTGACGAGCCAGTTGCTCGGCCACCATTGACCAGATGTTTTCAGTTGGTGAGATATCTGGAGAATGTGCTGGCCAGGGCAGCAGTCGAACATTTTTAGTATCCAGAAAGGCCCATACAGGACCTGCAACATGCGGTTGTGCACTATCCTGTTGAAATGAAGGGTTTCGCAGGGATCGACTGAACGGTAGAACCACGGGTCGTAACACGTCTGCAATGTAACGTCCACTGTTCAAAGTGCTCTCAATGCAAACAAGAGGTGACCGAGACGTGTAACTAATGGCACCCCATACCATCACACAGGGTGATACCCCAGTATGGCGATGATGAATACACGCTTCCAATGGGCGTTCACCACAATGTCGCCAAACACGGATGCAACCATCATTATGCTGTAAACAGAACCTGGATTCATCTGAAAAAATGACGTTTTGTCATTCGTGCACCCAGGTTCGTCGTCGAGTACACCATCGCAGTCGCTCCTGTCTGTGATGCAGCGTCAAGGGTAACCACAGCCATGGTCTCCGTGCTGATAGTCCATGATGCTGCAAACATTGTCAAACTGTTTGTGCAGATGCTTGTTATCTTGCAAACGTCCTCTTCTGTTGACTCAGGGATTGATACGTGGCTGCACGATCTGTTACAGCCATGCTGATAAGATGCCTGTCATCTCGACTGCTAGTGATATGAGGCCGTTGGGATCCAGCATGGCGTTTCAAATTATCCTCCTGAACCCACCGATTCCATATTCTGCTAACAGTCATTGGTTCTTGACCAACGCAAGCAGCAATGTCGCGATACGATAAACCGCAATCGCGATAGACTACAATCCGATCTTTATCAAAGTTGGAAACATGATGGTATGCATTTCTCCTCCTTACACGTGGCATCACAACAACATTTCACCAGGCAACACCGGTCAACTACTGTTTGTGTATGAGAAATTGGTTGGAAACTTTCCTCATGTCAGCACGTTGTGGGTGTTGCCACCGGTGCCAGCCTTGTGTGAATGCTCTGAAAAGCTAATCATTTTCATATCACAGCACCTTGTTCCTGTTGGTTAAATTTCTCATCTGCAGCACGGCATCTTCGTGGTGTAGCAATTTTAATGGCCAGTAGTGTATATCTATATTCTGCAAACCACTGTGAGGTGCAGGGCAGAGGGTAGATTCCTCCTCCTCCCCGTTCCATTCATATATGGAGCACGGGAAGAATGATTGATTGAATTCCTCTGTGTGCACGGTAATTATTCTGATCTTATTCTCATAATCCATATGTGAGTGATACTAGGTGGTTGTAGCATAAATTTAGAGCCACCATTTAAAGCTGGTTCTTGAAACTTTGTTAACAGACTTACTCAGGATAATTTATAGCTATCTTCAAGAGTCTTCTAGTTCAGTTCCTTCAGTAACCTTTGTGACACTCTCCCACCAATTAAACAAACCTGTGACCATTCATGCTGCCCTTCTCCATGTAAGTTCCATATCCCCTTTTAGTCCTATCTGGTATGGGCTCCACACACTTAAGCAGTATCGTAGAACTGGACATGAGTGATTTGTAAGCAGTCTCCTTTATAGACTGAGTACACTTCCCCAGTATTCTACCAATAAACCGAAGTCTACCACCTACTTTACCCATGACTGAACCTGTGTGATAATTCCACATCATATCCCTGCAAAGTGTTACACCCAGGTATTTGTATGGGTTGGCTGATTCCAACAGTGACTCATTGATATTATAATCATAGTGCAAAATTTTACATTTCTAGACATTTAAACCAAGTTTCCAATCTCTGCACCACTTCGAAATCTTATCAACATATGACTGAATATTTATGCAGCTTCCTTTAGATTGCACTTCATTATAGAAAACTGTGCCATTTGCAGAAAACGTGATTTAATATTGTCTGCAAGGTCATTAATATGCAACATGAACAGTAAGGATCCCAACACACTTCCCTGGGGCACACCTGACATTACTTCTACAGTTGATGATGATGCTCCATCCAAGATAACATGCTGTGTCCTCCCTACACAAAATTCCTCAAAATAGCCACAAGTTTTGCTTGATACCCATATGACTGAACTTTTGCAATAAGCTAGGTGCAGTACTGAGTCAATTCCTTTTCAGAAATCAAGAAATTCTGCATCTACCTGACTGCCTTGATCCAAAGCTTTCAGTATGTCATGTGAGGAAAGTGCAAGTTAGGTTTCACATGATCACTGTTGTCGAAATCCATGCTGTTGGCACTGAGGAGATCAATCTGTTGAAGATACCTTAATATGTTTGAGCTTAGAATGTGTTCCAAAATTCTACAACAAATCAGTGTTAAGAATATTGGACAGTAGTTATGTGGATCACTTCTACTACCCTTTTGTAGATAGGTGTCACCTGTGCCATTTCCCAAGAAGTGGGTACAGTTTTTTGTTTGAGGGATATTACTTGTTCGAAAGATTATGCTTTGAAGGGAGGCTAACTATACTGCAAATTTAGTATAGAAATAAATTAATTCATGTCATTCCATTCTGTTCCTCAGCCATTGTTAAATCTAATCTCTGTGTTGTGGCTCATGGCTGCAGCCAGTAGTGGACTGAAAATATTTCCTTTGTGATATATCTCGTAGCAGTAATAGAAATTGTGTATATCTGTTTTTATCTGATTGCTTGTTTTGCAGAGCCATAGAACTGCCGCCATGGACCACAAGAAAACTATCTGGATAAAAAAAGAAAAAGGAGATGAGGTATGCTCTGTACCAGGCTTCATGCTAAGTGGTACCTTTGTATTTCTTGCTGTTCTTTCACTAATTTCTATGTGCATACTGGGATGTCAATAATAATTCATCTCATGTTTGAAAATGAGTAATTCAGTCTAGTAAAAATATCAGCACTTTGTCATTCTCGATTATAACAGTTCACAGCACTGCATAAAATTTGTGTATTAGAACCGATGTCATGTATGATGCAGGAGAAAGCTTACATTTAATTTTTCGTAAATGGACAGAAATTCTCACAAGAGGAGGGCACAACATTGGGATCATGAATTTATTTCCAACTTTATAACCTTTAGTAGGCCACTGAAACAACATAATATGAAAATAGTAAGGTGCACTAATCTGGCAATTATGAGAAAATTGCAGGAGAATTTTATGTATCTGTTATGTAAACCACATACCTGTGCAGAGGTACCAGCCATAAGAATTCATTGTCATTGGGATCACGAATTTATTTCAAACTTTATATGCCTTTAGTAGGTCACTGAAACAACTTCATGTGAAAATAATAAGGTGCACTAATCTGGCAATTCTGAGAAAATTGCAAGAGAAGTTTTACACATCTGTTATATAAACCACATACTTGTGCAGAGGTACGAGCCATAAAAGTTCATTGTGATGATGTGGTTGGAGTTCGCACATGGTAGCAGGGTTGTGGGTGAGGTGACAATTCGAATCCCATCAAGACTTATTTTTTAATCTGTATTTTTCTCGTCACTGGGCTCATTAATTAATTTAAATGACATTTAGGAGGTAATATAATGAAAAAAATGAGTATTTGCATGAAGTTTCAATTCATTTTTTCCATGTCTGCATGACAAACAACATCCATCAATGTGTGATGTCGAGAGCATATCAGACAAGTTACTGTATATTACTCTTCTGGTCTGACACACTGTGGCTTACTATATTACTGATTTTGAATAACATCATTATTTATTGGGGTTTGACTATGGTTTTCCAAGTCTGTCCCTTGTCCTTGAAAATTTAATTATAAATTGTAAGTAGACAAATGACACATGAAATTCACTGTAACTTCATGAAAATGCATGTGTTTTTTAACATTATATTGCGTCTAAAATGTCTTATAAATAAAAAAAACGAGAGCAGTGATGAAAAAAATAGATTAAAAAGTAGATGTTGGCAGGACTTGAACCATTACCTTGTCCATGACTCACCTGCTCTGCCTGAATGCCAACAACATGGCCATAATGGCTTCTTGTGGCAGGTAGCTTTGTACAGATACATGATCTATATAATGGATGTGTAAAATTTCTCTTGGGATTTTCTCAGAATTGCCAGAGTTGTGCACCTTACTGCTTGCACATTGTTGTTTTAATGACCTACTAAAGGTGTACAGAGTTTGAAGTAAATCTGTGATCCCAATGTCATGGCCATCCAAATAGTATTGATGGTATGTTTGCCCTAAAGTGGATTTGTTCTGATCTGATGTTCTTCTTTTAAAGGTCAACTAGAATGCCCAACAGCAGAATAAAGATACTTTATAGTGAATGTTAGCAGTGTCATTAACATTTAAATTTAACAGGTGTAGGAAATGCATTATTACACTATAGACATAGTATGGAATAGAAATCATTTCCTTATCAGTGATTTAAATAATAATTTTTTAAATGAATTTGAAGAGACAGTTCGTATTCTCACTGGCATGAAAAGTACATTTCATCATAATATTTAATTAGCAATTGGTTTTGAAAATTTAAACAGGGACCTGGTAGGTCCAACAGCAGTGAAGTTCAGTTTCAGACAATGACTATAGGAGATATTAGTTAATAGTTCACTATAATGTATGCATGCAGTATGATAGGTGCTCAATGAATGTCTCTCTTAGCAGCAAAATTGTGAAAGTCACAGTTCCACACTGAGTACTGATGTACCCATTCATAACTACCTCCTACATTCAGTTCACATTGTCATAAATGAGGTTTGTAATGTTGCAAGTTTGTTGCTGAAAACCTAAGCAGTTGTTGGTATAAATGATAAGGCTACAAGTATATGACATTTGTCCAATGCCACCATTAGGGGTGACTAGCTGTTTGAAAGTAGACAGACTCCCAGGGTACCTTTATTTTTGTTGCACTGCTCCCACCCAGGGCTGATGAGGTCATCTCAACCAGGAAAAATACTTGCAAAGATCTGCACAGACCAAACATGCCTAGTTTGGCATTCATGATGGCCCCAACTGCAGAAATATTGTGATAGCATTACAGCAGTATATGCATTTGGGTATACATAAAAGTCCCCCTCCCCCATCAACTGTGGACCTTGCCATTGGTAGGGAGGCTTGTATGCCTCAGCAATACAGACTGCCGTACTGTAGGTGCAACCACAACAGAGGGGTATCTGCTGAGAGGCCAGACAAACGTGTGGTTCCTGGAGAGGGGCAGATGCTTTTTCAGTAGTTGCAGGGGCAACAGTTTGGATGATTGACTGATCTGGCATTCTAAGATTAACCAAAATGGCCTTGCTGTGCTGGTACTGTGAATGGCTGAAATCAAGAGGAAACTACGGCCATAATTTTTCCGGAGAGCAAGCAGCTTTACTGTATGGTTAAATGATGATGGCATCCTCTTGGATAAAATATTCCGGAGGTAAAATAGTCCCCCATTCGGATCTCCGGGCGGGGACTACTCAAGAGGACGTCGTTATCAGGAGAAAGAAAACTGGCATTCTACAGATCGGAGCGTGGAATACCAGATCCCTTAATCGGGCAGGTAGGTTAGAAAATTTAAAAAGGGAAATGGATAGGTTAAAGTAAGATATAGTGGGAGTTAGTGAAGTTCGCTGGCAGGAGGAACAAGACTTTTGGTCAGGTTAATACAGGGTTATAAATACAAATAGGGCTAATGCAGGAGTAGGTTTAATAATGAATAAAAAAATTGGAGTGTGGGTAAGCTACTACAAACAGCGTAGTGAACGCATTATTGTGGCCAAGATAAGACACGAAGCACATGCCTACTACAGTAGTACAAGTTTATATGCCAACTAGCTCTGCAGATGATGAAGAAATTGATGAAATGTACGATGAGATAAAAGAAATTATTCAGGTAGTGAAGGGAGACGAAAATTTAATAGTCATGGGTGACTGGAATTCGTCAGTAGGAAAAGGAAGAGAAGGAAACATAGTAGGTGAATATGGATTGAGGGGAAGAAATGAAAGAGGAAGCCGTCTGGTAGAATTTTGCACAGAGCATAACTTAATCATAGCTAACTCTTGGTTCAAGAATCATAAAAGAAGGATTATATAATGGTAAGACAGAGATTTAGGAACCAGGTTTTAAATTGTAAGACATTTCCAGGGGCAGATGTGGACTCTGACCACAATCTATTGGTTATGACCTGTAGATTAAAACTGAAGAAACTGCAAAAAGGTGGGAATTTAAGGAGATGGGACCTGGATAAACTAAAAGAACCAGAGATTGTACAGAGATTCAGGGAGAGCATAAGGGAGCAATTGACAGGAATGGGGGAAATAAATACAGTAGAAGAAGAATGGGTAGCTTTGAGGGATGAAGTAGTGAAGGCAGCAGAGGATCAAGTAGGTAAAAAGACGAGGGCTAGTAGAAATCCTTGGGTAACAGAAGAAATATTGAATTTAATTGATGAAAGGAGAAAATATAAAAATGCAGTAAGTGAAACAGGCAAAAAGGAATACAAACGTCTCAAAAATGAGATCGACAGGAAGTGCAAAATGGCTAAGCAGGGATGGCTAGAGGACAAATGTAAGGATGTAGAGGCTTATCTCACTAGGGGTAAGATAGAAACTGCCTACAGGAAACTTAAAGAGACTGTTGGAGAAAAGAGAACCACTTTCATGAATATCAAGAGCACAGATGGAAACCCAGTTCTAAGCAAAGAAGGGAAAGCAGAAAGGTGGAAGGAGTATATAGAGGATTTATACAAGGGCGATGTACTTGAGGACAATATTATGGAAATAGAAGAGGATGTAGATGAAGATGAAATGGGAGATACAATACTGCGTGAAGAGTCTGACAGAGCACTGAAAGACCTGAGTCGAAACAAGGCCCCGGGAGTAGACAACATTCCATTAGAACTACTGATGGCCTTGGGAGAGCCAGTCATGACAGAACTCTGCCATTTGGTGAGCAAGGTGTATGAGCCAGGCGAAATACCCTCATACTTCAAGAGGAATATAATAATTCCAATCCAAAAGAAAGCAGGTGTTGACAGATGTGAAAATTACTGAACTATCAGTTTAATAAGTCACAGCTGCAAAATACTAACGTGAATTCTTTACAGATGAATGGAAAAACTGGTAGAAGCAGACCTCGGGGAAGATGAGTTTGGATTCCGTAGAAATGTTGGAACAAGGGAGGCAATACTAAACTTACAACTTATCTTAGAAGGAAGATTAAGAAAAGGCAAACCTACATTTCTAGCATTTGTAGACTTCGAGAAAGCTTTTGACAGTGTTAACTGGAATATTCTCTTTCAAATTCTGAAGGTGGCAGGGGTAAAATACAGTGAGTGAAAGGCTATTTACAATTTTTACAGAAACCAGATGGCAGTTATAATAGTCGAGGGACTTGAAAGGGAAGCAGTGGTTGGGAAGGGAGTGAGACAGGGTTGTAGCCTCTCCCCAATGTTATTCAATCTGTATATTGAGCAAGCAGTAATGGAAACAAAAGAATAGTTTGGAGTAGGAATTAAAATCCATGGAAAAGAAATAAAAACTTTGAGGTTTGCCGATGACATTGTAATTCTGTCAGAGACAGCAAAGGACTTGGAAGAGCAGTTGAACAGAATGGACAGTGTCTTGAAAGGAAGATATAAGATGAACATCAACAAAAGCAAAACAAGGATAATGGACTGTAGTCAAATTAAATTAAGTGATGCTGAGGGTATTAGGTTAGGAAATGAGATATTTAAAGTAGTAGATGAGTTTTGCTATTTGGGAAGCAAAATAACTGATGATGGTCAATGTAGACAGGATATAAAATGTAAACTGGAAATGGCAAGAAAATCATTTCTGAAGAAGAGAAGTTTGTTAATGTGAAGTATAGATTTAAGCGTCAGGAAGTCTTTTGTGAAATTATTTGTATGTAGTGCAGCTATGTATGGAAGTTAAACGTGCGTGATAAATAGTTGGACAAGAAGAGAATAGAAGCTTTCAAAATGTGGTTCTACGGAAGAATGCTGAAGATTAGATCGGTAGATCACGTAACTAATGAGGAGGTACTGAATTGAATTAGGGAGAAGAGGAATTTGTGGCACAACTTGAGTAGAAGAAGTGATCGGCTGATAGTACACGTTCTGAGGCATCAATGGTTCACCAATTTAGTATTTGAGGCAGCATGGAGGGTAAAAATCGTAGAGGAAGACCAAGAGATGAATACACTAAGCAGATTCAGAACAATGTGGTTTGTAGTAGTTACTCGAAGATGAAGAGGCTTGCACAGGGTAGAGTAGCATGGAGAGCTGTATCAAACCAGTCTCTGGACTGAAGACCACAACCACAACAACAATAACATAATAATAATAATAATACAGTGAGATGGAAGGAGTCATGATTGCAATACAGGATCAAACAATAAACACCAGTTATTACAGCAAGCATATTATTAAAGATCCCAATACCATCACAGATAAATGCAGACTTTGCAAACAACAAATAGAAACAGTAGATCACATCACAAGCGGATGTACAATACTAGCAAATACGGAATACCCCAGAAGACGTGACAATGCAGCAAAAATAATACATCAACAACTTGCCATACAACATAAACTAATAAAACAACACGTTCCCACATACAAGTATACACCACAAAATGTACTGGAGAATGATGAATACAAATTATACTGGAACAGAACCATTATAACAGATAAAACAAGACCATATAACAAACCTGAAATCATACTCACCAATAAAAAGAAGACATTAACACAACTAATCGAAATATCCATACCAAATACAACAAATATACAGAAGAAAACAGGAGAAAAAATTGAAAAATACATCCAACTGGCTGAGGAAGTCAAAAACATGTGGCATCAGGATAAAGTTGACATCATACCAATTATACTATCAACTACAGGAGTCCTACCACACAATATCCACCAGTACATCAACACAATACAGCTACATCCAAACGTATATACACAACTACAGAAATCTATAATTATTGATACATGTTCAATTACCCGAAAGTTCCTAAATGCAATGTAACATATACCGTACAGTTAAAAGGAAGTGACTTCCTTGATCAAGGTCCACGTCACTTTCCATTTTTAACCATACATAATGTCTGAGGCAGGAAAGAGAAAATAATAATAATAATAATAATAATAATAATATATAAAAGTTCTTCGTTATAGTTCTAACGAAGTAAGTGATCAGCTTGTAATTTATTTGACCATAATGCCACAGCTGAAGTCCTAAACCAGTTCTGTTGGTAAAATGTAGGAAAATAACTGAAAATATCTATATAGGAATGAAAATTGTTGTGACAGACTGATCTGTATTGAAGCCCAAGGTGTAGAGTAGGTTGGAAGGTAATGTTTTAGTTGTGAGTGGTTAAAGTCTTCAAACATGAATATAAATTATCAGTTATGGTGATTTACAGACTTGTAGCCCAAGATCTAGATTAGTTTGGAAGGTGACAGTTTGATTGTGAGTTGGGAAAAGCCAGTGAATGGGATGGCATGAGAGTGACTGTACTTCTTGTTTTGTCATATATTTTGGGTCAGATGAGTTGTTAGTGTGATTTTTATGTTCATGATAAAATCGTGTCAAATCCAGGTGGGTGGTATTGGTGGGTTAAATATTTGCCAATAAATATTCATAAGAAAAAGCCATATTAAATTTTAATAGCTAAAAACAATAGACTATTCATATTAATAAAAAATTATAAAATAGTGAAGTGGGTGAAAACCAGTTCAGTTGAACACATGTTAACCTTAGAACAAACTATTGAAAGGCCACCTGAAAGCTCTCACATTATGTCACTCTTTAATTGATGGTCTGAACATTTTCCATGAGATTTTTAGGCAAGTTTGAACACTGTATTCATTGAAATCCACCTATATTGCCAATTTTATTAAAACTTACTTTTTTGTTGGTGTATGTTTTGTGTAGTAAACAGATTCATTTGATCATTGCATCTCTGATGACCTTGTTGTTGTTTGGACATTGAACACTTGTCTTCCTTCCTTCATTTGATCATTCTCTCCACTGTCATGGTACACTTAGATGGCTTTGTCCATTCTCAATTTGAGAGTCATAATAGGGGATGTACATTTGGCTGAACAGGATTATTCAATACAAAGATCAAGTAATTACAACATTACCTTCTGCAAGTCTCTCTATGCAGAGTGTCCTTTTATACACCACAGTGCTTCATTATTTTGTTGATATGGTCTTCCCAAGAACATAATGGTCTTCCACATTTCCACCTACCAGGGGGTTTCTGTTCATGAAATTTTTGTTTGTGGCTTGTGACATTGTACTCTCAACAAATGTCTGTAGGAATTAAAATAATGTTGATTTTTCAATACTTTTTCAATCACTGTTCCTAACTCCAACTTCATCATTAGTTTTTCTCTGTTCTTGAAATTCTGTGGCTCCTTTGTAAGTAATACATTTCCATATTCAGGTTGGAGTTCTTCTGTCCATGTTTCCTAACAAATAGATTTGTTTTTGGAGAGAGTATGCGTTGAGCAAGGCACAATTTGTGTCTTTTGTTTTACTTCCCAGCTATGTTACTTGAAGTTTCAGCATCATCAGTGGGTTTTTATTGTCTTTCTATAAACCAGGGAAAATGCTCTCTACTACTTGCACACACATAAATATGAGCTTTTAAGACAGTATTTACAAGTTTAAATAAAAAACATAGTCTTTGTATATACTTTGTTACAATATGCTGTGGTCTTTCTGATTTTTTTTCTTTTTTATTGCAGTTGTTTTCTTTCACAGTTTATCCTCTGCAACCATATATAACTTAATGTATAACAGTTATTTTATGACTGGCAGTTATATGTGTGTGCGTGTGTGTGTGTGTGTGTGTGTGTGTGTGTGTGTGTGTGTGGCTGTGTGTGTGCGCGCGCGCGCACGCACGCGCACATGTGTGTGGTTTTTTTTTTTTTTTTTGTGGGCAGAGAACAGAGTTCTGTTGCAGAGAACTATGTATTCATTTATTGAACTGTATATTCATTTATTACTTGCTTTTCTTCAGATATGACTTCTTTTTTATTTGATAGTTTTCTTCAGTCATTGGCTTTTGTGGGAGGGGGACTTGCTGCTGCTTCATTTGAGAATTTGCAAGTCAGAGTTTATGTTTGTTGGGCTATGTTTCATGCTTGTAAGGTGTTCTGCAAATGTATGACAGCTGTTATTTTTTAATTCTCTTCTCTGTGTCTCCTGTTGAAGTTTCTGCTTGCTGCCCTATATTAATTGATTTGTATTTCTGGCATGTCAGTTGGTAAATACCAGATGTATTGTTTTTGTCTGTGCTTGTACTCATAGTTTTAGGTAGTGTAAATGTTCAATGTCTGTGAACAAAATGTGATCTGTTATCTGTATTTATAGAAGATGCGAAGCAATATGTGATATGTGTATGTGAGCACTTGTTCGACAAAGAAGAGGGTGAGAATTACAGATGCATTGAACACCTAGAGATGGTGAGCTCATGGTATCGAGAAACTACCACTCATGGAGTGGGATGTGGACCTGAGAAATTAGTGCTCAGAAATGGATTTAGAACTGGTTGGCTTAGAACTAGTAGATATAAATATGATTATTGTTTCAGTGTACCATTCACCAAATGTAAATTTCGAAAACTTCATCACTAACTTCGAAAGTTGTTTACGTCACATAACACACCTTAAACCAAAAATTGCACTGTGCGGCAATCTTAATGTACACATAGGTGAAAATATTATGAAAGAGAGAGCATTCTTGAATTTAGTAAATAGTTATGGTCTCTTTATAGCAAACAGACTTCCAACTAGAGGAGATGCCTGCCTCAACACCATTATTCAAATTTAGATACCGGGAGTTACAAAATAAATGTACTTGATGCATTGATAGCAGACCACAGTGCATTAGTCATGAAACCACAAATGAAGACTATGGATAACCAACAGACAAATACATGGCAGTCAAATTATGTGTTTCGCAGAAGATTAGTGCCAAAAGAAAAACTGGACACTTTCAATGCCCCACTGTCCAGTATAAACTGGTATCAGTTAATTACAGAAGCAAAACCCTATGATGTCTTAAATGTTCTTTCCCAGATACTAAAATCCAAATTTGATTAAATGTTCCCACTGATACCAAAGAAACGCCACACAGGTAAAACACAAGGAAAACAGAAAGTGGTAAATGCAAAAACATGGTACACACCTGTGCTAGCCAATCTAAAAATCATTGTCCTAATGTGGAATGACTGTGCCAAAGCAGCCACAGATCCAAATAGTAAACAATTGTTAGACAGCAGTTATTTAGAGGTCAAGAGATTTTACAGAAAAAAGTAGAAGAAACTAAAAGGAGGGGGAATGATAGATTCATAAGAGAAGTCTATAATCCATGCAAAGCAACCTGGAATCTAGTAAATGCCTACTTCCTCTTCTAATGCCTGCAGTCCTGATGATTTCAATAACTACTTTATCAAAATTGTAGAAAACACTATTGCTAAAATCCCAGACTCAGTTATAGCTCCTGCTGTTTAACCTACCAAATAAAATTCACAGTAAATTTGAAACATTGAAAAAAGTACATGCAAATGACATAGTGAAAATAGTAAAATCGTACAAAACTTCAGAGAGTCTAGATAACTATGGGACGTCCTGTACTGCCCTAAAGAAAATTGTTGTAGAAATAGCACAGCCATTAGCAACAGCTATAAACAACTGCCAATCTGCAGGAGTTTTCCCAGATTTCTTGAAACTTGCAAGGACAGTACCAGTTTACAAAAAAGAAACCCAGATAATGTGTCAAGTTTTAGGTCAATATCAATCATTTGTGTACTAGCAAAAGTGATTGAAGAAAACAATCTCTTCATAGATGCACAACACGGGTTCTGGAAGGGAAAGTCATGTACCACTGCAGCATTAGAATTATTAAGAAAAGTAATGCAGGTGTTCGAGGAGAGAGAGAGAGAGAGAGAGAGAGAGAGAGAGAGAGAGAGAGAGAGAGAGATTGGGACTCATACTGTGTGATCTAAGCAAAGCTTTCGACTGCATCCCCCATAAGATCTTGCTCAAAAAACTAAAATGCTATGGTGTGGGAGGTATAACCTTAGTTACACTTCAGTCTTATTTGGAAAACAGAAGGCAAATTGTTTCAATCCAAGGAGCAACATCCCAGGAACAGAAAGTAGAACACTCCATGCCACAAGGTTTGGTCATAGCCCCACTCCCCTTTTTCATTTTTATAAATGATCTAAGTGAAGTTGGTGAGACATCACAATTTGCAGATGACACCACTCTTGTTCCCAAAGGGGAAAATTCTGCCCAAGCAGTCATGAACTCTGATGTACAGTTTGAAAACACTAAAAAATGGTTCATCACCAACAAGATGAAAGTAAACGAAGAAAAAACCCAGTGTATGGTATGTAGCCTTAGAAAAAATACATGCTCTGACCATACAGAATCTGTGAAACTATTAGACTTCACAATAGACCACAAACTCTCATGGAATGACACACTGTGCATGTATGCAAGAAACACTCTTGTGTAATATACCTCCTACTAAGATTAAAAAAAAGTTATTACAGACCACTTTCTGACAACTGTCCACTATGCTTTGTTCCATATCCACATTTTATATGGATTACAGCTATGGGGTCACTCAGCAGGCTGGAAGGATGTGCTGCTACTGCAAAAGCAGGCAATAACAATTATTACATCGAGCAGCAGCCAGTAACACTGCAGACCATTATTCAGAACATATAGCCACTATGTATTATTATGCCTCATCCACATAAGGGAAAACCTAGACACCTACACCAAGAGGCATGACACCCATAAACATAATACCTGCACCAGGGAAGACGTAAATCTACCAACCTGCCGACTGTCCAAAACAAGAGACAGTTTTCCGGTGGTCGCTGTGAGGATGTTCAACAAACTACCTGTTGAATTGCAGACCCTGCCCCTGGGCAACTTCAAGAAACAAATTGCTGAAGGCCTAAAACAATGCCCACTGTACTTGGTCCAAGAATTCTTTGACTGTGGAGAAAGTGAATGGACATATTGAACATGACATAGTCTGTACATATTACCTGTATAAAGTTTAGATGTTATTCTCTAATTCATTATATTGTAAATCACTTGATTATAGCTTTGACACAGTCTGTCCAGCTATGGCTGGTGAACGATGAAGACCTGGTAATAAAGATAATAAATGGTAATGGTATTGGTAGCCCTTAGTTTACTTTGTATTCAGTTGTCTGTCATGTTGGCTATTTTTAGCCCTTGTTTTAGAAGTATGGTGCCTGTTCAATGGGGTGCTCTGTTGTTGTAAGTCAAGCTGTACTATTTGCTTGTTGTTACAGGTGTTTAATGTTCATGTGTGCTGTGTGTGTGTGTGTGTGTGTGTGTGTGTGTGTGTGTGAAAACTTACCATTCTACTTTTGCTAAACACCTTATGGACATGAAAAACAGCTCAACAAACGTCAATAGTGACTTGAAAATTCGCAAATGCAGCAACTGGTCCTCCCCCAGAAAAAGAAACTAATAATTGAAGAAAACTCAAATAGAAAAGGCAATAGTTGAAGAAAAACATATAATAAGTAATGCACAGCACTCTCCCTGTCCACCCTCTCTCCCCCACCCCTACCTCCCAAACAGTGTTAGTTAATGTTAGGCATAACCATAACATTCCCAGCCGGAAAATTTCGAGATAAATAACTCTTCTACATTATGTTCCATATGGTTGCACCTGAAAAACTGTGAAAGGAAATTAAACATAAAAATCAGGAAAACAGCAGTGTGTGGGAACAAGGGATATATACAAAACTATGCCTATGTTTGAGATTTGTAGATGCTGTCTTAAAAACTCAAATTTGTGTGTGTACAAATAGTAAAGAGCTTATTCCCATTTCATAGATAGATAATAAAAGCCCACTGACGGTTCTGAAACTTTGGTGGAATGTATGGGAAATAAAAGAAACGATAAAAAAAGTGTTCTGATGAAAACAAATACATTTATACAGGTATCAATCTTCTTTTGAGATCAGCATTTAACATTGATAGTTCTGATTTAAGCATAGGACATATTCAACCTTTAGCATACTTACTCTTTTTTTGTTGTTGTAAGTGTTTTTGTCCACCTAAAAGGAATTCATCCATCCTTTTAGTTTTCTGATTTGTTGTATTCTGTATTTTACTTCTCTATTACCCAATCAGTCTATGTCAATATATGGTCCTAGACATTTAAATTTTTTTAACTCTCTATTAATTGCTCCATCATTGGTATATACTTCACATCTAGTGTCACAATTCACCACTATCAGATGTTAATATGTTGGCTGCAACTGATGAGCCACTAACACATTGCTTCTTAAGTGTCAGTCACAGTGAATCTGTGGACAGGAAAATTTCTGCAGTTCTACATCTACATCTACATCCATACTCCGCAAGCCACCTGATGGTGTGTGGCGGAGGGTACCCTGAGTATCTCTATCGGTTCTCCCTTCTATTCCAGTCTCGTATTGTTTGTGGAAAGAAGGATTGTCTGTATGCTTCTGTGTGGGCTCTAATCTCTCTGATTTTATCCTCATGATGTCTTCGCGAGATATACGTAGGAGGGAGCAATATACTGCTTGGCTCTTCGTTGAAGGAATGTTCTCGAAACTTTAACAAAAGCCCGTACCTAGCTACTGAGCGTCTCTCCTGCAGAGTCTCTTCTATCATCTCCGTAACGCTTTCGCGATTACTAAATGATCCTGTAATGAAGCGCGCTGCTCTCCGTTGGATCTTCTCTATCTCTTCTATCAACCCTATCTGGTATGGATCCCACACTGCTGAGCAGTATTCAAGCAGTGGGCGGACAAGCGTACTGTAACCTACTTCCTTTGTTTTTGGATTGCATTTCCTTAGGATTCTTCCAATGAATCTCAGTCTGGCATCTGCTTTACCGACGATCAACTTTATATGATCATTCCATTTTAAATCACTCCTAATGCGTACTCCCAGGTAATTTATGGAATTAACTGCTTCCAGTTGCTGACCTGCTATTTTGTAGCTAAATGATAAGAGATCTATCTTTCTATGTATTCTCAGCTCATTACACTTATCTACATTGAGATTCAATTGCCATTCCCTGCACCATGCGTCAATTCACTGCAGATCCTCCTGCATTTCAGTACAATTTTCCATTGTTACAACTTCTCGATACACCACAGCATCATCTGCAAAAAGCCTCAGTCAACTTCCGATGTCATCCACAAGGTCATTTATGTATATTGTGAATAGCAACGGTCCTACGACACTCCCCTGCGGCACACCTGAAATCTCTCTTACTTCGGAAGACTTCTCTCCATTGAGAACGGCATGCTGTGTCTGTTATCTAGGAACTCTTCAATCCAATCACACAATTGGTCTGATAGTCCATATGCTCTTAGTTTGTTCATTAAACAACTGTGGGGAACTGTATCGAATGCCTTGTGGAAGTCAAGAAACACAGCATCTACCTGTGAACCCGTGTCTATGGCCCTCTGAGTCTCATGGACGAATAGCGTGAGCTGGGTTTCACACGACCGTCTTTTTCAAAACCCATGCTGATTCCTACAGAGTAGATTTCTAGTATCCAGAAAAGTCATTATACTCAAACATAATACGTGTTCCAAAATTGTACAACTGATCGACATTAGAGATATAGATCTATAGTTCTGCACATCTGTTCAACGTCCCTTCTTGAAAACGGGGATGACCTGTGCCCTTTTCCAATCCTTTGGAATGCTACGCTCTTCTAGAGACCTACGGTACACCGCTGCAAGAAGGGGGGCAAGTTCCTTCGCATACTCTATGTAAAATCGAACTGGTATCCCATGAGGTCCAGCGGCCTTTCCTCTTTTGAGTGATTTTAATTGTTTCTCTATCCCTCTGTCATCTATTTCGAAATCTACCATTTTGTCATCTGTGCGACAATCTAGAGAAGGAACTGCAGTGCAGTCTTCCTCTGTGAAACAGCTTTGGAAAAAGACATTTAGTATTTCGGCCTTTAGTCTGTCATCCTCTGTTTCAGTACCATTTTGGTGACAGAGTGTCTGGACATTTTGTTTTGATCCACCTACCGCTTTGACATAAGACCAAAATTTCTTAGGATTTTCTGCCAAGTCAGTACATAGAACTTTACTTTCGAATTCATTGAACGCCTCTCGCGTAGCCCTCCTCACAGTACATTTCGCTTCGCGTAATTTTTGTTTGTCTGCAAGGCTTTGGCTATGTTTATGTTTGTTCTCTTTGCTTCCGCAGCAGTTTTCTAACTCGGTTGTTGTACCATGGTGGCTCTTTTCCATCTCTTATGATCTTGCTTGGCACATACTCATCTAACGCATATTGTACGATGGCTTTGAACTTTGTCCACTGATCCTCAACACTATCTGTACTTGAGACAAAACTTTAGTGTTTAGCCGTCAGGTACTCTGAAATCTGCTTTTTGTCACTTTTGATAAACAGAAAAATCTTCCTGCCTTTTTTAATATTTCTATTTACGGCTGAAATCATTGATGCAGTAACTGCTTTATGATCACTGATTCCCTGTTCTGCGTTAACTGTTTCAAATAGTTCGCCTCTGTTTGTCACCAGAAGGTCTAATATGTTATTGGCACGAGTCGGTTCTATGTTTAACTGCTCAAGGTAGGTTTCAGATAAAGCACTTAAAAAAATTTCACTGGATTCTTTGTCCCTGCCACTCGTTATGAACGTTTGAGTCTCGCAGTCTGTATCCAGCAAATTAAAATCTCCACCCAGAACTATAACATGGTGGGGAAATCTACTCGAAATATTTTCCAAATTATCCTTAAGGTGCTCAGTCACAACAGCTGCTGAGCCAGGGGGCCTATAGAGACATCCAATTACCATGTCTGAGCCTGCTTTATCCGTGACCTTCACCCAAATTATTTCACATTTCGGATCTCCGTCAATTTCTTTCGATACTATTGCACTTCTTATCACTATAAACACGCCTCCCCCTTCACTGTCCAGCCTGTCTCTGCGGTATACAGTCCAATCTGAGTTTAGGATTTCATTACTGTCTACGTCTGGTTTCAGCCAACTTTTTGTCCCTAGTACTGTATGGGCGTTGTGACCATTTATTAATGAGAGCAGTTCTGGGACCTTTCTATAGACGCTTCTGCAGTTTACTATTAGCACATTAATATTGTTACTCCCTGTTTCATTTTGCCTACTCCTACCTTGCCGCGTCTCAGGAGGCGTCTTGTCGGGCCTAGGGAGTGAATTCTCTAACCTAAAAAACCCCCATGTGCACTCCACATGTACTCCGCTACCCTTGTAGCTGCTTCCGGCGTGTAGTGCACACCTAACCTATTCAGGCCAGTTTATTTGAAGGTCCTAATTCAACTTTATTTTTCAAGTGTGTTTATCCTGAAATATTAAAACTGATAAGAGTTATTACTATTAATAACAGTCTTGATCACGATTTATTTAACAAGGTGACTGGTTTTGACCACTACTGTGGTCATCTTCAGACCTATAAGTTGTATACAAAGCTCTAATTAGAGGGCTACATACATTAAACAAAATACATAAAGTTATAAAGCTATAAAACGTTGAATTACCATTGAGTAGGAACCTCTTTCTGTTGGAGAATCACTACTGGAGAAACCAGTGCACGTCTTACTACACTCCTGGAAATGGAAAAAAGAACACATTGACACCGGTGTGTCAGACCCACCATACTTGCTCCGGACACTGCGAGAGGGCTGTACAAGCAATGATCACACACACGGCACAGCGGACACACCAGGAACCGCGGTGTTGACCGTCGAATGGCGCTAGCTGCGCAGCATTTGTGCACCGCCGCTGTCAGTGTCAGCCAGTTTGCCGTGGCATACGGAGCTCCATCGCAGTCTTTAACACTGGTAGCATGCCGCAACAGCATGGACGTGAACCGTATGTGCAGTTGACGGACTTTGAGCGAGGGCGTATAGTGGGCATGCGGGAGGCCGGGTGGACGTACCGCCAAATTGCTCAACACGTGGGGCGTGAGGTCTCCACAGTACATCGATGTTGTCACCAGTGGTCGGCGGAAGGTGCACGTGCCCGTCGACCTGGGACCGGACCGCAGCGACGCACGGATGCACGCCAAGACCGTAGGATCCTACGTAGTGCCGTAGGGGACTGCACCGCCACTTCCCAGCAAATTAGGGACACTGTTGCTCCTGGGGTATCGGCGAGGACCATTCGCAACCGTCTCCATGAAGCTGGGCTACGGTCCCGCACACCGTTAGGCCGTCTTCCGCTCACGCCCCAACATCGTGCAGCCCGCCTCCAGTGGTGTCGCGACAGGCGTGAATGGAGGGACGAATGGAGACGTGTCGTCTTCAGCGATGAGAGTCACTTCTGCCTTGGTGCCAATGATGGTCGTATGCGTGTTTGGCGCCGTGCAGGTGAGCGCCACAATCAGGACTGCATACGACCGAAGCACACAGGGCCAACACCCGGCATCATGGTGTGGGAAGCGATCTCCTACACTGGCCGTACACTACTGGTGATCGTCGAGGGGACACTGAATAGTGCACGGTACATCCAAACCGTCATCGAACCCATCATTCTACCATTCCTAGACCGGCAAGGGAACTTGCTGTTCCAACAGGACAATGCACGTCCGCATGTATCCCGTGCCACCCAACGTGCTCTAGAAGGTGTAAGTCAACTACCCTGGCCAGCAAGATCTCCGGATCTGTCCCCCATTGAGCATGTTTGGGACTGGATGAAGCGTCGTCTCACGCGGTCTGCACGCCCAGCACGAACGCTGGTCCAACTGAGGCGCCAGGTGGAAATGGCATCGCAAGCCGGTCCACAGGACTACATCCAGCATCTCTACGATCGTCTCCATGGGAGAATAGCAGCCTGCATTGCTGCGAAAGGTGGATATACACTGTACTAGTGCCGACATTGTGCATGCTCTGTTGCCTGTGTCTATGTGCCTGTGGTTCTGTCAGTGTGATCATGTGATGTATCTGACCCCAGGAATGTGTCAATAAAGTTTCCCCTTCCTGGGACAATGAATTCACGATGTTCTTATTTCAATTTCCAGGAGTGTATATATAATGGAGTCTCCCCCCACTTCTGACTGCATGATGTCATTATTAACCAATGAGTTATAAGTCGAATTACAATTTAAAATTTCTTTGTTAAAAGAGCATTGTCAAGAAGTAGAAATAAATACACACTAAACTTAGCTTATTAAACAGCTATTGTCAATTAAGAAGCATTAAAAATATTTAAATATGTAGGAAAATGAACTTCGGTTTGGCAGTACATGGGTTGCCCTCTCAAGGCCTGTCAGTGAACCATTTGGAACCACTGGTTGCTATGGTGGAGTTAGACGCCGTTGCAAAGATGAAGCAGCAGGCTTTTTTCACTGAAGTTGTTATAAAGTCGATAGTCGAACTAGTGGTTGCCGTGGTGAGGACAAATGCCAGTGCAAAGATGTGGCAGCAGGCTTCTTTCCAACGAAGTTTTTGCGAAGTAGAATGGCAAAGACTGTGGCGTCGGACGATGTATTATTGAGCAGCAACTTGTCTTTATTGAAATGAAAAGAGTAAGCTACAATAATCTGTAGCTGACATGTATACTACATGCTGCCCAAATACGATACGATATGAAGTAGTTGTCCGTATATATGAAATATTATCTATGAAGTTGATATGTAGATTACATGAGCCTTTTTTTTCATTTAAGGCATTGCTATTCCTCAAGTTATATGCCAGTCATATAAGCAAATAAAAATGAAAGAATTTAAAATTATAAAATTATGAGCCAGTGTCAAAAATAAAACGATGTGAATTAGCAATAGGCAGTCTAAAAGCATAAAAGCAAAAATTCTATAACAGATAGTCAATCATAAAATAATGTTTGGTAAAAGACAATTACAATGGTAAGATAAAATATTTGCTAAAAGTCTTTATAATTATTTTTAACCTTTTAAAACAAAGGACAGAAGAGTAAACATTCTAAAGCAGATCATCGAAAAGCTCAAAGAAATGTTTGTCTTTGAACTGAAGTTGTTCGTTTAAAACAGATAATGGATTACTTTTGTGAAGTGAAAAAATTTCAATTTCTTCTAAGGTATTTAGCAGTGGTCCTTTTGGCACAGTATGTAATATTTTCAAATTGCTAGAAATGCAACCCTCAGAATGATTGTATCCATCAAGATGTTGACCAAATATTGATTTGATACGTGCAGTACCAGTAGTATGTTCTTTGAAACGTGTTAAAAAGTTACGGCCAATTTGCCCAATATACTGTTTCTCACAGTCATTACATATTATTTTATAAACGCCTGACTTTTGGTATCTATTTGAGTCTCCAATTGTGTGTTTCAGTTTCATCTGTAGGGGGTTATTAGTTTTAAATGCTGTTGTCACGCTTGTGTTCTTAAATAATTTATTTATTTTATCTGAGATAGGTCCCATGTATGTCATTTGTGTAAATCTCTTCTTGGAATTTATAACAGCGTCATTTTTTCTTGTAATTTTTGATATAACAGATCAACCTGAAGGGAATTATAATTGTTAGCAACTGCTATCTGTTTTAATGTATCAATTTCCTTTTGGATTGCATCATGTTGGAGAGGTAATTTCAGTATCCTATGTATCATAGTTTTAAAAAATGACATTTTGTATCTTAATGGATGGCATGATGTAGCATTTATTATTACGTCGGTTGATGTGGGTTTTCTATAAATAGAAATATTATGTTTTCCATTCTGATTTGTAATTGTGAGGTCAAGGAAATTAGTACTATTGTTACTTTCGTGTTTTGGATGTAAATTATTTAAGATGTTAGCGAAAGCGTCAGTTTCTTCCTTAGAGCCGTTATATAATAGCAGTGTGTCATCAACATATCTTTTGTAGTATATAATTTTATTTGTTATTTCTGGATTATTTTTGAAATATTGGATTTCAACATAGTTGACGAAGATATCTGCTATGGTGCTAGCCAGGGAATTCCCCATTGCAAGTCCATCTTCGCCTTTGGGGCTCATGATTTTGTGATGTGTTAAGTTATCACTAATGATAGAGATAGTCTCTTGAATAGGTATATTCGTGTAAAGATTTGTGATGTCCAATGATGCAAACCTTGCGTTTTTTGGAAGATCCACATCATAAATTAACTTAGTTAATTCGAAACTGTTTTTAATACTATAATTTTCTTCATAAACGTAGAAGGATTTTAAGATTTGATTGAGCTTTTTGTTCAGGTTATAAGAGGGACTGTTGGTATTGTTAACAATTGGACGAATTGGTAAATTTGGTTTGTGTAATTTGATTTACGATCTCAACTTAGGTAACGTGGGATTCATAACTGTAAGTGTTATTTTATCTTTAGGTGAAAGTAAAGAGTCACTATAATCAATCAGCTTTTTAATTTTTGTTTGAAATCTTGAAGTCGGGTCTTTATTAACCTCAGTTATTCCATTAGCATTAAAAAATTGTAAAGTCTTAGAAACATAATCATCTTCGCTAACAATAACTAGAGTATTCCCTTTATCTGCCTTGATTGCAATAGCTTTATTAGTTATTAACTTCTGGTTGATTTGCTTTACAAGTTTTAATTCATTATTATGTTTATTTTTATCTTTTTCATTAGTAATGACATTCTTAGTTTTACGTGCAATGTCACATATTTCAGACCTACTAAATTGTGCATGTTTTGCAGCAATCTTTACATCAGCAATCACACGTTTAATATTTGCATTGCTCAATTGTGGAGCTAAATTATATTTTAGGCCTTTGTTTAAAAGTGTTGTCTCAGCAGGAGTAAAAGAAATTTTGGTTAGATTGGTTACTCTTGGATAAAAGTTATGTACATTTGGTGAAACATCTTGTGAACACACATTTTGGTGACTAACAAGGGCTGCAATTTTCTTATTATGCTTATTAAGAATAGTTTCTCGCACTGCAATAATTTTGTCATCTGTAAAGTTAAGTAGCTGTGAAAATATTAATGGTGACAACTGACTGCTAATTTTTAAATGTAAATTGTACATTTCAAGATTTAATGCATCTTTTTCTTTATATGCATCTTTAATTTCAGATCTAATCCACAGAATGCTACTCTTCTGTCGTAAAAACTTTTCTATATTTGATCTGGTATTAAAACTAATTTTTACATAATTAGGAATCACATTACTCATTAGCCATTGTTTGTTAAAAGATATTTTGGAATTAAGTTTCATAATTTTAGTGCATAACCTGCTAAACTTCTTGTAATCTCCCAATACCTGACTTAGCAATAAATGAATTACTTTTGAATGCATTATGGGAACAGCAGTGATCAATGTCTTATAAATAATTACTATTAGAAACAGTCTTGATCACGATTTATTTAACAAGGTGACTGGTTTCGACCACTACTGTGGTCATCTTCAGACCTATAAGTTGTATACAAAGCTCTAATTAGAGGGCTACATACATTAAACAAAATACATAAAGTTATAAAGCTATAAAACGTTGAATTACCATTGAGTAGGAACCTCTTTCTGTTGGAGAATCACTACTGGAGAAACCAGTGCACGTCTTACTATATATAATGGAGGCTCCCCCCACTTCTGACTGCATGATGTTATTATTAACCAATGAGTTATAAGTCGAATTACAATTTAAAATTTCTTAGTTAAAAGAACATTGTCAAGAATTAGAAAGAAATACACACTAAACTTAGCTTATTAAACAGCTATTGTCAGTTAAGAAGCATTAAAAATATTTAAATATGTAGGAAAACGAACTTCGGTTTGGCAGTACATGGGTTGCCCTCTCAAGGCCTGTCAGTGAACCATTTGGAACCACTGGTTGCTATGGTGAAGTTAGATGCCGTTGCAAAGATGAAGCAGCAGGCTTTTTTCACTGAAGTTGTTGTAAAGTCGATAGTCGAACTAGTGGTTGCCATGGTGAAGACAAACGCCAGTGCAAAGATGTGGCAGCAGGCTTCTTTCCAACGAAGTTGTTGCTAAGTAGAATGGCAAAGACTGTGGCGTCGGACGATGTATTATTGAGCAGCAACTTGTCTTTATTGAAACGAAAAGAGTGAGCTACAATAATCTGTAGCTGACATGTATACTACATGCTGCCCAAATACGATATAATACGAAGTAGTTGTCCATATATATGAAATATTATCTATGAAGTTGATATGTAGATTACATGAACCTTTTTTTTTTCATTTAAGGCATTGCTATTCCTCAAGTTATATGCCAGTCATATAAGCAAATAAAAATTAAAGAATTTAAAATTATAAAATTATGAGCCATAATCAACATCAGCCTGGTTAGGAATTACTGCTAGTAAGACACACACATGGCGCATGTAATATCAATAAGCATGCTGTCCATGTGTAGAATAGGGAAGGCATACAATCTATCTGAATATGACTGAGGGCAGATCTTCAACATGTGGTGAAACCATGTCGTGTCTTGGGATTGAATGGCCACCCCTCATTACAGATGTTGGGCTTTGTACGCTGGGCAGACCAGTATAACATAACAGGCAGCAAACTGTGTGGAACTAACATCAGACTTTAATTCTGGGCAGAGTATGAGTGTGTGTGAACATACAGTGCACCAAACACTCCTAACGATGGGCCTCTGTAGCAAATGACCTGTGCGTGTGCCGATGTTAACACCACAAAATCGGCAACTAAGACAAACAGGCACATGTCCATGACCACTCGATGTTGGAATAGTGGCAGAGTATTGCGTGATCTGATGAATCGTGATACCTTCCTCATTGTGCTGATGGGAGGATGTGAATCCGTCATCTTCCAGGGCAACAGCTCCTTGACACCTGTACAGCAGCATGGAGACAAGATGGTGGCAGCCCTATTACACTCTGGGAAACATTCACATGGGTATCCATGAGTCCAGTGGACCTTGTGCAAGGCACTATGACAGCCAAGGAGTATTGTACATTGGTTGCAGACAATGTACACGCCTTCACAATGATCATGTTTCCCGACAGCAGTGGCATTTTCCAGCAAAAGAGTGCACCATGTCAAAAGTTCAAGAATGTGATGGTATGGCTTGAGGAACACAGTGGTGAGTTCCAGTTGATGTGCTGCCCTCCAACTCACCAGATCTGAACCTGATCGAACATACCTATGTGACTGAACATCATGTCAGAACTCATAACCACCCTCCCCGGTATTTATGGGAATTAAGTGACTAGTGTGCAAATGAGAAGCCAGCTCTCTCCAGTAACCTACCTAGGTGTCATGACATGTCGCCACTGTTATCCATGCCAAAGTGGACAGACTGCCTATTAGGTAGGTAGTCACAATGCTCTGGCTGATCAGTGTATAGCACATCTGTCAGTCACAGTAGCGTTTTATAACCGTATGCAGATAGAATATGGTTAACAGTCTACCTCTATGTCAGTACATGAATAGCACAGGAGCTTTTCACTCAACCCTTGCAGAACTAATGCAGTCACAGTACACAAATATAGGAGACACATTACTGGAGTGGGTACTCGAATAAAAGAAGCGCAATCTGCGGTAAACGAGTGACAGTAAATTGTCATCTGTCGTCAAGTTCTCATGTGTTGTAGATTATTTGACTGCAGTAGGAAGGGAGCTATAGCAGTGTTGTGATCAACAACAAGCCGATATTGCTGACATAATTTTCTTATACCATGTCACTCAAAATGTAAAACATCATAAAGTTTGCGTGGATGGCTGTATGTACAGCACTTCAGGAAGCACACTAGCTTACATCACAATAGTAGCGTATGTACTATTGGTGACGTAAATACTGACCATGCTCCTTAGGAAAGGAAGACGCAAAAGTTTCTCATAGTCATCAAGTCTGGACATATTATAAAATCTATAGGGTGGTTACCAATAAATTTGTTTACTCCTGGACTTGTGATTTGACGTGTGAATTCACTGTATATCTTTATATTGGAGGTCATCCACGTTAAGCAGTATATTCCAAATATCTTATTGTTGTCCATAATCTAATAGCTGATTGTGTGGCAGTCTCCTTTCATGCAGAAGTTCTTTGATATTAGGTAGTTACACACTTCCAATTTGTTAAAAATCCCAGCAAAATCTTACGTATATCCAAACACAAAAGGTAACAGTCATCTACATTAAGCTGCTGCAATATTCCAGGCAACTCTAAAATTAGAACACCAATTTCAGTGTCGACTAATTCCACTTTATATGGTATAGCCATAGGTTATTTATATTTCTTTGAAATGGTTTCCAGTGCTACCTTCCCAATTTTTTCCCAGTATTCCTCTTGGTGTCACACTGTCATTGCTGTGTAGGCAAAAGATAGCTTCACCTTGACACCATGTCTCAAATTATTATGTAGATAACAGCTAAATGATACACACATTGCTTTTTGCTCTTGCTCTTGACAGTTCACTGATAACAGATTTTTAACAACCATAAAGTTATCGGAATAAAGTTCTATAAGGAGTGTAAGCACACTTAAATTCTTCCTGCTAAGCAGCCTGCCATATTTGCTGTACCTTATTCACCAATATCAGTAATAAGTTTGTCCATGTTCTCCATTAAGAAACAACAACCTGAGGTGTTCATCGGTTGGTCTCTTCTTCCTCTGTAACAGGAGAAGGACTTTTAGCACATTGGAGAAAGACTTGTTAATATCTTCCAGTACCACAGAAACCTCCTTTTACACTCTTAAGACCAAAGATGGTGGTACTTCTGATCACATGATCATCAGTTCATTCCTTTTAAATTTGCTTGTACTTGCAGTCTAATCGTAAACACCTAAACCGAAGTGGTTAGACACTGGACTCGTATTTGGGAGGACGACGGTTCAATCCCACATCCGGCCTTCCTGATTTAGGTTTTCCGTGATTTCCCTAAATCGCTCCAGGCAAATGCCGGGATGGTTCCTTTGAAAGGGCACGGCCGACTTCCTTCCCCATCCTTCCCTAATCCGATGAGACCGATGACCTCGCTGTCTGGTCTCCTTCCGAAAACAACCCCCCAACCTAAACCGAGCGAGGTGGCGCAGTGGTTAGCACACTGGACTCGCATTCGGGAGGACGACGGTTCAATCCCGCGTCTGGCCATCTTGATTTAAGTTTTCTGTGATTTCCCTAAATAGCTCCAGGTAAATGCCGAGATGGTTCCTTTGAAAGCGCATGGCCGACTTCCTTCCCCATCCTTCCCTAATCTGATGAGACCGATGACCTCGCTGTCTGGTCTCCTTCCCTAAACAAGCCAAGCGTAAACGCCTAACACAATAGTACTATTGTGTGTTCAAGTGCATCACTTTCCAACAGGGCTGTCAGGCATCAGGTACCGGGCATCATGCATCATGGGTGAGGTGTCAAGCACCGTAAGACATGGGTCATTCGTTATTCATCACATAATATGTGTCAGGTTACAGCTGTCATGTGTCAGGCAACCAGCGCACCTGGTCAAATCAACGTTCTGTTAATGGTACATAGTAAGGCAACACCTCATCCTGGCATACTAGTACCACATCATAAAGCTTGGGATATACTCGTAGATGCAGGCATCTATCTGTAATATATTTTTATAGTATGATACACATGTAGCCTGTGTTTTTCACATAAGTATGGAAGTGGGGCTGCTTTAGATGAGACGTGTTGTTCATAACTCTTGCATTATTGTGTTAACAAATGCCTAAGTAAGTTCCCCAACATACTAAAAATTTCTAGAGTTGTGCACATATATAAAAACGGGGAAAAGAACTGTCCCACTAGTTACAGACCTATATCCATAACCCCAGTTTTTTCAATAAATTTAGAAACAATTATGTATGAGAAAGTTAGTGTCTACTTGGGTAAACTAAATATAATTAGTAATAAATAGTTTGGATTTAGGAAAGGTAAATCCACAACTGATGCAATGGACTCCCTCGTAAAATTAGTCCTAGATGTGTTCGAGGCTAGGGACTAGGCCCAGGCAATATTTTGTGACCTGAGCAGAGGCTTTGACTGTGTAGAGCATGACACTGTGCTGAATAAGCTAGTTTACAATGGTTTTGATGACAACATATAAATATGTTCATGTCTTTTCTAGAGAACCGTCAACAAGTTATGTGCATTGATAGGGAGAAATCAAATTTTCATAATGTCAGGTACGGAGTGCCTCAAGGGTTGGTGCTTGGACCTTTACTGTTTGTACTAACGATTAATGACCTGTCCTTATTCATAAATTCTCACACAATATTGTATACTGATGACACAACTTTTCTACATACAAGCTCTGATCTAGGTACACTGAAAACACTGACCAAAAATACCCTTGCTCAGTCCTCATTATGGTTCAAAACTAATGGCTTCTTACTAAATGAAAACAAAACCCAGACACTTTACTTCAGTCTCAACGAGATTCCTAACTACCAGGAATTAGAAACTGTTAAATTTTTAGGTGTTACTATTGACAATAAATTGACATGGGAACCACACATTAAAAATATATTGGCTAGGCTTTCAAGAGTTAGTTATCTAATTAGAAATGTAAAAAGACATGTTCCCAATGACTATGTGAGATCAGCATATTTTGCCTTCTTGCAAAGCATAATCTCTTATGGAATCTTACTATGGGGTAGTAGCTCTCATGTAAATAACATTTTACTTACACAGAAGAAAGCAATGAGAATAATAACAGATTCTGATAAAACAGAACATTGTAAACCTCTGTTTATTACATTGTAGTGCCTTACAGTAGTAAACTTATTCATCTACAATGTCTCTAATCTTGTGTTGAGAAGTGATATTCATAGCCATAATCCTAGAAACAGAACATCTGTAGACGTGCCATATCATAGATTATCAAAATAGCAGAACTCCTACCTGGTTCTTGGACTAATGATGTTTAATAGACTAAGTGCTGACCTTAAAGAACTGTCTGTAAATATTTTTGAAGCTAAATTATACAAGCTACTAGCAAACAATCCGTTTTACACCATTGAAGAATTTTTTGAAGATGAAAATACTGTATTCTAACGTGTACCTATTTTATGTAAACCAATTTTATGAAGAATTTTCTTAAATTGTCTACCTATCCATAATGTAGGTTTTTTATGTTGATAAATCCCCTTCCTCCTTCCTTTCTGCTTAATATGAATCTTTCTGTTGCTGAATGTATGTTATGTAATCTATATTTGTGGCATTGTGTAAGTGTATTGAGTGTTTCTAGGTCTGTGTTACTCCATTTCACTACTCCAAATGAGTAGGTCAATATTGGTATAGCATAAGTGTTTATAGCTTTTGTCTTGTTTTCTTGCTGTCAATTCTGTTTTCAGTATTTTTGTTAGTCCTTGTCTATATTTTTCTTTTAGTTCTTCTTTAATATTTGTATTATCTATTCCTATTTTTTGTCTGTATCCTAGATATTTATAGGCAGCTGTTTTTTCTATTGGTTCTATGCAATCACTGTGGTTATCCAACATGTAATCTTTTTGTTTAGTGTGTTTTCCCTTGACTATGCTATTTTTCTTACATTTGTCTGTTCCAAAAGCCATATTTATATCATTGCTGAATACTTCTGTTATCTTTAGTAATTGGTTGAGTTGTTGATTGTTGCTGCCAGTAGTTTTATATCATCCATGTATAGCAAATGTGTGATTTTGCATTGGTATCTTCCAGTAATATTGTATCCATAATTTGTATTATTTAGCATGTTGGATAGTGGGTTTAGAGCAAGGCAGAACCAGAAAGGACTTAATGAGTCTCCTTGGTATATTCCACGCTTAATCTGTATTGGCTGTGATGTGATAGTGTTTGAATTTGTTTGGATATTAAGTATGGTTTTCCAATTTTTCATTACTATGTTTAGGAACTGTATCAATTTAGGATCTACTTTGTATATTTCCAATATCTGTAGTAACCATGAGTGGGGTACACTATCAGAAGCTTTTTGGTAATCAATGTCTGCGTAGTGTAGTGACCTTTGTTTAGTTTTAGCTTGATATGTCACCTGTACATCTGTCATCAGTTGCTCTTTACATCCTCGTGCTCCTTTGCAGCAGCCTTTTTGATCTTCATTTATAATTTTGTTCTGTGTTGTATGTGTCAATAATTTTTGTGTAATTACTGAAGTTAATATTTTGTATATTGCTGGTAGCCATGTTATGGGACGATATTTAGCTGAGTTTGCTGTGTCTGCTTGATCTTTATGTTTCAGATAAGTTATTCCTTGTGTAAGTGTATCAGGGACTGTGTATGGGTCTGCAATGTAACTGTTAAATAATTTATCTAAAAACAAAGATGATGTGACTTACCGAACGAAAGTGCTGGCAGGTCGATACACACACAAACAAACACAAACACACACACGAAATTCAAGCTTTCGCAACAAACTGTTGCTTCATCGGGAAAGACGAAAGGATGTGGGTTTTAAGGAAGAGGGTAAGGAGTCATTCCAATCCCGTAAGTGGGAAGACTTCCTTTGGGGGAAAAAAGGACAGGTATACACTTGCGCACACACACACATATCCATCCACACATACACAGACACAAGCTTGTGACTGTGAGACAACCTTATGTTAATAAACATGTGATCAGCATAGAAGTAGAGACATAGCTGTTTGTAAGACTCGACATACAGATGCAGGCATCCATCTGTAACATATCTTTATGTCACAGTACTCATGGAGTCTGCAGTTTTCTTAATGAGTGTAGAGGTAGGAGTTCTCAAGACTGTTTAATGTGGATGACTCCAACTATAGAGTGAAACTTATATAAAATAGATTCCCAAAATGCTGCTGGTCCGATTGAGTACACACATTACATATTTTATAACTGCTGCAATAATTTTGCGACACATTTTAGAATATTGTGACTACTTAGACGTGTAAGATAATAGGTGAAATACCGTCTGTAAAGGTTTTACGGAGATTTATCACCGTAATTCTGATTGCAAACTGCTGTTAATTCCATTTAGCGTCCTGAAGGTATGTGTCATTTGTAATAACAGCAGTTATTTTCAATGAGCATAGTCATTTATATTTTTTATAGTGATAAAAATTATACATTATCTCTCTGCCTCCTAAAATTGTGCTTCAGAAAGATTTAAGGGTCGAAATTTTGTTTTGTGACTCACATCAAGATTAGGGCTAATTAGTTACGTTCAGTTTGTCTGTTTGCCAGCTAACCTAACACTAATTTTTCTGCTGTTAGAAGCATGATCAGGATACTCTTACGACATCGCATTTGCAGGCCTACATTTTCGAATGTCAGCTATTATTAGTATCGGGGTGCTTTAGAATTTTGGACACTAATTTGCCTAATATGTGTACATGAATATCACACTTCTTTGTGCTTGCGATGTATTTTCCACGTATTTTAGAAATTTTTAACATCTTAGATGTGGGAAAATAATTAATTTTCCATCCAGTTATGTTTTTTCTAGAGTCATCTGTCGGTAACAATGAGTACTACTTACACATGGTACAAGCAACGAACTAACAATGAGTTTTAACAATGGAGCCATTTATTGGCATGGTACAAAGATCGAACCCAGGTCATGATTATATGAAAGTGAACTTGCCTTTATTTACGTTTTCAGAGCGTGTGGGATAGTACTGAAGGAGAAAAAACACTCATTTTCAGCAAGTAAGAAATCGTATTTAGTTATTTATGTTTTACAAGCAAATGTTGGTTTTCAATTTTTTATAAAAAGTATGCTATCTACTCGTTCCAATGTTACATGGTGAATGATATATAGCTTCAAATCAAAGTTATCTATTTCGTCAGTCAGATTGGAGCCCTGACAGTTTTTACTTGCTAGTACATGGGCATCTTTCGTTACGGTCCGGAGTGTTACTCAGCGTTGTGTAGTTGTAGTGTCAGAGTGATGTTGATTCGTCGTTTGCCATCTAAGGCAGCATCCTGGCAAAATGCCGGCTGTACTGATACTGACGCCAACCAGTGGGCTAAGGACAGTTCACTATCTAAGGCAGCATCCTGGCAAAAAGCTGGCTGTATTGATACTGACACCACCCAGTGGGCTAAGGACCGAGCACATCATGCCTCGTGCCACATGTCATTAATAACCACTGAGACTGATAACAACTCACGTGAACCCTGTACAAAGCCTTGTGTGAGGGACCGATCTTCCTCTTTGTCCTCTAACGATGCCCATGGCTGCCTTTCACCTAGTGTCAGTCAAGCCATGTTGGTCACCAGCATTAATACAACTGACTACCATGTGGAAGCCCATCAGGTGTTGCTTCATCTACACCATCCCATCAGCCTAACAGGCCTTCTGGGAATTCAGACCCTGTCAGCCCCCCTGTGGTTGACAGTCTAAATGGTCTTCCCCTCATGCCTGTCGCAGTGGCCGTGACTTGGATTCTTATGCCTTTGCACCTGGTGCAGCAGACCTGTTGCTGCCATGGACAAGGACATGGGTTCCCTTCCTGACCTCACTTCTCAGCATCCACCGCCATCACCACCAAAGAAGGAGAAGATTTCTTCTATCATAGTTTACAGTCCCATGAACTACATTAACCTGAACACTGAACTGCAACGCCTTATTGTGTGCCAACTGCGGGCCATATTCCAGAAAGACCAAATCAAGTACCTGCTTGACACCATGGAGGATTATCTCCAAGTCCTCAATTTTGTGAAGTTCAGGGCTATGGACTACTACACTCATCAGGCTTCTGGTGACAGAAGAACGAAAATCGTCACTAAAGACCTTCCTTGCCAGGTTACAGAAACAAACGCCAGGGATGATATACTCTGTCTCAAGTTCCTGGAGCCTTTGGTCCACCAATATTCCAAGAGGTATCCTGAGACCCCGTAATTAATCCCTATGCCCACCCATGTTGTCTCCCTTATTAGAAGAGAGGACGTAGAAGACATTTACAAATCAGGTATCTCCCGTGCACCAAGGTGCATATTGAATCATATGAAGGCCTCAACAGCCCCTATATCTGCCATAGGTTTCAATGTTTGCAACACACTGGCAATTATTGTTCACTGCCTTTTCGGTGTGTCAAATGTGCTCCCTCACATTCATCAGAGGACTGCAAACTCCCAGCCACAGTGTGCCCATTGTTTGGGTACTTCTCACAATCCCCAACATCTGGCTTCCTGGAACGGCTGTCCTATATACGAGAAGGCTGTGAAGTCTTCCCGACCTCCATGGAGGAATCAGCCACTCCTGCCATCATGGGACTGCACCCATTTCCCTGTATTAAGGCGTAAACCCGGTGACCATCCCACCACTGATGCTCAGGCATCTGATGCATCTTCGACACAGGAGCCCCCACCGGCTCCATCCCCTATGACCACATTTATTGCTGCAGTTCAGTCTACTCCTGCTCATCCATCTTCTGTGACGCATCCCAGCACCACCAAACTACCGAGCGAGGTGGCGCAGTGGTTAGCACACTGGACTCGCATTCGGGAGGACGACGGTTCAATCCCGTCTCCGGCCATCCTGATTTAGATTTTCCGTGATTTCCCTAAATCGCTTCAGGCAAATGCCGAGACGGTTCCTTTGAAAGGGCACGGCCGATTTCCTTCCCCATCCTTCTCTCACCCGAGCTTGCGCTCCGTCTCTAGTGACCTCGTTGTCGACGGGACGTTAAACACTAATCTCCTCCTCCTCCACCACCAAACTGAAAGACTGTCTGCGGCTTCCTCCCACCCACCTGATTAAGTGCCACAGCCTGTGAAGACATCAGGGCTGTCATTTATGAAACATCTCAAAATATCTGTTGGTCAGAGGACAGACTCACTAAGGTCATCACTGTTGTTGATGGGCTCAGCCGGATTTTATGATGGCAAATCACCCACCACACAAACATCAGCCCCCTCAGGATCCTGTTGTCTGTAATTTTAATGTTAATGGCTTTAAAGGTATGAACACTCAACTGAACACTTTCCTCTATGACCACAATGTGGACTTTTTACTTGTCTCAGAAATACACCTGAAACCCACCAACGATTTTCGCCTCCACAACAAGGTTTGCTATCACACTGACTGACTCCATCACTGAGGTGGGGCACAGCAGTGTTTCTGCATCAGTCACTCGTCCATAATCACGAGGTTCTCCAACCACTCAAACATACAGAGGCTACGACAATCACTGCCTTGGTGCAATAACTTTTGTTGCGGTGTATTTGAGCCTTAGCCTACCACTTTTTGAAGCAGACCTCTGTACCTTGACATAATTTGACAGACTCATTGGTGGGGCAGATCTCAACACCAAGCATCCAGCTTGGCTTTCTTGCTCTCTTGCTAAGCCCAAGGACAGACTCATCCTTGACCTGGAAGGTCCACTGGTGCTGTTGGTCTATAGTCCCCACACTTCCACCGATAAACCAGTGCACTCCGACTGTCAGCTGGACGTTCTGAATGTGGCCATTTTCAAGAAAATTGCGGTGAAGTTTTCATTGGAAACACTCCACAAACTGGCCTCTGACCATGATCCCATGCTCCTGCACCTTACCAACATCACTCTGTCTTTAGACGTCTGTTCTACCTTGACCATCATGGACTGGGACAAATTTTCCAAGATCCTTAATAACACCAATCAGCAACATCTCGACCTGACAATGCCTGCCAATCTGGTTAGTACTGTTGAATATCTAACCACAAAAACCCAATAGGCAATGAAGGCCTCTACTTCCACTGTCCAGAGGGCTTTATCCCCCACTCAATGACTTGTGTCCCCTCTTGTGCAAACTCAAAATCCAGAAGAACTGGTCTTATTTACCAGCATCTTGAACCACTGTCTCACAACTGGCCTTCCCCCTCCCCCCCATCCACAGTGCGAGCAGGCCAAAATGATTGCCACCCCAAGCCTTCAAAGGACCCTATGGTCCCTACTAAGATCAGGCTCATTAGCCTTTTGAATACCATGGCCAGGTTTCTAAAATTTTTGGTATTCCACCACATATCCCAGCCTCTCTTGGCAGCAAGGTCAATCCATCCAGAACAGTTTGGATTCGCTTCACGCATGTCGGCCAAACTACAAGTCCTTAGCATCATGGAACATGTCAGCAAGGGCCTTAACTCCACCATGTTGACACAGCAGTTTCTGTGGACCTGCAAAACGAATGTCAAGATTTGGCAGGACAATCTCATGTACAAAATGCTTACACAAACGACCATCCCCAACATCTATGTGGAACACATGGATAATTTCGTCCATGATAGGGCCTTCCTGGTTACTCAGCAAAGTCAACGCTCCAGTTTACGTCATACGTCGATGGGTACCCCTCAAGGTTCTGTGTAGTCTCCCACACTTTTTAACATTTATGTTAATGATATACCAGTCCCCCATACTGCCACCTGGCACAATACGCTGATGATATGGCACTCTGCATCACCGGCCACAACATAGACCAGCTCACTGCTCACCTCCAGAAGCAGGTGGATGCGACAGTGACCTGCTGTCATTCCAACACGATTGCCCTCAATGTCACCAAAATTTTACAGCAGTCTACTTCACTAAATGGCCCCATCCTCCACCACAACATCTCTATTACAGGTGTCCAGGTTCTATGGTCCTCTGATGTCAAATATTTAGGTGTCCAGATGAATAAAAAAACTGCTCTTCCATCGCCATGCACAATATATAACCCAAAAGGACTCAAGCTGATAAAAGCTTTGTACTCAATGTTCACCAGCAGGGAACTGAACCTCGATACCAAGCTCCGGCTGTACCTGATGGTTGTCCACCCTTGCCTCACCTATGGCTCCACTGTAATGCCTCCAGGATCCAGACCCTCCAACACCTGCAGAATAAGGTGCTTCAATGGAGCCTGCATGACCCTCCCCTCACGAGCGTAGTTACTTTCCACAAGGAAACAGAGATGGCCGCTCTCAAGACATCCCTGCAAGAAAAGGCAAGGTGTCTGTATGCCAAAGTAGAAGCCCTATGTGACACAGGCACTAGCTTACAAAACACTGGCACCACAACTCACCAGCACCTACACCCAGTTCCTTTCACCACCCTTGAGGGCTCCGATTCTGACCACAGCTAACAATAGTCCTGTTACGTCCACTCATAAAGAGTTAGGGTTGACTTGACCACTCAATGGGTATTGACCATCATAAACCACCATGTCAATTTGTAATATAGTTAGTAGTTATGTTACCTCTTGCCTGCAACCTGAACTTCCACCGTCAGAGGGTGGTATGGGACTTCAAGTCCCATCACCACACCTTCAATGTGTACTCCAGTGATGTCTTTGGAATGACATCATTGTCAAATGGAACAGTTTTATTATCCACGAAGACAGTAAGACCATGAGCCACCAGTGAAGCCGTGTTTCAATGTTCCACAAAAAAAAAAACTATGTGAGGACTGGTGAGACAGTACTTAAACAAATATTTGGAAGTCAGTAATGGAAAATTAGTTGTAAAGGGGAGGTTCAAGGGCTGCAGGCTTTAATGCAGAGTTGTTAAGGGGAGGTGTGAAGAGTGTAAGCAACTTCATGCAAAATTTTTAGAAGTGCATGGAGGGGGGGGGGGGGGGGTCAGTGAAATATGACATGCATGCGAAATTCTATTAAGTCTCACTCCCACGAATGCAAAGCTGGGGGAGGGGGTGGTGCATGCTCCATTCCCAGCCCCAGCACAACTTGACCTTGACCTTGACTTCAACTTCAGTTTATGCAGGATGTCATGATTCCTGGAATGATCTTGAAGATAAGAAATTGGTCATGCTGATATCAGCAAAATATGATGTGTGTGTTTGTCTCAGCTGTAATATGACAAACCAGATAAGACGGTGCTGCATCAGCATATTCTCTGCCAGAACCTGCAGCGCCCTGCTACTCATGAGGTTCTCATTGCAGTAGTAAGCTTATGATTTACAACAATTTTTATCATCAGAAGCAAAACAGCACAAGGTGTTCACAGGAAAAAATCAGTACCTTAACAAAGAAACATAAGAAACTAGTGGACATCCTTTTGGATAAAATCCTGAGGATCAGTGCCAGACATATTAGCTAATGTAAAACAATTAAGTGGACAGTGTCTTGCTGTGGAAAGTGTGGAACAGAGCTCTTCTTGTTCTTCTACATTGTATACCCACTGAGATGTTATGTTGGGTAATGATGGAAAATCATGGTGACTGGTTGTAGTTCTTATGGCTGTGACACAATTGGAGCAGGCTGACACTGCTACAACACATATGAACTAGCATGTTTCTTCTGCAGAAGTAAAATTTTATAGTTGTGAACTTAAAGGCTACATAAAAATGCAGTATCCGTAAGTGTGTCTAAGTAGGGCACCGAGCACAGGATTGTGGGAAACATAGGAAGGGCAAACAACATCCAACACCAATAGAGGCAGCTGTTAAATGCAAACAGGTGTACTTCAACCACTGGAAATGGCGTAATCATAAGCATGATGACCACTAGTATTTTCATGTTCCTAGCTGCATTTTTTTTTACTTCACTTTTGTCTTAGGCATAAGGCATCCATTCTCCAGATCTACTGACACATCAAGCACCTGTCGAGAGGTTAACCAGTGTAAATCAAGAAACACAGATTAAGAAAACTATAAAGTTAGTATGTATAGTAAACATAAAAATAAGGATAATCTTGCATAATTGTAAAACGGGTTCTGCAAACCAAAACTTGTGAATAACAATACAGAATTAGGAAAGAAACTGAGAGTTCATATAAGTAAGCTGTCACGAGCAAAAAAGTTGGTGCAATAAGCACAGTGTACAATTACGGAAGTAGAGCTATCAGTCTCTTGCAGAAAGTAAGCATACGCAAAGTTTGAAATATTGTTTAAAACAGGGGATGAGTATTGCACAGAAGCATAATTTTGTTGTGCTTATTTAAATTTTTTAAACGTTTTACCAGGTGAACTCAGAACAGAAATGGCTAACTTTGGGCCAATGTGTGAGTTGGAATGTCAACAAGGCATACCATCAATGTAAGAGACGACAGGACATGAGGCAAGCATTGCCACATAACATCAGAGCAAGGAAAGCAGAAACATAAATGTTGCAGTGCTACATAAGAAGGCACTGTTAAGTAACACTATGTAACTTCAAGGCCACAGCATCAATGCAAAATCCAACATAGACATAAAAACTTGATCTCACCAACCCACAATAATAATTGAATTACCACAGTGAGATAAGGAGTTTTGAAGTTATGATGTGCACACACCAACTGTCCAACAGTGGGCATTTTGTGAGTGTATGTCATAAGATTCGAGACTAGGGACTCGGTCATAGAATGTGAATTGTATCAGACTTCAATGAGGTGAAATTAGTGATAAATGGAGCAGTTTTTGTGATCTTGACCTAGGATTTTTATCCACACATTTTAGTTGTGTTGGTGCCACACACAACAACGTTACATCGAGAAACTCTGAGAGAATATGAAATGACAAACCCTACTCGACAACATACCATTGGACGGCACTCACTGTTACAGTAAGGAGGCAGTTTACAGGGTTGTGTGACACAATGTCGATGCTGACCTGCTTGTCAGTACTGTATCTTGGAAGGCCAGCAACATTGCTCTGCTATGAAAACTCAACTGCCCTTACCTCTAGCGCAGTGGTCAGTACGTTGCACTCCAACATGTGACTTCTGCCTGCCTCATCTTTACACACTGCCACTGCCACAGTGTGTGCATGTCACACCAATAAAGAGAACAAATTTTGGTATAAGCGAACTATTCTGTGCATGCCTGATGTCCTCAAATAAAGTGATTCTACATTCCTCATTACATAAAAAAATTTAAAGCTGGCACCCATCATAATTCACATAGCTCACTCAAGTACGAGAGTGCCATAACCATTGGTATCAAGGCTGCACACAAGAATGCACTCTTGTAACAGTTTATGATCTATATTTGTAAGTATCACAGCCCAGCTAATATGTGTCAGGAAGATACAATTAACATTCACTGCCGTATGGGATTTCTTACTCCTATCCAAGGTAGTCAGGAGGGTTGTAAATACCTACTCCGTGATTCTCCAAGCCAATAATTTCCTCTAATCAATATTCCTGACCAAAAGGTCATGAGTGACAATAATACTTTAGTAGTCAACCACTCACCAGTATGCTGGGCGGACGCACGCACACATCATAAGCTATGTCCATGAGCTATTCATTTCTATGCCTCAGCAGTTTGTCACCATCAGAATAATAGTTCAAACACATTTATACTAAGGTGCACTGCATGTGCGACTTTACTTGCTTGAAGTTATAGGTGCCCTATGTGCTCATGCTCAAACAAAGCTTGTTGTAGCATTAAGAAAGACCAACCCACATACCGTACTCATCAGTTCCACCTCTGAGATGTGTCTCCCTAAAAAAAAGTGGTATGACTCCCCACTGTCCATCGATGTCAGAATCATCGTTTAAGGAGTATTCTTCCTGCTTGTAATTCTCTTGTTCTCCGCAATTTCTGTACATGGAGATAAACTCTATCAATTGCTTCATTTAATTCTGTGACTTTGGTAGTACACATTATCATAAGATGGGTGGTGAACTCAATTTAAGTTGTGTCCTCTTATGGACTCTCCCACTTGAACCAAAGAGAAGGGGTGTGCTCCCTTAAGAACTGCATCTTGACTTTTACATTGTGGCCCTTCTCTGTATCCCTGCAGTTGATTCAACCATTTCCAGACACTGCTGGCTCGATTTGCCCTGGTGATATCAGTGGCCACCTTCCATACCTGTCCCCAATGCATTACCTGGCCTCCCCACACTCCCTTACTCTGATTCAGTTGTGGCACTCTTGTCTCAATTAAATCTTATAATCACCACTCTCTGTACTCTGTTTACTCTGTTTTTTTTTTTTTTTTTTTGTTATTCTCATTGTGATCACATCTTGCATTATTTAACAGGTTTTTCCACTCAGCGCATTTATAAATTATTACCTTAATTGTTTAAATCATTAATCATCAGTTTGGAGGTGTAAAGTGTTATGACATTATGGTGCTGAATCTCATCCTATCCCATTCAGAATGAGATTTTCATTCTGCAGCAGAGGCAAAGGTCCCGAGTTTGACTCTTGGTCGGGCACACCATTTTAATCTGCCAAGAAGTTTTTTATCCTATCCCATTGTTTCTAAACTTCTCATAAGTTTGAAAGAACAGTACCACAAACAAATTTTCTGATCATTACTACTGTAAAATTGCAATCATTTCAACACACTATCACTAAAACTGTTCTTCACAAATTTTTCCCATGGATGCCATCTTTTTCATCACATACACTAATGCTGTTTTCATTTTGCCACTACTCCACCTCGATAGCTGAGTGGTCAGCATGACAGAATGCCATGTAAAGGGGCCCAGGTTTGATTCCCAGCTGGATCAGAGATTTTCTCCACTCAGGGACTGGGTTCTGTGTTGTCTTTATCATCATCATCATCATCATCATCATCATCATCATCATCATATCCCCATCGATGTGCAAGTCACTGAAGTGGTGCCAACTAAAGGTGACCGATCTACCTGACAGGTGACCCTAGCCACATGACATTATTATTATTATTATTATTATTATTATTACTACTACTTTGCTACCGAGCGAGGTGGCGCAGTGGTTAGCACACTGGACTCGCGTTCGGGAGGACGACGGTTCAATCCCGTCTCCAGCCATCCTGATTTAGGTTTTCCGTGATTTCCCTAAATCGTTTCAGGCAAATGCCGGGATGGTTCCTTTGAAAGGGCATGGCCGATTTCCTTCCCAATCCTTCCCTAACCCGAGCTTGCGCTCCGTCTCTAATGACCTCATTGTCGACGGGACGTTAAACACTAACCACCACCACCACCATTACTTTGCTTTCTCAGACGTTATGTCTGGTTAAAAATGGAAAGTGACGCGGACCTTGATCAAGGGTGACTTCCTTTTAACTGTATGGTATATGTTACATTGCATTTAGGAACTTTCGGGTAACTGAACATGTATCAATAATTATGGATTTCTGTAGTTGTATAGTTCTTTATTGTTGTATTGGGTAGGGATATTTCGATTAGTCGTGTTAATTTCTTCTTTTTATTGGTGAGTACGATGTCAGGTTTGTTATGTGGTGTTGTTTTATCTGTTATAATGGTTCTGTTCCAGTATAATTTGTATTCATCATTCTCAGTACATTTTGTGGTGCATACTTGTATGTGGGAACGTGTTGTTTTATTAATTTATTTTGTATGGCAAGTTGTTGATGTATTATTTTCGCTACATTGTCATGTCTTCTGGTATATTCTGTATTTGCTAGTATTGTACATCTGCTTGTGATGTGATCTACTGTTTCTATTTGTTGTTTGCAAAGTCTGCATTTATCTGTTGTGGTATTGGGATATTGAATAATATGCTTGATGTAGTATCTGGTGTTTATTGTTTGATCCTGTATTGCAATCATGAATCCTTCCGTCTTTCTGTATATATTGCCTTTTCTTAACCATGTGTTGCATGCGTCTTGATCGATGTGTGGCTGTGTTAGATGATACGGGTGCTTGCCATGTAGTGTTTTCTTTTTTCAATTTACTTTCTTCATATCTGTTGATGTTATGTGATCTAAAAGGTTGTAGAAGTGGTTATGAAATTGCAGTGGTGTAGTCGATGTATTTATATGAGTGATTGCTTTGTGTATTTTGCTAGTTTCTGCTCGTTCTATAAAGAATTTTCTTAAATTGTCTACCCATCCATAATGTAGGTTTTTTATATCGATAAATTCCCTTCCTCCTTCCTTTCTGCTTAATGTGAATCTTCCTGTTGCTGAATGTATGTGATGTATTCTATATTTGTGGCATTGTGATTGTGTAAGTGTATTTATTGCTTCTAGGTCTGTGTTACTCCATTTCACTACTCCAAATGAATAGGTCAATACTAGTATAGCATAAGTATTTATAGCTTTTGTCTTGTTTCTTGCTGTCAATTCTGTTTTCAGTATTTTTTGTTCGTCTTTGTCTATATTTTTCTTTTAGTTATTCTTTAATATTTGTATTATCTATTCCTATTTTTTGTCTGTATCCTAGATATTTATAGGCATCTGTTTTTTCCATTGCTTCTATGCAGTCGCTGTGGTTATCCAGTATGTAATCTTCTTGTTTAGTGTGTTTTCCCTTGACTATGCTATTTTTCTTACATTTGTCTGTTCCAAAAGCCATATTTATATCATTGCTGAATACTTCTGTTATCTTTAGTAATTGATTGAGTTGTTGATTTGTTGCTGCCAGTAGTTTTAGATCATCCATGTATAGCAAATGTGTGATTTTGTGTTGGTATGTTCCAGTAATATTGTATCCATAATTTGTATTATTTAGCATGTTGGATAGTGGGTTCAGATCAAGGCAGAACCAGAAAGGACTTAATGAGTCTCCTTGGTATATTCCAAGCTTAATCTGTATTGGCTGTGTTGTGATATTATGTGAATTTGTTTGGATATGTTTCATTACTATATTTAGGAACTATATCAATTTAGGATCTACTTTATATATTTCCAATATTTGTAGTAACCATGAGTGGGGTACACTATCAAAAGCTTTTTTGGTAATCAATGTATGCGTACTGTAGCGACCTTTTGTTTGGTTTTAGCTTGATATGTCACCTCTGCATCTATTATCAGTTGCTCTTTACATCCACGTGCTCCTTTGCAACAGCCTTTTTGTTCTTCATTTATAATTTTGTTGTGTGTTGTATGTGTCATTAATTTCTGTGTAAATACTGAAGCAAATATATCGTATATTGTTGGTAGGCATGTTATGGGGCGATATTTGTCTGGGTTTGCTGTGTCTGCTTGATCTTTAGGTTTCAGGTAAGTTATTCCATGTGTAAGTGCATCAGGGAATGCGTATGGGTCTGCAATGTAACTGTTAAATAATTTAGTTAGATGTGAATGTGTTGAGGTGAACTACTTTAGCCAGAAATTTGCTATTTTATCTTTTCTAGGGGCTTTCCAATTGTGAGTAGAATTATTTGCTCGGGTGACTTCATGTTGCAAAATTATCACTTCAGGCATTTGTGGTATCAACTTGTATGTGTCTGTTTCTGCTTGTATCCACCGTGCATGCCTGTTATGTTTACCAGTTTTGACCATATGTTGCTCCAGAAGTGTTCCATGTCTGTTATGTTTGGTGGATTGTTTATTTTATAATTTCTTTTGGTTTGTGTTGAATGTTTGGTTTTGTTTCCTTCTATTTTCACTTTTTTTGTATCTTCTAAGTCGTTTGGCCAATGCTTGTAATTTCTGCTTCTTTTCATCTAATTGCTCTATCGCTTTTTGTTGTGAGATTTTACCTAACATTTTTCGTTTTCTTTTTTGACATTTCATTTCTTATAAATTGTGTTAGCTGTCCGATGTCTTTTCTCAGTTTTTCTATTCTGATCTGTAGCCTGTGTTGCCATGCTGGTTTTGTGGGTTTCTTCTGTGTGTTAGTTGGATCTGATCTCTGCCTAGTGTGTATATTTAGTGTAGTGAGTGCTCCTATATAAACCAGTAGTTGTAACTCTTCCATAGTTGTATTTTCATTTATTTTGTTGTGTATGATTGTGTTGATAGTTGTTATTGTTTTTTCGACTTGTGGGTTATTTGGTGGTGTATCCAAGAATGGTCTAATGTCTGTATTTGTGTCTTTGTATTCTATATATGTCAGCTGAAATTTTTCTTCTATATCCATCATCTGTGTCTCAGTGTCGGTTAGACCGTCAGTGAGAGAGCACTTCGATTTCCTGCTGCTAATAAGGCGAGTACACCGTTCGCTTGTTACACATTTTTACGAGCTTCAAACAGGTACAACTTATTTTCAGTTATCTGGGTAGTTACTATTTTATTTTTGTAATTTCTTGCGTGTTTGAGTGCCTACTAGACACAACCTTTTATTTTAATAACAGTGTAGTGTACAGTATCGCCGTTGCTATCGACCCTCGTATCGTACAGGCTTTTGTTTGTTTGGTTAGAACAGCTCAGTGTCGGTTAGACCGTCAGTGAGAGAGCACTTCGATTTCCTGCTGCTAATAAGGCGAGTACACCGTTCGCTTGTAGGGTAAACATAGTCATGTGTAGGGACTGTGGTTGTTGTGAGCGGACGCAAGGAGAATTGGCCACTCTTCGGGGGCAGGTGGAGGCTTTGTCTGTTAGGCTCATCGAGCTCGAGGCGCAGGCGTCGGCTCGTAGTGGCGTTGGGGCAACTGTGGTGAGACCTATGCCTACTTCGGTGGCCTTGGAATCGCTGCGTCTTCCGGCAGTGAGCATCTTACCGGTCTGCCATCACTCCAGGGTGAATGGCGGACAGTGGTGGGCTCGCGCATGCCTGGCCGAAAGGCGAAGGTGGGATCTGGCCGCGTGGCAGCTGCCTTACCCCTTTCCAACAGGTACGGGGTGCTTCCTAGTGGTGATGACATCGTTTCCGAGCCACCACAGGATGACTCGCCTGTTGGGCCAGTGGCCGATTCTCCGGCAAGGTCCCGACAGTCACAGAGGGCGGGCCTATTAGTTATAGGGAGCTCCAACGTTAGGCGGGTTATGGAGCCCCTTAGGAAAATAGCGGGTAGGTCGGGGAAGAATGCCAGTGTGCACTCGGTGTGCTTGCCGGGGGGTCTCGTCCGTAATGTGGAGGAGGCCCTTCCGGCAGCTATTGAACGCACTGGGTGTGACCGGCTGCAGATAGTAGCACATGTCGGAACGAATGACGCCTGCCGCTTGGGTTCTGAGGCCATCTTTGGTTCCTTCCGGCGGCTGGCTGATTTGGTGAAGACAACCAGCATCGCACGCGGAGTGCAAGCTGAGCTTAATATCTGCAGCATAGTGCCCAGAGTCGATCGCGGTCCTCTGGTTTGGAGCCGTGTGGAGGGTCTAAACCAGAGGCTCAGACGACTCTGCGACTATAATGGTTGCAAATTCATCGACCTCCGTTATTGGGTGGAGAACTGTAGGGCCCCCCTAGACAGGTCAGGCGTGCACTACACACCGGAAGCAGCTATTAGGGTAGCAGAGTACGTGTGGCGTGCACACGGGGGTTTTTTAGTTTAAAGGGACCCCCCCCTTGGGCGAAACGATAAAATACCTGACGGCTTACCAGAGAGGACATTATCATCGTTGATAAAGAACGTCCGTCCTCAGAGACCAAAAACAGGAAAAGTCAACGTAATATTGGTAAACTGCAGGAGTATCCAGGGCAAGGTTCCTGAATTAGTATCTCTTATTGAAGGAAATAGTGCGCATATAGTATTAGGAACGGAAAGTTGGTTAAAACCGGAAGTGAACAGTAACGAAATCCTAGACACAGAATGGAATATATACCGCAAGGATAGGATAAACGCCAATGGTGGAGGAGTATTTATAGCAGTAAAGAATTCAATAATATCCAGTGAAGTTATTAGCGAATGCGAATGTGAAATAATCTGGGTTAAGTTAAGTATCAAAGGTGGGTCAGATATGATAGTCGGATGCTTCTATAGACCACCTGCATCAGCAACCGTAGTAGTTGAGCGCCTCAGAGAGAACCTGCAGAACGTCGTGAAGAAGTTTCGTGATCATACTATTGTAATAGGGGGAGACTTCAATCTACCAGGTATAGAATGGGATAGTCACACAATCAGAACTGGAGCCAGGGACAGAGACTCTTGTGACATTATCCTGACTGCCTTGTCCGAGAATTACTTCGAGCAGATAGTTAGAGAACCAACTCGTGAAGCTAACGTTTTAGACCTCATAGCAACAAATAGACCGGAACTTTTCGACTCCGTGAATGTAGAAGAGGGTATCAGTGATCATAAGTCAGTGGTTGCATCAATGACTACAAGTGTAATAAGAAATGCCAAGAAAGGAAGGAAAATATATTTGCTTAACAAGAGTGATAGGGCACAAATCGCAGAATATCTGAGTGACCACCATCAAACGTTCATTTCTGAGGAAGAGAATGTGGAGCAAAAATGGAAAAAATTCAGAAACATCGTCCAGTACGCCTTAGATAAGTTCGTACCGACTAAGGTCCAAAGCGAGGGGAAAGATCCACCGTGGTATAACAATCATGTACGAAAGGTACTACGGAAACAAAGAAAGCTTCATCATAGGTTTAAGAGTAGTCGAATCATAGCTGATAAGGAAAAGCTGAACGAAGCGAAAAAGAGCGTAAAGAGAGCAATGAGAGAAGCATTCAACGAATTCGAACATAAAACATTGGCAAACAATATAAACAAGAACCCTAAAAAGTTTTGGTCATATGTAAAATCGGTAAGCGGATCTAAATCCCCTATTCAGTCACTCGTTGACCACGATGGCACCGAAACAGAGGATGACTGAAGAAAGGCAGAAATACTGAATTCAGTGTTCCGAAACTGTTTCACTGCGGAAAATCGTAACACGGTCCCTGACTTCAGCCGTCGCACAGACGCCAAAATGGAAAATATTGAAATAAACGATATCGGAATTGAAAAACAACTGCTATCACTTAGTAGCGGAAAAGCATCCGGACCAGATGAGATACCCTTAAGATTCTACAGTGATTATGCTAAAGAACTTGCCCCCTTTCTATCAGCAATTTATCGTAGATCGCTGGAAGAACGTAAAGTACCTAGCGACTGGAAGAAAGTGCAGGTCGTTCCCATTTTCAAGAAGGGTCATAAATCAGATGCGAATAATTATAGGCCTATTTCGCTTACGTCAATCTGTTGTAGAATAATGGAACATGTTTTGTGTTCTCGTATTATGACGTTCTTAGATAACACAAATCTCCTTCATCATAACCAACATAGATTCCGCAAACAGAGATCATGTGAAACTCAGCTCGCCCTATTTGCCCAAGAAATTCACAGTGCCGTAGACACTGGCGAGCAGATTGATGCCGTATTCCTGGACTTCAGGAAGGCATTTGATACGGTTCCGCACTTACGTTTAGTGAAAAAAATACGAGCTTACGGAATATCGGACCAGGTTTGTGATTGGATTCAGGATTTCCTAGAAGAAAGAACACAACATGTCATTCTTAACGGTTCAAAATCTGCAGATGTAGAGGTAATTTCGGGAGTACCGCAGGGAAGCGTGATAGGACCTTTATTGTTTACAATATACATAAATGACTTAGTTGACAACATCGGTAGCTCCGTGAGGCTATTTGCAGATGACACGGTTGTCTACAAGAAAGTAGCAACATCAGAAGACTCGTACGTACTCCAGGAGGACCTGCAGAGGGTTAATGCATGGTGCGACAGCTGGCAGCTTTCCCTAAACGTAGATAAATGTAATATAATGCGCATACATAGGGGCAGAAATCCATTCCAGTACGATTATGCCATAGGTGGTAAATCATTGGAAGCGGTAACGACCGTAAAATACTTAGGAGTTACTATCCGGAGCGATCTGAAGTGGAATGATCACATAAAACAAATAGTGGGAAAAGCAGGCGCCAGGTTGAGATTCATAGGAAGAATTCTAAGAAAATGTGACTCATCGACGAAAGAAGTAGCTTACAAAACGCTTGTTCGTCCGATTCTTGAGTATTGCTCATCAGTATGGGACCCTTACCAGGTTAGATTAATAGAAGAGATAGACATGATCCAGCGAAAAGCAGCGCGATTCGTCATGGGGACATTTAGTCAGCGCGAGAGCGTTACGGAGATGCTGAACAAGCTCCAGTGGCGGACACTTCAAGAAAGGCGTTACGCAATACGGAGAGGTTTATTATCGAAATTACGAGAGAGCACATTCCGGGAAGAGATGGGCAACATATTACTACCGCCCACATATATCTCGCGTAATGATCACAACGAAAAGATCCGAGAAATTAGAGCAAATACGGAGACTTACAAGCAGTCGTTCTTCCCACGCACAATTCGTGAATGGAACAGGGAAGGGGGGATCAGATAGTGGTACAATAAGTACCCTCCGCCACACACCGTAAGGTGGCTCGCGGAGTATAGATGTAGATGTAGATGTGTCACTTCGTGTTCTATTTGTGCTTGTTCTGGTGGCTGTCTTAAGATTTCGTTTTCCTCTGATTGTTTAATTAATGTGTGTTGTTCTTTGTTTGCTTGCTCTGGGATGTTGAGTCCATTACTGTATTTTCTTCTTCTTCTGATTGCATATTATTTTGTTCCAGTATTTGTTGTACTTGTTGTTTGATGTTTTCTAATTCTGACTGGGGTATCCTGTTACTTTTGATTATTACACGGATCTGATCAGCTAGTTGTTATTCTGTTAAAAATCTTAATTCTGGGTACCTGGTAATAAATGTTGTGTATACTTGTGATCTGTATCCAGTTGCATTGGTTCCTAAGTTTCTTGCTTGGTAATAACTGAACATGAGGTGTCGGTTAACTTCATCTGACCATCTCATCCTCTGTCTTTGTTTTCCTTCTAGAGTGGTTGCAGGAAGCATATCCTGCGAAACACCTCTATTTTGATTTAAATCATTTTCCGTGTGGGTATCAGTGTCGTTACCATTGTGGACAGGCATAGGGTCCAAGCATCGTCACCGACCATGACAGCGCTTGTCCGAGACTTCATTAGTTCTGCCCTGGACCAACTAATCACACTAAAAGGGGGTTAGCCCTGTTAGTGGTTTGTTCTTTTCATCGCCTTTCACGACCGGCAGAACATACTGGAGGCCTATTCTTTTCCCGGGCCTCCACAGGGTTTATTATTATTATTATTATTATTATTATTATTATTATGGCATTAAGTACATAAATTATTTCTCTCCGTAATATCAACTCTTAGTTATCATTACAAATATTTAACTCTTATCAGCTAATTAATGTCTAATGTTTAGCCAAATACATGGCTTTTTGATAGTGCCATTTCACTTTGTCATGTATACACTTTCTTTATCCGTTTACTTTACATGTATTATACAGACATCTATATTCAGTTTCTCACACACGTAGACATAACTGGGAGGGGAGTCTATTCCTCCACTTTGGGTGTCACTATCTAGCTGCAATTTCTTAAAACCCTTCCATGGTGCCCACCTTATCAAAACATTATCTCCTACTTCAGCATTCTCACAATCCTGCTGGTTACAACATGTCCACCAGCTACCTTTAACACACCTTTCCATATTTGCTCCTAGGTTTACTCTCTCAGTTTCTACCACTTGTATACTGGTTTAGCTATATCTATCCTGCAGTAATTTATTATTTCGAGGCAACCATGCTTTCCTTATTCCTTTCTGTTAAATTTACTTCTTGTATTCAAAGATCAAACTTCAGAGTACATGCCTATCTCATATGGTTCTTTATCTCCCACCTGGGCCTCAACCAAAAATTGATTTCACATGGCAAAAGTCTTTCCCCTTGTAAGATAAAAATATAACAAATAGATTGCAGAAGAGTCAAGAACCAGAAAGGAAGAAAGCTGAGGCACACACAGATGCAATAGTGTGAACACTCTGAAAGAGTGGGGGGCTGTCTATGCTGCCCATTAGGACAACATATCGACTCTGCCTCCATTCTTCTGCTTCACCTTCCTTTTGCTCTGATTTGCTTTCCACGTGATAATGTCATGCCTGTTTTGCTGGTCTTTGAATTCTTAACTATACAACTTTATATTCTGCATTTCTTTTTCATGATTATGTTCAGCCCTTCTCTTACCTTAAGAGACTTCCTTGTATGGCTTCCTTTGCTGTAAGAATGGTGCCACTACTCTCTTACACTCTATATGAAATTTTGTAGTGCACTAATCAAAATTTATTTCACAGTAATATACATTTAGAAAGTTGATGCCAGTGAGCAGCCTTACACTTAGCTTAGGAGTTACTGGGAATCTATGATCCACTACTGTATATGAAATTTGCACTGATAATGTCTCTTCATGATGAATAGCTTTGGCTTTTATTTCCAACAGTGCCAAAAATTTTCACATTGGAGACTAACCACACTGCCACATCATTCTTATTTGGGAAACCTGCAAAATACCATTCTGCAATGGCTGAATTCTTGGAACTACTGTCTACTTATAATTTACTTTCCAGACCATTTACATCTACAGCAACAACAAGATCTTCATTGGTGACAAAGGGAACTAGCACAGTTTCCACAGCTAGTTAATTATGACCCTAATGATCAAAATTTGGACTATTTGTGGCAGTTTTTGGTTTTACTATTCCAACGAGCAACCATTTCAATTCAACCTCTGAGCTACATCCCTCAAAACAATTGTGTTTATCCCCACTGCTCACGATTCTTGGTGGCAGTGACATCAGATCCTACCATTTAACTCAAATTTTCACTGATTCTTAATTCTCTTGTTCTCCATGATTTTTGTACATGGAGACAAACTGTAAACATTGCTTCATTTATTTCTGTGACTTTGCTACTGAACACTATCATAAGATCAATTGATCAATTTGTCCTTAACATGTTGTCCCTTGTCTGCATTCTTGCACCTGTGTCTACCATTTCCAGGGCCAATGGCTCCATTCACCATGCTGATTGGTGATATCAGTGGTTACCTTCTGCATCAACACACAAATGCACCACCTGCCCTCCCTGCATTCCCCCTAACTCTGAGTCAGTATTGATAGGCTTTCCTAAATTAAATCTTAAATACCACCACTTCTATGATGTGATTGCTCTCGTCCTTTTACTGTTCTGATTGTAATCATATACTGCAGTATTTAACAGGTTTTTCCACTCATTGTGTTTCTGAATTATTGTTCTTAATCATTTAAATCGTTGATTACCAGCATGAAAGTGCACAGTGTTACTAAAATACGCTGCCACGTCTCTGTGTTAAATGTATAATCTGGTATGGACTTCCATAGTCTTTTCCATTTTAAATGCCAGTTTTTGCAATAGTACTCAGTCACCTAGCTGATATGGGAATAGTGCTGCTCCCTTGTTTCTTCTTTATACCTGTTTAGTAATTGTTTTGATATGGTTTTGCTGACCTCACTTGTAAATCATTTTGAGTCAATGTCCCAAGCTTTTTACTTCCTTCAGATCGCTGACTAGAGGTAATTTATCTGTTTCAAAGGATTTCCATATACTACCTCATAGGGAGAATGCCTTGTGAATTCTGCTGTTGTAAGCAGATAGGTTGCAAGATATATAAGAATCCCAGTTGGTAGGTGTTTCGTCTACATAATGACTTGCCATTCTATATTCATGAAGAGGCAAAGTTAGTTCTCTTTGCTGATGATACAAGTATAGTAATCACACCTGACAAACAAGAATTAACTGATGAAATTGTCAATACTGTCTTTCAGAAAATTACTAAGTGGTTCCTTGTAAACGGACTCTCACTGAATTTTGATAAGACACAGTACATACAGTTCCGTACAGGGAATGGTATGACGCCATTAATAAATATAGACATTAATCAGAAGGATATAGCTAAGGTAGAATATTCCAAATTTTTAGGTGTGTCCATTGATGAGAGATTAAATTGGAAGAAACACATTGATGATCTGCTGAAACGTTTGAGTTCAGCTACTTATGCAATAAGGGTCATTGCAAATTTTGGTGACAAACATCTTAGTAAATTAGCTTACTAATCCTATTTTCACTCATTGCTTTCATATGGCATCATATTTTGGGGGAATTCATCACTGAGGAATAAACTATTTATTGCACAAAAGCGTGTAATCAGAATAATAGCTGGAGTCCACCCAAGATCATCCTGCAGACATTTATTTAAGGATCTAGGAATATTCACAGTAGCTTCTCAGTATATATACTCTCTTATGAAATTTGTTATTAACAACCAAACCAAATTCAAAAGTAATAGCAGTGTGCGTAACTACAATACTAGGAGAAAGGATGATCTTCACTATTCAAGATTAAATCTAACTTTGGCACAGAAAGGGGTGAATTATACTGGCACTAAAGTCTTTGGTCACTTACCAAATAGTATCAAAAGTCTGACAGATAACCAACAAGTATTTAAGAAGAAATTAAAAGAATTTCTGAATGACAACTCCTCCTCCTCCTCCTCCTCCATAGAGGAATTTTTAGATATAAATTAAGAAAAAAAAGAAAAAAAAATATTTAAAAAATAAAAATAAAAATAAAGAAAAACAAAAGACACAAAAAAATAAAGTTGTTATATTAACTTAAGTATGTTGTTAAATTAACCTAATTATGTCATGTATTAGAAAATTTGACTCGTTCCACATCATTACGAAATATCGTATTCATGATCCATGGAACTAGTATTAATCTAATCTAATCTATTCTAAACATAATGGGACAACATTCGAACAATGATTTAATGGATGTATTCAACATGGCAATTGGCTTGGGGGCCGAGAGAGGTATATGTCCAGTTTTTGATTATTAGCAGTTTATTTACTTTTACAAATAATGTTAATAAAATGTGTTTCCTTATTCAACAATATGGTGTTGGGACTGGCAAAAGATAGCACCAAGTGATTTACAAATGCTGTTGCCACAGTTTCTGCCGTCATATCAGCAATTGACACTAGCACTAGACACCTGGAGAAGTGATAAATAATTGACAAGTTATACTCATTTTCTTATTAAGTTGGAGGGTAGTGGCTCATTATGTCTAAAGCCACGATTCTGAAAGGCCTGGAAGCTTCCAGCAAAGTCTGGAGAGGACACACACAGTGCCATCTGTTGTACCCATTGTGTGCTTGGAAGACATGCATGAATACAACCAGCATCTCTTGTGCCCAATGTGTGCTTAGAAGGCACGCATGAATACACCTGTCTACATCCTGCTGTAGATTTCACTACCAATAATGGGCAGTAATGTGATAATTTGTGGCTTGTTTGCCACAGTGGCAAGTTTGAATGCTGCCATGAGATTGAGAAATGCTATCGGACTCAAATACCTTTGATATTACTAACCTACTTCTGAGAGAAATTTTGCTACATAATACACCATCGTTGAACATGAAATCTGGGAGTGTGGCATACTGTTTAAAATTGGCATCTTCTCCCTGAGTATCTTTTAACTCTGCTATATGCACTTCATGTGCATATATTACATGAACTTTTCTACTGAAGGTCTCTTGTGTTTTGATGAAGTTTACCTGGTTTATGATCTACACTGTGTCAACCAACTCAGCTTATGAACACAGTGCATCAGGCAGCTGCTGTGGGCTTTTAAATTCGACGGCCATAAAAGAACAACAGGGTCAGTAGCTACAATAAACTTTCTCATATGTAAGTGACTCTTGAAAACAGCTGACACTAAACATAAGAGCTAGCAAATCCTTCACCATGGTCCTGTAATTTACTTCAGCCTTACTTAATTGGCAAAAAGCATAAACAATCTGTTTTCCTTCACTGTTGTGCTCTTAGCTCAAAATACAACCCAAAACAAAATCTGAGACACCAATTACAATATGAACGGTTTTTCAAAGTGAAGGTATATATGCAAATGTGAACTTCTCAATACATTTTTAACTTGTTAAATGGCGATTTCATGTTCTGTGGACCATTCAGAGGCTCCTCCCTTCTTCAGTATCCTCATTAAGTGTTTGCTCACAATAGCACAGTCTTTCACGAAATGGCTTTTAGATTAATAGGGGCAAGGAAATTATCTACTGCTCCTCTCAGCCAAGGATATGGCTTTACCTGCTCGCTGCTAATGCTATGTTCAAAGTACTGACCTTGTAATTACACAAAGGAACATTTTTTCCAACTTCACACTCAAGTAGTCACTTTGTAATCTTGCTTATATATTTCTTTATCGCTCAACACGCTCGCTCCTCAATGGCTTGAGACAACATTATAATGTCATCTAAATAGATCATACAGGTACACAGTTTTGACCCTCATAACAACAAACCTCTGTAATGTGGTAGGCACATTCCTCAGGAGAAACGACATCTGCAAAAACTCAGGAAAGCCAGATGGTACAACAAAGACTGTGTCTGTTTGATCTTGAGGGGTGTCAGAACCTGGTGGTATCCTGATTTTGTGTTGTAGGTAGTGAAAAGTTTGCTGTTTCCTAATCTGCCCCAGAGTTTCATCGGTTCTAAGTAAAGTGTAAATATCAGGGGTAGTAATCTTGTATACCACACACATGTCTTCACACGGGTTAGGCCTTCTCACCACTGACTGATTTTTTTTGAGTATAACATCTACTACAGATGACCACAGGCTGGTATATGGTTCGATAATCCTTGTGTAAGGTTGTTGCTGAATTGTTTCTTCTGTGACAGAGTGCAACTGAGATGGAATTCTATGTGGCTTCTGTGCTATTGGGTTGGCATCCCTTACAGGGATTTCATGGTAAATGGGGTCAGTAGCTGACACATATTTCCTTTCCTCAAAGAGCCATGCAAATTCTTCCAAAAAACTACTCAAAGTCAATTAAATTGGGTAGCTTTCCCACCAAGGGCTGTTTAAGAGGTGGCATCATTGTGTGTATCACTTTGGTAGGTAATGACTTCTGTTTCTGCCTCTCCACATGTTGTTCTTCTTCATCGGAAGTACCTCCTCCAAGATTAACTCCTCCAGGCTAGCCATGACAGTCCTTCACAGTGTTAATATCTCACATTCATCAAAATTATCTACACATAAGGAGACACTAACTCTCCCATATCTAATCTCAGCAATGCAAAGACCAAGAATGAAGTTCCTCTACAGCCTCAGGCTTTGGTTGTCACCCACAGAATTTTTCTGGTGCCATCGTTTATTGTTACACGGTTGGTTCTCCTGAACACTAAGTTATGCTGTGTGTTGTATTTTCAGGGAAATAGCGCCGTTCTCCTTATATCCTTGCATCTTTGAGGTGCTGTTGCCACAAAAACATGACAGCAAGCAACTTCTAATCAGTCATACCCTAGAACTGGTGCAAGAAGTTATTTCCTAGGATGACATCAAAATCAGACATTCTCTTCCTGATAACTTCTATCTCATAGGATCTCTCATCAATTTTTAACTTCATTCATTATGCTCCTGTAGGTTTTATGATTGCAGCGCCCAAGCCAACAGCAAGTTGGTTTCAGCGACTGCTTGTCACAAAGTGTACAAAAATGGAAGACTCTCTCGATTTCCTGTATCCACCAAAATTTGGTGTCCCCTGCCTTATATCTTACCCATCACAAGTACACTTGCCATCTCCACTCAACCTCGATAATTTATCAGATTTAATGCTCCTACTGGTGGTGGGGTTGGGTGGCTGTCCCTGCCCCCCTCCTGCTATTTTCCAGACTGAATCGCTCATTTCTTCTGCTACAGGAATGTTTGATACAACCACAGATTTGCCTATGGCATGAACATGGATGGTGCATGCCTAAGTGTCAGACTTTGCAACAGTTAGGAAAATAAGGTGCCTTGGATTTATTGGTCATATGAGAGGCTCATCAGCATTGTCCACAAACAGTATTGCTGGTGGAGACATAGTGTTAAACACTGTACCACATGGGAGTGGCAATAAATTACCCTGCTTCTTTGCACAACATTGCTTCATTAAGAGAAGTAGGGGAAGCCACTTTAACATGTCCATAAACCTGCAAGTTTACAGTGCCAATCAAAATATCAGCCACACATGATTCTGCTGCCTCTAAATGCTCTTCTTTGAGTCACAGCCTTGCCAAGGTGTTGCATGACATAGTGCTTCTTTGATCAACAAACTGTCAAATTGTTCCAAAACTTACCCTAGTCTTTGCCTGAGGGTGCACAGTAACAGCCGATTCCTCTCTTATCAGGATACTGCTCTGCTAACCCCTACTCTGGAGCTTTGGATCTCTTAGAATTTTCCAACTCTCAATGGATTCAACACCGGTCTATATGAATTCATATTACTTTAGTCTTGCCACATTCAGCAAAAGACCACATGGACATGAACACATACATCACGGACATTCTGTATGAAGGTTTTTATATTTTCATTAGGCTTATCCAAAAGTGTTTACATTAAAATGATTGCAGGGATGCTACTTACAATGGAAGAGGCGAGACAACTACACATGGCTTAACACGTTTAGGGCCATCAAAAGCAGCTTGAACAATGGAATCTCTTCTCTGAGTACCTGTTTGTATGTGTGGCTCAATCTGCTCCTCTAAATCCATGTATTTCAGGTCAAGTTTAAAGATTTGTTCCTGCAAGGCTCCTACAATACCTTCGCTATCGTATTCAGCGGTGTTTTCTGCTTGGAAGCGAGACTTTTGAGACATGGTTACAAGAAAGGGGCCTAGCAATTAATAATTAACAATAGTAAACCAAAACAAGAGCAAAAGACAAGACCTACGGGGAAATGTTCCCCATTTCTCCTTGCTGCCACACAGGTGCATACATTTGCTGATAGAGCAGTGACAGGATGCAAAATTAGTGGCTAGCGATGCTCACATTGTGTGAAAATGGCAGCAGCCATTTGGTGATGATAGAAACCCATGGCAGCAATGCTGGTCACAGCCTGGCGTCGAGCAGAAGGACGGCAGCAACAGGTGGTGAGCTGGGAAGAGGATGCCAGCTGGAGGCATAGCAGCTGCGGCTAGCAGGAAAGCAGTATGGGTCAGAGACACTCCTGCACAGTGGGTGTGTGTGCCCAGCACACATGCGTTCATGTCGAAAAGATGGCATCAGAGAAACACACTGAATGGCACGAGGGAAGTCTGGACTCAACACAGCACTGGCTGACATGCCAGTTGCAGCTACAGGCTCCGTAAAAAGTTGTGGTTTCCATCAGTTGTGAACACACTTATGGTGGAAACAAATTCTGGACCCAAAGGTGGAAATAGGCACAATTCTGACGCCAGTTATGCAGGTACAGCCAGGAGGCATATGCATGGATTGGCATCCAGCTCAGTCACTTGCAAGAATAAAAAGATCGAATCTGTTAAGAAGGTCGACGAAACGGTTTATTTGTAATATGTGAATACAGAAGGTTCACTTACAGATCTCGCCATCTGCTTGGAGTTAGCAGCCATGACCAAGTCCCGGGTGAGACACAGGAAAGCAATATGGGAGTGTGTTCGTGAATTAGAAGCCAGAAACTAGAAAATCACAGCACATCTGCGATGTCTTTCAACTACCCACGTCCAGGAACCCCCTGTGACTCCTCACCTAACCCCTAGCAGTTGAAGTTTGTGACTGCCACTTATACAAGGCATTTCTATTTCAACAATACTTAATGTGAGAACCACACTGAGGCCTACATCAGGTGCTGGAACCTGGACAGACTGTGATCGGTCTTCATAGCAATCAACTTGAAGCACAGCTGTAGCATTTGAGAAATAAAATTTCAAAGATAGATTCCCCTACTCTCTCTAAATAGGTGGCTCTAGTATAGAAGATTTAAAGATTTCTGAGTGCTAAAACAAGAGATTAGTTGGCAGCTGAGTGTGTAGTGTAAATTTCTCATAACAGCAAAGTAGCTGCTTCAAATCTTACTAGAAGCAACATTTATTTTACTTTTACTTAAATTCCAAATTTATAACAAACAGAAATGTTGGTTTTGTTATTTTTAATTACTATTCGTATGAAAATAAACGAAAATTTTTCAGACACATGCAAAAAGCCTTATTGTTAAAAATATTATATTAGTTGATAATACTACTCAATCTCCAGGAGTAGAAGTCTTTTGTTTTCATTTAACTTTTGCATTGTTGCATCAAATTTATGTTGTGGATACTTGAATTTTCATGCAATTAGTAATAAAAATAAAAAATGTTACTTTTATTAAAATACATGATTCAATATTTGTTAATTAAGAATTATGATTGTTAATAAATATGGGTTTTAAATAAAAAGGAATGTATTGTTTAGTAACTTTACAGTTACCGTTACTAAACTTTCCCATTGCACTCTCAGCTACTAATGACTCCATTAATAAATTTCCAATGTTTTGCACTTACTAATGTTAAAACATCTTCTAATGTTTAAAATCGATTTATTAGAGTTTCTTTAAGACTAGCACCATAGTATTTCAGGATATTGATGTCCAAGCACTGAACCACAAATCTTATAAGCATGAAATATATCAAAGGGTGCCAGTTCGCAAGGTACCCTTGTAAGGGGACAATGTGACAGACGCTTAATTAATATTCAATGGTCTCCTGGTTTAGGCTGATTCACAATAGACATCAACAGAAGGTAATGGAATAAAATGGAAGGTGACATATCTTCATATGGTCATGTCTTCACTCTAGTGTGGTCATGAGATACTGTCTGTGATTAAAAATGTCGGAATATAATCTCAGAATAAAGAAACTAGCAACAATAAAGTTCATTAATGGCCCATACAAAATTCGTGGTGGAAGTTCTTGGCAATGTTTGTATCTAAAACTGCTGAGAACTGACTCCATAGGAAATGTGTTGCTCATACATTTTAAATCGTAGACATTTATTTACTAGAGAAAATACACATAAAATAACATCAAACAACATTCGCAAGGAAACATACCCTTTTTACATTAGCCATTTTTTTCATTCATAGAACCATACAACATAACAAACAACTGTATTTTTCGGTTCAACAGAGGTGATCTATTAACTGCTAAAGAAAGCTTATTTGCTTCATAAATTTTTGATCTTATTTATACACAGGGTAAACTTCTCCCTCTGTCCATGTATTGAAAACTTAACTTACATTTTGCTTTCACATATCTAGTTATTCTTGTAGGAGAACATTCAGCAAAAAGATCCTAGTTGTCATGGACCATTTGAAATGTGACAGGAAAACAAAGCATAATAATAAAGTGAAATCTAAAAAGAAGCAAAAGTGCGACGTCCATTTACATAACATGAGCCCACCATGAAAGTAGCTTAACGTGCGATGTTATCATGCACCACCACCATTTGCCCTCAACTACATCTATGGCATTTTCTTGCCAAAAACACCTTGATGCCAACATACTGTCTCATCCCATTGACAGTCTATGTGAATGCTGCCATTTAAAAAGCATTGTGCAATATTTCACGTGCCATTTTGTCAGGTATGAATCCACATTTCTGACGACCACAAAGTACTTGAGTGTATGTGGTGTTTGTTTAATTTTCATTTTTTCTGACATCGCACTAGATTATTTACACTGTATTGCTCTATGTTCATCTTACTCAAGTGATATTGAATTGAGGTACAAATTGCAAAGTCATATGAGACTTTGTGTGCAAATTCTAATTCAGTACCATCCACGAATCTCTAATTTACTGTGTTTAGGTAGATGATAAACAGTAATTTGACTTAAAATGGTGAAAACACATTTTAACAGGATATTTTTGTTCACTCTTGATGAAGAGTAGGGTCTACTATGAGTCATGAGGAGTAATAAGTAAAACGAAATTTCTATGATAGTACATTATATTGATAATATTTTTAAACTTTTATGGAGATTTACATTGTTTTAAGAGTTTTAATACAAAGATAATTCTGATGATATATATGAAGGTTTTTGACATGGTCAAGAGGTATAAGCCAATCTAGTGCTGATACATTACACAGGACAGTGGAGTCAAACTTTGAAAGATGAAAGATGTTCTCAGTGACAAGAATGAGCTCCTGTAATACAGCAATAAGTAACAACTAAAATCCTTGAGCCAGTGCTTACAAACTATTTATGTTTTAGCCGGTTTTTAAAGACAAATTTTTGCATGTGTAGCCTGTGATTTCGTTATTACGAAGATTATTTTGTTCATTTAATTGTGTGTTACTACACTTGTCAGGGAAAATATTAATAAATTTATCTTGTCTGAACTTATTTGTAACGAGTGAAACAATTAGCAGATCTAATACATCCAATGTCAGTTACATCCTGATGCTCCTGTTGAATTGCTGTATGCTGTGTTTGTTAGCAAAGATTTTACTTTCATATAAGTTGTAAGGCGTTTTATACCACAGATAATCTTTTCTTTCTACTGTACTTTCTTCCTTTTTTTGTGACTAACCTTTACTCAAGTAGTTTTGTGTTATAAGCCCAATATTTGTATGCTAAACTGTAATGTCTACCAGTTATTTCCTGAAATCTACAGTGTCAGACTTTCAGTTTACCTTTTTCAGGTTATCAAGGATAGTCACCATGTTTTTCATACTTCAGGTACCAAGCATTTCTTGGGAGCAAAAAGGGTGTGTTAAGTTCGGCTTACAATCTTCTTCTTTTTGAACTCCATCTGGGAGCAGTCTCAAAGAATGATAGTTCGTATTAATAATTTTGCTTGTCACAGGAGTTTCGATGTTTTTCTGCAGTGCTAGCATCACATTTTCCATTCGTTCTTTCATTTTGCTGTCAAGGTATCAAAAGTAGAGATCACGTTTTAAAAATTATTCTATTTCACTAATATGTTTCACTGCCTCTATGTAAACTGTGCTAGACACCCTCACTAGTTTTTATTATTTTGTGAATACATTTTTGTATTGCTCTTAAGTCCACTCTCTCTCACGTTCTGCAACATTTTTTTCCTGTTCTTATTTCAAAATTTCCTACATAATAAATGAAGTTCACATCAGTGTAATCTACCCTGGGCTTATGTTCAGTGAAATTCATGACTCTTACACTGTCCACTTGCCCTAAGCACCGCAATTACTCGAGATCCAAACTGATATATTCTCTGTCACTTCTTATCATTTCCCCATATCAAAACATTCTTCATTTTGGTGCTTTTATTTTGTGTTTTCAGTGTAATTGATGGGTCTTGAAGATGGTGACCAATGTGTGTTTAATATCCTGTTCACTATGACTCCACGCAGAAATTATTCAAGAGTGTCACCTTATTTCCACCACATACAGTTGCAAATCATTGAAAGGTTAGGGTCACCATATGGCACAAAACACTCCTGTAATTAGGGTTATGTGTAAAAGTAACTTAGTTTTGTGCTGTACAAAACTCGATATTTTCTCTGTTTTTATTGCTGACTTTGTAAGTTCACGATATTATGGTGTTCATTTTTCTTTTGTGTGTTCACAATTAAACACTGTAGGCCTTCACTGTAGAGGAACAAGTAACCAGGAAACACTTATACCATTCTGCAAGGTCCATTTTGAAAACAGGAAACTGTGACAATTTTTGTATACCTGTAATTTACAACTTTACGGCATTGCATTATTTGTTAATTAGATAACTCTGACTATGGGAGATATGACATTTACAATATTTGATAAAGATATCCCCAAGTTTTCATGTATATCTACGTTTACAGTGACAGCTGTCTTTTACAACAATACTCTGACATTTTGTTCCTTGTCTTTGTTTCATTTGGGGATAAAATTTTACTGCAGTGGGTTTTGGGAATCTTATCACAACATATCTCAATTTTCTTTCTAGTGATACAAGGGTAGTTTTAAAAGTACTCAGAATCACCACGAGAGTTCAGCACTAGTGCAAAGAGTTGTTCAGATGATATTCATTGGACTGTTTCCTGTAAACACGTTCCACATCAATGTTCTTGGAAGAGAAATTTCGTGCTGATGTGGTTCTGCCGTTCCTACATAGTGATTAGCAAAGATGGAAAAAAATCGAGATTCGAGCAGTTATTAAGTACTTTGTAAAGAAAGGTATGAAAGCAAAGGACAATTATGTTGAGTTCCAGAATACACTGGGGGATTCTGCTCCTTCATATTCAACTGTTTCCAAGTGGAGAAATGAATTTAAATTTGGTCGGAAGAGCTTAGATGATGATCCACACAGTGGTTGGCCAAGATGTGTGTCTACTCCAGAAATAATGGCAGAAGTGCACAAAGTGGTCATGGAGGATCGCCAATTAAAAGTGCATGAAATTTCTCACACTTGCAAGATGTCATCTGAACGGGTATATCACATTTTAACTGAATCATTAGCAATGAAAAAAAAATATCTGAAAGATGGGTGCCGTGACTCTTGACTTTGGATCAAAAATGCACAAGAATGAACATATCAGAATAATGTTTGGCCCATTTTATAAGAAACAAAAAAGACTTTTTGCGCCAGTTTATGACCACAGATGAATCTTCGGTGTGCTAGTATACCCAAGAGACAAAACAACAGTAAAAGCAGTGGAAACATGCTAATTCTCCACCACCAAAGACAATTCCTTCAGCGGCAAAGGTCATGACGTCAGTGATCTGGGATGTGAAGGGGATTCTGTTTGCAGATTATCTCGTCATTGGGCAGACAATTACTGCAGAATACTATGCTAATCTCCTAGACAAATTTCAACAGAAGATACGCGAAAAATTGCCAGGTTTAGCAAGGAAGAAAGTCATCTTCCATCAAGACAATGCTTGCCTGCACACATGTGCTATCACCATGAAAAAATTACATGAACTAAGGTATGAATTGTTGTCACGCTCACCTTATTCACCTGTTATGGCTCCGTCAGAATTCCATCTCTTCCCAAAACTGAAAATTTTTCTTGGTGGATGAAGATTCACTTCCAACAAAGACTTGATAGCCGAAATTGATCATGAAAAAATTACATGAACTAAGGTATGAATTGTTGTCACGCTCACCTTATTCACCTGTTATGGCTCCGTCAGAATTCCATCTATTCCCAAAACTGAAAATTTTACTTGGTGGATGAAGATTCACTTCCAACAAAGACTTGATAGCCGAAATTGACCATGAAAAAATTACATGAACTAAGGTATGAATTGTTGTCACGCTCACCTTATTCACCTGTTATGGCTCCGTCAGAATTCCATCTCTTCCCAAAACTGAAAATTTTTCTTGGTGGATGAAGATTCACTTCCAACAAAGACTTGATAGCCGAAATTGACAATTATTTTGCAGGCCTGGAGGAAACTCATTTTGAGATGGGACCATGGCACTGTAACATCGTTGGACCAAGTGCATCAATCTAAAAGGAGACCACAGTGAAAAATATAAATGTTTCAGTGATGTTCTTTTTTTCTCTTCCGTTCTGAGAACTTTTCAAAGCACTCTTGTATTACTAGTGATGAACTGAAGTAGCCCTCTTGTAACATTTCCAGGGAATTTGATTATTTAACGCTTATGTGGTGGGAGCTGTAATGCTCAAGAACTTTGATAACACAATTTTGGTGCACTTTTGCTAAGAATTTCTACTTTTATATCGTGTTGTGGGCTACATACTGCGTAACAAGCCTAAATATTCCTCCCAGTTTCTAAACTATTGTAATTTTTTTAAACCATTCTAAACGCATTGACCCTTATGTCTATGCTGTGTGTCCCTAATTACTTATGATTAATGTCAATTCCTACAATTAAAATATTTTTATCCCTTGGTATCAACACAGCCTATTTATTTGTATTATTGTTACCAGGGACTACTTTCATATTGATCGTCCAGGTGCTTCAGATATTGACCCATTGCATCAGCTCACCTGAGCAGTCCTGCTAAATCTATATAGAATTCCACACCAACTAACACAGCCATTCCAAAGTCCAGCAACCTATACCATTATGTGCACGTTTTTTGTTATTGTAATGTGAGGGAAACTGATGCAGTCATTTCCCCTGGGTCCCATCAGCCTCTTCAAAACAGTAAAAGATGTACAACTCTGTGTGTCACCTCAAACATCAATGCCTAGAAACTAACTTTTATCTTTTTTTATTAATATTTTAGTTTCTGTGGTCAGTTGTTCTATCTTGGTGCGTGTTCCATTACATACTGCTGAAATGATGCATCAAAGCTCAAGGGCAGTAAAGAGAACTTAAAAAGACACAGCATAGCTAAGCAGCCCTTCAGTATTCAATTAGAAGCATTTGGTAGCAGGCCATTTATACCTCCTACACCTACCTGCCACTAGACACCTGCGAGTGTTGTTCTGTTATTATCTGCCTCTATTGAAGGTGAGATAGCTTAGACAAGCTGCAACAGTATTTCCTTAATTTTATCTTTACTACATGGTAGATGTCTTACCCCTGTTGAGACTGGCAACTCCATCTTTCGTGTACAGTTCCAATGTAAACTGTTATCATTGAAATAACCACAGACTTCTCTGACTATAAGTGTGAATCTCAGTGACCCCTGAGACAGAATTCTTTGATTGTAAATACAACTGTGAATCATTTCTAACAACTCTGTTCAGTCCACAATTTATTTGGTGTCTGTACACTACATTGGCTCCTATATTCCCAGGATCATGAGTGACAGGATTTCATGCTAGAGCTCCACAAGTTTTTGTTATTTGGCACTCCAATTGCAGCCACTGCTATCTCTCTCACTTTCAGGTTTCTGCAATATTTTCACATCCATAGTACTGTGTTTTCCACATGTTCACTTTCCCATTCTCATAACCATCTAAGGAAAACTGAGTTTCTATTCCTTCTTTTACTATACAAATGTACTTCTCAAGTCAGTATGACCAGATTTTAAAATACTGCAAAAACTTCAGGTAACAGTTCATGCAGTTGTTGAAAATAATAATAACAATAATAATAATAAACCCCATGGAGGCCCGGGAAAGGAATAAGCCTCCAGTATGTTCTGTCAGTCATAAAAGGCGACGAAAAGTACAAACCACTAATAGGGCTAACCCCCCTTTTAGTGTGATTAGTTGGTTCAGGACAAGCGCCGTCATGGTCGGGGACGACGCTTGAACCCTATGCCCGCCCACAATGGTAACGACACTCCTAGCCAACTGGAAAATGATTTAAATCCAAATAGAGGTGTTTTGCAGGATATGCTTCCTGCACCACCCTAGAAGGAAAACAAAGACAGAGGACGAGATGGTCAGATGAAGTTAATCAACACCTCATGTTCTGTTATTAACAAGCAACAAACCTAGCAACCAACACAACTGGATACAGATCACAAGTATACACAACATTTATTACCAGATACCCAGAATTAAAATTATTAACAGAACAATGACTAGCTGATCAGATCCGTGTAATAATCAAAAATTACAGGATACCCCAGTCAGAATTAGAAAACATCAAACAACAAGTACAACAAATACTGGAACAAGATAATGTGCAATCAGAAGTAGAAAATACAGTAATGGACTCAAACATCCCAGAGCAAACAAACAAACAAAGAACAACACACATTAATTAAACAATCAGAGGAAAACGAAATCTTAAGACAGCCACCAGAACAAGCACAAATAGAACACGAAGTGAGACACATGATAGATATAGAATAAAAATTTCAGCTGACATATATAGAATACAAAGACACAAATACAGACATTAGACCATTCTTGCATAGACCGCCAAATAACCCACAAGTCCAAACAACAATAAAAACTATCAACACAATCATACACAACAAAATAAATGAAAACACAATTATGGAAGAGTTACAACTACTGGTTTATATAGGAGCACTCACTACACTAAATATACGCACTACGCAGAGATCAGAACCAACCAACACACAGGAGAAACCCACAAAACCAGCATGGCAACACAGGCTACAGATCAGAATAGAAAAACTGAGAAAAGACATCTGACAGCTAACACAATTTATAAGAAATGAAATGTCAGAAAAAAAACGAAAAAGGTTAGGTAAAATCTCACAACAAGAAGCGATAGAGCAATTAGATGAAAAGAAGCAGAAATTACAAGCATTGGCCAAACAACTTAGAAGATACAAAAAGAGTGAAAATAGAAGGAAAGAAAACCAAACATTCAACACAAACCAAAAGAAATTTTACCAGACAATAGATAACACACACATTAAAATAGACAATCCACCAAAAATAACAAACATGGAACACTTCTGGAGCAACATGTGGTCAAACCCGGTACAACATAAAAGGCATACACGGTGGATACAAGCAGAAACAGACACATACAAGATGATACCACAAATGCCTGAAGTGATAATTTTGCAACATGAAGTCACCCAAGCAATTAATTCTACTCACAATTGGAAAGCCCCTAGAAAAGATAAAATAGCAAATTTCTGGCTAAAGAAGTTCACCTCAACACATTCACATCTAACTAAATTATTTAACAGTTACATTGCAGACCCATACACTTTCCCTGATACACTTACACATGGAATAACTTATCTGAAACCTAAAGATCAAGCAGACACAACAAACCCAGCAAAATATCACCCCATAACATGCCTACCAACGATATACAAAATATTAACTTAAGTCATTACACAGAATTTAATGACACATACAACACAGAGAAAAATTATAAATGAAGAACAAAAAGACTGTTGCAAAGGAGCACGAGGATGTAAAGAGCAACTGATAATAGATGCAGAGGTGACAAGCTGAAACTAAACAAAGGTCGCTACACTATGCATACATTGATTACCAAAAAGCCTTTGATAGTGTACCCCACTCATGGTTACTACAAATATTGGAAATATACAAAGTAGATCCTAAATTGATACAGTTCCTAAATATAGTAATGAAAAATTGGAAAACCACACTTAATATCCAAACAAATTCAAATAATATCACATCACAGCCAATACAGATTAAGCGTGGAATATACCAAGCAGACTCATTAAGTCCTTTCTGGTTCTGCCTTGCTCTGAACCCACTATCCAACATGCTAAATAATACAAATTATGGATACAATATTACTGGAACATACCAACACAAAATCACACATTTGCTATACATGGATGATCTAAAACTACTGGCAGCAACAAATCAACAACTCAATCAATTACTAAAGATAACAGAAGTATTCAGCAATGATATAAATATGGCTTTTGGAACAGACAAATGTAAGAAAAATAGCATAGTCAAGGGAAAACACACTAAACAAGAAGATTACATACTGGATAACCACAGCGACTGCATAGAAGCAATGGAAAAAACAGATGCCTATAAATATCTAGGATACAGACAAAAAATAGGAATAGATAATACAAATATTAAAGAATAACTAAAAGAAAAATATAGACAAAGACGAACAAAAAATACTGAAAACAGAATTGACAGCAAGAAACAAGACAAAAGCTATAAATACTTATGCTATACCAATATTGACCTACTCATTTGGAGTAGCGAAATGGAGTAACACAGACCTAGAAGCACTCAATACACTTACACAATCACAATGCCACAAATATAGAATACATCACATAAATTCAGCAACAAAAAAATTCACATTAAGCAGAAAGGAAGGAGGAAGGGAATTTATCGACATAAAAAACCTACATTATGGACAGGTAGGCAATTTAAGAAAATTCTTTATAGAACGAGAAGAAACTAGCAAAATACACAAAGCAATCACTCATATAAATACATCGGCTACACCATCGCAATTTCATAACCACTTCTACAAGCCTTTAGATCACATAACATCAACAGATACGAAGAAAGTAAATTGGATAAAGAAAACACTACATGGCAAGCACCCGTATCATCTAACACAGCCACACATCGATCAAGACGCATCCAACACATGCCTAAGAAAAGGCAATATATACAGTGAGACGGAAGGATTCATGATTGCAATACAAGATCAAACAACAAACACCAGATATTACAGCAAGCATATTATTAAATATCCCAATACCACAACAGATAAATGCAGACTTTGCAAACAACAAATAGAAACAGTAGACCACATCACAAGCGGATGTACAATACTAGCAAATACAGAATACCCCAGAAGACATGACAATGTAGCAAAAATAATACAACAACTTGCCATACAACATAAACTAATAAAACAGCACGTTCCCACATACAAGAATGCACCACAAAATGTACTGGAGAATGATGAATACAAATTATACTGGAACAGAACCATTACAACAGATAAAACAACACCACATAGCAAACCTGACATCGTACTCACTAATAAAAAGAAGAAATTAACACAACTAATCGAAATATCCATACCCAACACAACAAATATACAGAAGAAAACAGGAGAAAAAATTGAAAAATACATCCAACTGGCTGAGGAAGTCAAGGACATCAGGATGAAGTTGACATTATACCAATTACACTAACAACTACATGAGTCATACCACACAATATCCACCAGTACATCAAAGGAATACAGCTACATCCAAATGTATATATACAACAACAGAAATCTGTAATTATTGATACATGTTCAATTACCCGAAAGTTCCTAAATGCAATGTAACATATACCGTACAGTTAAAGGGAAGTCATGCTTGATCAAGTTCCCCGTGACTTTCCATTTTTAACCAGACATAACGTCTGAGAAAGGAAAGAAGATGATGATGATAATAATAATAATAATAATAATAGTAATAATAATAATAGTGATGACATAATAACAATAATGGTAATATATAGAACTTTATTTCAGAGAATTTACTGTAATATTCACATGCTGTAAGTTTGCAATGTCAGACAGTTTTCAAATAGGCAGACACCTTAGAAGAATTAAATCAGTTTTCTTTTCATACTTTTGTTACCTTACTGACTACAGTTTGAAGACAAGTAGTCATCTTCACATAAATATTGACAAACTCATAAATATGAAACAATAGAGGGAATTTTTTTAAAAAGTAGTAATATAAGTTTTCTCATTTTTATTCTTACCCCTTGCTGTCTGGACATAGGTAGAGGCAATGTCTTTTTTCAAAACACCTGTTTTACATTTTCTGGTGAACACAGTTGTTTCATTGTATCTGTTTTCTGGACACAGCTGCAATGTGCGTGTTTAGTCAGTTTTCTTTTTGTCACTGATTCTTGTAAACTTGCCACACTTCAGGGTTCTGGATGCACCTGACTATTCACAGAGACTCTTCTGCTATCAGTGACTCTTCCTAGTTTCCCCAAGAATATTCTTACCCTCAATATCTGGAATCTCTGTTATTTCATTTTGAAATACTTTGCAAAATACTAGCTCAAGTGAACTTTTTACATCGCTTATTCTACTGTGTGCATACCTGATAACTCCTGGGTTGGTTGGTTGGGTGGAGCAGGGGCCAAACTACACGGTCATCAGTCCTTTGACCTCAGATTAACTAAAACCGATAAAATCCCACATTAGAAGAGGGAAATACTATGTCCATAAAATGATAAACTATTGACAGGGAAGGAAGGAAAAGGGCAGAAGAAAAGGTGAGTGAAAGAAAGTGACTAATGATAGGGACCTGAAGAAGCACAGGAGGCAAAGAGACAGTCAAGACATAACAGATCCCATAAGGAAAGGAGTGGGAAGGCAGAGTGCCAGGGAGAATAACCAAACCCAGTTGAAGCCAATCCAGTCAGGGTGAAGGGGGAGCTAGAGGGCCCGCCAGCCCCTCCACTCACCGATAAGGTGGAAGGTACCTCCCTTAAATAAAGCGATAAAAACCCCCATCATGAATAAAACATAAAATGAGATCTGCTGCTGAGGCATTGTCAGCCAACACCAGGGGTAGCGAGTCTGGAATGCTGAAAGTCCGTCCAGGTCGGCTAAGCTGGGGCTGTCCAATAAGATGTGAGCCACAGTCAACATCGATCCACAACGACAGAGAGGGAGTTCCTCATGATGGAGGAGATAATAGTGAGTCAGCCAAGTAGGGCCAATGCGGAGCCGACATAAGATGACAGAGGCCTTACGAGAGGCCTGGAAGGAGGACCGCCACAGAGTTGCAGAATCCTTAATCGACCTGAGCTTGTTCAGTGAAGAAAGAGTGTGCCATTCTGCATCCCTAAGGCCCAAAATGTGTGAGCAAAGGTCTATTTCTGGAATGCCAATAGCAAGAGATGGCCTGGTAGTAGCTAATTTAGCCAGTCGATCAGCAAGTTCATTGCCAGGAATTCCAACATGGCCTGGAGTCCAAATGAAAACCACTGAGCATCCACGTTGAGCAAGGAGAGAAAGGGAGTTCTGGATAGTGGTGACCAACGTGTGACAGGGGGAAGCACTGACCAACAGCGTCCAAACTGCTCAATGAGTCACTACAGATAGTGAAGGATAGTCCTGAGCAGAAGCGGATATGGTCCAGTGTGAGAAAGATGGTTACCAATCCTGCAGTAAAAACACTACAGCCATCTGGCAAGGAACGAAGTTCTGTGTGTCACATATAGGCGTAAGCAAAACCAGTGTGACCAGCAACCATGGAACCATCGGTATAGATCACTTCTGAACCCTGAAAAGAACAGAGGAGACAGTAGAACTGGTGGAGAAGAGCCATCAGAGGGACAGTCCTTTGAATTGGTTGAGAGATCAAGACAGAGCTGTGGCCGAGAGACGCACCAAGGAGGGGTACGTGCGTGAGCAGAGAAGAGAGGTGGTAATGGGAATTGCTGGAGTTCAGAAAAGAGTGACTGAATGCGGACAGCCATGGTAAGCCCACATCGTGGCCGCTGCTGGCAGGGTGTCTCCATGTCTGGATAAAGGAGATCATAATTAGGGTGCTTTGGGGTGCAACAAATGCGGAGCGCATAAGATATCAGCTGTTGTTGGCACAAAACTCGCAGTGGTGGAATCCACGCCTCTGCGAGAAGGCTAAGTACAGGGCTAGTCCGGGAGGCACCAGTCGCAAGTTGGACCCCACAGTGGTGGATGGGGTCTCGTATCTGCAATGTCGAAGGTGATACAGAACCACAGACAGGACTTCCATAGTCTAAACAAGACTGGACCAGCACTTGATACAATCACAGGAGAATAGAGTGGTTGGCACCCCATGTGGTATTGCACAGACACCTAACTTTGAGATGGGACCAGCATATCCTCTTCAGCTGGCAAAGATTAGGGAGCCATGTCAACTGGGTGTCGAAGACCAGACCCAAGAAGCGATGAGTGTCCACCACCTTGAGGGGCTGGCCATCGAGGAACAGTTCCAGATGGGGATCAACTGTACAGCAACGGCAGAAATGCATGACTCACGACTTGGCCGCCAAAAACCGAAAGCCATGGGAGAGAGCCCATGAGTGTGCCTGGCAGATTGTCCGCTGTAGACGGCATTCTGCAGTGCCCATTACAGAGAAAGCAATGTAGATCCAAAAATCGTCAGCATACAAAGAGGGGGGCACTGTCAGCCCAACAGCTGTCACCAGACCATTAATGGCTATGAGAAAGAGGGACGCTCAGCACAGAACCTGTGGAACCCCATTTTCATGCCGATGAGGAGTGCTGTAGGAAGAGCCAACATGAACCCGAAAGGAGCAACAAGAAAGGAAGTTAAGGATAAAAACGGACAGAGTGCCACGAAGGCCCCATTCGTGAAGGGTGGTGAGGATGTGGTGGCGCCAGGTGGTGTCACTAGGCTTTATGCAGATCAAAGAAGATTGCAAGGAGGTGTTGCCGATGGGCAAAAGCCGACCGGATAGCAGACTCCAGGGGGACAAAGTTATCCACCGTAGGGCGGCCACAGCAAAATCCACTTTGAGTTGATGACAAAAGGTTGCAGGATTCAACGATCCAAAACAGCTGCCGACTCACCATGCATTAAAGGAGCTTGCACATTGTGTTAGTAAGGCTAATTGGACAGTAGCTATCCAACTGAAGAGGTGGCTTCCCTGGCTTCAACACTGGAACAAGAATGCTTTCCTGCCACTGGGTAGAAAAGACTGCTTCACTCCACAGATGGTTGAAGGGGGTCAGTACACGATGGTGGCCAGCCACCGATAAGCGTTGGAGCATTTCGTTATGTATCCGATCCAGTCCAGGAACTGTGTCGGAACAAAGCGTGAGGGCACTGGCAAATTCCCACTCACTGAATGGGGCATTATATGACTCCGAGCAGTGAGAAACAAAAGACAAAGTCAGTTGTTCTGAGCACTCTTTCAGGAGAAGGAATGTGGGCAGATACTGACCCGATGCCCACCTGGGGGGGGGGGGGGGGGTGACAGAACGAAAAAAATCAGGTAATGGTTGCATGAGTCATTATGGACACCCCACTGAATGGAGGGAAGAAGGGCAGGACTGCAGATGAAGAGGTCAACGGTAGAGGAAGAGCCATGTGCTACATTAAAGTGTGTGGGAGCACCTGTGTTTAGTAAACACAGGTTAATCCTTGCCGGAACAGCTTCAACTGTCCTGTGTAGGGCAGTAGTTGTATGACTACTACAAAGATGGTTGTGGGCATTAAAGTCTACTAGTAGCAGGAAGGGAGAAGGGAGCTGTTGAAGATGGGTGGTTAGGGCAAGGGATGTGGGCAGCCTGTCAGGTGGGGGGTAGAGATTACAGATTGTGACTGGGGTGGCCAGATGGACCCTGACAACAATGGCTTCCAGAGTGGTATGGAGGGGAACCCATTTACTAAAAATTTCGTTGCAGACCAAGGTGCAAACACCACCAGAAGCCCGCATGGGACCAATTCGGTTTCGATAGAAAGCATGGGACCCACGAAGGGCAGGTGAGTAAGAATTGACAAAATGTGTCTCCCGGGCGCAATACAAGCAGCAGAGTAGAAGGAAAGAAGGGTCTGCAAATCTGGAAGGTGATGCAAATATCCATTACAGTTCCACTGGAGGATCCTCAAGCCAGAGTCCAAGTGGGAAGCAAATGGACTGGAGTTGGTCACACTGCTGAGTCACCATCCATGACCGATAAGGATGGGGTAATAACCATATAGGTGGGGTCAGACTGTCGGTTCATTGACTAGAGGAGAGGAAGGCTGCACCTCAGAGGGTACTAGAGGAGAGGAAGGCTGCACCTCAGAGGGTACCAGAGGGGCCTTGCCCTTGTTCTTGCATTTCTGCTTCTTCTCTTTGGAAGGAAGAGAATGGCAGACTTCAGCGAGGGTGGGCATGGAATTACGCCAGACAATCTTAGCACGCACCAGCCACGGATTGCGCTGCCGATGTGGAGCAGCACCCGAAGAGGTGAGTATGGGTACTGATGGGGAGGGGGAGTGGAGGGAGGAGGAGGCTGAAGGCATGGGGTGGGGCTGGGAAGAGGAGGAGAATGGACATAACTGAAGCAAAAGTGTAAGCCACAGACATGGGATGGAGCCGGTCATACTTTTCTTGAGCCTCAGTGTAGGTGAGCCGATCTAAGATTTTGTACTCCTTTCTTTAACAAACACTGGGCATGCAGGGGAGCATGGAGAATGCTGTCCATGACAATTTACACACACTGGCAGGGGAGCACAGGCACTCTCATCATGGAGGGGGCACCCAGTCACAGCAGAGGGGATCAGTGGTGCAGTGGGAAGACGTGTCCAAACTGTAAGCATTTAAATCATCTCCACGGATGTGGAATATAAGGTTTTACATCACACCGATACATCATGACCTTGACCTTCTCTGGGAGGGCACCCTCTCGAACACCAGGATAAAGGCGCCCGTAGCAGGGCGATTGTTTAGAGGGCCTCACTGCACACGGCTGTTAACACGAACCCCTCACCACTCGAGGTTAGCACGGAGCTCCTCGTCAGTTTGGAGAAGAAGATCTCTGGGGAAAATAATGCCCTGTACTGAGTGCAAAGATTGGTCAGGCGTGACAGAGACTGGGACAGCACCAAGACGGTCACAAGCACACAGGGCGTCAGACTGGGCAGCAGAACATGTCTTTATGAGCAAAGCACCAGACCACATTTTACTCTGATTCCACTCCACCATCCACCATACTTACCTTCAATCATCTCCATGAAAGACAAAGGCTTGGTCGTGGCAAAACTTCCACCATCCATCGTGGTACAAACCGGGTACCGAGGGAAAGGTTTCAACCCAAGCTGGCAGGCTTGACCTGCCTCCCAAGGGGTGGCCAGGAAGGGGAAGGCCAAAGGATCTTCGAGACAGCCACAGAATGGCCAGGGAGGTGAAGCTTTTGTTGCTTCACGCACAAGGCGCCCGCCCTGGTACCACCCACTCTGATCAGGGGCTCGCCCCGTGCGTGCCACCCAGTCACAGCAAGGGCTGTCTGGCGTGGCGGCCATTGCCAGGAGTTCTGGTACCCCAAAGTGATGAGCATCGAATCATGGGCATACACAAGGCATTAACAGCTCAGGTACTAGTAGTGTGATCCCTGTGGTTTCAGGGTGCTCAGCCACGTGGGTACTTAACAGCCCCACCACATAGACTGGCTACTGTGCTGGTGACCTAGCAGTGGGGGCCAGGGTGTAAGGGAAACGGGAGAGGAGAGGAACCTGCACTATTGCATCTCTGTAGGGATTTCATCCCCAAATGGCTCACACTGAACGGAAAATTTTGGAAAAACGCCGAAAAGGAGATGGAAACAGTAGGCTGAACAATAGCACAGACCAAAACAACGCCAGGAGGATAGCCAGGTCGACATAAATAAGTCCACTAAGAGGGGACAGGGACAAAGGAGCAAGGGTAGGGAGGGAGAGGAACAGGGCTGGTAACAGCCTGGGAAGGAAAATAGACTGCAATAGCTCGGGCCCCTGTGCGCACCACATATGTACCCACAAAAGGACTGTGGGCCCCAGGGGGCAAAACCTGGGGGTACTCAAAGCTGAAAGGGAGCCATATTGTACTGGTCAGTGTGACTCTTAGAAAATAGGACTGTACACTATTTTGTACAGACTCTGGAATGTTGTCACTGTAGTCCGAACACTTACTTTCAGATGCATAGCCTCTGTGTTCTTGACACTTGGAAACTGTACCCTCATCTGTTGAAGAATTTATAAATTGATATAACTCAACATCAGTCAATAATCTCAATGTCATGGTGTCATGATTCAAATTGAGCAGAAACAATAATGATTCATAATTTGGAGGTCCTACACCATTTCTTAAACAAAACAATAAATAAGAACATTGTTGTAAATGCAGAGGCATTACTGATTGTTCAGAATAAGTTGGAACAATAAAAATCGTTATTACCATAAAATTCAAAAGGAAACTAAAAAAAATGGACATTATATAATTAATATATAATTAATATTTGTGTTGGGTCATTATGACCTAAATGTTACGTTTTTCACCATTAAGGTTAATGAGAAAATCACTTGAAATATTTTTATATATTTACTGAATACACATTTTCTGCCAGTCATCAAATCTCATAATGTTATCTTAGTAAATGATAAAAACTAAATTTACAACCATTTTTGGTCATATAGACCTGAGGAGAACAGCAAATTTACGTCTAAGTTGACAATCACTGTACCTGCAAAGTGAAGCAATTTTACACTTTGATTCCATTTCTCCTTGTTAATTATATTCACGATGGTGGTGCATACACTAAATGTGTTTCACTGTTAAATACTGTTCTGAAAGCCTGTTGTTTGGTCTTCATTAACATCTGAATTTTCAATTGTCTCACAGGATAGTTCTTCAAACCAAACAATAAGTATTTATTCTCTGGGAATTAATATTTTAAAGGAATCATCAGCTCTGTCTTAAGAGAAAATCACTATTGCTAGCAGACCTAGTACTTATTTGATGTCTAATAACTTGAATAATAGCACTATATTTCTCGAAAATCTGTTGATCAGAGTATCGTGAAATATATGCTACAAAAACAAACTTACCTGACAGAACGACTACAGTGGGATATTGGTGTACCCTTAATCATTCTTTAAACTCAATGTCTACATCTCAAAACTCTCACATGTTGTGAACATTAACCAAAGACATGCAGCAACTTAGATATGTGACTTTATAGCACTATCTTTGTAAAACAACATTTTTTACAAGATGGAGCTACAAATGAACACATCTGTGTAGTTACATGTTTTGGTTGCAGTGCAGGACATGTGAGAGTTACATGATTGAAATAAATAACCGATTACGCTACCCCATTATCACTATGTAGTGCCGGACAAATACTTAATTAATTAATTTATTAACTAGCTAAGTTAAACAGTCAGTTACTTCATTAATGTAAATTGCAGAAAAATTTTAATATCAGTAACAAAATTTACATACAAAATGCAAATTAGTATCATGCTTTGGCAAATTATTACTAGAATTTTATATTTTAGTGATAAGTGGTTATTTTTACCTTCAAAAGCAACCTGTGTTAACTTCCACCAAAACACAGATCTGTCAAGGAATTCCAAATGAAAAATCTGAAATTCTGGAAAGGACACCTTTTAAGATTGTACTATGTTCATTTATGTTTTGATATTGGACTTCAGCCGACAAAAATGTTAATAAAACAATCTTTTGACTGAACCTTGATTGTGCTGCCTTTATAAAGAGTCACCTCAGAAGTGCCAGTTATCATTGAGCTAACTTTCAAACCCAAATATCAGCTATTATCATCTGCTAAATGATTTTTTCTTGAACTTCTAGACTGGAAACATGTTAGCTTCTGCTGCAATGCTGATGTAGTGTTCTCATCAAATACATAACTATGAAACTGACAGCATTTGTTAAGATTGGTAACTTAAGATTCAATTGGCAAGCAATTCTGACACATTGAACCTGTGTTCCTCCTGCGGACAATTATGCCATCAAGTCCAAGACAAGCGTTTTTGATGATCTGAAGCTGCCACACTCTGCACTAAGTGTGTAAACAGCTGTATTTCACCAGAAAAACGTCAAAAAATGATCAAGACCACCACATGATGATGGTGACAGTTAGTTGTTTATAATGACATTTGTTCAAACCTTACTATCTAAATACTTCACTGCAATTATTAATGGTAATTGCATTTTGAAAAATTAATACTGTCAACAAGTTAGTCCATTTGGTCATTTAAAATACTTACTTCAAACTTCTACTGAGAGTGACTTAAGATCTGTTGAGTAACACAATATTTCATTTGTGTTGATGAGATTGTTAGAGTTTTCAGACAAATTCAAGCTTTATTATGAAAAGTACTATTAAAGCTTTGTGAATAGGGGCTATGCTCTTACTTGAGTAAGAGCTCATACTTGCTTTTTCATCAAGATTTTACAGAGAAAACAACATATATTTCTGTTATTAATGAAGTAGAGCGTCCACGAACAGCATTAGTATTGTAAGGCACTGATGCAAAAATGTGTGAACAAACAACACAGAATAGTGAAACAGAATTACAGTAAAATGCTTACACAGTACAAAATTTGGGCATTTGCACTACCAACCATAAACAAAACTTTTTATCAAATTTTATATGAATGAAAGACCAGATATATGAAGTAGTTCCACATTTATTAGATATATAACAACCATTATAATACTGAAGAAGGATCCACATCCAGCCAGAGTCGTCAATGCATGTTTGTGTGGTGGCACTTGATCACAGCGGTTAGGCAGTTTGAATACTGTTGGTGGTACATATTGTCACTCATGGTATTTGGCTGGCAATGGGAGATGTGGTGGTGATGTTAAGTTCCTGATTACCATACTTTACACCTATATTCTAGTTTTGATATCAAACCTCTGTGCAGAGAATAGTGAGGTGAGGGCTCGACATTATTGATGATCTGTGTCAGATGGGGATGTTAAGCTTGGCTCCCACTTGGTGAAATGTGCAAGAAGTATGCTATGTGCTAGCACTGGGTTTCAGTCTCACTTTTTCACACCACCACCTCCAACACACACACACACACACACACACACACACACACACACACACACACCTCCAACAGCTTTTGGAAATGTCAAAGTTCAGAAAGGCATACATCATATTTTGAAATGTTCTGTCTCTTCTGCTCTATAAACAATGATGAATGACCCTTCAGAAGACTAGCACACATACACGATTCTCCCCAAGCATCACATATGCACAATGTTCTTGTAAAATGGATTATTGTATAACACTTGAGAGCAACAACAAGAGAAAATTTGTTGCCAAAGTACCACATTAGTGCAGTACTTGATATAGTTCATTTCTCCTTGCCTCTTGTAGATAACATGGCTAGAGATTTCACACAGACACATTACTGCACTACCTTTTCAGTGAGTAATACACAATGGCACCTGAGAACATACGAACGTAATGAATTAACCAGAGATATTTCACTTGTGGGGTGATTTTCTAGCATGCATTAAAGCGTGTTTCTTGAAGATACCCAAGTCGGTAAAAGATCTGCCACACACATCACATCTCTGAAGCCTCTTCCCAGTGTGTATTAATACGTGAGACTTGAGAGCACCCAACTGAATAAAAGATTTGTTACAAATATGACATTTGTGTGGTCTCTCTCCTGTATGTATTAGTATATGATCTTTGAGAGAATATGACAGGGTAAACGATTTTCCACAGACATCACATTTGTGAGGTCTCTCTCCAGAGTGGATTAATTTGTGTTTCCTGAGCGTACTCGTCTCGGTAAAAGATTTACTACAAATATTACATTTGTGTGGTCTCATCCCAGTGTGTATTAATTTATGTGACCTGAGATTACCCGACTGGGCAAATAATTTGCCACAGATGTCACACTTATGTTTTCTCTTCCCAGTATGTATTAATAAGTGCGTTCTTAGAGTACCAAACCAAGTAAAACATTTGCCGCAAAAATCACATTTATGTGGTCTCTTGCCAGCATGTATTAGTAAATGGTTCTCCAATATACTCAATCGAGTAAAGGATTTCTCACATATCTGACATTTATGCGCTCTTTTTTTGCCAGTGTGTGTTAATGCATGTTTCTTGAGGGAACCCAACCGACTGAAAGATTTCCCACAAATATCACATTTATGTGGTCGATCAGTAGTGTGTGTTACTGAATGACTCTTGAGACCACCCCACTGAGTAAAAGATTTGCCACATACATTACATTCATGTGGTTTCTCACCAGTGTGTATTCGAAAATGGATCTTTAAAGTACGAAACATTTTAAACGTTTTGCCACACACTTTACATTTGTGGGGTCTCTTTCCGGTGTGGGTTAATAAATGGTCCTTGAGCGTACCCAACTGCGTAAATGATTTGTCACAAATACTACATTTGTGTGGTCGCTCACCAGTGTGTATTCGAGTGTGGAGCTTCAAGTTACGTAACTGAGCAAAAGATTTACCACAAACATTACATCTATCGGGTGCGTCTCTACTAAGCAAAACAGAGTCCACACTGACATTACAAGTTGTAGATACAGTTCCATCGTCATCACATCCACCTGATTTGATAGTATGTGCATTACCTATGTGATTTACAGACATTTTTGAAGGTTTCCAAGTCTCTTTGGATGAAGACTGCTTCTCCTTAAATTGACCCATGATAGAAACTTCTTTATCACTTTCAAAGAAGATATCGTTTTCACAGTGATCATCACAATCAAATACTTCACTATTGCCAGCATATAAAACTTGATCAGCCTCACTTATTTTCAAATGTTTGTTCAATCTATCATTACTGGAAAAAACCTCACCACACGACTTACAAATGTATATCGGTGACTGCACACAATCAATGTGGATGAAAACGTGCATTGTGAGTCTGTATTTTGAAGGAAAGCTGCGTAGACAGACACTACAGCAAAATTTTTTTGAGACCTCCTTTTCCCTTGAATAACAATTTAATTGAGCACCAATTGACCTATCTTCTTCCACAGCTATTCCTTCTGAACTAGAACCATACGTGGTTAAGCGTCTTGATTTCTCTTCAATCTTTAGCTCATTATGGACCATTCCTTGATAAACAGTTTCTTGAAATGATGTGCAACAGCTCTCATCAATATTTTGAGTCAACCTGAGAATGAAGATAAATGTTTTAAAATATTGATTTATAACACACAGAGGAATAACATTTCAGTATTCAGCAAATATAGGACTCTAAGCCATATGTGACAAGTATATGCAAGAGAAATTACATATTCAGTAAGTGTTAGTGATATGGAATGATGATGACATTGTACTAGAAATGTAAAATTTTTCTGAAGTAAAACCATTTTATAAGGAAAATAACCAGACAAATTTCTATACTAACCAACCTGATTTCTTGCTGACTTCATTTGAAACCTTTCTTGTGCACACTACAAATAGTTGTGTGAGAATTTTTTAAAGCACTGTTGTGCAAGCTACTTGTTCACAGCAATTAATTAAATAAAAAAGTGTATATCAGTTACGTGTTAAATTATTCGAAAAAAATTGGAGGTTTAAATGATCTTGATATTGATTCAATTAACAGAAAAATTAGATCTCAAAAGAAAAATTTGTGGGTGTGTTATCTCAACCTTTTCAAATTACCAAAGGTGTCAGGTGAGGTGATGGTTTATCTTCACTTCCTTTCAAATGTGTCACGGAAAAAGCTGTAAGAAGGTGCAATGAAAATGTGAAACAATATAAAATGTTGCCACATGTGCTAGTGAGAAAGAACAAAGTGGTTGTAATAAATTGCCTAGCATTTGTGGATGCTTTTGCCACACTTTATGAAGCCCTGACAGATAAAGCAGTGCAAGTCAGTCACATAGAAGGTAGCCAACACAACATGTTGACTATCTGCAGATAAGAGAAAAAAAATACTTGAAAAATATAAAAAGTACTCCAAAATATTTAACAATTCATAGTGGAGAAATTAAACTATAACAAAATTAAAATATTTGGAGGAGTCAATTCCAAGAAAAGTTCAGAAAAATCTGCTTTACAGGACACTATGCACAATATTGAAAAATTGTATTGTATCACTAAAAATACCTGCAACAAAAAGGACTTGCCTAAAACATCTTAAAAGCCTGAAACACAGTACCAAGACCTAAAGAATGCCTGTCTGCTATCGAATACCTAGTACTCAATTTTTAAACTTGATAAACTAGAAATGCAAGAAAGCAGGATTATACAGAAAATATGAAGTCGTCAGAAAAAAAGGGAAAATTTTTGAATGTCCTAATTTATCAGGACATGGAAAACATATCAGAAACAATAATGACAAGCAGATTGCTATTTTTTCTACATATTTACGGAATGAATGGAATTGTATCACCAAGCACATCTTAGGGAAAAGAAATTAACAAAGGATTGAAGAGGCTAAATAGGACTTAGAGGAATACAGTAAGAGAAGTAGTACTATTGTAAAAACATGCCCTTTTTAAAACCGCAAGAAATCCAAAGCAGGAGGGAAAATAAAACTGGCACATTTATGCTCTGAAGATCGAAAAAATCGTATTGTAACAATAATGGAATATGGGACGAAAAACAAATAACAACAAAGGGTTGCCAATTGAAATTGGAATGTTATTGCTAGAAGGGCTTAATGCAAAAAGAAGAATTTGCATAATATTATTTTCTTACTTTTTACATGTTTTTACACATTTAAGACCTGATTAGTACACAATAGTTTATTCGCATGACACACAACAGATGAAGGGTACCACTGGTAACCAATAATTTTATCATAATAATAATGTTACACCTTGCACGTGCCTTTTTCTTTATTTTGGAACACACATTCAGTTTCGGTAAAAATTAGTACAACTGTCAAAGACAAATTTACTTCACTAAGTAAAACAAGGTAAAACAATACTGCAAGTTTCAGCACTGCCGACTAGCTGGAACAGTTGTCTAACAAGTGAAAAATGGCTGTAGATGAATGGGAGACGATATCAGATTAATAAATGTAAAAAAAAAAAAAAACACATACACAAATTTGCAGACTTATAAATGAATATGAATGACAGTGCATTTACCTACAGCTATTTTGGTTTTTGAGATACGTATGTGTTTTGTTCCTTTTATTCTCTGTAACTGCTGTAGAGCTCTTCTTTTGTTTGTGTCACTGAACATGTGTTACCTTGTATACATAAGAATTTAACATATTTTCCGTGCCGCCATGACTGATTCTCTTGTATTATATGTTGTTATTGTGGATTTTTTTAAATCGATTTGTATGTTGTTATTGTGGGCTTTTTAGGGATTTGTATGTTGTTATTGTGGGTTTTTAAGACTCATGGTCTGTTTTGTTTTGTAGTTGTGATTTAATTTCAGTAGCCAGTCTCTGTACAGTGAGTACATCTTTGTCAATGTTGCTACATATTTGGATGTGACCTTGAAGACGAAAGTGTGGTTATTATTTTGTTTTGGTATGGTGATGCACAGAAAGTTGAACTCACTGTGAATGTCTGCTTCCCCACTCTCTCAGTATCACTACCTCTTACAACCCCTCCCCCCCGCCCCCCGCCAACATTCACACTACACGCCCCCCCCTCTCTCTCTCTCTCTCTCTCTCTCTCTCTCTCTCTCTCTCTCTCTCTCTCTCTCTCTCTCACACACACACACACACACACACACACACACACACACACACACACACACACACACAATCATTTACAATAAAGAAAAGATATAGCCGACTCTTTAACCCATTAACTGTCATGACCCCCATTTCGGAATATGTCTTTGTAATGGAAATTTTGTATTGGTGATTATGTTGGCAGCAACTGTTACTATTTTGCATTGTTGTCAAGCTGGTCCTTTGATTGTTAGTCAGCTGCTATTAAATGAGTGAACTGTGCAGGATTATTTGAGTGAAGAAGTATAGTTTTTCAAAGTTACACAAGTTGAACATTTTTAAAAGAGCATAACGTATATTACTATCAAATAACTTCCACATCAGTCTACTGGCATGTTTTCTAATGGTTTCTGGAGATGTTTATCGATTTTGTATTTTGAAGTTTTATGTAGATTTCCCATGAGAGATCTCTGTATTTCCATCACCATTTGGGGCTCATGACAGGCACTTCCGGAAACAATACTTAGGCTCCACAGGCACAATGGGTCACTATAAAATACTTTCTATAAGGGAAACTGATGACACTGTAAATGGCTCCAAATTCTAGGCAGCTTCTGATGAGGGTGAAATGAATTTAAAAAACTGATGTCAGTGAGCTCCCTCCAGATCACGTAGAGCACATGTTTGACTGTGATTGTACATATAAAAATATATAGGACACTTCTCTTCCAGCTGATGTGCCAGGTATCTGGATGATGATACTAATGAAGAAAGGGAGGACAAGTAACTTTCAGGCAACTGCAAGAAGAGAATTAAAGGTAGTACCACATCTAATTGAACAACAGCAGATGCAACTTACATTAAAACATGCTCTGATCTAGCAGAAACTGAACAGTGCAAATGACACTTGGGAGAGGCGCTAAAAATAAAGTTTACAGTTGACCACTTAGAAGAATGTTTTGGTGGACAAGTATGGACTTGATTGTCTATGAAAGTGTCTAATATACAATGAGAATAATCACAGCATTGGGCCATTGAATACATAAATACGTTCTTAGGTATAGGATTCTTCAATGCATGCCATGTTGTCTCAGAACAATGATATTGGAGTGAAAATGAGGACTTTGATATGAAGTGTGTATGACAGTATATGAGGTGCTACAGATGTCTGGACATCAAGCTCTACCTCTACTTCAATGACAAACATCTGGAAAGAATCCCAGCGGATGAAAGGCATAAACATTTCAAAATTTGGCACTTGATGGACTTACTGAATAAGAATTTCATGAAACTTAAAGTTTGTTCTGGCAGCCTGAGAATTATGAGAAAGTGGTTCAATATTACAGACACCACTATCTAAAACAATTCATTCATGGGGAAACAGTGAGAGTCAATCAATAGCAGGACACCTACTGTTCCCATCATCTATTGCCTCAAGGATGAAAATATTACACTGCTCCAATTCAGAACAATGGTGTGAACGGCATAAAACACTTCTGGTCCAAAAAAATGTAGGTTTTCATCATACCCAAAGACATCCCCTTCATGTGTTCCAGTTGAACTCTGGACTTCTAGAACTGGTCGTGACTGAATGCATGGCATTGGGGATAGAACGAAAATGTGGAATTTGCAAGTAAAATGCAAGGTAGCAATGCTCTGTTTGCAGTGTGGGACTCCATACTGAATGCTTTGCTGGAGCAAGAAATAAAAGAAAAAGTAAAATCAGAGTTTCATGCATCATGATCCCCAATTGGCACTAAAACATAGGGTTTATTTCAAGGGTTTTTACTTTACACTCCTTTTCCCAGTTTATATGACAATAAGGCAACCCAGAAATAAATGTACATTGATTGAACCGATTTGGCAGTTTCTGGGTAAATAAAAAATTTCCCCCTTTTGTGGGGGTTTGTTTACTTAGCAGTGCACATCATCCACATGCCTCTAATAACTAGTCAGTTTTGAAGAACTTAATCTAAATTCCTTGTCCAATTTATATTCTATGGGATTAATCAAAACATTTGCAGTTAGTCACCATATTAGTTAATAGCATTCACCGTTTGGTAAAGTTACACACTGTGCCACTGAGCCATACATAACAAATTGTTCTTTAAGAAATCGTAATGTCTTATATCTGAAACCCCAGACACTAAGTTAATGCAGACTGCTGTATCCCCATAACTGCTGTATTTTGGGTACCCATCAGGTACAATAAATGTAAATACATTCCTTATACAGCTGCTTTCAGGTAGACCAGGATATGCAGAGTATATGCCTAGTGAACTCATGTTAAAGGTGACTCAAAAGACCTCGTGCTTTCACAATCCCAAAAGACCTCATACTTTCACAATCTGCGTTTGCAGGTGCTGACTCAAGAGTCCTCTACACACAACGAGTAAGAGTAACACAGTCACAATTACATGTACAGTGCAACACAGTATTACTGACATCGGGAAAGTCAATATATTCCAGCAGTCAGGGAGAAGCAATACCTTTTGAACCTAGGTAGCGAATCAGTAAAGAGTGTCTTGGATTTTATAGTACAGGTAAGCAACATGCTGAACAAACGTTTCTGTAACTTTGCTTGCATATAGTAAGGGTCATATCACAGTAATGTATAATTCTTCCCTGGTCTCAGAGAAGAAAAAGCAATATTGCTTTCTCACATAAAGCACAAAGATCTCTAGTCAGTCAGCTTTGTAGGGGTATATACTTCAAACCTTTCCCAGACGGATCAGACCTACCCTTATGTATCTTTGATCCAATGAATTCGAATTGCTGCTGGAGAAGTCTTACTGTACTGGAAGATTGCTGCTTATTGCTTGTCATTTCCTTTGGTACATACATCAGTCAGTTCCATCTGAGCCTTCTCAAAGAGAGAATCCTGGGTGTGCACACAGTATGTGATCAGTAATAAAAAGACATTAAGCAGCGGAACTGAACTTATTTAGACAGTAGAGAATGATTTTAAAAAACAGAGCCATTAGGAATTCAGCAGCAATGCCAAACTCGATTTAAAAAGTTTTTGTGCATGAATGTGATTGAACAGTGAGTAAGATTAGTCTTGTAGGGATAATCCTGCTTGTCATTAGAGTACAATAAACTAAGTGTTTTAAAATCGATGTGAACTTCACTTAACCTGGCCATATTAATGATAGTATTTTGGTGGGAGTTTTTATTAAGATTATGGGAATTGTACATTGAGTATGTGTCAGCAGGTAGAACAACTTTCTCAAACGGAATGTGTACCTTGGGAGTATGAATTCATTCTATCGAGCTAGTGTTAATTTTCCCATGTATGAAGTGTGCTAGCACTTTGTTTTTGCATTTGACCTTGTTTCGTTAATACGTTTGTTTCGTTTGTGTCTGTAATTTTCTTATCTCAACTTAGTTTACATTACATGTGCATTCAGAAAAGTGGGAAAAAAAGTCTGATCTTCCTGAATGTTGTTAACTGTACGCTAGATGAATGCCAACACCGTTTTACGTTTTGGCATTTTGATTAACTTTTGCTCTTCGATAAGAATATGATAAATAATTAAAAAAATAAAAAAAATTTTCGACAGTGTGCTTCTCATCTATGTTTGTTCCTTTCTACTAATTTGTACAATCGCTTTCTGGCCTAAATAACTGTACTATGTGGTTGACAAAATCTTTGTCAATATATCCGTTTCACATAAATATTTTAGTATTATATTTTACCTCAGTTTGTATGTCATACCACTTTCTTCTTCTTCTCATTCTTATTTTAGCTGCATATTTTCGCATGGAGGGCGGGTTTGCTTTGCAGCGCCCCCTTATGGTTTCTCGTTATCATAGTCAATTCTCGATGTATCACTTAATGTTTGACCTCTGCTCAAGACAGTATTACTACTCAGGGCACATACTGGTTGAAAGGTAAATTTTTATGTTCATTTTAAATGGTTTAAAGCGTATATATACGTTTAATTGGTTTACGTTGCTTTATGTACATTTATTCATTTGGTCACTGATATTAATTATTTTTACTCTTGTACTTGTAGCACCGATGATAGCTGTTAATCAGTTGAAATCGATTTGCAAAAGTGAATAAATGAAACATGATTTTGCGACTGGTTGCTGCATATTTGGCAATTTTATGGTTTACGGTCGCTGCACAACTTGGGAACCACATGGAGCCCACCATTCAATAGTACAACAGGTCGAGCTGGCAGTATGTAGCAAACTATGCAGTGAAGTAAGCTCTCAAGGAATGGTGTGACAACAGTAGTAGCTAAAAGTGGTCCCCAAGTGCAATTTACACACAGTTGTGAGAATTCAATACAGTCCACTTAAAAGGAAATTGTATCCAGTGGTGAAGCTTATAACTGGTGTACATGTTTGGAGAATGAACATTTAAAGCATGCTTAGTTCGAGAACAAGCACTGATACAAGAGCAAGTACAACAAAGGTTGAATGGGACATAAAGTGAGTTCTCAGAAAAAGAACTGGAAAGAAATCAATATCTCAACGCCCGATGAAAAAAATATAGTTGCTAGGTAGTACAAAGACTGTCACACAAAGTACACAGCCACCTAAAAGGAATGATAACGGATTTGTATAGTTAGAATGTGAGGAAAGACTGCTGGAAATGTACAGAGAAAACTTCAGTAGAGTGGGACCACAGCCAGAAATATGCGTGGAACCATAAAGAAGGAATGAAGTATGAGGAAGGAGAGGCTGAGGACATAGCAGTTACAGCTTCACATACCACAAAGAACAAGCAATAGGCAGACAGGACAAAGGACATGGCCCATGATAAAACAGATATGGGAGGGCGATCAAAAAGTTAGTGATTGAGGGCATTGCTGCAGCGTATATATGAGCAGTGACACATAGGTAACAGATTAGTGTGGCCTTTGTCTCTTTCCGATGTGCGTGGTAAATATGTAAATGTGAACCATGGCAAAGTTTTTACCAAATGTATCCAAACAGGACCAACAAGCTCTCGTCGTTTTCTTGGCTGCTAAAGGACAAACAATGGTTGCCATCAACTGGAGAATGAAGAATGTGTATCAGGCAGCATTTCTGTCGAAAAACACTGTTGGAAAATTGTAAGCCAAGTTCTGTGCTGGTCAGGGTTCGACACGAAGATGCTGGCCAATTTGAGAGGCCAGCCTCATCCATTACAGACAACAAGAGGGAAGTTGTTGATGCTGTTAGGGTGGATCAGCACATAACGATTCATGCACTAGCACAGCATCTTACCACCAACTTTAGTACTGACTAACAAATTTTCTGGCATGAGTTAGATCATCATAAGGTTTGCAGCCAGTGGATATCATGGGCACTGGATGTCAAACAACCAGCAAACTGAATGGCTGTTTGCTTGATGTGCCTGATGCATTCCAATGTTGATGGTAACACGCATCTTCAGCACATCGTTGCATGGGATGAAAGCCGGTACTACAATGGGAACTGGAGTCAAAAGCATCAAGGATGCAGTGGTGTCACCCACCGTCCCCTTGTACCAAGAAGTTCATGAGTCAGCTGTCTGCTGGAAAGGTTATGCTCGCCCCTGTTCTCTGAATACCTGGACACATTGCTCATTGATTTCAAGGAACCTGGTTTTTCCATCATTAGGGAAAGGTACTGCACAATGCTGGAAAATGATGCCATACAATTAAGGCGAAATGTCCAGGAAAACTGTGACAAGAGGTGCTGCAGCTTCTTCATGATAATGCAAAGGCAGAAGTTGCGCCAACTAAAGGGGAGACACTCAAGCACCTGCCCTATAATCCTGACTTCTTTTCATGTGATTATCAAACTTCTGGTCCCTTAAAAAAGGCCTCGAAGTGTCAATGATACCTGTCAGATAAGGTTGTGCAGCAGGCAGTTATGGACTAGTTCTTGCAACAAAACACAGTGTACTACCCAATGGATACCTTCATCTGGTGTATCGGCAGGATGTTGGCTCAATGCTCATGGCAATTCTGCTCAATTGGAAGACGAATTCTGGACTGTAGGTTTTCGAACAGAAACCATTTGATCGTCCCTTATATGTTAAAAAGATGGACAAATTAAGTGATGAACACAAAGATCTGAAAGAGGAAATATTGTATTGAATGACAAGGCACTAATATTACCTACTGTGTGTTAAAAAATATGGAGGCGGAAAACAAGGTCACTGATTCAGAAAGCCACTTATGTGTGATTGCAAGTAACGTCTACAATGAATTACTGAAGTTGGAAGTTAACATGCTGCATCTGCTGGTTAACGGATTGAAAACAAAAAGGCACTGTGGGTGAACATGAAAAAAAATTAACTGCCAAGTACTGATGGATATTGAGTTAGGAGAGGAAGTGTATCACATGGATGCCACAGTCAAGCATAATTTACTAGAGGAACTCATTGTAGAGTTTGGTTGGTTGACCATGCACAACAGTGAAATAATTTATGGAGGGGGGGGGGGGGTGAAATAATGTTCTATGAAGAAGAGGAAGAGAAAAGGCTGAAACTTTTTGAGGGAATGACAGGAGACAAGATACCATGTTTATCACAAATATCTCATGAACATGAAGCAGAAGACGAAATTTTGGTGGATGTTAAACAAGGCAGGGTAACCCTGATTAGCGAGGAAGAGAAAGATGAACTGTCATAGCAAGAAAAAAGTGAAAAATTTATGGGACTGCAGCTTTAGAATGTGAAAAGGCTGAAGAGCAGACCAAATCGGTGGCAAAATACAGAAGAAACCAGGAGGAATGAAGGGCTCACCATACATGACAGAGATAAAACCTCATGAACCGTATCAAAAATATCAAATACTTCAGGCAAGGAAAAGACCCGTAGAAAGGAATTACTGAAAATGCTTGCATCAGGCATAATAGAAAGAGCTCATAGTCAATATACCAGCCGTTGGTTGTCGTGACGAAGAAGAATGGTGATGTGAGGCCTGTTCTGGACACTAACAACTGTCAAAGTATTCAGGCCAGAAAGACATCACTAGCAAATATGGAGGAGAACATACAAAAATTTAGAGCAGCTTAAGTCCTTGCCAGTCTTTATTTGATGTCAGGATTCCATCAAATCTTACTAGATCCAGAATCAAGACCATACATCACATTTTTATATGATATACAACATTATCAATGCAGAATGTGACCTTTTGGATTACACATGTACATGTCATCATTCATTCGGAATCTGGACCAAGTGTTAGGTGATAAATTAGTAAAGAAGATTATGGTATATTTGGACGATATCTTGATAGCTAGTGGGTTGTGGAAGGAGCAATGAGAACATTTGAAGAGTTATTTGAAAAATGTGCACTTACAGGTGCAAAACTTAACTGAATTTCGGCAAAGCTGTGGACTGTACAAGATTTCACCACACTGAAGAATAGGACAGTAGTGAGGCACTACAGACTGTTAAAAAATTGCTCAGAGTCTTGGATGGCAAAATACACTGAAGATTTCGAGAAAATAAAAGAAATTGTGTGAAGCACCAATATTATCATACCCCGATATAACAGATACCTCCTACCTAGGATGTGATGCACTGAACTATGGACTGGATGTTCAATTGTATACAAGGAACTGGAGAATGGAGAAGTGATAGAAAACGGTGTCTTTTGGTAGCATTGTATTAACCAAATATGAACAGAGGTACTGTGTACCACAAAAGAACATTTTGGCCACAGTTTTAGGTTTTCAAAGTTTAGCCATTACCACACTGTACTAAATTCAAAGTTCTATCCTTTATGTTGACAAGAAAGCTACACCATGGCTGATTACCAAGAGAAAGCTTGAACTTCAAGAATCTGATTTTGACATACAGTATGTATTGGGCATGCAACAGTAGTGCCAAATGCTCTTTCAAGCCAACCATTAGGTCTAGTAAATCTAACCACATTTTGAGACATACAAGATTATAAAATTTATCTGACAAAAGGGGTCATGCACAAAGGAATAGCATAGAGAAGGTTAAAGAACCCTCCTGTTACTCCAGCTGTGAGTGAGGCTCCAGCTGTCTGCTGATACACATCTACAGAGAGGCAAGTTAACTGTTCACATTTTCCCATCTTTTCTTCATAGTATATTTCTAAAATCTAGTGTGTGCTTTTCTGCTTAAGAGGTGAACACTTGCATTTTTAAATGTAAATTCTAGCATTCTATAGCACAGTTTTCATTTCTTATGAACAACCAGCTACATAGCTTGTTGAGGCATCAGCGTTAATTGGTGACAAATCAGGAGGGTAGCAAGTTCTATATCTAGGATTCTGTCTGCTTTTATAGTTTACTTCTTCAGTTAGTCTTGTTAGGATGGGTAGGATGTGTGCCTGCTGTGCGCGGGTACAGGAGGAGCTGGCTGCACTTCGCCAACAGCTGAATGTGTGTTTGGCTATGGTTAGCCATCTTCAGGCTGTTGCCTCAGGGTGCAGCAGTGGCAGAGAATCTGGCGCATCATGTGCAACTCTTCAGGTGTCACTTGTTTCACCCACAGGCTCTGATACAGAGGCACCTCCTAGTATACCTGACATGGTGGATCCACTCTCACAGCACAGTGAGTGGCAGGTGGTAACGCATTCATGTTGCTTGAGGTGGAGGGCCAATGTGAATACTGGTCATCTGTGCTTGTCGATTCACCCTGTGAATGGACATGCGGCTGCTCCTTCAGCAAGGTCCAAGCAGGCACATGAGGGGGGTTACTAATTATCTGGAGCTCCAACATTACGTGCATTATGGAGCCCCTTAGGCAGATAACATTCAGGGCTAGAAGGATAGCCAATGTGCACTCAGTATGTCTGCCGCAGGGTTTAACTGGCCTCAAACATGGAGTGCAAGCAGAGCTCACAGTTTGCAGCATTGTTCCCAGAGTTGGTCAGGGTCCTTTGGTTTGGAGCTGAGTGAAGGATCTCAAGCAAAGGATTTGTCAATTGTGAGTCTTGGTTGCAGATTTACAGACTTGCATATTGGTTAGGGATTTGTAGGACTCCCCTTCTTGGGTCACGATCCACTACACAAAGGAAGCTGATACTTGCACTAGAGTTTTTTGTGCTAGGTACTTTGATGAACACTCACCAGTCAATATGCAGCAAGATAAGTCAGACCCCATCAAGCGTAAAAACACTTTGACACTCAAAATTTTATCAGTAAATTGTCAGGGTATTCATGATAAAGTTCCCAACTTTATTGCCCTCCAGGAAAGTTCTCACATTCAGATTATTCTCAGGGCCGAGAGCTGGCCAACATCTGAAGCGGAAAGCTCTGAGATATTTAGCGAGTCATGGAACGTATAGTGAAAAAACAGATTAGAGGGCATAGGAGGGGGAGTGTTCATTGCAGTTGACAAAAATATTGAGCTTGAAGTTAAGTGTGAGAGTGAAGTTATCTGACAGCATGTAACAGGTTTACATGAAACAAAGTTACTTGTTGGCTATTTTTACCGGCCACCATATACTGCAGTGACATTTCTTGAGGAATTCAAAGAATATCTATGGTCAGTAACGTGTAAATACCCAGATCAAGCATAGTAGTTGGAATCAACTTTATTCTACTGAGTATAGACTGGGATATTCATGGATCCATTGCAGAGGGTACAGACAAACATGCAAATTAGTTTTGAACATGTTTTCTGAAAACATGTCTTGAGCAGCCAGTTTGGCAGCCCACATGAAAGGAAATATCTTAGATGTGGTAGCTACAAATAGGCCAGACCTTACCAACATCAGTATAGAAATGAGTATTAGAAATCATGGTGTCTTTATGGCAACTATGATTATGAAATTTAATAAATGAGTTAAGAAGGCTAGGAGAGTATTTCTGCTAGAAAGAGCAGATAAGCAGTCATTAGACACTCATTCACACAGTGAACTGACATCACTTAGTTCCAGTAAGAAGGATGTAGAGGAATTATGGAAAGTTTAAGCAGATTATAAATCATGCTTAGTAAGTGGGTTAAGGATGGAAAAGACCCACCATGTTTTAACAAGACTTGAAAATTGCTGATGAAGAAGAAGCTGCAAGTGATGACAAGGAGTGGTTAGTAGAGATACATGCGTGAAAAGATCTATGCATGAAGCATACAACTACTACCACCATCATACCTTAGAAAATATCTGATAGAGATCCTGAGAAAATTATGGTCTTATGTACAATGACGAAGTTGGTCTAAAGCACCCACTCAGTCACTTGTTGACCAGTCTGGTGTGGCAGTTGAAGATAGCAAAACAAAAACCGAAGTATTAAATTTCACATTCAAGAAATCATTCACACAGGAGAATTATACAAACATACTATCATTTGACTATCAAACAGACTCCCATATGGATGACATAGTAATAAGCATCCCTGGTGTGGAGAACAGAAAGATTTAAAAACAACTAAATCACAAGGTCCTGAACGAATTCCAATTCAGTTTTTGAAGTGTACTCTACATCATTGGCCATTTACTTATCTTGCATTTATCGCAAATCTCTCACCCAACACAAAGTTCCAAGCCACTGGTGAAAAAGCACAGTGACTCCTGTGTATAATTAGGGTAAAATAACGGACCAACAAAATTACAGATCAATAGCCCTAACATGTTCACTACATAATCCTTGAACATACGCTCTGTTTTAATATAAAAAACTTTCTTGAGACTAAGAAGCTTATGTCCACAAATTAGCGTGGTTTTAGAAAGCATCAATCGTGTGAAACTTAGCTTGCCCTTTTCTAACATGATATACTGTGAACAATGGATGAAGGGCAACAGGTAGATTCCATATTTTTAAATGTCTGGAAAGCGTTTCACGCAGTGCAACACTGCAGACTGTTAAAGAACATATGAGGCAGGTCAACAGATACGTCAGTCACTTGAATTCTCAAGTTATAGAACCCAGTATGTTGTCCTCGACAATGAGTCTCCAGTAGAGACAAGGGTATCATCAGGAATGCCCCATGGATGTGTGATAGTAACGCAATTATTCTCTATATACATAAATGTTTTGTTGGACAGGTGGGCACCAATTGTGGTTTTTTTGTGGATGATGCTGTAGTGTACATAAGGTGTCAAAGTTGAGTGACTAGTACGATACGTAAATACTTAGGCAAAATTTTTAGTTGGTGTGATGAAATGCTGCTAGCTCTAAATGTGGAAATATGTAAGTTAATGCAGATGAATACGAAAAACAAACACATAATCTTCGGATACAGCATTAGTAGTGTCCTGCTTGACACATTCAAGAAGTTTAAATATCTGGGCGTAATGCTGCAAAGCCATATATGGAACCAGCATATGAGGATTGTGGTAGGAAAGGTGAATGGTCAACTTCGGTTTATTTGGAGAATTCCAGGAAAGCATGGTTCATCCATAAAGGAGGCCACTTAACTAGTGTGACCTATTCTTGAGTATTGCTCTAGTGTTTGGAATCTGTAACAGGTCAAATTAAAGGAAGACGTCAAAGCAATTCAGAGGTGGGCTGCTAGATTTATTACTGGTAGGTTCGAACAACATGCAAGTGTTACGGAAATGCATCAGGAAATGAAATGGGAATCCCTGGAGGGAAGGCGACATCCTTTTCATGGAATACTACTTAGAAAACTTAGGAAACTGGCATTTGAATCTCGCTAAAGAAAGGTTCTGATGCCTTAAAAAAAAAAAAAAAAAAAAAAACTGCTGAGGTCTTCGGTCCCTAGACTTACACACTACTTAAACTAATCTATGCTAAGAACAACAAACAAACCCATACCCAAGGGAGGACTCGAACCTCCAGCAGGAGAGGCCGCGCAGTCAGACATGGCGCCCCTAACCATGCGGCCACTCCGCGCAACTCTGCTGCCTTCAATATACATTACACATAAAGGCCGCTAATATAAGATATAAGAAATCAGGGCTCATACAAAGACATATAGACAGTCGCTTTTTCCTCGTTCTGTTTGCAAGTGGAACAGGAAAGGCTAGTAGTGGTAGGAGGTACCCTCCACCATGCGACATAAGGTGAACTGTGGAATATCAATACAGATGTAAATGTAGATAGAAACACAGTTATATGCACAATGAAAAGCTGCCAGAAGCAAAATGGCAGAAAAGCTCTACAAGAATTATTTTAACAAGGTGCATGTCCAAATGCATCATTAGTCAACTTTATGTGAAGCTGGCGTATTTCAAGATACCGGCTGGCCTCTAACCTCACCAAATAAGTGAGGAAAAAAAAAAGTTATGCTGGGTGTACTGTCACAACAGGCACATTTGATGTGCACAATAGATTTGTGCATTTGAAGAAATCATCAACAATATTCCTCTCTACTACATGGGATATGCACCTGTAAAAATTTTGATTAACCAGGTGCCAGAGAGCCTAATCGGGGATACACTGAGAAATATGCCACAGGAGAGTTATACATGGGACAATAAAAATCGGAAAAGCAGAATAGAACCTTATCTGAAGGGCGAAGACACACAAGAGAAAGTACAGTAATTCAATACATTTGATAACGTACAAGATTGGTGAGCTAGTGTTGGTACCAACACATATCCAATCTTAAAATGATGAACATGAGATGAAGTTCCATCATGCCTAAAAAGGACAATACAAAATCATAGATCAGAAGCCATCTGAATAAATTGGAGCTTGGAGCTTGAAGAGTGTCAGAGTGGTAGGCAGTACGGCTGTGGACATGTAGAAAATGTACAGAGGTATTATGCTTAAAAACCAACAGACTAATGCCTTTGCATAAATTATAAATATTTCACTGTAAATATGATCCTTTTGTAAGAATTGCTAATTTCAATGATGTCCATTTTCAAATGTTGATATGTGTGTTTTCTTGCTGCTTTGAAAACAATATTCAATTGAAAATTGGATTGAAATTAAATACACTGTATTTCTTAAACAGTTTGTGTCATCCAAAACAAACTTCTTAAGAAATCCGAATTGGTAGGGATTGATGAATGTGATGTGTGTGCTCTTTTAAGATATTTAAATCCAGACAACTGATGTGAAAATGAGGGAGCCATCACTATGATGATTATATTTCTATCTCTATGATATTGCCATTACATTTGGGTAATTTTGTTCTTTCTTCTCCTTGTTTCCAGCTGGGGAGCTTTTACGATATTTCTGAAAATCCTTAGTTCTTGCAATTTTGAACCACTAAGTGAGGAGAATAAAGGTACAGATATCAATCTCGTCCCAGACAGTCTTTTCTCCAATGAGTTAGCATCGCTGCCTGGGAAGCCCCAATGCACTAGAAGGGTGCTGCTTGGCACCTGTCATTTGCTTTGGCATCTGAGTCAGTCCCACCTGATGTGCCTACTTAAAGAGAAGATTGTGAGTGTGCCTGCAATATGTCTTAGGGAATAAAAGAGATTAATTTGTGGAACTGAACTTTTCAGATAGTCAGAGACTGATTTTAAATTATGGATGACCATAAGGAATGCATCAGAAATGACAAACTCAATTCAAAAATATAAGTTCATAGGTATAAGCTCATAGGCTTCCACAGCTGGTGTCATTTTGAATAAAATAATTTTGAGTATCAGGCGGTGTCATTATAAAACATTTTTCAAAAAGTTGTAGAGCATGAGTGCAGTTGCATACCAAATGCAATTCGGCTCATACAGACAATCTTGCTTATGGTTAAAGTACAGTAAAGTGAACGTTGTCAAACCACTGTGTACTTCATTTAACCTGGTCATATTAATGATAGTGTTTTGGTTGAAGTTCCGATTGAGGTTATGGGAACTGTAGATAGGGCATATGTCAGCAGACACATGGTTAGACATTTTCTCAGACTGGTGTGTGTACCTTGGGAGTATGTTTTCCCTCTATGTTGTCTAAATCATCAAGTACGAACAGCTATGAAAATTCAGACTGTCAAAATACCAAGTTATCTTAAATAAATGCAGCAGCAACACATAGCTATTATTAAAAAAATAACTACTAGTTGGGGCCATTTACACAGCTGATGGGTTTATTAAACTTTTGAGAATGAAGAATCCAATGATGGAAGGGCAATTGCTTATGTAACTGGTATCCTAATTACCTGTGTTGTGTCTAGACAAGACAGCCTAGACACAATGAGAGGAAGCCGAAAGGCACACGCTTAAACTCACGCAGGCTGGCGTGAGGTCTGAAACAGGATACGTAATGAATGCTATAAAGAAAAGTACGTAGCTTCTGGAATACTTAACTTTAATCCACATTTGTAGAACATCGCTCTTGATGATACATTAATAGAATCTCAATATCAATTGAATACGGCGCCTTGCTAGGTCGTAGCAAATGTAGCTGAAGGCTATGCTAACTATCGTCTCGGCAAATGAGAGCGTATTTGTCAGTGAACTGTTCCTTCCAAAGTCGGCTGTACAACTGGGGCGAGTGCTAGTATGTCTCTCTAGACCTGCCGTGTGGTGGTGCTCGGTCTGTTATCACTGACAGTGCCGACACACGGGTCCGGTGTATACTAATGGACCGCGGCCGATTTAAAGGCTACCACCTAGCAAGTGTGGTGTCTGGCGGTGTCACCACAACCTGTACTTGACAACAAAAAGTTTTTAGCTATTGCCAGTCCCCGATCTATGATATTTCTGAACTGAGGCAAAAACATAATAGTGGCGCCCCCTCTCCCCCTCGAGCATTTCAGATAGGATGAAAAAACTTAAAAAATCGATTTTTCAAAATCCACACATCTTTCTGAAGATGTTTGACATACAAAACCTATATATGTGAGGAACTGTAAAACGTTATTTGGTCATAAGTCTGCCAAAGTGCAGTGCCATGTCTGTCAACAATTCTTCTTCTTCTTCTTCTTCTTCTATCTCACATCACTGTATTTTGCTCTGTGGAATTCAAACATGTACATTTTCTAATGGAAGCCATCAAACCTATATTTAGGACAGCGGAAATTAAAATCTCCTGTGGTACCTCTCCTGCTCCCAGTTGGCCGGTTTGACATCCTATACTGGATGGGATTATTTGTGACCAGGAGAATAAGAAATCTTCAGAAAATTTGCACTCTTTATTGCCTATTAGCTAATAACTTTCTCTTTCGTGTGACATAAAATTAAATATAGGAAACACAAAAACAGTGGAGACGAAAAATCAACATGTTGTCGTCTAATACTGAAAAAGCTGTTAATACGGGTAGTACCCAAGACCAGTGTGGTTTATTGATTTCATTATGTCTATTTTGTCACTGTCTATTAGATTAAACAAAATAGACCTTTCTAATATCGCAGAAATTATAACGCATGCCAAATAAGCAAAACTGTTGTGGCACAATTGGTCATTTCTATCTATCTCATTTACATAAATAATGCAACAGAATATAATCTGATTTGATCCATTATAAATGGTTTTTGAAATAGAATTCATGAAGTACCAATATCAAATGCATATTAGGCCTACTACAAGCAAAAACTTTTGTTAGGAAATAGTTCCACATTTCATTCATATGCTCCTGTATCTCAAGCATGTGGCTGAATAGTAGTAGTAGTAGTAGTAGTAGTAGTAGTAGTTGGTTGGTTGGTTGGGTCAAAGATTAAAGGGACCAAACTACAAAGGTCATCGGTCCCTTGTTTCATAAAAACACAGAGCAGAGTGAAACTATCCACCAGGCAGGCGAAGCACTAAAAGAAAAATTCCGGGGGAAGAAAAGCCCCATAGTCCATTGTAAAACAACACGGAAAACAGAGCACAGCAACAAAAACAACATAGAGAACAAAGGCAGAAGGAATTAAAACTGCACAGCAGAGGACTGTGGCTGGCTGATCACGAAAATAATAGGATGAGCCAGCCACTCTGCAACACGTTAAAACCTCCAGCCTAAAAGTCTAGGGCGGAGTCGAATCACAACACAAAACTAATTAAAAGAGAGAGCTCAAAAGAGGGTGATGTTAAAAAAACAAACTTAAATGGACCTATAAAAGCCGCTTGCGCGAATAAAACTTAAAACCCGATCTGCCATAGAGACGTTGTCACCTAAAAGAGATGATAAAGCACCCTGGAGATTAAAAGCTCGCCTGAGGGCGGTTAAAAGAGGACAGTCCAACAATATATGGGCCACCGTCATAATCGCACCACAGCGACAATGAGGGGGGTCCTCTCGACACAGCAGATGACCATGCGTCAGCCAAGAGTGACCAATGCGGAGCCTACAGAGAACCACAGAATCCCTGCGAGAGGCCCGCATGGAGGAACCCCACACGGTCGTGGCCTCCTTTACACGCCGCAGCTTGTTGGGTACAGACAGGGTGCGCCATTCGTCTGCCCACATCCCAAAGACCCGACGGCGTAACGCCGATCGGAGATCAGTTGCCGGGAGGCCGATCTCCAACGGCAGTTTGCGGGTGGCTTCTTTAGCTAACTTGTCGGCGTGTTCGTTGCCCGCTATCCCAACGTGTCCCGGGGTCCATATGAACACCACTGAACGGCCACGTTGTTCAAGAGCATGAACGGACTCCTGGATGGCAACAACAATGGGATGGCGTGGGTAGCACTGGTCAAGAGCCTGGAGACTACTGAGAGAGTCACTGCAAATGACAAAAGACTCGCCAGTGCTGGTACGAACACGCTCAAGGGCACGAAAAATAGCTGTTAGCTCTGCGGTGTAAACACTGCAGCCGTCCGGCAAGGAGCGCTGGTCGACATAGTCCGCATGAGCGTAAGCGTACCCCACACGGCCATCAACCATCGAGCCATCGGTATAGATAACCTCCGAGTCACAGGATGCGTCGAGGAGAGCAAGAAATTGGCGGCGCAAGACTGCAGGAGGAACTGAATTCTTTTGCCATTGGGAGAGGTCCAGCTGAAGCTGCGGCCGACGGATACACCAAGGTGGTGTATGTGGGCGGACCTGAAAAGCAGATGGAAGAGGCAAAGACTCGAGTTCACTAAGGAGTGACCGAACACGGATCCCAATTGCGTGGCCTGATCGCGGCCGCCGGCGTGGAAGATGGACTGCCGCATCGGCGAAAAGGAGACGGTAGTTAGGGTGACGGGGAGAACAACGGACGTGGGCAGCATAGTTGGCTAAGAGTTGTTGACGCCAAATGTGGAGCGGAGGAACCCCAGCCTCAGCAAGTAGGCTATTAACAGGACTGGTGTGGAATGCTCCTGTCGCCTGTCGAACCCCACAGTGGTGAACGGGGTCCAGCAGTTGCAACGCTGAGGGCGACGCTGAGCCATACGCCACACTCCCATAATCCAGTCGGGACAGCACAAGGGCTTTGTAGAGCTGCAGCAGCGTGTTACGGTCTGCACCCCAAGTGGTGTTGCTGAGGCAGCGGAGGGCATTCAGATGCTGCCAGCACTGACGCTTGAGCTCACGAATATGTGGAAGCCAAGTAAGCCGGGCATCGAACAGCAATCCCAGAAAACGGTAAGTGTCAACAACCCTGAGCTTAGCATCCTGAAGATAGAGCTCAGGGTGGGGATGGACAGTGCGACGCCGACAAAAGTGCATAACACAAGTCTTCGCAGGAGAAAACTGAAACCCATGGGCTAGGGCCCACGCCTGCGCCTTGCGTATGGCTCCCTGCAACCGATGTTCTGCAACACCAATGGTGGAGGAGCTGAAAAAGATACAGAAATCGTCAGCATATAACGTGGGTGAGACAGACGACCCTACTGCTGCTGCAAGGCCATTAATGGCCACAAGGAAAAGGGGCACGCTCAATACAGAGCCCTGTGGAACGCCGTTCTCCTGGATATGAAGTGAACTATGGGATGTGCCAATTAAAACGCGGAATGTCCGAACAGATAAAAAAATTCTGAATAAAAATGGGGAGAGAGCCCCGGAGACCCCACCCGTGCAACGTGGCGAGAATATGGTGCCGCCACGTCGTGTCATATGCTCTGGAGAGGTCGAAAAAGACGGAGACGAGGTGTTAGCGCCTGGAAAAAGGAGTGCGGATTGCAGACTCAAGGAAGACCAAAGTATCGGCGGTGGAACGGCCCCGACGGAAGCCGCTCTGGCATGGACCCAGAAGACCCCGAGACTCGAGCAGCCAACACAGCCGTCGACTCACCATGCGTTCCAGCAGCTTGCACAGAGTATTTGTTAAGCTGATGGACCGATAACTATCCACAGTAAGCGGGTCCTTACCAGGCTTCAGCACCAGAATGATGGTACTTTCTCGCCACTGCGACGGAAAGACACCATCACCCCATAGGCGGTTGAAGATGGCAAGAACACATCGCTGACAGTCCGGGGACAGGTGTTTGAGCATCTGATTGTGGACGCCATCTGGCCCAGAGGCTGTATCGGGGAACTGTGCCAGGGCGCTCTGGAGTTCCCACAAACTAAACGGGGCGTTGTACGCCTCAGGGTGGCGAGAAGCGAAAGAAAGCCGTTTGCCTTCCTCCCGGCGTTTGAGTGCGCGAAACGCAGGCAGGTAATTCCCCGACGCAGAGGCCCGAACATAGTGCTGTGCGAAATGCTCGGCGATTGCATCGGCATCGGTGGATACTGCCCCGTTGATGGTAAGCCCTGGGACACCTGTAGAGTACTGCAATCCAAAGATGCGCCGAATCTTCAGCCACACCTGGGAGGGGGAAGTACGGGAACCAATGTTGGAAACGTACCTCTCCCAACACTCCTGTTTCCGCCGTTTGTTAAGCCTCCGTACCTGAGCATGGAGACGTTTGAATAAAATGAGGTTCTCCAAAGACGGGTGCCGCTTATGTCGCTGAAGAGCCCATTCTTTAATGGCGTCAGCGACCTCTGCAGACCACCAAGGCACCGACTTTCGCCGGGGGCACCCTAACGAACGAGGCATGGTACGTTCCGCAGCGGAAACAATCGCTGCAGTCAGTGTCTCAACCGCCACATCGATGGTACCATGGGGGAGAGAGTCAACAGTGGCAGCAGAGGAGAACGTGTCCCAGTTTGCCTTGCTAAATGCCCATCTAGGCGAGCGCGCAAGGGAGCGACGCTGTGGTAGTGAAAGGAAGATCAGAAAATGGTCACTACCACACAAGTCCTCGTGGACTCTCCAGTGGACCGATGGTACAAGCCCTGGGCTGCACAACGACAGATCTATGGCCGAGAACGTGCCATGCCCCACACTGAAATGTGTGGCAGCGCCAGTGTTTAAGAGGCACAGGTCGAGTTGGGAGATGAGATTCTCGACTTCCCTGCCTGGGCCAGTAACCTTCGTTCCACCCCACAGGGGATTGTGGGCGTTAAAATCCCCCAGGAGAAGAAAAGGCGTGGGGAGTTGGGCAACAAGTGCAGCCAATTCGGTCAGGGAGACTGTACCACCTGGAGGGAGATAGACACTGCAGATGGTTATGTCCTGGGTAGTCCTTACACGGACAGCCACAGCTTCCAATGATGTTTGAAGGGGCACAGGAGCACTATATACAGAGGTAAGGACATACACGCAGGCTCCACCTGACACACAATTGTAAGTGCTACGGTTGCAGTAATAGCCCCTGTATCCACGAAGGACAGGGGTCCGCATTGCCGGGAACCAGGTTTCCTGGAGGGCAATGCAGAAAGCAGGTGTCAGGCTTAGAAGCTGCCGTAGCTCAGGGAGATGGCTAAAATAACCGCCACAATTCCACTGGAGGATTGTACAAAGCGTGTCCGGTAGGGGCATTCAGGCACTGAAAAGGCAAATTACTTGGCAGGGTCACATGCTGCCACCGACTGAGCGACGGACGTCACTACGGCCATCGTTTCTGAGGAGACGGCGAGATCAAGGTCATCAGGGGACACAAAGAGCTCGACCTCGTCCTCAGAGGCTGAGCTGACAGGGAGCGTTGGTGCGGGAACCACTGGGTCCTTATCCTTCTTGGAGAGCTTCCTCTTCTCTCTCTTGTCTTTGGGAGGAGGGTTGGCATGCTGGGAGGGCTTTCCTGACGCATTATCAGGAACAGAGGAAGAGCGTGAAGCCCTTCGACCAGCAGCTGGTGGCTTCTTCAGCCACTGGCTAGTGTCGTGTGAGACACTGGGGAAGTCCTTGGAAGGGACTCCCCCAAGGGATCCCTTCCGAACAAGTGAGGCCAGAGGAGGCTGTTGCGTCTCCAGCTGAGCAGCCGGAGAGAGCTGTCGCTTCTCCGGCTGAGGAGCCGGAGAGGGCTGTCGCCGCTCCGGCTGAGAGTTGGGGACTAACGTCCCCGGTTGCTTGGGGCACACTGCTCCCAAACTCGGTATTTTGGGAGCAGTGGAAGAGAGAGCGGCCTGTCCCAGCGGTGGGGCAGACGTTACTTGATTTCTCTGTGGGCCAACAGAGAAGGTAGTCTGTGCAGGAGCTGGTGGCGGCAGTGTGACGGTAGCATAACTCCTCAACAGAGGTGTAGGGGTGAGTCGTTCTAATTTCTTCTTTGCCTCTTGGTAGCTTAAACGGTCCAAGGTCTTAATTTCTTGTATCTTCCGCTCTCGTTGATAGACTGCACAGTCTGGTGAGCAGGGAGAATGATGCTCCCCACAGTTAACGCAGGTGGGAGGCGGAGCACATGGAGCATTAGGATGTGGAGGTCGTCCACAATCACGACACGTGGGGCTGGAAGTGCACCTGGAGGACATGTGTCCGAATTTCCAGCACTGGAAGCATCGCATAGGGGGCGGGACATAGGGCTTGACATCGCACCGGTGTATCATGACCTTGACTTTCTCAGGCAAGCAGTCACCCTCAAAGGCCAGGATGAAAGCACCGGTAGCGACCCTATTATCCATCGGCCCCCTAAAGACACGACGGACAAAGTGTACACCTCGTCGTGCCAGGTTCTCACGTAGCTCATCATCAGACCGTAGCAGAAGATCTTTATGAAAAATAATCCCCTGGACCAAATTTAAGGACTTATGGGGAGTGACAGTAACGGGGATGTCACCGAGCTTCTCACAGGCGAGTAATGCCTGGGACTGCGCAGATGAAGCTGCTTGTATCAAAATGGCCCCGCTCCTCATTTTGGAAAGAGACGCCACTTCCCCAAACTTATCTTCGAGATTGTGCACGAAGAAAAGAGGCTTAGTCCCCAAAAACGAATCCCCATCAGTTCTGCTGCATACAAGGTATCGTGGCGAATACGGCTCCTGTCTGTCTGCAGCCCTACGTTCCTCCCATGGTGTGGCTAGGGAAGGGAACGACTTCGGGTTATATGTCACAGCATTAAATTCCACCTTACCACGCTTAGAGACATTGGCAGTCGGACGACCACCAGATTGAGATTTCACCCGCTTCATTGCGGGGCATCCGCCCCGATGCCACCCACTCCGACCAGGGGCTCTCCCCACGGGCGCCACCCAGCCACAGCAAAGGCCACCTGGCAGGATGGCCGTTGCCAGGAGTCCCGATGCCCCAGAGAGACGAGCATCTACTCCTTGGCTTACGTGGGGAGGTGTCAGCTCAGGCATCGGCAGTACGATCCCTGTGTTGTCAGGAGGCTACAACCTAGAGGGTACATGACGACCCCACCACAACGGGCTGGCTACCGTGCTGGATTTCGGGTGCCATGGGTAGTCCATAGTGATCGTGGGTGCTGGTGATGACGCACTAAGGGCGGTACTTACACAATACATCAGGTGTCTATGCCCAAAATGAGGGATGGAGGGTGCAGGTACGACACCAGGACGATCAAGAGTGCCAAGGTCGTAGGGTACAGAGGACTGATGGTGCACCACGTAAGGTGTCCTTCCCCAAAAGGCTCGTACTTCTGTGGAATTTGGAAAAATGGAGGTCAAACCCTAATGGGGACCATCACATTAAGGTCAAAACGTTTGAGACTCCTTTTAGTTGCCTCTTACGACAGGCAGGAATACCGGGGGCCTATTCTTACCCCCGAACCCGCAGGGGGAGTAGTAGTAGTAGTAGCAAAATATTTTTATATAAATTTGAAATCATCACATTCTTTCACATCTTTTGTATGATGTCCCCATTTCTTCTCATTCCTTGTTACAACAAACATCACTAAGTGTGTAACTATCCCTGCCATTGTCAAAACATTTTCTCTGATTAACTTCACTAACCCTGCCAGAATCACCACTTCACTTATCCTACCTTCATTCTCCAGTTAGATGTTATTAAGAGTTCATACAACGCATTTTCCATGGTATTCTGAGAATAGAATTAAGCATCTGATAACCACGGACTGTGCAACTGGCCCTTAGTAGTGTAGCGACCTGTCAAAATTTCATTTTTTGGGATACTGCTAGAAGATAATATGTAATCTTTCTTACCTGTTATTCCTGTTAGTCATTTATTTCCACTCTGGAAGTCTGATTATATGGATTTCACTAATAATTATAGCAATGCTAATCATTTGCACATCCTGTCAACCACATAAACAAACAGCGATTGGCATTCACCGTTTCAGGTTTATTCAGCTCAGCTTATATATATCCCTGTCCCCTTTTGTCTGCGGGAAAGTTTGTTGTTGTTTTTTTTTTTTTAGATGTGGCAGGGATTCCCCTGCCAGAGACAACACAAACACCACACATGCTTTCAAAAATCAACTTATGATTTGTTAAGAAATCAACTTAGAATGTGTTCAAATACCAACTGTGATCCATTTTAAAACATATGAATAATTGATAGACCCATGTGTGCTGGATGCTAGGCACTTGGTGAAACAAGCTCTTTTTCTTCAAGATTATTATTCTGCGGCATCTCCTAAAATTGCTGGTCAGGGCAGATACCCAGGTTTTCCCCCTTCCCCCCCCCCCCCAGAACTAGGGCTGGCTATTGTGCAACCCAGCCCCCCCCCCCCCCTCCCACACCAGAATTTTCCCTGCCTGGTATAGCAACTTTGATCAGCTATCACGATGGTAATAAATCTTCCTGCATGCTTCTCTTATCTTTGTTGAACTAACTGAAAAACGGTAAAAAAGGGTTGTAGTATGTTGTTTTGTGCTGAATGTTTGCTGTACACATGTTCTCTTGATCTAGAACAGTCTCATGTTTGCTGTGGATGATCAGCATTCGAAAAGTCACCAAGCTGTAAGCAAGATGCCTACTATGGACTGACACAGTTTACAACAGGACAAGCATAATAGTAGTACAGGGAATGTCCCTTGCGAAATCCCTAGTCTGGGTGCCATAAGCAATCTCGAAAATCACAAGTTGGTAAAACAGTGTCTAGTTTGCTCTGTTTTATATGCACTTCAGTGGCTTTCTCTTCACGGCAGGCCCCTGACTGGACCCTATAAGTATAAGGAAGGATAGGAGTTCAGTTGCAGGAAATGTAGCTATTGGGCTTAAGTAGATGCCACTGCTTGTATTCAGGGGTGACAGATGATATCGTGATCCCAAGTTTTTCAGAGCCTGAGCCTTGGAGCTGCTGAAATCCAATGCACATTTGTACTGGTATTAACAGCTCTCAAAAGAAGAAAAGGTTTGCAGTGTTTTAGGGTGACTAGTAACATTGCTTGTAAAGTTTATCTTGGAACAGTAACCGAAACAGAAGAGATTGTTATCATTGAGTAAATGTCAGATGGATTCAAACAGCTGGTGCCTAATCTCAGTACTCGCATATGCATCATATGAAACCAGTCACACAGGTTGTGCGAGCAATTCTATCTGTAAGCCCACTTCTACATAATCAGACATTGTGGCCTGACTGCAAAGGAGTATTATAAGGTTTACGAAGAGACTTGGGCGTGGTTTGCACCGAGATGATATGTGATATGGCATGTTGAAATAAAGGTGACATAATGCTTGTCTGTGCAACACACATGTTCCCACTGGCATTATACCATAAGTGACACAATATGCCACACAGCTCACCGTACGACAAGTGACAATCTAGTTTCAGTTGCAATAATGAGCTCTTCTTAAGAGGACTTTATTGAGGCTTATCATCATTTAAAGGTCATAAAACTGAAAATAGAAGGAAGTACTGGATGTACTCATGTAATTCTATAAACATCAACCATAATTCAGCTGTAGTTTCTCATGAGGTCATGAAACACGAACACAAATTCAATGAATTCTACAGACTGAGTCCAGACAGTTTCTACCTTTGAAGCAGTTAGTATCAGCGACTCTAAAAAACACAAGACACAAATTTTGGGCTTGCTGCTACTTTCTTTACTGAGAAGCTACTCAATACCATAATGAAAGATAGTGCAAGTTTTCGAGTGATATTATAAATGTCACTATGAAAAGTTTATTTTTAGTAAGACTACCTAGTAGAGTACTTTATTCGACATGGTATATACATAAGAAATGCTTGCAACTTAATAAAACTGGGATAGTATTTCTAAAACTACTCAGTTTCACAAATGTGTATATGGTTCAGCTGGAGATGCATTCAGAAGAAACTCTACTGGATTTGAACAGGGATGAGTCACCACTGATGGTGTAGTAGTGGGTAGTGAATTTTGTGTAAGGGTAGACAATGTGTTTGAAGAAATGAAAGGAGCCCATGATGACTGATAAAATTCTGATGTCTCGTTCTGAGCTTCGTCCAGCTGCTCATTCCGAAGTAATATGAACTGAGCTTTTAGATTTCTTTTCTGTATCACAGAGCTTCATGAAGTCAAGGAGCACTGCCTAATAAAACATCCACTCAGCTTCATCAGTTGATGAGTCCTGCTGTCTCTTCATTTCAGTAAGTATTTTTATTTCCAACATCAGCTTGAATTGGCACTATACAAAAATGAGAACCACAAGGCAGCTTCACACTCTGGATAGGACACCACAGCAGGCAGCAAAAGCTTTGTATGAAGTGCTTAGCTGCCAATCTCATAATGGACAAACTCCAGTATCTCTCTCGTATTTTCTTGAGAGGGAAATGAGGTATGCTCTCCTTCCACCCTTAAGAATAATTTCACCCTATTACCTACATTAAATATGCAGCAACATATGCCAAAACTGCACCAAATTTAGATTGGCACATGACTACATTTTGCATGGTGTTTTACTTCACTTCCAAGTTTCACAGTAACTATGAGTAATAATGAAAAGAAAACAGTTGATTACCAGGTTGTTATATCACACTGTAAGATGTGAAAAAAATTAATGGTTTTAGTGAATGGGTTCCTTAAAATCTACCTCTTTAATTACACAGCATTGCACACTGTATGTCAGTCAGCAGTAGATACATGTTAAACAGTCTGTTTGGTCTCTCAGAAATTCACTTTTCCCACAGAAGCTTCTGCACTTGATGAAAGAATTTAGATCGCTCAGTTATTCTGTTCTGTACTTCTAATTTAGAACAGCCATTCCTTGAAATTGTACTTTTCAGGTAACTGAAAGCTTTCATACATTCAGTTTTCTCTGTATATAGCAACAGGCTGCCTTGGGCAAATGTCATGATCATAATCATTGCTATATTTTTACTATTGCTTAGTGTCACATGGTACTCTTTAAAACTTGGAGTTCCATGCATTCAATCTACCATGTATCTCTAGTTCTGTTTATTCCCAAACAGCTACATCATAAGCAAAGACTAAAGCACTGAGATCATATCCTATCTCCTTGTTTTCCTTTATAATCACACCCATAAGGGCAATAAAATGTTGTATAAAATATTCTCAGACTTTTTGCTATATCAATTCATCATGATTACTTAAATGGTCTTCACCAGGAGATCTAACTATCAAAACTGCTGCAGTGGTGTCCTTTATATAGCACTAAATAGCTTCTAAGTGGCTGATAATTATGTAATGCTGTCGCAGATGGTGTCAATGTCTGTGCCGGTGGTGCCACTGCCCCCATAGTAGTGTAAACACTGAAACAAATATCTCTGCCTCTTCTCTGCATCGAGAAATTGCTTCTATGTAACACTAAGATTATATCTGCTGTCATAGTTGACATTCTATTTGCACATTCTTATTTCCACAGCCTCTGTAATTACAGAATCCCAGTGAGTAGGAGCCTGACAAACTTCTGTTTCATCAAATAGTATTCTGTGTTTCTCTGTGACGATGTGCTTAGCAACTGCAGATTTCCCCAGTTCTCGATTGTTAATGTGCCATTGGTGTAATGCAGAGCTGTCCTTAACAGGGCATCTCCTTTATCTTCTTAGGAGGGTGAAAGATAGGTCTTGTACCTCACCTTCCCAAGACTCTGTTTTGTTGGATGGAGTGTCTCAGAGAAGAAGGAACACAGTTGGTGGCTTGTCAGGTGACTGTACCATACATTTTTCATATTTCTTTTTCTTGGAGAATGTTAACTTCATATCAAGCAAACCACAGCTGTTCTTATGGAACATGTAATTCAGAAGATTAATTTGGAAATCCAAGTGGTCCTCATTAGCAATAGTTTTTCCTCTGTGTACCAATGTATTTAAAACTGCTCCTTTCTGCTGCAGATGATGAAAACTCTGGAAACAAAGATATATATCAATGCATGTCCGCTTGCAGTACACTGAGTGGCCGAGACAACTATCCAACTTTCAATTTACCAAAACATCTAAAAATGGCAGCCTTCCTTCTTTTCCTATTTCAGCAGCCAACTGGATGTTAGGTGAAAGCTGTTCATATATTTGAGGAAGTTCTCAAGAGCTTCTACACCATTGGGTCAGATCATAAACATGTAGTCAACATGACAACATCTCAAAAGGAAGATGGGTGAAGGGGAGCCAAATTTAGTGCACATTCCTCAAAATTTCCCATCAAAAAGTTGGCTACTGCTGGAGACAATGGAGAACCATTTCCACCCATCACTTCATAAAATTTATCGTCATATAAGAAATAAGTGGTTATCGTAACATGTCGGAACAAATTTATCGTTTCACGAGAAAAATGTTTGGCCAACAGTTTCAATACGTCCTTCACAGAAACTTTTGTGGATAGTGAGGTAACTAATCTCCTTAATTTTCTCAATGAACATGTGAAAGTTTCTGATGTGATGTTTGCAGTGCTCAACTATCAGAATCATTAACTTAGCTAAATATTATGCCAGCCTGTAGGCAGGAGCACCAATAGTGCTAAAATTTGGCCTTCATGGAATACTTTCCTTCTGGATTTAGGTAAACCATACAGCCTGGGAAGTCTAGGAGCACATGCTCCAAGATTTCTGACATCATCTTCTGATAGAATATACACTCCTGGAAATTGAAATAAGAACACAGTGAATTCATTGTCCCAGGAAGGGGAAACTTTATTGACACATTCCTGGGGTCAGATACATCACATGATCACACTGACAGAACCACAGGCACATAGACACAGGCAACAGAGCATGCACAATGTCAGCACTAGTACAGTGTATATCCACCTTTCGCAGTAATGCAGGCTGCTATTCTCCCATGGAGACGATCGTAGAGATGCTGGATGCAGTCCTGTGGAACGGCTTGCCATGCCATTTCCACCTGGCGCCTCAGTTGGACCAGCGTTCGTGCTGGACGTGCAGACCGCGTGAGACGACGCATCATCCAGTCCCAAACATGCTCAATGGGGGACAGATCTGGAGATCTTGCTGGCCAGGGTAGTTGACTTACACCTTCTAGAGCACGTTGGGTGGCACGGGATACATGCGGACGTGCATTGTCCTGTTGGAACAGCAAGTTCCCTTGCCGGTCTAGGAATGGTAGAACGATGGGTTCGATGACGGTTTGGATGTACCGTGCACTATTCAGTGTCCCCTCGACGATCACCAGTGGTGTACGGCCAGTGTAGGAGATCGCTCCCCACACCATGATGCCGGGTGTTGGCCCTGTGTGCCTCGGTCGTATGCAGTCCTGATTGTGGCACTCACCTGCACGGCGCCAAACACGCATACGACCATCATTGGCACCAAGGCAGAAGCGACTCTCATCGCTGAAGACGACACGTCTCCATTCGTCCCTCCATTCACGCCTGTCGCGACACCACTGGAGGCGGGCTGCACGATGTTGGGGCGTGAGCGGAAGACGGCCTAACGGTGTGCGGGACCGTAGCCCAGCTTCATGGAGACGGTTGCGAATGGTCCTCGCCGATACCCCAGGAGCAACAGTGTCCCTAATTTGCTGGGAAGTGGCAGTGCGGTCCCCTACGGCACTGCGTAGGATCCTACGGTCTTGGCGTGCATCCGTGCATCGCTGCGGTCCGGTCCCAGGTCGACGGGCACGTGCACCTTCTGCCGACCACTGGCGACAACATCGATGTACTGTGGAGACCTCACGCCCCACGTGTTGAGCAATTCGGCCTCCCGCATGCCCACTATATGCCCTCACTCAAAGTCCGTCAACTGCACATACGGTTCACGTCCACGCTGTCGCGGCATGCTACCAGTGTTAAAGACTGCGCTGGAGCTCCGTATGCCACGGCAAACTGGCTGACATTGACGGCGGCGGTGCGCAAATGCTGCACAGCTAGCGCCATTCGACGGCCAACACCGCAGTTCCTGGTGTGTCCGCTGTGCCGTGCGTGTGATCATTGCTTGTACAGCCCTCTCGCAGTGTCCGGAGCAAGTATGGTGGGTCTCACACACCGGTGTCAATGTGTTCTTTATTCCATTTCCAGGAGTGTAATTCTTCAGGAGTTCCACCATCTTTGTGCTGTATGACACAGTGAGGTCCTGTTTTAGGTACTTGTACATGCCATCCTCCAACAACAATGCCACTTTGCTGTGATATTTTTGAGAGATGTCACACTGCCTGTTCCACTCCACTAATGAAATCCACAACAGGTACAGTGTGTGGTGTACAAGTGAAATTCAATCCATTATTGAGGGCCGAGATGGTACCATCTCCGTGTTCTTGTCCGATAGGTTGATTACAGTGTTTGCCATTCATGGGACCCACTCCCAGTCAAGAGATGACAGAACTGCAGATAAAAAGACATGGTAATTATATAAACAGCATGCATTTATCTTTAAAAACTGCTGGACTGGTCTTCCGTAACATATTATTCACTCCTGCCAACCTTATATGATGTTTAACCACAGAAAACTTGAGGAAGATCTCCTTATCCCAATAACATTACAGAAGTTACTTAGTAACTCTGCATATTTTACATTCAGCTTCTCCAGATGATGAACCTGGCATGCAATGTCCTCCGTGCAGAAGAAATTAATATGAGACCAAAGTTTTTCATGGCAGTACTGCTGTGTACAACATCATTGGATTTCTTGCTATGTGAAGTTTGCTGTGGTTAAACATCACATAAGCTGGCAGTAGGATCCTGAACTATACTCCCATTTTCTCTTTCTACTGCTTTTATGCCTTTGCTATCTGATGATCTGCTCTTTCCAACCTGTATGGCATTTTCTTGTTTCCACTGACGTCCTCCTCCAGTCTTTGGATGAGTATGTCCCAACTCCTCTCCTTTTCTTCCTTCTAAACCTTTATAACCCTAGGTTTTGTTTCTTTCACCATGTCATGTTTTTCTTTGCTATGTACTGTTCTTTTAATACCTTCCTTTACCCTATCATTCCACCTGTTAGTTTCCTTCTGTTTTACTTTATCACTTGTTCTACACAGGCTATTACAATGTGGTTCACTAACTTAATATAAATGTTTTCCACACTTCATCTGCATTACCTTTTTATTTGCTGGTAACTCTGATAGATGCCCTTCTTTCCTGCTTTCTTTAGTCTCCATTCTTTAATCTACAGCATTTTTCTAGAACAGGTAGTCATAGGCATTTTCTCCTTCATATCAACTATAAGGAGTATACAACCACTCTCCAATGATTCAGTTGTTATGACTTTTACATCTCTTACTCTTCCTCCAATGTGTTTGTTGGCCAGCACATTGTGAATAACTGAATTGCTGCTTCTATCCCAGCCATATATACTGATTTTCCAGGAGTCGCTTTTCTTGGAGATATTGTTCCTCATGGACATGTTATGTCTTACACAAGACTCTAATAATAGTGTTTTACTTCAATATTTCTTCCTCCATACTCAAAGGCTCCCGGCACCCGTTCACATCCAGATTTACTTCAATATTTCTTCCTCCATACTCAAAGGCTCCTGGCACCCGTTCACATCCAGATCTGTCTATTCCAATCTGGGCATTCAAATCACATATACAATTATGTTATTTTCCTGGCTTTCACCTTCCAGTTCCTGTAAGAAGACTGCTTTGTCCTTACCCCTACTTCCTTGTTACAGGGCATTCACTAGTGCAGCTGTAAAATTAGTCTTCCCAGTATTTATTCTAGCCTTCATAATTCTCTCATTGATGTAAGCGACATCTGCAATAGCGTCATTGTCCCTCACGAGCACTAGATCCACTCCACTTTTTGCCATGATTTGATGTCCACAAGAGTACAAGTTAACAATATCCTGTTAGTTTTTTTTTATTTGCTCTTTTCCATTTTGTTTCATTTAATGCTAATGCATATACTTTCCCTCTGTCCATTATATCCACTAGCTCTCCAATCTTTCCAGTCACTGTTCTGACGTTCCAAGTTCCCATTTGTAATCCATTCTGGTGTTTAGGACCATTTCTTGTATGATTGTCATGTTTAGGATTTCTTCTCACGTTCCCAGGGTAAGCATCAGACTCCTACAATCATAGTTCATTCCAGGGGCAGAAGAAGAAGAAGAAGAAGAAGAAGAAGAGTCTTCATTTGGTTTATTCACTCTCAAGGCTGGTTCTAGTGCTGAAAGCAACAGTCATACTCAGCTGTTGACTTGCTAGGTGTAAAACACATGAAGGTTTTCTGTTGGGTTTTACTTCCTTAGCTTTTGAATATCCCTCTTCTCCACAACGCACAGGTGTCCTATTGTAATTAATCCCATGGAAGGTGTGTTACTAAAACCACTCTCTCTGCCTCCCAAAGATCTCATTGTCTGCCGAAGGCACCACTGTTAAGTATGTTGTGATATTATATGATATTAAGTGTGTAATTATTGTAGTTAGTCTATTGTAATATTCAGTGTGCAATTAAAAAAAAAAGTCACTGCTTAAAAAAATATAATATTTTTCTAATTCTGTAACTAATGGATAGGGTCAAATTATTTCACACATTTCAGTTGTGTGACACCCCCGCTCCTGTCCCACATGACCCACTGACCTTGCCAAACTAAGGTGGCTTGCAGCTTTATGACGCAGCTTTATGAAACAGACAGCCTGGCTGTAGGTTGTACTGCAATAGAAGGGTATTTGGGGAGGCCCACAGTAATATATGGATCATGAAGGGGGCCAGTAGCCTTTTCAGGAACTGGACTTTTAATAGTCTTAATGATCTGGCCTTGTACTATTAGCCAAAATGGCTCTGCTATGTTGGTACTGTGAATAGCTAAAGCAAAGGGGAAACTACAGCCATTTTAATTCCTGTGAATATGCAGCACTACTTTATGATTTAATGAGGATGCCAACTCACATTCACAGATCTTGGCAAGGCCACTCTGGAGGATGTCTTCATAAGAAATAGGAACAAATATGGCTATGGGCTGTAGTGTGGAACCCCTTAGACAAGTAGGTGGGTTAGAGAATGTGAGAAGAGAATGGGATAGTTTGAAGTTAGATATGGTAGGAATTAGTGAACTACAGTGGGACGACAAATCTGGTCAGGTAAATATAGGATTATCAACAGAAAATGAAATAGTAGCAATGTACGAGTAGGAATGGTACTAAGTAAGAATATAGTAATGTGGATAAACTATTATGAAGAGTGCAGTGAATGGAGTATCTTATCCAAGATGGACACAAGAACAAGACCATTCATTGTAGTATAAGAGTATATACCTAGCTCAGCAGTTGATGAAGAGATTGACAGAGTGTAACAAGTCAGACTGACAAAATATTGAGGTGGTGTGAAGACTATGTAGTGCTTCAAGAATTTCGGTGTAAGTTCTAGAGACACTCAGCTTTCCACCATCTCAAACACCCGATATTTTAAGCACGTGGTTGAGAGAGTGGAGATATGTCTACCTCGCTGCCGGTTTCTGTGTGTGCAAGATGGACATTTATCGGGAGAATACTGCAATACTGACGGTTGATCGGTGCGGACAAGTGTTTGCTGCTCATGCCATAGAAGCTGTATGTCCAATACAAGGAGCAAGCACGCTTTATTCCTTGATGGTGTAACGACTGTATTTGTTGTCAACAAGTTAATTATGTATTGAACTAAAGAGACTTACATTTGATTTTCTAGTGTGGTTATTAAATCAAACATATTTTAATTGTATCTGTTACTATCTAATTGCCCAAGATGGGGTTGACTTGTGAGAGTTGAACAGTTATATGAAACTTGTGACATTGTTTTATTGTGGAGATGAAAATATAACAGTTGAACGAAAAGTATCCTGAGAGTACAAAGTCATTTCAAGAGTAGAAAAGAAACCTATTTTGAAATTCCTTTAACCAGCTATAGTCTTCAGGGTAGAAGAGTTTGTGAAGATCGATGCAGCTGTCAAGAAGAAGAATAGCTGCACACAATGCATAAGTCAACTGTGAGAGACATGTGAGTCTTGCACCCCAGTACCACACTGTCTCGTGTCATCAGAAACTGGCGTAGAGTTTTAGCTGCATGGGTGAGTAGATGTGTAAATCAGAGCTGGTGGACAGCACTGGCGCCGGTGGCACTGAACGTTGTTTATAGCGTTGTCGTCGGCACTGTTGAGCAGCAGTTGGTGCAGTCGGCATCGGTGGCTGGTTACTGCATCGGCGCAATGTAGGTGTGTGAAAACTGCTTACTCTCCACACACAATCTTCTTAGTCGAAAAGTTGGGGGTCTTCTCTCAGTTTCTTTTACATTTTTTTTCCCCCTGCTATTACTTTCTCACATCTTTTACTGTGTTGCACTCACAACTTTCTTCCACTGATTTATTGGACTCAATACAATCACTCTAAATAGTTCTCACATATTGTTAGGCCTGGTTGCTATGGCAAATCACAACTTCTTGAGATTTCTGTCTTAAAATTCCCATATTTTTCGGGTCCTGTCACTTAGATCGCCACTTTTCTAAAGTTTTTTTGATGACAAGAGACAGTGTGGTATTGGGTTGCAAGGCACACACGTCTCTCAATTCAGTTAACTTGCACGTTGTGTGTAGCCAGTCCTCTTCTCTGGGTAATCAGCTATGTCGAACTCTCAAAACCTTCTTCTCCAAAGACTAGAGCTGGTTAAAAGAATTTATTAAAATACTTCTCTATCCTCGAAATAATTGTGGTACTCGTAAAATAGTTTTCAGTTCAATCACTACATATTTTCAACTTTCGCACACAATAACTTGTGCAAGCTAACTTATTCTTTAAACATTAGACTCATTTACACATATTCAAATACCATACATGTGTCTTGCTTCATTCCTAACCAAAACGTGAAGTAATTCGAAAGTCTCTAGTCTCAAACGAGTCCAATAATGAATGAACGTAGAAATCTATATTCAATTGTTCCTTAGTATTTTTACAATTAACAGAGAAACTAAAGAGCACAGAATACAACATAAAGTTTCCTTGTTCTTCTCAACCCATACACGGAGACTCTGCAGACCGTACAGCAGGTACATGTCTACCGCCGTTCAGCCGACAGGTCCATCTTTTCCTCAGAACTGTTCTTCTTCTTCTTCTTCTTCTTCTTCTTCTTCTTCTTCTTCTTTTTGTCGCACACACAAATAAGCAAATAGGCAAAGCGCAGTAGGGCATATTTGTTTCTCCCACTCACCTCTAAAATATCGGGCGTTCGAAATAGTGGCCTACTTCTTCGATCTTAGCAACCATTTCTATGGTTTCTTACTTCTCATCTGAGTACCGGTCTATCTTTCCCTGTTTCCATATGCTTATACTTCTATCGATAAAGTCTTTCTTATATTCCATGGCTTCCAATAACCTTCAACTTATTTCGTATAAGTAGGCCAAAGAATCAGGCTACACAAACACACTTCCACATCCACACACCATAACATGAAGATGCAAACAATGAAAATACAGAGTAAAAGGATGTGAGAACCATCAAGTGTTGTAGGGGGAAAGAATGTGCACATAGAAGAATATGCACTTATAGTTGTTCACTGTGACAGTTCTACATCGTCTAGGTACTTGAGAAAAACTATCATGTTGATAAGGAGCATAACTAATGAGCTTAGGTCAAGGAGGCATTAATTATAATAATTATTAAGGAATGTCAGTCAAACAAATATTCTGACAATTTATAGGATAGTGGGACTCTAATAACCTAAGTAAACATATTATATATTGTAGTCTTGGTGGATGGGTGCCAGGAGGTGCCATCTTAAAACTCGGCCAACCTTTTCAAATGAGTTTTTCATTTCCACTACAGTGCTTCGTTGACCTTGGTCCACATCACAGGCCCCGCAATGCTGAGGCCACTGCCCCAGTGACCTGTGCAACGCGATACTGTGTCGCGCCAGCCTTGTCTGCCAGCTGTAGAGGATGGCTGCGCCAGCAGCCGACTCAGTGGCCACCATCCCCATTGACTCCGAGCTGCTCCACCAGGAGCCATAGGCCATCCCTGCTGCTGCTTCTCCCTTGACTGGCGTAGCTGGGAATGCTACAGCAATGACCGCCTGTGATCTGGCGTCGGAATCTGCGGCCCCTCATCACGAAAGTCTCCGGCGTATGTCGGGAGCCAAGACGACTGTCTGCGATAGCGAGCCGAAGAGTGGCCCACCCTGGCAGTTGCGGACCCCGCGTCAGCTTCAGAGGGTCGAACCAACGACCGGCCATGGACTGGGATGCTGTCGCCCCATCTGTGGCTGCGTGTAGCCCAGCAGAGTGACATGCCCCGCCGTCCAGGAGAGCTGCCACACTTGAATGAATCTTGTTAGAAAACAACACCTATTTATACTCAGCTGCAGGCCTCTGTTTCTCTAACGCATCGCTCCGAATCACGTACGCCTCACACCACGGTTGTGCCAGTGGGCCCCTTCTTCCTGCAACTTGCAACATGCAAACCGCTGTGTTTACACTTTTCAGCAGTTCAATGGCCCCTGTGACCTCTATTCCACTTTCCAACCGCTGGTCAGTGTAACTTACTGCAATCCTACCTGCACCTGGCTCTAACTTATGCTCAGAATATCGCACAAAACTAACTTTCCCTATCCTAAACAGTGGTGCCGCTACATTATTCCCCTCTTCGGAAAGACCCGGTCTCCAGGTCGTCCTTTAACTATCTCTTAAACTTGTCTGGATTGGCACTTATGACATACTTACTTACTACTAGAAAACTTAATTGTGGTCTAGTGCCCTATTAAAACCATGACATAAAACAAAACGTACAAATTCCTTAATGGACGACCACTGCTTAATCAACCCCTTACCTACTCGTCTCACACCCTCGGTGTCCAAGCCACTGGGACTTGGACTACCCTCGGATCCCTCTGGGAATTGGATCTCTGCCTGATCAGAAAGAAAACAGCACATAACAAAGTGAAGGCTGCAATAACACTTGGCACAGAGGTGCTCAAAATGATTGTTATTTGCCGTTGCCTTTCCCTATACTGTGCGACATATTAAACAAGATGTTCGGCTGATATACGCCCCTCTTGTTCTAAAATGAACTGGTTTGTAGATCTCAACAGACCTGGATCCAGAGTTTGATTTAACAAGGTCAGATTCTGCCTTGGCAAAAACTCTAAAGTGGCTTCTGGCCAGTACAGTTGTGGCTGCGTAACATTCAGTTGTGTGACTCCTGAAATTGACGCTGGCAGATGGAAGGTTGGTCCTATTATGTTACAATTAGTTCCATTGATTAAAATTCCACTTCCTTCAAGCGCTACACGTTTTTCTTCCGCAAACGCTCATTGCTCAAAACAACGTGCTACTACTACCAAATTTTCGTAGGTGGAGAAGATCCAATGCACCCTGAAGGACAGTTTGCATGCAACCGATGGTGGTGTGTTTGTCGCTGTTAGTAATAGTTTATCCTGTAGTGAAGTAGAAGTGGATGAATGAAATGAAGTCCCATGCTTCCTTACAGAGCATAGGGGAACGATGTGGGAGACCCGCACCGCCTTACTAGGCAAGGTCCTAATGGAGGTGGTTTGCCATTGCCTTCATCCGACCGTAATGGGGATGAATGATGATGATGAAGATGACAACAACAACACCCAGTCATCTCGAGGTAGGAAAAATCCCTGACCCCACCGGGAATCGAACCCGGGACCCCGTGCTCGGGAAGCGAGAACGCTACAGTTCCTGAGAATTATTGTGGGTGGAGGTTACACTCAACAACCGAGCTAGATTAATAGTTGGCTCCTTTTACCGACCTCCTGACTCAGCAGCATTAGTGGTAGAACAACTGAGAGGAAATTTGGAATACATTTCACGTCAATTTTCTCAGCATGTTATAGTCTTAGGTAGAGATTTCAATTTACCAGATATAGACTGGGACACTCAGATGTTTAGGACGGGTGGTAGGGACAGAGCATCGAGTGCACAATCTGAAAATTACCTCGAGCAATTAAACAGAGAACCGACTCGTGGAGATAACATCTTGGACCTACTGATAACAAATAGACCTGAACTTTTCGACTCTGTAAGTGCAGAACAGGGAATCAGTGATCATAAGGCCGTTGCAGCATCCCTGAATATGGAAGTTAATAGGAATATAAAAAACGGGAGGAAGGTTTATCTGTTTAGCAAGATTAATAGAAGCCAGATTTCAGACTACCTAACAGATCAAAACGAAAATTTCTGTTCCGACACTGACAATGTTGAGTGTTTATGGAAAAAAGTTCAAGGGAACCGTAAAATGCATTTTAGACAGGTATGTGGCGAGTAAAACTGTGAGGGACAGGAAAAACCAACTGTGGTTCAACAACAAACTTAGGAAACTACTGCGAAAGCAAAGACAGCTTCACTCCAAGTTTAAACACAGCCAAAACCTCTCAGACAAACAGAAGCTAAACGGTGTCGAAGTTAGCGTAAGGAGGGCTATGCGTGAAGTGTTCAGTGAATTCGAAAGTAAAATTCCATGTACTGACTTGACAGAAAATCCTAGGAAGTTCTGGTCTTACGTTAAATCAGTAAGTGGCTTGAAACAGCATATCCAGACACTCCGGGATGATGATGGCATTGAAACAGAGGATGACATGCGTAAAGCTGAAATACTAAACACCTTTTTCCAAAGGTGTTTCACAGAGGAAGACCGCATTGCAGTTCCTTCTCTAAATACCCGCACAAACGAAAAAATGGCTGACATCGAAATAAATGTCCCAGGAATAGAAAAGCAACTGGAATCACTCAACAGAGGAAAGTCCACTGGACCTGATGGGATACCAATTCGATTCTACACAGAGTATGCGAAAGAACTTGCCCCCCTTCTAACAGCCGTGTACCGCAAGTCTCTAGAGGAACAGAAGGATCCAAATGATTAAAAAAGAGCACATGTAGTCCCAGTCTTCAAGAAGGGTCGTCGAGCAGATGCGCAAAACTATAGACCTATATCTCTGACATCGATCTGTTGTAGAATTTTAGAATATGTTTTTTGCTCGCGTATCATGTCGTTTTTGTAAACCCAGAATCTACTCTGTAGGAATCAACATGGATTCCGGAAACAGCGATCGTGTGGGACCCAACTCGCTTTATTTGTTCATGAGACCCAGAAAATATTAGATACAGGCTCCCAGGTAGATGCCATTTTCCTTGACTTCCGGAAGGCATTCGATACAGTTCCACACTGTCGCCTGATAAAATAAGAGCCTATGGAATATCAGACCAGCTGTGTGGCTGGATTGAAGAGTTTTTAGCAAACAGAACACAGCATGTTGTTATCAATGGAGAGACGTCTACAGACGTTAAAGTAACCTCTGGCGTGCCACAGGGGAGTGTTATGGGACCCTTGCTTTTCACAAAATATATAAATTACCTAGTAGATAGTGTCGGAAGTTCCACGCAGCTTTTCACGGATGATGCTGTAGTATACGGAGCAGTTGCAGCATTAGAAAATTGTAGCGAAATGCAGGAAGATCTGCAGCGGATAGGCACTTGGTGCAGGGAGTGTCAACTGACCTTTAACATAGACAAATGTAATGTATTGCGAATACATAGAAAGAAGGATCCTTTATTGTATAATTATATGATAGCAGAACAAACACTGGTAGCAGTTACTTCTGTAAAATATCTGGAAGTATGCATGCGGAACGATTTGAAGTGGAATGATCATATAAAATTAATTGTTGGTAAGGCGGGTACCAGGTTGAGATTCATTGGGAGAGTCCTTAGAAAATGTAGTCCATCAACAAAGGAAGTGGCTTACAAAACACTCGTTCGACCTATACTTGAGTATTGCTCATCAGTGTCGGATCCGTACCAGAACGGGTTGACGGAGGAGATAGAGAAGATCCAAAGAAGAGCGGCGTGTTTTGTCACAGGGTTATTTGGTAACCATGATAGCGTTACGGAGATGTTTAGCAAACTGAAGTGGCAGACTCTGCAGGAGAGGTGCTCAGCATCGCGGTGTAGCTTGCTCGCCAGGTTTCGAGAGGGTGCGTTTCTGGATGAGGTGTCGAATATATTGCTTCCCCCTACTTATACCTCCCGAGGAGATCACAAATGTAAAATTAGAGAGATTCAGGCACGCATGGAGGCTTTCAGACAGTCATTCTTCCCGCGAACCATACGCGACTGGAACAGAAAAGGGAGGTAATGTCAGTGGCACTTAAAGTGCCCTCCGCCACACATCATTGAGTGGCTTGCGGAGTATAAATGTAGACGTAGATGTAGATGTAGACTCGCAAGTTCAATTTTGGTTCCACGATGTTCCTTGGACAGTCTATTCCTTTCCCCCTGTCTAAAAATAACTGCACCGTGCATGTGTCCCATATTTGTAGCTTCACTGATTTTCCTCCAACATTCACTATTTTTGATTCAAACTCAACACTGATTGTGCGACTACTTTCATCCCTAAGTTTACAATATATAAACATGACTTTTCTTATCCAGCACTGTCGATAACTAAAAATTTAACCAGAAATCGTACAACTCTGACATTGTCCAACACATATTTATTACGGATTTGCCAAAAAATTTACCCCGACGCATTTATCTCTCCAGAACTGCATTTGATCTCTCCTCCAACAACACTCCACATACGTCAGCTGCTACACTTCCCTTTTCAGTGACCTGAGGACAGGGATGACCATCACCCTTCCTCCCTCTTCAAGAAGACTGCTGCCCCTAGCAGGCTTAAAATACTTGAAAACACATGCCACACATAAAAACACAATGCCTAATGAATCTACACAAACCCAATGATACATGACATGAAACCAAAAAATATAACTACAAATACTCTACTACTTTCTAGAACGCGAAGCATATGGTACTTCATGCTTTACTCTATCTTCCTTGTTTTCTCTGCACTTAGCACCTCTCTTCTCTCTCTCTTTCTTCCTGTGACACGCCTGGAATCACATCTCGGCAACCCTTAAATGGTCGTAATCACCCAACATGTACTATCATCATTCTAGTTGGCAGCTGAAGCTTAACATTAACGGGAGATGTGATTTCAACAACTTGGTATGGTCCTTGGTACCTCGTGAGGAACTTTTTCTTTTTCCCTTTTTTGTATAGGGACTGGACAGCATTACCCATTGCCCCACCCTATACTGCGGTAAACTTCCTTTCTGCTTTACTGTGTCTTCCTGCCTTTCCAAACCCTTTGTATTCGCCTTTTGTACTCGTTTCCAAACATCTCGAATTGTTCTCGCGAACTGACGCACAGATTCACCAGTCCTTCCTTTCTGTAGCTTCACTAAATCAAATGATGACCGCATTTTTCGCCCGTACACTATCTCATATGGAGACAAACTGGTATTTGTATGAACTTTTGCATTGTATGAACATACAATATGCTTCAAATACTCGTCCCACTGATGGTGACGAAAATCCACATGAAAACTCAGCATCTTCCTCATTCTTCTGTGTACCCATTCTATCCTGTTGGCCTGTGGTTGCAACGCGCTTGTCCTCAACTTCCTTACGTTCAACAATTTACACAGCTCCTTCATTAAATCCGACATGAAGTTGGTCCCTTGGTCAGTAATTATTGTCTCTGGTACACCAAGCCTCAAAATCCAGTTATTTACCAATGCCTGCGCGACCATTGCTGCCTGTTGATTTGGCATAGCCACCATCTCCACATACCTTGAAAAATGGTCTATTATTGTCAGAGCGAATCTGTTCCCTGGTGGTGTTCGCTTAAAAGGTCCTAAGACATCAGTCCCCAGAAAAGAGAATGGACATGTTCCTTCAGGTAATCATTTTAGCTGTAACTGTTTCAGACTCAAATCTGCCCTCTGCGCACATGGTATACAATTCTTGACATACTGATCCACGTCTCCTTTCCTAACTCTCCACCAATACCTCTCCATCACTCTCCTATTCGACGCTCTACACCCTCCGTGGACTTCGTTTCCCTGCAGAGAAGACCGATATACATATTAAATTGTGGCTGTGTCCGAAACAATTTACAATCATTGTCCGCGTCCTGTAATTTTTGCCATACTTTTTAGGTCGTAACCTATGACTTCTACTTTTGCCACATTCCTACTTAGTGCATCTGCATTTCCGTGCTTCTTCCCAGGCTTGTGCTCCACCTCTTAGTTGAATTCACTAAGCCTCAGAGCCCAACTAGCAAGTCTTGTAGACGGATCCTTCAACCCCAACAACCACTTCAATGCAGCATGATCTGCCACTACCCGAAATCTTCTCTCATATATATAACACTTAAAATATGATTCCATACATTACACTAAGCATCTCCCTCTCTGTTGTTGAGTAATTCCTCTCTGCTGCATTCAACTGCATAGACGCATAGGCTACAGGAAGTTCTTTCCCATCAATTTCCTGACTAAGAACACACCCTAATGCATTATTTGATGCATCACATGCTAGTATAAGCTCCTTTTCAAAATCTGGAAACAGAAGAACTGGACTTGATGTTAACACTTCTTTCAGTTTGTCAAACGCTTTCTGACACTCTTCTGTTCACTCAAATTTCACACCCTTCGATAACAACTGCGTCAACGGCTGTGCTAAATCTGCAAAACCCTTCACAAATTTTCGATAGAAATTGCAAATTCTGATGAATGACTGCACTTCCTGAACTGTTTTCCGTTGCCAAAAATTCCTTACAGCCTGTACCAACCTCGGATCTGTTTGCACTCCGTCCTTACTGATAATATGACCCAAATATTTTACTTCTTCTAATGCAAAATGACACTTTTCCAGTCTCAACATCAAACGAGCTCCTCTTAGCCTCATAAAGACTTCCCTTAACTGCTTTCCATGTTGCTCCATACTTCTTGAAAACACTATAATGTCATCCAAATAGACAAGACACTGCTGTGGTTTCAAACCCTTCAAGACACTGTCTAGCAAACTCAAACGGTGCTGGAGCATTTTTCAAACCGAATGGCAGCCTAATGTACTGGTAATGATCTGCATGTGTAGAGAAAGCAGTTTTTGGATGATCCTCTGGAGCCACCTCTAACTGATGATAACCACTTGTCAAATCAATCATAGAAAAGTATTGGCACTGACCTAAGAGAGCCAAAGTCTCCAATACGTTTGGAATGGGGTATGCGTCTGTTACTGTCTTATTATTGAGGTATTGGTAGTCACAACAGAACCTGTGTTTCTTAGTTCCATCCACAGATTTTTTAGGAACAATGACAATGCCTGCTCTCCAGCAACTATTACTATGCTCTATAATACCATCCACAAGCTGCTGATCAATGAAATCCTCCACAGTCGGCTGCAAATACCTCAGTATTCTGTATGGTTTACAGTAAACCAGTGCTTCATTCCCTGTTGGTATCCTATGTTGAACTAATGGAGTTGCTGGTAACGGCCCTTGTGGAAAAAACAAATCCTTAAATTTCCAGAATAATTCTTCCATGTGCTCTATTTCTTCCCCATCGAAATGCTTAATTTTGTCACACAATGCAGTTATATCGTCAGTTAGTTGTTGATCGCTTCGCCTACCTCTCAAATACAAGTCTTCATCATCTGGCACATCCAAATTTGCTACTAAGACTCCTTTCCTCAAATTCACATCTACAGCGATAAAATTACCCATGTTCACTAGAACTACTCACCCGTCGTTCCCCTCCTGTAGAGTACAGCATTATGTTTCACAAAACAACCCAATGAACCCAAATCTTCATTATCCTCCAATGGTACAAAAACACATACTGTACCCAACTCCACACTCACCCAAAGCGACTTCCTGGTGCCACTAGACATACACTCATGCAGATTAAGCCTTAATGCTAATGTATGCAGTTCAATTGGTTTTGTTCATTACGTTGAACGCCCCATGGGACAGTTCTGCATTGACAACAGTTTCCCCTAGCGGAAATAACATTCCACCAAGTTCCACAGTTCATTGTCCAATGACAATTTTGGCATGATGTTGATGCAAGAAATCTACTCCTAGGATCATGTCGTAGCCCTCATTCACCCATGGTACTACCTTCATGCATGCATTAAATCGGCCATTCCCTATTCGAAAGTCAACTGTCACAGACCCCAAAGGCAAAATCTCCTTATCCCCCACTTCACGCAACCTACAACATGGTGGGTCTAACTTTCTTCGTCCCATTATATTCTTATTAGCCACTGACACTTGTACCCCTATGTCTAACAAAATCTTAAACTTTTTAGTTCCTACGGATCCTACCACTGAACATTCCACCTCTGCATACATATTCGTAGCATTGAAATTAAACGGGAGCTCCTTTAGGTGGGTCTTGGGCCCCCTCTGTCGTTTAATGATCGTCCACTTCTCCTATCTCCATTTCTTCATCGTCCATGTTGCTGATTTCCACCCCTTCCTCTATTCCTTGGTGACTGAGTACATTGCCTCTGCTCATGTCCCGTACAACCACACTTATAACATTTTATACCCGCTGCAAATACTATTTGCCTCTTGCATACTCCTGTTGCCATGTCTATTTCCTCACACTGCATTGCCAGCTGAATGGCCAAATACAAATCTTTCGGAGTCCCTTCACACACTTTCCGTGACATATGCATCGGTAGCCCTCTCAAAAATCTCAAGTGCCCTTTGCTCGGCATCCTGCAACAGAACACTATTAGCTTCATCGCTCTGACCCAACTCGTAAGTGCACTCATTAATTTCTCTTATCCTGTCCGCAAATTTCTCCACCGTCTACCCCTGTCTCTTTGTCACTGTATTTAACCTCTCTCTAAAGTACCAAGCACTATTCTGTTTCTTGCACCTTTGTAAAAGCCCTTCCGTTAACTGCTTAACTGTCCTGCCTTCCTTAAGGCCTCAGAACACCTTACATATGTTTTCGCTTCACCCGTTAATCTAATCTTGGCTACATGTAACAACTGCTCATCAGACCAACCATTCATCACTGCTGATGTTCCCAAGTCCCCACAAACGAACATACATCCTCAGATGCCTTGCCAGAAAATGGAATAATGGCGGCTGGATCAATCTCCTGCACCATAGGCAACAACAACTGATCAGATGCGGTTTCCCTCTTACTTCTAGATGGTAATTCATTTCTTAACTGCGTATTGTCCGCTGCCAATTGTGCTATCTTTTCCATTAAAATCCGTACCACTTCTGGTTTCTTGACTCTGCCATTGTGTTGCTTTCTTTCTAAGTTAGTCGTTTTGTTTTGGGACTAAGTACAAGAATAATCTGACTTCCCACAACTCTGTATCATCATACTCAGTATCATCATAAACCAATACAAAGTAATCAAATGCCACGAAAAACATCATTTTACTGTCCCAAATACACTAACACTTATTCTGACAAAATAAATAATATTCATATGCAAAACATCTAAAAATGTGGCTTCTGGCAAGCCACACTCAAAACACCAACAAGAAAGCAAACATCCAACAATCAAAAGAACAATTTTGACAGCATTCACCATATCTTGTGACTGTACTGTAGGCGGTGCGCTTGAACGTCGTACTGGACTGACAACGTTCGCTAATCTGACACCAAATGTAGTGTGGGTGGATGGGTGCCAGGAGATGCCGTATTAAAACTCGGCCGAGCTTTTCAAATGATTTATTAGTTTCCACTACAGTGCTTCGTTGACTTGGGCCGTGTCACAGGCCCCACAATGCTGAGGCCACTGCTCCAGCAACCTGTGCAATGCAATGCTGTGTCATGCCAGCCTTGTTCGCCAGCTGTAATGTTCCGATTACATCAGGATGGCTGTGCCAGCAGCCGACTCAGCAACCACCGTCCCCGTTGACTCCTTGCTGTTCTGCCAGGAGCCATAGGCTGCTGCTTCTGCCTCAGCTGCCATAGCTGGGAATGCGGCGGCAACAACCGCCCGCGATTTGGCATCGGAATCTGCGGCCCCTCACCACGAAAGTCTCCGGCGTGTGTTGGGAGCCAAGATGACTGTCCGCGGTAGTGAGCCGAAGAGTGGCCTGCCCTGGCTGGCTGCGGACCCCGCGTCAGCCTCAGGGGGTCGAACCAACGACCCGTCTTGGACTGGGACATTGCGCCCCATCTGCGGCTGCGTGTAGCCCGGTTGAGTGACACACTCCGCCATCCAGGAGAGCTGCCTCACTTGAATAAATCTCGTTAGAAAACAATACCTATTTATACTCAGCTGTGCGCCTCTGTTTCCCTAACGCACCGCTCTGAGTCACGTATGCCCCACACCCTGGTTGTGCCAGTGGGCTCCTTCTTCCAAACTTGCGACAGTGGTTCGATGGTCCCTGTGGCCTCCATTCCACTTCACAACTGCTGGTCAGCCAAACTTACTGAAATCCGGCCCACACCTGGCTGTACTTGTGCTCAGAATATCACACAATTGCACAAAACTAACTTTCCCTATCCTAAAAGGTGGCGCCACTACAATACTGAATGGTGCCTAGAGACACTGTATATATCAAGAATGTATGAGTTGTTAGTATTCTGTGCTCTTTAGTGTCTCTGTCGATTGTAAAAAGACTAACGAACAACTGAATATAGATTTCTATGTTTATTCATATATCGGACTCATCTGAGACGAGACACTTTTGAATTACTTCAAGTCTTGGCTTTGAACGAAGCAAAACATGTGTATGCTATTTTAATAGGTGTAAATGAGACTAATGTTTAAGGAATAAGTCAGCTTGCACAAGTTATTGTGTGTGAAAGTTGAAAATATAAAGTGATTGAACTGAAAACTATTTTACGAGTACCACAATTATTTCAAGGATAGAGAAGTATTTTAATAAATTCCTTTAACCAGCTATAGTCTTTGGAGAAGAAGGTTTTGGGAAATTAATGTAGCTAATTACCCAGAGAAGAGGATCAGCTACCCACAACATGCAAGTTAACTGAATTGAGAGACATGTGTGTCTTGCAACCCAATACCACACTGTCTCTTCTCATCCGAAATGGTGGGAATTAGTGAACTGCAATGGGAGGACGAATCTGGTCATGTAAGTATAGGATTATCAACACAAAATGAAATAGTAACAATGTACGAGTAGGAATGGTACTAAGTAAGAATATAGAAATGTGGATAAACTATTATGAAGAGTGCAGTGAATGGAGTACCTTATCCAAGATGGACACAAGAACAAGACCATTTATAGTAGTGTACGAGTATATACCTAGCTCAGCAGTTGATGAAGAGACTGACATAGTGTAACAAGTCAGACTCTGACAAAATTTTGAAGTGGTGTGAAGACTGGTAGCATAGTCTAAACGTTTCTGAGATGTAAAATAGCACACTTCAAGAAAATGAAAAAAAAAAAAAATCTGTATGCCATGGTTACAAGCTAAACGACTCAACCAACACAAATATCTAAGCGTAGTAATATGTGGAGATATAAAATGAAACTACACAAAGGCTCAGTCAAAGGTAATGCAAGTGGCAGACTTTTGTCTATTGTTAGGATACTGGGGACATGCAGTCTGGCTACAATGGCAATGTTAACACAACACATTAGTGACCAATCCTAGAATATTACTCAAGTGTGTAGGACACATCCCACATATGTCTAATATCAGATATTGATCTTTTACTTCCCAGTGGTTTACAGAGAAAGGAAGGAAGGAAGATTTGGTTTAATGTCCCACTGACATCAAAGTCATTAGAGATGGAGCACAAGCTCGGACTGTGTCAAGAATGGGGAAGGAAATTGGCCATGCCCTTCCAAAATAACCATCCCAGCATTTGCCTGGAGCAATTTAGGAAAATTACAGGAAACCTAAATCTTGATGGACAGATATGGGATTGAACCATCATCCTCCCAAATGCAAGTCCAGTGTGCTAACCACTGTGCCACCCAGCTTGATCGCAGAAAAAGGATGTAAATTGTAGATATTGGAGGAGCACTAGTCAGTAAGAATTTGCTAGAAAAACAATGAAAACAGTTTACCAAGGAGACACAGTAAATCAGAAATGTAATTATTTCCTATAAATATGTTTGCAACATTATGAATCCAGTCTTCTTTTACAACAGGGAAATTAAGAGCTCAAGCCAAGAGAAACGGTGGCTAACATCGTAAATAAAATGATCTGTGCCAGGAACAGAAAGTGTTAGTTAATAGAGAGGATTAAAGTTAATAGAGAGGATTAATTCTTATTAAGATTTGAAGGTGCACTACAGGCAGTATAGTAAAATTCTTCACTGTATTATAAAACTAAAATCATATGCTATACACAAAAAGTTGTCCTCTGAATTTGGTAGAGCTCCCTGTTCCTTGTAAAAGATACTTCAACCCAAGAAGTTACTTGTCCCTTAAGCCCAATTGTTTTATTTTATGCTGTTCTTTCAAGGAAAAGTAAGGTTAATGTTTCATCCACACTGTCTGCCTTATATACATATCTACACCATGCATCATACAATTTTTCTCTAATTACTGTGGCTGAATCACTGCTTAGCATTCTGCAATAGCCATACCTTCCCTCCTATGATCTGATCCTAACAGATTGTTATACATGTGACTATCATGATCAGGTGAACTATTGGGCATTGGTTTTGCTACTTAATCTCTGAAGATCATTGGGTCTCAAAACAAGTTGTCAACAGCACTTGCACTATGTATGTGAGTCCTTATGGGGAATTTTCTGAAGTTGAGAATCAGGGATTCTAGGTGCCCTCAGTTAGTACTCTCTGACTAAAGTCAACATTCAAGTTATTACAAAGAATGAGTCACCAGTCAAGGTTCATAACCTTACTAAAACTGTCTTCAGTTGCTCTACACGAGTTAGATACTTCTTGGTGGTAGCCTGTAAACGGTCAGTACTACAAGTTTGTGACATGGCATTTAAAGAGCTGTTCAACCCTACATTCATTAATTTGAAGGGGCTGGGACTTAGCTCCAATTTTTTGATGTATGGCCGCTCATCATTTCCTCTTACTGGTTCTGCAGTAATATGACATTAGCTCATACCTATCGAGATAGCCTAATAAGTTTCACTCATTTCCAAGTGATTTTCCAAGAAGCACAGTACAATTGTTGACATTTCACCATACCTTCATTTTTCTGTATGAACATAAGTTCACTCTTTTTACTAATAAAGAGTCACATAACAGCTGATGTACAGAATGCATTACTGACCATACTGCCTTGTAATACTGCCCCTCATCAACAATAATGAACAATTATGAGGGTACATTTTATACTTCAAATACAACAAACACACCTTAACACAAACTTTCTCAAAGAAAACACTCTATTAACACTAATAATATTTTGGTCCTGGCAGTGATGTAAATAATCCCATAGAAAGTTTCATCAGTTAACAATAATTTCAGCTGGAATGAATTATAATTTGGTTTTAGTCTGTTGCATCATTAATTTTTTTAATTTAACCCAAACTTTCAATCTTCTTCTTGTTCATGCTGTACCACTGGATCAAGATCCACTTTTTGGGTCAATGTACGCCATTACTTACAGTTAAATGATTCCTGTGGATTTAGGGTTCTTGAACTCACATCTGCATTTATAGTGCCTAGCCACTGTTATTTAATTCTTAAACACTGTCTCCAGCCATCAATAATGAAACGTTAGGCTGAACTAATGACTGTCGTGGGTGGTGCCTGTATGATGTGTCCATTCTTGCATCTTTTCACTGATTGGAGCCATTCCAGATAGTTGTTGGATCATTGTGTTGTTGATGTGGTCGGGCAGGGAAATGCCTAATGACCTTATCAGCAACCACATTTCCATGACAAGCAGTAAATGCTCAGCACTTCTTTGTGTAGGTCAACACACGGTACTATATAATGGAACTGGCCTTACTATTGTGCATTATATTTGTGATTTTAAGTGGATGTGTATCTTTTCAATCTAAAGAATATCAGTGACATCTAAGAATCACATCAAGGTCACTATGATTCTTGCTGGCACTTACTCATTCACATAGCCATCATTTTCTAGTCGAGAACCTAGATATAAGAGTGTGTCCACCTTCAGAAGAGAAGCTCCATTAATTTGCATAGCTCCACAAGCTGGAATCATTTTGAAGTACTCAGTCTTGTGGATGTTTAAATGGAGGTCAAATCATTGTAGACAATCACACCATGTTTGAACTTGTGTTCCAAGATCCTCACTGGTATCTGTGACAAGCATTGCATCATCAGCATATAGCACTGATCACAGTATATACTTCTGTTAAGTCACACATTATGGTACTGTTACTGCAACAGAGAGCAACAAGACACAGAGCTGAGCCTTCATGAATACCAACTGTAGCAGAAAAACTGTCAGTCACTCCTGCAGAGCATTGTACATGGCTGGTGGTATTTTTTGTACAGCATTTTTACCCAGTACATGAAGGTTTCAGGAACTTTAGGTTTGTAAAGAGCATACCACACCATCTAATATGGTACTTGATCAAATGCAGTCTCAAGGTCAAGAAAGACAAGATGTAGTGATTTCCTTTTTTTCACAGAATTGTCATCATCAGTTGATGCACAGAAAAAATTGTGTCTATCTTGCCACATCCCTTCACAAACCTACACTGATTTACTTAGAGCTGGATCAAGTTCCACAACCTGTTGTCAATGACACACTGGGTACATTCAGGTGGGATCAACCTTGCCCTCAAAAGTAGGTACTGTGGCACAAGATGCCAAATCAGTGGTATGTGGTTGAAATGAATGATAAAGTTGAACAATTCTGCCAACAAGGTGGTTGTTTTGTCATTATGTCCGTCAGTTTTCTATAAGTCTGCAGAAAGGTCATCTGTTCAAGGAGCTTTTCCAGTTTTTATGTAATGAATGCAATTATAACCTCATCTGTTGTGATACATGAAACTTGTCCAGTCATGACATTGCCATTTGGCATTGGTTTGTGAGTAAATTTCAATATTAGATATTTCAGTAAAATATTCTCATCAACCTCCCAGAACCATTTTGTCTACCTTCTTATCTTTTACACAACCATAGTGTTTATATCCTGACCTGCACTACACTGTGCTCTGGGCAGATGGTATATAATTTATAGACATTAGCTGGTTAGATAAATGTTGGTGGTGATTTGCTTTGGCCTCTACAACTGCTCACTTTGCCACCTTCCTGATGGTATTGTAGTTCTGAATGTTCTCTTAGCAGAATCAACGTGAGGGAACACAATCATCTTGTGGATAGCCACTTTATTCTCTTGTATCTTCCACCATTTGGTTTTGGCTTGACCTTTTGCATAGCGGATTCTTATGTAACCTTTCATTAAGATGTCGGTATTAGCAGTATCTGTTAAAGGGCTAGGCATTCAAATGGTATGACCTTAGTGTCTGTGGCAACTGGTAGGTCATGCCTGAGGAGTAATATATAGTCAGTCTGAGTATTGTGACCACTGCTAGGGTACGTAATGCATGTTCAGGTGATAGCTATGTCATTTGCTTCAGTGAATTCTCGGATTCAGAGCCCATTTTATTTCTGATACAATTGCCAAAATTTTCATGGCACCCACAGCCCTTGATGTTACTGGCAATATAACCATTTCGATCTATGCAGATTATAAATGAATCTCTTTCATTGCATATCATAGCAGCATCTTGAAGCTCATTCCAGAATGTGTCTTTAGTTATCTCATCATAGCCTAAGTGTGGAGCATATGTGGCAAACTTTTGAATTTAGAAAGTTGAAGTGTTGATGATACCGACTTCAGATGATCAACTTACAACTAATACTTGGCTGTGCAGTTTTTCACTCATTACTACAGCGACACCTTGGTTATTAGTTGTTCCATGACAGATCAATTTATACCCTTCTCCAATGTCTTCGTAGTTCTGTTCTTCCCATCGCATATCTTGTAGTCAGGCTAAATTGACATGATGAGATTTTAGGATTTCTGCCAATTCATGACTACAGCCAGTCAATGTCCCAATGTTCCACAAAGCTACATATAATGTTTTATTTTGGACTTGCTTCTCTAGTCAATCTTGTCCTTGGGTAAGAAACCCTTGCTCTCTTCTGACACTGGCTGGGTGAGACAAACACATGTCACCTGCAGGGGATGCCCTAGGATTGTTTGAAAATTTTACTTGTGCCTTTTCACCCATGAACTTTCATCATTTTTATATTATTTCCTATTCCTCTGCCAGAGCTGTGGGAGTAACACTGCTTGACAATCACAATCCAACAATAAGCTTCAACCAGCAGAAGCAATTCTGCATTCAGATATGCTTTGTTATTCTTTGAAAGTGAGCTACTATGAGTAACATTAAGTTTCAAGCAGTAAATGGGGTGTCATAGCAGGAGAAAACAAACGAGAGTACATCTGACAATAAAACTAAAGATCTTAAAAGAAACAGACCATAGTGTATTGAAGAAATGAACAGTTGCCTAAAGTATGGACTTGCCAGATCTAGCTTACTTAAAGACCATGAAAAAATTCTTAATGTTGGTGTGTTTGGTTCTAGGTACAAATTCAAACAACTTTGCAGAACTAAATATGAGTATGTTGATACTGTACTTCTAGAATTGTTCAAGCATACGCATGCTTCCAAGGTACCTTTAAGTGGGCCTATTATTCAGCCAAAAGGAAATGAGACTGCAAACATTAAGACAATCAAGATTTAAGCTGTTCAGCTGGTTGACTGTATCAGATGTTCAACGTCATCAGTGATTTGTGGTGAATCAAATAATGTTGTTGAAGGAGCAAACAACTGGTTGCACAAATATTAGCAAAGGAGAGCAAAGTGTGCTGCATGTGATGTCTATGATTTGGAAGAAAATAGACTTTTTTTCCAATCTTTTCCCCAGTAGTACCACTGAAGATGACAAATGCCTTTGTGGAGCATACAATAAATAGTGTTTAACTGTTGTGCTCATCTGTAATTCACACGGCAGTGATCAACACTGTCACTGTGTAATCAGCAAATCCGATAACTCATGTTATTTTAAGATCATAAACGCTGTTACTTTATATAGCATCTACTGCAGGGCTGGCCAAACGCTGCACAGTGTGCAGACGTGTGGAAGTGCTGCACATGTGCGTACATGTGCGATAGCGAGATCTGTTATTAGACATGTGTCCTAAATGAACGGCGGTGGCTCTATTTCCCTGTTTATGTGGTACAAGCAAGAGCACCACATACCCAGTCTCTTCTACCCCTTGTGACCACAACTTTAACAGAGAAGTACTGAGAAATGGCAGGTATTGTGAAAAAGCAAAGGACAGGTGAGCTATGTTCTCAGATGTTTAAAAATCACTGGGAACTGCAATTCTTTTTTGTAGCCATTGGTGAAAACTCACAGTGTTTGCTGTGCCGCCAAATAATAGACAGCCAGCATAAGTTTTCCATTGAAAGACACTACAATACATATCACAAAGACAAGTGTAGTGTACTCAACAGTGAAGAACGGCAAGCAAAATTAAATGTCCTTAAGAAAATGGATGAGACACATCAACTTCATTTTACTGTACGTCAAAGTAACTGATACTTGAACTCTTAGTTTCTTGTGTTACATTTGTGTCTATTTTACAGTATGCTGTACAATGTACTGTTTTCAATTTTCCAGAATGACAACCACACTAAATCTTCACTGCGAGCAAGTTTTAAAATCGCATTAAGAACTGCACAATCTGGGAAACCGTTTTCCGAAGGGGAGTTTGTGAAAGGGTGTCTGATTGATGCTGCAGATCTTGTGTGTCCCACAAACATTAGCAGGTTTCAAGAAATCAGTCTATCCAAACAAACAGTGACAAGACGTATCAGTGCTATGGCTGGTGATGTGCACAGGCAGCTAATAAATAAGGCTAAAGAATTTGTTGCTTTCTCGGTTGCACTTGATGAAGCAACAAATCTTCGAGATAAAGCCCAGGTTGTGATATACATAAGAGGTGTCGAAAACGTACTTTGTGTAACAGAGGACGTTTTGGACTTAGTACCTTTGAAAGGGACTACTACAGGTGCGGACTTACTCCAACCTGTTGAGCAAGCGATTGATCGTGTCGGTATGGACTGGAATCGGTTAGTCTCAATGATCACAGATGGAGCACCATCAACGCAAGGCCATCAGAGAGGACTCATAGCATGGATGCGCGAAAAGCTAGGGTGCACATACGAGACATTGTATGGAATTCACTGCATTCTACATTGAGAGGCACTTTGTGCAAAATCAGTAATGTTAGCAAACGTCGTGCAAATTGTGATGCATACTGTAAACTATCTGAAGACAAATGGGCTTACGCATCGCCAGTTTTGGTGGTTATTGGAGGAATTAGGAGCGGAGTACGGCAACATACCTTACTATATCGAAGTATGCTGGCTCAGTCGAGGTAAAATGCTGAAAATATTTTTTGATTTATGTTTGGTCTTCGTAACATTCTTACATGACAAGGGAAAAAGTGAAGCTATGTTGGAAGACCCTTGTTGGATATCAGACCTTGCATTTCTCATGGACATTACGTCTCACATGAACAGGCTGAACGTCAGTTTGCAAGGTGAAAATAATTTAATTTCTGACATGTTGGAAAAAGTAAATGCCTTTGAAAGGAGGCTTGCACTTTTGGGAGAGCCAGCTATTGATGGAAAACACTGCACATTTCCTGACTCTTGGACTGGTCCATGAAAGTGCTAGATTTCAAGAATACGGGTCAATAATTGTAAAAATTAAGGAACAATTTCGAGCATGATTTGCAGATGTTACCAGTTTGTCTCATGTCATTCGCCTCTTTGCTCGACCATTCTCGTCGTCAGTTGAAGATGCTCCGAATGATCTACAGATGGAACTGATCGACCTACAGTGCAATACAAGACTGAAGGACAAGTTCTTTGCAGTGCGAAGTACAAAAGAATTATACGAATATTTTTCACAACAAGAAATTCCACGCCTGCACCGAGAAGCCGCGAGAGTTATGTCCATGTTCGGGTCGACATGTTTGTGAAAGATTTTTCTCAGCGATGAAAGTGAATAAATCAAGGTTACATCCAAGCATAAGTGATGAAAATCTTCACAACTGCTTGTGTTTGTCAATGAGCCGTGCTTTTTTGCCCGATATTAGCTATATCATTTCTCATGACCAGTGATAAACGTTTTTGGATTTATTCCTTTCATAATTAAAAATTATTGTTTACTAACTGTGCATTATTGCCTCATTCTGCTCCACGTTATATTATTATCAGAAAAATTGATCATTAAACCGATTGTTTCAATGTATACTTACATTTAGGGGATTTTTTTTAATGTGCGAAGGGCTACGCTCAGCTGAAGTCGATAAAACATAACATTCATCTAAGTGCCGGTTATTATGCAGATTTCAGACAGATCTGATGAAAGATATAGCATAACGGTATTGAAATAACAGATGATCATAGAGGTCTATGGATATCATTCTGTTCAGAGGTCGTTGTTGTTGTGGTCTTCAGTCCTGAGACTGGTTTGATGCAGCTCTCCATGCTACTCTATCCTGTGCAAACTTCTTCATCCCCCAGTACCTACTGCAGCCTACATCCTTCTGAATCTGCTTAGTGTATTCATCTCTTTGTCTCCCTCTACGACTTTTACCCTCCACGCTGCCCTCCAATGCTAAATTTGTGATCCCTTGGTGCCTCAAAACATGTCCTACCAACCGGTCCCTTCTTCTAGTCAAGTTGTGCCACAAACTTCTCTTCTCCCCAATCCTATTCAATACTTCCTCATTAGTTACGTGATCTACCCACCTTATCTTCAGCATTCTTCTGTAGCACCACATTTCAAAAGCTTCTATTCTCTTCTTGTCCAAACTACTTATCGTCCATGTTTCACTTCCATACATGGCTACACTCCATACAAATACTTTCAGAAACGACTTCCTGACACTTAAATCTATACTCGATGTTAACAAATTTCTCTTCTTCAGAAACAATTTCCTTGCCATCGCCAGTCTACATTTTATATCCTCTCTACTTCGACCATCGTGAGTTATTTTGCTCCCCAAATAGCAAAACTCCTTTACTACTTTAAGTGTCTCATTTCCTAATCTAATTCCCTCAGCATCACCTGATTTAATTTGACTACATTCCATTATCCTCGTTTTGCTTTTGTTGATGTTCATCTTATATCCTCCTTTCAAGACACTGTCCATTCCGTTCAACTGCTCTTCCAAGTCCTCTGCTGTCTCCGACAGAATTACAATGTCATCGGCCAACCTCAAAGTTTTTACTTCTTCTCCATGAATTTTAATACCTACTCCGAATTTTTCTTTTGTTTCCTTTACTGCTTGCTCAATATACAAATTGAATAAAATCGGGGAGAGGCTACAACCCTGTCTCACTCCTTTCCCAACCACTGCTTCCCTTTTATGCCCCTCGACTCTTATAACTGCCATCTGGTTTCTGTACAAATTGTAAATAGCCTTTCACTCCCTGTATTATTTTACCCCTGCCACCTTCAGAATTTGAAAGAGAGTATTCCAGTTAACATTGTCAAAAGCTTTCTCTAAGTCTACAAATGCTAGAAACGTAGGTTTGCCTTTTCTTAATCTTTCTTCTAAGATAAGTCGTAAGGTTAGTATTGCCTCCCGTGTTCCAACATTTCTATGGAATCCAAACTGATCTTCCCCGAGGTCCGCTTCTACCAGTTTTTCCATTCGTCTGTAAAGAATTCACGTTAGTATTTTGCAGCTGTGACTTATTGAACTGATAGTTCGGTAATTTTCCCATCTGTCAACACCTGCTTTCTTTGGGATTGGAATTATTATATTCTTCTTGAAGTCTGAGGGTATTTCGCCTGTCTCATACATCTTGCTCACCAGATGGTAGAGTTTTGTCATGACTGGCTCTCCCAAGGCCATCAGTAGTTCTAATGGAATGTTGTCTACTCCCGGGGCCTTGTTTCGACCCAGGTCTTTCAGTGCTCTGTCAAACTCTTCACGCAGTATCTTATCTCCCATTTCATCTTCGTCTACATCCTCTTACATTTCCATAATATTGTCCTCAAGTACATCGCCCTTGTATAAACCCTCTATATACTCCTTCCACCTTTCTGCCTTCCCTTCTTTGCTTAGAACTGGGTTGCCATCTGAGCTCTTGATATACAAGTGGTTCTCTTCTCTCCAAAGGTCTCTTTAATTTTCCTGTAGGCAGTATCTATCTTACCCCTTGTGAGACAAGCCTCTATATCCTTACATTTGTCCTCTAGCCATCCCTGCTTAGCCATTTTGCACTTCCTGTCGATCTCATTTTTGAGACGTTTGTATTCCTTTTTGCCTTCTTCATTCACTGCATTTTTGTATTTTCTCCTTTCATGAATTAAATTCAATATTTCTTCTGTTACCCAAGGATTTCTATTAGCCCTCATCTTTTTACCTACTTGATCGTCTGCTGCCTTCACTACTTCATCCCTCAGAGCTACCCATTCTTCTTCTACTGTATTTCTTTCCCCCATTCCTGTCAATTGTTCCCTTATGCTCTCCCTGAAACTCTGTACAACCTCTGGTTCTTTCAGTTTATCCAGGTCCCATCTTCTTAAATTCCCACCTTTTCGCAGTTTATTCAGTTTCAATCTGCAGCTCATAACCAATAGATTGTGGTCAGAATCCACATCTGCCCCTGGAAATGTCTTACAATTTAAAACCTGGTTCCTAAATCTCTGTCTTACCATTATATAATCTATCTGATACCTTCTAGTATCTCCTGGATTCTTCCAGGTATACAACCTTCTTTTATGATTCTTGAACCAAGTGTTAGCTATGATTAAGTTATGCTCTGTGCAAAATTCTACAAGGCGGCTTCCTCTTTCATTTCTTCCCCCCCCCCCCCCCCCCCCCCCATCCATATTCACCTACTATGTTTCCTTCTCTCCCTTTTCCCACTGACGAATTCCAGTCACCCATGACTATTAAATTTTCGTCTCCCTTCACTATCTGAATAATTTCAGAGGTCAGTGAGACAGAAATTATGTGGGTGTAACTGAGGACACCGAGAATTAGTTATAGGAAATCTTGCATTAGTTTAATGTTATTTGAAATCATGAATAAGTTTCGTTGGAAGTCAGTAAGTGCTCTCTTCCTAAATACTAGATCTAAAACATTATGTGTATTTACGTGCTGTCAGTCAAGCTGCCTTAATAAAAACCCATGGTTGTTAACTGTATTACTTGTCTTACTGGGTTAAACTGTTAACATAAAAGTAGAAGTCGCAATGAGTAGACTGTGACAGTATTTTAAATGTTTAATATGCGAAATACCTTCCCATGGTTGGCTTGCATGCTGTGGAATAAGCATTAGAATGTGCCGGTTCAGAGTATCCCAGCAAGTGGATAAAGTGACAGCTGTGTGTAGAAACATGCACTACATGAACGCTGATGGCTGCAGCATGCACGCTGTGACCCAGAAGTTGCACATGTGCAGGAGCACCGCACGTGTGCAGAATTTCTGGCCAGCCCTGATCTACTGCCACTGTAAGAAAGATCATCGTTCTCTAAGTTGCTACTTACATTTAACAGTCGTAACCGTGGCTCAGACTAAGCACATTATTCTGTCATTGGACAGATGTAAAGCCAATAATGTTTGTCATTTTAACTTAACCAGTTTAAAGGTTCACTTTTCCAAATGCAACAAGTCTTCATCTGCCTTTGGATAAAGGCATTAGTGCTCATATGAAGAGATATTATTGCAAGTGACTTGTGAGAACTGAAATTCACATGGAAAGTCAACTTGGATTTTGCCTGATAAAATAAAAACTCTCTCTGCATTCTAGGAATTTGTGTAATCAAAACACATACAGAACTGTTTCAACAAAACCCAAACACAAAAAGACACTAGCCCTGTTGACAAGTTAGATGATGATTATGGTACCTCTTCACCTGATGAATGGAATGTTCTACAAGATGTAAAACATGGAGTTAGTTTTGAGGAAATTGTTGTCACATGTGCTCCAATGGAAGCTAACATGCAAACAGTTGTGCCTGAGGTGCAAGAAATGTCATCAGAAGAAAGTGACGAGAAAAATATCAGTTTTCATTCGAACCAGGAGATGTTAAAGTCTTGAACACTTAAGAACATTTTACAGAATCAATGGATACAGTTCACCTTGAAGTTACCATCCATTTTCGTTCCCATCTATGACAGCACAGAACAAAGCATTTTTTCCACTAGAAAATATGGGCGAGTATATTTTTTCAAGTTACAGTACAACAACCAATGAAAGTCTTTATCCTCCTCATGTTTATTTTGTGTGTTGTAAACTGATGCTATTTTAAGCTTGATGTGTATGGTAACACTGTAAACTTTCTTTTTAATCTTCTGAGATAAGAGAACAGTGGGCACTGTAGTATTTTCTATGAAAACATATTATCCAGTAGTACAAGTGTACTGCAAATGGTTAATGTGAAGATGAAACTGTATTCAATAAATTGAATTTTTAGCCCCCAGCTAATAATTTTTTCAACAGAAACTCCTGTTTCTTTTATCCCTTGGGATTAGTGATAACAAGAGTTTCATGTACTTCACTTGGACTAAATAAGAATTAATATTTCTCAAAAAATTCTTCAGTAAAAGTAGCAACTTACCTTGTAGTATCAGATGCATATCTTGTTGGGTCTTCCAACTGAAACATTACAAGAAATTACCAGTAATTTCAACGTGATGAAACAGTAAATATATAAAATCCTATAGACACGTACCATTGCCTCATTGTTTCAAAAGAAACTGTAGAAATTATCAAAACTGATTCTAATGTAAGTAAGAATTCACACCTCATTTCAACATTTTGTTTTTAGTAATGCAATTAACTATAAAAGCCAGTGATTGGGTTGTAACCATACTTCCCACTTGATACTTCAGAAAGAAAAGCAACCAGAAACATCTTTCATGTGTCATACACACAAGTCTTGCATGAAAGCCTTTTTTTTAAAAAAAAAAAAAAAAAAAAAAAAAAAAAAAAAAAAAAAAAAAAAAAAAAAAAAAATAGTTCAGGCCATGACAAGAGATTCTGGGAAGCCCACACCAATATGCAAAGGTGAGTCAGAATGTGTTCTAAACTCATCCACAAAATTCAAACCCAAAATGAGTTACAGGCTTCCATCATTGGATACATAAATAATAATAAATGTTGACAACTCAAGCTAATGACAGATACTATCAATTACCTAAAAATTAAAATACTGGCATTACAGAAGACCGGATTTACAAATGAAGAAATATCACATTAACATCTCTGTAGACTCTTCAAATGGAAAACTGGCAAGAAAATCATGAAATCTAGGTGATACCTATTTATCTAATTCATTCACAATTAACAATTCAGTTTTAATCTGCCCGGAAGTTTGATATCAATGCAGACTATGCTGCAGAGCGAAAATATTGTTCAGGTATTCTGTACTTCAACCACCACAAATTTTGTTACCACAGTTCGTGTGTAAATAAGCTGTACAGAATAATTAATGCACATGCTCCACTCAATAAGGAAAACAAGACCAACATAGACAAAGCACAACAGAACTGTGAATAATATGGTGAGGAATTAGATGAAGTGCCAGAGAAATATAAAATTTTATTATCATTTTGTAATGCTAAAACTGGTAACAGAAGTGGAAAATTTCTGATTTGGAATTCTGTTAAATGTATTTATTCACTACCGCAATTTTGACAATTTTGCACAATCTCAAGTGTCAGATCACGGCAAAGTAAATAAAAGTTGTTAATTGCCACACCTGGTGTATGCGCAGCTGAAACTGCGGAGGACAGTATGACGTGAATTTTATGGGAATTACTGCATTAAGTGCTATGTTATGTTAGATATATATATATATATGACAATTATTTAATTTGTGTTATACAAACGAAACATGTAAATATGGCTGACATGAGGACAGTGTCCTTTTAAAATTAACAGTTGTGGATTTACACTTCACAGTGAGCTGTCACTTGAGAATGGCACAGCTGTCATAATCACAACTGTGAATAAGTGCATTTAATAATATTCCAGACCTATATATATATAGGATGACTATAGACTTAAGTTAACAGGAAAAACAGTAAGACATGCAGGAAAACTGTTGGTAGCCATCCTCGTGAAAAATATCAAATGCAAATAATGGACACAAAATTCAAAAAATTATCTAAAAACATGGGTAGAGAATTTCATTTACATAATCTGCCAATAACACAGCAGAATTCCAGAAAGATAATAAGGGAATGAGTGTTAGAGCCAGAAAGGAAATGCATGTAGAAACTGTTCATTGCCTTTCAAAAATAAAAGTAAGATTTCTGGTACAGAATAAGTGAAAAGTGTATTCTCAAAAGGTTCAAGGATATGACACATAGAAATTTAAAAGTACTACAGAACTTATCAATAGCCTGGCAAAAATGGCTTCAGGGAACTGGGAAAAGTAAGAGAGGAATTAATCTGTGCAGTAGATGTGATGCCAATAAAAAAGTTTGCAACAATGGCATTTGATCAAGCAGTTGAAGACAGACTACAAGCCTGATAAAACTGTATACTTAAAAATATCAAGAATAATACGAAGAATATAGGAACATCAAAAAGGATACAAGCAAAATTACCAAAAATGCTAACACCACATATTATCTTTGTGAAACAGAAGAGTTACCCCAGAATATAATGCCATGTTGCATGCGAAAAAATAAGCAATGTAGACTAATTTTAGAGTTGCGCTATCACTTATAGCAGACACTGTTCCAATGGTCAATATACCAACATTCAGCTTTGGAACAATATCCTAAACATGGGCTTTCCAACTTACCAGCCATATGAAAAGTTAGGAATTTGGATTGCAGAGATTCAGTAACCATATAAACATTCTGTGTAATCAAAATGTCAGTTTTAGATGAACTGTGCATTCTAAAATAAAAAAAACTGAGTCTTATGGTGATTTAGCATAAATTTATTTTCTGCAAGGCATGATATGTTTTGAACTGCACTATTTCATACACCCATGTTGCACTCCATGTCTTTTGCTCCCAAGAAAAAATTAATATTTTAGAATAACCTGACTTTTAGATGACACTATTGTCTATTTTTTAAATATGAGAGAAACGATTCTTCAGTAATATTTTGTGACCAACATAAAAGATTTAATTGCACCAAAGAAGATGCCTAGTGTCCACTATTTCTTGTTTAATCCATCCAGTGCCCGACAGACAAATGAGAATTTAGTATGTTCAGTTGTTAAACCATTTCTAAAAACAAACTGTACATTTGATAACAAATTATGTGAACTGATTTGTACACCTATCTTTATATATACAGACTTCTCAATAACTTCTGCAGACACCAATGACAGAGATATAGGATTAATGACAATATTACGAAAAATGGTAATTGCCACTCACCATTTATTTATTGTTTTTTTTTTTTTTTTTTTTTTTTTTTTTTTTTTTTTTTTTTTTTTTTTTTTTTTTTTGCATGGAGACACCAACTGGTGTCTTTTGCAAACGTCATAGCATTTTTTTACAAGTTTAGTACAATAATTTATTTTAGTTTAATATTAATATTCACTTAAAGAGTATAAACACTTGTCAATCAAGACATGTTTCAGTTTCACTTTGAATAAGTTCCCTTTGTGGCACCTTATAGAGCTAGGTAATCTGTTGTACCATATTTGACCACTAATGCATGGACTATGGTCTGTTGTTTTTAATTTTGTTCTTAGTATGTAGTAGCAGTCTTTATTTCTTGTATTATAGGCATGCATATCAGAGCACTTTGTTTCTTTGTTTTGTGTGTCACAAAAAATATAATTAATATGTAAAGATACAGTGAGTAGACTGTGAGGTATTTATGATGAACAAAGATTTCCCTGCATGAATCTCTATACCCTAATCCATGGATAATTCTGATTGCTCTTTCTGTAGGGTTAATATTCTGTTCATATGCATGTCGGCAGCACAACCCCATATCTCTATCTCGTAATTAATCTGTGCAAAAATGGTTCCATAATAAATTGTTTTTAATGTCTGATGTGGAACTACTTTTGATAACTGGCTGATTAGATGTAATGAACTGCTGATTTTATTGCATAAAAATTTTATATGGTTTACCCATCTTAGATTATCATCTAGGTGAATACCTAGAAATCTGCAGCCTTCTGAGTCCACTACTTCAATTCCACCTATGTTACTGATAGAGGTTTGGTGTGAGTTTGTAAGTTTAAATGGCAATAACTGAGATTTACTGATATTAACTTTCAAGGATCCTTTTTTATGCACTGGTTTAACTGTGCTCCATTTCAATACATTTGGAAATGTATGTTCTCCGATACTGCAGTTTACCAGGTGGGTGATTATTTTAACTAATTCCTTATTACATTTTTTAATCACGATACTACTCAAACCATCCCATCCAGATGAGAACTTATTCTTTAGGTTATTTATTATCCTGCCTATTTCTTTTTCACTTACTTGTTTGAATTCAAAAGGTGGCTCTTCAAAGGGGCAGAGCTTTACCTCACTACTCACAACTGTGTTATTAATTGGACTAACAGCTGCAGATATAAAGTATTTATTGAAAACATTGCAGACTTTATTAGGATCTTTAATTGTGTTTCCTTCATGTCTTATAATTAAAATTTCAGTTTCTGGCTTCGGTGTGGCTTTGCGAAATTGATTTACAATTCTCCATGAGGTCTTGGCTATATTGTCTGATTGAGCTATTTCACTGCTGTATATCTGTTTTCTTAGATTTGAAAGCTCTTTCTTAAAGATTTTCTTGGCTTTGTTGTACTTGGCCTTAAAAACCTGCAGGTTTGTTGACTTGTGTAACACATCCAGGTCCTGGATGTTTTCCCTGAGTTTTATCATATTTGCTGGAAGTATCAGTCTGTTGGTTTTTGCACTTTGGTTATGGGTGAACACTTTGTATTTTCTTAACAGGGCAGCATCTGTCAAAGTGTCTTAGCATAGTATCATAGAATATGGCCCATTTGGTTTCAGATCCTTCAGTCTGGTAAACCAGATCCCAGTCCTCTATAGCTAATTTATTTCTTAGGGCAAGGATGTTACCCTCTTTTAGGATTCTTTTATTTTCGATAACTTTTGTCATTTTTGGGATGCTTGTGTTTACATACTCTACAGGCTGGCATTTGTGATCAGAGTAGTGAAAATCCATATTCCAGCACCTAACACTGTCTTTAATATGTTTACATAGTATAACGTAATCAATTCTGCTAGATGTGGACTTTGTTACCCTGGTATCACTATTTACTACATTTATGAGATTATATGAGTTAAGAGTATCTATTAACCTCATATTACACAAACTGGAAGATTTTGCCTCAATATTCAGATCACCAAATATAGTTAGGTCACTGGGACCACAATGTCCCACTACTCTACTAAATATGTCTATGAAGCTAACTACATCAGCCTTTGGTGGATGATAAATCCCAATAACTTTATGTTTTCTCATAGCCTCTCTACACTCTTTGGTGTGGACTTCAATGCCTGTCACTTCAATCAAGCTTTCTTTGTTGTACTGGTCTAGATAGTTTATTTTCTTGTACTCGAGATTCTCACTAATGTAAACTGCCACACCACCACCCTTATGTTGCTGTCTACAATAACTATTTGCTAAGGAGTAGCCCTCTAGTTTACAGTAAATAATTTCATCAGATTTTAATCCATGCTCAGTTAACACTACTATATGAAGTGACGGTTCACTAACAAAAACCTGTAATATATTAAGCTTATTTCTAAGGTACTGTATGTTTAGGTGCATGAGCCTTAGTGGTATTTTTAACTGGTCACTCTGATTATCTTCCTTTAAAATGCACTGAGTTGGTTCACTTACATAAGTTCTGGATCCAGGCATTAAAAGTGTTCCTGTTCTTTGGCGATCTTGCATTTCTCGATCTACTACCCAACCTGGCTTCTGTCTGTCTAGTTGTCAAGGTAGCTGTTGAGGTGCCTTCTTGCTCCGTACAGTCCGAGGAGTTGCCGAGCTGCCTGATGTTGCAGTAACTGGAGTTGTATACTCCACCACATTTGATTGAGTAAGGGATGCTGAAGAGTCTGCAATTGATGCAACAGCTTCTGTTGTTTTAACTAGCTGGCTTGGCCAGTTGTTTTTACCCAGTCCTGGGAATTTGTTAGTTGCTTTACTTTCCCACAAAAACATGCCACTTTGAACTCTGGGTTTTACTGGTCTTGAGGATCTTCTAGGAGCACAATGTGTTTCTGGACTTTTGAATATCCTGTTCCTGCAAACTGATCTTCCTACTCCATTGTTCGTTACTGTCCTCTTGACAACATTGTGGTTGATTTCTGGTACTGTAATTTTTTCTTGCTGTGGTATTATTTGCTCAGTTCCATCTGGATCCTTCCACTCAAGTGATATTGCAGGCTTTAGTTGATTTTTTGGAGAAATGGCTGCAAGTAGAGATCTGGCCATTTCTTCCTTGCCATTAGCATTTAGGTGTGGTCCGTGAGAAGTGTACCAGTCTCTGTTCTCAGGGACTGTTACAAACTGAGTGTTTTGGAAAGATTTCCACCATTTTGGCTATTTTACTATTTGTTCGCCTGGTTTCATCGTTCACACAAGACTAGCTTTCAAGATCATATCTATGGGGTATCCCTACCATGATTATATTTGTGTGCTGAAGCTTAATTAATGCTGATGTTATAGCATTTAATGCCTTGTCTGCTTCATTATTGGCTACATCATTTGTGCCACCCCAGATTATAACTGTGTCATTCATTGTGAGATCTTGTAAGTTGTTACAGCTTTCAAATATTGAAGTTAATGGTGCACCTGGTATAACATTTCCTTGGATTACGAAATTATTATGACTTTGATGCATTAAGTTAGCTGCAACTGATCGCCCATGGCTGTCTGCAAACACTGTTATTCTTTTTTTGTGTTTAGGTGAACTTTTTGTGTTAGTGCTGTGTCTGTTGTACGAATGTTTATTGCTACTTATGCTGTTTTCTTGAACTATGAAGTTTTTATTTACCCCAGTGCTTTGTTGTTCACAATTTTCATCTTTTTGTAGCACATCAAACCTGTTCCTTGTCGTAATGTATAACGAGGAATCATTCGCAATTTTTGTCACAGCTTTAGATGTTGTTTTAGGCGTAATATACTGACTTTGTTCGTTAGATGTAGTTGCTACACACTGGAATTTCTCCAATTCTGCATGTCTCCTTTCCGCAGCTTTTGATATTTTAGTGCAAGCTAAGCACATCCTGTCACTGAAAGTGTTGTACTTTTTACACACGCAACACGTATTTTCGTAAATTTTACTCTTGTTTGTCAAGTAATTCAACTGATTATTTACAATTGGCGCCATGTTGCGAGGGACTTTCAGCTGCTAAGCATTTTCGTTTCATAAATGCGAAATGTCATATCTTAAAACGTCCACAGTTTTTTGTAAACTTTAAATTTGTTCTTTTAGCTTCGCGATTTCACTACTACAATTCCCATAGACACCTGTTTTTAAGGCACAACTGTAACTTTTGTTCACTTGATCACTACACACAACCGCACTACACACCATGCTCCCATGTAGCAGACAAGCTGAATCACACATGGGCACAACAATAACATTGTCAGAATGTAGGCTTTTGGCCAACAAGGCCTTTATTGGAAATGGACAGATGGACTGGACAGACAGACGGACAGTCGGAGACACACACACACACACACACACACACACACACACACACACACACACACACACACAGACTCTAGTTGTTGTGTGTGTGCGTGTGTGTGTGTGTGTGTGTGTGTGTGTGTGTGTGTGTATTTCTGATGAAGGTGTTGTTGGGCGAAAGCTTACTTTCTGGCAGTCTTTCTGCTGTGCTTATCTGTGACACAGCATCTCCACCATAAGGGAAGTAGCAACTACTCTTTCCGTAATATAGTCATTATTCCATTCTGGATTTTCCATTGTTAGAAATAGGATTAAACTTGTCTACATCATCCCTTGCTCCTTTTTTTATAAAGCTGTTTCACTACTAAGTACTTTAATCATTCAGGAAACTGACTGGTCCCAAAGAGAGAATTACAGACATGAATATGTACTGGGCTAGCATATATGACACATTGCTCTAGTGTCCTGCTAGATATCCTACCCTATCCCTGAGAGTCTTTGGTCTCCAGAAATTTAATTATTGACTCAACTGGGAAGATTGTCGGCCTCATGAAGCCACTTTTCAGATTTTCATATAGGTGAATTGGAAAGCCATTTTTAAGAGTGTTATATGATTCCCTGTAGAAACCTGCTATCTTCAGAAAGTGATTATTAAATACTGTCCATATATCTGAGTTATCAGTAACAAAAACATTTTATTACATATCCATGACCCTATGCTGTTGGCTAGACAATTCCTTCACAACTGCCCATAAAGTTTTAATTTTAAACTGAATATCAGCTACTCTATTTGCATTAAATATGTTTTTGTCTTTCTAATGACACTAAACAATACTGCTTGTAACTGGCTAATGCAGCTCCATTGTGACTAGTTCTGATGTTTTGATATACACACATAAAAAAAGTTTTGCACCACCTCAGTTCTGAGAGTTCTGGAACCTGTACAGAAAATTGGAATAGAGATCGACATAAAACATCATTTTCACCCTTTTTATTCCTCATGAAAACCACACACTGCATGTTGCACCACCATACAGCAAGACCTTCAGAGGTGGTGGTCCAGACTGCTGTACACACCGGTACCCCTAATACTCAGTAGCACACCCTCTTGCATTGATGCATGCCTGTATTCATCGTGGCAAACTATACTCAAGTTCATCAAGGCACTGCTGATCCAGATTGACCCACTCCTCAATAGCAATTCAGCATAGATCCCTCAGAGTGATTGGTGGGTCATGTCATCCATAAACAGCCCTTTTCAATCCATCCCAGGCATGTCGATAGGGTTCATGTCTGGAGAACATGCTGATCCCTCTAGTCGAGTGATGACATTATCCTGAAGGAAGTCATTCACAAACTGTGCACGAATTCTCATCCATGAAGGAGAATGCCTTCCCAGTATTCTGGTGATATGGTAGGACTATCGGTCATAGGATGGGATTCACGTATCATACAGCTGTTACAGCGCCTTCCATGACCACCAGCGGCATATGTCGGCGGTCCCACATAATGTCACCCCAAAACAGCAGGAAACCTCCACCTAGCTGCACTCGCTGTACAGTGTGTATAAGGCATTCAGCCTGACCGGGTTGCCTCCAAATACAACTCCGACAATTGTCCGGCTGAAGGCATATGCAACACTCATCGGTGAAGAGAACGTGATACCAATCCTGAGTGGTTGGTTCGGCATGTTGTAGGGCCCATCTGTACCGCGCTGCATGGTGTTGCGATTGCAAAGATGGACATCGCCATGAACATCGGGAGTGAAGTTGCACATCATACAGCCTATTGTGCACAGTTTGAATGTTACACAACATCCTTGGGTGCACAAACAGCATTATTCAACATAGTGGCACTGCTGTCAGGGTTCCTCCGAGCCATAATCTGTAGGTAGTGGTCATCCACTGAAGTAGTAGCCCTTGGGCAGCCAGAGCGAGGCACGTCATCAACAGTTCCTGACTGATCCTCCATGTCCGAATAACATCGCTTTGGTTCACTCCGAAATGCCTGGATACTTCCCTCGTTGACAGCCCTTCCTGTCACAAAGTAACAATGCGGACACAATCAAACCGTGGTACTGACCATCTAGGCATGGTCGAACTACAAACAAGACAAGCTGTGTACCTCCTTCCTGGTAGAATGACTGGAACTGATTGGCTGTCGGGCCCCCTCCGTCTAATAGGCACTCCTCATGCATGGTTGTTTACATCTTTTGGGTGGGTTTAGTGGCATCGCTGAACAGCCAAACGGACTGTGTCTGTGTTACAATATCCACAGTCACCATCCATTTTCAGGAGTTCTGGGAACTAGGGTGATGCAAAACTTTTTTTGATGTGTGTAATATCCACTTTGTTCTACTGATATTCTTATCCCAATATTCATACACCCAGATTACCTGTTTGTGCTATCACCCCTTTCTTAAATAATGTAATGGAAAGCAACTTCCTAAGAGCACAAGAAATGTGTTGTGAATATGTCACTTGACAAATGTGTACTTGAAAATGATCAAATAACAGAAGAAGCAATTGTCAGAACCTCATATCAAAAGTAGAATACTGATTCAGAATGTATTTTCATTCTTCAGAAGAGTGTGCACTTATTTGAAATTCTCTGGCAGATTAAATCTGTGTGCTGGACTGGCACTCAAATTGGGACCTATGTCTTTCGTGAGTAAATGTTCTAGTGAATGAAGTATCCAAGTACAACTTATGACCCACCCTCACATCTTTACTTTTGTCAATATCTCACATCTCCTACCTTCCAAACTTCACGTAAGTTCTCCCACATACCTTATGGGACTAAAAGATCTGGAAGAAAGAACACTATGGAGACGTGGCTTAGCTGCAGCCTGATAGAATGTTTTCAGAATAAATTCTCACTCTGCAGCACAATAAGCATGGATTTGAAACTTCCTGACAGATTAAAACTGCATTCCAGCCTGGGGCTCAAACCTGACACCTTTGACTTTTGCGGGCAAGTGCTCTACCGAAGCATGACTCACAACCCACCCTCACAATTTCACCTCCACCAATACCTCATCTCCTACCTTCCAAACTTCACCGAAACTCTCCTGCATAACCTGCAGGACTAGCACTCCTTGAAGAATGGATATTGCGGAGACATTTCTTAGCTACAGTCTAGAGGATTGTTTCCTGAATGAATTTTCACACTGCAGCCAGGTGTGTACCAATTTGAAACTCCCTGCAACACCTATGGAGTACTAAGTGATAGGAAAATGTATAAGCTCAAATAGGCTGTTTGACATTTGTACATGATTTAGCAATTTTGCAGTGTAGAGGAAGCACAAAGAAAGATAAAAATACAAAATCATTACAAAAAGAATAACTACAAAACTCCTTTGAAAAGTAGACATCATGTGATTAAACAAGCCTACAGCATACAAATCAGGCACAAGAAATGGAGAAGTATTGGAAGAAAGGCAAATTTAAGTCATCCAGCCAATTGTAGGGGGAAAAGAAACTGCCAGAGTAAGATAATGAAAGACTGACTTCACACTATATTTAACAAAAGAAACTTATAAGAAAAAATTCATAGAAATGCAAAACTTCAACACTGCAAGACAGTCATCTGCCCAGAATGGATGAGCACATATGTATCAGAAATTCTAATTTTAGGATCAATAAAAGAGTGTGCAAAATCAGGAGAAAAGATAGAAACATAGTAAAAATACACCAGCAGAGACATTCAAATTAAGAATTAACACAGACTTACACAATCTCATAGAAGTAATTAGCCTTAATTATGGAACAACAACTTAAGTTTTGTGGGTGTTGTCAAGGAATAAGTTCTAACATGCTGACAAGAAAAAACTATACAGCATTTTGAAAAATTAAAAAACGCAGTTGTCTGAGGAAGGTACATGAAGTTTTAGAATAAAGTGACATAAATAAGCAGAAAAATGAAGACAGAATCAAATATAGAAACACCAGTAAAACAAGAAATTGAAGACACAACTAAATACAGAAACAACAGTAAGAGGTGGGAAGTTCTCGGAGGCAGAACAGTTGCAAAAATACTAAGAAGAAAAGGACAGAAAAATGGCTGACAGAAAATAGGGAACAGATGAAGGAGTGGCACATTGTTATCATAGAAACTTAGCTAGCTACAATAAAAGAAGAACAAAAAACTGTAGTTCCATGCTTGTAATATGTTTGCAGTAGAGCATATGACACTATATGTAACGTGCATTAATTACAGCCAGTTGCTCACAGTACTTATTATTTTTATGGAAACAGATATGCAGAAAAGTGAGATAAGATTGTATTACCAAGTTATTAGAACTGTAACTACGACCTTTCTAATATGAAAGACACAGATAATAAACAACACAATGTAAGACTGCAATAACACTTTAGCCAATCTGATGGGTCCTCTGAACAGCAGCAAGAATCATCATAATAGTGTCTGGGATCGGAGCGTGGAATGTCAGATCCCTTAATCGGGCAGGTAGGTTAGAAAATTTAAAAAGGGAAATGGATAGGTTAAAGTTAGATATAGTGGGAATTAGTGAAGTTCGGTGGCAGGAGCAACAAGACTTTTGGTCAGGTGAATACGGGGTTATAAATACAAAATCAAATAGGGGTAAAGCTGGAGTAGGTTTAATAATGAATAAAAAAATAGGAGTGCGGGTAAACTACTACAAACAGCATAGTGAACGCATTACTGTGGCCAAGATAGACACGAAGCCCATGCCTACTACGAAGTTCAAGTTTATATGCCAACTGGCTCTGCAGATGATGAAGAAATTGATGAAATGTATGATGAGATAAAAGAAATTATTCAAGTAGTGAAGGGAGACGAAAGTTTAATAGTCATGGGTGACTGGAATTCGTCAGTAGGAAAAGGGACAGAAGGAAACATAGTAGGTGAATATGGATTGGGTGAGAGAAATGAAAGAGAAAACCGTCTGGTAGAATTTTGCACAGAGCATAACTTAATCATAGCTAACACTTGGTTCAAGAATCATAAAAGAAGGCTGTATACATGGAAGAATCCTGCAGATACTAGAAGGTATCAGATAGATTATATAATGGTAAGACAGAGATTTAGGAACCAGGTTTTAAATTGTAAGACATTTCCAAGGGCAGATGTGGACTCTGACCACAATCTATTGGTTATGAACTGTAGATTAAAACTGAAGAAACTGCAAAAAGGTAGGAATTTGAGGAGATGGGACCTGGATAAACTGAAAGAACCAGAGGTTGTACAGAGTTTCAGGGAGAGCATAAGTGAACAATTGACAGTAATGGGGGAAAGAAATACAGTAGAAGAAGAATGAGTAGCTCTGAGGGATGAAGTAGTGAAGGCAGCAGAGGATCAAGTAGGTAAAAAGATGAGGGCTAGTAGAAATCCTTGGGTAACAGAAGAAATACTGAATATAATTGATGAAAGGAGAAAACATAAAAATGCAGTAAATGAAGCAGGCAAAAAGGAATACAAACGTCTCAAAAATGAGATCGATAGGAAGTGCAAAATGGCTCAGCTGGGATGGATAGAGGACAAATGTAAGGCTGTAGAGGCTTATCTCACTAGGGGTAAGATAGATACTGCCTACAGGAAAATTAAAGAGACCTTTGGAGAAAAGAGGACCACTTGTACGAATATCAAGAGCTCAGATGGAAACCCAGTTCTAAGCAAAGAAGGGAAATCAGAAAGGTGGAAGGAGTATATAGAGGGTCTATACAAGGGCGATGTACTTGAGGACAATATTATGGAAATAGAAGAGGATGTAGATGAAGATGAAATGGGAGATACAATACTGCGTGAAGAGTCTGACAGAGCACTGAAAGACCTGAGTCGAAACAAGGCCCCGGGAGTAGACAACATTCCATTAGAGCTACTGACGGCCTTGGGAGAGCCAGTCCTGACAAAACGCTACCATCTGGTGAGCAAAATGTATGAGACAGGCGAAATACCCTCAGACTTCAAGAAGAATATAATAATTCCAATCCCAAAGAAAGCAGGTGTTGACAGATGTGAAAATTATTGAACTATCAGTTTAATAAGTCACAGCTGCAAAATACTAATGCGAATTCTTTACAGGCGAATGGAAAAACTGGTAGAAGCCGACCTTGGAGAAGATCAGTTTGGATTCCACAGAAATGTTGGAACACGTGAGGCAATACTGACCCTACGACTTATCTTAGAAAACATATTAAGGAAAGGGAAACCTACATTTCTAGCATTTGTAGACTTAGAGAAAGCTTTCGACAATGTTGACTGGAATACTCTCTTTCAAATTCTAAAGCTGGCAGGGGTAAAATACAGGGAGCGAAAGGCTATTTACAATTTGTACAGAAAGCAGTTGGCAGTTATAAGAGTTGAGGGGCATGAAAGGGAAGCAGCGGTTGAGAAGGGAGCGAGACAGGGTTGTAGCCTGTCCCCGATGTTGTTCAATCTGTATATTGAGCAAGCAATAAAGGAAACAAAAGAAAAATTCGGAGTAGGTATTAAATCCATGGAGAAGAAATAAAAACATTGAGGTTCGCTAATGACATTGTTATTCTGTCAGAGACAGCAAAGGACTTGGAAAAGCAGTTGAACAGAATGGACAGTGTCTTGAAAGGGGGGTATAAGATGAACATCAACAAAAGCAAAACGAGGATAATGGAACGTAGTCGCATTAAGTCGGGTGATGCTGAGGGAATTAGATTAGGAAATGAGACACTTAAAAGTGGTAAAGGAGTTTTGCTATTTGGGGAGCAAAATAACTGATGATGATCGAAGTAGAGAGGATATAAAATGTATACTGGCAATGGCAAGGAAAGCGTTTCTGAAGAAAAGAAATTTGTTAACATCGAGTATAGATTTAAGTGTCAGGAAGTCGTTTCTGAAAGTATTTGTATGGAGTGTAGCCATGTATGGAAGTCAAACATGGACGATAAATAGTTTAGACAAGAAGAGAATAGAAGCTTTTAAATGTGGTACTACAGAAGAATGCTGAAGATTAGATGGGTAGATCACATATCTAATGAGGAGGTATTGAACTGAATTGGGGAGAAGAGGAGTTTGTGGCACAACTTGACAAGAAGAAGGGACCGGTTGGTAGGACATGTTTTGAGGCATCAAGGAATCACGAATTTAGCATTGGAGGGCAGCGTGGAGGGTAAAAATCATAGAGGGAGACCAAGAGATGAATACAGTAAGCAGATTCAGAAGGATGTAGGTTGCAGTAAATACTGGGAGATGATGAAGCTTGCCCAGGATAGAGTAGCATGGAGTGCATCAAACCAGTCTCAGGACTGAAGACAACAACAACAACAACAACAACAACAACAGTGTCTGGGGCAAACTGAACAGAGCAAATCAAACCTCATTGAATGAAAATAGCTGTCTAGCCTTTGTAAGCAGGGCTGAAAGTTCACTTGGACGAATAACGTATCTGGAAATTCCTAGTGCATTGAAACTTTCACATATTACAGTTGTACTGTCAAATGAATCTGATGTTATTAGAAGGGAGTGTTCCACACTGCACATTTCACTTTTGACAATGAAAGACAAAGAGAACCACATTTAAAATTTTGGTCTAGTGTTCTCGCTCCCTAATAAGCCAACAGAAACCCATCACCAGCTCAGCATCAGAAATAATTGAATGTGAATACAGGGTGGAGCTCACTGCTGCATTCACAGATCCCACCAATCTAAATTTACGACATGGGAGTAAGCTTTCTCAAGACTGCAATACCTCTTCCTCAGCTCATGTTGAGGATATGATGTGGCTGAAATTTTTATTGTGTGGACAAATAGAAGCAGAATCCGTGTGTATTAAAAATTTGGACACACATTCTTAACTTTTAAGTTTTTTTATTTATTTATTTTTATTATTTATTCTGGATTTAAGTATACATCCTGTGACAAATGGCTTAAGTGTAAACATAGAGGTCAAGTGTTTCAGAAGCATTATATTCAACTGTAGAGTCATCATATATTGAATATTTCATTTTGGGCATGTATCTTCGTGTTATTAATTTTCACTTTAGATTTTCTAAGCTTGACTCTCATTATCATGCAAAGAAGTTGATTTCAGAGGATACACTATGTGCTATCCCCAGATAAGTGATGGTGATGTTCCTATTCACTGGTGCAATACTTCATCTGACTAAAATTTTGTTTAAGTGTGGCCTTATAATGTTTTAATACACTAGTTTTAGTAACTGTATCACACTGTTGTATGTGTTGAGAATGACGTTTTATAGATCCTCTTTTGTATTACTGAGGGGGACATCACAGGTAGATTTCCTAATCATGATAGTGTAGCAACGGTAAACCTTTATTTTCAAGTTAAAAATGGAAATTTGAAGAAACTGAAAGTAGTGCAAAAATCAAACAATGGAAAATCCAGGATGGAATGTAACAATATTATGAGAAGGAAAGTTACTACTCATCCTACAGCAGATATGCTGAGTCGCAGATAAGCATAACAATATACTTTCACAATTAAAGCTTTCGGCCATTGGCCTTCATCAACAACACACACACACACACACACACACACACACACACACACACACACACACACGACTGCAGTCTCAGGCAACTGAAACCACTGTGCCTATCTGCAACTCAGCATCCCCACTATATGGAAGTATGCAAGGTAGATCTGTGTGGTGTAGTGCCAAGTATTATTTCTGAAAGGACAATGTCTTTTATCACATAACAACTACCTCAGCACCTTGAGCCAATTACTGCATAGCAGTGAAACTGACCATATGATGGTAACAATATCAATAACTATGGTACTGGGAGGAATCTAATTAGAAACACACTTAGGCTCAGCAACTGATAGATGAAGATGTGAAATATCTATGGATAGAATGTAGAAGTATTTTACAGTTCATTGGAGACATTTATGTGTCTAGAAAGGTTTTGAGTGATGGGAAAGACCCACTCACTCAATAAGTGTTGAAAATTATTATGAAAGAGAAGAGAACTTCAGTATCGGATTGAAACATATTCATGACCCTGATGACAAACAAAACCTGAATGCCACCAAAGTAAGTGAATGACAGCAACGACAGAACCATTCAAAGTAACAAAAGCAAAATTTTGCTAATCAGTCTGACAACAGTCTGATGCATGATTCACTGCCAAGGTGTCACTTTCCAGCTATGAAAAATTACTCACTAATATTATGTCAAAACAATAAAATTGAATCCAATGGATCTATATCAAATTGCGAGTCTCAATGCAGTAGTGCATGGTTTTTAACAGACTTTGGTCTTTATTAACAACAATAGCATAAATATTTAAATTATATAACTGGTAAACTGACACTGCCATAATCATACACAATATGCCCAACTGCACAGTGAACACATACTGATACAGTTTGCCTGAAACTTAAATGGATTCAGAAAATCAATAATTTGATTAAGATTGATTGATATTGTAACTAAATGTACTTTAAAATTACATTTATAAAGATGTCAGCACATATTACTCTATACCTTTATGCCTGTCTTAAGTGTATTTGTGTTTAGCTATTTTTATATCACATTAAGTCCTATGCAGTTTGATGGAGACCAGCACACAATTAAGTTTGCCACAATTCAAATTTGTGTGCTACATAAAAACCAAAAGCACCATGTACATGAGGAGAAAATTAAGCTTTGTTTTTGTGTGCTGTATTTCTGTACATAGGAATACTTATTTGCATTTTATTGTTTTACAAGTTGTGCACAATAGCATCATGTTTGGAAAGCAACCAGTGTGGGGTGGTGCTTATTTGAAGATGTTTAGTTTTAAGTGAAGCAATGAAGTGTCAATTATGTACACTTTAGTGTAACTTTGAAGGAAGTTGTGAAAATGACTAGTACAGTATGGTTTTGTGAGATTTTGAATATACAGTGCTGCAGTGCTGGATGACAACACAGTTGGGTCATTTCACAACCTTCAAATTTAATGGATGTTAGAACATTGATGCTGCTTTCAAGTGTTGTATGTTTCTGTGACTGGAAGACTAACTTTGCACGAGCAATAATTCTATTTTGTGTCAAGCTCTGATGGATAATGAAGTGGCAACAATGTTAAACTTTACATTAAAATAATAGCTGGGACTTGGATTTTTGTTCTGGTTTCACAGTAGCTGAACTGGACAATATGCCTAATCTTATTCATTATTCACAAACTTCCCAAGAATTTAATCTTACAATGGGGACCTACTGATATTTTAATAACTTAATGTTATGGACTTTTGTTTTTTCCACATTTTTTTTTCCATTTCGCATGAATTGTACAGAGTACTAAACTAAACTTCACCACTATGATGAATACATTTCTTTGTTTCCAATAAGCTTCCAGTAATTTTATTTAACTGATTTAATTATATACTAAGTGTGTCAATGTAAGCTACACTTTATGTGTGTAACTGATCATAGTCTCAAAAAACCTACTGTGGCCAGCTGGTGCTTTTATTAGGGAAGATGCACAGAGCGGATGACCCTGTCCCACTAATGCAACTGTAGACACAATTTGTGTCGGTGTCATTCATTAGCCCAAAGCCCAATCAATACTAGAAGCAATCTGAGACAATTAGAGAACACTGATGCCACACATCACTAGTGAATTTTCTATGGGGCAAGGGGTGGGGGTGGGGGAGGGCAGCTTGCAGAGTAATTAAGCAGATCACAGTGACCGTACTGACACTGAAAGTAACAGACACAAAGCCAAAATACTGAATTTGGTCTTTTCAAACTGTTTCACTATGGAAAACGTAATGCAGCTCCTTCTTTCAATAACTCCATCACCATCAAAACAGTAGGTATTGAGATGAGTGATTTTTGTTGTGAGAAGAGGAAAGGCATCTGGACTAGCTGAAGTACCACACAGTTTCTCATGGATTATTTGAAAGAAACTGTTCCTCTCTAACACCTACTTGGAACAGGTTTCTAGAGACACGGAAGTTTCCTACTCATTAAAAAGGGTGCCAACCACTCCTATTTTCAAGTTTTGTCAGGCAAATACACATAATTATTGCTGACACCAATCTAGTGCTGAATTATGGAATATGTTTCGCATCCCTGTGTAATGACATTTTAGAGAAAAATGCCTCATTCTATTTACCCATGAGGCCCTGTTGCATACACAAAGGTGCCCAGCAAAATACAGTGTTCTTTGGCTTCTGGAAGGTATTTGGTAAAGTTCCATATTGTCTTTTAGTGAACAGAATAAGAGCTTATTGAGTATTAAACTACATTTATGACTGGATTCAGAACTTGTTAGAAGATACAACTTGGTATGACATTCTTCCTGGGACTCAAAATGATCAGGAGTCCCCCTAGAGAGTGTTATAAGGACTAAGTTATTAAAATACTAGTAGGTCTCTACAGTAAGATTGATGGCTTAAGCTCCTGGGGAAATTCAGGTAATATTGTATGAATAATGAATAAGATTTGGTATATTCTCCAGTTAGATCTTTAAAAGCAGAACCAAAGTGCAAGTCCCAACTATAACTTTAATGTAAAGTTTATCAATGTTTCCACTTCACTGTCCACCAGAGTTTGACACAAAACAGAATTATGGGATCTATATTAACAATATGGCAGATAACACCAGAAGCTCTATAAGGTTATTCATGGATAAAGCTGCAGTGTACTGGAAAGCTACACTGCTGCCATGGAAATGCAGCTACAGGTAGGATTACTGCAGCAGAGTTTGAAAATAATGAAAGCAATCTATTTCATGCAAATAAGCAGAGAAATCGGTTACTATTTCATTACACTATTTGTAATAAAAATCTGAAAACAAAAACAACCATAAAACATCGGAGTAACAATACTGTGTGACCGTAAGCGAAATGACCATGTAAAATAAAAATAAAAATCTGATGCCAGACAGAGATTCATTAAAAGAGTCTTATGGAATGTAATTCATCATGAAAGAAGAGGCTTACAAACCAGCTTCTTGGCCTATTCCTGAAAATTGCTCATTTGGGACCATTACACAGTTTATTAACAGAAGAGATAGAAAGATCAAAAAATGAGCAATGTGCATTTCGTGACAGGATTATTTAGTAAGAGATTTACTATTTAAAATTAAACAGCATACAATCCAAAAAGTCTGACAACAGAATACTTCTTCCCACAAACATCATGTGAAATCACAAAACGAAAAATTGCATTACAGAAGTTTCTTCAAAAAAGTACTACCACCCCCACCTTAAAGATAGTTACAGAGTAAAGATGTAATGTAAATAAATGCTTCTAATGAGGGAGGTAGACAGTTCTGCACATCTCTTACAGCCACAATGTGGCTTAATGTATTTTAAAACTGTCAGTGGAGTGAATGGTAGAACAAGCAACAGACTAGTTCACCCTCGGGTTTGAACCCCAACCTACAAAATCTATCCCTCATTTCTCCAAGATGTAGGAACTAATAGTTCCTAAAGCTACGGCATTTTCTTGCACTTTTATATATCTACTCCCAGTAGCAAGTATTTTGAGACCTGAATCTACATAGAGGCCAGGTAGTTTGCCACCTAATTTGACAGTTTTGAGTCATTCCATAATGATCCTGACAGAGACAAAATGTAATTGACTGAATTTTGCCTTGGTTTTCTATTCCATATTTTTCTGTTATATCTATATTTTCCTGTTTTGTGAGGGGAAAAATGCTGTTTTTTTTTCTTCTTCTTCTTCTTCTTCTTCTACAAATTACAGATTACAGTAACACTTGTTATTCAGGGAAATTTTTGTCTTCACATTACATACCTCGTTTCCATCTTTATTTGGTATACTGATAACTGTGGAACATTCTGTGTGGCGATTTGATCTGTGTAGTGCATGTTACAATGGATATTTTGCTTAGTTACAGCAAAAGAGGCACTTTAAATTAATCTGTTTGTATGTCCCATGTGGAATTAAAAATATTGATTCAGACGTGATATCACAATATTCTTATCACAACAACACTGAAGCATCATTGTAAGTGATGACCCCAACCTTTAAAGACGTGTCATATATTTGGAAGTATACACTGATTCTTCTGAGGGGACAGTTTGTCGTTGCAGTAATTATAACTGAAAAGGGTTTAAAATCTAACTTCTATGGCATGTGCAAAGGTAGTGATGAAAATGGAGAAGTTGAGGTCACATTTTTGAAATCCATTTTAAAAGACAGAAATTTTTTCTCATCATTTGAAAATGATAACATTTCTTTACTGACAACTGAACAAATTTTAACACGACAAATGAATCAATGATTATTCCAAAAGGCAACATATGTTATTACTTATCTGTTTAAAAAACTAGGAGCTAGGACTGTGCTACAAGACAATACATCTGAATTTTCAATTGCAAAATGTAATTAAAAAATTGAAAAACATTAAGTATACAAACTGTCCAATTTATGTATAGTTTCAGTTTTGTAGAATGCTAAATATTGCATCACAACTAGAAGAATTTGCATAAGCTTCGTGCACAACCAACAGTGTCTCACAGGGAACTAGAGTTTTTAATGAGAACTATTTCATGGAGTCTTCATTTATATGTACTTTTAAAGATACGTTTGTAATCCAAACTGATTTAGAGAAGACCTACATTCATGTGGCAAGGAAGTTACTATAGGCAGCATTAGAAAACAGTGCATTATTAGAGTTGGTAAAAAGCATTTACCACCAAAGCAACGCAGTTGTGAAGGTTGGTGATAATGATACTGGAAAGTTTCAAACAAGTAAAGGATTAAGACAAAGGTGTTCTATGTCGCCAATTTCAATTAAATTGTATTTAAAAGCTATTCAGGATTATTGCAACAGACAGTGCAGAAGTTTGGATGTGGCGGTACACAATCAACATTTACATGCAGTACTGTTTGCCAACAATCAAGCACTTATGATTCTGGATAAGAATGATGCCATGTATTAAATTAGAAAGTTTATGGATGCTTATAAATAATGGGGACTAACAGACAATATGGATAAAACAATATCTTCTTGCCAGAAATGGGAAAGGTTAGAATTGGATTTTGAGTCTGGCCAGGTGTGAAATGTGGAAGTGCTTAAGCATCTGGGTTCAGTAATAAATAAGACTGGTCAGTGTGAACTGGTCATATCTCACAGGGTCAGTCAAGCAAGGATAGATATTAAATTGCTAAATGGTATCTTTTGGAGTCACCACATAACCAGATGAGTGAAGAAAGTAGCACAACGTGCTGTGGTGGAGATAATTCTGACATATGGCACAGAGTAATGCTCAAGCACTGAGATGGAATGGACCTAACAGATACAGGAATGATTATGGCTGCTGTGCTTGCTCAGTGTGTCTCTGCCAGGGAGGAGCTGAAAGCTATGTGGAGGGGACTATAGCCAAAGTCATGGAAAGGAGAGACTGTCAAAAGAAGATTGGCAAGGCAGAAGTCTGTGGCATCTGAGAACAAGCTACTGCTGGTAAGTGGAAATGCCTGTTAAAGATGTAATTCACAGAATCTCTAGCATATATAGATTCTAATATTGTGCAGGTGCTTCTCATGTCCTATTTGGTATCTTTAATTTTCTGAATTACATACAGTGTAAGAAACTAATTTCTTTCATAAGTTATTTTTAATTCCATCAGTCAACAGCAAGAAGTTAGGACTCATCTGATATTTACTCGTCCATAACACACCCCTCCCCCCTCCCACTTAGGGAATGAAGCTTTTTGAGAAAATACAAAATTCCTTACGAACTTGATATTAAAGACATTATCACCCATCTTTGACAAAGCATTGTGAAACTAATTTCATCAAACACTTAACACAAGGAAGCATTATTTTTCAGCACACCCTTGTATATGTGATATGTCTGCATGTAAATTAGGGGAAAAGAAGACACTCTGAAAAGTATCACTACTCCTCTCACACTATTCTGGTACATTTTATCTAATGCTTAAAACTAAATATTAATGTATATTTACATGGTAAATTTATAAACTGTACATCTACTGGCAGAGTCAGAACCCACTTAATCCAAATGTTAAGAGTTGAGTGGAACTTACAGTCTTGAGTATAAATATTCTGATTAACTACAGACAACACAGACAATGTGTCCACGCCAAAAAATACAGCATACCCATCTGTGGATGACATATCTGCTGTGACAATGCCTCGCTTGATGAATGTGGAGACAGGCAATAACCAAAAATCTAGTCCATAAACAGATTTCCCATGCTATATCTCTCACTATATACTCTCAACAGCCCCAATACTCCCACCACCCTCAAGAAGGAACTCCCCCCTCATCTACATCTACATCTACATTTATACTCCACAAGCCACCCAACGGTGTGTGACGGAGGGCACTTTACGTGCCACTGTCATTACCTCCCTTTTCTGTTCCAGTCGCGTATGGTTCGCGGGAAGAATGACAGTCTGAAAGCCTCTCTCTGTGCGCGCTTGAATCTCTCTAATTTTACATTCGTGATCTCCTCGGGAGGTATAAGTAGGGGCAAGCAATATATTCGATACCTCATCCAGAAACGCGCCCTCTCAAAATCTGGTGAGCAAGCTACACCGCGATGCAGAGCGCCTCTCTTGCAGAGTCTGCCACTTGAGTTTGCTAAACATCTCTGTAACGCTATCACGGTTACCAAATAACCCTGTGACGAAATGCGCCGCTCTTCTTTGGATCTTCTGTGTCTCCTCCGTCAGCCCGATCTCGTACAGAACCCACACTGATGAGCAATACTCATGTACAGGTCGAACAAGTGTTTTGTAAGCCACCTCCTTTGTTGATGGACTACATTTCCTAAGGACTATCCCAATGAATCTCAACCTGGTACTCACCTTACCAACAATTAATTTTATATGATCATTCCACTTCAAATCGTTCCGCACGCAAACTCCCAGATATTTTACAGAAGTAACTGCTACCAGTGTTTGTTCCGCTATCATATAATCATACAATAAAGGATCCTTCTTTCTATGTATTCGCAATACATTACATTTGTCTATGTTAAGGGTCAGTTGACACTCCCTGCACCAAGTGCCTATCCGCTGCAAGATCTTCCTGCATTTCGCTACAATTTTCTAATGCTGCAACTTCTCTGTATACTACAGCATCATCCACGAAAACCCGCATGGAACTTCTAACACTATTTACTAGGTCATTTATATATATTGTGAAAAGCAATGGTCCCATAACACTCCCCTGTGGCACGCCAGAGGTTACTTTAACGTCTGTAGACGTCTCTCCATTGAGAACAACATGCTGTGTTCTGGTTGCTAAAAATTCTTCAATCCAGCCACACAGCTGGTCTGATATTCCATAGGCTCTTACTTTGTTTATCAGGCGACAGTGTGGAACTGTATCGAACGCCTTCCGGAAGTCAAGGAAAATAGCATCTACCTGGGGGCCTGTATCTAATATTTTCTGGGTCTCATGAACAAATAAAGCGAGTTGGGTCTCACACGATCACTGTTTCCGGAATCCATGTTGATTCCTACAGAGTAGATTCTGGGTTTCCAAAAATGACATGATACTCAAGCAAAAAACATGTTCTAAAATTCTACAACAGATCGACGTCAGAGATATAGGTCTATAGTTTTGCGCATCTGATCGATGACCCTTCTTGAAGACTGGAACTACCTGTGCTCTTTTCCAATCATTTGGAACCTTCCGTTCCTCTAGAGACTTGCGGTACACGGCTGTTAGAAGGGGGGCAAGTTCTATCGCATACTCTGTGTAGAATCGAATTGGTATCCCGTCAGGTCCAGTGGACTTTCCTCTGTTGAGTGATTCCAGTTGCTTTTCTATTCCTGGGACATTTATTTCGATGTCAGTCATTTTTTCGTTTGTGCGAGGATTTAGAGAAGGAAATGCAGTGCGGTCTTCCTCTGTGAAACACCTATGGAAAAAGGTGTTTGGTATTTCAGCTTTACGCATGTCATACTCTGTTTCAATGCAATCGTCATCCCGCAGTGTCTGGATATGCTGTTTCAAGCCACTTACTGATTTAACGTAAGACCAGAACTTCCTATGATTTTCTGTCAAGTCGGTACATAGAATTTTACTTTCGAATTCACTGAATGCTTCACGCATAGCCCTCCTTACGCTAACTTTGACATCGTTTAGCTTCTGTTTGTCTGAGAGGTTTTGGCTGTGTTTAAACTTGGAGTGAAGCTCTCTTTGCTTTCGCAGTAGTTTCCTAACTTTGTTGTTGAACCACAGTAGGTTTTTCCCGTCCCTCACAGTTTTACGCGGCACATACCTGTCTAAAACGCATTTTACAATTGCCTTGAACTTTTTCCATAAACACTCTACATTGTCAGTGTCGGAACAGAAATTTTCGTTTTGATCTGTTAGGTAGTCTGAAATCTGCCTTCTATTACTCTTGCTAAACAGATAAACCTTCCTCCCTCTTTTTATATTCCTATTAACTTCCATATTCAGGGATGCTGCAAACTTATGATCACTGATTCCCTGTTCTGCACTTACAAAGTCGAAAAGTTCGGGTCTGTTTGTTATCAGTACGTCCAAGATGTTATCTCCACGAGTCGGTTCTCTGTTTAATTGCTCGAGATAATTTTCGGATAGTGCACTCAGTATAATGTCTCTCGATGCTCTGTAAACATTTGAGTGTCCCAGTCTATATCTGGTAAATTGAAATCTCCACCTAAGACTATAACATGCTGAGAAAATTGACGTGAAATGTATTCCAAATTTTCTCTCAGTTGTTCTGCCACTAATGCTGCTGAGTCGGGGGGCCGGTAAAAGGAGCCAATTATTAACCTAGCTCGGTTGTTGAGTGTAACCTCCACCCATAATAATTCACAGGAACTATCCACTTCTACTTCACTACAGGATAAACTACTACTAACAGCAACAAACACTCCACCACCGGCCGCATGCAATCTATCCTTTCTAAACACAGTCTGTGCCTTTGTAAAAATTTCGGCAGAATTTATCTCTGGCTTCAGCCAGCTTTCTGTACCTATAACGATTTCAGCTTCGGTGCTTTCTATCAGTGCTTGAAGTTCCGGTATGTTACCAATGCAGCTTCGACAGTTTACAATTACAATACCGATTGCTGCTTGGTCCCCGCATGTCCTGACTTTGCCCCGCACCCTTTGAGGCTGTTGCCCTTTCTGTACTCGCCTGAGGCCATCTAACCTAAAAAACCACCCAGTCCATGCCACACAACCCCTGCTACCCATGTAGCCGCTTGCTGAGTGTAGTGGACTCCTGACCTATCCAACGGAACCCAAAACCCCACCCCCCTACGGCGCAAGTCAAGGAATCTGCAGCCCACATGATCGCAGAACCGAGGCCTCTGATTCAGACCCTCCACTCGGCTCTGTACCAAAGGTCCGCAGTCAGTCCTGTCAACGATGCTGCAGATGGTAAGCTCTGCTTTCATTCCGCTAGTGAGACTGGCAGTCTTCACCAAACCAGATAGCCGCCGGAAGCCAGAGAGGATTTCCTCCAATCCATAGCGACACACATCATTGGTGCCGACATGAGCGACCACCTGCAGATGGGTGCACCCTGTACCCTTCATGGCATCCGGAAGGACCCTTTCCACATCTGGAATGACTCCCTCGGTATGCACACGGAGTGCACATTGGTTTTCTTCCCCTCTCTTGCTGCCATATCCCTAAGGGGCCCCATTATGCGCCTGAAGTTGGAGCTCCCAACTATCAATAAGCCCACCCTCTGCAACCGCCCGGATCTTGCAGACTGAGGGGCAACCTCTGGAACAGGACAAGCAGCCATGTCCGGCCGAAGATCAGTATCAGCCTGAGACAGAGCCCAAAACCGGTTCGTCTGACAAACTGGAGATACCTTCCTTTCAGCCCTCCGGAAAGTCTTTCGCCCCCTGCCATACCTCAAGATGACCTCCCACTCTACCACTGGTGAGGGATCAGCCTCAATGTGGGCAGTATTCCGGACAGCCATAGTCGTAGTCCGATCGGGGGATGCATGGAACGAGCTGACCGTCCCCGACAAACCCCCATATTGGGAGGTGGTGACAGGACAGAGGAGCGGAGGACAGTTGGATGGTAGTTGCAGGGACAGTGGGATACTGCAGCTACACCTCACGTCTCCCTATCTCCCTAGGGTCTTCCATGTTGGTCAAGTTTCTCATTTGCATGTCACCATCAACTATGACTGGAGTTTTAGTTCCATAACACACTTTTTGTGCAGCATTAGTAGCACTGTTTTATTTAATGTATGGAGATTTATGTCAACTTCTCATTCCAATACATGTCTTTGCTTGCTGAAAAGGGCATAATATAAATCTTTGTGACAGTATGACTTTGACTATGAGCTGTGAATTAGCTACCTCAATCCATCTTTATATACCATATAGGCTGTCCCTAACATGATGAAGTCTGGCCCTTTGACTAGTATGCCCACACAATCATTTCTGTGCTTGAAAAGTCCTTCACATCCATGGGAAGTTAGTTTGCGAACACTGAGAACAGGAGTGGACCCTGTAACTAACCTCCTGCAGTCCTGTTTTTTATATTATATAATCTTAGTTTAGTTTCCTTCTGCTAAGTAGTTCATAAACCTGGCCATCTGCTTTCTCTTATGCAAGGTAGACAACATTAATATCACACAATTTTAGGTTATGAACTACAAATTTAAGCTTCACACAAGATATTATCTAGGACACAGGGTGTGGCAAGAAGATATTTTTTCTGATTTTGTTCAATCAGGACTTCAATGGTGACATCATACACTTCTTTACCTGCATAGGATCCCTCACTGGAAGTCTAGCTCTGAGACATTTCCTGTGATCCACAAATCTATAAGTAAAACAACAAATACCAAATAAGTAGAGACATTAAAGACCAATGTATCAATGGGGATCCATCACATACAAATATCATCATGTTTAATAGCTTCCCCACTCTTGAAAATTTTTGGCACAAACTCAGGAATATTAATACTTCACTGAAAAGATAACAAAAAAGCTGAATGTATTCTTCTGCACTGTATTAATCAGAAGTTACTGAAAGGATGAATATTTCACTTATGGCCTACACTACCAGAATTTACACTTCTACTAACTCTGAAACTAATACATCCATCACACAAATGCATTACACAAAATGTTTGCTATAAAGATAACATATATTTTTACAAATTCTGTTCAGTTTCTATTCAGAAGAGTCAGCAAGTAACAGATAATAATCCAATTCAAGTGGAATTGTACAATACTGGGAAATTATTAGTAGCAATCACTTCCAGAAGATTAGGAATCCGTACCTATTCCACTGCAATGCATCCATTACATTAAACAATTAACCAAAAATTTTTTCCTTGGTCTACATGAAATAAACCAGAGATATGAATGCTTACAATTGTCTCATTTTCATCATCTTCCAAATTTAGTTCCGGATCCTCCTTGATAAAATCAGTGGAGCAGGATGTTTCGTGTGGATCCTCAAGAAACTGAAAAACAGAAAACAACAACCAGTCAAAACTGTATGTACACTTCTGCACATATGACATGCCTCCCAATATTAATTTTTTATGAATATCACCCAATTTTTAAGAGATTCTTAACCAGACAAAAATTAAGAGAATATAATTTGCTGAGCTGCTATTCAATCAACAGACATACCCACGATTTCACCCTTTATGGAGAACCAAACAGTTCTTTCTTCAACACAGCATAGTGCTAACCTGACAGTTTGCCTCCAGTTACAGCGTTACTGTACTTTATCCATGCACTCACATTTTACAAGAACAACTTGTCCTCAATGTTTGATGATGTCACCTAAGTGTGTTTATCAAGTTAATACATTCTCAGGCTACAGTTCTAGTGCAAATGTGTTCAGGAATGTGATTCTCATTTCCCAACAATTTTATACTATTGCGTCATTTCCAACTCTTCTTTGTTTGTCCTTCTATCCAGGTAACATTATTTTGCACTGAACCAAACACCCAAAGAAAATAGCTAAAAAATTAAGTTTCTCATCATTTGTATTTGTGATATTCAAAGTCTTGGGAGTATGGGACAGCACCTACAATATTAGGCCTTGATTTTAATTTTGCTGGGGATAACACATGAAGACACAATCATTTTCACACTTGCTACATTTTGAATGTACTAATGCTGCTTGATTTTTTAGGCTGGCCCATAAGTTCATAACATTTTTGTTTTGCATGTTGTTATCCAGGTTGCTATTTGAGTTTAAATATTGACATTTTGTCATTTGGAGGTAGTAAGTGGAACTGTGGATGGTAGAAAATGGAGTGTCATCTTGAGAAATTGAAACAACTGTTGACATATTCTTCTGTTTGAGTTCATTAGAGGGATGACAACAGTGGGTGCAGATAGAAACATTACATTTGTGCCTTGTATGGGGATAATACCATTAGACAGAGCATGGCAATAAAATGGTTTTCTCATTTTAAGGAAAATTGTTTTGACATTAGTGACACTTCATCTTCAGAAAGAGCTTCAGGGTTGATGGAGATCACTTAAATGCATTAATCTACAATGATAACATCAGTGTACTCAAAAAGTTGCAAACATGATGAACTGTGACCATTTCTTCATCATGTAACAATTGCATAGAATGGGTAAGGTTAAAAAATAAGTTGTATGCGTACCACATGCTCCACATCAAAATCACAAAAATCAGCTGGTGGCCACAGGTGCATCTCTGCTTGCTCATCATCAATTGCCTCATAAACAACACTGAGCATTCCTATTCCCGTATCATTACTGGTGATGAGAAATGGATTCTTTATGCTAACATAAGGAAAAACAGGAATGGTTAAGACCAAAAAAAGCAGCAATTTCCCATACAGAGCGCTGAGCACATCCACAGAAGATAATGTTATTCATCTCATGGAACAGCAATGGTGTGGTGTACTATAAATGTTAACCTGAAGTGTAATCATAGTTGCTAACATTTATTGTCAGCATCTGAGATGTCTCGCACACACAATCCAAGAACAATGACCAGGAAGACACAGTGACGTAATGCCCAGTGGCATTCCTCTAGACTGACAAACAGCACTATACAAAAGTTGAGCTGGGAAGTCATTCTACATACACCTTATTTACCTGATCATGCGACCTCAGATTCTTGCCTTTTCTACTTTCTATGAAACAGCCCTCAAGGAACTTCCTTTCCAGATGAAACAGTGCTTCATACATGGCTCGAAGAGTTCTTCGCCTCAAAACCACATAATTTATACAGAAGCAGAATCGAAAAGTTACCCCAGCATTGGCAGACTATTGCAAATAGTACAGGAGAATGTGTTACTTATGACTTAAGTCTCTGTTATTTGGATCTCATGAGTTTATTAACCTTACGGAAAAATGCTACGAACCAAATATATCCATCTCTGAATTGTTGTGCTTACATATAAAAACTTGTCTAGGCTGGCAACACCCCCTAGGCTGTGGCTAAGCCATGTCTCCGCAATATCCTTTCTTTCAGGAGTGCTAGTCTTGCAAGGTTCAAAGAAGAGCTTCAGTAAAGCTCGGAAAGTAGGAGACGAGGTACAGGCAGAAGTAAGGCTGTGAGGACGGGGTGTGAGTCATGCTTGGGTAGCTTAGTTGGTAGAGCACTTGCCAGTGAAAGGCAAAGGTCCCGAGTTCGAGTCTCAGTCCAGCGCACAGTTTTAATCTGCCAGGAAGTTTCAAATCTGAAATTCTCAGCATGCAGTGGGGCACTCTACACCACTCCTAAATGGACTCACTTTCAGGAGAATGATGGCTGAAATCCCCTTCTACCATCTATACTTCCAATTTTACATTATTTCCATAAATCAATCTAGGCAAATTCCTTTGAAAAGTACATGCCTGATTTCCTTCTACTTTGTACTTTGAGTTTGTCATCCATCTCTAATGACTGCTGTTGACAGGACATTAAATTCTGATCTTCCTTCCTTTACCACTCCTCAAGAACTACCAATCTTTTGTCTCAGTGTTGTTCTATAGGCTACCTTTCTTGTATTGTAGGCTACAAACGCCACTGGTACCATCACCACACCTTTTGAACTTGCCATGGCCATGATAGATTGTCATGTGCCAAGAATGAAATGTCTTTACTGGGTGACCACCAACTTTCAAAGGATCAAACTGATGACTTTTCAACTAACTGTTTAGCTTAATTCATGAGTCTAAATATGTGTATGAAATAATGACAAAAAAATTTTTAATGAACCTTGAAGCAAGTTGAAATGAAAGCTGAACTAATAATTATTATATCATTTGAACTGTATATCAACATGAATAACATATGACTTGTAGTATACTATTAATGAAATGCTATAAAAATGTTCAATTCTTACCTAGGTCACAATATGGCTACTTTCAGATATATTTACCATTACAATGGTGTTAATATATTAATGTAATGAAAACTTGCAATTTTCATTAAGGCACGATAACTGTTATGAAAGTACAAAATTTATGTCAAGTTTTAAATTTCACAGTAAAAGATTTAGTTTTAAGTCCCTTAAAAACTTAATTACAACGTTACAACATCAAAAACTTCAGCAACTTTCATAATCATTCTGTTTTATCTTTCAGTCATTTAATTTCTTGAACTGTCTCCTTTTAAGATCAGCCACTTCATCAGATTTCTTTTTTTAAAGATTTGCACTCTTTAGTTACGAAGCATTTTTCATAACTAGTACAACTGATTTAGTAATGACCACATTCATTTGTTTCTGACTATTGAACAAATCACCTAACAATTTTATGGCATTGCATTTTAAAATGTTTCTTTCTGCAAAAATTCTATCTTCTATGTTTCTAACTAAAACTTTTTTGTTAACAGAAAGTTTCTCAACTGCAGGATTTCCTTGAGAGATCTATAACCGTTTCTTTACAAATTTGATGAAGTCGTGGTTTGCATCTTGTAACAAATTCATTAAATAGTGATCAAGCGCATTCTTTTTAGGACTGAATTCTCTCAGTTGGTTTATTTTCTCCTCAGTGTATCAGCTGCTGATGGAGTTAAGCATGTTTCTGACACAAATTCTTCCAAATGTAACAGATGAAACTGCAGGAGAAATCGGAGCAAAAGTCAAATCCCAAATCTGTAAAGAGGACACATCCAATGCTGGTCACTTAACTGCACGGTCAACTCTTGTACGGGCCTTTCTGGATACAGAAAATGTTCGACTGCTGCCCTGGCCACCACATTCTCCAGATCTCTCACCAATTGAAAACATCTGGTCAAAGGTGGCCGAGCAACTGGCTCATCACAATACGCCAGTCACTACTCATGATGAACTGTGGTATTGTGTTGAAGCTGCATGGGCAGCTGTACCTGTACACACCATCCAAGCTATGTTTGACTCAATGCCCAGGTGTATCAAGGCCATTATTATGGCCAGAGGTGGCTGTTTTGGATACTGATTTCTCAGGATCTATCCACCCAAATTGCGTAAAAATGTAATCACATGTCAGTTCTAATATAATATATTTGTCCAATGAATACCCGTTTATCATCTGCATTTCTTCTTGGTGTAGCAATTTTAATGGCCAGTAGTGTAGTTTCATGTTACACTTTCAACACTACTCACAAACTGCACCTTATGGCACTGGGTATGTACGAGTTTATGACAGTTTCATGTTATTTGTGATACCACAACCAGTATTATTTACAGTGCTATTCTCTTGTAATATTTGTTTTTCCATGATTCATTTTTCCTTTTCCCAACTTATATCTGAAGATTGTCTGCTATCCAGGTCAGAAATGATCATTATTAAAGTGATTCAGATAGTCTAAACAATCTTTATAATAATGGAGATAACTGCCTCATTGGTTTATGGGCATCACATTATAAAATGTTTTGAGAGCTGCCAATATTTCAATGAGACAGCTGCTAATCATTTCAGCTGCTTAATGACATGATGCTACAGTGGTTTGCTAAATATGTGCTGGCTCATTAGAAAAGTGCAGGCCCCAAGAGATGGGGGCCATAATGTCTTCACAGCAAGCAAGAGCACAATGACATCACGAACCCCTTGCTGGACACATAGGCCACATGCACAACATGGGAAAAGTGCAGCTGCAAATAGCGGCCCAATGTGGAGACAGGATGAGTGTCCACCCCAATTCCCCATCTGTGTTGACTCAAATTTGTTAGTCTGCAGCCCAGATGCCTTAGTGATGCCAATGCTGGTTCCCGTGCTTTGCTGAGTTGAAATCTTGTGTCTCTATTAACCAGGTCATAGTTATACATTTTCAATTGCTTCTTCAGTGATGGAGATCTTTGTCTCTCTGTAGTTCATGCTATGTCCAATGTCAAAACAGTGTTCTGCAACTGCAGACTTTTCAGGTTGACCCAATATGGTGTGATGTCTATGTTTAGTGTATCTATCTTTACAGAGTGACACATCCAGCCAATGTATGATTTCCTATACTGTCATGGGATTTTATATACCAATGGTGTCCTTAGCCCTAGGTTGTCTTTAACAGACCCTAGCACTGTTTGTGCTTGTGCTGGAAGGTGGAAGATAGATTTTATTTGATATTTTTTGAACAGCCTGCTGATCGTAAAGGAAACATCACCAACATAGAGCAGAAGAACCATCCTCTTGGAGTTCTCTATTTCTTCTGACGGTTCTTGAGGCTTAGTGTGTGCAGGTTGAAATACATCATGAATCTGTTCATCTGAGTACCCATTTTGTACTAACAAAGAGCAAAAATGGCTAAGCTTTACTGATAAGCTCCCCACGAGAGGTAAGCCCTAAAACGAGATACCAAGCAAAAAAAAAAAAAACTTCATTGGGATGGGTGACAGCAGCTCGTAGCTCATTGATCATTAAATAAAAATCCACCAGAGGTACTGCAGTGACATGTCAGTAAGCCCCTGAAGATTATGAGCAGTTGTCTCGCTGAAATAGTGTGCGTTGTGTTAAGGCAGAAAAATCTGCATGTACTATATCACTGTGGCATAGTCTAGATTAATCTATAAATGACTGCAATTTATATTTTGTCAACCTATACCTCAAAGAGCTACACAGATAGTCAGTAACATAATGAAAGAATTTCGAACTGATACAAAGATTGGCAAACTGCAGTAAATGTTCAAGAAAGTAAAATTTTGCACTTCACAAAATGAAAAAATGATGTACCTAAGGGACTGATGACATAGTTTGGTCCCTTCGCCCCTGTTTAAAACGAACCAACCTGATGTAGCTAATGACTACAACATCAAAAAGTCACAGCTGGAATCAGTACACTCATACAAATATCTGGATGTAACAATTTGAATGAATATGAATTGGAAGGATCACAAAGGATCAGTCACCGGACAAACTTTTGTTCAGTCGTACAATACTTGGAAAATGCAATCAGGAGATTTCTTATGAAACATTTGTGCATTCCATCCTAGAATATTGCTCAAGCATGTGGTACCCATGCCAAACAAGACTAAGAGAGGACTTTGAATGCACACAAAGAAGAGCAGCATAAGTGGTCACAGCTCTGGTGGACTGATGGGATAGCATGACAGATGCTGAAAAACTGGACAGGAGACTCTTGAATGTAGGTGCAAACTATCCTGTGAGAGCCTACTTACACAGTTTAAAGAATAAGCTTCCAGTGATACTTCTAGAAATATACTACACCCCACTATGAATGACTCCTGTATGGACTGTGAAGACAAGACTAGATGAACTGCAGCACACAAATGGTATTTAAGCATTCTTGCTGCAGTCCAAAAGTGAATGGAACTGAAAGGACTACCAACTGGTACAATGGCAAGTACTCTCCGCCACATACCTCACAGAGGTTTGCAGTGTGTGTACATCAACAAAATATTTTAGCAGTTACTGGAGAAAAGTTAGTAACTGAAATTTTGATAAAAGACCTCTCTGCAATGACAAACACCTTTATGTTAATTACATTCACCTTAACTTCCTTCTCACATCCTTGACACTTTCTCCCTTTTCACAATAAACAAAACAAGCTGTCTTCTATGAACTTTTCGATCTCCTATGCCAATCCAATCTGGCAAGAATCCCATATCACATCACAGTACTCTAGAAATATACTACACCCCACTATGAATGACTCCTGTATGGACTGTGAAGACAAGACTAGATGAACTGCAGCACACAAATGGTATTTAAGCATTCTTGCTGCAGTCCAAAAGTGAATGGAACTGAAAGGACTACCAACTGGTACAATGGCAAGTACTCTCCGCCACATACCTCACAGAGGTTTGCAGTGTGTGTACATCAACAAAATATTTTAGCAGTTACTGGAGAAAAGTTAGTAACTGAAATTTTGATAAAAGACCTCTCTGCAATGACAAACACCTTTATGTTAATTACATTCACCTTAACTTCCTTCTCACATCCTTGACACTTTCTCCCTTTTCACAATAAACAAAACAAGCTGTCTTCTATGAACTTTTCGATCTCCTATGCCAATCCAATCTGGCAAGAATCCCATATCACATCACAGTACTCTAGAAGAGGGCAGAAAATTTTAGTATAGGCAATCTTTGTAGAAGATTTGTTGCACCTTCCAAGCGCTTTTCCAGCAAAACAGTCTTTGGTTTGTATTCCCTGCAACATTTTCTATGTGATGGTTTGAATTTAAGCTTTTTGTAATTGTAATCCTGGGATATTCTGTTGAATCTACAGCATACAAATTTGTTTTGTTTATAGTGCAATCAAGATTTAACAGATTTTTTTTTTTCGGTAATCATGTGGAGCACCACTCTTTTTTATTGTTTAAGATTACTTGCCACTTTCTGCAGCATGCTGGTATCTTAAGACTTCCTGGCAGATTAAAACTGTGTGCCGGACCCAGACTCAAACTCGGAACCTTTGCTTTTGTGGGCAAGTGCTCTACCATCTGAGCTGCCCAAGCACAACTCACACCCCGTCCTCACAGCTTTACCTCTGCCAGTACCTCGTCTCCTACCTTACAAACTTCACAGACGCTCTCCTGCGACCCATGCAGAACTAGCACTCCTGAAAGAAAGGCAAAGGTCCCAAGTTCAAGTCTCGGTCTGGCACACAGTTTTAATCTGCCAGGAAGTTTCATTTCAGCGTGCACTCCACTGCAGAGTGAAAATCTCATTCTGGAAACTTCCCTCAGGCTGTGGCTAAGCCATGTCTCCACTATATCCTTTCTTTTAGGAGTGATAGTTATGTGTGGTTCACAGGAGAGCTTCTGTAAAGTTTGGAAGGCAGGCGACAAGGTACTGGCAGAAGTAAAGCTGTGAGGATGGGGTGTGAGTCGTTTGGGCAGCTCAGATGGTAGAGCACTTGCCCACAAAAGGCAAAGGTCTCGAGTTCGAGTCTCAGTCTGGCACACAGTTTTAATCTGCCAGGAAGTTTCGTATCAGTGCACACTCTGCTGCAGAGTGAAAATCTCATTCTGCTGGTATCTTGTCTAAATGGTAATCACCACCATCACCTCCACCATCTGCAAACAATCTAAGAAGGCTGCTCAGATTCCCTCCTAAATTGTGAACAACACAGGACCTATAACAGTTCCTTGGGGAACTCAAGATATCACTAAACGGCTCACTTGATTACTTCCTGTCAGTTACTACAATCTGTGATGTTTCCAACAGGAAATCACAAATTCAGTCACACAACGCTGAAGATACTCCATATGCACACAATTTGTTTACAACTGCTTGCATAGGGTCAAAAGCATTCTGAAAGTCTAGAAGCCTGGAACAAATCTGAGATTCACTGCTAATAGCACTCATTATTTTGTGCAAATACTAAACTGGTTGTTTTTTGCAAGAATGATATTTCCTGAATCTGTGCCATGTGTCAATAGTTCGTTTCCTGTGAGGTGTTTCATAATGCTGGAACACAGTGCATATCCAATAACTGGATCACACATTTTGCATCTAGTGAATGTGTGGTGGCTGCTACACATACGTGATTTCATGGTTGTGTGGAACTACCCAAAAGGTGAAGAGGGCTTTTACAAGGTGACTCCAGCTCCACAATCACAAAAACAAAAGTAGAGATATATGAAGAGTAGTCATAAACATTTAATCAGCACTTCAAGAGGTTGTGTAAGTAATTTTCCGGTTGTCCGCAGTAATTTTCCGGTTGTCCGCAGTAATTTTGCAGTTGTCGGCAGTAATTTTCCGGTTGTCGGCAGTAATTTTCCGGTTGTCTGCAGTACATATCTGCGGTTTTGGTAGACCCTGGAATCCCCATGCCACAGTACCATACCACACGACTAGGGGACCCAATCCAGAGAGCTAAGCAAGTCATCCAACTCAGCCTGACACAGGTCTGACATTTTTACTATTGAAGAATATGAATTACTGCATGATACATCACTGCTACACATTTGGCTCTTCCAGTAGCTTCGTGTGGTGCCAGGATTTGGTTGGTTGGTTGGTTGGTTTGTTTAAAGGTGGGAGAAGGAACCAAACTATGAGTTCATTGGTCCCTTGTTTCTAATAAAACATTGCCACAAGTGTGAGAATAAAACAGATGAAACATATAACACAAAACGATAATAAAGGAAAAGCCACAAGAACGAAGCGAAGGCAATGAACAGTAAACAGAACAAAAGAGGACACAAAAACAACAGAGAGATACTAGAAACAGAAGAGAGTAAAGCATGAAAGCAGATTACAGTGGCTGGCCAACCAAGAGAATAAAAAGGGACAGCCAGCCACTCTGCAACATATTAAAATCTCCACCCTAAAAGCACTAGGTTGGAGGACACAGATGACAAAGGACATGCGCTAAAACCTACATAGAAGTATAAAACCCACTCTCATGGCTAGAAGTTAAAAGTCTGCCATAGAGCGGCTAAAAGTGGACAGCCCAGCAAGAGGTGGACGACTGTCATTTGGGAGCCACAGCAACATTAAGGTGGGTCCTTGTGACGAAGTAGGTATCCAGGTGTTAGCCATGTATGGCCAATGTGGAGCAGGCAGAGGACAACTGATTCCCTGCGAGAGGCCTGCATGGAAGACTTCCACATATTCATAGTCTCCTTAATGACACATAGTTTGTTGTGCATGCTGTTATACCATTCCATGTCCCAAAGCCGGAAAACCCTGTGGTGTAAGACAGAATGCAGGTCAGCTTTGGAGACGCCTATCTCCAGAAGCGGTTTTCACGTCACCTGTTTGGCCAGCCTGTCGGCAAGTTCATTGCCGGGGATTCCAATGTATCCTGGGGTCCACACAAACACTACAGGATGGCGGGACTGTTCCAGGGCATAGATGGACTCCTGAATGGATGCTACCAGAGGGTAGCAAGGGTAGCACTGGTCGATAGCTCGTACGCTGCTCAATGAGACAGTAAACAGGAGAAATGACTCACCAGGGCATGTGCGAATGTACTCAAGAGCACAAGATATGGCCGCCAGCTCTGCAGTGAAAACATTGCAGCGAACTGGCAAGGAGTGCTGCTCAATATGTCCTCCATGAACATATGCGAAGCCCACATGACTATCATCCATTGAGCTGTTGGTGTAAACCACTTCAGAGCCCGGAGCGCGTCAAGAATCAAGAGGAAGTGACAGCGGAGAGCTGCAGGGTTAACAGTGTCCTTAGGGCCATGTAAAAGGTCCAGGCGAAGCTGCGGCCGAGGCGTACACCATAGTACGTGAATGGACCGCAAGTAGAGGTGGTAAAGGAAAGGACTCCAGTGCGGAGAGAAGGGACCACACGCAAATTGCAATCGCTAGCCCCAAACTGGGCCGCCAATGCAGGAAATGGACTGCTGCATGCGGGAAAAGGAGATGGTAATTCGGATGCTCAGGAGAACTATGAATGTATGCTGCATAACTGGCAAGCAGTTGCACACATCTGATCTGCAGTGGAGGGACACCAGCCTCCACCAGTACGCTGGTCACCAGACTCATCCTGAAAGCTCCTGTCGCTAATCAACGCCCACAGTGGTGCACAGAGTTGAGTAAATGAAATGCTGAAGGCGCTGCCGAACCATAAACCACACTCCAATAGTCAATTTGGGCAGGCACCGCTCAGCAACAATAGTACTGGAGCAGCAGTACAAAATGCAGATGTCTGCATACAGAGAAGGTGAGACAGAGGGCCCAACAGCTGCTGCTAGACTGTTAATGGCCACTAAAAATAGAGATACACTCAATACAGAGCCCTACAGGGCTCCATTCTCCTGGATATGTATGGAACTATGGCAGTCACCAACTTGGACACGGAAAGTACGAAGGGACAGGAAGTTTTGGATAAAAATCGGGAGCGGTCCCCGGAGACTCCACTCATACACTATGGCAAGGATATGATGTCGCCAAGTCATGTCGTATGCTTCACGGATGTCAAAAAAGACTGAAATCAGGTGTTGGCATCTGGAAAAGGCTGTTCGAATGGAAGACTCAATGGACACAAGATTACCAGTGGTAGGGTGACTCTGGCGGAAGCCAACCTGACATGGAGCCACCAAGCCATGTGACTCCAGGACCCAACCCAACCACCAACATAACATAAGGTCCGGCAGCTTACAAAGAATGTTGGTGAGGCTGACGGGCTGATAGCTATCTACACCAAGCGGGTTTTTACAGGGTTTGGGCACCGGAATGATGGGGCTCTCTCCACTTTATAATGGAAAGACACCATCGCACCAGATCTGGTTGAAGATGACGAGAAGATGTCGCTTGTAGTCAGATGAGAGATGTTTAATCATCTGGCTGTGGATGCAATCAGGCCCAGGAGCTGTGTCGGGGCAATGTGCAAGGGCACTGAGGAGCTCCCACTCTGTAAATGAGACGTTATACGATTCACTGCAGCATGCAGTGAATGAGAGGACATTCCCTTCCAACAATGTGCGAAAGGGTGGGGGATAATTCTCCGACGCAGAGCCTCGAGCAAAGTGGTCAGCAATTGCGTTTGTGTTGGTACATAATCCGCCATTTATGGTAACACCGGGGCCAGCTGTTGAGGCTTGGTACCCGAAACGACATTTGATCTTTGCCCAGCCTTGAGAAGGTGATGCATGGCACCCAATGGTGGAGACGTATCAGTCCCAACACTCCTTCATCCATTGTTTGATAAAGTAGCGGAAACAGGCACAGAGCCATTTAAATGCTTTGAGGTGCTCCAAAAAAGGGGTACCGCTTATGCAGCTGTAGAGCTCGGCGACGCTCCTTAATTGCTTCAGCGACTTCTGGCGACCATCAAGGGATTGCCTTATGCCTCGGGCACCCTAAAGAGTGAGGGATCGTGTTTTCTGCTGCAGAAACGATTGTGCTAGTCACCTGTTCAACCATCACATCAATGTTACCATGTGGGGCAGAGTCACCGGTGACAGCAGACGTGAAAGTTCCCCAGTCTGCCGTGTTCAAAGCCCACCTGGGCAGGTGTCCGTGTGCCTGATGCTGGGGCAGTGACAGGAAGATGGGGAAGTGGTCACTACCACACAGGTTGTCATGTGCTCTCCAGTGGATAGATGGGAGAAGTCCTGGGCTGCAAATTGATAAATCAATGGTCGAGTAACTACCATAAGCCACACTGAAATGTGTGGCGGCCCCTGCATTTAAGAGGCAGAGGTCGAATTATGACAGTAAAGTTTCGACATCTCTGCCTCGGCTAGTAATCATGGTACTACCCCACAAGGGGTTATGGGCATTAAAATCTCCCAGAAGTAGGAAAGGATTAGGGAGTTGATCAATCAGTGTAGCTAATACATTCAGGGGTACTGCCCCATTTGGAGGAAGATATACATTGCAGACAGTTATTTCCTGCGCTGTCCTTATTCTGACAGAAACAGCTTCAAGAGGGGTTTCAAGGGGCACATGTCCACTACAGACAGAGTTTAGGACATAAACGCAAACTCTACCTGACACACTATTATAGTCTCTACGGTTCGTGTAATACCCCTTATAGCCATGGAGGGCAGGAGTCCACATTGCTGGGAACCATGTTTCCTGGAGGGCAATACAGATAGCAGGTGTAAAGCTTAACAGTTGCCATAGCTCAGCCAGGCGGTGGAAAAAACTGCCGCAATTCCACTGGGGGATGAGCCGCAATTCCACTGGAGGATGACATTGTGAGACTGGGAAGACATGAAACATTCAATGAGGCAGTTTACGCCTCAGGGTCACCTGCTGCCACCAATTTACTGCCTGAGCAATCTATATTGATTGTGTCTGAGGGTCTGGAGAGATCTAGATCCTCAGCGGACGCCAAAATCTCCACCCTATCCTCAGCCACAGAGCTTGTAGGTAGCGGTGGTGTGGGTGCCACTGCAATTTCCTTGGTCTTAGGGGTTTTCTTTTTGGATTTCTCTCACTGCTCCTTGGGTTTCCCTGGTTGGGAGGACTTCACTGGCTCAGTCCCTGGGACTGAGTATGAGCGTGAAGCCCTACGACCAGCTGCTTCTGGGCTCTTCAGCCACTGGGGGGGTGTCGTCTTTCCCACTAGAAGAAACCTGGCAAGGGAGTGACCCTTCCTAGTGAGAGAAGCCGAAGAAGACTTATGTTTCTCCGGCTTAGAAGTGGGGTCGGACGTCCCCGATGGTTGAGGAGCTGTTTCTCCCGAAGTAGGTGGTGCAGGAGCAACAGGGAGGGAAATGCCCTCCACCAAGGGGCAGGTGTAGTCTTCCAGCTTTGAGAGGTGACATGGGTTGGCGGAGCTGATAGTGCCAGAACTGTTGTAGCAGCGGCAAAAGATGATGTCATACGCAGAACATGCAGACGTTAAGATTTTCTCTTAGCCTCAGTGTAGGTCAGTGTGTCCAGGGTCTTGTACTCCACGTTTTTCATTTCTTTCTGGAGAATCCTGCAGTCAGGTAAGCAAGGCGAATGGTGCTCTACACAGTTCACACAGATGGCATATGGAATATTGGGATGTCATGGGCGTCCGCATCTCAGCATGTGACGCTGGAAGTACAGCTGGAAGACATAAGGCCAAACTTCCAGCACCACATCAGGGGAGGGATATAGGGCTTTACATCACACTGGCAGACCATCACCTTGAGCTTCTCGGGCAATGTTACCACCCTCAAAGAGCAAGATGAAGGCACCGGAGGCAACCTGATTATCCTCCAGACCCCGGTGGACATGCCGGATGAATAGTACACCTCGCCGCTCTAAATTGGCGCGAAACTCATCGGCAGACTGCAAAAGAAGGTCTCTGTGAAATACGATACCCTGGACCATATTTATGCTCTTATGGGGCATGATAGTTACAGAAACATCCCCCAGCTTGTTGCAAGCAAGTAACTTCCATGACTGGGCAAAGGATGCTGTTTTGATCAAGACTGACCCACATCTCATTTTAGACAAGCCCTCCACCTCCCCGGACTTGTCCTCTAAATGCTCAAGAAAAAACTGATGCTTCACCGTCAAGAAAGATTCCCCATCAGCTCTCGAACATACAAGGTACTGGGGCGAATAATATCCGCTAACATCCTAAGCCTGACGTTCCTCCCATGGTGTGGCCAGGGGGGAAATGATTTTAGGTCGTACTTCTGTGTGTGTTTTGAGCTCGTCATCGCTTAGAGACTGTTGGTGTTTCACCATCAGCAATAGATGATGGACTACACTTCATCACGTCATCCACCCTGATGCCACCCACTACAACCAGGGGCCCTCCTAACGGGCGCCACCCAACCGCAGCAAAGGCCACCTGGCAGGATGGCCATTGCCAGGAGTTCCGATGCCCCAAGGGGATGGGCATCTACCCCCTGGCATACATGGGGAGTTACCAGTGCAGGCATCAGCAGAGCGATCCCTGTGTGGTCAGGGGGCTACAACCAACAGGGTACATGGCAGCCCCACCCCAATGGACTGGCTATCGTGCTGGATATCAGGTGCTAAGAAGTCCATGGTCATTGTCGATGCAGAACTTGACACAGCATAGTGCATGGTGGAAAATGCACCCTGGAAGGTGTCTTCGCCCAAGAGAGGGAGAATGGGCAAGACTGCAATCTGACAACGAGAAAGTGGGCTAAAGATCTCAATGCACAATGGACACAATGCACCTTGTAAGGCGCCCTTTCTCCAACTGGCTCGCTCTTCAGGAAAATTTTGAAGAATGGAGGTCAAACCCTATAGGGGACCATGACATAAAGGCTGAAATGTGTGAAACTTCTTTTAGTCGCCTCATGCGACAGGCAGGTATACTTCGGGCCTATTCTAACCCCTGGATCCGAAGGAGGTTGCAAGGATTTCAATGTGTACCAAGATACCATACACGTATCTGCAGACAAACCAAACTTAATTTCATTTTTACGGTGATAATGAAAACTTACAATTGCCCCTCAAAGATATCACAGAGTATAGACACTAAGGTTGAATGAAGGTTAATGTTGGATGCATACATGCACTGGCTGGCCATAACACAACAAAATGGAAAGACAATTATTTTGCACTGCATAGTTAAAAAAGAAGAGTGAACTAGTAACAGCTATCAGGTTGCAATAGTTTCAAAAGACAATAACTTCTTAGTAAAAATTCTTCAAAATAAGTATCTTATTAACAATGAGAGTTCCTAAAGTCACAGGTAGGCACTGTATGTATTGTCAATCACTGGGGTCTCAATCCAATGAAATGCCTGTCTCAAACAGTCCTGATAGCAATGGACCCCAAACACACCACATTCACATCGGCAGCCATGTGATCCACAGTTGACTATAACCACATATGGCCCTACAGAAGCAATGTGACATCCACTTAATAGACACTTGTGGTCATATTGTTTGGCAGTTTATGCCTGTGGAAAAATGGGCTTTGTGACATTAAGTATCCACCCTAAATGCTGATGATCTCAGAAACCTGAATTATTGTGTAATCTTGGACCTCTTGCAACAATTGTCACCCTATGTTCGAAGTCATTCAACTGGCAACATGCTGCCATATTTAGTATTCACTTGTCTCTAACAGACTGCTATGTATTGCATCTACAGACACCTTACATCACCTTATTTTTCTGTGACAGCTTACTCCACAATACTCAACTCTGCAAATGAAATTTTGATTGACTGTAGATGAAAAAGTGGAAGTGCCCAGCTTGTGCTGACTTTCTGTTATTCAGCTAAGTGAATTCATTACCTTTTCAGGGTAGTAGCTACCCTGTTTTTATGTTTGAGGAACTGGAGGGGTCTGTGGAGAAATGAGGCAGTAACTGTGCACTATGGTATCACTAGAAGTGGAATGTGCCACAACAACAGCCTGTCTGTCAATACCTAGCATAGCAAAACCAATAAATGTAGAGAGGCACATGTTCTCACAATATTCTTTGGATGATATCACTTTTCCAGTCTTTATTCACAGAATAATATGTATTATTCCAGGTTTTGTCTGAATAAGTTATCTGCCGTATTAGTTCTGATGCCTCACACTTTGATAAAAATCTGATCTAGTTTGCCTCTTTTTGAAACTATGTCTCATTTGTACATGATAACTTGTACACTGGGGCACAGTTTAAACACAGATTTTATATTGAGAACAATTTTTTCACATGTGGTGGACATGGAGTCAGAGAAGACTTAAAGGTAGTATGTCTTAAGTTGCAAGCTATCACAATAGCATAGTTGTTCACACTGGTGGGTCTTCCTGCAGGACTGCAGGAGCTTCATCTTTGGTAACTGGATGAGATCAATTTACCTACTATCAATTACAACATAATCATATGAACAATGGTGAGACACTCAAGTTTGTATGATGTCAGACTGGAGTTTGACACTACTCACACAGGATTATTATTATTATTATTATTATTATTATTATTATTATTATTATGGCAACAAAGTGTGTGTTATGTATGATCAAACAGTAGAATGAAGGCTGGTGAATTTAAATTAGTTTCTTGCTTATGGGCAGTGGAATTACTACACGAGAAACCAATGATGCAGAGTGTTCATGACAAAGTTTCAGTTTTACATATATATGGAATTAAATGCCTCTGTGGCAAGTTATTCTTCATACAATGATCATGGTGCAAAATCAATTTACCTTACTGATGTTTCTATCATGATAATTAATCTAAACATTATAAATCGTAGCTTAATAAATATTTATATAACTTCCATGTATTTAATATGAACTCAATTGTATTTTTCCTCTTTGTCATCTATTCTGTAACCAGTGCACTTGGGCAGTTACCAACTATCATCAAAAGTGAAAAGAAATTAAGAAGACAAATAGCATGTGACCTTACAGACTACCCTGTTGCACTATTTCACAAGCTATGATCATTTTAAATTTTATGCTGTTGACATGTCTTGAACAAAAGCCACCTGAATAAAGATCACATCAACATTCAGTCCATTCTCCTTCTACCTGTGTCAGAGTTGGTAGATTTAATGTGAAGTTCTGTATGAAGTAAAGTGTGAATGTGCCATTCATAATGTCTCAACTCTTGAGCTAACTAACACACACATCCACACTGTTGAGGACTATACACTCTGCACACACTGATTTTTGCATAGGCACTTCAGTTCCACTCATCACAGCATCACATCTGTCCTGCTATAAATCTCCTTTTCATTGAAAATAATTTTAATTTTACTAACAGCAATTTTCCAATCTCACGTCAATGTGCACTAATTTAAGTGGAGTGTGGCTAATGCCAGAAACATGGTTTGCTTTGCTGAGAAACACATAACTGGACGTTTTGAGATGATAGTTTAAACTTTATGGCTAGTCTTCTGACTAAGTGCAAAGGAATTTCACTCCACCACCAGTAAGTTGGCTACTGCATGTGTTGCACAGCTCAGCAGTTGCCATTCTGGTAACAAATGATGATCAGTGACTAGATAATCCAAATAGGAAACGGTGGTAAAGTCCTACAGGCATTCCCCAGGCTCAATATTTTAGTCATAACAATGAAATGAGGTAAACTGGATCTCCTCACAAACTTCAACTTATTAACAATATGGAAATGCCAGTTAGTTTAGAAGAAAATAAGTGCAACAAGTGTTCAAGGGCACTGACCTCTTGAGCACAAAGAACAAACATTTAAAGTCCATAGGGAAGCTGGATCACAAGTTCACTCACCAGCTCTGCCTTGGGCACCAGCAGAGGCGGTGGGCAGCACTCTCTCTCCGCTTCCAATATGGCATCCAGTAAAGTGTTCACAGAATTCTGACAACAGACACAAAAATTTTGTTGCCAATACTATATCTGGCTGCGGAAAACCGTGCAGTAGATACATTTTGATGGCATTTGAAAGTTGCAGATGATAGTTAAAACTTTATAGCTAGCCCTCAGAGTAAGTGCATAGGAATATAACTCCACCTGCAAGGTCCTGCACACCCAAACTTTCTGCAATTTGAGATTCAGAACTTGTAAAACTTACAGGGAAAAAAGTCTGCATTCGACCACAAATTGTGGCTTTCATTAGAAAGCATGATGCTTTTAGTGCTC